>NC_143501.1:41955000-43270000 GCF_051622355.1 Phaseolus vulgaris
GTTTCAGGGTTTCTGGGGGATAAAGGCAAAACTATCATGGCATCCCACAACATGGAGGGTTTTGGAAGACAAAATAACGTCTAAGGCGAATTTGGCGAGATGGGGGTTTGCATGACGAATAATATTTGTTGTATGTGTGGGGAGAAAGAGGAAAATACGTCTCATATTATCTGCACGTGTAGAGTTGTCTGGCTTGTGTGTGTTAAGTTCTATGAATGGATGAGGTTGACATCGACGGATCATCGGGAGCCTAAAAAGCACTTCGCCAGCTTCAAGGTGGGTGGAGCCAAAGACAACGTTAATAAGATTTGGGGTTGTGTGTGGATAGCAGTGGTGGGAGAATTATGGAAACATAGGAATAAGAGGATTTTCAGAGGCGGAAGGATAGATCATAATGAGATCTTTACTCTAGCTCAAATGAAGGTTTGGTCTTGGTTAAAGTCCAAAGCACATAGGCTATGTTTCTCCTTTTCTAATTGGTGTCTTGAACCAATGGTTTGTATGAAGCCTATCAAAAATATTTAGGAGGAGTAGATCTTGAGTAAAGGGACTATAATGGTGGTAGATTTAATGCTTGTTAGTTATGTTTTGTATGAGAGGTTAGTTTTAATGTTTTTGCTTGTGTAACGAGGCAGGAGGGCGATTATATTAGGAATGTCTTTTGTATACGGATTGAGGTATCCCTGAAATACCTCGCATTTATTCATTTATTTTTTGCTGATAAAATAAAAACACTTATAGATGGGTTTCAAACGCACAATTAAAAGTTTGGTCCTGGATCTCAAACCTTGAAAATTTGTTTATTTTTCATATTCAAATCAGTGTCTTAGTAAAAAACGTGTATCTCCACAATTCAAAATAACATGGCTCAGAAGTACTAATATGGTTAATATTTGCACATGTTTAATATACAATCCAGTCCTCAATCAGTTATATAGTTAAGACTATTGTTGTAAAAAATCTTGTATTTAAATACTGCTGCAAACAAAAATTGATCTAGTTTTACCCTTAAGGTAGTTATTCCTTGTCACTGAAGTGACAATTTAGATCAAATAATCAGTGTTTAGTGTTCTACTTAGGAGCTGAAAGTATTAAAATAGGTAACTAATTACTATCCTATGAATTGAGTATATCACAATATGTGTGGATGTCAAGCTTCCTTAAATCTCTTGTATGTGTTTTGACTTTAGATAGATTTTCTACATATTGGCTATAAGCAATGTTGGACTGAACATATGCTCATAAAGAAGCTCTTACAATGTCATCCTCTCACTAGAAAGTACTGATCAAAATACACAAAAATGGAAATATTCAAAATCAGATCACCACACAAGTACCAAATATCAACATTTCGAAAATAAAAGGAAAATAGTAGAATAAATTTCAATGCTTAAAATATCTGACAGAGACTATTTTTGTTGTGTTAAGACGACTTCTCTTGTTTATGTATGAAGTATGTTGTTGTTTAACGATCTACATTTGTTCTAATAATAGATTTTTTTACTAACAACAATAATATGAGAACATTTTATCTATATGTATATGTATAGTTTTTTGTTTGAGTTAGAATACACCATGTATTTTATCATTTATAATTTTTTTTTTATTAAGAAAATTATTATTGAATATGTTAATTTTATACCTAGTAATCAAATTTTCTTGAGTGACCTTGTAAACTACCCCAAGTAATTGGAATGCACATTCTATATGCATTAATATGCCCTTAACTATGGATGGGTTAGAAAATTCACTAGAGATATTTTTACCTAAAGAGTCTTCAATATAAACATATTGTTAATGTCTCATAGTTGTGATGATGCAATTACAAAACACACTTTAAAGTTAAACATTGTGCTGTCAATTACATATTTTAAATTTTTCAAGTATATTGTTGAAAATTACATAGAATGGAAGTGTAGTCTTATTATACTAAGTGGTGACTCACCTGAGTTTAAAATTTTTATCTATAAACCTCAATTTAGTTTGATCCAGGAATGTAATATTTCCCAACTTTAGTGCAGTATTTGGAAATTGAGGGTCAAATTGTCTTTTTAATGTACCTACCCAACACTTTTTGGCCTAATACCATTGTTGATGGAGGAACATGTCCTAAAGAGGTTTAGAACCAAAAACAATATATGTGGTGTTATTGGATCTGTCATTCTGAAAAAGTGAGATATGTACAACAGGACTGTGACACTACTAGAAAATCTATGCACACCTTTCATGTCCCTAAATTTCTGAACAAAAGATCTAGGTGTCGTTTGTTGAATTTGTTTTATTTGTAGTGTAAAGTCATATCCAATACAAAGTTCATTTTTATTTATATCTTTTTTTAAAAGTAATATTTTCATTCTAGAAAATTATATTCCTAATTGATAAAAAAAGGTGATTAGGATTTTAAAACAACTTAAATGGAGATGTTTCGAAAAGTTAACTCTTAATTACTGTGATATTTTACAATTTCTTATTGTAAATTTGAATGTCTAACTTATTCTCAAACAGATGGCAAACTTTGTAAAAAAAATAGTTGAAAATTTATTTTTCATTGAAAAAACACGCACTTAAGTCACAAACACCAAATGCATCAATGCCATAATTCACACATAATTTATGTTTAAACTCCAATGTTCTTATGAAGATTCTTCCAATTTCTAGAAAAATAGATAAATTTGAGGCTTATATATGTAGCTCATCAATTCTCAATCTACTATTCTATATTTATAAATTTTAAATTATTAAACTAAATTTAAGATTTTATTCTGAGTATATAATGTGTTTAATCCACCTACAATTTAATCCAAGTTTTATAAGTATAATTGAGAGTTTTTTTTAAAAAAATAAATCTATGAAACTCTTCATGTTAAAAAATATATTTACTAAATTGGAATAGAAATATATATATATATATATATATATATATATATATATATATAAGGCTTCTTGCATTAATGAGTTTAAGACTACTTCACTTCATAAAACATCCCTCTAATTAACATATTTACTTAAAGAGTAGGTTCAAAGATTAGAAAAACTAAACTAATTATTTTTTAACTAAAAACCTTATTTAATGTAATTTATTTTACAAGTATATTATTATTTAGTTTGGTATTATCAGAATCAAATATATTTAATTTTTTTATAATTACTAATGTCATTGAATTTGAAGAAAATAGTCAACGGGAATAATTTGTTTGGTACTTAACGTTCAGTTGTTTAATGTCCATTTACAACAATTAACAAACAATTAACAAGTGTATATTTTATGTCTATGTGTAATGTGCTTATTTTTTTTTATAATCAACATTGGTGATTATTATCAATAAAATGTCTTTTATTTTTCAAACACTTACATTGACACTCGAGATGTTTTTATTGCAAATTTTGTAGGACTAATGGAAGGAAATAACAGGAAACAAAAGGTTGTAGCAACTGATTAAACGTAATTGCTGAATTGATCTCATTCATTTTATTTACTTCAATAATATATAATAAAATTATAATTAGTGGAAGTTATAAAATAGGAATACTAATCGTCTTATAAACGGACCATTAATGCAATAATAACGGTATAATAGTTTAAGAGTAATAAAATCAAAATTAATAATAATAAAATTAGAATTAATAACCAACATCTTCCCTTAATTCTGATTTGGAAGAACCTTCATGCCCAACATATCTCTTAACTTGATGAAAATATGCAATTTGATCTTCTAATCTACAGTATTCCAATTTGATCATGTTCTTCCCAACGTCTCGTAGGAAGTGATATCGAATATCAATGTGTTTACTTCTTTGATAAAAAACTGGGATTCTCTACAAGATTAATTGCAGAGAAATTATTATTATTATTATTATTATTATTATTATTGAGATGTGTATTATTATAACAATAATTATTATTATTATATTAATATTTTTATTATTATTTCAATTATTATTATTACTGTTAATAATAGGGGTGGCAAAGCGGGCCAGCCCGCCCCGCGCTTGGCCCGCAAAAATGTGGGTCATGTTGGCCCGCCCCGCAAAGTTATTGCGGGCTAGAATTCTCAACCCGCCCCGCATAAGAGCTGGCCCGCGTTCTTTTTTCTTTTCTTTTTAAATTAAATATATTTTTTTTACATTTTGTTCTTAAAAAATTGTCAAATTAAATCTATATATTTGTTACTATCAAACCTAAATTTTTTTTCTTCCTTTTCAAACATAATCAAACATCAAAACATTAAACATTAAGATAAATATCAAATGTCACTATTCTTCTACTTCCGAAACATTAAAAATACCTAATTCCAAAACATTAAACTTAAACATAAACATTAATTTAAAAACATTAAACATAAACATTATTGACGTGATTGTGTTGTGTTTCTTTCTTTGAAATTTTGTGAAAACCTAATTACGTTGTCTTGCTGCTGCTAAGTGCCAATTTTTTTTTTTCTTGCGGGTTAGTGGGTCAGCCCGCCCCGCCCCGCTGCTGGCCCACGCGGGTTGCGAGCTAATGCGGGTTAGCGGGTTAAAAAGGTTAGTCTGCCCCACGTTTTTTACCAGTGGGCCGCGGGCCGGCCCGCCCACCCCGCCCCACTTTACCATCCCTAGTTAATAATAATCAAAACAATAATCTTAATAATAAAAATTAAAATTATGATCATAATAATGAAATAAATATAATCAAAATAATAAAATAATTATAATTCGGTTGCTAATTTGTAGTAATATATTTGTATTTAGCGAACAATTTGATCTTTGTTGCTAAATCAGTGTAAATTACCAATGAAAATCAAATTCAATCGCTAATTTGTAGTTATGTATTTTTATTTAGCGACTAATGGGATTTCACTCGCTAAATCAGTGTAAATTAGCAACGAAAACCAAATTTGATTGCTAATTTGTAGGAATTTAGCAGTAAAAATGAAATTAGTTGCTAATTTATAAACATATCTTTGTATTTAGTGACAAATTTAATTTTGATCACTAAATAAGTGGAAATTAGCGACGAAAATAAAATTTGATCGTTCATTTGTAGGAATTTAGCGACTGAAATCAAATTGATCGCTAATTTATAGTGATATATTTGTATTTATCGACTAATTTAATTTTGGTCACTAAATCAATGCAAATCAGTGACAAAAATCAAATCGATCACTAATTTGCATTGATTTAGTGACTAAAATGAAATTGATCGCTATTTTGATCACAATTTGGGACCAATTTTTTGAAGTCACTAAAATCATTATCTAAATGATCTTTCTTTCGTAGTGTGAATTATACTTTGTCAAATGAGCTTGGAGTTATATTTGAAGAGTCTTCATTAGATGTGGCTCTATAGAACACTCTTTCAACAAATTTCTTTGTGTGGTATTACATTGTGTCTAGCCAACTATCAAAAAGTCCTTTCATAATTTATGTTATTAATATTACAACTCAATTACATGTTTTCTAAAGGATTACTCAAGTGGCATAATGTACAATGTGTTCAAAATCTGTCTTGAAGATCTACTATTGTGTGTTTAGTTAGGTAGATTTTGTCTTGTAAATTTGCATCTCATAATGATCCAAGTAAACTTAATTTGAAATCTCCTTTACATTTTTTGTTTTCCAAATCTGTGTTTATTCTAATTAGTTGATTCGCATATTAATCAGTTGGACGGGTACTTTAATAGACTGATTTATCGTATCAATCGGTTGAAAACACTTAAGTTTCTTTAAAGGATTTAAAAATAATTTGTTTTTTTTTTGTCTTTTCTATTAAATGAAATCAACCAGTTATTTCGATAAAAAAAACTAGGTTTTTATCTAGTGATTTAATCTATTAAAGAGAACAATCAGTTATTTTCATAAATCAATTAAATGATTCACTACAAAAAATATGTGTATTAGGATGGGCAAAAAACATACTCGAATTATGAAAAACGAACACAAAAGGGAAATTATCGTGGGCTTAGAGTTAATGGAAATTTTGAAACTAATGTGCTCGACGTAAACATATTGGTGGGTGTGGCGACACATATGGTGTCTTTCTTGCGTAGGTCAAGCCTACAAGGAGGTGACACAAAACGATATTTATTTAAAGGAGCTTAGGCTTAGCCTTTGAGATATCCATACATTTTTAAAGAAACGTAGGCTTAGCCCACGCGAGTGCCACACAATTTTTAAATAAGCATGGGTTAAGCCTTCATGTTGGCCATAAATTAGCGTGAGCTTAACCTTCAAAATATATTTTATATTATTTGTTTAAAGAAGTGTAGGCTTAGCCTACAAGTTTGCCACACAAAGAAGCGTGGACTTAGCCTACATTTTTATAAGCTCAAATAACCAGCGGTCCAGTTTCTAGTTCCATCTGATTATAATTAAAAAGAAAAATATTTTTTTTATTAAAATAAATCAATTTTAAAATTACATTAACTAATGTGGTAAACAGTAGTCTACAACCAATAACCTAAGTTTTTTTTCTTAAATTGAAAAGGTTATCCATTTCCAATAACATTATCAAACCAAACTTGTCGTTTTTAGACAGCTGAAAAAATAATTAGTTTTCAACACAATAGAAAAAAGTAACAAAATCCCATTTAGCTCAAAAAAACATGGCAAAATGAAGACATTCATTGAATAATGACCATGTAGAAATGGATCAGTGATTAAAAAAGTTTAATAAAGACCATGAAAATATTGAAGGGTGGTAGTACCTTCAGCTTATAGATTGGACAAAATTAAGAAAAAAGTACCTGCTGAGACATTCCATGTTCCACAAATTGTTCAGATAGATTCATGGTTGAAAGAGAAGGAAAAGTGGCGATGATTCAGAAGTATTAACCAACCTAACACCTTCCCCACACCCCTCAAAATCAAAATGAATGGTAAACAACTTATTTTTCCTTCAAATACTAATTATCACTAATATTGAAGTGATTTATTGTCTTATAAACAAATGTAAATGGTCCTATCTATTTACATTAGTTTATTTTTTAAAGATGACCATTCTTACAGTATCTATCTTGAGATTAGTTTCTAATCCTAACTAACAAATATAATTTGTTTTTTTATAAAACTTTAGCAAACACAAAATCCTAGATGGCTCTTACTATACCAAGGTACATAAGACTATTATGCAGACCCAAAATTCAGCTTTGCACCATAAAATATGTAACTAGTATTCATCAAATCTGCACCACAAATTATGCAGTTAGAATTCAACAAATCTGCGCCACTTAAGTAGTAGTTATGCAGTAAATCTGCATCAACCTTAAACATAAACCAGTGGCTGCATCAGTCTTGGTGTTCACCTTGTGCACAGATCATTTTTTAAAATCCTTGGTATTAAAAATAGCAAAAGATGTCACTCTATACCTCTATGCTTAGGTGCTTGTTAAACCATAATCTATTTGCGGCTTTGATATACCTCTAAGGTTTGCAACTCCCGTTTTGTTCCCACTAATCACATGTGTCTTGCTGACAAGAATAAGGAATTCAACAGTTCCAACAAAGTGACCCACCAAAAAACTCAAACTTGAACCCTTAAAAAACCCACAACCCTTATTTTACCCAAACAAGCACACTGACACTGCACCATATATAAGGTTGATCACAAATGGAAGGTGAAGGACCATAAAGACCAAAAAGGTATTCTTGGCTCCTACATCTCTCTCTTCCATCATAAAACCTTATCGTCCAGCAAGATAATCACAAAACACATGATTAGGGGTAACTCCCTTACCCCAAAAAACCTTTGACTACTTTAATCTCATTTCTGCTAACCTGTTGTACACAAACCACTGATACAGTGTTTTCTACTTGACAAAATGTGTATGATCCCAAATCATCACTTAGCATTCAACACAACCACCAGAGGACTTCTCCATATTCAGAACCCCAAATAAGGACCTGCACCATATTCAATATTTGCGAACCAGTATAATTCTCTTGTGCATTCTCTCTCTCTCTCTCTCTCTCTCTCTCTCTCTCTCTCTCTCTCTCTCTCTCTCTCTTTTACTCTAATATATTTCATATAAACTATTTTAAAGTGTTCTGTGTGTAAATCAATCAATTGAATTCTCAAAAATATTTATTTTATATTTTGGTTATATACATGTTATGATATTAGTTTATCTAATTGAGTTTTCAATCTAAATTCAGTATTTGTGAAATTCTTACGAAAACAGTTCATCTCCCTCTTGTTTCAAGTCACCTATTCTAACACAATGGATTAATGTGAGTGATAGTGACAGGAATTGTGGTTGTGACAATGATAGGACTCATTATTGAAATTGTTGGCGCTCTATTGAATAGTGTTAGGAGCGATGAACTTTGCCCCCTGAAAGTTACAATGTTGTTTTGGGAATCCATGTTTCACTCAAGGCTAGGGAATATGGATTCAATTACAATAGAGAATTGTCCGATGTATGTAGAATGTTTACCATTTGCATTGCGATAAGGAATAAGAAACATGAAAGAAAGTGAGATAAATTATTATACGTATATATCTCATGCATCGTCTGATGCATTAAAAGTTTAAATTATTTTTTTAGTAGCTAGTAAGGATAAATGAGTTTTCCAACAAACACAAGATGATTTACCTTGTTCAAATGTGTTGCTCATTTAAATCCCTAAGGTCAAACTTCCACCTACATATAGTTTAAACTTACATTATTCTGATAATTCTATGTGAAACTTTTTTAATCATAAAATGAAATAATAAAATTAGAGATATCTTATTAAGGTAAAAATATGGTTATAAAGTAAGATAGAGTAATGAAGTTTGAGACACCTCACTGCTTAAACTAAACATATATATATATATATTTTGTTAACATGATTTGTTCAATACAATTGTACCAATCACACAATAGCAAGTAGTGAGTAATTATTGTTCTTCCAAATGACTTGTGCAATACCCAACAATAATTGTAATTGATAACTAATTTATACAAAATAATACTTCCATAAATGGTTTTAATGTTCAAGAAATTAAAATATTGCAAAATCAAATAAAACTCCTTTTGGATTTTTATGAAACACTTTAAATGTAGAATATATTAGAAATGATATGATATGTTATTTTTATGTTAAACTTCACCAAACCTCACTCTTATGTATATAATCACTCAACTTTTTTCAATTTAATATTAAAGCTAGCCTATAAGTTTACTCAAAGCATAATTCCTTAGTATAATGAGCTATGTTTCCTTATTAAGAATCAATTTCTTGAGTATTTAATAAGCAAATTTCCTTTCACAACAAGAATTTAAGACAACTAATGAGTCAAGCTTCATTCCTAGATACAAACTGGTCATTAGGTATTTTATTTCGATTCTATATTACAAAAGATATTTTCCAATACTTAATGAATACAAAATTAAGTTATGGATGATCAAACCATAAAATAAATAAAATATAATAATTATTTTATGTACAAGTTGTATTAAATTAATTTATGTCACTTCTTTCTCATTTTAGTGTAATAGGCAAGGAGACTCTTTCAGATGTGGTTACTACGTCATGTACACTACAAAAAAATGTTGTAAAAAGTGGCGATTTTAATATGGTGGTTATTAATAACTGCCACAAATTTCAGTATAATATGTCATTTAATTAACCGTCACAGTTATCTTTCAAAATATATCATTTTCAACAGTCACAATTATCCTTTAGAATAAAAACAATTTTTTCTTCCCTCATTATTCCCAATTATTTTTGAAAATATGGTTTGACTATTGGGAAACGAAAGTTTCTTCCCTCTCTCTGCCTAAACAGTCAAACCCTAACTAAGCCCTCCTCACGAAGCCCTAATCATGAAATCCTTTGTGCTTCACGAAACCCTTAATTATCCAAAATCGCCACCATCGCAGAAGAATTTGTTCATTATCCGAAAACGACTTCCACTTCTACACTTTTTTGCATTTCAATCTGACCAACCCTATTTCATGTGGTGGCGCTGGAGGTAGTGGAAGGAGGGCGGAGATCTGCGACATTTGCATTTCAGCAAGGTAGCTTGTTCATGTTTTTTTCGCCATCTCGTTTCTACTCTTTCATCACATTCTTTCTGAGTTCGATTTATCCAGTGTTCTCTGATTTGATTTGATTGGATTGGTTTGGTTTTCTTATGTTGATTTTCCGGTTTGTTGTCTTAGTGGTTTGATAATTTCTTGTTATGGTTTTCAGTGGTGTGTTTTTGTGGGTTGTGAGAGTGGGTTTAGCTAAGATCTACTTTGGTTTGGGTTTAGTTTCGAAAAATATTTATTACATAAGTTGTTGACTCGTTTTAGAGATGTTATTTTTCATTTAGTGTTTCAAACACAAAATGTTTGTTCTTCAGCATTGCATGTAGTGATTTAGATTCTTCTAATGGCCATTTCAAAATTGGGAAATGTCAAATTAGAAACTATGATATGTCCTAAAAAAATTTTGGTTTGATATTTTGGGGGTGCACACGACCCGAGATCTTTGTAGTATAATCTATTTCAGAGACTGATGTTGTTTAGCTATTTATATTGTAATATATGGCAACGCTAAAATAACTTATCTAGTGCATGAGGATCTAGCGCCAGGTACAATAAGTTATATGTGTTGAAATTGGTCCTAGAATTTGAAGAAGACGTACACTGGAAGTGGCTATTTATCAATTTAGAGTTGTGTTTTAGTCATTTTCACTTTGGTAAGGTTCTATGGATTGGCAGGAGATCTTGATGAACTTTGATGACTTATTTTAAATCATGCCCTGGCTTTGCTATTATAATTTATTTTCTTTTTTTAATTGACTTTGCTTAATATTTTCCTAGCACAGATCATATTGGCCAGAGAGTATCTAAAAGATGTCACTATTAGCAGTGAACAATTAAAATACTTGGTCATTGAAGCTTTACGAGGTGGTTGCCAGGTAAATTCTCTGCAATTCTTTTTACACTTGGGAAAAACCTTTTTGTATGGTACATTTGGTGTACATGAGAGATATTTGGTTACATCCATTATGAAGCAGTTGATTCTACTGTGCTATTATGTAAATTAGTTCCTGATTGCCTCATTCTTCTGTTAATTTATAAACATCCTTCCATTGTGTTCTTTTTCTATTCCCCTTCATTATACTGATTGTTGAGTTGAGTTTAGATCTTTATGGTTGAATGTACGTTTATATGAAATAAGAACACACCACTTTCAATTGCTTGGGTGTACATCATTGACTTTTGGATAGAGGTAACACATTTCAACATAGGATGATTTATATTTTACCTTTATGATTAATGTATAATCACGTGCATGAAATGTTTCATATTTCCAATTATCAATGTTCGTTGTCTCAGGATGACATCCAAAAGCTGAGAGAACAATTAATGAACAACTTTCCTTCTCCACCAAAAATAATATATTTTTATTTTCTTGTTCACAAAATATTTAGGTTAGATTAGATGATTTTGTATAGAACTTTTAGTTGAAATTTCTAACTTATATTGTATGCATTGTTTATTGAGAGTTTTCTGTATTTTAGGTTTTGGTTTGAAGCCAAAACCAATCAATTTTTTTAAAAGTCCAAAATTTACGTCAAACTATACATTAACCGACGTAAATTGTAAACATTTTTTTACCTTTTTTCTATTACAAATATACATTTGGTTTGGTGTGTTATATTCTTACATATATGTGAAGTTTTTACATTTGAGATTAAGTCAGACATAAACTGATATCACCTACGATCACATCATACTATTAACAAACATAAAAAATCTTAAATAACATATATACAATGTCTTTTTTATATTAGAAATACGATCCACTTAAAAAAGACTTCAAACTCTTGGAATTAAATGTATATGTTTTCAATCTTAGTCGTTTAAATATAGTTTAATAGTTTATACTTTTAAATTTAATTTTAATTCTAATAATAATAATAAGTATTTTTTAAAAATCATATTTTCTATACATATAATTGTAAAAATAATATGTACTATTGTTCATTAATATTAATATGTTTTGAACAATATGCAAACCAGTCATATAAACTATATCTTCTAAAACACTACATCATAAATTGTTTTTTTGTCAGCCAAAAATGGACGTAAACGACTGAAAATGGACGAAAATAAATTTTGAAAATTTTAAAATTATCTTTCACCAATTAAGCGGAAGAGCAAATGGAAGTTCGAGCTAAAGTTGGAAGTCCACGAGGTGCAGTGATGCAGCAATGGTGGAGGTCTTGAAATGAAGAAAAAAAACTTAGCAATAAATTAAAAAAAAATAAACAAAGAAGAATGCAGAGAAGACCGGCGACAGGACTGCAGTGGTGGAGGCAGTGCGGGGATGGGAACGACCGGTGAATGCCATGGGGGCAGAGGCGGAGACAGAGGCACTGGGGGCGGGACTCGTCAAGGTGGAGGCTGAGGCATTGGGGTTTGGGAGCTCGAGAGTGAAGTGAGATAAGAGAGAAATTTAGGTTTAGGTTTTTAATTTGGGAGAAAGTGGTGCAAGAGAGCAAAATTTCACTATATATTAAAAATTTTGTGTCAGTCAAGACCGACACTAAACGACGCAAAAATGGAAACCTTCACGTTGGTCATGACCGCAAAACGAATCAGACTCCCAATTTGTGTTACTCAAATCTACAATTTTGTGATTAAATTTTTAACTTAAAAATTCATTACAAATATAATTACTAAATTAATAAATATTACACATAAATTTATATTTTTATAAATTCTTTTCAAATAAATAAGTCACCTAAATTTAATGGATATTTAATTCACCGTTATCATAATATTTTAAACAATTATAGAACATGTGGTAAAGTTTGAGACACTTTGAATATTGTAGTCATCTAACAATTAAGAATAAATTATTCAATCACACTCACTCTTTATGTTTGTTATATACTTTATGGATAAATATTTATAATGACCTTATGTTTCATTTATGAGAAGTCAACTTTTTTGAACCACAATGAACATCAAAGAAAAAATCTCAATTTTAAAATAAATTGTTCCTTTATACATTACAAATATCATGAGACTCATTTTCTTAAAGTTACCAATCAAAGGTTTAACCCTGATTTTTTCTTTTCTTAAGTTTACTTTCAAAGTTTATCACAATAATTACTTCTTTATTTTTAAATAATTCCATTAAATTTTATATTAATTACTTCATGTCAAATTTATATCCCAAAATTTATACATATTTCATATTTTATATAGCATTTGCAAAAGTTAAATAGATATTTTTTTTCTTTACTCAATTATTATTTTTATATTTTTTTTTCAATTATTTTTTAACTTTTTCAAATATTTTTTAATATTAAACACTTTAATCAACTAAATAAATTTAATTTAATTAACATATATCAAAATTTAAATTTCACTCTAAAATAAATTATCCAAAACTATATTTATTACAACATTATAAACTCAATAAATTTAAAATAAATAAATCTACAAATATAATAAAAAAATTTAAAAGATAATATCTATGCATCCGCTTAATCAACACATCAAATAATATTTTTTTTGGACATGTAGTGTTGGTCATGGCGGTCTGGTCGACATATTTTTTTTTTTACTTTCTTTTCACGTTATTTATGTGTCGGTTGATCTACACAACATTTTTTGTGTGTTAAATTTGCCTGAATTTGATTAATGTAACTCGCATTCACTCTTGACCAACGTAAATTTTATAAAACTAATATCACGTTGTCTTACAGTGAAAAATTTCTAATATATACAAGAATTATAATTCAAGTTATTAACCATTTACTTAAAAATCTCAATTCCATGACTATTGACACCAAACATGGATTTTAATTATAATGAATAATACTTTTTAAATCACCTAAAATAATGAAAAGTACACTCATTTTCAATGCCAAGAGTCTGAAAGATCACTTGGAGTATAAAAAGATTTTAGAACAAAATAGATTAATAACTAAGTATACATTTCAAACCCCGTATATAGCTATATATTGGTGTGCTATGTGCAACATCCTTATTACAGACTAAACACGCATTAAGTATCAAACACACTAATTATCTTTCATTATATATCTTGCATGCATTATGAAAAACACTACTTAGAACTGAGGGGATGGAGCAACTGCAGGTTCATTTGTGAGTTCCACAGCTTCAAAAGTTTGTGGAGAAGCTAAAGTGAGTTGCAGAGAGTGCACTATTGGTCCTGGTGCCACGGTACCAGAGCTTTTGATCTCAGAAGTTTGTCGACGAGCATTTTCACCTTGTGATGCACACAGTTTGGGAAGAAACACACCTGTGTATACACGAAGGACAAAACTTTTAATTCACACATTTTAACATCATCATCACATTTTGTTCATGGTTTTCAAGATGTGTCTGTCGGTGTTATATATAGTGCAATATGTTGTAACATTTGTAAGGTCTGAGGTTGTTTCATCCTTGCATCTACCAGAAGTTTCACGAATACAATACTCTTGGTTAAGAGTTATTAAAAACTATAAAATCAGGAGATATAGGTAGTTAAATATGCCAAAATCTACCAAATTTTGTAATTTTAAAAATAATTTCCTCAATAAAAAAGGATAATGTGTTTCCAACATCTTTTGTTAAAAAAAAACTATATTCAACACATAATATTACTTCCCATGAAACTACTTAAATAATTTAATGAAAGATCAGTTGAAATACAATAAATAACATTTTATCGCTCAAAGTTAATTTATTAAGAAAACTTCTAACAATAACTAACACTACTACAACTACAAGAAAATTGTTAAAAAAAATATTAGATAAAAATTAATTTTAAAGATCAAAATAATTAATTATTATATTAACTAAATTATAAATCATTTTATAAGTTAAAAAATTATTAATATCTAAAGTAATTTCAATTATTAATAAAAATTTTAAAAATAATTTTTAAATTAATACATAATCATTAACTATCAAAATTTTAATTACTAACTACATTATATTATAAATTAGTCTATCTTAATTTTTTTAAAGACTATAATTTAGAGTATAAAATATTAGTAGCTAAAATATTAATAATTAATTTAAATAAAAATTTATAACTTATTTTATAAATATTTATTAATAATAGAAATCATTCTTAATATAAATAATTATTTAATTTTTAAAATAACATATAATTTTATCAATATAATAATTAATTATTTTTTATCTTTAAATTTAGTTATTATTTAATAATTCTTTTATAAGATAATATAATAACAAATTGTCAAAAGGATTAATATAATTTAATTTTTAAAAATATTATACTAATTTCAAAATGTTCCATATATAATGAGACAAAATTGAAAAACCACTTTGTATAGGGCGGGTGACGTAGGGAGCGATATTGTTACCTTCACCGGCAGCAAGGTTGAAATAGAGATCAACAATGTTGGGGCAGTTTTGGTAGCAGCGAGGGGAGCACAAGTTTTGCGTGAACCCAACTTCAAGAAGAGAATCCGAAGAGATTCCAAAGGATTTTCTGTCCAAACCACAACCCTTTATGCATTCCTCCGTTTCAATGTGTCCCTTTTGTGATTCCGTTTCAATCTCTGAACTCCTGCACGTGTAAGCTTCTTCCCCGCTCCTCTTCACACGCTTCTCCAGCACGCACCGTTTTCCCTCCCACGACACCGCAAATGCACACGTGGCCTCGCTCAAACGCTCGCATTCCACCTCCCCTGAAATTTCACCGTCCCCACGTGTGTTAGAGATGCTAAAACTACGTTTTGAAATGCATCTTCATTCATTCAAGAAGTGTGTAAAGAATAAGAATGAGAAAAAATTTCCAACAACGATTTAAATTAAGAGAAATGTTGTTTTTTACGAAAAGAAAACCTATACTACTCCGTCATTCTTTAATTTCATACAAATTAACAATAACACTTTTTTTTTATCTTTTTAGACAATTAATAAACTATTTACTTCTGATTAAGAGAAAAGATATTCAACTAATGAGAGAGTTGGATCTATCTATTTGCATTATACTGTATATATTAATACGTAGGAGCAAATAATACATGTTAATTAAATCAAATGTCCTTTAATTAATTAACTTTCAAGGATAAAGCTTAAATGCATTTTTCAATATTTTGATATTTTATCTAGTTAAAAATGGAGCTTAATTTGGGTAATCTTGTTAATTTTACATGTTAGCATTAAATATATCAACATAATAATTGGAAAACAATACTAAGGAAGTACCCTAAATTTTTATCTAATTTTTCTCCCTCCCTTCTTGTCAATCTTTATATTCCTATTTTCTGAGTTTATAAATTTTCAAAATTTACGGTTGTAGATCCCATATATACAATAGATAAAGAGATTTCAAAATATATAATTGGAATAAAAACTTAAAATTCATTTTTCAATAGTTATCCTAACTTTTCAATGACTAACTATTTTTTCTATGTGATTAAAAGGATCGAATCTGAATATATACAATGAATCTAGATAAGAAAATCAAATTCATTTTTTATATATAATGCATTGAAAAATTAACTCTCCATAAAAAAAAATTGCACATGAATAACTATTTGGTTAAGAGGTTTTCATGTTTTAGAAGCTTACCAAGAGTTCCTTGCAGTGTGGCGAAAAATAAAATGGCAACCATTGCCAAACATCTGAAGCTAATGTTAAGGGCCATGGCTGAAGAAGAAGATGGTTTTTGGGATTGACCAAAACTATAACTTAGGAGTTTGGAAAGTTGGTTGTTTTGCACTTTGGAGATTAGTGTGATGTTTGTTGGTTCTTTGATGAGTGTATTTATAGTGGTTCCTTAACTTTATTCTTTCTTTAGGTTAAAAAAGGGGATATTTTATATAGAAAGTGGACCTTTCGATACGATCAAAATAGGGGAAAAGAAAGAATAGTACTTTAGTTTTACAGAAGTTTGATTAACTTATACATGATAGGAAGATGCTTTCGATTTTTTTTATTACAAAAAAGGTTTTAATAAGTCCAAAAAAAAGAAGAAGAAATACGAGAGAAAGTTTAGAAGGAAGAATCAAAATATCTTCTCAATTAAAAAATATTTTTATAATAGTTACTGATTTAATTATAATGTATTTTCAATATTTTTATAGAATGTGATATGTAAAAAAATAAATTTTAAAATAATTACTTTATAAGATAATTAATTTCTGATGAATGAATAATAAAAACTCATACACTAAAAAAATCAAGCTCTTATTTTGAGAGAGAGAGATATAGAATCTATTTCTTTATATAAAGATCACAAGTTTCTTTCATAAAAAGTAATTTCTTAAAAATATTTAACACAACGACTCAAGCTTACATAAGATTATGTGTTTAATAGTAAAAATCATATATTATTTAAATTTTCAAAAGCTTGGATAAGTTGAATTTTGAGAGATTATTAAGAATAAGACAGACTTCAAAACTCAATAGCACACTTACATAAATATAAATATGATTTAAAACATTTTTTTTATATTCAAAAGTTTAGGATATTATAATAGTTTTGAATATTCCAAGAACATGTATATTCATCAATAAAAAATCACACATCCAGCAGAAGGAGACATTAATTGAACTCAGAATTTTCCTAAATATGAGTGTGTTTTTTATCCATTAGATCCATCTTCATTTATATACAGAATGTTTTTAAACTATTGCCAATGTAAAAATTCATATTAATTAGAGATGATGGGAATTAAGTTTGGTTAATTATGGTAAGAGAAAAAGATAATAAAAAACAATTACTTTTTTAATAAACTAAGACTTAGTTTATGTATAAATTAAAAAAAAATGTAGAAAAATATTTCTAAGCTAACATATCCATAAACTAATTTTAATTCAATTTTTTAATTTATATTTATTTTCTTAATATTATCATGTAAATATAATTTACGGAAAAGTTGTTCAAAACAACCAGTGACTACTAGTCAAGCAGTGCCCGCTATCAGTGGCAAACATGTTAGTCCAAACTACCTACGACAGCCACGTGTCACTTTAGGTTTGGAACAGAACAAAACAAAAGATTGTTCACGATGAGTCACCGTGTATACAACTATTCTACTCTCATACGTTTCACGATGTTGCGTAGTAGATTTATTCTTATAATAAGAATAATGTGCAGTGAAGCTACGTTTTTTTCTAGTATAATAGTTTATGTATTCAAGAATATTTATTTATAATATATTTAATTATGTTATATATAATTGCGATGTATATTAATAAAAATTAAATATTATTTTGAGTTTGTATATACATTATATTAATAAGGCTTATGAAGAAAATTAAAAAAAAAATGAACTTGAACTTGTTTTAAACGAACAAGGGGTAAAAAAATAGCAATTTTCAATAAAGTTAATAAATAAATTAAATTATCTATACATATACCTATATTTAAATGAATTCTCCTTTTACCTACTCTCAATTATTTTTTAATTTTATTTTTATATTAATATTTAATTTAATTTTATTATTTTGAACATTGCGTATATTTTATTATTTTCTAAAATATTTGGTATGTGGAAGAACGATTTTTAAATTAATAATAAAAAAATAGAGGAGCGATTATTTTAAATATTTCAATCATTTTCTATTTATTAAATAATTAATTAAAAATTATTTTTTAAAAATCAATATACTGTCATTTTAAAAAAAAAACAGTTATTAATTTTAAATTTTAAATATAGAGTAGTTTCAGTTTATTAAACATGAAACAATTTATTAGTCATGAAAACATTCTTACCACTTCCTATCTCCATATCTCTTATCAATTATAGTTTTTATCTCTTCTTATTACTTGTTTTAGTTGATATCTTTTGTTTAATTTTTAATATTAAACATAATTATATATAAATGATAAAAAAAAGTGAATACAAAAACGTTATTTTAATTTAATTCATATTTTTTAATTTTTAATATTAAATATAAATATATATAAATAAATAAAAGAAATTAAATTTGGAGTATAAATGGTTGGAATTAATATGAAAATAAACGTAAACCGAAAATGGAAAAAAAAAAGTAGATTAAGTAATTATTCTAAATTGGTAAAAGTTTAAAATAATTAAAAATATATATAAAAGAAAATTGCCCCCATGCAGGATCGAACTACAGACCTTCAGTTTACAAGACTGACGCTCTACCACTGAGCTATAGGGGCTATTGGATGTTAACTATAATCAACGATTTTAATTTATATGTTTTAATGTTTTTTATATTATTTTTTTTTCTTTCACTATTATGATTATACTTATGGCTGTTTTTGTTTACAATAGAATTTCAGGTTTTCTTTTGTGTAATAGTATTTTAGGTTATTGTTTTATAAGTTACTTAGTTAGAGATATAATACAGATATCTTTAAATAATATTATTTAATTTATTATCATATATATTTTTATTTAATCACACTTATTTTTCTTTTTTCCCTTCCTGCGTGTTAATTAAAAATTAATGTTTTCCGAAAATATTTTTGTATTATCAGATGACTGAGAGGTTGAATGGCCAATGGTCATCCGACTGAGAGGTTGAATGGCCGATGATCATCCGGCTCACTTAAAATGTCATTTAACTATAATTAAGTCAGTTTATTTACAAAACGTGATTAATGATTAAGATACAATTGAATCCTATTTTGAACTGCATGAGCGGACTCATAAGAGTAAATCCACCCAAAAAGTATAAATACTAGAAGTAATCAAACGCAGAGATAATTTTTTTCTCTCAACTCTAACCTGCATATTCTACTCTGACTAACGCAGGTTTCCCCCACAATCATTCGATGAAATGAAAGACTTGATTGAAGACTACAACACTTGAAGGCCTAGAAAACGGTAGTAGAAGATAAAATAAATCACTCTAGGAACAACCCAACCTTATAAGAATTTTTTTCATAATTCTTATATGAAAAACCAGCTAACTATTCACTTATATTTTTTGAATTCAAGTAATTACAATTGTTTATTTGTTAGGCTTTGTAATTTTCTTCCCCACAATTCCTACTTTTTTTTCGTAATTTTTTTTTTTTTTTAATTTAACTATCCATATTTTTAATTTCTGTATTTTTGTATAAATTTGATTCTTTAATTATTAAATGATTCATTTTTCAGATTTAAAAAAAAAACACTATCTTTCTCTAATTCTGTAAAAAGGTACAGCAAGTCTCATCTATTTTCACCAATCTCACTTTATCATGTTTGTATTAAAAAAAATCCACAAATAATTAAACTAAAAAATGAAATAATTAAAGTTATGAATAATGAAATATTAAAAGATCAAAATTACTTAAAAGGGAATTTAAAAAACTATAAATAATTAGAAAATCAAAGAACTAAATTTTTTTTAAAAAAGAGCAAACGAAATTACGAATTTTAAGATGAAGAGAGGTTTTGGTTTCATATAGAAAATTTGAAGTACTGTTTAGTCATAAATGCTTAAAACACGAATTAGAAAACTTCTCCAAACGTGTAAATTGTACTATTCTTCAAGACTTATCTAATATATCTACAATTTTTTTCTGGATAGAACAGAAAGTGGTTAAATAAGGCAAGACTACAAAACTAGTAAACAAAAATAAACCTAAGATAATATTAGAGAAGGATAACGTGTGTTTGAAAGAAAAAGGGATTATCTATATAGAGAATCTCAAATGTGAAGAAATTCATTGTTAAATAATGATAAATATTAAAAAATTAAAATAAACAGAAGAAGTTTAATGTACCAAGAATAATATTTATTAACTTGATATTTTAATTTAAAAATAATATTTTGATTTCTTATATAAATTGCTTATAACTGAAAAGAAAAACTCACGGTTAATCACTTTAAATAATTTTATCTTTTATAATATTCTCTTAAAAAATAACACATTGGAAGGTAGTGTTTGAAAAATCTAAGGATGTTATTATTGAAATAAACAAATACCCTATTTCCCAGGTGACAAGTTAACTGAGACAACAAATGTAGAAGGAGAAAAGAATAAACATGTAATAATTACTATAAGAATTGCAATTGCATGAACCTTAATTTCCTCTTTTGTGTGCGGAGAAAATCAAAACAGAGACTAAGCACAGTGAGTTAGTTAGTGTTTGGCTATATAATTTGGTTTTTGTTTTTTTGTTATTTTTTGTTCTTTTCCTTTTCAATCAGAAGGTGAGTATCATGCATATGTATTCGAAGAAATAAGTTTTCATCAATCATTTGTTTTTAATTTTGATGAATTTTAAAGTGTAAAGATTATTCAATAACCAAATAAGAGAGAATAACGAAAAAAATATTCTAATTTTGTAATAACTTTTATTCTTCAAAATTATTAACAGTTTTGAAAGTTTAATCCGTTCTTGCCTTTAACGTTCTTTTAATTGATTCGCTGATTTTTTTTAAAGATTAATTTGGTAACTAATATTAATTTAAACTATCCTTTATTGGTTCACCGTCTTAGTTTTAAAATAAATAATTCTTGTAAATTTTTAAGAATAACATATTCAACATAGGGCATTGAATTTTTTGTAACAATCATTGACAATGACTAATAAAATATTTGTGGTTGTATTTTTTTTCTTTTGACATACTGTATTTGTAATGTATTCAATTTGATAAGGATACATATGATTCATTTACTATAATTCTTTTAGTTTGTTAGGCATTTCTTTTATTATCTATTTTTAAAATCGAAAAAAAAAATTATTATATAAAAACTAAATTTAAAAATAAAAATTATTAATATATTAAATAAATTAGATAATTTTATTTATTTATTAATAATAGAAAATATTTTAGATACCAATAATTTATATAATTTTTAAAATAATGTTTAATTTAGTCAATATAATAATTAATTATTTTTATTTTTAAAATTATTAGTTTCTATTTAATAATTTTTTATAGTGATTAAAAATAAATGTTTTTAACTTAAAGTATTTTAAGCTCTTAATTACAATAAATAAATAGTATATATTTTTAATCTTTTAAAATATTTACACGTTTATTTATCTTATAATTGAAATAAGATCTAAGTATTTAGATGAAATAAAATTCATGGTTTGGTAAGCTTGGAGAGTCAAATCAAGACTTAATCTAAAATTCAACCATTTACCTCCATGATTAGCGACTCAAACTTGGGATTTTTCCATTAACTAATCACATTTTCTTGAACCACTAGTCCCCACTTTTGGGAAACAAGAATGTGATACACACCTAACTTTTTCTATCTTTAACTTTGCAATTAATCTCCATCTTTTTCACTTCCATTTGAAGAATCCTTTCAGACTTTGGAGGAAGGGGAAAAAAACTCAATTAATTGTTTTCTTTAAATGGTTAGGCTCTCATTAATTGTTAGTAGTAATTAATGATTTTGTATCATTGTTGATATACTGGGAATGCCGTGCATGGAAAATAATTTTGGATGAGGGTGTTTCTGCAAATGACATTTCGTAAATAGATTGTAGTTTTCAGTTATTTATGAAATATGTTTACGATCTATTGTTTTCAATGTTTTATAGATATTGAATACTTTCTCAACCCATTTTTGTAAAATTAATCAATGTAAAATTAATTGAATGAAGATTCACCTACGTTATTAAGCATAATACTTAATTTCATAGGACACGCAGATCAATTATAACAAACCTATTTTATGGAGCATCTATTTACTTTCCATTACTACTTTTCTTTACATACATGATGATAACAAATCTATATTGCCAAATTTAATTTATAATTATTTAAATTTATAATACTTTTAATTTATTTAAATGGATTTATTTTAAATCCAAATCTATATTTTTGGATTTTAATAGCAATTCATTTAATTGGATATGGATTAGATATAGATTGGATACATTTTTGGATTATCTAAAATAGATTTTGTGTTGAATTTTGACTTGGTCCGGACCTAGGTTAAGCCGAATCAATTCGGGCCCATGTCGAGCTAAGTCGGCTCGAGCTCATGACGAGTTGAGTCGACTCGGGCCCAAATCGAGCTGAATCGGCCAAGGTCCAAATTGAGTTGAGTCAGTTCGGAAAAAACTTGAGCCGAGTCGGTCCAAGCCCAAGTCGAGCCAAGTCGGCCTAAGCAAAAGTCGAGCCAAGTCATCCAGGTCCAAGTTGAGTTGGCACACGAAAAAGGTCGAGTTGGCACTGGGCCCATGTCCAGCCAAGTCGGCCCAGGCCGATGTCGAGTCGGTCCGGCTAATGTCGACACAGGTTAGCCCAGACCCATGTCGATCCGAGTCAGCCTGGCCTGATGTCGAGATCAGTAGGCCAGGGTCGATGTCAAGTCGAGTCAGTCCGAGCCGACTCAACTGAGGCCAATTTCAAGCCAAGTCGGCTTAGGACAATATCGAGCCAAGCCAGTCAAGGCCCATTTCGATTAGAGTCGGCTCGGGCCTAGTCGACCCAGGTCAACTCGCGCCACTTTCGAGCCGAGTCGACCAGGGCCAATGTCGAGTCGAGTTGCTATGTGACGATGTTGAACACAGTAAGCTCGAGCTGATGTCAGCCGAGTCGGTCTATGCCAATGTCGACTCGAGTTGACCCGGGCTAATGTTGCTGAGTCAGTTGAGAAAGATGTTGAGCTGAGTCAGCTCAATACTATGTAGAGCCGAGTCGACCTGGGCCCATGTCGAGCCAAGTCGTCCTGGGTCGATGTCGGCTGAGTCGGTTTGGGTTGATATCGAGTCAAGTCGACCCAGGACCATGTCAGTCCAAGTCGACCTAGGACGATGTTGAGTCGAGTTGGCTCGAACCCACGTCGAGCTGAGTCGGCGCATGATGATGTTGAGTCGAGTCGGTCTTGGGTTGTAATTGCTATCTTATTGGTTTAAGCCTTTCTAGTTATTCGAAATCTACAAACCATTCCCGTTTTCGGTCAGAATTTCTTTGAATATGTTCTTGAATTCATTCGAGACATGAGCAAAACTCAGATTGGAGAAAAGTATGGTCCGTGGGTTCCTTTTATTGGAACTTTGTTTCTATTTATTTTTGTTTCTAATTGGTCAGGGGCTCTTTTCCCTGATGTCGAGCCCAATCATCCCAAGAGATGTTGAGTCGAGCCGATCCCGACTAATTTCGAGCTGAGTCGACCCAGACTGATGTTGAGCCAAGTCATCCCGAGCGATATTGAGCCTAGTCAACCAACCCAACTCGTTGTCAGCTGAGTCAGGTCAGGCTGATGTCGAACCGAGTCAAATCGGGCCCGTGTCGACCTGGACGAATGTTAAGTCGAGTCGACCCTAGACGATGTTGAGTCGAGTCGACCCAGGACGATGTTGAGCCGAGTTAGCCCGAACCCATGTTGAGCCGAGTCAGCCGAGGAATATGTCGAGCCGATCTTGAGCCGAGTCGGCCTGGGCTGATGTCGAGCCAAGTCGTCCAGGGCTGATGTTGAGACGAGTCGGCCCCGATCGATGTCGAGCCTAGTCATCCCGGGCGATGTTGAGCCTGGTCGGCCCTGCCGATGTTGAGGCGAGTCAGGTCGGGCGGATGTCGAGGCGAGTCGGTCTGGGCCGATGCCGAGTCGAGTCAACCCGGACCCATGTCGAGCTGAGTCGCCTCGAGGCAAGGTTGAGTCAGCATCGGGCCCATGTAGAGCCAGGTCGATTCAGGCCCTGTCGAGCTGAGTTGGTCTGGGCCCAGGGTCGAGTCGGCTCGGGTCGATGTCGAGCCGAGTCGGCTAGCTTTCATGTCGAGCCAAGTGGGCCAAATTCCATGTCAAGCTTAATGACCCCAAGCCCATGTCAAGCTGAGTCAGCCAGGGCCCATATCGAGATGAATTTAATCTAATTGCCAAAGTGGATTTAATCTATTTGACAAAGTGGATTTAATCTAATTGACAAAATGGATTTAATATATTTTAAATGGATTTGAAAAATCCAAAGAAATTTGATCTAGTTAAAATGGATATGGATTTTAAATCCAATCCATTTTGAAAAATCCAATCCATGACCACCCCTTTTTGTTAGAATGTGTGGCCAAAACAAGAGTGAGGTGAATTCTTTTCAGAAGATTCTAACAATGATTGGAAGTAGAGTGAAAAGTTATGAAAAAATCATCCAATTGATTTTCTGTTCAGCTAGATAAAAGTTTAGTTTTATAGTTCTTTATAAAAAAAAATCAACCAGTTGTTTTCTTAAAACAACAGTTTGTTTATACCAAAAAACAATGAACATATTGCAAAATAGTTTATAAGAGAAGGGATAGAGAGATTCATACAAAGAGGTTTATATTAGTTCACTCTTAACGAAGAGCTACATCCAGTCCTCAGCTAACCACTGAGAATTCACTATGCAATCAAAACTAGATTACAAAACACACTAAGAATGTTGATCTTGAACCCTTCAAGAACACACAACACTTCTTAGCCAAAATCACACCAAGAATGTTGATCTTGAACCCCTCAAGAACACACAACACTCATTGGAAACACCTCAGTTTCCAGAAACTCTTTATGAAACTGATTTACACAGATTTACAGTATTCAAGTGAAGGAAATAGAATACACCTAAGCTTTGCAAAGCAATAGTACAAAAGTATAGAAAACCCAGTTCCTATTTCACACACAAGCTATGATCCAAAGGCTCTTGATTCTCCTGAAAACAGTTTTTATATAGACTCAATGAAGTGATTAAAACTGTTAGATCATTAATCAAAAAGAAGTTAGAAATATTTAAAAACAGTTTGGAATTCTTAACAGAATTGTGTTAGAAAAACAACATATTGTTTTAAGAAACAACTTATTGAAATTATTTTTCTGTTAAGGATTTAACATAAACAACAGTTATTTTATCGAAATAATCGATTGTTTCAGTTTGACAATAAAAAAAATAAAGCAAAGTTTTTTCAAAACCTTTTGAAACCACTAAGTGTCAAACAATAGATTGATTTGAAAAACAATTGACTAAAACTTCATAGCTTTATAGAAAGCACTTCTTTTAAAAGAGATAAAGAAACAAGTGAGCTTGGATAAATACTAGATGTGAATTGACAGTTCAAAATCTACTAAACAACACACACAAACACAACAACAAGTTCTTCAAGTCTTCAAATCATATTTGGAAGCATCAAAACACCTTGTTCAATACTTTTTACATCACCTCTTTCATTTTTCTTTTATAACCTTTTAGTTATGGCATTCATCATCTAGGTTTTACACTATTCCTTGTATATTTTTTTTTCACTCACATTCATCAAGTGCTTACTGAAGTGACTTGGAAACCCATTGAGAAGCAAATTACCTTTTTCTTGAAACCAAATTGCTTGAATAGTTTGGGATCATGTTGAAATAAGAGCAATTATACCATGTCATGTAGTCTAACTCAATCTTTCAAATTCAGCTTGTAAGGTGAGGTTTGCACAAATTTATATATTATGAATTGACCTTATCTGTAGTGAAAATTTTTGTGTCGTAGTATATTGGTAAGCATTTACTATTGAAAAAATAGTCTTGTCCAAGATTGATATATGACATAAAATGTTAGGTCGTGTGAGAAAAAAATACTTAATGGAGTTTAAAGTGACAAAATATATCAGTTGAAATTTTGTGAACATTGTATCTAGGATAAATCCTATAAAATCTACTTTAATGTAGGAGAATAGAAGACAAAGGGAACCCTTGATTACATTCATTCTAATCTTTTGGAACTATCTAAAACTTCATCACACTTTGGAGTTAGATACTTCATGTCGATTGTTGATGAATATTCGAGGAAGTTATGAGTGTACCCTAAATAGACCAAAGATAAGGTCTTTGAGAATTTCAAGAGCTTGAATGTCTAGTGGAGAATCAAACCGATAAAATGGTGAAAAGGTTCATAATTGATAATGGTGTGTAAAGTGAACGATATAGCAAGGCACCAAACGGTTACAAGAACTCTTAAGCAAAATGGCCTAGTAAAGAGATTCAATAAGACAATTTTGGAACGAATAAGGTACATGTTATCAAGTGTTGGAGTACAAAAGGCTTTTTTTGATGAAGCTATTGCTACTGCTACATATTCGATAAAAAAAATTCCCCTCAATTGCTCTTGATACGAATATTCATGAGGAAATATAGTTAGGACACTCCTTTAACCTTGATAATATAAGAATATTTGGTTTGTTGCTTATGCTCATATTAGGCAAGGTAAATTGGATGCTCGTGTTGTTAAATGCATGTTTCTTGGGGATCTAGAAAGTGTGAAGGGATATGTATATGGTGTCTTGAGCCAATATTTAAGAAATGTCTAATTAGTTGGGACGTTGTCTTTAGTGAAACTGAAATGACTTATAGGCCAAAAGTTTCAGGATATGAGCCTGGAGGTAACCATGATGGTGAGAAGGCTAACATTAAGGTGGATTTTGATAGATGAGAAGTGTTTGAGGATGATAGACGATCTGGTATGTCTGATAGTGATAAACACTACTGATGTGTCTTAAGAAGATAAACGTTTTGCTACGTATGGTGAAAATCATCGTGTTTATGATTACAAATGGACTAAAGATAGAATAAGGAGAATGATAAGAGCTCTAAAAAGGTATAATTATACAAAGCTTATCACATACTCTTTAGCAGTTGCTAATAAGGTGTTAGAAGATGAACCTTCTAGTGTTGAGAGGTCTTAATGGCTAGACGCCATATATGAGGAGATGAAGTCATTTCATCTGAACAATAGTTAAACTCTTGTTCATAGACTTAAGGGTTCTAGGTTGGTTAGTTATAAATGGATCTTCAAATAGAAAGATGACACTCTAGGAATTAATGTGAGACTTTGGGCTAGAGGCTTTACTCAAAGAGAATAAGTTTATTATAATGATGTTTTCCCTTTTGTTGTAAAGCTCGGATCCATTCAGATGTTATTAGTCATGCTTGTTGAGCTTAACCTTAAACAAGAGTAGATGGATGTTAAGACTGCATTCTTATATGAAAACTTAAAGGAGACATCTACATGAAGTAATCAAAGGGATTTGAGGTAGGAGACAAGAAAGATTATGTTATTTTATATTGATGACATTCTAATAGTAAGCAATAGTAAGTCTAAATTTGAGAAGACTAAAGTTGAGTTGAATAACGAGTTTGATATGAAGGATCTTGGAGTCGCTAGGAAAATTTTAGGGATTGAGATCACTAGACAACGTGATGTGAAGTGTCTATACATGTCTCATGAGACTTATCTCAGAAAAATTCTAAGAAGTTTAGGATGACAAACTTAAAACTTATATCCACACATCTTACATATTATTGTTTGATCCTGGACGAGGTCAATGGCAAGATCTTAAGTGGATTCTTCATGTTTTGAAGGGATTGCTTATAAGTTTTAGTTGATCGTAGAGATTATCTACAATTATCTAAGAACTAAGTCTATTAATGTTATTATTAACAATCTGTTAGAGGGAATTGAACTCAAGTCTCATGAATAGACATAAAACTTATAACCACTACAATGATAATGTGTTATTTTATTATTGAAATTTATGATTATATTATTATTATTAATAGTAATAATAATTAGGTTTAATTACTCTTTTAGTCCTTATATTAAGGGGAAAAAAAGCCAATCCAGTCCCAAGATTTTAAAAAAGTTCAATATTAATAATTTTATGTTAGATTGTCCTTGTTAAAATAGATTTACCTTAGCGATTTTGCCACTACACATTAGATAATGTGTTGTTACCACATTGAATCTTTTTAAAAATGTTGGGACCATTTTGAATTATTTTTAAAAAGTTGATCCCACATTGAACTTTTTTAAAAAGTTGAACTAAATTGAACTTTTTAAAAAACGTTGGGGAGACATTGAGATTTTTAAAATCTAGGTGATATAATTGATATTTTTACCATTAATATAGGAACTAAAAGGGTAATTAAGCTTTATTATTATTATGTTTACAAAAAAATATAAATAAAACTAAAAATTTGAACAATCTTGAATGGTGTGTATTGAAGAGAATCAAACGAGTTTTTTTATAAAACTAAAAACTAGTTTTAAAAGGAGTAATTGAATCGAACAAGCTTTGAAATAGTACAAGGGCAGAATGATTGAAAAGTTGAACCTAAACAACAGTGAAAATATATTCGTAGGGCTTAAAAACGTCATTTCCCTTTGGAAGAGGACCAACCACTTTGTACTCAATAACCTCCACTTCTGGCTCCTTCTCCTCCGCTGTGTACACCTTTTTTTACTTGACACACGAATATCATAGTCACCATAGTCTTGTTTGTTAAAAGAGAAATAGCGCACACAAAACCTTATCCTCTTAGCATAAAACAAACCTTCTCCTCCATTCATAATAACCAGAAATGGAGACACAAACCAAAATGGAAAATTGTTAGTGACCCAACAAGATATGAAGAACAACCTAGGAGAAGCATTTGAAGAAGCAAAGATGAAGAGAGAGAAAGCTATGGTATTCAAAGACATAGAAATAGGAACCCAAGAGCTACCCTAGAGAATTGAGGATAGGTGTACCTAAATGAGTTAACCAGTGTCGGCCAAGCCCTCGCTCCCACCTAATACTAGCATTGACCTAGCCGTAACACACCTATTCACCTTTGCATTGTTCTGGCCCTTGCATGGACATTCCAATGAGTGTTGGTCAGGCTCTAGCATGCACTAACTGAGCTTGAATCAATCTGGTCCCAGCATGCTCCAATTCTACACAAAGACGGTCCAACCCTAACTACTTAACACTTAATTGTAGAGTTGCCTCAATCTTAGCAAAATCCTTCGTATATTTACTTTGCATGCGTCAGTTTAGTCCACACAGGCCTGTTTGCCTTCATTTCTGTCCCTCTTGCGTCTCCATGGTTGACAATGTGCTCATAAGTCCACTTGGAGACGCTATAACACACTCTACTAAGGTCTTGCATGTGAACGACGTTGAGATTTGATCTCTAAACTTGTGTTTTTGTATAGTTTCCGCTACTCCAGAAAAACTAAGCTAAAAAAATATAAATGTCTCAATAGTTCAATGTACAAAAATACACATATATCAACATCTTTTCAATTTCTAGGAAAGTAAAAGTATTTAAAACTTATACATTATATACACTTAAAATAGAATTCTCAATATCAACTCCTAAATCACATGTATTTTGTCACTATATTCTCTATTTATTTGAAATAAGATGATGGAAAATCAGAACTTGATACTTTTATGCAATCATACATGTAAGTTTGTTGATGTTAAGCCCAATTATATGCATATGACATATGGTTTAGTATGTTATTGTTCTTGCCGGTTGACTCAAAATGTCTTCGTGCGCCTACGTCACTCTTTCGTCCAGAATCTTTGCGTTCGCACATGCCGTTCCTGTGATGAATGCCTGAAAACACAAAGACAAGGGGCGCCCTAAAGGCCGTTTGCACTCCGATGCTCAAGTCAGTACTAGGGTTAGGAAACACCAAAACTGTGTAATTGTCACTGTGTGTGTTAAGCGGCGCAAGGGAATAACGTACCTTGCCAAGTTTGTTACCTTACTATTTTTAGATTGAAACTAGGGTTTCCTCTTTACCCGAAATGGGCTTTTCTGATGGGGTGGGCCCAACACTGTTGTTATCTTACTCTTAGGATAACCTAGCGCGTGGGGTCCCTAACTGGAGTGCTACCTCTGACGGGGTGACCACCTGGGTGCCTCCTCGTGCACCTGACCTCTTGGGTCACCCGCCTCTGGGAGTGCCCTAGATGTTTAACGCGCCATGCGTGCAGCTTACCCCTGGAACGCGACCCTTACAGGTCATGTCTTTCCAGTGGCTCTATACTTTGTGATATGATTCCACTAGCCAAATAAAGATGATTCTTTGACATTCTATGGAATCAACTTGAGTTGGAGATAGCTTAGACACTTTTAATAGAATTGGATCAAGGTTCTATGTTTCAAGAACTCACCAAAACTTGCACCAAACACCAAACTCATATGGAAGATCCATCTATTGCCAATTGAACCAATTGAAATGTGATAAAAAAGCAAAAACATCGTTTGAAAAGCTCAAGAACAGAAAAGCACCGAACAAAACAACTAGAAATGAAGGACAAATAAATAGAAACAACCAATGAGACTATGAACCGAAGCAAAGCTGGAATTAAACTGAATTGTCGAACATAAAGAAGCTAAACATGTTTTAGGAATTTCATATGAACATGGAGATGAAAGAAAGAAGAACTTATGGAGATGGAAGACTTGGTTTGGTGATCACGCCACTTGGATGGTGAAGGCTCCAAGATGAGTGAGCTAGTGTCGCCACTTGAGAGAACCAATTGCACTCAAGATAAGACAAGGTGTAGGAGAAGACAAAGCTCTCACAATTCTCTCTCAATTTGAGTAGAGTTTCTCTATATCAATTTTCCAATTTGATTTTTACAAAGGCAAGCACCTTTATTTATAGCCTAAGAGGTGCTGAAATGAAAAGCTAATTAAACTCAAATTACCCCCCAAATGACATAAAAGTGGCGCCAACTTAGAGCATGAGGAAAGTGTGACTTCCTCTCTTAGTTTGGCACCTCCCTATTACGCCTACACCCCTCTACTAAACTCACACCCCCTAAGCTTTCTATTATTTTCCTAAACTAAAGACCTAAATATGCTTTTACAAAAGAGGTGTCTTATGTTTCCCCCTAAGCACCTTCTAACACAAAGATATTACAAAAAGAGAAAACAACCTTCCATTATTTCCTAATGTTTTGAATTGACTTCTTGTAAGCCTTTGAGGTGGACTACCAACTCCTTGAGCATCTAACACTTGAGCCTCTTCCTCTTCTTGTCCTTGAGTATTGGCCTCCATTTGGTCTTGAACTTGATCTCCATCATACTCCCCGAGTTGGAGAAAATTCGACCACGAATTCTGGAGACCTACAGAAAAAGGAGTTAGATAACTGATATTAAAAGTATGACTACCAAGGAATGTATCAGGCATATCTAACTCATAAGCATTGCCATTAATCCTCTTTAGGACTTGGAAAGGTCCATCACCACGAGGCATTAGTTTGGACTTCCTTTGAGTAGGAAAACGATCCTTCCTCAAATGAAGCCAAACCCAATCACCTTCCTCAAACAACAATGCTTTTCTCCTTTTATTGGCAAGTTCAGCATACTTGCCAACCTTCTTCTCAATTCTCATCTTGATGTTGCAAAGTTTTTACAAAAGAAGCCTTTTCATCCCCATCTTTGCACAAGACATCCCCAAGAATGGGAATAGGAAGAAGATCAAGAGGTGTTAGGGGGTTAAACCCATAAACAACCTCTAAAGGAGAATGTGAGGTGGTAGAATTTACTACACGGTTATAGGCAAACTCAACATGGGGTAGTAAATTCTCCCACACTCTAGGATTCCCGGAAATGAAGCATCTCAATAGTTGTCCTAAAGTTCTATTGACCACTTCGGTTTGACCATCGGTTTGTGGGTGACAAGTTGTAGAAAATAAAAGCTTAGTACCAAGCTTACCCCACAAGGTCTTCCAAAAGTGACTCAAGAACTTTGGATCTCTATCGGACACAATAGTTCTAGGAATCCCATGCAAACGAACCACTTCTTGAAAGAAGAGGTTTGCAATATGACATGCATCATCCACTTTGTGGCAAGGAATAAAGTGAGCCATCTTTGAAAAACGATCCACTACCACAAAAATGGAATCCTTTCCCTTTGATGTCTTGGGTAAGCCTAAGATAAAATCCATAGATATGTCAACCCAAGGCATTGAAGGGATAGGGAGAGGAGTATATAAACCATGGGGATGCATCCTAGATTTAGCTTTGCGACAAGCTATGCATTTATCACACAAACTATGAACATGTTTATGCATATGAGGCCAATAGAAATGTTCATGCAACACATCCAAAGTTTTAGCAACCCCAAAGTGACCCATTAAACCTCCCTCGTGTGCTTCTCTAACAAGAGATAATCTAATAGAGCTTTGAGGAACACAAAGACGTTTTCCTTTGAAAAGAAAACCATCTTGTATAAAAAAGTCTTTGTGTCCTCCTTTAAGACACTCTTGATAGAGAAGAGAAAAATCAAGGTCATCATGATAAATATCCTTAATGTGATCAAAGCCAAGATATTGAGAACCCAAAAGAGTAATCAAGGCATATCTTCTAGAAAGTGCATCGGCCACAATATTTATTTTGTCTTGCTTGTGTTTGATCACATAAGGAAATTGCTCAAGGAATTCCACCCACTTAGCATGCCTCTTGTTAAGTTTGTTTTGGCTTTTCAAATATTAAGAGATTCATGATCACTATGAATCACAAACTCCTTAGGAAAAAGATAATGTTATCCACTTTGCACGCATGGGCCCTCGTGATCTAGGCTTCTCCCTTACTGATAACTTGTGTGTGGTATGGGATCCACCTCTCGTGGCCCAGTTCTACTGTTTGGGTTCCCGATATCCGATCTCTCCACACTGTCTAGTGGCACGTCGGTACATCCTGATGACCAATGTTTGACCACTCTTTGGCACCTTGGCGCACGTGCTTTGCGAGATACCGGCTCACGCCGCTCGTGGGACCTGCTTACGTGGCACCAACATTACCAATGGTCAACGACACCCGAGGACTTGTCGGTACACAAGCCCCCTAGTATCGAGCTGTAACTTGTTCAGCAAAGAGGCTAAGTCCTTGTCCTGGGTGACCTATGTGGCTCTGTGTGACAGGATGTAAATACTGCACCAAAGTGACGTCTTTATGGGCCTGTCTTATCTGTGCACACGTGTGTTGATCAACGGCTAGGGCTTGACGTCACTTACGCTTCTCTGTTTGCTTTAAACTTCGAAAACGCGCACGTCCAATAACTGTTCCATCATTCTCTGAAACTCCTGATTGCTTCATCTTCTTCCCCAAGCATTCTCGCGTTTCCTCTACACATTCCAGCATCGTCTTGATATCTGATTGAAGGTACAAACTTTGACTACTGTTCACACTCATTTATTGACTCTGATTCTGGATAACTGTCTGGGTTGTTTAATCTCTGTATCGATCACCCTCTGTTTCTGAGTTTCCTTCGAGTTGTTCAAGAAACCCGAAACTCTAGGGAGCTAATTCGTATTATCGTAATGTCGTGTTTGCGCGCTTTGCATTCGTGTATTCGCATGTTTCATCTTTGTGATTCTCTCGTATTTCTGAAATTTGCACGCAGGTATGGTTCTGAGTGAAGAGAAGCGGGCCAAACTGACTGATATCCTCGCTCGTCTCGGCGGGATTTCTAGGGATGTGGGCACTTCTCGCCACTATGCCCTTGCTTCCGCCACCGCCGCGCCTTCGCCCACTCCTTCCACTCCTGGAGTCGCGGTCCCTCTCGCCGTCGTCTAATCGTCTCCCACCCCACTTCCTTACAAAGCGGTAGTGATCGAGTTATACGAGAACTCCGCCGAGGGGCCAACGTCTAAAAGGCTCAAGTGTACGCCGGTGATGGCTTCTCATTCCTCTTCTACCGGTCACTCTGTTTCACCCCTTGATCACACGACCATCGTTTCCTTGCTCCCTGACCTTGGTGGGACGAGCGCTTCTCCGACTCCTCCTGCCCTCGATCTACCCCTTGTCCTTCAACATGTCTTTAAAGGCTTCCAACTAGGGGTGACTGTGGACTCAAACGAGGCCACTGCTAGGGAAAGACTGGGCTTCAATTTTGGGGCTCTTCTTGCTCAGTCTAACGCTCTTCTAACCAGGCCTGAACCGGTAGAGGCCAAGACTGAAGAGGAAATGTCCCTATTGGCTCATTCGTTCGTTGCCCGTGAGACTGCATTGAAACAGGAGTTGACTCGCCTTCACCGTTCTGAAGAAAATCTCTCTAAACAACTTCACGCTAAGTGTCGAGAGGTTACTGAGCTGGAGGCAAGAGTTCTGCCCCTATGGATCCGGGTCTTTGAGCTAGAAGAGGTTGATGAGCTGTCCAAGTCCAAGATTACGGGGCTTGAACGAAGGTCCATCAGTCGAGAGGTGCAGTTGGGTTAAGTGGAGGCCGAACTTCTTCAACAAGCTAAGAGGTTTGAAGAAGCTGAGGCTGAGCTGACCGAAGATGTTCTTGATGCTTATGACGCAGGATTCGGGGATGCCCTTGCTCAAGTTGCTTGCGCACATCCTGGGATGGATATTACGCTCTTCACAGTATCAAACTGTGTTGAAAATGGGGAAATCGTTCCCAGGGTCCTTCCTTAACTTGTATTTGGTTGTCAGACAAACTCTTTATTATCTGCTCAAAACTTTACTTTCTCGAATATATAGCTGCTTTCATTTCTCTGAATCGAAAACTGCTCTTTGACTTGCTTACTCATGGTGCCTGGCACCAAGACGTTTCTTCTAGCGTTCTATTGTATATTCCCCTCATCGTGAGGAGGGGTTTTAACTGTGAACTAGGTCGTTCCTCCCTGACCGTTCTTGCTTAAAAGGAGAGGTGTTCTTTACGAACCTATTTCTCTACTTTCGAGGCCTCTAACCACAAGGGGAACAAACTCTCAACTGACCTCGGCTTCGCTCAAAGGCGCGGAGGATTTATCTGGTGAATTATTTTGTTTTACCTTGGCGTTTTCACTCAAGAGGAGAGGTGTTCTCTCACGAACCTACCTCTTCACTCACGAGACTTCTAATGCAAGGGAAATAAATTCTTAACTGACCTCAGCTTCGCTCAAAGGCGAGGAGGATTTAACTGACGAACTATCAACTGACCTTGGCTTCGCTCAAAGGCGCGGAGGATTTAACAGGCGAATTGTTTCGTTCGACCTTGGCGCTTTCACTCGATAGGGGAGGTGTTCTCTCACGAACCTACCTCTCCACTCACGAGACTTCTAACGCAAGGGAAGAAAGTTTTTTAACTGACCTCGGCTTCGCTCAAAGGCGAGGAGGATTTATCTCGCGAACTAATTCGTTTAACCTTAACGCTTTCACTGAAGAGGGGAGGTGTTCTCTTGCGAACCTATTGTTAGAATGTATGGCTTTAAATGAGAGGGGGGTGAATTGTTTAAAGGAGTTTTCACAAACTTTTCGGTCTAGAATGAAATTCCTTTGAGAAAACTTGATTCAGAATCCCGTTAGCCAAAAACACAAAGCAATTTAATACAACACCAGAAAAACAATCGGTTGTTTCGCAGAAACTATCGGTTGTTTATACCAGTTGAAAAAGCACAAACTAAAATTAAAGAGTTTAAGGGAGAGAGAGATTGCACACACAGTTTATACTGGTTCACTCTTAAACCAAGAGCTACATCCAGTTTCCCAGAAACCACTGAGGAATCCACTAAGTAACCAAACCTAGATTACTTACACACACCACCAAAGAAGTGACCTTGATCCCCTCAAGAATCACACTTCCATTGGCTCAGCACACACACCAAGAATGTTGATCTTGACAACCTCAAGAGCACACAACACTTCCTAGCCCACCACACCACAGTTTACACAAAGTATAGAAGGATTACACTTGTTACAGAGTGAACTGAAATCAATACAAATGAAATCCTATTCCACTCTCTATTGATCAATGCAAGCTCAAAGCAATCTTTAACTCTTGAAAACTAAAATCAGTGAAAAACTCAAATATGTTTTTCTATGATTCAATCTCAGTTGTTGTTTATTACAAATGTTAAACAAACTATTTATTGCTTTCAAAGAATGGTCAAAGCATTTAAAACAGGAGCACATTCAGTTACAAAATCATTTAAAGCTCAGTCAACACACAAAACAGTTTTTCTGTTATGATTTGAAAACAAACAACCGGTTGAATGTGCGAATCAATCGGTTGTTTCGACAAAACAACAGGTTGTTTTTCACTTAGTTTGAAAAACACTTTCAACTTAAAAGGTTTGAAAATAATTTAGCTTTACGATTCAATCAAGAGTGGATTTACACAATCAATCTACCCAGATCCTATCCTAGACACAACATCAACACCAGCCTTTGCATCAACAAGAGATTTGGATTCTTCAAAGCAAGCGATCACTTTAGATCAACAATCTCCCCCTATTTGATGAAGACAAAGTCTTGGTTGCTTGTGTTGGACTTGTTTGAATCTGAAGCAGAACTTGCATACAAAACATAAACAATGTACTGTATCTTACAGCAACAGGTTAGTGTAATTTAAACAGCCAAAGACAGTTAAGACATATTGAATATTATCAGCACTAAGCAGCAGAAAAGCATTATAAATTCCATATAGAGTTTTGCTGAATTAAGTACAAACCAGATTAAGACAAACATAGCTAACAAAGCACATTCTCCCCCTATTTGTCTTCACAAATAGACTCTAAGAGAAGAGAAAACAAGATAAAACAAAAAAGCAGTTACTTAGTAGAAAACAATCAGTTCTTTTGAGCATTCAACCGGTTGTTTTTCTTCAATTTTCCTTGTCATACTGCAGTTCAAAGATTTGGTTCTAAATAACTTCAATCTGTTCATCCAGGTTTTGAAAGTGAGTGTCCATGCTCTGGAATTTGTTGTTAATGCTCTGAAAGTTGCTCACACACAGATCATGCAGATTCCTTTGGTTTTCAGCAAATCCATCAAGCCTATCCACCATGTATCTTTCAAAAAGAAGACATGGAGGGAATCTCATCTCCTTAATGTCCTGCACTGGTTCCAGCACCAAAATTGGTTGCAGGTTGTTCTTCATGGTGAATATCCATGTCAGCAAATTGATCTTCATTATCAAGGTCAGCAGCTGCACCACTTGATGAACCACTATGATCACCATTTTTGCTCACCCATCTTCCACTTATTTTGGTGAACCCCATCTTGCTTAGAGAGCCATTATTCATTTCTTGTGTATATTTAACCAACTCAGAGGACTCATCTTCAAGATTCACTTCAAAATAAAGTAGAAACTTAGAGATCAAAACAACATAGGATAATGGTAATCACTTAACCTCATGGACTTTTGCATGTGCTATTTGATTATATGAATCCAGTTGATCTTGATCTTCTTCATAATGCAGTAAATGTAGACAAGATTTTCTTCTATTAAAACAGAATTGTTGCTCCCCCTTGGAGTTAGAATCCATGTAACAATGAGAGCAACACCCTTTCATCAAGCTTTAAACCTCCAACAGAACAAGTTCTCACTTGAGTTTGTTGATTCTTCAAACAACTTTTGTAGTATTGGACTTTGTTAAAATCTTCCACAACACCAAGATTTCCCTTGTTGATCCTTAGGCCAGCATATTTCAGGCCAGCTATAGCAGTCCACACATCATGGGTGATCTCCATGTCAACACCCTTCACATGAGAAACAAGATTTTTACCTTCAAATTTGAGATTTGTGTAGAATACCCAAATCAAATCAAGGTATATGTTTCCCTTCATCTCCAAGAACCTTCTCAGCAGTTGATCTTTGAGAAGCTTCCTCACATTGTCTATCTTTTGGCTTTTCAGCCAATCAAAGGATACAACTTTTGAATTGTTGATCACCTTTGTGCTAGTTTCAAAACGATACCTTTCAATGAGCTCATTGTCCCCTGAGAATCAGCCCTCAAGCCTTCCTCCAAACCATACATCTCTAGATTTAATCCTCGTGGATGTTTGAGGAGTTGTCTCCATGACAGCAGAGAGAAGTGATAGAAACTCACACACAAAGAGGGAAAAGATGTTGCAAGAGATGTCCCAATTGATTGTTTTGTGAAAAAAATGAGTTGTTGCAACAGATTTTATAGCAAACCAGAAATCTGAGAGAGTTAAATGGTGTTAATGGGCTTCAGTCTTCAAAGAGAAAAAACTTGACCAAGACTTGCACAGAAAACGTCAGAAAAAGCAGAAAATCACATGGTCATCACATGTGATCTTTCACTAGTCATAAAGGCTCTTGAATTTTCAAGATTTTGGAATATATTCTTTTATGACATGTTGTAACTTCCTTCAGAACATAAACATGCTTTCAAGACTGCTTTATTGACCTAGATCCTTTCTTTATTGAAATCTGCAACAATTAGAAAGAGTGGAGAAATTAATTCAATTCTTTCACAGTGCTGTCAGAGAAGAAACAATCGGTTGTTTCAAGGAAACAATCGGTTGTTTTTCTACAGCAGTAAAACAAATTTTGAATTTTTAAGAATGAGCAGAAAGGATTCAAGGTAGATGTAATTGAACATTTAACAAGAGATATTTAAGCATGAATTTGAATTTAAAAAGAATTAAAGATAGAGAAAAGGAAGGTCTTATCCTTTATGAAGTCCCTGAGCCATTTGATTTTGATAAAGAGTCTTCTGTTGACTTTTGAAAAGGCTTGGATAGGTGCACATTTTTTTAGTTCTAGTATTGGTTACTATCTTTTTCTACCAAGACCCTGATCAGATGACTCAAAACTTCATGATCTTCTAGTTTCCCTGCATTAAGATGAATTCAAGCAACAAGATTTGGTCCCCTTACAAATGTGGGTCCACTTGATTTATTTTTATTGTTTGAAACCTCACATCCTTTGGGAATCCATTTCATAAAGCCTCTGGGAATAGAATATTTTCTTATTTTGCAGAATTTGACATAATGGCCTTTCTTGATGCAGTAAAAGCATGTAACAACCCGTTGTTTAGACTTAACAATCGGTTGTTTTACTAGCTTGTTTGAAAAAAAATTTGAAAACTTATCTTGTTTGTTTTGTGGATTAAAACCTAATCTAGCTCTTCCAAGGACACAATTTTGAGAAGCCAAGACATTCTCAAAGTTGGATTTTCCCTTAGAAAGCTTGTCCACAGTTTTAACAAGATAATGAACTTTCTTTTCAAGATTTTCACAATTTTCACAAATAGAAGAGTCACACACATGAGAAGAGTTTTTTAAATGAGTTTTCAAATCAGTTTTTTATTTTTCCAGATCTTCTTCACGTGTCTTGACTCTATTTTCCAGCCAATTATTCAACCCTTCTAATCGGTTGTTTGAAAGAGCCAATCAGTTAGCTTTTTCATGAGTTTATTTAAATGCTTGAAGCAATTGGCTATAGTTTTCAGTACTAAGGGAAGCATTTGAACTTACACTGCTTGAGTTGCTGGAATCATCATCTCCATCAGCTATTAAACATATGTTGGCCTTTTCATCTTCACTTGATGAGGAGCTTGATGAGGAAACTTCATTTTCATCCCAAGCTATATATGCCCTTTTTTACTTTCCCTTCTTTTCTTTGTAGCTTGACTTCTTCTCCTTGCTTTCTTTATTTGGGCAATCTGCCTTTATGTGCCCTTGTTCACCACAACCAAAACAAGTATAGTTATTGGAATTAAAATCATTGGATTTTTTTGTTTCCATACCTTTCTTTGTTGATGTCTTTGTTGCAGTTCCTTTTCAAGAATTTGCTAAACTTTCTAGATAGCAAGCTAAGGTTCTCTTCATCACTTTCATCACTGGATTCTTGCTTGCTTTTGTGCTTGATAGCTTTCAAGGCAATGCTTCTCACATGCTTGTCTTCACTTTCTTGAACATTGAGTCTATTAATCTTCAACTCATATTCCCTAAGCTTGCCGAACAGAGAAGCCATACTTAATGATGTTAGATCTTTTGATTCAGAGATAGCAGTTACCTTAGGTTGCCAAGATCTATCAAGACATTTGAGGATCTTGATGTTTAGCTCTTCTTTTTCAAAGGTTTTCTCAAGGCTCATGAGATGGTTGATGATGTGAGTGAACCTCTTTTGAACTTCAGCAATAGTCTCACCCTTGAGCATTCTAAACATTTCATACTCTTGGATTAGAGTATGCTTTCTAGCTCTTTTCACCTCATTGGTACCATCATGAGTTACCTCCAAGGTGTCCCACATCTCCTTTGCTGATTTGCATTGAGAGACCCTGAAAAATTCATCTGAATTCAAGGCAAAAGTTTTGATGTTTTTAGCAAAATCAAATTTGGCCTTCTTGCTTTCAGAATCAGTCCATTGAGACCAAGGTTTTTCAATGTAAGATCCATCTTTTTCAAATTTTGGAACAAACGGACCATTTTCGATTGCATCCCAAATTCCTTTGTCAAGGGATTCAACAAAGATTTTCATTCTGACTTTCCAAAATTGGTAGTTCAAACCATAGAACAAAGGTGGTATGTTGATTGAAGCACCCTCCCCAAAGGGTAATCTATGAGCCATATAAAAACAGTTTTAGGATCACACTTGAATAATTTTCAAGAACCAAGCTCGTGATGCCAATTGTTAGAATGTATGGCTTTAAATGAGAGGGGGGTGAATTGTTTAAAGGAGTTTTCACAAACTTTTCGGTCTAGAATGAAATTCCTTTGAGAAAACTTGATTCAGAATCCAGTTAGCCAAAAACACAAAGCAATTTAGTACAACACCAGAAAAACAATCGGTTGTTTATACCAGTTGAAAAAGCACAAACTGAAATTAAAGAGTTTAAGGGAGAGAGAGATTGCACGCACAGTTTATACTGGTTCACTCTTAAACCAAGAGCTACATCCAGTTTCCCAGAAACCACTGAGGAATCCACTAAGTAACCAAACCTAGATTACTTACACACACCACCAAAGAAGTGACCTTAATCCCCTCAAGAAACACACTTCCTTTGGCTCAGCACACACACCAAGAATGTTGATCTTGACAACCTCAAGATCACACAACGCTTCCTGGCCTACCACACCACAGTTTTCACAAAGTACAGAAGGATTACACTTGTTACAGAATGAACTGAAATCAATACAAATGAAATCTTATTCCACTCTCTCTTGATCAATGCAAGCTCAAAGCAATCTTTAACTCTTGAAAACTAAAATCAGTGAAAAACTTAAATCTGTTTTTCTATGATTCAATCTCAGTTGTTGTTTGTTACAAACGTTAAACAAACTATTTATTGCTTTCAAAGAATGGTCAAAGCATTTAAAACAAGAGCGCATTCAGTTACAAAATCTTTTAAAGCTCAGTCAACACACAAAACAGTTTTCTGTTATGATTTGAAAACAAACAACCGGTTGAATGTGCGAATCAATAAGTTGTTTTGGTTTGATAGCAAGTCAACCAACCAAAATAGTTTTCAACCTTTTTCAAAACGCCTAAGAGTAAAACAATTGGTTGTTTCGAAAAAACAACAGGTTGTTTTTCACTTAGTTTGAAAAATACTTTCAACTTAAAAGGTTTGAAAATACTTTAGCCTTAAGATTCAATCAAGTGTGGCCGACCTGTACTCTACTATCTTTTCGACCAGACCTTGCGTCGTTTGGCCAAGGATGTTGCTTAGCTTGGAGACCTTCTCTTTAATCTCTCTTTTCCTAGGGTTGCCAAACGGATCAGATTTGGTTCCGCGGGCGATTTCTGCTACGGTCCTGTCGGGTTCGGCGCGACTGACCTCGGGCAGGGGGACCTCCTTAGTGTACGGTGGTCCACTAGTGACTATAGATATCCCTCTCCTTGTTTTGGGGCTGTTCTCGTAGCATCTCTTGGCCTCCTTTTGATCTGATTTGATGGTAATCACCTTTCCTGTCAAATCCGGTAGCTTCATCTTCATGCGCCTTGTCGACGACACCGCCCCTAACATATTCAGCGTTGGTCTACCCAACAACATGTTATAAGCAGAAGAGGCATTGATGACAAGGTACCTGATGCTCTCCGTACGTGACGCGATGCCATCCGTGAAGGTGGTCCTCAACTCTAAGTATTTGTGCACTTCTACCTGGTCTCCTGCGAAACCGTAGAGACAGCCGCCATAGGGCCTTAGCATGTCGGTGGATAGTTGCAGTTTGTTGAAAGTCGTCCAGATCATTACGTCTGTCGAGCTTCCCTGATCTACCAACACACAGTGCACCTTTCTTTCTGCGGTTACCACTGAGATCACCACTGGATCATTGTCATGGGGGCAACGTCCTCAAGGTCGGCCTTGGTAAAGACCAGGTCGACGTCGAAGGCGTATTCGGTCCTCTGCGCTTCTACCAACATCATCGTTTGTGGTATCTCCTCCGCTGAGAAGCAGTACAGCCTTCTCCCGAGAACCCTCCTGTGATGGTGTGGACCTCACCGTGTACGAGGACTTCATGCCCCGGGCCACCCCCTATTGCTGCCATGTCCTTGGTCCCCTATTTTTCTTGCAAATAATCCCTTAGGAGACCGTTCTTAACCAACTCATCTAGCTAGTGTCCCAGCACTAAGCAATTAAGTATGGGATGGCCGAATGCGTGGTGGAACTCACACCAGGCGTTCTTGTTCGGCCCGAGCCTCTTGTCGGTCTTGGGAGGTACCTTCAACCTCTTAGCTACATTTGGGATAGCGATGAGGTCCTTCAATTCTACCACTAAGTCGTGCCTTGGCGGCACGTTCTCTCTCCTGCGTCCCCTGGCATTAGGCTTTCTTGGTTGATAGGGTTGCTACTTCACGGGGGTCTTCATCTCTGTCGTTGTCTCATGCACCCTTAGGGTTTAAGGACGACCTGTTGCGCGCGGCCGCATGGGAACTACGCATGTGCGCTTTTCACTAACTTCTTCCTCCGCCGCAATATGAGCCACCGCGCAGTGCCTGATCTACACCCTCACGCTCATCTGCGCGGGTTTGCAGATCTCTGCGCAGTTCCTCGTTTGAACGGCGCAGTTCTTCGCTCGTAGCTTGTGACGCTACCAAGTCAACTTGGATGCGTTCTTGGTTTGCTCTCGACGCGACCATCTCTTCCTGAAAGGCTCACATCGCCTCCATAACCTGTTGCAGGGTGAGGCCCTCACCCCCGTTTGGTGCAATAGGTCCTTGCCTCGTACTTCTCATCTCCTGGATCTTCCTGGTTCTTGCTAGTGGGACAGTGTTTTGTATCGTGCCCCATGGTGGGCGCCAAATGTTCCTGTCGGTTGACTCGAAATACCTTCGTGCGCCTACGTCACTCTTTCGTCCAGAATCTTTGCGTTTGCACGTGTCGTTCCTGTGATGAATGCCTGAAAACACAAAGACAAGGGGCGCCCTAGAGGTCGTTTGCACTCCAACACTCAAGTCAGTACTAGGGCTAGGAAACACCAAAACTGTGTGTGTTAAGCTGCGCAAGCGAATAACGTACCTTGCCAAGTTTGTTACCTTACTATTTATAGACTGAAACTAGGGTTTCCTCTTTACCCGAAATGGGCTTTTCTGATGGGCCGGGCCCAACACTGTTGTTACCTTACTCTTAGGATAACCTAGCGTGTGGGGTCCCTAACTGGAGTGCAACCTCTGACGGGGTGACCACCTGGGTGCCTCCTCGTGCACCTGACCTCTGGAGTCACCCGCCTTTGGGAGTGCCCTAACTGTTTCACGCGCCATGCGTGCAACTCACCCCTGAAACGCGACCCTCATAGGTCATGTCTTTCCAGTGGCTTTATACTTTGTGTTACGCCTGAACACGTCATCCGCTCTGCACACATGGGCCCTTGTGATCTAGGCTTCTCCCTTACTGATAACTGGTGTGTGGTCTGGGATCCACCTCTCGTGGCCCAGTTCTACTGTTTGGGTTCCTGATGTCCGATCTCTCAACACTGTCTAGTGGCACGTCAGTACATCCTGATGACCGATGTCTGACCACTCTTTGGCACTTTGACGCACGTACTTTGCGAGATACCGGCTCACGTCGCTCGTGGGACCCACTTACGTGGCACCAACATTACCAATGGTAAACGACGTCCGAGGACTAGTCGGTACAGTTATTGTACTAAATTTGAATTCATTGTTATCTCCGTTAACTGAAGTAGACATTTAAAATGCTAAATTCGTGATCAGATGAAACTTTCATTATTGATGCACATATTCATTGCTTGGATTCTAACCTAGAAGTCTAAAGTATAACCTAACATTACATCTAAATCATCTTGAAAATTCGTAATATAACCTCAATCGTACTACAGGATGTACCTAGGTGTAATGATATCTATTGGGTGCATCTTAATAGTGCATGGTCATGGTTTTTTTCTATTGGCACTGGCTGCGTTTGGGATTGTTTTTCTTACGCGATTACTGTACCAGTTTTTGGGGGCTCATACTCGTAGGTGGGTAGGATTTATGCTGCATGTTTTATCTTTTGCATGGATATTTAGTTTTTATTTGGATGAGAGATATATGTAATGTTATCATGTGAAAATTTGGCAATAACTGCCTTGGAAAATCTGTGGGGTGTGGGTAGAGCCTTTCAGTTTATTGAACTTTGTGCAATGGCAGCAGCACTTGATTTGGAGAAATCTGCATTAAAAAAAAATTAATTATCTTTTTTTCCTTATTTTTGGGTAAATATTCAATTCAATATAATGATTTTTAAAAAAATAAATTTGGTCCCATGATTTTTTAAAAAGATTCAATTTGATCCCATGATTTTTTAAAAAGGTTCAATTTGGTCTCTTCCGTTATGTTTTCACCAAAGACGTTATTGATGATGACGTGGCGGACACACTGGACACGTGAAATGTCTCTCTCATCCTTTTTTTTCTCTCTCATCCACGTGTGTAGTGTGTAATCACGTCATCATTCGTTAACGTCATTGATGAAAACTTAACGGAAGTGACCAAATTGAACTTTTTTAAAAAACCTTGGAATAAAAATCATTTTTTTAAAAACCACTATATTGAATTGAATATTGACTCCAAAATAGAGACAAAAAAAAATAATTAAATCTAAAAAAAAAGGAGATTTTTTTTTTTAACTAGTTTTCCATTTATGGATTAATTGGTGGAGGACACTTATTTTTCTTTTTTGTTTTCTGAACAGAGATATAAAATTTTAAATTTAACTTAATTTATAAAAAAATATTTATATTTATTTATATATTTTTAGGATATGAAATCTCTAATACATTCTTTAATGTCAACTCATGTATGGAATTAAATATTTATGGAACTATGTTTTAATTATTTTGATGTAGGTCAAATTTGTTGTTTTAGAATGGGCAATTGTTACGTGAATATGTAATGCATTTAAGTGCTAATTATTTTGTGTATGTGGTGTTCACTGTTAATCTGGAACAATTCAGTATTGGGTTGTCAGGCCTCTTTTCATATTGGTTTTTAGGTTTCAGCATTGGGTTCAAAATTCTCCTTACACCCAACTTTTTGAATCTCATCCAACGTATTTTTTAATTTTCAAAAATGTCCTTTATTCTAGAAAACAGATTCGAAAGAGATTATTATGTTTTAGGAAAAAAATTCAAAATAAAATTAAAAAGTATCATTTTGAAAAAATAATTCTAGAATAAAAAAAAATATGTTCTAGAACAAAAAATTTGAAAACATATTCCAAAAAAAGTCTGGAATGTATTTTTACCCACATCTTAATTTTATTCAAGGGCATTTTCGTCGTTTTTGACTGAAATCAGGTGCAAGTAGAAATTTGATATGACATAGTAAGTAATTTAATTGCTTTTATTTTACACCATGTGTTTGTTCCAAGACTTTTGGCCCTTTTCCTTTCAGCCCATTTAATTTTCTTTTCACCATCAGTTTAAAAAATTTATAGATCCATTCAGTTAGCCCAGCAGTTTAATATTTGCCACTCAGGTTTTCTAATTACTTCCTGCACCAAATCAAATTTGAACATGCACCCAATTTCAATGCAAAATAAAGAAAATGCCCTTAAATAAAATGGACGTACAAATGAAAATACATTCCAGGCTCCCTTTTCTGAAATATATTTCCATAGCAAAGTTTTTGTATTATGAAATTTCTTTTCTAGAATTGGATTCTATTACGAATTTTTATTTCTGTAACACAATAATCTCTTTCAGATCTACTTTTCCGTAACGTATTACTTTTAATTCTTGACTTTCATTTACAGAATTAAGGGCATTTTCGGAAATTTAAAAATGTGTAGGGTGTAGGTTCAAAAAGGTGGGTGCAGGAAGAATTTTCCCTCAGTTTTTTTATCGATATCTTTTTTTTAAAATGCTGGGCCCATTGGGCTAGCTGAACAGTCTTATTATTCGCCACTCATAATTATTATTTTCACACCGTCTTTTCTAAAACAAGTCCTGGGGCCATTCACCTGGCCCAGAAGTTTTACTATTTTCCACTTCTGCTTTTTATATCTGCACCATCTTTTTACAAAAGCATAAATCCATTCAGTTGGCCAATAAATTTTTTTATTTGCCACTCTCGTTTTTCATCCACACCATTTTTCTGAAAATCCTGGGCTCACTCGGGTGTCCCAACATTTCTACTACCTATTATTTACATATACAATCACTAACATTTTTTTGAGTTTTAAATGAAAATAAAAAAAAAGTATATATTTTTTACGCTAAGTCTAAGTAAAAAAGTATATGACCCACATGATATTTAATAAAATTCACTTGTATGACTGTATGTATCCTGTACTGGACCAGAGCGCTCAGAACTCAACACTCGGATCTTGGTACATGGCGTAGACAGGTCAGCTCAACTCTTGGGCCAGAATAGCAAGCCATGTAATTGGGTCCCAGTTGTATGTATAAGTCCATTTTTGTATAATTAAGGTAATCCTTCGCACGTAAGACCTGGGCAGCTAACGAAGTGTAATTGTGGACCTAGGGGTTTGCTTAGTGTGTATGAGGTCTAGGTCAAGTAAGTGTTTTTCTTTTAAACTTAAGCTCATGTGTTTTAGGACACGTGAGGTTAGGTTGCATGTATAATGAAAAGTAGCATATCACCGCGGAGAGGGTACCTACTTAGGCAGAATGAACCCCTGATGTTGGTACATGAGTTGGTTATTCTGTTATTATTTTATGCACTCCTTGGAGGAAAGATTCAGTTCTGTTGCAGCATTGTGAGAGTGTAGCCTTGAACATAATATTTTCTTGTAGAGTATGCTTTCAGATGAGATTAGATTCTCGTGATGGAAAGTTGTTACAAGAGGTAAGCTATAAAAGGGGTTTGAGACCCCAAGTAAAGGTACGCTGTTTCTAAGACTGAAACTTATTACAGCAAATTCCCAAAAAATAGGAGGAAGATTTGCTTGAAAAAGTAAAGCCCGGGTTACATTTAGTATGTGTTGATGTTTACATTCTATAATGCCATTTTGTTGTGGTGTTTCAACACAAGATTTTTTATGTATAATTCCCTTTGAAGCATAAAAATTTGACATAGCAAACTCAACACCATTGTCAGTACGAATCGTTTTGATATTAGTTTTAAATGATTTTGAACGAAAACAGTGAAGTTAATGATGTGCTGACGCACTTCAGATTTGTTATGCAGCAGAATAACCCAAGTATAACGCGAGTAATCATCAACAATAGTCAAGAAATAACGAAAACCTTGCATAGAAATTATGGAACATGGTCCCCAAATATCAAAGTGTACAAGATCAAAAATAGCAGAGGTAACAGTATTACTTAAAGTGAAAGGAAGTTTTCTCTGTTTTGCACGACAAGTGTCACATACATGATGAGTATCAACAGTAATAAAAGAGTATTGTTTGCTTAAGACATGTAATCTTTCATGTGAAGGGTGTCCTAGTCTATAATGCCATAGTGTTTTATCTGTGATATTACAATTAATAAAAGGAGCAAAACAATGCGGTTTAGAACGACTAGAAGCAAGCAAGGTAGTGACAAGGTACAAGCCAGTGGTGGCTTTAACTGTACAAATCCTCTTGGGTGAGATTGTCTTGTATAATGCAGTGGGTTGAAGTGAAAGTTAAAGTGCATTTAAGTTGGTGTGTGAGTTTGGAAACTGATATTAAGTTTAATTGAAAATGAGGCACGTATAACACATCAGACAAATAAAACTTATCAGAAAAACGTACTAAACCAGAATATGTGGCATAAACGGTTTGGCCATTTGGAAGACTAATTAAGACAGGTTTAATTTTAGTATAAGTAGTAAAAACGTTCAAATTGTGACAAACATGATCAGTGGCACCAGAATCAATAATCCAAGATTCTTTTATAGAAGATAGTGAAGAGAGAAACTTACCTGTTGAAGAATGCTCAGTATTGGGGATTTCATCCGTAGAGATGGTGCCGACTTAATTAATTTGAGTGTGAGGGGCAGGATCCTCAAGGTTTTGCTGACGCAAAATGTTGGTAAGGAATTGACACTGTTGTGATGTAAGTTGAATCCCCTTTACATCCTGTTCTTTAGGAAAAAGCTCAGAAAAAGTGTCAGTAGTAATCATATTATTGGCTTGATATGTCCAATTGGCATGCTTTTTATAACAGGTGCCGACAGTGTGGCCAAGACGATTACAAAAAGTGCAGACTTTTCTACTAAAAGAAAACTTTGAGGTTTTAACATTACCAGAAGGAAAATCCACTTTGTGAAAACAAACAGCCTCAGTATGACCATATTTACCACAAAATTGCATGTAATAGTGTGACTACTATTAAGACTATGAAGACTAGAGTTTTCATTAAACATTGCCTAAAATATTTTTAAAACCAATCAAGATTTTGAAATAGAACAGAACAAAAATAACCAAGAACAGCAAAGAGGGAAATAAAAATCAGAGAGAAGCGCAGCAGAACTCTTCATTCGAAGAGCTCTGATACCATATTACAGTAAATGAAGATGAATATTCCTTGTCTGATGTGATGCTTAAATGTAGCGTACGTAATCGCACGTAATCGTAATGAAGAAAGAGAGGTTTTGATGAACCCTAATTGTAAAGAAAAATAAATATAAAAGAAAATTTTATTCACTTGTATATTAGAGAGTAAAATACATGATGTATATATAAGAAAAAGATTAAGACCTAGCTGAAACAGAAAAGGAAAGTTGGGCCAAACAAACAAAGCCCAATAGTTTAAAATAGAAAATTAAATATATTAACAAAACTGACTACTTCTTAAATTCTATAAGTCCTGTACTGACTTGATCGTCGGAGTGCAATCAATAGGTAGGACCCTCTCTGTTTCAACGGAGCTACGTTCCAGATCAGTCAGAGATAAGACGGATTCGTGAAGAAACAGACGAAATTAAAGCTTGTCATCAAAGTCAATTGGCGAGCAAGTCAACCAACAAGAACAAATCCTTTATATCATCTATTACTTGCTACCATTCTTTAATAAAGTTATTCTTTTTTTCAAATTACATATCAATAATACCGATGTATAGTTTATACTCTTCACATTGTACAATTCATAATGAGTCTTTAACATAGTTGTGTGCATTATCCTATACTCTAAATATTGTAAATTATAAAAAAACATAAAAATCTTAAAAATTATTAAGAAAAATAAAAAATAAAAATATTTATAATTTTTCAAAATATCATTTTGGCCTTTAGAATCACGTAAAACTTGATTTTTCATTCTGAATGGAAATATGTTAGACCAAACTTAATTCTTGACAGATCCAAATAAAATATTTTAAAAAATATGTTATTTATCTTTGACATGTCTTTTGCTTTTATTTTTGGAGAAAAAATAATCATTCTAAAAAAATCATACTATTTGCATATATTTAATTAGAGGTATTGTCTTACTATGAACGTTTGAGAGTATTAACATCTTGTTTACATATAACAGACTCTTGGATCTTAATGCTGATTTCACATATTAATTTTTTTTCTCATAATTTTCTACTTTATTGAGAGCGATTTCTTTATATTTTTAAAAGTCTCGTAATTATTTGTATTTTTAAAACCCTAAACTCCAATTACAATTATTTACTTTTTTAACTTTGTTTAATCAAGCTTAAACTCTTAATTTTACTATTCGATAACATGTATATAAAATACTTTAAACATATCATATACTCCTAAACTAACATAATTTGATTTTTTTTTCCAAAAATCTCACCCTACCCTAACACACACTACAAGAAAATCATGAAATAAAAACCAATTTTTAGATACCAAAATAATTAGTTGCAATAGTAACTAAATTAGAAACCATTTTATAAACTAAAAAAAATGATTTTTAAATTAGTTTCTATTATTGTTAAATAGTTTCTAAATTGGTATCTAATTAACAACCAAGGTTTTAGAGACCAAATTTAGAAACTAAATAATTGGTAGTTAAAACCTTGGTTGCTAATTAGATATAAATTTAGAAACTATTTAATAATAATAAAAACTAATTTAGAAACCAATTTTTCTTTTAGTTTCTAAAATGGTCTCACTATTGCAACTCATTATTTTGTTCTCTAAAAATTAGTTTTTATTTCATAATTTTCTTGTAGTGACATGTCACTCTTCTCCTAAAAATCAACTCTAAAAAATAAGAAAAAAAAATATTCAAAAACTCTTTAAGCTCGAATCTATGAAAATATGATGATTATATGAAAAATATAAAACAAAGACAGAGAAAAAATATTTTAAAATTAATAATTTATATAAAATAAAATTTGAATAGTTAATTTATTTTATTCAAAAAAATTTAACTTAAAGTAATAAAATATTCATATTTATCATTTAAATCACTTTTATCATTAAACAAATTAACCCTGTCTTTGAATTGATACTATTGATGTTCCTACATAATAAATAGGCATTGTTCTAATTAAATTGGAGGTGAGTTTGTAGGATATTTTTCAATTAGTTTTATTCTGAACAAAAAATCTCATTCCTAACCTCAACTTTTTAAAAGGTTTGCTTCTGGAAACAACTTTGTTTTGTTTATGTTGTTACTATTTATGATGGTTTTAAAAAGGTGGTCCAGAATACAGGTGTCACCTTCTGAGAGACACAAAAGTGAAAAGCAATATAACGTACTTCATACGCGGCGTGCTGACTTTAGGCGAAATCAATATATAAACTTCATAATAGTTTCATATTTGACTTTTATTTCTTTGGGATTTGATTAGAATAAGTGAATATTTGACTTTTTTTTTATACAGAATAATTATTTATAAAAATATCAGTATAAAAAATAACTAAAGTAATAATATAAAATAATACCAATTCATTTGGTAAATTGAACTTCCTTATATTTATAATCAATTATAAACAGTTTTAGGTTTTTAAGTCAAATATTAATTTCAAAGAATATCTAGTTGAACTTTGGTGCAATTCAAAATTGGAGACTTCAAATGAAGAAAAGTTGCACGTAATAAAAAATAATATAAAAGTCAAAAGCAAGTATTATCAAAACAAAAACTCGAGAATGTAATTGACACTTACGAATTCCTTCCACACTGTTATCGTCTTTAAAATAATTGGTTGTTGATCAAACACTGTGTTACAATTTACTAATTATATTTGGAAAAAGTGATTTGACATTCTTAAATATATGTTAATTGATATAAATGTAGAGATAAACTATGGTTTTAATCACTCAACTTTTAATTTTTATTTAATTATCAAATAAATATTTTACCTAGTATCTAAACATTTTTTTAATGAATTTAGTATTTGCTATACACTTAGGTGATGAAGTGTCACATATTTAGGATTATGTGACTTGTAAAGTGGATTATAAATTTAATGTGATATATATATATGTATATATTAAATTTTAGTAAATAAAATTTTAAAACACAAACAATACTAATTTTTTTGAGTTGTGGGTGATCATTGTCCGTAAATGTTTATTTGCAGTGTATCACACAAGTCTTTAAAGATACAATAGGAACTTCTCGAAAAATACCTAGGATAACAAAAAATATTTAGAATAAAAAAAGATAAAGAATGCGGAAGAGATACATATTAAGTAAGAGCATATTCTAGGATAACTTCTTCGAGATAGGAAACCGTTTCCGAAGACATCTGAAGGAGGCGGGAGGTTGAGAACCAATCTCAAAGATTTCTACGCGTTTATCCTCTTCTATCTTCACTCTGAGATCTTCAAAATGTGCCTTTTGCGATAATCAGATTTTCACTAACAAATTTTACTTTTAGTTTATTATCTTTCAACAAAATTTATTTTTAATCTCTCTGTTTATTAACTAATTTAGGTTTCTTAACCTTTTTTTTACTTTTAATTTTTTCAATAATATATTTTTTTTTACCAATTTTAGTTCATCAATCTTTGTTTTGTTATGGTTTTCAGCTAGAATCATTAAAATGAATTCAAATATTGTGGAGACCTATCAAAGATTTAGATTAGATCAAATTTAAAACATAAATTGTCTTAATAAGTTAGTCATGAAACAAAACCTCATCCATATTCATTATCTATTATTGGTCTCATTATATGTCCAATATCCACCTGAAAAATATTCGCAGAATTTTGTATAGATGCAGATATATATACGTGAATATTTTTTAAAATTTGAATAATATTATTTAATTAAAAATTAAAACTCATAAACTTTTATTTTGAAGTATAATCAAAGTAATTAAAGCACAGTAAACCATTAGTTATTGCAAACAAAACTAGTCTTTTGAGAAAGATAAAAACAAATTTAAATAAATTACATAGTAAAATATAAGATTAAATTAAAATGACTTTAGTTTCATAAATTTAAATAAAACAACATAAATTTATAAATTAAATTCTAATTATTTTTCAATTATTAATCTTATTCACACTTGTAACTTTATTTTAGTGTGGAATTTTTTAAAAATTTAAATGAAAAAAACTAACAACAAATTTGTTTTATTATGTAATTCAATCGTTATTTTTATCAAAAGTTAATAAAAACAAATAAAAACCGATTTAAATGAGATCAAGGACAGAAAGAATCACACTGCAGATTTATACTGGTTCACTCTTATCCAAAAGCTACATCCCGTCCCAAAAAATCACTGGTATTCCACTAAACAATCAATAACCTTGATTACAAACCACACATCAAAGAGGTGATCTTGAACCCTTAAAAAACACACACCTCCTTTGGCAAACAACACAGCACAGATCACAGAACCTTCTGGATCTGCACAGAACACGTTTTCACAAAATTACGAGAAAATGAATGATCACACCTGATACAGATTGAATTCAAAAGTTACACAGCAATCTTATGCCACTATTTAGCAAAATTCAAAGCTTGAAACAAATCTTGGAGAAAATTTGATTTGAAAGATTTAATATGATATCATAACATGAGGAGTGTAAAACAAATTATTTAAACTCCAAAAACATTTAATGCAAAAGTCAAATCAGTTTTTAATCAATTAAAACATATTCACCAAACTTAACAAATTCTGTTAAGGATTTTCAAAAAACAATCGGTTGAAATGTTGAAACAACCAATTGAATTGGTTTGACAACAAGGTCAACCAATTTCAAGCTTTGTTAAAACCTGTTTCAAAAACATTAAGTGTAAAACAACCGATTGAAACGATAAACAACAGGTTTTTTTTCCGCTTCTTTGGAAAACACTCTTTTTTTCAAAAGGATTTTATTTAAACCAACTTTGGATCCTAAGACTAGATTACAAATGCAAACTTTCCAGAATCCACACACACAAGCTGCAACAAAGCCTTCAACCAATCTTCATAGATTTGGAGACATCAAAGCCAATCTTCAACAGTTTTGTCTCTTGCTAAAGTACCCTTAAAAGTTTTTCCCTTCGTTCGACATTAAACCATATCAAACGATCCACGTGGAAGTCAACATATAGTCTATACTATTAGGATCGATGGCTAGAACAAGAGGGGGGGATGAATTGTTTACAAAAGATTTTCACAAATACTTTGCTTAGAATGAAACTTTAACAATCAACTCAGAAAAGCAATTCAGAAGGCCAATCAAATTGCCAAACAGAAACATATATCAGAATTATAATCGGTTAAAATGACAATTTAACTGGTTGTTTATGACAACGGAAAATATCAAACAGTTATGGAGAGAAGAGATAGAGAGAATTACACAAAAAGTTTATACTGGTTCACTCTATCCCAGAGCTACATCCCGTCCCCAGTCAAACCACTGAGTATTTCATTATGTAACCAATCAAAGATTACAAACACACAACACAAAGAGGTGACTTTGAATCCCACAAAGCCTACTCACCTTCTTTGCACACAGCCAACACCTCAAGCCAGAATCACACTGACTTTACAGGATTTTACAACAGTTTTACAAATAGTAATATGAACAATTACAAGAAACTAAACAATGGTAGAAAACACCTGGAATCACAGTACAAAACACCTTGCTAAAACTTGAATCACAAGAAAGCTCAAAAGCAATCTTGCTAAAACTTGGTAAAACACCTTTTCACAAACAGTTGGTAATCTCTCAAATCAGAGTATCAAACTTTTCTATTTCTTCAATCTTTCCACATTTGAAAGGAGACTAGTTTTATATTCCTTTAGAAGCTACCGTTGAAGGCAGATTTGAACAATCAAATAAGTTAAAACAGGTTTTCAAAAAACTGTTATGAAAACTTACATTTAATTGGTTAAAACTGCGATTTAACCGGTTGAATGGTTTTGACAGTTATACAACTGATTCAAAAAACAGTTTTAAAACACCTTTGCCGGCTAAGTGACAAACAACCGATTATCTCAAAACTTTAATCGGTTGTTTTTCCCTTTGCATGGAAAAACACTTTAAGCTTTGTTTGAGAATCAAGACTGATCTTACAAAGATTCTAAACCCCATAACAAAACCTAAACCTAAAACACAACACAGCTTTAGACTTCATGAGGATTTGATACATCAAAGCTTTCCATCTTCAACATATACTGTGACATCAAAAAAGAAAATTAATGTTGTATGCTTATTTTCTTACCAAAAATACTTCGATGGTTTAAAGTTTGAACAAAAACAAAAATTAATTTCACCTTATAATACAAATAAGGTATTTAATTCTAAATAAAATACAATACCATTTACAAAATAAAAATACATAAAAAAAATATTAAATACAATTTTTCCCCACAAAAATAACACCATAAACTTAAAAAGAAAATCACTATATACTAAACTCGTGATCCAACCCACGACTTCTGACTTCTAAAAACAAATAAAAAAAACATATTTCTAATTTATATCTAACCCACGACTTCTTAAAAAAAAATTAAAAACCTAAACTCATGATCCAACTCATGACTTCTACTTAATAAAATAAAAAATAACCACTTTAAAAACAAATAAAAAAAAATCCTGCCTTAATGCAGGACTTTCATTTAAAAATTAAAAGAAATTGTACCATTATACACGATTTCTGTAAAAATAAAAAATATATATATTAATACTAAAGTTATAGTCACATTTTTTATAATAAGATCAATAAAATAATAATAGTTTAATTTATTAAAAACAAAAAATGGTACTAAATTGCATAATTTTTTCATTTTAAAATAGTTGTCTAAGTACGAACTTACTTATTTTTATAAAAAAAAACTTATTTTAATAAATCTAAAAAATATTATACCATATAAAGAAAAAACCCTAAAATTATACCATATACTGCAGCCGCCAGCCACTTGTAAGCTAAGACCATACCGCGTCATATTTTTTGAGTTTTTTTGTCAAGTTAAATAAAAAATATAGACACAAATTGTTGCTACGTATTTTTTAATATTATTTTTATCAAAAGTTATAATTAATTTTATTATAAAATATTATGATAAGAATAAATATAGATTATTGATTTATAATTTTAATTCTGATTTAAATAATATTACTTGCTCTATTTCATTTTATTTTTTTATGTCGGTTAAAGATTTTTTTTCAGACATATTAAATTGAGAAAAATAATGTATTCTAGAAAATTTATACTAAAAATATTTTTTGTTTTATTCTTTGTAATGGTTGTACGTTCATAAAGATAACAAGCACATTTTTCTATAAGCCCACATTACAATATATATATATATATATATATATATATATACTATTTTTCACCTAATTTGTTTGTAGAATGCACTAATAATTACCTCATTGAACATTTGTCCCACCTAATATTTATGTTCAATAATGAAAGAGTTAAGATTAATGCAAGTATTTATGAGTGGAATATTGAAATAAAATTGTAATTATTTGACAGAAGAATATAAAAATTGTTTTAATATACTCTACTCTCCCTTTTTTCTATATAAAAGTTCTTTCGCTCAAAACGAAAAAAAAAACATTTTTTTTAAATACGTTGCCTACTATATATTTTTTTTGTTTTCTTTCTCCAAAAAAAAATTCAATACATAATAATAATAAAAATATAATTGAAAAACTATATTCTCTTGAAATTTGAAAAATAATAGATAAAAAGGAATATTTTTTTTTTCTTTCAAATAACATCTATATATGAACATATATAATAAATATCTCAGAAATTGATATCACTTAGGTAAAATAATTTTTAAATATTATCACTCTATAGAAACATCTAATTGTTTGTGATTAATAATAAAAAGTTAAAATGAATGTAAGTTTAGAAATAAAATTATTATTATTAAATTTACTATAATTCTTCCGTTATACCTTTAAGAGAATTAATTTATAAATATTATCACTCTTATTGAAACCTTTTTAAAACTATAATAAACTTAAGTTGGAACTCCAAAATAATGACACTAAATAACTAACAATTTTCACAAGGAGATTATTACATGAACATGATATCATGGTTACTCTCACAAGAGAAAAAGATTACTTTCTGAGTGGGTAGATTTTTTTAATTGTCTGTTTAATTAATTACAGAGAAGTTAATGATTGCTGCTTTAATGTGATACACAATGGAGACAATATTTAAAACAAAGTGATAAATATATATTTTTAATAATATTTAATATTATTGATGTATCTCAGTTGTCATGAGATAGACAAAAAATCATAATGTGAGATAGTACCTTCCCCGGAAAGGTTTTGCATAGTTCAAAATTGAAGGCTGACACAACAGTGAGATAGTGCCTACCCCAGTTTCATTCTCTGTAATGTAAGAACTTCATTTACGCATGTAACTGCATAATAGCCATGTGTAAGCTATAGCAGTATAAACCAACCCTTACCCTTTAACCCTACCAAATCATTGTGACCTGCTCAATAATGTTGTAAGAACCAAAATTCCATTTTAACTTTTAAGTGTGAGCCATGATCAATCAATCACTCAAATTTAATAATATTCAATCTTTTTTAAACTTTACTCCTAAACAACCACAAATAATCTTTAAATTTGATTCTTTTATTTTACTTTTACTTTTAGTGATGTGGTTTTGATAAACGATTTAGGCCTGAAAAATTTATGTAATAATAAAAATAAATTTGCTCGTTAGTTATGGATTTTTCTAAAATATTGGTATAAGAGGTTTGTTATTTTGTGAATATAGTCGAAATAGAATAATGTTTAACTTTTTTTCCTAATCTCATGATGTTATCTTTTTGTCTCAGCTTTTATTCGACGAGGTGGGTAAATTGAGTTTGAGGTTCATTTCTCACAAATTTTTTTTACGTATCTCTATAGTCACATACCTTCTTCAAATTTTGATCGAATAAATTTATGACGACGCATTATTGAATAATTTTTTTTCAAATTTCGATCGAATAAACCCATGACAACGCATTATTGAAATTTTTTTTTTATGTGGATGAATTATTGATTTTTTTTTCCTACATCTAAGTTGTTCTTTTTTTTAGAAATCTCTTTAAATATATGGAAATAAGTTTTTGAATAATTTATTAATTTAAACGATTTTGTTATTCTGTTATTGTGGAAATCTTTTGAAACAGCTACTCACATCAACTTAAAACTTTCTTATTTTTTATTAGGAATATGACATATAAAAATATACTTTAAGGATTTTTTTTCATAACATGAAGAGAAAAAAAAATTAAAAAGTGAGGGAAATATTGATTTTTTTTCTTTTGTATTTTAGAACAGTTTGTTTTTGTATTTTTTGTTTGTTTGAGTTTCTATATCAAAATTAATGCATTTTGAAAAGATAGTTTGTTTGAGATCCGAGAGCTACGGTTTATAGTCATTTCACTACAAGAAAATCATGAAATAGAAACCAATTTTTAGAGATCAAAATAATTAGTTGCAATAGTAACTAAATTAGAGACCATTTTAGAAACTAAAACAAAAATTGGTTTCTAAATTAGTTTCTATTATTTTATATTATTGTTAAATAGTTTCTAAATTGGTCTCTAATTAGCAACAAAGGTTTTAAAGACTAAATTTAGAAACTAAATAATTGGTAGATAAAACATTGGTTGCTAATTAGATACCAATTTAGAAACTATTTAACAATAATAGAAAATAATAGAAACTAATTTAGAAACCAATTTTTGTTTTAGTTTCTAAAATGGTTTCTAATTTAGTTACTATTGCAACTAATTATTTTAGTTTCTAAAAATTAGTTTCTATTTGATGATTTTCTTGTAGTGTTTGCATTGGTGTTAGGAATGATGATAGTAAGGACTTAGAATATAGTTTTAGAATAGAAGTGATATATTTAAATAACACCTGAATATTTTGTTATTGAAGTGAATAGAGTATATAAATAGAAGAATCACTTTCAGGTTTCATTTCAAAAAACTATCATCTCTTTAGAAACTTTCTTTTTCCTTCATTTATCTTCTCTTTAATAAGCTTTTGACCTCCTTGCTCATCAGTTTAATGATCGGATTCCGCCATTGAATTCTTGGTAGCGAGTACTACAAGACTGCATGATCAGAAGTTTAATTAGAGTAAATTCATTTTTACTCATTTTCCTTTGAGTCAGTTTTGAACCATTTAGATTTGTTTTTGGCATATATTTTGCATTTAGTGTTTTTAGCTTAAAGCTTAGTCCTTGTTAGTTCAAAGTCATAATGATATGGTTAGATAATTGATCAACACATGCATATTAAACTATTCTTGGGTTCTGTAGGATTGGAGCTCAATGTGAGTAGATATATTCAAAGTTAGGCGAGGGAAGCTAATTTTAATCTGGGCGACCCCCTAGCTCTGTTCTTGTTCCTAGTGGTTGCTGAGGGTTTATCAGAGCTGGTGAGACAAGCGTTGAGAAAAGAGATACTCTGAGGTGTAAAGGTAGGAAGAAACAAAATTGAGTGTTGTATTCTATAATTTGCAGATGATACTCTGTTTCTGTGTGAAGACACGTTCAGTAATATTTTTGCTATAAAGGCTATCCTACGATGCTATAAGATTGTGTCAGGTCTGAAAGTTATTTTTCATAAGTCGAAGGTGATTGGTGTTAATATTGGCGAGTATGCCATAACCACTTATGCGAAGACGCTTAATTGTAATACTATGCGGCTACCTTTCCAATACCTGGGGTAGAAGTGGGTGGAAATCCGAGGAAGAAGCAATTCTGGGAGCCGGTTGTAAAGAAAATAGAAGCTAGACTAACCGCTTGGAAAGGCAGATTGTTATCTATGGCAGGACGGATATGCCTACTTAAACCGGTTTTCACTTCTATTCCTTTGTTCTACTTATCCATCTTCAGAGCTCCAACAACAATGTGCAATAGAATCAGTAGTATTCAAAGGAGATTTCTCTGGGCATGGGGAAAAGAAAACAAAGTGATTGCTTGGGTAAGTTGGGAGAAAGTCTGCAATCCATGTGAGGAAGGTGGGTTGGAGGTCAAAGAGACTAGGAATTTGAATTCCGCTCTATTGGCCAAGTGGAAATGGCAGATTTTGAGTGATGCAGGAGGGAAATGGAAAGAAATCCTTATATCCATTTATGGATCAGAAACGGATAGAAGTAAGGTAGGGTTGAAATACCAGTCGTGGTGGTGGAGGGATCTAGCTAAAGTGTGTGGTGAAGGGGACCAAGAAGAAGGATGGTTCTGTAAAGCCACAGGGTGGAAAATTGGTGATGGGAGCATAATTAAGCTATGGGAGGATGTGTGGTTACAAAGTAGTAGTCTAAAATCAATGTTCCCTAGACTATACTCCTTGTCACTTGATCAAGGCAAGACGATGGGAGAGGTAGGAACATGAGAGGAAGGTAGGTGGCGGTTTCAGCCTAATTGGAGAAGGGAGAGGTTTGAATGGGAGTAAAAAATGGAGGAAGAACTGTTCTCAACACTGGATACGGGTAATATGTGTCAGGAAATCCAGGATCGCCTGGTCTGGAAGGAGGATCCAAAAGGGGCATTCTCGGTTAAGTCTGCCTACCAAATCCTGACACAACAAATAGCCACTGGTTCTTTGGATAGCGCCTATGGTGTTCTATAGCAAGCGAAAGCTATACCTAAAACGCTTATCATTTCTTGGAGAGTCCTACTTGATAGACTCCCAACCAATGCTAATCTTATTAGGAGAGGAGTTCCTATGGACTCACCGGTTTGTGTCATGTGCAATCTCTCACAAGAAACATCTCAACATCTCTTCATAGATTGCGTGGTTGCACATCGAGTATGGTCTGGTTGTTACCGCTGGGTTGGCATTGTGGGGGTTCAAAGCAAGGAAATCAAGAATCACTTGGAGAACTTCTACCTAATTCATCTATCCAGTAAGCAAAACCAGGTGTGGCGATGAGTATGGGTGGTAATTATTAGGAGTATTTGGGAGCAGCAAAATCAGGTTGTATTCAAGGGAGGGGTTCCAGATCCAAAAGAAATTCTTCAAAATGCTCAGTTGTTGTCTTGGTTGTGGTTAAAATACAAGGCAACTGGCTTCGTATATGCGTTTTCAGATTGGATCCTGAACCCCAATCAGTGCCTCCTCGCAGCTCCTTGACAGTGTACAAGTATATAACTTGTGATGGTGATGTCATACTAGTGGAAGCTCTAACATTCACTTTGGCGGAAGTAATACATTTACAATGGCACAAGAGTACCTTGCTTTGCATCATTGCTTAAGATAAGCATATCAGAGGCAAATGTAGGATGGCAGATATAGTTGGTGATGAGGCGGGGGCATAAGAACTATGGTGGCAGTTCTGGTTTAGCTGCAGAAGTGGGTTTAGTCTAAGCAGGATTCTGGTTAACTAGTGTGCAGATCTGGCAGGGCGCGAAACTAATCATTTGCTCTTTCTGGTGTTCCATCTTTTGCTATAACTGTAGCCCAACAAGTCTTTTCTGGGGGTATCTGGTACATAAGACATGTAGCCCAGCTTTGCCCATAAAGAAACCAAAACTTTGAGAAGAAAGACGTTACATACCAGTAGCCAAAAACAACAGTTGTTAGCTAACTTTATTTGTAGTTTTTGCAGGTACAACTTTACCCAAACATGCAAGGAAGTAGACAGCTAAATGATGTTGTAATAGCTCCTTATCTCAACTGCCAAGGTTTCGTTATACAGCCTGATCTGGGGTTTCTGGTGTTGTTGAGGCAGCGGCCTAGCCTATTGTTTCTGGTTCTTGGCTGACTGTAGTAGGATCTAATAATACTGGAGATGAATCTATGTTGCTAATCTCGTGTGTTGCGGAGGCTGCAAAGGTCTAGGAGGTGGGAGTTAGCTATAGTGAGCATGTAAGAAGATGTTGTGTTGGAACGAATGAAGAAGAGGTCATAGGGTTAGTTTATGACGTTGGGCACAACCATATAGGGGGTTGCAATTATGTTGTACCATCTCTCTACCATTTCTACTTAGTTTGTTCTATACATGAACTCTGCAGGTTTTTCCTAGGATCTTAGCCATGTTAGTATGAGGCCTAACAACAAGTTTTCCCTATTCCATCAGTACCAGCGTTGGCTCTTGAGAGGAATTACTAGTACAATAATGTTAAACCTTTTGTTTTGTTGCTGAACTTCTATGCTTATACAAGCTGGTTGGTGGTATCCAAGCTGAAGTAGGTTCAAATATCCAAATGCAGAACTAAAAGCAGGGACGTAGGGTGATCTGTTGGTTTTTGTTGGATGTTTATCAACCAATGAGCCTTGTAGGAGCTGATATGTTTGAATGGAAGGGAATTATAATATGATGTGCCGTAGCTTTATGAGTTAGTAATTGGCTTTTGTTATAAGCATTATGTCCCTTTACATGTGCCTTTCATCTGAGGTCCAGTGGTAAGCTAGGACATGTAGCTTAACCTCATGCATAGGGTGAAGGTAACATTCTCGTACGTGGGTTTAGTTTAAATAAGAAATGCTGTTAGGACGGGTCTTAATGTGTAAAATTTCTGATTGCTGAGCTCTTAAGTTAGAGAATAGTATGTAAAAGGGTTGGGACACCCCTTAAGTGTCTCATTTTATTTTATTAATTCATTGCTGATCAAAAAGAAAATAGAACCTTAGATTAGAAGATCTGGATGTGGGGTGACGTGATTACCAATTTTAAATCTTTTTGTAGGATTGTTTGTTTTGTAGTAAAGTAGTGTATTGATTTAAATTAAATGTGAAATGATTGATTTTGTTAATTTTATATAGTATATGTTAATTTTGATATGAATGAGTTATTGAATATGTTTTGTTTGAGATGAAAAGTGTTGAATGGTAATATGAATTATATTATGATTCATTTGAAGTGTAACATTTATAAGTATTGGTAGTTTGAATATGAATATAATTGGGTTAGAAATCATGAATATATATAGGTTGGTATATGAGCTCATTGAGAGTACATGTATAATAACTATGTGGTATCAACTTTGGTTGCTATGTTTTGTGAAAATATAGATTTAGTATTAAATTTTTGAAACAAAGCTTGAAAAATATAAGTTTTATGAAAGTTAAATATGCATTTTTCGCTTAAGCGAAATATCCTAGCTCAAGCAAGATTGAGATAGTGAGTTTTGGGTTGTCCCAGACCTATTTTTGTTGAGAAAAATCTCGCTCAAGTGAAAATGGAATGCTCTCGAGTTCATTTTCGTTCAAGCAATAGAAAATTTCGGTCAAGCAAAAATGGGGGTGAATTTTAGGATGCTCTTGGATTCATTTTCGCTTAAGCGACGAGATTTTCACTCAGACAATACCCATTTTCGCTCAAGATAAAAAAAATCAAATTTTACCTTTTGCTTTTGAAATACTTATGTATTATTATTTATTGTTTTAATTAAATTTTATGTGAAATTTTAATTACATATTTGATTGAAAATCCTTTAGTTAATGTGTTTATGTGATTTTTAGATAAATTTTGGTTTATTTTCGTTTTAAGCTTTGTATGATTAAATTGTTTGATTTTGTATAATGTGAGATATGAAATATGAAGTGGTAATCAAGACATGGTATTTTCAGGAAAGAAAATATTGTGTTAAGATTGTGAAGATATGCATTGGTTAGTGATTTGTTTAGAAATAAATAATCTAACTCTATTGATATAATGAAATCACGTAGACGAAGTTATTCAGGTGGTGAGAGTCGGTGAACGTTCATATGGTTTGAAAAATCATCTTATCTGACAGGTAATATATGAATTAACCCTGTCATATGAGGTGATTCAATATTGAGATTATTATGCGCATAACTATGTGGATTCATAGTGAGGTAGTATGACATATGCAGATCTCTAAGTCTAAGTTAATGCACAAGTGTTTTGGAAGTAGAGTCAAATGTCTGTGTATGTTGGTCACTAGAAGTTTGACATGAGAAATACGAATTATGAATATTTATAGACACTTGATTGCTTTGAAAAATGTATGAGAATTTATAAGTTGATGTTTTTTTATTTATTTAAAGTGACATTTATATTACAAGTTTTAAAAATAGCTAGCTTACCTTTTGGAGCATTTAAGCACTACAAGAAAATCATCAAATAGAAACCAAATTTTAGAGACCAAAATAATGAGTTACTATAGTGACTAAAGTAGAGACCATTATAGGAACTAAATAAATTTTTGGTTTCTAAATTAGTTTCTATTATCGTTAAATGGTTTGTAAATTGGTATCTAATTAGCTACCAAAGTTTTAACTACCAATTATTTAGTTTCTAAATTTGGTAGCAAAAACCTTGGTTGCTAATTAGATACCAATTTAGAAACCATCTTATAATAATAGAAACTAATTTAGAAATTAAAAATTTATTTAGTCCCTAAAATGGTCTCTAATTTAATCATTATAACAACTAATTATTTTTTGTTTCTAAAATTAGTTTCTATTTCATGATTTTCTTGTAGTGAAGGGATTCTCCAACCTTATACACACAAAATGCAATGCAAGATATATCAGCATCTCTCCAAAAAAATCAAGCACCTCTCTTCTACAAGGATAACGTGGCTATATCAAAAGTAATGTCATACTCAAAACATCAACATAGAATATAAAGATCTCCCTAATCAGATAAACTATTTTCCTTCCATCATAACCAAATGTACTTGATTCTACACACCTCTTATCCAGGTAAGACACAAAACCAAATTAGATATATATATATATATATATATATATATATATATAAATATTTAATTAAATTACATGCATATTATATTATTTTGATGTAGTAAATAGGGATGTTAAGAGTATTGAGAGTACTTGTGTGATGATGTATATTTGTTTCAATCTAAGTTTATTGGCCACATATACGTTAATGACTTTAGATTTTATTTTATAGATATTATTTTATTTTGGGTATTGATGTTTTTTTTATTAACATGAAAGAGTTACTAGGATAAAATTATAAACAGTATTTTTTATGCATAAAAAGAAAACAATAAATTATCCAAGAACTCATTTGCTAAACTTACACAGAGATTATCTTAACATTTAACTAAACTTGTTAATTAGAATAACAAAAAACACTTCAGTTAAGACTCCTTTACATGAATTATTAAAAGACGTACCTTTAAATACTTTAGAACTAAAATTGGATATTTATTCTTAATTATATAATTCCGAATAAATTAATAACATTAATATAATTTTAATAATCACTACAAGAAAATTATTAAATAAAAACCAATTTTAAAAATAAAAAATAATTAGTTGTTATATTGACTAAATTAGAGACTATTTTAGATACTAAAAAAAAATTTGGTTTCTAAATTAGTTTATATTATTGCTAAATAGTTTTTAAATTGGTTTCTAAATTAGTTTATATTATTGCTAAATAGTTTTTAAATTGGTATCTAATTAGCAACTAAGGTTTTTACTACCAAATTTAGAATCTAAATGATTGTTAAAACCTTGGTAGCTAATTAGATACCAATTTAGAAACTATTTAACAATAATATAAACTAATTTAGAAACCAATAACTTTTTTAGTCTCTAAAATAGTTTCTAATTTAGTTACTATAACAACTAATTATTTTGGTATCTATTTAATGAATTTCTTGTAGTGAATAATAGTAATAATAATAATAATTAACTAATATACAAAATAATGTTAAATAAATATAATTTTATAATACTAAAAATAAAAGCATTATTGAATAGGATTTTAATATTAAAATCCACATAAATAGTTAAATAAAAATACCATCATATTAATCATATCACAATAATATTTATTAATAAAAACTAAATAACTTTTTGGTAATAGTCTTGTTATTTTTATTTTTATTTATATAAGTAATTCTTAACTATATTTGTATAATACATTACACATCATACCATAAAAAATACCAAATTAATAATAAAAACATCAGAAAAATGTCAAATGAACAAAATAGTGCCATAAAATATTAAAACAAAAAGTACATTTATCGGGGTTAAAATAAAAATAATAACATAATTATATAAATAAATAAAAAGTGGCACTTTTATTGGACCAAATTTAAAAATAATGCATTTTTGTATATAAAAAAGGACATTTTTAAAGACAAATTGTTGTATTTATAATAAATAAAAAAATTAACATATTTAGAGTGCACTAATTTAGCAAAGGAAAACAAACGACGACTATTTTCAATTTAATGTACAAGTAATTTTAAATCAAAAAGATAAGAATGCGACTATTTTGCCGCATTTTCAAATTCGATTTATAAATGCAACTGACGTTTAAGGTTTTTTTTTTTCTTTTTCGCTATTGTTTGAGTTTCTAATTAAAGTTCTCAACTTTGATCTTGTCCGAAGAACAAGGTCATTATTTTAGCATTTCTTTTGATCTCTTGATGCATCCATATCATACATTTTTACATTCTTAGTATTTCATCATAATGAAAGTCCAGAAAACGCAAATACAAATTTCCCAATGAAACGCAAATATACGACAGAGCAAGGCAACAATAGCGACGAGGAAGGCATAGTGAAAAGCAAACAAAAGCCTTCCGAATGAAACAATGACCTTAGAAATGACATAAGACAAAAACATAAGAGAAACGGAAAACATACAAAACATAAGAGAAACGGAAAACATATAAAAAATCAATGGTGAAGAAGAAAAGAGGAGGATAATACTTACCAATGAAATGACGACAATGCAAAGAAAAGATGAAACACAGAAGATAAACGAAACGCGAGAGAAATGAGAGTATGAAAACATAAATAACGCGTTTTTGAATTAGGATAAAAAAGATTTTAAAAAGACGATTTTTTTGTAATAGTCACATTTTTAAATCTAAGTTAATTTAAAAAATACTACTTTTGAAAGACAACATCTAATCGTAAATACACGTTAAATAATGAGTTGTTGTTTTAAATTTTTGTACTAATAATTTTTTTTTGATATATTTTAAGAAAAATTAACCATTATCTTACTACCAATATATATATATATATATATATATATTTATTGATAACTGTAAGTAAATTTCACAATAATTCCCAATGATATTTAGATTTGGATGAATAATTTAGTGGATGAAATAACGCAAAATATAAAATAAATTGTTGGAGGAGATAAATTGAAAGACCAGTTTATGACCAGTTCTTATGTTATCAACATCGTATGGATGGAATTTTAGGGTATGCCTCGGGAACTTGAAAGAGAGTGGGTGCTGGTTAAAAATCACAAATAAAAAATTTCAAACATAAACGCAGAGAAAATAGAATATTTATAAAATACGAAATTTACAAGTAATTTTCTGTAAAAAAAACTAAAATGAAAATGTTCCACTTGCACACTCTAATTAAGGTTTAAGTCTTCTTCTAATAAATATGAAAATAAGTTATGTATCATCGATTTTAGGTTTTTTTTTACCATGATGGGTTATTTTTTTTTTGTTTTTACCAAAATGGGTCCGTTTAAAAAAAATTACAAATTTAGGTAAGTCGTGCCAATTCGGCACGACTTCATATGCATAAATCGTTCCCATTAGGCACGACTTCTGCCATGTCATAATGAAGTCATGCCAACTTGGCACGACTTCTGCCCTGTCATACTGAAGTCGTAACAACTTGGCACGACTTTTGCCCCGTCATGAAGTCGTGCCAACTTGGCACGACTTCTGCCACGTCATATTTTTTTTTTAATTTTATTGTTTATATATTGGATAGTAAGTTATGTAATGTTAAAAATTAATTTGATACATAATTTTCTAAGAGTGTTAGTTTTAAGGAACAAAAAATTGGATAATCGTGTATGGATCATGTTTGACCGTAATGTAATACAATAACTTGATTATTTGATTAATTAAAAAATGAAGTAAATTGTTATTGAATTTGGAAATAAATAGATAAATGAAAAATTATTATATTTGGAAAATAAATAGAGAATTATTGTTGTGAATTTGCAAAATAAATAGTTTGAGAAGTAATGATTTTACAAAACACGTAATGATGAGAAAAAATTAATTTTTAACATTACATAACTTACTACCCAATATATAAACAATAAAATTAAAAATAAAATAAAAAAAGTATGACGTGGTAGAAGTCGTGCCAAGTTGGCACGACTTCAATATGACATATATAGGTGAACACTATGTAATATTGTTTTAAATTTACATATTTAAATTTAAATTTTAAATATAATAATTTGATAAGTAAATTAATATATATTAAAATCTTTATTTCTATTTCTATTTTTAAATTAAATTATTATTTTATGAAATAATTTGATTTACAAACTTATGTATATAATCTAAATCAATTTTAAAATAGATATATTTAATAAATAGTAGTGTGAAGAGATATTTTTTTCTGAAAAATGATACTTCTGACAATATAAGAGTTGTATAATTCTTCATATGATTTTGATTTAGATACAAATATATATAATAAAAAATAAATATATAATTAAATAATATTAAAATATTAAAATAATAATATTAAAAATTATATAATATAATTGTATAAAAAAATAGGTTGCCATTATATCATTATTCTATTTTTTTTTTCAAATGCAATCCAATGAAAAGATACTAAATAGATGTGTACACGACAAAACAACTTCCAAGAAATTATGTACTTTGTAGTCTTTGGTGACTCATGAGTCATCATTCCTCTCCCAAATTACTTCCTAGTCTTGTGACTTCTACGTAGCCAATAACAAGAGAAAAAAGTAGAATTCTGAATAAAATGAAACATTAACTAACACAAGAATCAAACATCCATACAAAAATTATCAAAGTAAAACTTATAATTTGATGAGAGAACATCACCACTGATCTATGAAATGCATGCAAGTTTCGTCATAAAAAATAACAGTATTATTACTATATTATTTTAACAAGAATTACATTAATATAGGTTTGTGTAAATTTAGAAAATGTATTAAGAATTGCTATTTTCATATCATTAGAAAGATAAAACATGTACACAAAAGTTTCACTGCTTGAAATTTATCAATTTAACTCTCATCAAACTATTAATTTAATATTTTAAAAATTCACTATTAGTTACATCTTTCTAGAATTTAAGATGGGAAGCAAATATTCCCAGCATTAATTATTTTATTTTAAAATTATTTATGTTGTGAATCATTAGAAAAAAATCTTTGCCAAGTGTAGTAGAACTAAATAAAATTTTCAGTCATGTTTGCAAATAATAAAAAATATAATTTTTTTATAGTAATCTCTTTAAAAGTGATTTAAATTAGTTGATAATTCAAAATCTTTTAGACAACGTATAAAAAGTAATCTTAGGCAAAAGAAATAATAATAACCAAAGTAAAGGACATAGTATTAAAAATAAGTAAAGAGTAAAAAAAATGAAGTATACCATAAAAAATTAAATATTTTGATTAGATTTTATTATTAGGATTAAAATGGTAATAGAAATTAATGATTTGATCTGTAGAAGGTGGCTGCTGGGTGAGGGAGAGAGATTTGACCACGTTTTCTCCTTCCCAGATACCACCGCCACCCGTGTTTCTCAACCCTATAAATACTTCCCACAATTCCCTGTCTCACACAACATTCACAAACACCACAAAACCACAACCTTTTCTAAGCAAAACAACAATGGAAACCCCAACCACACTCACCGCCGTCCTCCACCACGTCGCCGCCAAGTTTCCCTCCCACCGAGCGCTCTCTGTCGCCACCAAATTTGACCTCACCCACTCCCGCCTCCAACAACTGGTGGAATCCGCCGCCCAACGGTTGCTCGTCGCCGGAATCAAACCCGGCGACGTCGTCGCCCTCACCTTCCCCAACACCGTCGAGGTACGTTTCCCAATCCCTAAACTTTTGCACCGTTCTCTATTATATTACAAACTAACGTTTTCTTTTCCATTCGTTTCAGTATGTTATCATGTTTCTAGCCGTTATTCGAGTGCGAGCCACAGCCGCGCCGTTGAACGCGGCTTACACAGCCGAAGAGTTCGAGTTTTATTTATCCGACTCCGAATCCAAGCTTCTCCTAACATCCTTAGAAGGAAACGACTCAGCTCAAGCCGCAGCTTCAAAACTCAAAATAGCTCACGCCACGGCTTCGATAACCAAAGCCGAGAATAACGAAGCCGAGCTTAGTCTCTCGCTGAGTCAGTCCGACTCGGTTGATTCGATTGATTCGGTTGAGTCAGTGGTTAACGATCCCGATGACGTGGCGCTTTTCCTTCACACCTCCGGCACCACAAGCCGACCCAAGGGAGTGCCGCTCACCCAGCACAACCTGCTCTCTTCCGTACAGAACATTAAATCGGTGTACCGACTCACAGAGTCTGACTCGACGGTGATTGTGCTTCCGCTTTTTCATGTGCACGGTTTGATCGCGGGGTTGCTGAGTTCCCTCGTCTCCGGGGCGGCGGTGGCGCTGCCGGCGGCGGGGAGGTTCTCCGCCTCGACGTTCTGGAAAGACATGGTGAAGTACAGCGCCACGTGGTACACTGCGGTCCCCACTATACACCAGATTATACTGGACCGCCACGCGAACAACCCCGAACCGGTTTACCCGCGGCTCCGGTTCATCCGAAGTTGCAGCGCGTCGCTGGCACCGGCTATTTTGAGTAAACTCGAGGAGGCTTTCTGTGCGCCGGTATTGGAGGCTTATGCGATGACGGAAGCGTCGCATCTCATGGCTTCTAACCCTTTGCCGCAAGACGGGCCTCACAAGGCCGGGTCGGTTGGAAAGCCCGTGGGCCAGGAAATGGTTATTTTGGACCAAACGGGTCGGGTACAAGAGGCTGAAGTTAACGGAGAAGTCTGCATTCGTGGCCCCAATGTTACGAAGGGGTATAAAAATAACGTGGATGCTAATACGGCGGCGTTTCAGTTTGGTTGGTTCCACACCGGTGATGTTGGTTACTTGGATTCTGATGGGTATTTGCACCTCGTTGGTCGCATCAAGGAACTCATCAACCGTGGAGGTATATTAATATTTATATTTCTTTTTATTATTCAAAAACCGATTTATTCGTTTATATTTATAAATCACCAAAATATTATTTTGCTGGTGAATACGCAATTTTCTTTGGATGGGATTGCGAATATTCTGAATTGATGGAACTATGCGTTTTCAAAATTGGGTGCATTGAAAATTGTGAAGGAAAAGTTTAGGTTGAATACAGCGTAAGCTTAACCGTTGATTTTGGTGATTCAATATCTTCTAGAAATGTCTTTTGATGGTGTGTTATCGATGACGTGGGTTTGATTCTTGCTGAGTAATTTGTCTGGTGTAAACTGAAGAGACTTCTTAATAATTTTGCGCGTTACGTGGACAACTTGTCAATATTTAAATTGTTTGTGAGAATAATAATTATAGTATTCTCAGACGAAACTGTTTGTATATTCACTAAGGTTGAAGTGGGACTTTTTGTTTGGTATTAACAACTATTAGAGTTATGGTTTGTACGTCAAGAGAGTGTGATAGTGACGTTAATTAGGTTTCGATTTGGCAGTTATATCATGAAGGAAGTAGGTATAAACTGTCCATATCATGACACGAGGTTTAGTTCATTTGATTTATATATTAGGTCAAAAGCAGAGAACAGTATAAAAAGTTCTATGCTTTATTTTCATTTCATTTATTTAGCGTCACCCACACAAAAAATAAAGTTCATTTCAGGGTGTTCATTTTCAGAGTTTTTAATGAACTCCGTGATACATGGTAACTGATGAGAAGGGGTTTTAAATTTTAGGCGAAAAGATATCACCAATAGAAGTTGATGCTGTTCTGCTTTCACATCCGGACATTGCTCAAGCAGTTGCTTTCGGAGTGGCTGATGCCAAGTATGGTGAAGAGGTATGTCTCTTTCTCATTCATCCATTTTTAACTTTTATACACTCAACAGTTTTCTATCCTTAATTAACTTCATTTCTTTACAAAATAACTTCTTTGTTTTTAAATTTTATTCTCTATAACAATATCTATTATTTGTAAAGATAAGAAAGGGATTTGTCCAATTGGTGAACAGTGGTTAAGTATACTATAAATGTTGACATGGGAGTTATCTCTTCCCGCAAGTCAATACTGTTTTATACACCGTTCATTAAGAATAATCTTGTCATAAAAAAAGGTCATGCCCCACAAGAATAAACACTGGCCTACTTTTTTTACATTATTTATGATATTGCCATATCAGGTATTTTTCTAGTTCTTGCAATGGTTGGTACTGAAGGTCCACTCATAAGTGAGTAACACGTACGTGAAAGACAAACACAAACTGAGCCATTTATTTTTTATCACTTTCTGCCTTCAAAGGTCATACTCTAATCATGTTCGAACATTTTGTGGCGTACAAGAAAATCCTTCTAATCGAAAAAGAGTCCATTTTTATTTGATCACCTTCTGGAAAATGGAACACCACCATTTCAATACCACGTTACAGAAAATCACCTTTGTCCAAATCTGAAAAGTGTTTGTTGTATCAGTGACTAATTTAGTTTTTGAAAAGATTCAGCTACTTCTTAACCTTTTGATGTAATTCTAACTAGGAAAACAGGTTGTTCATAGCCGTAAAGTTTCTTTTCTCAGTGCCCTCTCCCTTGTCAGATAAATTGTTACGACCTTCATAGCTTTTCAATGTTATGAAGATTTCCTTAAAATGTCCAATATTTTATAATTAGTTAAAAGTGCTAAATAAATAAGCAAACTGGCTTTCTTTCTTTGTTTGTACTTTAGAGTTCAGAAATTTGTGGATTACTATATATCTCAAGTTTTGTTCACTGAAATTTGTGTTGATGATATATTGTTAACTTTTGATAGATATATTGTGCGATCATCCCAAGAGAAGGATCAAACGTTGACGAGGCAGAGGTGCTAAGATATAGCAAGAACAATCTTGCATCCTTCAAAGTTCCCAAAAAGGTCTTCATTACTGATTCTTTGCCCAAGACTGCCACCGGAAAGATTTTGCGTCGTTTTGTGGCAGAACACTTTGTCTCCCAAATTTGACTGACTTTAATCTCCCAAACTACATACCTGCTCGATACATAGATGGAGTCCGCAGACTCTGACAATAATTTGGCATCTTGGCATTAAAGAGGAGGGTATTTCTGCAAATGGTCTTTCATACTCTGAAATTTCACAATATATTTACAATTTTCAATGATTCGTCTGAAATGTTTACAATGTAATGTTTTTTATAGATATTGAATGCTTTCTCAATCCATTTTTGTCTACATTTCTAACTTCGTGGATCGTGAGAAGAGGGAAACTAATTAAGTAGTATCCAAAAAATAACAGTGTAGAATCCTACAACTAAAACAAAGCTCAAAAGGTGAATTGGCGTAACCTTAAGATGTAGACAAGAGTGCTACAAAGTGCAACAAATTGACAGGCCCATTGCATTGATGGTTTAGAGATAGGCAGAAAATAAGGAAAAAGAACTCAAACATAATACAAATCAATCATGAAATTAGGATGGCATAGGCTCTAACAAACTATACTCATTGTTGGCACCATGTAAAAATTACTTGATCAGCTGATAGCTGATGTTTGCTTATAAAGATGAGTTACACAGCTAAAAAAACAAGGAACTGAATGAAGCTGTCCGAATAAAAATCAACTGATAAAAATTGAATTCTTTTAATTCAGAAATCAATTGACAGAAAAGTATGTGTTTTTAACTGGTGTGAAACTGAGCATACAAAAATTGGTTGAATTAGTTCAGATTTAATTTGATAAAGATAAGAGAATATTTTTCACCTTTTTCTTACCTTCAAATGGTTCACAGGTGTTAAAAGCTTATCAAAGATAATGTCCCTTAAAAGTAGGAAGCAGTTTCCACTTTCTTTAAAATGCACATCAGTTGTCTTGTGGAAGGCAAACTTTGACACAATTCCTTTCTTGTTGTATTTTTCCACTCACCTTTTCCACTCACCTTTTCCACTCACCTACAGCATGTGCTTATTGAAGTAGCTTGGGAACCCATTTACTAAATCAAATTCCCTTCTTGAAACCAAATTGCTTGAATAGTTTGGGATCATGTTGAAATAGGAGTCGTTGCACCATTCCAATTAGTCTTTTTTTATGCAAAACGTTCACATGAAACTCTGAAAACTGAACTAGCAGTACATGTGAAACAATATGCCTGTTTAATGAGTGACTCTAAAGAACACATCCTTGATCCGAGCAATTGTTGTCATTTGTCAATAATTATTTTGGTCTCAGTGCTACTAATTTTCTGTACAATTGCAACAAACCAACTTTCCGTAATGCAACTATTATTAAAATGTAAACCTTTCACAGATGATCATATAAGATCCAAAACTATCAACAGGAGAAGAAAAACATTCCAATTATTTCCAGAATATCATCTAGGGCATAGACAACACTGGAACAAGGGGCTAAAACTACAATACCAACAACAAGGAGCAAATAGTCAAATAATAACAATTTGGAATGTATTAAATACGTTCTAGAAACTAATTCCAAAGATGGTCAATTTTGGAAAAAAATATTGCAAAAACAAGGAGAGGTGTACTTAAAATGTTGCAGACACAGACAGAAAATTTCCAATGTGAAAACCCCTACTACTTTCGAAAGCCAAGGTGTAACTAATGTAGTAATGTTGCTGGTTGAATCGAGTCGAGTTGCATCAAATCTAGAAAAATATTTGAAATGATGTTACTGAAAGAGTGACACTGGAGTGCTTGATCAATTTTGATTAATTCTTGTGAACAATGGAAGACTACCCTGTATGAAAATTCATACTTTTGGTAATTCTAATGTCCAAGTTGGAACACAATTGACATTTTTCTAAAAAGTGAACAAGGATTTAAAGAAAATAGATATTAAAGTTTTATAGAAACTCAAAAGAAATCAGAAGACACTGTCTATTGTGTTTTCATTTTTTCTATTTTACCTAGTAATATTTGTTTGTCCCTTGTGCTCTTCTATTTTTTCCTTTTCTTTCTAACTTCTTCTTTTGCTCTTTATTCCGGAGTCTCATTTTGTCTTGTTTATATGTGAAATGTTAAATTAAATTGAATTAAATTTAAAAAAACAGAGACAAAGTTAAAAATGCTTCATCCAAAACTAAATGTTCACAAAGTGATGGCCACAGAGAAAGAAAGTAGTATTCTGTACCATCTATAAATGCCTATGTGTATCTAGCCAAGCAATTGATACGCGGCTTCAAGTCTTTTCAACAAGAGTTCTATAATAAGTTCAACATGCACATTCTTTAGCTTTAACATCCACTAACAATTTAAATAACGCTATCATATTTGAAAATAAATCAAATACACTACTATATTATTAAATAGATATCAATTTTAGATAAAAAAATAAGTTGCTATATTAACTAAATTAGATAATATTTTAGAGACTAAAAAAATTATTGGTATCTAAATTAGTTTCTATTATTGATAAATAGTTTCTATATTGTTATCTAATTAACTATGAAGGTTTTACCTATCAATTATTTAGATTCTAAAATTGGTAGCTAAAATCTGGTAGATAATTAGAAATCAATTTAGAAACTATTTATAAATAATAAAAAATAATTTAGATACCAATAATTTTTTTAGTCTTCAAAATAGTATATAATTTAGTCAATATGATAATTAATTATTATTTTTTCTCTAAAATTGGTTTCTATTTAATAATTTTTTTTAGTGACAATTAAAAAATGATTTGAAAATTTGATCAACTAGGCAATTAACTTTCATGTTATATGATAATTTTATTTTTCATCATAGTAGATATTATACTAGCATAAGAGAAAATATTAAAGTTCAAACCACACAAGATCAAGAAAATGAAAATAGACATAACACCATGATCAACAAATGAACAAAAGACCGACTACAATCTAAAATTTCGAAATAAATCCACATGTCATACTCGTAAAAAACCACTTCACTCCATGCTAATCAATATCTTTTTCATTGTGTCCAAAATTATCAACTTTTGCATTGGAGTTGCAATTGATGGGTGGTGGTGGATCACATAGATTATTGCCAATAAAGTTGGAGTCATTAAAGGTTTGCAATTGAGTTCCTGTTGGATTTTTTCCCTTCAAATCATTATGGGACAAGTTTAGCATATTGAGAAAGCTCAATTTTGAAATAGTTGGAGGGATTTCATAGAAAGTTGATTCCTTGAGAAATCGGTGGACAACAATCATCCCATATTTCTTTGCTTTCTAATTTTTTTATATTAGAATTTAATGACTTAAACAAGAGGGGGAGGGGGGTGAATTGTTTTAGGGAAATTTTTCGCAAATAATGGATTGGAATCAAGATTTATGAAGAATTACAAAATAAGCAATCAACTCAACTAAGAACCAAAACAGTTTTAAACAGATTTCGGAAAAACAATCGGTTGTTTATACGTTTTAACTGATTGTTTATACCAGCAAAGTTAAGATCACACTACAAACAGTTTTATATGAGTAACAATTTTATATGAGTGAGAGAGAGAGAAAATCACACAAGCAATTATATTGGTCCACTCCTTACTAGAGCTACATCCAGTCCCCAGAAACCACTGGGTATTTCACTATGTAACCAACAACAAATTACAAACACCACACAACCTCAAAGAGGTGATCTTGACCACTCAAGAACACACACCTTCTTTAATTCACCACACACACAAAGTCAGAACACCCTTTGACCTTATAAAACCAACAGTTTACAGAATTACAACTTGAAAGACAATTACAAAAGAGACTAGAACAGATTACACCTGATACAGGAAATCACAGTTGATCCTAATCTACTTCTTAAACCAATGCAAAGCCAATGCAATCTTGCTATCTTGAATCAATCTTTCACAAAAGTGTTTTTGAATCTCTCTTTCTGTGTTTTTCAAATAGGGAGGTAATCTCGGATTTATAGCTCTCAAAATAGTCGTTTGAAGCAGTTAAACATGAGCCAAAACAGATTCAAATCACTGGAAACAGATTTAACAGATTTAAGAAAAGCTGTTAGGATTTTTCAAATATCAATCGATTGAATTTTCGAATCAACCGATTGATTTGGTTTGACAGTTAAATCAACCCAAGTTAAATCAGTTTGAAAACCTTTTAAACATACTAAGTTAAAAACAACCGATTAAATCGACAAAACAACAGGTTGTTTTTCACTTTGCTTTGAAAAACTCTTTTCTTTTAAAGCACAAATTGATTTAGATTTAAATTGATTAAGAGTGGATTTAACAAATTCTAAACACCCCATAACCCATCCCCATTAGCAGCCACACAATCTTCAAGCATCTTTCCTCGGATTTGGAGACATCAAAACTTCATTTTCAACATTTTATACATTATTAGATGCCATCTTAGAAAACTTCTCACACTTTAACTTTTTCTCATCTTATAAGATTTTTTTAATGAGTTAAGTTTAATTTGATATAGTCAATATTTTTTGCTGGACTATGCTAGACTCATTCATTCTATTGCTGAGGACAAATTGGTTTATGAGAAATTGAAGGATTGCCTATATGTCTCATTGATAGAGATGGTAATCATAACGCTAATATGAATGTGAAGGTTGAACTAAAAAAACCAAAGCCATAAGACTGCAACAAACAATTATCATTTGTTGGACTTCTTTAACTTTTGATGTTGAAAATTAGCCCCAACAACCTTTTAACTACTTCAAGTAATGTTGCAGGGTATGTTAGTACTTTTTTTCAACAAGAGAAAACAACTTCTTGAGATGGTTTTCTAGAAGTAGAGATATGAGTGAGTTCAATTCCATTTGGCAAACAACTTCACAATTCCAAGATTTCATAGGACCATGTTGAGGGTACTACAACTCTTCAATCTTATCCTTTGTTGTTAAAATAAAATAGAACATAATTTTTAGAAACTGATCAAATATGATTTGTCAAATGAATTTTCTAAAAAATATTAGAGAAATAATGCATCAATACTCCTTGGTAATTAGGAGTTCGGAATGTGTCTAAGTTAGAACAAGGGAGGGCAAAAAGTTGTGGAAAGTTTAGAAACTCCATAATCCAATGCAAGTGCCAACCTTTATTAAATTCATTCAAACAAATTTTATATTCATGTCGTGAATCTTCCTACATGCTATTATCAAGTGTGTTATAACTATCATTGTCATTTAGGTTAGGTGGATTGTCTTTATGGATCCTTTTATATATGTTGGAGCACTTATGTTGATTTTAGAGTAAACTAGATTTGTAGATTCAAAGATCATCTTGGTTGAGTTATTGCTAGCCTGCTATTTCACAATCTGAGCCTTTTTGTTTCATCAATCACCACATCATTATTTATTGCCACTTGTTTGTTCCTGCTAGAATTTGAAAATTTTATTATGATGGATTACCTTCTTATTTTTTTATCATTTATTACTTCTTAAATTAAAATAAATAGTTTCTCAAAACATATGAGAAGATGAATATTTTACCTATGAAGTAAGTGTGACTACTTGTTTTAGATATACAAAAGTAACTCTTAGAGTTCATTTTGTATTTAGTGAGTTTGTTGTGGTTATGAAACATTCTTTTCCTATAATATACAATATCTCCTTATTCCAATTTATTCTTCATTAACACTTTAACATGGTATCAATAGCCTAAACATTGTTTGAGCGATTGTGACCAAAACCAGAGAGTGAGAAAAACCACACACAAATCCTCCAAAACAAAATATGACCTCCATTTCATCTGAGAGCATAAATATTGTCGGATATAAAGGAATATGGTAGTATTCAAACTCCATTACTTCATAACCTAATAATAGAACAACTCAAAAGTCACATTGAAGAAATAGAAAAGAAAGGAAAATTAGTTACTATCATAGAAACAACCTTACATGATAGTACTTTAATCAAGATTATTACTTCGAAAACTGGCAAGATAGTTTTGGACCTGATTACATCCTCCTGTAGGATGATAACCAATATGTATCATTAGCTCTTATCTATTATCAAGTTTCCTTTTAAACTGATATAGCACACACTTAAAATAAATTGATTCAAATTTTTTTGAGATGACCAAGACCAAGCTTGCGCCTTGTCCAAGATCTTCCCTTTTAGTTTCTTAGTGGGTGATATATTTAGAACATGTTCAACCATAAAAATTCCATTCCTCCACAGATAACTTGGTAAACCTTTGCTCCTCTACATATGATAAGTGCCGGTAATATTTCATATTAAAATATAGATACTTATGAATTTTTATTGATAAAATAACTATAATTCAATCCCTAATTTATGAATTAAAACCCTTTTACATGTATTGTGATTATAATATGAATAAGAATGATTTATTTCCAAATTTGTGTTAATTTCAGGATTCTAGGGGAAAATGGAGATGAAAGGGCTAACGAAGAATATACAAGATGAAAAGGGGAAGTTGGAACATTGAAAACTCGATCAAAAGTCAACCAAGCAAGATCACTCTAGAGGAACTCACCCAAGACTTGCCCATACGAGTTCACTGCAGAGAAGTTGGACTTTTTCTCGTCAAACTCACCCAAGCAAGTAATAACTCGCCTAGGCGAGAAGTCACTTAGCCCAAACTCAATTAGGTTAAATATGAGGTGTGAGACATAACCCTATATATCATTTGGAGAATAGAGAGAGATATAAAACCCTAGAGGAGGCAATCGTCCAGGAAAAACACCCTGAATCTTCTTTTCTTGCTTTCCATGCTTGTAATGGCCAACATGAGTGACTAATTCTTCCCTTTGGGATTGGAAGTAATATGTTCAAACTCTTATGTATTGAGGTGATATTTATCTATAATATTCAGTTATTGATTAATGATTGATATTATCATTTTATTCTCAAAGATTGAATTATTCATGATTTTGATCCTTATATTTAACTGGAAAGTACTTCTAACCATCTTACCTAAATTATAATGTTTAACATATTTGAATATTAGAAATAGATTTGAAATGTTAATTGTTGTATAACATTTGTTTGTAATGAGAAGGAGTTTTTATAAATGTGGGAGGAATTGATATTATGAGACTCTCTTAATAATTTTTATGCAAGGAATCAATATGAATGATTTTTATATGTGTATCAATATCTATCAAGATTGAATATTATATTCTTTTGAAAAATAAAGACGAATGAGAAGGACGAATCCCAATCCCAATTAAAGAATCTGAATTTCGTTAAAACAATTTGCAACATATTCTTGATCATTTATTGAAAGCAACTCATATTACCTTCTTAAAGTCTGTAACATGACTTTCTTTGTCTTGTCAAGATCACCATAGGTCTTAATTAAAATATCTCACACTTGATTTGTTGTAGTGACAATGTATATTTTCCCAAAAGTAGTAGCATCAACACATTGATGAATGAATAATTCTACCTTACTATCATATTATTCAATTGAACACACCTCGGAGGTCGATGGATCGACCTTGATCTTGATACTAATTGATTAGAAATCACAAACACAATTAAAAAGAAAGAAATTATAGAAAAATAATGTTCTATATTATTTTCAAATGTACATCCTTGCACTCTTAATTAAAGATAACTTATATTAATTAACTAAGATACTAATTTTCTAACAAACTTTTATGAATTACAATTTCTAACACTATTTTAATTTTCAACTCCTAGTTGCATTAATGTTTTTTTTTGTCTTATGCATCTGAGACAAAAAAAAGACTAGGCTATTGGTGTGATTAATTACTTATAATATTATTAAAAAAAATTATGTGTATACAATTTTATGTATTGAACTATAATCAACTTATTAAACCAATATATTAATAATAATTTACTATATTGGTCACATCATATCTAATGAGACTATTTTAAAGTTATGGATATATACACTTGTGTGCATAGATCCATTGTTAACAATGCCTATAATACAAATCTTTCCCATTATATATAGAACTCATTCCTAAATATTGAAACATAATATTAAGCTAAGTAACTAATTAAATATTCCACTTTAAATGAGAAATTTTTAATCAAAAGTATAAACTATTTCAATTTTAATCCGTGTGATCTAATATTTTTCAATATAGTGTTACAACTAACTGATTTTACATCTTTATAAAAAAAATCAAAGAAGAAAGAAATGGTCTAAAAACTTATCAACCTAAAGCAATACAATGTTAATCAAATCAAATTTGATTTTAAATTATGCTAACCATTACCACCACATATATAATATTAACCTAAGTCTTTGATTAAATATATGGCTTTAAGTCTTTTCAACAAGAGTTCTATGTAGTGAAAATTAAATCCACATTGTCCAATTTTTGTAATAAAAGATTACAATTTGTTGATCTTGCTTTTGTGAAAAAATTAACAAGGTTTTATCTATAATAAGTTCAACATGTGATTCTTTAGCATCAACATCCATTAACAAAATTTACATAATGCTCTCAAATTTGTTTAAAAATATATACATAAATGACCCTAAAATATGATCAACCAACAAATACATTGTAAAATAAATTAACATTCATGTCGCATGACAACTTTATTTTGCATCAAGATTACACAATGATATTGCATCAAAAAATAGATTGAAGTTTGAACTACATATGATCAAGGAAATTAAAATATGCATAACGCCATGATCTACAAATGAACAAAGGACCGACTACTATCCAAAATCCCATGACAAATCCAAATGTCATACTCACAAAAAACCAATTCACTCCATGTTTATTACTCCCTTTGTCATTGAGATCAAAATTAGTAATTTTCACATTGGAGCTACAACTGATGGGTAGTGGTGGTCCGCAAAGATTGTTGCCGATAAAGTATGAGGCATCAAAGGTTTGCAATTGATTTCCTATCGGGATTTTTCCCTTCAAATGGTTATAAGACAAGTCTAGCATACTCATAAAGCTCAAATTCAAAATGGTTGAAGGGATTTTACCAGAAAGTTGATTCCTTGAGAAATCGATGGACAATAATGATCCCATATTACCAATGCTTCTTGGAATATGACCACTTAGTTGGTTGTGGGACAAGTTCAACAATCTCAATTCATTTAAATCTGTTATTTCCCTTGGTATTTCTCCTGTTAGATTGTTATTGGACAAATCAATGCTTGTTACCAATCCGAGAAAGTTTTTGTACTCATCTCCTCTTCCTTTCAGCCAAAGAAGAACGCCGACTATACTATAATCCATATATATATTTGTATAGTTTACAACAGAACAAATGATAAGAGAATCCATGAATTTGTTCATCTCTGTCATGGCCTTCAAGTTATTAAAAGAAGTAGGTATATTTCCAGTCAAATTATTTTGTGCAAGGTCTAACACTTGAAGAAGACTCATATCACATATCTTATCAGGAATATGACCAAAAAATCTATTTGATCGAAGGATAAGAACCTTCATATCTAAAAGACTTTCTCCAACCCAAGCTGGAATTGTTCCTGATAATTTATTTTCGCCAAGATCCAACAAAATCAATTTATTGGTCTTCTTCAAGATTGTAGGAAATGTCCCTGAGAGTAAGTTGTTACGAATGCGTAAAGACTCTAGCTCTGTCAAGGAACCCATGGACTGGGGAAAGATTCCAAAAAAATTGTTGCTTTCTATATGAAAGGATAAGTTATTTGTGTTGGTTAAAGAGATAACATATTTGATATTTCTTATATTTGAATTTCAATTTGATGATACACGAATCATGCATTAAAAATTGTGTTGTACGTGGGTTTATTAAGTGTTAAGGAGACTCATAACTGATTTTTTTAAAATAAAACTTAGGCCTTGGTCGGATAAAATACAATGGAAATAGATGTTTGGCAAGAGGACAACCTGAGTGCTCTTTAAACTAAAAAATAAAATCCGTTCAAGAAGCTCGCCTAAAATATTAGGGAATACAAAAAATATGGTTGATTTTTTTTTGTTAAAATAAATTATCGAAAAAGAGGAAAGACGGTTAGTATGTACGATTTTAGTTAGTTAATTAAGAATTACTTGAGATTATCTATAAAGGGGAGAATTAAAAAGCAAAGGAGGATCGAAAGATATTTAGACTAGTTCTTGTGAAGAAAAGAATACCTTAATTTCCAGAAACTAGATTGAGCCATAACAAATTGGCGCCCATGTGGGGCTGGTAAAAGTTGTTCCTGCCCCAACATTACATCTGAAAAGATTCACTGTGCACCGCGAGATGAGGAACCAAGACTAAACACGATTGTGGAAATGGAAAATGATAACATATTTGTGCAACAACTCATGGAGAGCATGCAAGAACTCTGAAGGGAAACAAGTCAAAGATTTTCGGGTTGCACAAGATTTTAGGTTAAATAACGTTTTGAAAAAGTGTTAAAACCACGAAACTGCTCAACGAATGACATATGTCTTGTTTAGGGTTTAGGGTTTAGGTTAAATAACTGCTCAATGCAAGATTTTAGGTTAAATAACATTTTGAAAAAGTGTTAAAACCACAAAACTGCTCAACGAATGACATATGTCTTTTTTAGGGTTTAGGTTAAATAACTGCTCAACGCAAGATTTTAGGTTAAATAACGTTTTGAAAAAGTGTTAAAACCATGAAACTGCTCAACGAATGACATATGTCTTGTTTAGGGTTTAGAGTTTAGGGTTTAAGTTAAATAACTGCTCAACGTAAGATTTTAGGTTATATAACATTTTGAAAAAGTGTTAAAACCACGAAATTGTTCAACGAATGACATATGTCTTTTTTAAAACCGGCACGCTACTAAGCCTTTTTGCCTCTTCGACTTAAGAATGGGAGGTTGTTTGTTGTCTTGGGCTTATTCGATATTAAGGAGGCCCATGACATAAAATTTTATTTAAATAAAATTTAGGGTGTGGTCCGATAAAATATGATAGAAAGAGGTGCTCGACAAGAGGACAATCCAAGTGTTTTTTAAACTGAAAAATAAAATCCGCCCAAAATATCGGGGAGTGCGAGAAACATTATTGATTTTTCTATTAAAATAAATTAAAAAAAAAATACAATAACCACTATTTCAGTTAGTTAATTAAGAATTTCTTGAAATTATCTATAAAGGGGTGAATTAAAAAATAAAAAAAAGATCCAAAAATATTTGAACTAATTTATGTTATGAAAAGAATACCTTAATTTTCAGAAACTAAATTGAAGCATAAGAAAATATACAACTTAAATTTTATATATATATATATATATTTTATCAGCAGCTTAAGTTATATTTAATCAGAATATTTTTTACAGTTAATTCTTTTAATACCTTTCTACTTGCCCTATTATTTGACGTTCTAAGACGAAATCTTGTGTTAAGTAAATAATAAAAATTAAGCATTATTGACTTAATTCATGCTTCTTTCTTATTCCATCTCAATCCATAATAATCTTAAAAAACCAACGTGTATATATTATTTCAAATGAAAATAATTTACAACAAATTTGTTTTCTAACACATGCTTCATAAATTTTTTATGCTTGGTCCCAACATTTTATGAACCATAGAAAAATAAATGAAGACTCCTAATATATAAAAACATTTAAAAATAAAAATATATATTTATATTAAATACAACATTTTAACTCATAAATACAAAGAAAAAAACAAAATATTACAAGTGAAAAGGGTTTTGATAATTTTGTAACAACATTCAAATTGTGTTATTTTTGGATAAATTAAAATCTTAATTGAAAAATGCTTTCGAGAATGTCATTACAAAATTAATTAAATTATTTTCACATGTTAAAATTTTGTAAATTTCTTTTAGAACTCTCTTCCATCATGGAACTGGAGTTCTTCGTCAAGCAAATAAAAAATAAAATGCAGATGAATCACATAAAATTGAAGGAAAGAAATAAAAACAAAAAGTGCAAGGATATAATTAAAGTTGGTCTTTCACAGAAATAAACTTCACTCGATTATAAGACATCACATAGGACTTCCTCAATTCTGCTCCAATAACAACCAATTCTAAGGATCTCTGTGAAATACACTCATAATTGGGATGAAAATGGATGCAAATAATAAGTGAATTCTAAAACTTCCTTTCAAGTGAGTTGAAAGCATAAAGGAATTGATTGAGACAAACTTTAAAACAAAAAGAGATATGATTGAGTTATAACATGCAGCTTGTGGAAATAGGTAGCGGCTTGTATATAACTATTTATGTGGGAGAAAGTAGAAAGCGTGAAATCACAATGTGTTAACATTTTGTTATCATTTTTACACAATATTATTTGTTTGTCCCTATTGTACTTTTTTTTCGTTTCCTTTTCTTTTGCACTTCCTCTTTTGTCATTTGTACATGTCTCATTTTTGTTTTGTTTTTCTACAAAAATATTAAAATAAATTAAATTAAATTTCAAATACTGTGAAATGAAGGTAAAAATGTTACACCCAAAATTAAGTATTTACATGGAGCTTGAACCTTGCCATTGAGAAAGAAAGTAGTTTTTTTTTTTATATCATATAGAGATTTGAATAAGAATGCTTCCCCTGTATCTAAAACAGAGTACCAAACCCAATTTTAATGCTAATGTAGAACCAATTTGATCTCAAGATATTACAATTTTACTTCCAAAAAAATAGAAACACAACATTTCTAAGAGAGAGAGATGCATATTATGATTTGTGGGAGCAATTTTCCCCAAAAATATTTTTTACTACAATTGAGGTAAAAACTTAAACATAATATGATATTCAAACTATATTATTTTATGCTTTTCATAAAACATATACTTCGAAAAACCTTCTAATATTTTATTTTTATAGAATATTATAAATTATTGTTTCTTTCTCTGAATTTGTCATTAATAATCAACCAACAATCACCAACAAGATTGTAGCTTGTACCACATATCATCAAGGAAACAAAAATATACATATCTCCATGATCTATAAATGAACAAAAGAGCAACAATTACCTAGAATCCTACAACAAATCCAAGGGCCATTCTAACAAAGAACCAATTCACTCCATGCTCACCATTCTCTATTCTAGAACGGTCAATATATAAACTTTGTTGGTTAGAACTGCAATTGATAAGTAGAGGTGAACCACACAAATTATTTCCAACAAAGTCAGATGCGTCAAAGCTTTGAATTTGAATGCCTGTTGGAATCTTTCCCTTTAAATGGTTATAAGACAAGTCTAGGTGGTCGAGAAAACTCAAATTTGATATGGTTAGAGGGATTTCTCCTGAAAGTTGATTCTTTGATATAACAATAGATTCTAACAATCTCATATTGCCAATACTTGGTGGAATTTGTCCAGATAATTGATTCATGGATAAATTCAAATATATCAAACCATTTAGATAAGTGATTTCTCTTGGTATATCTCTTGATAATATTTTCCTTGATAAATCAATGCTTGTTACTAGACCCAAGATGTTTCCGTACTCAATTCCTGCTCCTTTTAGCCAAAGTAGCACACTAACCATACTATACCTCGAAGTGTAATACTTAGTATATGATTTATTGATAACTTTATTTGTACTTCTATTCCTAAGTGTCATGACACTCAATTTATTGAAACAGGTAGGTATATTTCCAAACAAATGGTTTTCTGCAAGGTCTATAACCTGAAGGAGACTCATATCACATTTCATTTGGAATTGGACTAGAAAAGTTGTTTGATCGAAGACAAAGGATTTTCATATTTAATAACTTTTCTCCAACCCATGGTTGAATAGTCCCTGAAAGATTATTTTCCCTTAGGTCCAATATTATCAATTATTTGTTCTTATTCAAACTGGTAGGAAATACTCATGAGAGTAAATTCTTACGAATTTGAAAAGATTGCAACACTGCCAAGGAACCCATGGATGGGGATAAGTTCCTAACAAAATGATTATTTTGTAAACTCACATCCACTAGAAATGGCCAAATGTTCCAACAATTTGGTAAATCTCCTGACAAATTAGTTGATGCCAGATTGAGAAATTCCAATGGCACCAACTTGTCTAGATTTCTACATAAAAAATCATCCATGGATCCAGAAAGTGAATTGCTTGAAAGATCTAAGTTGAACGCATCATTTGAAAGATAAGGCAATTTTCCATGAAAATGATTTCTACTTAGATCAACATCGTAGACAAATATTGGATTCTTTAATGTAGCCCCCAACTCACCATGGATTTGATTATGAGAGAGGTCAAAATAAGAAGCTTGAGAAAAGTGTTCCCAAAACCAAGTGGGAATAGTATTTAATATCCCAGTGTTTGACATCATTAAATCTTGTAGTATATTTTGTGATTGAATCCATGATGGAAAGTTGGGACTCAATTGCCACGAGTCTAAATACAAGCTGGTAAGCTGAAAAGTAGGAAACCAATCGAAACCCACTTTTAAAGTCAAATTGTTTCCTGTGGCAAAAATTAGTTGCAACATTGTAAGATTTGGAAGATTATCCTTTGTGACAACTCGTTTAAAACAATTATCTGCAATTTGAAGATTCACTAATTTAGAGAGTGACCCAATACTTTCAAATGGATTTCCATTGAATTGATTGTTGTTTAGATCGAGAGATCTTAATGATAAAAGTTTTCCAAATGATCTAGGCAGGGTAGCACTAATTGAGTTTCCTTCAAGATGAAGTCTGACTAGAGAAGTCAAATTTCCCACAACATTAGAAATGGTCCCATGCAAGTTGTTGCTTTCTAGGTTCAAGATCTTGAGATGATGAAGTCTATATAACCCATTAGGTATTGAAGAAGAGAATGAATTGAAAGCCAAGTCAAGATCTTCAAGGAGTGTGAGGTTTCCAATGCTATCAGGAATTGGACCTCCAAAATTGTTAGATCTTAAATTAAGAGAAACAAGTGTTTTCAGTCCAAAAACCCACTCAGGAACAAAAGAAATTTTGGAATAAAAAATATCAAGAATGAGGAGAGATGATTTAAAGTTAAATAAGGATGGTGGATTATTGTGAGGGAATACACACATTGACAAACGTAAGTGCATTAAAGAAGGAAGATCTTGAATAGTGTGAAGCCAGTGAAATGATTGGGATAGATTTATTCCTCCCAAACCAAGATATTCAAGTTTCGAAAGACTAGACAACCAATGAAGGTTTTGAGGGAACATAGAATAACTTTCAAAGTCAAGGTAGACCAAATTGGATAGATTCCCAATATGAGAGGGAATATTTCCACTGAATAAAGCCTTTTGATGGGACCTTGGTCGGTTTCTTGGGAGAACAGGTAGAAGTCTGAGGCCATTTGGAGCTTCAAACCACATTCTCAAATGGAATGACAACAAACATCATTCTAATAAGAAACATAGTTGTGGATGCTCCCTCTTCGTACAATATGCTGCTTGGGCGACCATCTTTAAACAAGCTTGGGGTTGTGGTGTCCATCCCTCCAACATACTAGGCTCATCGGGTGAGGTTTGGATTTTTATAAAACAACCTTTAAAATTCTTATAATATGATTGAAAAAGGGTAGCAAACCCTTAGCATCACTCAAAGATGCCCACAACTAACGATTGGAACTTCTAAACTCAAAGAAGTAAAAAAACACATTTGACAAAGGCAGAACACCAAAGTGATTACACTGAATTTTAAATGCCCGAATAAAAGCCCAACCATTGAGGTGCAATTGGGCTAGGGAGACATTCCTTATTGTTATAATTTATTTTTCAAACATCTCTAATGGAAAACACAAACCTAACTTAATAAACAATGTATCATACATAACATAAAAGGGACCATCTTTGTTGGCACTCTCATTGAGACACACTGGCTCCCCTTCATTGCACATTTTAACCTTTACCCAGTTTTCGCAAGTTTTACTAAGAGCTTAATCCCTTAGCTCTTGGAGCTTTAATCTAGTAGTATAAATAGAGGTTTCTTCCAAAAGGTCATCTCTTGCCCACGGGTACAACGAAGCATAATCCATTACAAAGTTTCTATTTTTTGAAAACTATCCACTACAAATAACATCAAAAGAGTTCTCTTTTAAGCTAATTGATCAAACTTAACAAAGTTCTTCAAAAATACCATAAATCTCAAGCAAATAGTATATTCGCAGAAAACCCAAAAATAAAGAAGAGAAGAGATCGACGTACCTAGCACAAGGAGCGCGAAAACTTGAAAGGATTTAGATGATTTCGAGAATACAAAAAATTTGGAAGAGTGCAATCGGTTTCTCATAGTAATGAAATGTTATGGGAAGTTGTGCACTAGTGTAAAAAGAAGAAAAGGATACTCTTTATTTAGTGCGGCTTTTGCGCTACCCGCTTTCGTAAAAAACGCGGTGGCATTTTTGAAATTATTTTGATTTACGAATGCGGCTATTTGTATTGCCGCACTTGTAAATCAAAAAGTTTGATTTACAAATGCGGCTATTTGTATAGCCGCATTCGTAAGTCAAAAACTCTTTGATTTACGAATGCGGTTTTACTTTTAAATGCATTCGTAGATCCTTTTTTACCCTAAATTTTGAAGCGTGCCACACACAATTTCATACTTTCTTTCTCGTCTTTGTCTTTGTTTCGCGTTCGCACTCTAAATTCGTCTCCTTCTGCTGCATCTGCATTCCATTTGTGTCAATGTAAGTTTCGTGAGCTCTCTTTCTTCCACTTCATTTTCACAAATATATGCATAGATGTTTTCGTTTTTCTTATATATATATTTTCCTTGCATTGGTGGTCTCGAAGCACTGTTTCGTTGGCTAACATTCGTTTTTCTTACATTGTTTGGTTTCTTGCATTGCTCAGTATTCTTTCATTGTCTTCGTGGGTTCTTGTGGGTTTTTTGGTTTGCTCCGTCGTTGCTTCCCTGTTCGCCGTCACTTTTGCTGTCGCCACCGTTGTTGGCGCTCTCGTGACTCTTCATCAACGTTGCCTTCACACAAGATTGACGATGTTTTAAAATTTTTAATTTTTTTTAATGATTTGGCATATACAAGTGCGGCTAAAACAAATAGTCGCACTTGTAAATGATATTTATAAATGCGGCTATATAGCCGCATTTGTATTTCTTGATTTACAATTGCGTGTTGATCAAATGCGGCTATAAAGCCGCATTTATAAATTCGAAATAGCCGCACTTGTTTTATGTTTATGCACCAGTGGTGAGAGGTTATATAACATTTTGAAAAAGTTTTAAAACCGCGAAACAACTCAAAGGATGACACATGTCTTGTTTAAAACCGCCACGCTAGTCATCCTTTTCGCATCTTCGGCTCAAGAATGGGAGACTGTGCGTTGTCCTAGGCCTATTTGGTGTTAAGGAGGTCCATGACTTAAATATTTTGTTTAAATAAAACTTAGGATGTGGTCAGATAGAATCTGATATAAAGAGGTGCTCGATAAGAGGACAACCTGAGTGCTCTTTAAACTGAAAAATAAAATTTATCCAAAAAGTTCGTCTAAAATATCAAGGAGTGCGAGAAACATGATTGATTTTTTCTGTTAAAATAAATTATAAAAAAAAGGGAAGGACAATTAGTAAGCACAATTTCAGTAGTTAGTTAATTAAAATTTCCTTGAAATGATCTGTAAAAGGAAGAATTAAAAAACAAAGGAGGATGGAAATATTTGAACTAATTTATATGAAGAAAAGAATACCTTAATTTCCAAAAACTAAATTAAACTATAACAAAAATATACAGGTTAAATTATATATATATATATATAATTAATGCAAGCTTCTTTCTTATTCCATCTCAATCCATGATTAATCTTAAAAAACCAATGTCTGTATATTAGTCGAAATAAAAACAATTTACAATAGATTTGTTTTCTAACACACGCTTCACACACTTTCTAAACTTGGTCCAAACATTTTATGAACCATAGAAAAATAAACGAAGACTCCTATAATATATATATATATATATATATATATATATATATATATATATATAAACATATATATATATATATAAACATTTAAAAGTAAAAATATATATTTCATATTAAATACAATTTTTTAACTCATAAATACAAACAAAAACAAAATACTAAAAAGTGTAAAGGGTTTTGATAATTTTGTAACAAAATTGAAATTGTGTTATTTTTTAATAAATTAAAATCTTAATTGAAAAATGTTTTGGAGAATACGAGAGGATGAAGCTAAAATGTTATTACAAAATTAATTAAATTATTTTCACATATTAAAATACATAATTAAAGTTGGTCTTTCACATAAATAAATTCACACGATTATAAGACATCACATAGGACTTCCTCAATTCTGCTCCAAAAACAGCCAATTCGAAGGATCTCTATGAAATACACTCATAATTGGATGGAAGTGGAAGCAAATAATAAGTGAATTCTAAAAATTCATTTCAAGTGAGTTGAAAGCATAAATGAATCAATTTTAAAGAGACAAACTTAAAAATAAAAAAGGGATATGATTGAGTTATAACACGCAGCTTGTGGAAATAGGTAGTGGGTGTAGAGCAGTATAACTATTTATGTGGGAGAAATGGAAATAGGTAGTGGGTGTAGAGCAGTATAACTATTTATGTGGGAGAAAGTAGAAAGTGTGAAAACACAATGTGTGTGAACATTTTGTTATCTTTTTTACACAATATTATTTGTTTGTCCCTTTTACAATTTTTTCATTTTCTTTTCTTTTTCACTTTCTCTTTTGTCGTTTGTACATGTCTCATTTTTGTTTTGTTTTTCTATAAAAAATATTAAAATAAATTAAATTAAATTTCAAATACTGTGAAATGAAGGTAAAAATGTTACACCCAAAATTAAGTATTTATATGGAGCTTGAACCTTGCCATTGAGAAAGAAAGTAGTCTTTTTTATATCATATAGAAATTTGAATAAGAATGCTTCCCCTGTATCTAAAACAGAGTACAAAACCCAATTCTAATGCTAATGTAGAACCAATTCGATCTCAAGATATTAAAATTTCACTTTCAAAAAATAGAAACACAACATTACCAAGAGAGAGAGATGCATATTATGCTTTGTGGGAGCAATTTTCTTCAAAAGATTTTTTACTACAATGAGGTAAAAAATGAAACATAATATGATATTCTAACTAAAGTATTTGATCTTTTTCATAAAATATATACTTCGAAAAACCTTCTAATATTATAAATTATTGTTTCTTTCACTGGATTTTTTTTCCTGAATTTGTCATTAATAATCAACCAACAATCACCAACAAGATTGTAGCTTGTACCACATATCATCAAGGAAACAAAAATATGCATATCTCCATGATTTGTAAATGAACAAAGGGGCAACAATTAACCAGAATCCCACAACAAATCCAAGTGCCATGCTAACAAAGAACCAATTCACTCCAAGCTCACCATTCTCTGTTCCAGAGCAGTCAATATATGGACTTTGTTGGTTGGAACTGCAATTGATAAGCAGAGGTGGACCACACAAATTATTTCCTACAAAGTCGGATGCTTCAAAGCTTTGAATTTGAGTGCTGGTTGGAATTTTTCCCTCTAAATGGTTATAAGACAAATCTAGGTGGTTCAGAAAGCTCAAATTTGATATGGTTACAGGGATTTCTCCTGAAATTTGATTCTTTGAGATATCAATATATTCTAACAATCTCATATTGCCAATACTTGGTGGAATTTTCCCAGATAATTGATTCTTGGATAAATTCAAATATATCAAACCATCTAGATCTGTGATTTCTCTAGGTATTTCTCTTGATAATTTGTTCTTTAATAAATCAATGCTTGTTACCAGACCCAAGATGTTTCCGTACTCAATTCCTGCTCCTTTTAGCCAAAGTAGCACACTAACCATACTATACCCCGAAGTATAATATGTAGTATAAGGTGATTCTGAGTAGATAACATTATTTCTACTTCTATTCCTAAGTGTCATGACACTTAATTTATTGAAACAAGTAGGTATATTTCCAAACAAATGGTTTTCTGCAAGGTCTATAACCTGAAGGAGACTCATATCACATATTTCATTTGGAATGTGACCAGAAAAGTTGTTTGATCGAAGACTGAGGATTTTCATATTTAATAACTTTTCTCCAACCCATGGTGGAATAGTCCCTGAAAGATTATTTTCCCCTAGGTCCAATATTATCAATTAGTTGTTCTTCTTCAAACTGGTAGGAAATACTCATGAGAGTAAATTCTTACGAATTTGAAAAGATTGCAACACTACCAAGGAACTCATGGATTGGGGTAAGTTCCCAACAAAATGATTATTTTGTAAACTCACTTCCACTAGAAATGGCCAAATGTTCCTACAATTTGGTAAATCTCCTGACAAGTTATTTGATGCCAGATTGAGAAATTCCAATGCTATCGGCTTGTCTTGATTTCTACACAAAAAATCATTCATGGATCCAGAAAGTGAATTGTTTGAAAGATCTAACTTGTACACATCATTTGAAAGATAAGGCAAGTTTCCATGAAAGTGATTTGTGCTTAGATCAACCGTGTAGACAGATATTGGATTCTTTAATGTAGTCCCAAGCTCACCATGGATTTGATTATGAGAGAGGTTCAAATAAGAAGCCTTATAAAAGTGTTCCCAAAACCAAGTGGGAATAGAATCTAATATCCCTGTGTTTGAAATCATTAAATCTTGTAGTATATTTTGTGATTGAATCCATGATGGAAAGTTGGGACCCAACTGCCAGGAGTTTAAATTCAACCGAGTAAGCTGAAAAGTAGGATTCCAATCGATATCCACTTTTAAAGTCAAATTGTTTCCTGAGGCAAGAATTTGTTGCAACATCGTAAGATTTGCAAGATTATCTTATGTGACAACTCCTTTAAAACAATTATCTTCAATTCGAAGATTCACTAATTTAGAGAGTGACCCAATACTTTCAAATGGATTTCCATTGAATTGATTGTTGTTTAGATCGAGAGATCTTAATGATAAAAGTTTTCCAAATGATCTAGGAAGGGTACGACTAATTGAGTTTCCTTCAAGATCAAGTCTGACTAGAGAAGTCAAATTTCCCACAACATTAGAAATAGTCCCATGCAAGTTGTTGCTTTCTAGGTTCAAGATCTTGAGATGATGAAGACTGTATAACGCATTAGGTATTGAAGATGAAAATGAATTGTGAGACAAGTCAAGATTGTCAAGGAGTGTAAGGTTTCCAATGCTATCAGGAATTGGACCTTCAAAATTGTTAAATGTTAAACTAAGAGAAACAAGTGTTTTCAGTCCAAAAACCCACTCTGGAACAAAAGAAATTGTAGAAGCAGAAATATCAAGAATGAGGAGAGATGAAAAGTTAAATAAGAATGGTGGATTATTGTGAGGAAATGCACATGTTGACAAACGTAAGTGCATTAAAGAAGGAAGATCTTGAATAGTGTGAAGCCAGTGAAATGATTGGGATAGATTTATTCCTCCCAAACCAAGATGTTCAAGCTTAGAAAGACTTGACAACTAATGAAGGTTTTGAGGGAAGATAGAATAACTTTTCAAGTCAAGGTAGACCAAATTGGATAGATTCCCAATATGAGAGGGAATATTTCCACTGAATGCAGCAAGCATCAGAGAGATCAAGGTGAGTTAGGGAAGTCATTTTGCCAAGGTGAGTAGGAAGTGACATACCTCGTGTCCCTAATGTCATGCCACTCAAGTCAAGATATCGGAGTTTGGAAAGACTTAATACCCAATCAACATTTTCTGCAAATAGATAATTACTTCCAAGGTCAAGATTGAACAAATTGGAGAGATTTCCAATTTGAGGAGGAATGTTCCCGTTGAATCCAACGTTTAAAAGATTGAGGTGAGTTAAGGAAGTCATTGTTGCAATGAAAGAAGGAATTGGCATACCACCAAAATAATTGCCGCTGAAATCCAAGTAATTCAAATACTTAAGTCAACCAAACAAGGATTAATCTCTCCAGAAAATACCGATCTATAATAATCTTCGTATGTTTTGTGATCGAATACATCCTCATCATAGAAACTAGGTTATGAAATGTTGAGGTGAAGTTCTGCAACGTGAGCTGTGATGTTGTTGCAGACAACTCCAACCCAGTGGCAACAATTAGAATCCACAGTTGCATTCCAAGATGAAAGCCTATTTGAAGGATCTTTGAGATGATGCTTCAACTTCAACAGTGTCTCTCTCTCATTTGGGATGCACATTATCTCTCTCCACACACCAAAAGTTGACATAAAAAGTGAAAGCCAACAAAGGTGAATGAGAATTAAAATAGAACACTTCTTCATCACACAAGCTATGTGTAACTAACTAAATGTTTATTGTATCAGAAATCTTGGTTCTGCATATTAAACTCTTTCGGTTATATATATACTCGTTGGACAAAGTCCTTTTTTCTTCATTTTAAACATTTTTTACTCTTTCAATCAGTTATTCACTTTAAAATTCTAATATCACTTGGATTCGTAGACTGCGAAAAGTCTACATTGTTTTTTGTTTACTTGAAAAGTCTTCGTTCAAAGTCTTTGGGTAGGTTGTTATGTTGTCTCTTTCCAATTGAAATTGTAGTTGAACATTACAGCTTTGCAACATGAAAATTATCATAAGCATTGCGGAAAATTTTTTATTCCTTTATTTTAAACGTTCTTTTAGTCAGGATTACTTATATAATACATGTTTAAACTTTTGTCCTGTATAATTTTATTTTTTTATTTTATCAAACCAATTACCCAATTTTTATTATTTTATGTTTTTTACTGTTTTTTTTATATATGCATAGGCCTTTTTCTGATGAGATTAGGTTATAATTAATAAAGTTAAAATTTACCCACTTGAGCATGTGATATGCAAGTCCATGCAACTTTTCCATTAATATTGTATATTTTTTGATTTTTTGATTTTATTACACCGTATATGGACTTCATGTTCTTGGATTTACTGTAACTGTTTAGATTAAAGAGTTGTTAATTGATTATATATTGTACCTTAATCGATTATATATTGACTCATAATTGAGTCAGATCTAAAAAAACCCTTATTCTCTTGTATTTTTCGTTCACATTCTCTGCCAGGTAAAACCCAACACAATGATATTAGACTCACTCTCACCTTTTCAAATTGACACGTAAAATAAGTAATTACTTTTCGCATTTCTTATATAATCCATCTTATTTTTTTAATTGTAAATCTTCTGTTCAAAATTTTGTTTCTATTTAATTATATGCCCCTCTCAAAATTAAAACTACATTCATTGTGGTTTTACTAAATATACCCTTATTATTGAGAAAAGAAAAAAAATATTTTAGATACTTTATCATTATTAAAATGAAATATTTATTCTACTGAAAAAGAAATAAGTGATATAAATGATTTTATATATAAGAAGATTAAAATGATAAAAATTATTATTAACCAAATTTAAAAATTTATGAAAATTAATATTTGTATTGATGTATATAATCAAACCTTAAACTTTTATATATATATATATATATATATATATATATATATATATATATATATATATATATATATATATAAAAGTGATAAAGGCACTGCAAGAAGGATTTTAACGAAAGTTATTTAGCAGAAATTTATATAATTCTAGGAATTGATTTAATTAACATAGGTTTTTTTTAATTTTCCTTAAGTTCCAAAAGTTATTCAAAAACCTCAGCAAAATAACATAGATCTTTTTAACCTTCGTTAAATTTTAAAGGTTTATTTTAAAATCTCAGCAAAATAACAGAGGTTTTTTCAACCTTCGTTAAATTCAAAAGGTTTATTCTAAAATCTCAGCAAAATAATGAAGGTTTTTTTAACTTTCGTTAAATTCCAAAGGTTTATTCTAAAACCTCAGCAAAATGATGGAGATTTTTTTAACCTTCGTTAAATTCCAAAGATTTATTGTAGAACCTCAATAACTCCATATTTTTCAAACTTTAATAAATAAATAATTAAAACTACACAGTTTTAATATATTTTATAACTAAATTTTCTAAAATTTTGAAAGTGTAAAGTTAGTTTATATAATTTCTAGTTTTTTTTGTTATGAGTTCATACTTCAAAAAACTTGACTTATTTTGTTTTAGTTTTTGATGTTTTATGTGCAGTTTTAGTTATAATTGTTACTATCTAATTCTCATAATTTTGAAATATTTTAAATTAAGACCTTTATTTTAAAATACATCTAATAATTAATTCACTGTGAAAGTGAAAAGTGATAAAGTTAGTTTCTCATCGCAGTATGTTCTTACAATCTTTAGCCAAGAACACACATGACTTTGAAGCCCACATCTGATAGACAATGCAATTATTTAGGATATATAAAGTAGTGAAAAACACTAGTTGTTGTTGAGTTAGGTAACAATGGTTTGTGACCCAAGTTGGGGCGGTAAGGTGATAAAAGAAACAATATTGGAGTAAGAAGAAGATAAGTGTTTCTTCTCCTTAATTAGATATAATAGACATAAGTGTGACGAATTGTTATTCCTTGTTAGGACTACTGTTGGCGACCATTGAACTTGTGCCGAAGAGAAGTGTGTCTACGGTGGAAGAGAGAAGTCAAGAGAATCGTTAGAGATGGTGGAAAATGGGTTTGAAGGTTATTTCAAAAGACAAGTCATTTTACGCATGATTCAAGAGAGAGGAGATAAGCATTCTCATGGAGCAAAGTGGGTATTGATTAAACTAGTAGACGTATGTTTTACTGGTGAGTTTCAGTTGAATAGGATTGACGCATGTTCAATCTTATTTAGCTCGGTTGGAGGATTGAGAAATGATTAATCTTTAGAAAACTTGTGAAGAATTCAATGGTGGAAGAACTAGGATATCGACCGCTTTTTATTGCAGATAAATTTTGAATTTTGTTCACTAGAATCACTATTGGATTCGTTGGGAGACGACTTAGGTTCATCTGACCACATCTATACTATCATCTCTCTAGCGTTAGACAGGTCTACACTGGAATCCTCTTAATTTGATAGCGCAAAATGACAACTATCAAATTTGGCGTCGTTGTCCGGAAATCCAATTTGATTTTGGTTTTCAAGTTTTTCTTTTTATCTGTATAATTTCTTTTTCCTAATTTTACTTTCTGCATATTTAACTTGTCTTTTCTTCTTATTAGTTTTTATTTATTTATTATAGTCTAAAATACGAAAAATTAAAATAAAAAATATAAATAATATAATATTCAAGATATTATTTTATGATATTTGATTTTATTTCTTTATATTATCGTTATCTTATTTTGATTTTCTTTTATTCTATTTCCTTATATTTTTTATTTAAATCTTATTTTCATTTGCATTTATTTTATTTATTTTATATCTTTTATTTCAATCTTATTTTGATTTGCTTTGATTTTATTTCCTTATATCTTTTATTTTAATCTTATTTTTATTTTATTTCCTTATATTTGCTATATTTATCTTATTTTGATTTGTCTTTATTTTATTTCCTTATATCTTTTATTTTAATCTTATTTTTATTTCTTTTTATTTTATTTCCTTATATATGTTATCGTTATTTTGTTTTTATTTTAGTTTTTATATCTTTTATTTTGATTTGCCTTTATTTTTTTTATTTTTTTAAACTCATTTTTTTTTCTGCCATTTTTTTATGTTTTTGGTTTAATTTTTGTTGTTACTATTCTTATTTTCTATATTTCTCTAACTATTTTTTTAAGTATCAAGCGTAGCATTTGCATTAGTGTTTTATATATAGTATAGGATTTTGCATTTAGGATAGACACTTTAGTTGTTACTCTTTGATTTTTTTAATTGAAAGTAATTCAAGGAAGACTTTGGCTAAGAAATACTTGGTTTTTAAGTTTGTTCATTTCTGACTCTCCTCTCTTTTCCAGGAGTTGACTTGGGTTGTTTCTTTAAAAAAAAAAGATTTTGTTCTGAGGGGTCTAATAGGTATTAATGTCCATTCATATTAGTGTCCATTCACACTCTGGTGCAACAACCATCATCTTGGGCAGACCTTTCCTGAAGACAGCCCGCACCAAGATTGATGGTCATGCAAGCACACTAACTATGGAGTTTGGAGATAGTCTAGTCCAGTTCAATATCCTAGATGCTATGAAACACTCGGTTGAAGATCACTTTGTGTATCTGTTCTGGTCGGTTGACTTGCTCGCCTGTTGACTTTGATGACAAGTTCTAGCTTCGTCTGTCTCTTCAGGAATCTGTTCTATCTATTGCTGTTATGGAACATAGCTCCGTTGAAATAGAGGGGGCCCTGCTTGTTGATTGCACTCCGACGATCAAGTCAGTAAAGGGCTTGCTAAAAATAAAGAAGTATTCAGTTTTAGTCTTAGAAACAACGTGCCTTAACCTGGGGTCTCGAGTCCCCTTTTATAACTTACCTCTTGTAACAAATTTCTCTCACGAGAATCTAATCTCAACTAAAAGCATACTGAACAGGAGAAACACATTGTTTAGGGGCGCCTCCTCTCAAGGTGCCATAACAGAACGAATATTGTCTCCTAGGAGTGTATAGAATAATAGTAGAGTAACCATCAGGGCATCAGCTCATGTGCCAACATCCGGGGAACATTTTGCTTGCATGGGCACCCTACTCATGGTGCAACGTTTATCTTTCGTTGTACATGCAACCTAGCCACTACGTGCCCTAGAACACATGGGCATATGTTTAAAATAAAACATTTACTTGACCTAGACCCCACACGCACTAAGCGTACCCTTAGGTCCGTAAACACCCTTTATTAACAACCTTATATTTATGTGTAAAAGATTACTTCAATCATACCAAAATGGGTTTACTGACCAAACTGGGCCCAATCACATGGATTGAGAATGCCCCAACAATCGGGTATTTCTCCAAACAAATTTTTTGGCGCAAGATTGAGAATTCTATAATTGCATTTGGTTGTCTTGATTTTTGCATAAAAAATCACCCATGGATTTTGATATGCAATTTTTCTTGAGTGTTGGATGGAAGTGATGGAAGGCAGCAAGAGACTTGTAGATTTATGGAGGAAGCATGAAATGGCTATGAAGGTTTAGGGGTTTGGACTTGAGTTTACAAGGTGCAAGGGCCAAGAAAGAGGTTAGGCCAACTTCCTTGAGTTTCTAAGAATGCAAGAAGCATCATAAAGAGAGACTTGGATAGAATGTGCTTAAAATTTCATAAACACAATTTCATATATCAATGAACTCTAATTTTACAAGATAGAAGTCTCTTATTTATTGCATAAGAAGACTCCTAAAATGACTATTAGAGTTATAAATACTCTCCATTCATACCATGTCATGTGACAATCCTATGTATAAGAAACTTTCCATTCACAAGTTGCTATGTGTCATTGAATGATTGGAGATTTATGGTAGAAGGAGTCCCAAGATGTCAAGTTTTAGAAAAAAAATATATTCTTATTGTAAAGTTGGCTCAGAAATACAAAACCTCAAAATACTATTCTACTTTTTGTGTTCTTCCAAGTTGATTCTAATCTATAACCAAAATAGATTATAAATGAAGCTATGTATAAGATTATAAGTAATATATTCGCTTAAAATCCACTCAACAAAATCATCATATGTATACGCACATGATGCTTTAACACGATTCTGCATTCATTTATTATGTTAGGAAGGTGGTTGATAGGGCTGAATTGCACTTTTAATGTTCTAATTTTTATAGCTTGATTTCTTCTGAAAGCCAAGAATTAGTTTTTTAAATTAATTTTGAAATCATTATAAAAACTCTATTCATAAATAGTCAAGTTTTCACTAAATATCTACCTATATTTCTAAATGTCTCTATTTTTGGGCTCCACTTTCTTTTTCTCTTTGATTTCGTTTTTTGTGTTAAATTATCAATTTGAGGTGTATAATAACTAAACTTTTGTTGTTTGACAGAGTCTTAGCCATTCACTCTCATACTCATTATTCATAAATTAATTATGGTTACACCAAGCCAGCACATTTAATGTTTTTTTTTTCCAAATTGTATACAAGTCATAAAAATATCTAACTTACAAAGATCTTTTTCTCTTTATACAATTTTTGGTTCTCATATATTTCTAAAAAAAGTTGGGGTTTGTGTATTTTAAGTGGAAATTACAGTTTTTTTTACATAAAATTAATTATCAGGGAGACCTAAAAAAGAGTGTAAAATTGTAATGTAAATTTTACATTTATGGTTACTATGATTTTTCTGTTTTAAAAGTTTGGATCTGTTTTTTTGCATATGGAACATTTCACAGAAAAAATAAAATAGAACGATCGAATAAGTGTTGAATTTTTCAAAAATAATATTATCCGTCCTTTTTAAACTCCAGTTTATTCAAACTTTTTTTGGGTAGAATATTTCGTACAATTTTCTATACGAAAGGAGAATATCTCTCCATTTTTGTTTTAGTTGGGTAGAAAAAGAATTCAATTGTTAGGATAGATATTTTAAATTGTTAGTCATTATTGTTCTGTCCTCTCTATGGATTAGAAAATTGGGTCAAGAAAAGGTAAAAGAATTAAATTTGATACAAAGATTTCCATTGTCTAGTGGTGTATATTTTATGGGTTATAAAACTGATTCACCCATGACAAGGAACTGAAGAAAATGAAAACATTATAGGTTGTGAATTTCTGTGAACATGCTATAGGTTAAAATATTAGCTCACCAATGATAAGATGGAAGAAATATAACAAACCTTTAATTTTTATTTTTTTTAGGAGTGACAATTTGAGTTGAACCATTTTGTTTTCACTAGTCATGCATTTGATTGATTTGCATAAAAATTATGGGTCAATAGGTTTTGATTTGTTCTGCACAACAATGGATTCATGGCCGACTTGTATGAATTAAAACAAAATGATGGAGACTATGTAACAAAGATTAGAATCCTAAGATTTTCTTCATTCTTTCTAGTCTTGTAGATAAATGTGTAGGTGTATTTTTTAGTTGTATTTTGTGCAGAGGCAAAAGCTATGTGCTAGATGTTGTGATGAGTGTAAGTGAATGAGAAAACATAGAAACAAAGAGAGGGAAAATATAAACGTATTGTATTATTGAAAGAGAGAATACATAGAGTATATATAACGTAAAGCATAGTGCACGCGAGTGTAAGATATAAAATTATATACATTTGGAAAACAATTATCTAATATGATTAATATCTAAACTTAGGTTTGGATTATCCAAAACCGTAAGTTTGTTTATGGTAGAGCTAAAACGTGAACAATAAATAGATTTAGTTAGGATATCAACAACTTGGAATTGTGTTGGAATATGAGTGAGGCATGCACATTGATTTTGAATGTGGTCGGTCACGTATGAAATGAAGGTCCAACTCAAAGTGTTTGGTTTTTGAGTGCAGAATAGGATTTGCAGAGAGTAAAACAACTCCAAGAATATCAGAGAAAAGTTTTGGAATAGTAGTGGAGATATGAAGTTCTGAAGGTAAGGGTTGAAGCCAGATTATATTAGCAAGAACTCTACGATACTCAACTTTCGTGCTGCTCCGAGAAACTTCCTTTTGTTTATGGGATGACCATGAGATGATGTTGGAACAAAAATAGACACAATAACCAGTAATATATTTTGTATCGTCAATATCATTTCCCCAGTCTGAGTCACAAAATTCCATAATATTGACTACCAAACCTTGTTGCTTGAATTCATGTTTATGCATGGAATCTAGAAGAAAATGAGGCTCTGAGTCATCTGATTAGGTTCTTGGAAGGAAGAGATTAACACTGGAACTAAATCAATGTTATGTACTAGTCCAAGTCTTTTCAAAAGTCAAAAGAAGCTTCTTGATCACAAACAAATGACTCATTGAAGGGACCTCATAAAAGGATAAGACCTTCCTTAACTCTGCCTTTGATTTGTTAATTACTATTTCGTGCTTAAAAACTCTTTCTCTGAATAATTACATATGTTTTTGAATCATTCTCTGTCAATACTTGAAAAACTCAATATGTCTAAAAGCTGCAGAAAAACAACTGATTGTCTCAAATGGAATGACGACAAACATCATTCTAATAAGATACATAGTTGTGGATGCTCCCTCTCCGTATAATTTGTTGCTTGGGCGACCATCTTTAAACAAGCTTGGGGTCGTGGTGTCCACCCCTCACTTGAAGATGAAGTTCCCCTCTCGGGAAGGAAAGATTGTAACTCTGAAAGTTTATCAGAAGATGGCAAGGAAGAGCTACAAAAATAGCTTAAAGACTCGTCGGGGAACATATACTATAGCCACAACGGGGCTACACGTAGGTCTAGAGGCAAATCAGCATGGAGAACGAAGGGATAGACGCCCCGAAACCGTCAGTAATACTCTAGAAATAAATTTTGAAGGAAAACATTACACATCGGAACGTCTTGAAACATAGAAGAAGAAGAGGAGTTGAAGGTGTCCTGACCAGTGTGAAGGAATTCAGCTTTTAACCAGGCAAAGAGCGACCTTGTCACAATTTTTGTCTACCGAAGGAGAAAAGGGGTTCCTGTACTTTCAATGCTTACGAAAGAACGACCATTTTGTTTGGTCGGAACAATGTGAAGAAGCTTTTGTCAAGTTAAAGAAGTACCTTGCACATTCGTCGATCCTTAGTAAGCCCGAGCTAGGAGTACCTATACGGCTATACTTCCCGATAACCGACCAGGCTATCAACTGGTTCTCATTCAGGATGTGGAGGAGAAAGAAAAACCAATCTACTATGTTAGCAAAGTCCTGTAGGAAGCGAAAACACGATATCAAATAATTGAGATGGCAACACTAACGATTGCATTCACTGCGAGAGGGAGAGAAGAGAATATGGAGAGAGAGACTAACACCTGATCCAAAGATTGTGAGTCACAGAATAGAATAATGTTTTTCTGGTCTTTCAGATGTCGTTGAGATTTTAGGATAATTGTCGATGAGATTTTAGGATAGTTGTTTCATCATCACTAGAATAACAAGTTTTTGTTGTCCTGATCATGTGATGTTATTCCTTTGTCTCGATCTTTATTTGATGACGTGAAAACTCCAATGTGAAAATCCCTACTACTTTCGAAAGTCAAGGTGTAATTGATGTAGTAATGTTGCTAGTTAAATCAAGTTGCATCAAATCTAGAAAAATATTTGAAATGATGTTATTGAGAAGAGTGACACTGGAGTGCTTGATCAATTTTGATTAATTCTTGTGCACAATTGAAGACTATCCTGTATGAAAATTCATACTTTTCATAAGAAATATGTTTTATTAACACCCTCTGCCACTAACACAGATTTGACACCGCTTGCGTGGCATTAATTGACGCTACATACGTGATATTTGGTGAAGATGTAACACTGACTCTATATTATAATATATGACCAATAGCACACAAAAAACTGGTTATCCGTGTGTCTGTAAGTGCTTACTTATGTGACGTACGCAAAACTGGTTACCCATGTGTGTGTAAGTGGTTACTTATGTGACGTTTATGGTCACCCACTCTTCATGGAAAAAAAATCAATTTTTTTTAATAAGAACCATATATTACATCGGTTACATGGCTTAATCGGTGTAAAAATCATATATTACATCGGTTAGATGGCTTAACCGATGTAATAACCCTACCAGAACTGGTTACCAGCCACAGGTTCCTCCATATATACTAGCACACGCAAAACTGGTTACCCGTGTGTCTGTAAGTGATTACCTATGTGACGTTTCACCCACTTTTTATGAAAAAAAAAATCATTTTTTTAATATGGGTCATATATTACATCGGTTAAATGGCTTAACCGATATAAAAATCATATATTACATCGGTTAGATGCCTTAACCGGTGTAATAACCCTATCATAATTGGTTACCAGCCACAAGTTCCTCCACATATACTGGCACACGCAAAACTGGTTACCCGTGTGTCTGTAAGTGGTTACCTATGTGACGTTTACGACCCACCCACTCTTGATGAAAAAAAAATCAATTTTTTTAATATGGGCAATATATTACATTGGTTAGATGGCTTAACCAGTGTAATATGGGTTATTCTGAGTAAAAAAAGTATATTACACCGGTTGTTACTAAGAACCAATGTAATATATTCTTTTTTACCCTATTTTGAAGCTCGTGCTACTCATTCGTACACAATCTCAATCTGTCACGTCATTGCCACGTGTACAACACAATTGACATTTTTCTCAAAAGTGAACAAGGACATTAAAGAAAATAGAGATTAAAGTTTTATAAAAGTTCAAAAGAAATAAGAAGACATTGTCTATTGTGTTTTCATTTTTTCTATTTTACCTAGTAATATTTGTTTGTCCCATATGCTCTTCTATTTTTCCCTTTTCTTTCTAACTTCTTTTGCTCTTTATACCAGAGTCTCATTTTGTCTTGTTTATATGTGAAATGTTAAATTAAATTGAATTAAATTTAAAAAATAGAAACATAAAGTTAAAAATGCTGCATCCAAAACTAAATGTTCACAAAGTTATCGCCACAGAGAAAGAGAGTAATATTTTGTACCATCTATAAATTTAAATTTGAATATGAATGTTATTAAGGAAATAATAATTATCAAATTATATGCAATTATTGTATGCAATATTGTACGATATTGTACCCAATTATATGCAATTAATTTTTTAATAATTATAGAATCTCATGATTAGTATTTCTACCTAATTAGATTGTAATTTGGAGAGAGAAACTCCCTATATATTTTCTATACATGAAGTGATGTAACCATACACATAAGAGAATAAGAAACATTTCTTCTTCTTACCATTTTTTATCATTTTCTTATATGGTATCGGAGCCTATCCTATCGAGTATTTGTTGGGTTTATCAGGCCACCCGCCATCGGGCCGTTATCGGACCACCCATAACATATATCTCCACGCACGAGTTGGTAGCCTCGACGTGAGGGGGTGTGTTGGAAATCCCACATCGACTAGAGATTAGAGCCTTTCATAGTATATAAGTGGGTGCAAACCTCACCTCATTGAGTCGGTTTTATGAGATTGAGTTAGGCTTAAAGCCCACTTCTTAACATGGTATCAGAGCACCGATCTTGGTGCCCTGACAGTTTCTCCATTTTTATCCCCTAAATAAAATTCATGTCTGGCAAAGAAGGCATCAGTAACAAGTCCGATAGAAACCTCGTACAAGGCTTCAGTGCCGAGCAAATTCAGCAATTGGCAAAGGCTATTTACTCGCTCAACAATAACGGTAAAAGTGACACGTTTGTTAGCTCTGCAGGTCTGTTTGCCCATAACTCCTCTTCTAATTCTGCTTTTACGAAACCATGAATTTTGGATAGCGGAGCAACCAATCACATTGCATCTGATTCACAATTTTTCACACACACTTCATCATCATTTATTTCAAATGTTAATCTGCCTACAGGCTCAACTGTGCCCATCTCATCTACTGGCACAATTAAATTCAATGACAAAATCACTCTGAAAGATGTTCTTTGTGTTCCTTCTTTTAATTTAAATCTCATGTCCATTAGTAAGATAACCAGTTCACTAAATTGTTGTGTCGTTTTTACTCCACATGGTTGCGTTTTACAGGACTTGGCTACGGGGAGGATGATTGGCTCGGGTAAACAACACGCAGGCTTATACTACATGTCCCCTATTCCAAACCAAGCCCACGCATCTCAAATATCGACCGAACTTGATTTATGGCACAAGCGCCTTGGACATTCTTCTCCGGCGTGTCTACAACTTGTATCTTCCTTACTACCTATCCCTATCAGTAAAAATCTCATTCCCATTGATAATAATTGTAGTATTTGTCCCAAAGCTAAACAGACAAGGCTACCCTTTCTTTAAGCACAATAAAATCTCATTCTCCATTTAATCTATTGCATTGTGACATTTGGGGACCTCATAAAACCCCAACTCATTTAGGAAAAAGTTTTTTTCTCACTATAGTCGATGACTATACTAGATGTACTTGGCTATTTCTTATGAATCACAAATCTGAAACCCAACATCTCTTAGAGTCATTCATTACATTTGCACAAAATCAATTTCAGGCATCTATTAAAACCATCCGCGTTGACAACGGACTGGAATTTATTTCAATGTATGATTTTTTTTCTCAAAAAAAGTATTGAATGCCAACGCACTTGCGTCTACACTCCTCAACAAAATGGAGTAGTAGAACGCAAACATAGACACGTTTTAAACACAGCACGAGCCCTCCTATTTCAATCCAATTTACCATTAGAATTTTGGGGAGAATGTGTTTTAACCGCCACATATATCATTAATCTCTTGCCATCACCTTTACTAAAATATAAATCACCTTTTGAGCTACTATATAATCAACCACCTTCACTTTCTCACCTAAAAACTTTTGGTTGCCTCTGTTACACAACTGTTGTTTCACCTAAGCAAAAATTTGATCCGCGTGCCCAACAATGCATCTTCATTGGTTATCCTCACAGTAAAAAAACATACAAATTATTTGATATAGATGCATGCACTTTTTTTACAAGTCGGGATGTCATCTTCCATGAAAGTGTTTTCCCATTCTACCAACAGTCACAGACACAATCCTCATCTCCATTACAAGGTATTTTGCCCACTATTGGCATTGACTTACCCACTCCTGTCCAACATTCACTCGATCAACCTTCTTCTCCTACTCATCACAATGCACCTGAACCTCCATCAAACCAACTTTCTTCTCCTACTCGTCACAATACACCTGAACCTCCATCAAACAAACTCTCTTCTCCTACTCGTCACAATGCACATGAACCTCCATCAAACCAACCTTCTTCTCCTACTCGTCATAATACACCTGAACCTCCAGTAGACCAACCTTCTTCTCCCATGCCAAGTAGTCTAGCACCCATTACCAAACCTTCTCCAACCGACCTTCATGTTCGATGATCCAGTCGCACATCAACCCAACCTTCCTGGCTTCAAGACTACGTAACGGGATCCCAAGCCAATCATTCGACCACTGTCCAAGACTGGCCGAATGGAACCAGGTATCCTATGCATCATTTTCTTTCTAATTCACAATTTTCTTCTACACATAGTGCATATCTTGCTAACATCACAGCCACGAAAGAACCTCACACTTATGCTCAAGCTATCCTTGATCCAAATTGGCAAAAAGCAATGGACGAAGAGCTTTCCGCCTTGCAACTAAATCAAATGTGGACCTTGACACTGTTACCCGCTGGGCAGAAACCCATCAGATGCAAATGGATCTATAAAATAAAGTATAACTCAGATGGTAGCGTCGACAGATATAAGGCGCGCCTTGTCGCAAAGGGGTACACTTAGATTGAAGGTGTCGACTATTCTGAAACTTTTTCACCAACAACAAAATTAACAACTTTGAGGTGTCTCCTCACCATTGCAGCAGCCAGAAATTGGTTTACTCACCAGCTAGATGTGCAAAATGCCTTCTTACATGGCACATTGCATGAAATTATTTACATGGACTTGCCACCCGGGCATCATCGATAGGGGGAGAACATTGTATGTCGACTCAACAAATCCCTTTATGGTCTCAAACAAGCATCTCGAACATGGTTTTCAACATTTTTTCATGTGATTAAATATGTAGGATTTCAACAGTCCAAGACAGATTACACTCTATTCATAAGATAGAATAACTCATCATTTACTGCCCTTTTGATTTATGTGGATGATATTATTTTGACAGGAAATGATTTGACAGAAATCCAGCGTGTTAAAGATTGTTTATCACAACAATTTCGTATTAAAGATCTTGAAGACCTAAAATATTTTCTAGGGATTGAATTTTCCCGTTCCAAAGCTGGTATTTACATGTCCCAAAGAAAATATGCGCTTGATATTTTGCAGGATACGGGACTCACAGGTGCTCGTCCAGACAAATTTCCAATGGAACAATACCTAAAACTCACACCAGACGATGAAGAGTTATTAAAGGATCCATTCAAATACAGGCGACTCGTGGGACGACTGATATACCTCACGGTTACTCGGCCTGAGATAGCATTTTCGGTTCGGACCCTAAGTCAATATATACAGGATCCACGGAAACCTCATTGGGATGCCGCAATTCGAGTCCTAAAGTACATCAAAGGATCACCAGGACAAGGATTGTTATTGCCATCCGAAAACAATCTGACATTGACAGCTTATTGCGACTCAGACTGGGAAGGTTGTCAGACAACTCGGAGATCAGTATCTAGGTATTGCATTTTTCTTGGTTCTTCTATTATCTCATGGAAGTAAAAAAAACAGACAAACGTATCAAGATCATCAGTGGAAGCAGAATATCGCGCGATGACCAATACTTGTTTGGAGATAGTTTGGTTGCGATATCTGTTGCATGATTTAAAGGTGCCATGTAACTTGCCAACTCAACTTTTTTGTGACAATCAAGCAGCATTACATATAGCAGCAAACCCATTATTTCATGAACGCATAAAACACATTGAAATAGACTGTCACATTCTGAGAGAAAAATTACAAGCTGGGATAATCAGTCCTTCATATGTACCGACACAGTATCAGCTCGCAGATATATTTACAAAGGCACTAGGCAAGGAACGGTTTTTGACGCTAGGACACAAGTTGGGGGTTCATGATCTTCACCTACCAACTTGAGGGGGAGTATTAAGGAAATAATAATTATCAAATTATATGCAATTATTGTATGCAATGTTGTACGATATTGTACTCAATTATATGCAATTAATTTAATAATGATAGAATCTCATGATTAGTATCCCTACCTACTTAATTTGGAGAGAGAAACTCTCTATATATTTCCTATACATGAAGTGATGTAACCATAAACATAAGAGAATAAGAAACATTTATTCTTCTTACCATTTTTTATCATTTTCTTATAAATGCCTGTGTATCTAAAAGCTAAGCAACTGACTAAATATGCGACTTCAAGTCTTTTCAACAAGAGTTCTATGTAAATTAAATTAAATTCATACCCAATAGTTTTTTTTTAAAATAGATTACAATTTCTTAATCTTACTTCAATGCCAAAGTTATCTAGAATTTATCTATAATAAGTTCAACATGCACATTCTTTAGCTTTAACACCCACTAACAATTTAAATAAGGCTCTCATATTTATAAATAAATCAAAACATAGTACTAGAAAATCATTAAATAGGAACAATTTTAGATACAAAATATAATTAGTTGTTATATTGACAAAATTAGATACTATTTTACAGAATAAAAAAATTATTGATATCTTAATTAATTTCTATTATTGATAAATAGTTTCTAAATTGATATCTAATATTAGCTACCAAAGTTTTAACTACCAATTATTTATATTCTAAAGTTGGTAGTTAAAAGCTTGATAGCTAATTAAATATCAATTTAGAAACTATTTATCAATAATAAAAACTAATTTAGATACCAATAATTTGTTTAGTCTCTAAAATAGTATCTAATTTAGTCAATATAACAACTAATTATTTTTTGTCTCTAAAATTGGTTTTTATTTGATGATCAACTAGGCAATTAAGAGTAGTTCAAATTAACTTTCATGTTATATGATAATTTTATTTTTCATCACAGTAGTTATTAGCATTAGGGAAAATATTGAAGTTCAAACCACACACGATCAAGGAAATTAAAATAGGCATAACACCATGATCTACAAATGAACAAAGGACCGACTACGGTCTAAAATTCCACAACAAATTGATAAGTGTCATATTTCAGTAATGTTTTGTATTAAAATACAAACACTTATGGATATTAATTTATAAAATAAATATAACCCCTAATTTATGAATTCAAACATTTTTACATAATTTGTGATTATAATATGAATAAAAATGATTTATTCCCAAATTTGTGTTAATTTCAGGATTCTAGGAAAAAATGAAGATGAGAGAGTAAGAGGAGAATATATAAGATAAAAAGGGAAAGTTGGAACGCTCCAAACACTCGCCTAAACTCGCCTAAGCTAGAAGCTCCCAGAGGATCTCGCCCAAGTGAGCTCATTCACGTCCAGGCGAGATAATTCTAGAGACGTTGGGCATGTTTTCGTCCAACTCGCCCAGGCCAGGCCAATCACGCCCAGGCGAGAAGTCACTTAGCCCAAGCCCAACTAGGTTAAATATGAGGGGTGAGACATAACCCTATATATCATTGGGAGAATAGAAAGAGATAGAAAATCCTAGAGTAGGCCGCTCTCCAAGAGAAACATCATGGATCTTCTTTTCTTGCTTTTCATGCTTGTAATGGCCAACATGAGTGTCAAATTCTTCATTGTGAGTAATTTGTTCAAACACTTATGTGTTGAGGTTACATTTATCTATAATATTCAATTCTTAATTGATGATTGATATTATCACTTTATTCTCAAAGCTTTAATTATTCATGATTTTGATCCTTAGATTTGATTGGAAAGTACTTCTAAGCATACCTAAATGATAATGATTAACATATTTGAATGCTAGAAATAAATTTCAAATATTAATTGCTTTATATCATTTATTCGTAATGATAAACAGTTTTTATAAATGTGAGAGGAATGGATATTTATGAGACTCTTTTAATAATTTTGTTTGCGAGGAATCAATATGAATGATTTTTATATGTGCATCAATATCAATCAAGATTGAATATTATATTCTTATGAAAAATATAGACGAGTGAGAGGGATGAACCCCAATCCCAATCTTCCCAATAGACTTATACAAATATTTTACTTTGCTTTATTTAATTTCTTGCAAATTCACCATACAAATAACCTTTCCAACAAACTTTTACAAATTCTCTTATATTTAGTTAATATTATACTAGAGAGTTTAACTATTTCTTGTGGGTTCGATATCCATACTAAGGAAAAATTTGTTACTTCTGACACGGTACACTTGCCGTAAAGTAGTCATCCTCAGCATATTCATCATGGTCATGTTTTTCTATTTTGCATTACCATTATGTTGTGGTGTATAAGGAGGTTAATGGATACCTTATCTTTCATAGTAGCTATTGAATTCATCATACACATATTCATCACTATCATCACTAGTTATTATTTTTAATAAATTGTCACTTTGTCTCTTAGTTTAACACTTGAACTTCACATATCACATACATCACTTTCCTTCAATGGTATTGGGTATGATTTTTAGTTTGATCAATTCATCATAAGCTATGTTTGTCTCATCATTGGATTTTCCTTTTCCTTCTTTTCAACTTTAGCATTCATGCAAAATGTCTTAACTTATTTCAATTATAACATTGGATCTTCTCATAGTTAAACTTCTTTCTATTTTGATTGACCCCAATTTTTATTGTTGGTCAGGTTATTCAGATCTTAAGCAGTTAAATCTTTGTTTTTGGTTTATTCATTCAATCTTCTTCCTTTCTATTTTTATTTTCTTTTCTTATTGCAACTCCCTTTATTCTTGAAATTTCTTTGGACTTGTAATGCTCACTTTTGTGCCTTTTCAAAATTCCTTCTCTCATTGATTCTTGGTTCATGGGCTTCAAGTGAATTATGTAATTCTTCAATACTTATTGAACTAAGATTCTTCAATTATTCAATTCACAAAACAAATATAAGCAAAATGTGAAGTTAATCTTATACCGATCATATCAAGATGTTTATCTGAGATCCTTTTTGAAACACTTGATTCCATTCACCAAAATCTGAATTTCGTTGAAATATAATTTGCAACATATTCTGGATCATTCACTGAGAGCAACTCATATTACCTTCTTAAAGTATGTAACTTGACTTTCTTTGTCCATTCAAGACCACCATAGGTCTTAACTAAAATATCTCACACTTGACTTGTTGTAGTGGCAATGTATATTTTCCTAAAAGTAGTAGCATCAACACATTGATGAATGAAGAATTTTGCCTTACTATCAAGTTTTCTGAATTTTGGATTACAAAACTCCATAAAAATAGTTAATTTTTCATATGCCAACCGATGCTTGTGTCTGAAATCTTTCCTATCATGTACATAAAAATTGTATATACATATGTAGTGACAGTGCAATTTTAAGCCTAAAATTTGATAATCATAAGGTAATGCAAGTCTTGAAGCCCAATTAATTCTACGGGCGCATTAATAAAATGAAAAAAAGTGTGTAATCATGAATTACGAACCTATTTTACTTGCAGGAATATCTAACACCAAAGGTAGAGTACCATTTTCTTTTTTTGCCTGGTTACTGTCAATGTGCAGGAAAAGAAGTTTGGTATGCTAACTTGGAGTTTCTATGCAATCTTCCATCAACAAATATTTGCTTCTATTTTCTAATTTTGGATCCCCAAAAGGTGGGGTGAGAAGGCATGTTCGTTTTTAGATTTCTTTGCAGACAACTTGGGAATTATGTAGTCCACAAAAACTATATTTTATGTTGGGACTCCTTTTTGTTTTATTGCAAATTATCTCTTGAAATTCTATTGGTGATAGGTTGAGAATGTTTTGTTATGATTTTTGGATAAGATCACAGTAGTTTGGTAAGGAATGAGTAGATAATGATCACCACACATCGATGGGTTGTGAGTAGGAATTGTTTTTTTTTTTTTTTTTTATGTTTTATGTATAGTTGTAGGTATTTTATAAATGGGTTGAAACACCCTTAGTAATCCTATTTAATATAATATTTATAGATAATTTATTTATTTTTGTCTTATTTTTTTTAGTAGCATAGCTTCGTAATTCCTGAAATTCCAACTACATAATTTCTTATACATCTTGAAAATCAAGGTAGTTATTTTTACACTACAAAAAAATCACTTTTAGCGACCACCAAATTCAGTCGCTAAAAGCACTATAATCGGTCGTTAAACGTATTTGCGACCGAAACAATTATCAAATAAAATGGAAGCAAAAAACTTAGTCACAAAATATTTAGCGACTGAATTTTAAATTGGTTGCAAATTTTCGACCGAAATTTTGGTGACTAAATCAATCGCAGAAAAGTTCGTCACCAAAATTCAGAAACTAAATTAGCGACCAAATTTTTATAAAAAATTCGGTTGCTAAATTGGTTAAAAAAAATTGGTCACCAGAATTAGAAACCAAATTAACGACCAAATTTTTATAAAAAATTGGTGGCTATATCGGTGGCTGAAATAAAAGGTCGTAACGACTACGATTTTCGGTTGCTAATGGATTAAAGTAATTAATTAAAAAAATACTTGTGATGACTAATTCGATGGTTAAATGGAAACCCCTATGACGATAAAAATGATTTTGGTGACTAAATATTTTTTTTAATTACAGCGACTGATTCTGTTTTGATCCGCCACCAAATCAGTTTTGATGACTATTTTTGTATTATTATTAATACCTATTTAAAATGGTATTTTTATCATTTTATAAAAAAATTGAGTTACAACAATATAGATAATTTCAATTTCTATTGAATATAAAACAGCGAATAGAAACGGGATAGTTTGCAAAGAGAGTGATGATCATAGGAAATGTACGTGTAGACTTAAGAATAGGAGCACGGTGTTGGTAGAGAGATGCGAAGGCATTCCTCGCCATTGATATGTATGGTAAACAAGTTCAGTGGAATGCATGGGAAAACGCTGAACACCAATATAGATAATTTCAATTTCTTAACAACGGAAGAGTTACTATTTAGAATAACTTCAAACTAAAAATGTATTGTTCAAAGGAAATGGACGCAATAACGAGCAAATTCATAAGGACTCAAAAATTCTATGCCAAAGGCAATAATGTACATGTAAAACGCCCAGTGCGACTCCTACGGGATCGGCATTTTTTTGACATTTCTGAAGACCATTTTGAGCTTCAGCAATGGGTAAAAGTCATTTGGATGCTTGAGAGTCGATCTCGGAGTCCCCATTCTCAAAGCTTCTGCGTTCAAATTTTGATAACCACAAATTGACGTTCTTTTGGAGCTATTTGTAACTGCACAATGGATCTTCCCTCCGATGGTGACTATCACTACTTCGCCTTTTGGGTTTCACAAATTTTGGAAAGAGGGAATATATAAGTGTTCTAGCCAAGACAGATTACTCTTAGCTAGAGCATCAAATGTATTCGGAAACATAAACAATGGTTTCCAATTTGTCTGGTCCCTTTTCTTGTTCGGCCTCCTTTCTTTCTTATAGAAAACTTTTCCACTGCCCTTCTTTGTAACGGTTCTCTTTCATGACTTAATTCCTTCATAAATTCTCGTAACCCCTACCTCTGCCAATTTCGCACTCTATTCTTTATGAAGATTTTGCGGGGTATTGTCATTAATTTATCAGATCAGACTGTTATAATATATTAATTGGATTAGCCCATGACCTCATAGACCCTAAGTGATCGTCCCATGACCTCACAACCCCTCAGTGATCGTCCCATGACCTCACAGCCCCTCAATGATCGTCTCATGACCTCACAACCCCTCAATGATCGTCCCATGACCTCACAGCCCCTCAATGATCGTCCCATGACCTCACAACCCCTCAACCTCAGGCATGAGCCAATGAGGCTAAATAGACCTTCAACACGTCCTTCTTACCTTTAACATGATCGGATTTTGTTTTCCTCAACCTCATCTTGATCGGCCCATGACCTCACAGCCCCTCAGCCTCAAGCATAAGCCAATGAGGCTTAATAAGCTTTTAATATCAGCCCCTCTTATCGCCCTTTCAGCGAGATCAACTCAATGATGGCACAAATGATCCTGGACTTTCTTATGCAAGCACTTCTTGATGTTCACACCCTATTATTATCTTGAACACATCCCGTCAACCATTATTTTTGCTGCCTCCATCCACATGTTTAACCCTGCTATAGATATGATTTAAAACTTACAAACTGGACTGAGTGAGATCGACATTTCCTTCACAAACTAGACCGAGCGAGATCGACATTTCCTTCATCTAATAGATCAGCATTTCCTTTACAAACTGGACCGAGCTATATCGACACCCCACCCAGTTAAGACGGGTGAGGTTTCTTCATGCAATGCATGACCTTCTTAATAATTAATATTTTAACCGAACAAGATCGGTTTCCCACTCAGTTAAACTAAGGAGATCTCATCATATAGTGCATGATCTTCTTAATGATTTTGATATTGTAACCGAACAAGATCGGTTTCTCACCCAATTAAACTGAGGAGATCTTATCATGCAGTACATGGTCTTCGTAATTGATTATTTTAACCGAACGAGGTCGACTTCTCACCCAGTTAAATTGAGGAGATCTCATCATGCATTGCATGGTCTTCTTAATAGGTTTTTCTCCATTAATTAACTAGGATACTAACAAACTTATGTGAATTACAATTTTTAACACCATTTTCATATTCAACTCCTAGTTGCATTAATGGTTTAGAAGTAGATAGAAGATGAACAAGAAAATAGGTCTAATAAAAAGTTGATAATGCAATAATACTATAATTTACCAATTTTGATTTTAATTCTTTTTTTTCTTGTGCCTCCGAGATAGGAAAGACTGGGATATTAGAGTGATTAATTAGTTATAGTATTATTAAAAAAAATTATGTTTATACAATTTTATATATTGAACTATAATCATCTTATAAAATAAATATATTAATAATAGTTTAATATGTTATTCACATCATATCTAATGAGACAATTTTAAAGTTATGAACATATACACTTGCGTGCATAGATCTATTGTTAACAATGCCCAAATATAACTCTTTCCCATTATATAGAACTCATTCCTAAATATTGAAACATAATATTAAGCTAAGTAACTAACTAAATATGCAACTTCAAATGAGAAATTTTGAATTTTAATCAAAAGTATAAAGTATTTCAATTTTAATCTGTGTAATCTAATATTTTTCAACGTAGTATTACAACTTCGTGAGTTTACATCTTTATAACAAAACAAAGAAGAAAGAAATGGTCTAAAAACTTATCAACCTAAAGCAATACAATGTTAATCAAATCAAATTTGATTTGAAGTTATGCTAACCATTACCACCACATATATAATATTAACCTAAACCTTTGACTAAATATATAGCTTCAAGTCTTTTCAACAAGAGTTCTATGTAGCGAACATTAAATTCACATTGTCCAATTTTTGTAATAGACGTTTACAATTTGTTGATCTTACTTTTGTGACAAAATTAACAAGATTTTATCTATAATAAGTTCAACATCTGATTCTTTAGCATCGACATCCATTAACAAAATTTACATAACGCTCTCAAAATTGAAAAAAAAAAATATACATAAATGACTCTAAAATATGATCAACCAACAAATCCATTGTAAAATAAATTAACTTTCATGTCGCATGATAATTTTATTTTACAACAAGATTGCACAATGTTATTACATCAGAGAATAAATTGAAGTTTGAACCACAAATGATCAAGGAAATGAAAATATGCATAACGCCATGATCTACAAATGAACAAAGGACCGACTACTATCCAAAATCCCATGACAAATCCAAATGTCATACTCACAAAAAACCAATTCACTCCATGTTTATTACTCCCTTTATCATTGAGATCAAAATTAGTAATTTTCACATTGGAGCTACAACTGATGGGTAGTGGTGGTCCACAAAGATTGTTGCCGATAAAGTTTGAGGCATCAAAGGTTTGCAATTGATTTCCTATCGGGATTTTTCCCTTCAAATGGTTATAAGACAAGTCTAGCATACTCAAAGAGCTTAAAATCGAAATGGTTGAAGGGATTTTACCAGAAAGTTGATTCCTTGAGAAATCGATGGACAATAATGATCCCATATTACCAATGCTTCTTGGAATATGACCACTTAGTTGGTTGTGGGACAAGTTCAAAAATCTCAATTCCTTTAAATCTGTTATTTCCCTTGGTATTTCTCCTGTTAGATTGTTATTGGACAAATCAATGCTTGTTACCAATCCGAGAATGTTTTTGTACTCGTCTCCTCTTCCTTTCAGCCAAAGAAGAGCACCGACTATACTATAATGCATATATAGATGTGTATAGTTTATAGCAGAACAAATGATAAAAGAATCCATGTATTTGTTCATCTCTGTCATGGCCTTCAAGTTATTAAAACAAGTAGGTATGTTTCCAGTCAAACTATTTTGTGCAAGGTCTAACACTTGAAGAAGACTCATATCACATATTTTATCAGGAATATGACCAAAAAATCTATTTGATCGAAGGATAAGAACCTTCATATCTAAAAGACTTTCTCCAACCCAGGCTGGAATTGTTCCTGAAAATTTATTTTCGCCAAGATCCAACAAAATCAATTTATTGGTCTTCTTCAAAATTGTAGGAAATGTCCCTGAGAGCAAGTTGTTACGGATGCGTAAAGACTTTAACTCTGTCAATAAACCCATGGATTGGGGAAAGTTCCCAACAAAATTGTTGCTTTGCAAATTTACATCCACTAAATATGGCCAAATGGCCCAACAGTCGGGTATTTCTCCTGACAAATTACTTGATGCAAGATTGAGAAATTCTAATTCCATTTGCTTGTCTTGATTTTTGCAGAGGAAATCATCCATGGATTTGGAGAATGAGTTGCTTGAAAGATCTAAAGAAACCACATTGCTTGAAAGAGAAGGCAATTTTCCACATAAGTTATTTGCACTTAGATCAACAATATTGATAGATATTGGATTTGTTAAAGTAGTCTCAAACTCACCATGGATATGATTGTGAGAGAGGTTTAGAAAATTTGCTTGAGAAAATTTTATCCAAAACCAAAAAGGAATAAAATCTGAAATCCCTGTGTTAGACATCTCTATATATTGAAGGGTGTTGTTTTGTGATTGGGTCCATGATGGAAAGTTAGGACCTAAATTCCAGGAGCTCATATCCAAATTGGTAAGTTGAAAAGTAGGATGCCAATTGGTACTCACTTTTAAAGTTAAATTGTTTCTTGATGCATAAAAAATATTCAAGTTGGTAAGATTTTCAAGATGACCTTCCTTGACAATTCCTTGAAAAAAATTATCACTAATGTCAAGGTATGACAATTTAGAGAGTGATTTGAGACTTTCAAATGGATTTCTACTAAATTGATTTGATGACAAAATAAGAGTTTTCAATGATGAAAGTTTTTCAAGTGATCTTGGAAGTTCTCCAATTGGACCTTCTAGTTGATTTCTGGATAGATCAAGTACAATAAGATAAGTCAAATTTCCCAAACAAATTGGAATTAGACCTTCAAGTTGATTGTTTGACATATCAAGTGTAATAAGAGAAGTCATATTTCCCAGGACATGAGAAATAGTTCCTTGTAAAAAGTTAAATGATAAGTCCAAGAACTTGAGATGAGGAAGACTATCATAAAACCAATCCGGTATAGAAGATGAGAATGAATTTTGTCGTAGGTCAAGATATTCAAGAAGTGTGAGGTTTCGAAGACCATCAGGAATTGGACCTTTGATGTTGTTAATAGGCAAAGTAAGAGAAACAAGTTTCTTCTGTCTAAACACCCACTTGGGAACAAAATTTTTTGAAGAAAGATAAGAAATATCAAAAAGACCAAGAGTGAGGAGAGATGAAAAGTTAAAAAAGTATAATTGATTATAGTGAGAGAGGATACAACTTGACAAATGTAAATGCATTAAAGAAGGAAGAGTCGAATGGGATAGGTTTGCTCCTCCCAAATTAAGGTATTCAAGCTTTGAAAGACTTGATAGCCAATCAGAATTGTCTGTTAATAGAAAATCACCTATGAGTTCAAGGTAGAGCAAATTGGAGAGATTCCCAATTTGAGAGGGAATTGTCCCATTGGCAACATACCTTAGGCCTAGATAGGCCAAATTGGAAAGATTCCCAATCTGAGGAGGAATGTTGCCCATGAATCCAGAATAAGAGAGGTCCAAGTGAATTAAAGTGTTCATTCTCCCAACAAAAGAAGGAATTGGCATACCTCCTCCAAGCAATTCATTCCTACTCAAGTCAAGATAGAGCAAATTTGAGAGATTTCCAAAATGAGGAGGAATGTTCCCCGTGAATCCAGCATGAGAAAGGTTGAGATAAGTTAAGGAAGTGATTGTTGCAATGAAGGAAGGAATTGGAGTGCTTTCAAAAATATTGCCGCTGAAATCCAAGTAATCCAAATGCTTCAAATCAACCAAACAAGAATTTATCTCTCCACCGAATGCTCGACTAGTATACTGATGGAGATCAAGCCCAAGAGAACATGGAGGCCACTCATCAAGCTCAAGAAGAGGTGGAGGCACAAATGGAGGACGCCCATGGAGGTCAAAGTCCACCTCAAAGGATTACAAGAAGCATGTTCAAAGCCTTGGGAGCTAGAGGACATTTATTTTCTCTTTTTGTAGTGTCTTTAGTTGAAGGTGCTTAGAGGGAAACCTTAGAAACCTCTTTTGTTATAGCATCTTTTAGGCTTTAGTTAGGAGCTTTAGGGGGGTGTATTAGTAGATAGGTGTAGAAGTAGAATAGGGGGTGCCAAAGTGAAGGAAAGGATCACACCTTCCTTGCTTTGCAAATAGGCGCCGGTTCTAGTTTGAATTAGGAGGGAATTTTGAATTGTTTTAGCTTTCTTTTTCAGCACCTTAGGCTATAAATAGAGGTGCCTTCCTTGTAAATTTCAGATTTGAATTTATCTAAAGAAACTATACTCAAAATTGGAGTGAGCATTTGGAGAGCTTTGAGCTTCTTCTCTAGTCTTATCTTGAAGGACCATGGTTTCCTCAAGTGGCGGCTTCCACACTCATCTAGGAGCATCCATACTTCTAGTGGCGTGATCATCCAACCTATCTTCCATCTTCATGAGCATTCTCTTCTCCTTCCTTTCTTCTTCTTCAATTGTTCATGTTACCTTGTGTTTTGAGTTGTCTAGCTTTCGGTTTTTCTATTTTCAGCACCTATATTCTGTTTTGTTTTTAAATTCTGTTCGGTTCTTTTGTTTAGTAGCTTAATTCTGTTCGGTTAATCTAGTTTCTATTCCTTTGTTGATTCAATTTGACAATATTTGGTTCATCCAAATGAGTTTGGGATTTGGTACTTGTTATTGGTGAGTTCTTGATCTTAGAACCATGATCCAACTTCTAAGAAAGTGCCTCTACATTTTCCAGCTCAAGGTGATTCCTCAAAGTGTCAAGAATCTTGTTCTATGTGGCTATTGGAATCACATCATATACTCTTCGTCATAATAAGAGATGGAAGTGTTGAGGTGAAGCTGTGCAATGTGGGATGTAATGTTGTTGCAGAGAACACCATCCCACTGGCAGCAATTGGAATTGGAAGTAGCATTCCAAGAAGAAAGTCGGTTTGAAGGATCTTTGAGATGATGCTTCAACTTCAATAGTGTCTCTCTCTCACTTCCAATGCACACTGGGTCTCTGCACACACAAAGGGAAACCCAACATAGAAGAAGAAAGAGAGTGATGAAAAGGGAGGAATTCATGATGAGAAATAGAAAGAAGTGTTTAGTGGGTATGCATATAAAACTTGTTTAGAGTGTATTTATAGTGCTACTGAGCCTTACTATACTATCCAATTCAATGAAGGTGCTGAGTAATTCCATGTTACGCGTTTTCCCAATCTCTCTCTATTCTAATATTACTTTGACTCTGATTCTGAAATATGTATACAGTATTGTTTCTTTTCAATTAAAGTTAAACATAATACACTTTATCCAAATAATTCATTAGTGACTATTCATTAAAGTTAAACATAATACACTTTAGGGTGTTTATAATGCCAATTCAGTGAAGGTGCTGAGTAATTCCGTGTTCTACTAAATACGCGTTTTCCTTTTCTCTCTTTTCAATATAAAGTTAAATATAAAGTTAAAGATAAATTATTGGACCGCAACATTCACGTTTGAGAGCACTTTTCACGTTGCGGGACATGTCCAATTTGATTTATTTATGACAAGAGAAAAAAAAACTCAGTTCCTTTTTTTTTTCTTTTCAATTGATTTATAGCATGAATATTACCGTTTAAGAAATTCAACATTCCAGTATACGAAATAGTAGTTTCGGTACGAGACATATAATTATTTATTTTTGGCTATGTTATGAATATTTTTTTATTTTATTTTATTATATTAAACCATTGTTTTTCCATAACCGTTTCAATAATAATGTTAACACACTAAATGAAACTTTCACTATGATTAAAAATTTCCTTTAACAGTAATTTTTAAATCATCGTTAATTAAGTCATCAATAAAACTTGTGATTTTCAATCACTTCAACTAAGAAGGTGAATTCTACATTGAAAAAAAAAATAACAACTAAAAAGTTTAAAAACTAATCTAACATGTCAATTATTTTAATATGTTGTAAAATTAATAAAATATATTGTCCATGTTGATATGATGGAGTGAAATCTTTGTATATCCATGAAATACTACAAGATATAATGAATTTAAATTAGTCAATGAACTATAAAAAGTTTATTTACCAGTTATTATCTAGTTAAACCTCTTTCACTTTAGGGCATACAATGGTCATCATTTATTGTATTACATCATCTTTTGCGATCTTGTATTTGGACTACCATTTAAAATGTTGTTGGATTGAAGGTATACCACTAGACTAAAAATTATAGTTGATAGTCAAGACACAATTCTTTCTATTTAAGAACGTAGTAATCATGATTCAGTTATAAGTTGGTCCATCTAACCTACGCCATAGAATAATTGATGACACTTGCAAGAATCTCTCCTTAACAATTACCCCGCTAGAAATTGAACTCGTGACTCTAATACAATTTGTTGGAACAAGCGCAAGCCAAAGGCTATGACTGATAGTTAGGAATATTTTCTCAACCAGGAAAGTCTACGATATAACCAAAATAGATTATGAATGAAGTTATGCTTAAGTAATAAGTAAGTCCGATAACTAATGTGTTTTCTTAAAATTCTCTCAAAGACTTAACTGAGTCATCAAAAGTATATGCATCTTTAACATGATTCTGCTTTCAATTGTTATGGTAGGAAGGCAGTGATAAATTTAGAATTTCACTTTTTCCATCCAAGCTATGTGAAGGTCATGTTTTCTTATACTATTTTTTCATGATTCGTGAATTTCTTTACGTCAATACTTGGGAGGTAATAAGGAAATTTTTGTAGACATGATGGGTAGCGAGTAAGTACTACTCATGCCTACCATGACATGTTGTCATTGCTAACACTCCAATACAATTGCTAGAAGATTCAATATTTGGCCAAATGGTCAATCTAGTGTTCTTGTCAATCGTTAGTAGTGTCATCTCACCTCTTGCGCATCTAAGTGAGAAGGACCTTGATCTAGTAAATCCTCTAGCAAATTTTGTCGAGGTCACATATAAAGTAGTTGCAATCTGATTATCAATCATGTGTCTATGAATAAATTAAAGTAAAAAAATGTTAATAACATTAAAAGTCAAGTAATACAAGAAAAGATTATCAATATTAACAAAGAAAATATATTCATACATGTTCCCGCCGGTTGACCAGGGTCTTCTTTTCGCGTGGCTTGTCCTTGCGAGCTAGGGCACCTTCGTTTTGCTCCGTCTGTGGGTACCTGAAAAGAAGTGGACAAAGGGGCACCCTCGCGGCCGTTTGGACTCCGACGATCAAGTCAGCTAGCAAGAAACATCAAAGGTGACACACCTCCGTATCGGAACACCGTGAACAGATGCTCTAAAGGTGGTCGCAAACTCTGAGTAGCTAAAATTGTGTTGCCCTAATTGTCTGTGCGTGCAGTGGGTGCGCCGCAAAGCAACTAGGGTTTCTGTGTGTGAAAACTAGGTCTGACCTGTTTCAAACGTCCCAAGCCCCTTTTTAAACACCTATCGCATTTAAAGCATATCAAAGTGCATTTAAAGCGTATAAAAACATGCTTTAAAACGTTAGAAACGTAAACTAAATTAACGCATACCTTAGCAAACTTTTAGGAAAACATTGATGTTTCGGTGCTTACTGCCACGTGTTCTTCTAACTTGATCGCTACTCTACGTGGAGGGCCTCACAACGCTGTAACCTAACATAGGGACATTCCATCGTGTAAGTCCTCCTTCTTCGAAGTGCATCTAACGCAAGGGGTGACTTCTTTGGGTGCCAACTCATGCCCCCCAACCTCTAGTCACTTGCCCTGGGAGTGTGTCTGCCTTTCTTTTGTACCATGCACATGGTTCGCCCCTGGGCGTGGCCCTCTCTTGGGTCGTATCTGTCCTAGGGGTCTCCCAGAGGTGGTGTGGGTACTTCACCAGTCAGGTCACTCCTCACTGGTACTTAGAACTATGGCCTTGAAGCCACCTTTCTCTTCTCTTCATTACTGCTCTGAGGTATTGAGGCCTCTCGCGGCGTCGCCCCCTCCACGGTTTTTCCTACCCATGGGCATTGGGGGGTGACACCGTCGATGCCTTAACTGGGCGACGCCTCATCTTGGCGACGCCTCATCCTGGCGATGCCTACGCCTGGCGATGCCTTATCTTGTCGATGCCTCAAGCGGTCAACCTGTTGACTTTCTTCCCTTGGGCCCCCTTGAGGGGTCCCAACATACAATGACTTTGACTTTGACTTTGGTCAACGCCCGTGGACGGGTCGGTACAATACATATAAAATGTGCAAGGGTCATATATACTGTCATGGTCTTTTCGAGTGACATCCTTATCATCGAAGACATAATTGTTATCTTTATTAATCATTGTTGATGAGTGTCACTAATAACTCAGTTTTTCATTATTTTTCTAAATTAATTGCATTTCCTTAAGATTTCTTTCTTTCTTATTTTCTATTTTTAGATTAAATTTGTTTTTTCTCCAAAAATATAGAGTTTCTAAAAGAATGTCATAAAAATTTCATTTTACAACTTTTATTTTGCCAAAACCAACTAATGTAATGTTTTGACCTTTTGAAGAGTTGATTTGGAGCCATAATTGACATAAGAATATGGAAGAAGCTGCTCAAGAAAGGAGAAGACTTGAAAATTGAAAATTTAACAAAGAATATGGATACAAGGCTTCTAAAATGAGTGTATTGTTTGTATATATTCAAACTCTTTGCTTTGATTTAAGAATGAAAAGGAATATAAGAAATATTCCTTTTCGGTAAGAATAATTTATTAATACTAACATCCTAAAATAGAAGAGTTAATGGTGTATATTTTATGAATTAGAAAATTAATTTATCGATAAGAACATCCTAAAATTTAATATAATTATATCTTTAACCGAACAATAAGAATATATAAATCTACAGAGGGAGACTTGCTTCAACTCATTAATATATAAATTCATAATTACTTTTTGTCATAAATAACTAACTAAATAACTTACAAATATTTGATTAAAAATAACTTAATTTTAATTATCTATGATTTCACCCAATACATCTTCTAGATAATATATTTTGTAATATTATTGTAAAATTTCCTTATACCAACTTATTGCTTATAAACCCAAAAAGTATTTATCAAATATTATTCCTCCCATATTTTTTGTATTAAGCAATTATGTTACAAGTTATTAACATATCAAAACCTATTTCTAGTATCTAAACATATTCAGTAAAGTGAACCAAACGTAAGATAAATAACAAAAGGCAGCATAGGTAAACAACCATTCAAATGGATTAATTCATCTTCACACAAATGCATAGAAAGCAAGTGTTTTTTTTTTATTATTATTAGAAAGAAGTGCTTCTTGGTTATACATATAAAACATCTTATATTTATGATGCTGCAGAGCCATTTTTTCTCCATTTTTAACTTTACCTTTCTTAGATAAGAGGATAAGTTGCGGTATGTGAATGAGATAACAACAATTTCTTCCTCTTCATCGGTGATAGTAATTTAGTAGTTCTTAACCTTTAATGTGGGTATCCTTACATTTTGTTGTTCCATTTACCGAGGTAGAGATTTTTCTTCAATTATATCATTTTATGAACAAACATTATGTTAATGCTCTATATCTTCATTTTCTTATTAAAATTGAAACTAAAACTATAGTTGTTTTTTAAGATTTTAATCATAATAATGCTGGATATCTTTCCATTGGATTGTCATTGATATACCCGTTGGTTGATATTGAAATTTAGTTTTTAAATTTAATGTGCTTTTAGTTTTATAAGTTTATAACTATACAATTGAAGTTAATTTTTTCAATATATAGGAGTAAACTTATAAGTTTTTAAAATCGTAATTTGTACTTTGTGAAAAGTATAAAGAATACAAGGACTATTTAATTATTAGTCCTAGGAGTGATTAAACTATATTTTAGAGATTAAATTGTAAGAAATTTATAAAATATATTGTATGAAAGTTACACGAAAACAATTAGTCTAGATCTTAAAAAATATTGTATTGTATGTTTGCTTGATGTACTAATTTAATTTTCATGTATTGGACAGCTTTGAAAAATTATTTTTCATATAGTATTTGTTAATGTATACTTATTATTTATGAAGCTCCGACATGGTTGTTGGTGTCTACTTCTGCGCGTCGGATGATTATTGGACACGGACATCCGGTTGACACGAGGACGATACCGTATCAGATGCATTGAGTTGGATCGGACACGATCCAGTTCGTGAACACGTGAATGATACTTTTAAGTGCGGTGCGGAGGAGAACGAAGAAGATGAAGGATGGAAAGGAAGAATGTGAAGGCACAAGAAGAAGAAGATGAAGGCTTGTAGAGAAATTTTTATTAAAAATGAAAGTGAAGACGGTATTTTGAATTGGGAAATTGGGATTCATTTATTATTACAAACAATGATGTTGTACCTGCTTTTCCATGCGTTTATTTATCATCACTTTATTTACTTTCACTTTGCATGTGACATTGACGATGCTTATTAACATAAAATTATTTTTATAATTTAAATTAACTTTTAAATATTAATATTTTATTAAAGATTAATATTTTAAAATAAGATTAAACTTTAACTTAAAAGAAATAAAATATTTTAAATCACAATATTTTATATTTAATTATAATATTTTAAATAAATTTTATAAAAATTTTGGTTTTCATTATCAATTGTTTGTAAAAGTTATTTGTGTAAATTTTACATTTATGTTTAGTATGATTTTTATTTTTAAAAGTTTCTATTTATTTTTCACATATGTTGCATTTCATACAAAATAAAAGAAATAAAAAACCTTTAAAAAAAGTGGAATTTTCCAAAAATATTATTTTTCCCTCATCCTTATATGCCATATGTTAGAATATATGGCCTTAAACAAGAGGGGGTGAATTGTTTAAAGAGGGATTTCGAAAACTTTTAAGCCTTGAATGAAATTACTTCGAGAATATCTTGATTAAGAAATCAGTTTTTCAAAACACAAAGCTAAAAGCACAGCACCAGCAAAACAATAGGTTGTTTCGTAGAAACAATAGGTTGTTTATACCAGTTTACAAATATCAAAACTGAATTTAAAGAGTTAAGGGATAGAGAAAATGCACACAGATGTTTATACTGGTTCACTCTAAACCCAGAGCTACATCCCGTCTTCTCAGAAACCACTGAGGAACACCACTAAGCAATCAAACCTAGATCACTTACAACACAACCAAGAAAGTGACCTTGATCCCCTCAAGACACACACTTCTCTTGGCCAACACACCAACACTAAGAATGCTGATCTTGATCCCCTCAAGAACACATAGCATTTCTCAGCAACCACACAAAGGATCTTGTTCAACAGATACAAGGATTACACTTGTTACAAAAGCAAATCTGAAATCAATACAAGAGCAAATCCTATTTCACACACTTTGATCAATCTCAATCTCTAAGCAATCTCAACTCTTTGAAAAACTCAAAACTTGTGTACAAATCTTAAAACTCAAATCTGTTTTTCTGAATATATTCAAAGATGTTGTTTGTTATCAAATCTTAACAAACTATTCATTGCCTTTAAAGATTGGTCAAAGCATTAAAGACTGAAGCGTAAACAGTAAGAAAAACATTTAATGCTCAGTCAAAGCACAAACCATTTTTCTGTTATGGTACCAAAACAAACAATCGGTTGTTTCCTCGAATGAATCAGTTGTTTTGGTTTTAACAACTCAACCATTTGAAAAACAGTTTTCAATCTTTTCTAAAAAATACTTAAGTATAAAACAATCGGTTGTTTCGACAAAATAATCGGTTGTTTTTCACTTAGCTTGAAAAAGACTTTTCTTTTAAAAAGATTGAGAATGCCTATGCTTTGGATTCAATCAAGAGTGGATTACAAAACTCTATCTACCCCAGATCCTATCTAAGACAACTCAGCAACAGCAAGCACAGCCTAGCCTTCAACATCCTTCAAAGGGTTTGGATTCTTCAAAGCTTGAACACCACTTGGTTCAACAATCTCCCCTTATTTGATGAAGACAAATCCCTGATGCTTGGGTTTGATCTGATTGAATCTAAAGCAGTACCTGTAAAAGAAAAACATATATATCATTCAATGCTTCTTACAACAGCAGGTTACATTTTCACACATTTTAAAACATAAGTGATAAATCCTGATAAACAATCGGTTGTTTACTCAAAATAATCGGTTGTTTATATCAGCAGCAACAGAAAACAGTTTTATATCAGAGATTTTAACAGAATTAACAGTTTCAGATAAGGATACACAAGACCAATTAATTCTCCCCCTATTTGTCTTCACAAATAGATTTTAATACTAACAAAACATATTTAGGAGAGATTATTAAGATCAAGGATACCTAACTCATTTCTTAGGAAGAAAAACCTCTCTTTTGGTAGAGGTTTCGTGAAGATGTCAGCTAACTACAGTTTGGTCTCCACAAACTTCACTTCACAGTTCCCATTGTTTACATGATCCCTGATGAAATGATGCCTTATCTCAATATGTTTGGTCCTTGAGTGCTGAATCTGATTTTTAGTAAGATTGATGGCACTTGTGTTATCACACATCAAAGGGACTTTGCTGATCTTCAATCCAAAGTCTGCAAGTTGTTGTTTGAGCCACAGAATCTGTGCACAACAGCTTCCAGCAGCAATATACTCAGCCTCAACAATAGAGAGAGCAACACAAGCTTGCTTCTTGCTATGCCATGAGATTAGGCTTGAGCCAAGAAGGTGGCAAGTGCCACCTGTGCTCTTTCTATCTAGCTTGCAACCTCATTCCTTGCAAACTGATTCAACTCTTCATGCATAGCTTCAACCCACTTCTCATCCTTGAGAGCTTCATCTATTGACTTTGGTTCAATTTGTGAGACGAAAGTTGTGTGCCTGCAGAAGTTTGAGATGGAGCTTCGTGTGGAGACACCTTCCTTTATCTGCCCTATGATATTCTCCACTGACAGATCTCTAGGAATCCTCCACTCTTTGGGCAACTCACTCTGTTGCAGAATTTCAATCAGTTGTTTTTGCGAATCAAGCGGTTGTTTTTCTGCCCAGATTTCTAGCTTCTCCAAGCTGATGCTCTGTTCATCCTCTTCAGCTTTGGTCTTCGGAATTTGGATGTTTCTGTGATCTATCTCATCAAAGACAACGTGAGCTGATTCTTCTACAGTCATCAACCTCTTATTGTAGATTCTATATGCATGACTTGTGAGAGAATGCCCTATAAAGATGCCAAGATCCGTTTTCTCATCAAACTTCCCCAAGTTTTCCTTTCCATTGTTGAGAACGAAACAACTGCAGCCAAAAACTCTGAGATAATTGATGTTAGACTTCCTTCCATTGAAGAGTTCATATGGAGTCTTCTTCAAAATGGGTCTAATAAGCACTCTGTTCATCACATAACAAGAGGTGCTCACTGCATCCGCCCAAAAATACTTAGGAAGAGATGATTCACTAAGCATTGTTCTTGCTAGCTCTTCAAGAGACTTATTCTTCCTCTCTACCACACCATTCTGTTGTGGAGTTCTTGGTGCAGAGAAATTGTGTAGAATCCCCATCTTTTCACAGAACTTGCTTAACTTCTCATTTTGGAATTCTCATCCATGATCACTTCTAATAGAGCCTATGTTGCTGTTCTTTGTATTTTGCAACCTTCTTGCTAGCTTCTTGAATGCAGAAAAGGCATCACTCTTTGATTCCAAGAAAAGAGTCCAAGTGAACCTAGAAAAGTCATCAACAATAACAAGAGCATAATAATTTCCACCAAGACTCATAGTTCTTAAGGGTTCAAAGAGATCCATGTGAAAAAGTTCAAAGGGTTTTAAAGAAGAGACAACATTTTTTATTTTGAAAGAACTTTTCACTTGTTTCCCTTTTTGGCATGCTTCACAAATGTGATCCCTCTCAAACTTGAGCTTTGGTAGCCCAATCACAAGATCCCTTGAAATTAACTTGTTCAAGTGATTCATGTGAATATGAGCCATTCTTCTATGCCAAAGCCAAGATTCATCTTGCTTGGATATAAAACATCCAATTGAACATGGTGAAGAGATATCTAGAAGATACACATTATTGACTCTCTTACCTACCAACATTACCTCTTTGGTGTTGGGTAGACTAATTTCACATGTGTTTGACTTGAACATCACTTGATATCCCTTGTCACATAGTTGGCTAATGCTCAGCAGATTATGCTTTAGACCTTCTACATAGAGTACATCATGGATGACCAAGATGTCTTTGTCTCCTATGGATCCTCTCCCAAGAATCCTTCCTTTGTTGTTGTCCCCATAGGTGACATGCCCTTCTTGCTTAAAGGAGATGCTCAGGAACTTTGATTTGTCCCCTGTCATGTGCTTGGAACATCCACTGTCCAAGTACCATTGTTGCTTTTGTTCTCCTCTAAGATTTCCTACAAAGAAGATTTTCAAGTACAAAGATTTGGTCCCTTTATGAATGTGGGTCCATTTGGTTTACATTCATCAATTGAGTCTTTATTGCATTTAGGAATCCACTTCATAAAACCCTTAGGAACAACATATTTTTTGATTTTACAGAACCTCACAGAATGACCTCTTTTCATGCAATAGAAGCATGTAACAATCGGTTGTTTCGATGGTCCAATCGATTGTTTTTCTGACATTTTCGAAAAAGATTTTGAAAATCTATCTTGTTTGTTTTGTGGGTTAAAACTCAATCCAGCTTTTCCAAAAACACAGTTTTGAGATGCCTAGACATTCTCAAAGTTGGATTGACCTTTAGAAAGCTTATCCACAGTTTTAACAAGATAGTGGACCCTTTTTTCAAGATTTTCGCAATTTTCACAAACAAGAGTATCACACTTCCAAGAGGAGTTTTTGTAAATGATTTCAAGGTTTTCAAAATCTGTTTTTGAATTTTCTAATTCCTCTTCCACTGATTTTACTCTGTTTTCAAGCCAGCTATTCTTTTCTTTTAACCGATTTTTCAAGAGGGCCAATCGGTTGGCTTCTTCATGCGTTTCTTGAAAGGCTTGAAGCAATTGACCATAATTTTCAGAATTTGATGAATTAGATGAACTTACACTACTTGAGTCATCTTCCCTTCTGGCCATGAAGCAGATGTTGAGGCTTTTCTTGTTTTTCTTTCTTTTCCTTCTTGCTTGACTCTTTGACCTTGCCTCCTTTGGTTCATTGTTTCCATGAGCAGCCTTGAGTGTGTCCCACATCTCTTTAGCAGTTTTGCATTTTGATACCCTGAAAAACTCATTAGTATCTAGTGCAGAAGCTATTATGTTTTGAGCAGTACAATCAAGCTTGGCCATTTTACATTCATCATTGGTCCATTGAGACCAAGGTTTTGCAATGAAAGAACCATTATTTTTAAACTTTGGAATGTAAGGACCATTCTCAATTGAATTCCAAATTCCTTGATCAATAGATTCCACAAAGATTTTCATTCTGGCTTCCCAATATTTGTAATTCAATCCACAGAATAAAGGTGGTTTGTAAATTGAAGCACCTTCCTCAAAAGATTGTTTTCCAGCCATAAAAAAAGATTTTTGGATCAGCTTGAATAACTTTCACGAACCTAGCTCTTGATGCCAATTGTTAGAATATATGGCCTTAAATAAGAGGGGGGTGAATTGTTTAAAGAGAGATTTCGAAAACTTTTAAGCCTTGAATGAAATTACTTCGAGAATATCTTGATTAAGAAATCAGCTTTTCAAAACACAAAGCTAAAAGCACAACACCAGCAAAACAATAGGTTGTTTCGCAGAAACAATCGGTTGTTTATACCAGTTTACAAATATCAAAACTGAATTTAAAGAGTTAAGGGATAGAGAAAATGCACACAGATGTTTATACTGGTTCACTCTAAACCTAGAGCTACATCCAGTCTTATCAGAAACCACTGAGGAACACCACTAAGCAATCAAACCTAGATCACTTACAACACAACCAAGAAAGTGACCTTGATCCCCTCAAGACACACACTTCTCTTGGCCAACACACCAACACTAAGAATGTTGATCTTGATCCCCTCAAGAACAAACAACACTTCTCAGCAACCACACAAAGGATCTTGTTCAACATATACAAGGATTACACTTGTTATAGAAGCAAATCTGAAATCAATACAAGAGCAAATCCTATTTCACACACTTTGATCAATTTCAATCTCTAAGCAATCTCAACTCTTTGAAAAACTCCAACACTTGTGTAAAAATCTTAAAACTCAAATCTATTTTTCTGAATATATTCAAAGATGTTGTTTGTTATCGAATCTTAACAAACTATTCATTGCCTTTAAAGATTGGTCAAAGCATTAAAGACTGGAGCGTAAATTGTTAGAAAAACATTTAATGCTCAGTCAAAACACAAACCATTTTTCTGTTATGGTACCAAAACAAACAATCGGTTGTTTCCTCAAATCAATCGGTTGTTTTGGTTTTAACAGCTCAACCATTTGAAAAACAGTTTTCAATCTTTTCTAAAAACACCTAAGTATAAAACAATCGGTTGTTTCGACAAAACAATCGGTTGTTTGTCACTTAGTTTGTAAACCAATTTTCTTTAAAAAAGATTGAGAATGCCTATGCTTTGGATTCAATCAAGAGTGGATTACAAAACTCAATCTACCCCAGATCCTATCTAAGACAACTCAGCAACAGCAAGCACAACCTAGCCTTCAACATCCTTCAAAGGGTTTCGATTCTTCAAAGCTTGAATACCACTTGGTTCAACACCATAATCTTCCCTTTCAAAACTCTGGTTATTCAAACTTTTTTTAATGTAAAATATTTCATACAATTTTCTATATGAAAGTACAAGAGCCCTCCATTTTTATTTTTATTTGTGCTAGTTAAAGAGATAAAATATTTGATATTTTCTATATTTGAACTTCACTTTGATGATACACGGATTATACATTTAAAATTGTGTAGTTGTGGGCCTATTTGAACTACCAATTATTTAGATTCTAAATTTGGTAGAAAAAACTTTGGTAGCTAATTAGATACCAATTTATAAACCATTTAGCAATAATAGAAACTAATTTAGAAAACAAAAGTTTTTTTAGTTTCTAAAATGGTCTCTAATTTAGTCACTATAGCAACTAATTATTTTTTGTCTCTAAAATTAGTTTCTATTTCATAATTTTATTGTAGTGAGACCCATGACTTAAAGATTTTGTTTAAATAAAACTTAGGTGTGGTCAGATAAAATCCGATGGAAAGAGGTTCTCGGCAAGAGGGTGACCCAAGTGCTCTTTAAACTAAAAAATAAAACTCGTTCAAGAAACTCGCCTAAAATATTAAGGAATGCGAAAAATATGGTTGGTTTTTTTTGTTAAAATAAATTATCGGATAAGGAGGAAAGATAGTTAGTAAGCACGATTCCAGTTAGTTAATTAAGAATTGCTTGAGATAATCTATAAAGGGGAGAATTAAAAAGCAAAGGAGGATAAAAAAAATATTTGGACAGGTTCATGTGAAGAAAAGAATACCTAAATTTCCAGAAACCAGATTGAGCTAGAACAAACTGGCGTCCACTGTGAGGCAGGTAAAATTTGTTCCTACACCAAAATTACGTCAGAAAAGATTCACCATGCACAATGCAATGAGGAATCCAAGACCAAACACGACTGTGAAAATGGAAAACAAGAACATGTCACTTCAACAAATCAAGGAGACCATGCAAAAAATCTAAAGGGATAATACGGAAGCTAGGAAACAAGTCAAAGATTTTCGAGTTGCACAAGAATGGTTGTGCCTAAAACTACAAGAGGAGCACGAGCATTGTTATAAAGAAGCACAAGAAGAATAGATGAAGCTCCAAGATGACATAAAGATGGCTAGAATATTGATGGAAGATGCAGTCAAAGCCCACAAGGACATACAAAAGGAAAATGAAACCCTGAGAAAGACTACTCATGATCTTGAAAATAAACAACGATGTGGAGTCCCACAACTCAATAGGGAAGATCCCCAATCATTCTCGAGAGAAATTATGCAAGAGCTAGTACCCCCACATTTTATGATACCCAAGATCACCACTTTCTTGGGTTTCAGCGATCCTGAAAATCATCTGAATGCTTTCAAGGCGCAAATGTTGACATTAAAGGGGTCAGATTCTATCTGATGCAAGATGTTTGTTGGCACGTTCACCGAAACCGCTCTTCAGTGGTTCAATGATATACCCAACGATACCATCACGTCATTATGTTTTATTGCAAGAATATTTGAGGACCAATTCACCGCCAACAAGATTAAACCTCATCTAATGGCAAATCTGTTTGACATCAAGCAGGCTGAAGGAGATCCTCTGAAAAACTATCTTAATCGTTTTTGCGAGGTCTTTGTGCGAATCCAACAACAACCCAATGAGGAGATGGAGGTAGATGCCTTTGTGAAAGGATTGCGTGCTAACCCATTTAGTGAGTCACTACTTAGGAACCGAGCAGAATCGATGGCAGAAGTTAGAAAATGTGCCTCAACCTTTATTGAGGCCGAGGAAGCCTTGAGGAGGAAAAGGGACGAGGAGAAACGTGCATGCTTCTGATATAGCGGAATTGAGAGCAAAAAGCCTTTAGAAACACATGGGGAAGAAAGTTCAAATGGCGATACGTTCCATATGTCGCTCGTCGAGATAAAGAAAGAGGGAAGTCCCTTAATGCCCCCATGAACGTTTCCTGAAATCAACTTTTGAGGGACCCCGAAGTAGCTAATAAACTAAATTTCCCTAGAAAAATCAAGTGCCAATTGGGACATCGCCGAGAGCCTTGGTGTGAGTTTCATCAGGCCCATAGTCATCACATGGAAAATTGCTATATGTTGGCAGTTCAGTTGGCTTGGTTATCAGGTGAGGGAGTCTTACGAAAATATTTACAAGAATCTAGTGAGAATAAGCGGGCTACATCAGGAAGAGAAGTCGCTCCTATGGAACTTGCTCACAAAACCCTAGTTCTCGGGGACTTCAACACCATCGCATGTGGGTTCTCAAAGGGCGCGGTCACTTCATCTAGCTGAAAATGCTATGCAAGAATTGTGTTGTCCTTAAAGGCTCAGTCATCGCCTCGAATTTCCTGTATTAGCTTCTCGGTCATCGACCTGAAAGATGTAGTCCCGGATGAAGACAACCTAATTATGATATATGTTATAGCCATGGACCGCAATGTACACCGAGTTTTAATCAATCAAAGAAGTCCAACAAATGTCATGTTCTGGTAGAGTTTCCTAGGTTTGAACATACCACAAGATCAACTAAAGCCTTTTGATGGGACTTTAGTCGGTTTCTTGGGAGAAGATGTAGAAGTTTGAGGCCATTTGAAGCTTCGAACCACATTCTCAATTGGAATGATGACAAACATCATTCTAATAAGATACATAGTTGTGGATGCTCCCTCTTTAGTACAATTTGCTGCTTGGGCAACCATCATTAAACAAGATTGGGGTCGTGGTGTCCACCCCTCACTTGAAGATAAAGTTCCCCTATCAGAAAGGAAAGATTGTAACTTTGAAAGTTGATCAGAAGATGGCAAGGAAGAGCAACGAAAATAGATTAAAGACTCGTCGGGGAACATATACTATAGCCACAACGGGGCTACACGTAGGTCTAGAGGCAGATCTGCGTGGAGAATGAAGGGACAGGCGCCCCGAACCCGTCGGTAATACTCCAGAAATAATTTTGGAAGGAAAACATTCCACATCGGAACGTCCTTAAACATAGAAGAAGAAGAGGAGTTGAAGGTGTCCTGACCAGTGTGAAGGAAGTTCAGCGGTTAACCAAGAAAATAACGACCTTGTCACAATTTATGTATGTGGAAGGAGAAAAGGGGTTCTTGTACTTTCAATGCTTACGAAAGAATGACCGTTTTGTCTGGTCGAAACAATGTGAAGAAGCTTTTGTCAAGTTAAAGAAGTACCTTGCACTTTCGTCAATCCTTAGTAAGCCCGAGCTAGGAGTACCTATACGGCTATACTTCTCGATAATCGACCGAGCTATCAGCTGGTTCTCGTTCAGGATGTGGAGGAAAAAACAGAAACCAATCTACTATGTTAGCAAAGTCCTGTAGGCAGCATAAACACGATATCAAATAATTGAGAAGGCAACACTAGCGATTGCATTCACTGCCTAACGATTGAGGCAGTATTTTCAAAGTTCCTTGGTAATAATCATGACTGATCTTCCTATTCGACAAGTCTTGGGCAAACCAGATGTAGAGGGAAGGATGATAAAGTGGGCAATTGAGTTGTCAAAGTTTGATATTTGCTATAAACCTCAAGGGCCTATCATAGGTCAAGTGTTGGCAGACTTCATTGTAGAACTCAGCCCCACCACTGTATCCTCCTCATCCGAGTCAATTGAATGGATTCTCTCGGTCGATGAAGCTTCTAACACAAGGTAGTGAAACTGGAATAATTTAGAAGGACTGGACGACGTACTTTTAAAACAATCACTTCTATTTTCTTTCAAAGCAAGTAATAACTAAGCCGAATATGAAGTACTCATAGCTAGAATGTTGCCCACCATAGAGATGGGCATATCACACCTCATTGCTAAAACTGATTCACAATTAGTGGTGGGGCAGGCAACTAGTAGTTTCCAAGATAAAGATCAACACCTTGTGTTATATCTGAGGTATGTAAAAAATTTCCCGAGTTATTTGTTACTTTTGAGCTAACACATATGCCTAGGAGCCAAAATTCTATAGTTGATTATTCTCCAAATTAGCTAGTTCCACCAAAGACGGGTCTCACCTCACCGTGATACAAGAAACCCTCATCATCAGAGTCAAGTAAGATGCCATTGGGGGCAATCTTGATGGTAGAGCCCAGCCACACACAACCGCAAAATAAAGAGGATGAAGACTTAGAGGTTGTTATTGATTTAATTGCAAATATGGGTCTAATTGGACTTTTGTTTATTTTTGTAGATCCAATAAAGAGAACAAATCAAGGGTGAAGAAATGCACAAACATATCCAAGATGGTCTCTAACTCATCAAAACATAAACTAGAGCTTTGGTCAGAAGAACACAAGAAGACTGAGTTTCTGCTGACTAGTCAACATTATTTTTGGGCCAAGTTTTAGCTTAAATAAATTGTATAAAGTTGTTTAGGATTTCATGGGCCTAGTAGCATAAAATAATTGGAGCAAATATTTGGCCAAGTAGCATAGGTTTTTGGACTTGTATTTGGGCCAATAGTAAAATAGGTATAGTTAGGGTTAAAATTGACTAGTTAGGGGAACAATTGGACGTCTTTGAGCCCAATGTAACCCGAAAACATCTAGGGTATATTGGAGAACAAAAATAACTTTGGCATGAAGCACATGAATGTCCACATGGCAACCTAGGAGTGGAGAGGGTTTAGCATGGAAGGTGTGAGCTAAACATGGAAAGCATGACTCCACATGGCACCTTCTCATTGGAGAGTTTTATTTTGAATTTTCAAATTTTGGCAGCAAAATGTTTAGCCCTTTCTCCTATAAATTGAGGTGCTTGGATCTCAAATTCTAAGATCAAATATATGAGTGAATTGATGCTAAGTTTGCATGCTTTCTCACTCCCTTGTCTAGTCTCTCTAGAATAGACACCTTGATCTTCTTCTTCTTCTTCATCTTCTTCTTCTTCGCCAAATATATGAGTCCAGCAAAGCATAATCCATTACAAAGTTTCTATTTTTTGAAAAGTATCCACTACAAATAAGATAAAAAGAGTTCTCTTTTAAGCGAATCGATCAAACCTAACAAAGTTCTTCACAAATACCAGAAATTTCAAGCAAATAGTATATTCGCAGAAAACTCAAAAATACAGAAGAGAAGAGATCGACGTACCTAGCACAAGGAGCGTGAAGACTTGAAAGGATTAAGATGAGTTCGAGAATACAAAGAATTTGGAATAGCGTAATCAGTATCTCATAGTAATGAAACGTTATGGGAAGTTGTGAGAGGTTAAATAACATTTAGAAAATTGTTAAAACCGCGAAACCGCTCAACGGATGACACATGTCTTGTTTAAAACCGTCACGCTAGTCATCCTTTTCGCCTCTTCGACTCAAAGCTGGGAGACTGTGCGCTGTCCTGGACCTATTTGGTTTTAAGGAAGTCCATGAGTTAAATGTTTTGTTTAAATAAAACTTAGAATGTGGTCAAATAGAATATGATAGAAAGAGGTGCTCGACAAGAGGACAACCTAAGTGCTCTTTAAACTGAAAAATAAAATGCGCCCAAAAAATTCGTCTAAAATATCACGGAGTGCGAGAAACATGATTGAATTTTTTTTGTTAAAATAAATTATAGAAAAAAAAGGAAAGAGTTAGTAAACACGATTTCAGTTAGTTAATTAAATTTTTCTTGAAATTATTTGTAAAATGAAGAATTAAAAAACAAAGGAGGATGAAAATATTTGATCTAATTTATGTGAAGAAAAGAATACCTTTAATTTTCAAAAACTAAATTAAACTATAACAAAAATATACAGCTTAAATCATATATATATATAATGAGTAGCTTAAATTATATTTAATCAGAATAATTTTTACAGTTAATTCTTTTAATACCTTTCTACTTACCTACTTATTTGGCGTTCTATGATGAAATCTTGTGTTAAGTAAATAACAAAAGTTATGCATTATTAACTTATTTCAAGCTTCTTTCTTACTCCATCTCAATCCATAATTAATCTTAAAAAACTACGTCTGTATATTATTCGAAATAAAAATAATTTACAATATATTTGTTTTCTAACACACGCTTCACAAACTTTCTAAGCTTGGTCCCAACATTTTATGAACCATAGAAAAATAAACGAAGACTCCTAATATATAAAAACATTTAAAAATAAAAATATATATTTATATTAAATACAACTTTTTAACTCATAAATACAAAGAAAAAAACAAAATATTACAAGTGAAAAGGGTTTTGATAATTTTGTAACAACATTCAAATTGTGTTATTTTTGGATAAATTAAAATCTTAATTGAAAAATACTTTCGAGAATGTCATATGATGAAGCTAAAATGTCATTACAAAATTAATTAAATTATTTTCACATGTTAAAATACATAATTAAAGTTGGACTTTCACATAAATAAACCTCACACGATTATAAGACATCACATTGGACTTCCTTCTGCTCCAAAAACAACCAATTCTAAGGATAACTGTGAAATACACTCATAATTGGATGGGAGTGGATGCAAATAATAAGTGAATTCTAAAAATTCATTTCAAGTGAGTTGAAATCATAAAGGAATCGATTTTAAAGAGACAAACTTAAAAATAAAAAAGGAATATGATTGAGTTATAACATGCAGCTTGTGGAAATAGGTAGTGGCTGTAGAGCAGTATAACTATTTGAATAAGAATCCTTCCCATGTATCTAAAACAAAGTACAAAACCCAATTATAATGCTAATGTAGAACTAATTTGATCTCAAGATATTAAAATTTCACTTTCAAAAAATAGAAGCACAACATTACCAAGAGGGAGAGATGCATATTATGCTTTGTGGGAGCAATTTTCTCCAAAAGATTTTTTACTACAATGAGGTAAAAAATTAAACATAATATGATATTCTAACTAAAGTATTTGATGTTTTTCATAAAATATATACTTTGAAAAACATTCTAATAGTATAAATTATTGTTTCTTTCACTGAATTTTTTTTCCTAAATTTGTCATTAGTAATCAACCAACAGTCACCAACAAGATTGTAGCTTGTACCACATATCATCAAGGAAACAAAAATATGCATATCTCCATGATTTATAAATGAACAAAGAGCAACAATTAACCAGAATCCCGCAACAAATCCAAGTTTCATGCTAACAAAGAACCAATTCACTCCATGCTCACCATTCTTTGTTTCAGAGCGGTCAATATATGGACTTTGTAGCTTGGAATTGCAATTGATAAGCAGAGGTGGACCACACAAATTATTTCCAACAAAGTCGGATGCTTCAAAGCTTTGAATTTGAGTGCTGGTTGGAATTTTTCCCTCTAAATAGTTATAAGACAAATCTAGGTGGTTCAGAAAGCTCAAATTTGATATGGTTAGAGGGATTTCTCCTGAAATTTGATTATTTGAGATATCAATACATTCTAACAATCTCATATTGCCAATACTTGGTGGAATTTGCCCAGATAATTGATTCTTGGATAAATTCAAATATATCAAACCATCTAGATCTGTGATTTCTCTAGGTATTTCTCTTGATAATTTGTTCCTTGATAAATCAATGCTTGTTACCAGACCCAAGATGTTTTCATATTCAATTCCTGCTCCTTTTAGCCAAAGTAGCACACTAACAATACTATACCTCAAAGTATAATATGTAGTATAAGGTGATTTTGAGTAGATAACATTATTTGTACTTCTATTCCTAAGTGTCATGACACTCAATTTATTGAAACAAGTAGGTATATTTCCAAACAAATGGTTTTCTGCAAGGTCTATAACCTGAAGGAGACTCATATCACATATTTCATTTGGAATGTGACCAGAAAAGTTGTTTGATCGAAGACAGAGGATTTTCACATTTAATAACTTTTCTCCAACCCATGGTGGAATAGTCCCTGAAAGATTATTTTCCCCTAGGTCCAATATTATCAATTGGTTGTTCTTCTTCAAACTAGTAGAAAATACTCCTGAGAGTATATTCTTACGAATTTGAAAAGATTGCAACACTGCCAAGGAACCCATGGATGGGGGTAAGTTCCCAACAAAATGATTATTTTGTAAACTCACTTCCACTAGAAATGGCCAAATGTTCCAACAATTTGGTAAATCTCCTGACAAGTTATTTGATGCCAGATTGAGAAATTCCAATGCCATCAGCTTGTCTTGATTTCTACACAAAAAATCATCCATGGATCCAGAAAGTGAATTGTTTGAAAGATCTAACCCGTACACATCATTTGAAAGATAAGGCAATTTTCCATGAATATGATTTCTTCTTAGATCAACATCGTAGACAGATATTGGATTCTTTAGTGTAGCCCCCAACTCACCATGTATTTGATTATGAAAGAGGTTCAAATAAGAAGCTTGAGAAAAGTGTTCCCAAAACCAAGTGGGAATAGTATCTAATATCCTAGTGTTTGACATCTTAAATCTTGTAGTATGTTTTGTGATTGAATCCATGATGGAAAGTTGAGACCCAAATTCCACGAGTTTAAATTCAAACTGGTAAGCTGAAAAGTAGGATACCATTCAAAACCCACTTTTAAAGTCAAATTGTTTCCTGAGGCAATAAATTGTTGCAACATCGTAAGATTTGCAAGATTATCCTCCGTGACAACTCCTTTAAAACAATTATATGCAATTTGAAGATTTACTAATTTAGAGAGTGACCCAATACTTTCAAAAGGATTTCCATTGAATTGATTGTTGGTTAGATCAAGATACATTAACGATGAAAGTTTTCCAAATGATCTAGGCAGGGTACCACTAATTGAGTTTCCTTCAAGATGAAGTCTGACTAGAGAAGTCAAATTTCCCACAGCATTAGAAATGGTCCCATGCAAGTTGTTGCTTTCTAGGTTCAAGATCTTGAGATGATGAAGTCTATATAACCCATTAGGTATTGAAGATGAGAATGAATTGTAAGCCAAGTCAAGATTTTCAAGGAGTGTGAGGTTTCCAATGATATCAGGAATTGGACCTTCAAAATTTCTAAATTTTAAATTAAGAGAAACAAGTGTTTTCAGTCCAAAAATCCACTCTGGGACAAAAGAAATTGTAGAAGAAAAAAATATCAAGAATGAGGAGAGATGATTTAAAGTTAAATAAGGATGGTGGATTATTGTGAGGGAATGCACACATTGACAAACGTAAGTGCATTAAAGAAGGAAGATCTTGAATAGTGTGAAGCCAGTGAAATGATTGGGATAAATTTATTCCTCCCAAACCAAGATGTTCAAGGTTAGAAAGACTTGACAACCAATCAAGGTTTTGAGGGAACATTGAATAACTTTGCAAGTCAAGGTAGACCAAATTGGATAGATTCCCAATATGAGGAGGAATATTTCCACTAAATGCAACATCAGAGAGATCAAGGTGAGTTAGGGAAGTCATTTTGCCAAGGTGAGTAGGAAGTGACATACCTTGTGTAGGTAAGAACATGCCACTCAAGTCAAGATATCGGAGTTTGGAAAGACTTGATACCCAATCAACATTTTCTGCAAACAGATAATTACTTCCAAGGTCAAGATAGAACAAATTGGAGAGATTTCCAATCTAAGGAGGAATATTCCCCTCGAATCCAGCGTTTGAAAGGTTGAGGTGAGTTAAGTCATTGTTGCAATGAAAGAAGGAATTGGCATACCACCAAAAGAATTGCCGCTGAAATCCAAAGTAATTCAAATACTTCAAGTCAACCAAACAAGGATTAATCTCTCCAGAAAATACCGATCTAGAATAATCTTCGTATGTTTGTTGATCGAATACATCTTCATCATAGAAACTAGGTTATGAAATGTTGAGGTGAAGTTCTGCAACGTGAGCTGTGATGTTGTTGCAGACAACTCCAACCCAGTGGCAACAATTAGAATCCACAGTTGCATTCCAAGATGAAAGCCTATTTGAAGGATCTTTGAGATGATGCTTGAACTTCAACAGTGTCTCTCTCTCATTTGGGATGCACACTATCTCTCTCCACACACCAAAAGTTGACATAAAAAGTGAAAGCCAACAAAGGTGAACGAGAATTAAAATAGAACACTTCTTCATCACACAAGCTATGTGTAACAAACTAAATGTTTCTTGTATCAGAAATCTTGGTTCTGCATATTAAACTCTTTCTGCTATATATACTCGTTGGGCAAAGCCCTTTTTTCTTCATTTTAAACATTTTTTACTCTTTCAATCAGTTATTCACTTAAATTTCTAATATCACTTGGATTCGTAGAGTGCGAATTTTTTTTTTTTACTTGAAAAGTCTTCGTTCAAAGTCTTTGGGTAGGTTGTTATGTTTTCTCTTTCCAATTGAATTTGAAGTTGAACATTACACCTTTGTCACATGAAAATTATCATAATTTGGTTTAATTTTAATAAAAAATACACTTTCAAGAAAAACATTAAATAACAACCAAATTTAGAGATAAAAAAAATTAATTATTGACTAAATTAGATACTATTTTAGAGTAAAAATTTATTGATATTTAATGTGGTTTATATTATTATCAAAAATTTATAAAATTGTTTCTAAGTTGGTATCTAAATTAAATATCGAAGTTTTAACTACTAATATTTTATATTCTAAATTAGTCTCTAAAAGATTAATATAAAAGATTAATAGAGATTAATTTAGAATATAAATTAGTTAGTAGTTAGTGATGTCTAATATGAAAACTTTTTATAAAAAAATAGTTAGTAGTTAAAACTTTGATAATTAATGGTTAGATACTACTTTATAAACTTTTATTAATAATAGAAACTATTTACCAATAATTTTTTTAGTTTATAAAATTATCTCTAATTTAATCTCTTTATCTCTAAAATTATTTTAGATTAATGATGTAGTGTTTGTCACCTCAAAATTATCATAAGCATTCAGGAAAACATTTTATTCCTTTATTTTAAATGTTATTTTAGTAAGAATTACTTATATACATGTTTAAACTTTTGTCTTGTATAATTTTATTTATTTTATTATTTTCTCTAACATATTACCCCATTTTTATTATTTATGTTATTTAGTGTTTTATATATATGCATAGGCCTTTTTCTGATGAGATTAGGTTATAATTAATAAATGTTGAAATTTACGCACTTGAGCATCTGATATGCAAGCCCATGCAATTCTTCCATTAATATTGTATTTCTTTATTTGATTTTATTATATTACTCTATATGGACTTCATGTTGTTGAGCTCATAAGCTTAAAATAGACAATTTTTTATGTTATGTTAGGTGTTATGAGTTTTTTAACATTTCTTATTTGTTTATTTTCTTTTATGTTTCATTGCTGTTTTTATTTTTTTATTTTACCAGCATAGTTATTTGTAGCTTAACCCTATTGATTTTAATTAATTGATTTCTATTTCACTTATTTTTTAACTTTCCTCTTAATTTTTCTCGCAATGCTTTATGTTTGGGAAACAATTTCTTATCTTCTGCATTAAAGAATATGATGGGAAATGGATTGATGGTGATATGGATGCTTGTTTTCTTCCCACAGCTTTTTAACTTACTTTGCAAGGTAGAAAAAGTAGTGCAAAGACTTGACTAAAGTTGGCCTTTCGTAGTAACCCATGTGTTAGAAAATTAATAACACTAATTAATAGCGTAAATACAAAAAAAATGACTATAACATAGAGACTTTAAATTGATAGTCTTTGTTCTTCTGTCCTTTCTATGATTAGAAGATTTGATACAAAGACTTAGTGGTGTATATTTTACGGGTTAGAAATTAATTCACCCATGACTAGGAATGGAAGAAAATGAAAACATTAAGTTCTGAATCTTTGTACATTTTAACCTTTAAACCTCAATTATATAATGAATAAAGCTTAGACTTAAGATTTAAATATTTTGAGTTTTGAGGCTTTAAGGATTAATGAAATTGTACTGACCCATATTTCATATATTTAAAATATAGTTTAAACATATTATGAATTAATTTATTAATAAGAACATCCTAAAATTTAATATAATTGCATCTTTAACCGAACGATAAGAATATATAAATCTACATAAGAACAATTTAATAGGATAGGAGGGAGACTTGCTTCAACTCATTAATATATAAATTCATAATTACTTTTTGTCATAAATAAACTAACTAAATAACTTACAAATTAATATTTGATTAAAAATAACTTAATTTTAATTTTAACTAGATAATATTTTTTGTAATATTATTGTAAAATTTACTTATAACAATTTATTGCTTATAAACCCAAAAAGTATTTTTATCAAATATTATTCCTCCCATATTTTTTTGTATTAAGCAATCATGTTATAAGTTATTAACATATAAAAAACCTATTTCTATAGAAACTTAACATATTCAGTAAACTGAACCAAACGTAAGATAAGTAACAAAAGGAAGCATAGGTAAACAACCATTAAAATGGAGGAATTCATGTTCACACAAATGCATTGAAAGCAAGTGCTTTTTATTTTTATTAGAAAGAAGTGCTTCTTGGTCATGCACATAAAACTTCTAATATTTATGATGCTGCAGACACATTTTTTCTCAGTTTTCATTAACCTTACTTTTTTTTTCTCAGTTATTTACTTTAGAATCCAATTTCCCAAAATTCTTAGATAAGAGGAAATTTTATATTTGCGCTATCTATCTAACAATTTAATTTTTTCTATATTAAATTTTTAAAATCAAATTCACATGTCAAAATCAGTATTTTGTATCTTCATTTTAAATTCCCATATGGTGAATTTCATACAAAATTAAAGAAATAAACGACCTTTAAAAAAAGTGGAATTTTCCAAAAATATTATTTTTCCCTCATCCTTATATGCCATAATCTTCCATTTCAAAACTCTGGTTATTCAAATTTTTTTTAATGTAAAATATTTCATACAATTTTCTATATGAAAGTATAAGACCCGTCCATTTTTATTTTTATTTGTGCTAGTTAAAGAGATAAAATATTTGATATTTTCTATATTTGAATTTCACTTTGATGATACACAAATTATACATTTAAAATGGTGTTGTCCTGGGCCTATTCGATGTTAAGAGACTCATGACTTAAAGATTTTGTTTAAATAAAACTTAGGATGTGGTCAGATAAAATCTGATGGAAAGAGGTTCTCGGCAAGAGGGTGACCCGAGTGCTCTTTAAACTAAAAAATAAAACCTGCTCTAGAAGCTCGCCTAAAATATTTAGGAATGCGAAAAATATGGTTGATTTTTTTGTTAAAATAAATTATCGGATAAGAAGGAAAGACAGTTAGTAAGCACGATTTCAGTTAGTTAATTAAGAATTGTTTGAGATAATCTATAAAGGGGTGAATTAAAAAGCAAAGGAGGATCAAAAAATATTTGGACGGGTTCATGTGAAGAAAAGAATACATTAATTTCCAGAAACTAGACTGAGCCAGAAAAAACTGGCATCCACTGTGGGGCAGGTAAAAGTTGTTCCTACACAACATTATGTCTGAAAAGATTCACCGTGCACAATGCAATGAGGAATCCAAGACCAAACGCGATTGTGAAAATGGAAAACAAGAACATGTCACTGCAACAAATCATGGAGACCATGCAAAAACTATAAAGGGATAATGCTAAAGCTAGGAAACAAGTCAAAGATTTCCGAGTTACAAGAATGGTTGCGCCTAGAACTACAAGAGGAACACGAGCATCGTTATAAAGAACACAAGAAGAATAGATGAAGCTCTGAGATGACGTAGAGATGGCTAGAAAATTGATGGAAGATGCAGTCAAAGCTCACGAGGACATAGAAAAGGAAAATGAAACCTTGAGAAAGACTACTCTTGATTTTGAAAATAAACGACGAGGTGGAGTCCCACAAACCAAGTGGGAAGATCCCCAACCATTCTTGAGAGAAATTATGCAAGAGCTAGTACCCCCACATTTTATGATACCCAAGATCACTACTTTCTTGGGTTCCAGCGATCCTGAAAATCATCTGAATGCTTTCAAGGCGCAAATGTTGACATTAAAGGGATCAGATTATGTCTGATGCAAGATGTTTGTTGGCATGTTCACCGAAACCACTCTTCAGTGGTTCAATGAAATACCCAACGGTACCATCACATCATTATGTGTTTTTGCAAGAATATTTGAGGACCAATTCACCGCCAACAAGATTAAACCTCATCTAATGGCATATCTTTTTGACATCAAGCAGGCTGAAGGAGATCCTCTGAAAAACTATCTCAATTGTTTTTGCGAGGTCTCTATGTTAATCCAACAACAACCCAATGAGGAGATGGAGGTAGATGCCTTTGTGAAAGGAATGCGTGCTAACCGATTTAGCGAGTCACTACTTAGGAACCAGGCAGAATCAATGGCTGAAGTTCGAAAATGTGCCTCAACCTTTATTGAGGCCCAGGAAGCCTTGAGGAGGAAAAGGGACGAGGAGAAACATGCATGCTTCAAATATAGCGGAACCGCGAACAAAAAGCCTATAGAAACACATAGGGGGAAGAGAGTCCAAACGGCGATACGTTCCATATGTTGCTTGCCGAGATAAAGATAGAGGGAGGTCCCTTAATGCCCCCCATGAACGTTTCCTGAAATCAACTTTTGAGGGACCCCGAAGTAGCCAATAAACTAAATTTTCCCAGAAAAATCGAGCGCCAAATGAGACACCGCCGAGAGGCTTGATGTGAGTTTCATCGGGCCCATAGTCATCACATGCAAAATTGCTATATGTTGGCAGTTCAGTTGGCTTGGTTATCGGGTAAGGGATTCTTACGGAAATATTTACAAGAATCTAGTTAGAAAAAATGGGCTACATCAGGAATAGAAGTCGCTCCTATGGAAATTGCTCACAAAACCCCAGTTCTCGGGGACTTCAACACCATCGCAGGTGGGTTCTCAAAAGGGGGGGGGGGGGGGGGGGGTCACTTCATCTAACCGAAAATGCTATGCAAGAGTTGTGTTGTCCTTAGAGGCTCAACCACCGCCTCAAATTCCTTGTATTAGCTTCTCAATCACCACCTTGAAAGATGTAGTCCCCCATGAAGACAACCCAATTATGATATCTGTTATAGCCATGGATCACAATGTACACCGAGTCTTAATCGATCAGGGAAGTTCAACAAATGTCATGTTCTGGGAGAGTTTCCTAGGTTTGAACATACCACAAGATCAACTAAAGCCTTTTGATGGGACCTTGGTCGGTTTCTTGAGAGAATAGGTAGAAGTTTGAGGCCATTTGGAGCTTCGAACCACATTCTCAAATGGAATGACGACAAACATCATTCTAATAAGATACATAGTTGTGGATGCTCCCTCTCCGTATAATTTGTTGCTTGGGCGACAATCTTTAAACAAGCTTGGGATCGTGGTGTCCACCCCTCACTTGAAGATGAAGTTCCCCTCTCGGGAAGGAAAGATTGTAACTCTGAAATTTTATCAAAAGATGGCAAGGAAGAGCTACAAAAATAGCTTAAAGACTCGTCGGGGAACATATACTATAGCCACAACGGGGCTACACGTAGGTCTAGAGGCAAATCTGTGTGGAGAACGAAGGGACAGACGCCCCGAACCCGTCAGTAATACTCTAGAAATAAATTTGGAAGGAAAACATTACACATCGGAACGTCTTGAAACATAGAAGAAGAAGAGGAGCTGAAGGTGTCCTGACCAGTGTGAAGGAATTCAGCGGTTAACCAGGCAAAGAGCGACCTTGTCACAATTTCTGTCTGTCGAAGGAGAAAAGGGGTTCTTGTACTTTCAATGCTTACGAAAGAACGACCATTTTGTCTGGTTGGAACAATGTGAAGAAGCTTTTGTCAAGTTAAAGAAGTACCTTGCACATTCGTTGATCCTTAGTAAGCCCGAGCTAGGAGTACCTATACGGCTATACTTCTCGATAACTGATCGGGCTATCAACTAGTTCTCATTCAGGATGTGGAGGAAAAAGAAAAACCAATCTACTATGTTAGCAAAGTCCTGTAGGTAGCGGAAACACGATATCAAATAATTGAGAAGGCAACACTAACTATTGCATTCACTGCGAGACGGTTAAGGCATTATTTTCAAAGTTGCTTGGTAATAATCATGATTGATCTTCCTATTCGACAAGTCTTGCGCAAACCAGATGTAGAGGGAAGGTTAATAAAGTGGGCAATTGAGTTTTTCATTATTTTTCTAAACTAATTGCATTTCCTTAAGGTTTCTTTCTTTCTTATTTTCTATTTTTAGATTAATTTTTTTTTCTCCAAAAATAGAGTTTCTAAAAAAATGTCATAAAAATTTATTTCACAGCTCTTTTTTTTTATTGGCATAAAAATGAATAAATGTGAACCACTTTAGGGGTAGTCCAACCCTTATACAAAAATTGCTCATTAGCAACCCCTTCTAGACATACACCCACATATATCTATAAAGACCACTTCCAATAGAATCCAGAATTCGAACACCTAAGATACTTTGTTTAAACACCTAATAGAGTACAACCTTACATCATCCTCATACAAACCAGAGAATCAAAACACCAATCTGAAAAGGAGAAATACACGGAATGTGACTTAGACGTAACCCAAGACCAAACCTTTAGTTGAACCAAGGCAAACACTTCCAAAACATTAACTACACCCCCCTTGAAGATTGCACTGTTTCTATGTTTCCAAACCTCATTGACTACTGCAATCCATATCAGTCCCCAAACCTCATTTACCGAAGCAGACACATTACTCATCCTAAAGTGGGAAAAGTTTAGCACTGGAACATTATGGAACACCATTTGCACACCCAACCATTCACAACAATAACTCCACAAAAGCCAAGCAAATCTACACTCGAAGAATAGATGGGTCAACCTCGGAAAGGCACCCTTCAAAACCCCACAACCCGCCCAATAATCTTCCCAAAACAAAACATCCTTCCTAGTACCAAGCTTCCAATCAACCATATCTTCAAAATTTTGACCCCATCCTTTGAAACTCCATACCTCCCTCAAATCATTCCACCACAGAGAGTCCTTGCTATCCTTCCCTTTCTCTCTCAATCTTCTCTAGCCCCCGTACTTGGAGACAATGATCTTCTTCCACAACCCCTCCTTATCTGACCCCAAACGCCATATCCATTTACCATGTAACGCCAAGTTAAAAGTCCTTAAGTCAATAATACCAAGACCACCATCCTCACGAGCTTCACACACCTTTTTCTACGAAGCCCAAGCAACCTTTCTTCCATCAGAACCCCAACCCCATAAGAAAATCCTTTGGATTCTTACAAGCTCATTTGCCACCACACAAGGCATCTTGAATAAAGAAAGGTAGAACAGAGAAATAGAAGAAAGTACCGACTTAATCAGGCAAATCCTCCCCGCCATAGACAAGAGCCTACCTTTCCACCTACTTAATCTTCTCTTCACTCTATCGAGCACTCCATCCCAAAACGTCCTTCTCTTATGACACCCTTCCACTAGCAAACCCAAATATACAAAAGGAATTACCAACACCTCACAATTAAGAATTGCCACGAAATGTTGAATCTATCTGCTCAATCCCCAAACCGCTTATCTTGCTTTTCATAAAGTTCACCTTAAGCCCATAAGATAGTTCAAAGCAATTCAAAGTCACCTTTATATTGAAAACACTTTTAACATTTGCTTCACAAAAGAACACAATATCATTAGCGTATTGCAACATGTTTACCTTCACTTTCTTCCTACCAATCTCTAGGCTATCAATCAAATTCTTCTCAACCGCCATCCTGGATATTCCCGCCAAACCTTCTGCCGCAATAACGAATAAAAATAAAACTAACGGATCCCCCTGCCGAAGTCCTTTCTTAGGAAAGAACTCCTTAGTCGGGCTACCATTCACGAGAACTGACACAGATGCAGACTCTAAACATCCCTTAATCCACCGAATCCATTTGTCACAGAAACCAACCTTTTCTAACATGTAATAAATGAACTCCCATCTCACAAAATCGTACGCCTTCTTGAAATCAACTTTAAAGAACACACACCTTTTCTTCCTTCTCTTCATCTCCTCCAAAACTTCATTGGCAACTACAACATTGTCCAACAAACCCCTTCCTTCAAGAAAAGCGGACTGCTTGACATCAACAACTTTGCTAATCACCTTTTTTTAGTCGTAATGACAACGCCTTCGATATAATTTTATACAAGCATCCGACCAACGAGATAGGTCTAAACTCCCCGAGTTGTTGAGGATTTTGGAATCAGACATAACAACGCATTTAAACCCCGGGGCCATTTATTGAAAGCCTGGAAGTCCTTCACCGCCGCCATTATATCCGCTTTAATGAACTCCCAACAGAACTTTATGAAACCCAAATTGAAGCCATATGGACTAGGACTCTTCGAACTCTCACAACTCCACACTGTATCCTTAATTTCATCTTCTAAAAAAGCTTCAACCAACATCTGATTATCCTCCTTAGAAATAGAATTAAATTTGACATTATCCAACTTAACCAGTAACTCTTCATTCCCTACAAATATAGCTTCAAAAAATTCTCTAACCTTATCTTTAACTTTATCTTTATTCTCGCACCATCTACCATTCTCTAGCACCCCATGTAACTAGTTCTTAGCCTTCCTCCATTTAACTAACGAGTGGAAGAACTTTGTATTAAGGTCTCCTTGATTCAACCACTTTTGCCTTGCCTTTGCTTTACAATCGCCTCTTGCTTAAAAAGATTTTTGTTAAACTCTGCTACTAATGTCTTTCTTTCCTCCCTCTCAAGCTCATTTAGGTCAAATTCATCGTCCCTTTCATCCAATTCCCTATTCCTTTTTTGTAACCCTTCACCAGCTTGGTTCACATCCCCAAAAATCTTCTTATTCCATTCTTTTAAATCTGCTTTTAGTTTCTTCAGTTTTTCTTTAAAAATATAAATTCCTCCACCTTGCACCTCGTAACTGGCCATCTTTCTTTCAAAAAACCTTAAATCTATTATCGCTCTACCAAACATCCAAACTCCTGAACGGTTTCGGACCCTAATCAACGTACTCATCCCTTATGACGATTACGCAATGATCAGAAACAGATCTACTCAAAACGAATTATTTACAATGCGGCCACATCTCAACCCATTCCTTTGACACAAGAACCCTGTCAATTCTACTTTTCACTAACACATTTGGTTTGTACCACCTGTACTTTCTACCAATCATCAGGATATCTACCAATTCAGCTTTCTCAATAAAAGCATTAAAACCGTTTATTTCTCTACTATAGTCGGACACAGACATCAGACTTTTCCTCTCCTCCTGTCTTCGGATAGAATTAAAGTCTCCCACTACACACCAAGCCTTAGACAATTGTAACGACCTATGGTTGCAAATCTCCTTCCAAACCGCTTCTTTTCCCGTAACATACCAGAACAATACACGTTCACAATTGTGATAAGGACCTTCATTCCGACCTTCCAAACCCCTTCAATGATAGTAAAATTTCTACCATTAATAAACCTAGACATCTGAAAATAGTTTTTTCTCCATATCGTAATGATACCCCCGACACTACTGTTTGCTCCATTCTCAACCCACTCTATTTCATTTGAACCCCATAACAGAAAAATACTTTCCTTACTAAGCTCCGGACATTTCGTCTTTTGTATACATACCATATCCACTTGCTCCTTACTAATCAACTTTCTTAGATAATTTCTTTTCAATGAGCCTTCTATCCCCCTTATATTATACTAATTTTCTTCATCAATATTCACACTGAACTCCCCCTATCATTCCTCAAGTTACAACTATCCCGATTTTCCAAACTTTAAGCTACTGATAACAACATCTTCCTGATCGGAATATGTGAAACCCATTTCCTATTGACCTTCCAAACTCTGACAGCCTCGAACTCTTCATTTTTCATCTTGAATATTCTGTTACAATTATCAATTGCACTATCTGACATGAAAATCGAAATTGTCCTCAACGTCGGCTTCTGAACCAATAAATCTTCCTGAATCACCCTCACATCAACAAAATTACTCTCATTGAAAGGAGAGAGCGCCAAATCTGGCACTTTCTCACTAATCTCCTCCACTTCTTGATGCTAAACATGACAAACTACTGCCCACGTTTACCTCCCTAAAACAGCCCAGGTCCTTTACATTCTTCAAACTCTCAATCCAAGCAACTTTAAAACAACATTTCGGACTGCCATACAACCATGGTCTTTCCTCGCCACCCATCCTCACCTGCTCCGACACACCCTCTTCGACAACCACCTCCAGCACCTTTGTCCTATGTTGGCAGAAAAAAAGTAGAACCTTCGTGATTCAAAAATTCCACCCTCATCGGAGATCGCTCCCCTTCTTCTAATAGTGTCTTCGGAACTCCAATCCCTCTACTAGCTCCGTCCGCCACACTTGCCACTTCTGAACCCTGCACCTTGATTGGAGAGGTTTCCGGCATCACAACATCTTCCGCTACACCACTACGGATAAGCCCATCTCCAGTCAATGGCATCTCTATTCCGGCATCCCCCACAGCTACCCCTCACCGAAGTCCTTCTTTCTCCTCACTCTCGCTTGATGAAAAACAGCAAAAAGATTAATTGAGTAACTTGTGAGTGAGATGAAAATGGGTCATAAGCATGCGCCTACAACAATATCCAACCAGTCCCAAAGCTTCCACTACATCTTTACAATACATCACTAGGTTACTATTGAGACATCAAAACTAATCTTTCCATTAAGGAATCCATTTTACATGTTTTATTTTGCCTAAACCAATTAATGTAATGGTACCACTAGTGCAAAATGAAGAAAATAGCGCTCTTTATTTACTGCAACTTTGCGCTTAAACGCATTCGTAAAAAACACGGTGGCATTTTTTAAATTAATTTGATTTACAAATGCGGCTGTTTGTATAGCCGCATTTGTAAATCAAGCGCTTTGATTTACAAATGTGGTTGTTTGTATAGTCGCATTTGCAAATAAAGCGCTTTCATTATAAATTTGTAAGTATTGATTCGCTTTCTTCCTTTCTTCATTTCTTCACAATGTCTTTTTTTTAATGGCTTTTGTTTCCTTGCATTGTTGATTGAAGGTACGTATTGTTCCATTGGCTCTCCGTCGCTGCTCCGCCACTACTTCCGCTGCCGCCGTTGTTGCTCTTGCTCCCCTACCACTCTTCACCACCAACTTTGGTTCACGCATAAGGTTGGTGTATGCTGTTTTAAAATTTTTTTTGCATTTTTTTTATGTATTATAATTTGTATATTTTAAATTTTATATTATTTAGTATTTATTATATTTTAAATTTGTATGTTTTTTTTATGTATTATAGTTTGTATTTTTCAAAATTTATATTATTTAGTATTAGTACTTATTATATTTTGAATTTGTTCTTTTTTATGTATTATGTAATTTATATTAAAATTCATATTTTTAGTAGTTAGTTGTTACTTTATATGTTATATTTAGCAATAATACGTTCAGGTATTGAGTTCGAGGGTGTTCGACCCTCGGCAAACGCGTGATATAGAACACTTGATGTGATTCCAATAGCAAAGAAGAGATGATTCTTTGACATTTTATGGAATCAACTTGAGTTGGAGATTGAATACGCACTTTTATAGAAATGGATCAATGTTCAATGTTTCAAGAACTCGCCAAAACTTGCACCAAACACCAAAGCTCACATGGAAGTCCCATTTCTTGTCAATTGAACTGATTAAAAGATGTAAAAATGCAAATGAACTGATTAAATTGCTTAACAAATTAAATGAACCGATTAAAATGCTTCAAAACTGAAATGCACCGAAAAAATCCAAGGAGAAAGAAGATGAACCGATTGAAACATGAAAATAAGCAAGAACACCGAATTGAAAGCAAGAAAGGAACCTAAGACATGTTTAGAAATTCAAATAGGCACGGAAATGGAATGAGAAGATGGAGAAGAAAGAGGACTTATGTGGTTGTAGTTCTTGGTTGATGAACACGCCACTTGAAGTGTGAATGCTCCAAGATAAGTGTGCAATGCCGCCACTTGAGAGAACCAAGGCACTCAAGATGAGACTAGGAAGAGGAGAAGACAAGTTCTCACTACACTCAATCACCAATTTGGGAGAGTTTTGATACTACAAATTCTAAATCTCCATTATGAAGGACCTAAGCCCTCCTTTTATAGGAGCAAGGGCTGGTCATGAAGCTTACAAAGCTTGTACCACAAGCTACCCAAAAGTCTCCTAAGCTAACCCCTATAGTGACTTATGAAGAGTCACCTTCTAGAAAATTCTAAACTAAAGCCTAAAGATGCTTTACAAAAAAGGTATCTATGGTTTTCCTCTGAGCACCTTCCTAAACACTATTCTATATTATTTACAAATTTATACAAAAGAAACTATAAAGAGAGATATTTAAATGAAGCCTATTCTTGAAAGCTTGTAGACTTCTTTGGCTTTAGGCTTGATCCTCTCTTTATTTCATGACTTCTTTTAATTTTGAGAAGACTAGAAGGAAGAACTTCAAATGTGTAGGTGAATGACCTCTTCCTTCAATAATAAAAGCCTCCTTTATTTGATTCTCATCATACTCCTCGAGTTGGAGAGAATTCGTCCACGAATTCTGAATCCCTGCATATAACAAAGTCAGTTTACTTTTACACTTAAAAGTGGCAGAAAAAGGTAAACATGACTTATCATTTGGAAATAAAGGAATTTCAGAAAAGGAGGTTCTAGAAATCGACCAAGTTGGAAAAATTTCTTTGGGAATGACGATATGTTTTGGAAAAAGACCTCTTAAATGGTGGGAACCATTAGGAGGTATAAAATCATCCCTAACATTTTTTAACCAAGATGGTGTTGAAAAAGGAACCTTGGGTAATGAAAAAGAAAAGGAAGGAAAACACCTTGGAGGTGAAAGAATAAGACCCATGTCAACTTGGCCTTCTTTGTCTTTTTCATATTTACTTGTGGTAGGTGGGTGAGTAAGGTCTTGTTTTACCTTGTTTATCATTAAGGTTTGCTTTTGTGGACAATGAAGAGCTATGTGCCCAAAACCTAAACATTTAAAACATTTTATATTTGAAATTTTGGTAGGTGACTTAGGAGTAGAAGGATTTGTAGTAGAAACTCTTTTTGTAGACGTGGTTTTCAAAAGATATAATTCCATCTTGATGGCTATGCGAAGCACTTGTTTTAAAGAAGAGTACTCATTTAATTCTATAAATTCTCTAATATCTCTTCTTAAACCACGTACAAACCATTTTATCTTTGACTTTTCATTAGCATGCATATTCATTTTAGTCAAAGTTGTTTCAAAATCTTTAAAGTATTCATCTACCATCCTATGTCCTTGAGGAAGCCTTTGGAACTTCAACAAGTGTTCCTTCCTAGAAGGAGGAACAAACCTCGCGCGCATACACTCTTTCAAAGCATTCCAAGAAACCACGGGAGGTTTCTTGCGATATATAATGTCCATTACAATTTTATGCCACCATTCTTTGGCATAGCCCAAAAAGGATGAAGAAACTATCCTAAGTTTATCGTCATCTTGGACCTTATACACATGAAAATAATGGTCAACCTTAGTCTCCCAATCTAAATACACATTAGGATCACTATCACCATTAAAACTAGGGACTTTTTTACAAGCAATGTTGAACACTTGGTGATATCTTTGGTCACAGTTATAGCTCTCTTCATAAGAATGATGGTGATGCCTCCTACTTCTATGTTCCTCTTCACGGCCATGATCATGGGAAGAACCTCTAGTGTTGAAAGTGTATGAGAATGACGTTCTCCATTGATTGATTTAGAGGACCTAGTTTGCTTCATTTCAACTCTTTGTATTCTTTCCTCCAACTTTCTTATAGCTTCATCTTGGAGATTAATGGTTCGTTTTGCCTTTTTTAATTCATCAAGAGCAGAAGCTTTGCTAGAATAATGCTTTTTGGAAGAACCACTGCTGGAATATGAAGCCATTGGTAAAAGAAAACAGCAAACAACAAAACAGCAAACAAAGTTAAGACAACAAAGTTAGCAAAATAAATTGGAACCAAACTGCCGAAGTGAAGTGTCACTTAAAATCACTCTCAAAGAAAGAATACTCTCTGAACCAAGCTGATCTTGAGGCCTTGAGTAATCTCAAATGAAATATGTCAAAGCAAGAGCACACAATCTTCAAAGCACTTCACCACAAAACCAATGAATAATGAAAGACAAGCAAGAAAAGGTATAAGCAATAAAAGGCTATAACAAAAAGAATACTAGATGTATGACAAACTCAAAGAGTAATGAATAAAAGACAAGCAAGAAAATAAGGTACTCAATGAAAAAGAAGGCACACAAAAGAGACCTAAAGAAAAGCACTAGATTAGATGAAGAAAACAAAAACAGAGCTACTGGAAAATATTTTTATGCAAACTGTGCTTGATGTTCACTGATTTAACTGGAATGATATAGAGCGAACTGGATTATGAAATTTTAACCACAGAAACTTCAAGAACTTAGCTCAACAATGGCACTGGAATTACTTAAAAACAGTAAGCCAATTAATTAAGATAAATTTTTCAAAATCGCTGCCAGATTACCGTATTTTTTTCGGCAGAATTGTACACTTTTTGTGTACTTTGAATTTTTGAGTACTTCCTTTTTCTACTCTTTTCTAATACTTTGAAGAACACAAATCCAGAATTTTCCAGTAAGTAAATCAATTGCAATAAGGAAAAACAGTAAGCACGTTTTCAGAAAACAGAGGAATCCTAACAGGAATGAAAAACAGAATTAAGAACTAGCAAAAACATAATGGAAAATGATGTATAGGAACTTGTATAGGTCTAAAATACAAGTATGAACTCAATTCTAAAATAGAAAATGCACAAAGGATCAAGATACAAATGCAGAAAACTGTATTACACCAAAGCAAGAAACAAAAAATGCAATAAAAGTACTACAAGAAGTGATGACATTCTTGGAAAAACATGACTATGACAAAACTTGTATGGATTCAAAAAGGAAAAAACACAAACACTGTGTAGGCACAATTAAGAAAACAACAAGAAAACTCAATTATAATCCTAAAAACAGAAAAGAAACAACAAGAAGATAGAGCTCTTGAATTAAAGTGCAACACAACTCAAAAATTAAACAAGAACATACCTAAACTCATGATACCACATGATATGTTTCCAATAGCAAGATATAGATGATTCTTTGACATTTTATGGAATCAACTTGAGTTGGAGATTGAATAGGCACTTTTATAAAAATGGATCAATGTTCAATGTTTCAAGAACTCACCAAAACTTGCACCAAACACCAAAGCTCGCATGGAAGTCCCATTTCTTGTCAATTGAACCGATTAAAAGATGTAAAAATGCAAATGAACTGATTAAATTGCTTAACAAATTAAATGAACCGATTAAATTGCTTGACAAATTAAATGAACCGATTAAAATGCTTCAAAACTGAAATGCACCGAACAAATCCAAGGAGAAAGAAGATGAACCGATTGAAACATGAAAATAAGCAAGAACACCGAATTGAAAGCAAGAAAGGAACCTAAGACATGTTTAGGAATTCAAATAGGCACGAAAATGGAATGAGAAGATGGAGAAGAAAGAGGACTTATGTGGTTGTAGTTCTTGGTTGATGAACACGCCACTTGAAGTGTGAATGCTCCAAGATAAGTGTGCAATGCCGCCACTTGAGAGAACCAAGGCACTCAAGATGAGACTAGGAAGAGGAGAAGACAAGTTCTCACTACACTCAATCACCAATTTGGAAGAGTTTTGATAGTACAAATTCCAAATCTCCATTATGAAGGACCTAAGCCCTCCTTTTATAGGAGCAAGGGCTGGGCATGAAGCTTACAAAGCTTGTACCACAAGCTACCCAAAAGTCTCCTAAGCTAACGCCTATAGTGACTTATGAAGAGTCACCTTCTAGAAAATTCTAAACTAAAGCCTAAAGATTGTTTACAAAAAAGGTATCTATGGTTTTCCTCTAAGCACCTTCCTAAACACTATTCTATATTATTTACAAATTTATACAAAAGAAACTATAAAGAGAGATATTTAAATGAAGCCTATTCTTGAAAGCTTGTAGACTTCTTTGGCTTTAGGCTTGATCCTCTCTTTATTTTATGTCTTCTTTTAATTTTGAGAAGACTAGAAGGAAGAACTTCAAATGTGTAGGTGAATGACCTCTTCCTTCAATAATAAAAGCCTCCTTTATTTGATTCTCATCAACACTGCTATAAAAATTTACAAATGCGGCTATTTGAAATAACCACACTTATAAATAGTATTTACAAATACGGCTATATAGTCGCATTTGTATCTCTCTGATTTACGAATGCGTGCTGATAAAATGCGGCTCTATAGCCGCATTTGTAAATGTAAAATAACTGCACTTGATTAGCATTTCTGCGCTAGTGTACCTATCGAAGAGTTGATTAGGAGCCATAATTGACCTAAGAATATGGAAGAAGTTGTTGAAGAAGGGAGGAGACTTGAAAATTAGGAGTTTAACAAAGGATAGGAATATAAAGGCTTATAGAAGAAAACTAATATTAATTTTGTCTTTTCTAATTCTTAGTTATTTCTCTTTGTACATATGTCTAGCCTTTATTGACTCTTTATTTTACATTTTGTCTCTTTAACTAGACCTAAAATCAGTGTACTGTTGATATATATTTAGACTTTCTACTTTTATTACAAAAAAAAAAAAGATATTCCTTCTCGATAAAAATAATATTTCTTTTGGTGTTTCTAAACTTTGCTTAATACTTTCTGACAACATTGATACTTTTCAATCTTTCACAATACTTTTCAATAAGACTAATATTTCTCAATAAAAGTGTTAATTCTCGGTCTTACCAAGTACTTTTCGAATCTTACCAAGTACTTTTCGAATCTTGCAAGACTAAAAATTCTTGGCAAGACTTAAAATTAAAATGACAAGGAATTATATTAAAATATAAATTATAGATATATATATATATTATATTTATAATATTATTCATATTAAGCTTAAAGAATATGATGGGATATGGATTGATGGTGATATGGATGCTTGTTTTCTTCCCACAGCTTTTTAACTTACTTTGCAAGGTAGAAAAAGTAGTGCAAAGACTTGACTAAAGTTGGCCTTTCGTAGTAACCCATGGGTTAGAAAATTAATAACACTAATTAATAGCGTAAATTGATAAAAAAAAATGACTATAGCATAGAGACTTTAAATTGATAGTCTTTAATTAATAACGACATTAATTTTACATTGAATTTCCAAAAAGTCGATTTAAAAAAGTAATGTTATTCTTTTTGTACCGCCCTGGTGGTCGGGTGCGATGACGTGGCATCCTGCTACAGTATAGGCGTGTTGACAAGGCGCCAGGTTGACAGTTGGGAAGGAAGTCGGGAGGCACGTGTAGTCGCCGATAGTTAAGTTGGCGTGTTCCGATCTCCAGCTTACCAGAATAGGCGATCGGCAGGTTGGGGATGAAGTCGCCAGATGCAGACTCAGGCGACCAGGCAGTCGGAGATCGCCAGAACAAGCACATCGCCGAAGATGAAGGAGAAGCAGATTATGAAGGCGGCCGGCGAGACCACAGGGAAGGTGTATGAAGGCCCTACCTCGCCAGTTTTAGTAGAGATCGCACTCCTGAGTTAGCTATGCACTGGGCAGTACCATGCATAGGTAACTTAGCCAAAATGAGAGTAGAAGTAGCGCCAAGTCAGGGAGCCTCCAGATGATGGCACGTGTACAGTTGGATACGAGCCACGTGTCCAAGTCTGTAACTGCCAGGAGAGAGAAAACCACCAGGTATATAAGAGTTCCTAACAGATTTTCTAAGGTACGCACGTTCAGTTCATACACTTTACGCTTGCGAGTGACAGAGCTGTTTGTGAGAGAGATTTGCACGGTTCCAGTTCTTAGTATTTGGTGATACCGTCACTGACTTGAGCGTCGGAGTGCGATCGGCCGCAGCGGCGCCGTATCGTTTCTTTGCAGGTTCTTGAGATAGATCCAGAGGAGGAACGGAGGTGAGAAGCGGCGCGCACGTCGATCCTTTGACGAGGCATTCTCCAGCGCTCCGGTCAACAGGCAGGATCATCAGGCGCCCACCGTGGGGCCGTGTAAAACGTGCTCCCATCCACAGCGTGAGTTCGTGGAGGTTTTCGAGGTTTTCTGCGCGGTTGTGTGCTGGTGCAACCGTCGTTCTTGGTTTCTTTGAGTTTCGTTCGGTGAAGTTTGTGTTTTAAACCGTTCGTTTGGCTTTTCGATCGGTGGATTCGAGTTCTTTCGTTTGGTTGTTTGGTTCGCGGGGAAACGGTGGTTTTTGGTGAAGCTGCGATTTTTTGAATCTTCTCCGATCGATCGCTGATTCGTTCGTGGTTGAAGTGTTATTTGCTGTATTTCTGTGGTTCGCTGAAGTTAATGAGAAAGATGAGAAGCAATCGTTCCAGTCCCGTGGCTCCCGTCGCAGCTGAAGGCGACGCCGCCATGACCATGGCGCAGATGGCAGAAATGATGCGCTCATTGCAGGCCACTGTAGAAGCCTCGCGCGTCGAGCAGGCAAGGATACATGAAGACCTGGTCGCCTCTCGCGCCAGGAACGAGGAGCTCAGCAAGGTAGCTGAGGAGCTACGTCGAGCTCTTCAGGAGCAGCAGGTTCGTTCTTCCGCTGAAGAGGTGGCACCGTCGACGCCGCCTCGTGTTTTCCCAACGCCTTTCATTCAGGCGATTACCGACACGCCAATTCCCACGAGCGTGGTCCCGGTTAAAGCTGTTTTTACTGGCGTGGAGGATCCAGAGGCTCATCTGACCACGTTCCACACACAGATGATGCTGTCAGGAGGGTCGGACGCCGTCTATTGTAAGATGTTCGTGAGCACGCTCCAGGGAACGGCGATGGAGTGGTTTGTGAGCCTGCCTAATGGCCACATAACTAATTTTCAACAATTCTCGAAGATCTTTGTCGAGCAGTATATTGTGAACAAGGCACCGCCCAGGGTGTCCTATGATCTGTTTGATATAAGGCAGTACCATGGGGAGTCCCTCAGAGACTACCTCAATCGCTTCGGAGCACAGATGGTCAGATCGCCGGCCAAGGATGAAGAAATGCTGGTTTATGCCTTCAAGAAGGGCGTGCAGCCAGGGCCATTCTGCGAAGCCTTGATCAGGGCTCATCCAGCGACGTTTGCTGAAGTCAGGCGACTTGCGGTGGCCCACATCGCCGACGAAAGTGAGGTCGCCGAGAAGAGAGGCAGCGTGGCTCCCGCCAGGCCACGCGCCCAGACCAGGATCCAGCCACAGAGGGTGCTGGAAACGGCAGCGGCGGCCAGAAAGGACCAAAGGACTCGCTATCCTTACGATAGGAGAAATAAGGGAAGAAGCCAAGCGCGCCAACCGCCAGCACGCCAACAACCAGCACGCCGGGAATACAATCGCCCGCCTAAGCACAAATTCGTCATGGGACTAGCGGACCTGATCGCTATCCCTAACATATCTGCTAGATTGAAGGCGCCCAAGAAGGTGGGCGACAAGGTGCTAGGGTCGAAGCCGGATGTCTGGTGCGAGTTTCACCAGTGCTTTGGCCACAACCTGGACTCGTGTTTGTCTTTAGGGTACCAGCTCGACGATCTGGTTAAGAGCGGGTTCCTAAACGACTATCTGCTGGACAGAAGAACTGGAGGAGCGTCGAGTTCCCAGCCGGCAGGTGGAGAAGCCCAGCAACACGAGATGCCTATCCATGGGGAGATCCACACCATTGCAGGGGGTTTCTCAGGTGGTGGATGCACCGCATCGCAGAGGAAAAAGTACGCGCGATCGGTGATGTCAGTGGACATGTTTGAAGATCACTCGCCCGAAGTGGACATTACGTTCACCAAGCAGGATCTTCGGGACGTTGTGCCTCATGACAACGATCCCATTGTTATTTCGTTGATCACGGCGGGGAGGAAGGTCCACCGAGTTCTGGTGGACCAAGGAAGTTCGGCAGACGTGATGTTTTGGCCGACTTTCACGCAGCTGGAATTGCCCCTTGACCAGCTAAGGCCCTATGGAGGGTGCTTGTATGGGTTCGCTGGCGACCAGGTGGAAGTCAGGGGGTACATTGAGCTGAGAACAACGTTTACCGATGAGGCTGGGTCGAGGACGGAGAAAATCAAGTACCTCATCGTAAACGCCCCTTCAGCATATAACATCCTGCTGGGAAGACCCACTCTTAACAGGATAGGCGCAATTCCATCGACTCGGCACATGAAGGTGAAGCTGCCGTCCATGGAAGGGGTGGTAATCACGATAAAGTCTGATCAGAAGGAAGCGAAAAAGTGCTATGAAAATAGCCTGAAAAATAAAAGATCAGTGAGCTATGTTACAACCACCCCACCTCCCGGTGTGAAGCCCAGACCGCTGATAATGGAGGAGGCCGCCGGAAGGGACGTAGAGATGGTAGATGCTGAGCTGGGGGAGAGAAATGCTGGCCTGGAGGAAGAAGAGGCGCGGAATCGCCCGGAGGAAGCAAGGGAACTCGGAATCGCCAAGGCGGTGATCGCCAGAGAATCAAGGCCCAAGCCCGTCGAGCAGTGGCTCGAGAAGGAGATCGGGGGGAAAGTTTTCAAGCTCGGAAGATCTCTGGAGGTCGATCTCCAGGACCAGATCGCCAAGGTGATTGAACGACATCTGGACGCGTTTGCCTGGTCCGCTTCGGACATGCCCGGGATCGATCCCGACTTCTTGTGCCATCATCTGGCGATGGACAACATGGTGAGACCGGTGCGGCAAAGAAGGAGGAAATTTAATGAAGAGAGGAGGCAGGCGATCAAGGATGAGACCTAGAAACTCCTCGCTGCAGGCCACATCAGGGAAGTCCAGTACCCTGAGTGGTTGGCAAATGTCGTGCTGGTGAAGAAGAGCAACGGGAAATGGCGCATGTGCGTCGATTTCACCGACCTGAATAAGGCTTGCCCAAAGGATTCGTATCCTTTACCAAGCATCGATGCCCTGGTAGATAGTGCTGCAGGGTGCAAGCTGCTGAGTTTCCTGGATGCCTTCTCGGGCTATAATCAGATCAAGATGCATCCCATGGATGAAGAAAAAACAGCCTTCATGACGGAGAGGTCGTGCTACTGCTATAAGGTGATGCCGTTTGGGCTGAAGAATGCGGGGGCCACGTACCAGAGGCTGATGGACCGAGTACTTGCACCAATGCTGGGAAGGAACGTGCAAGCTTACGTCGATGACATGGTCGTGACCTCGCAGGAGAAAAGCAAGCACGTTGCAGACTTGGAAGAATTATTCACGACGATCGCCAAGTTCAAGTTGAAGCTCAACCCGGAGAAATGCATTTTCGGCGTGGAGGCTGGAAAATTTTTGGGTTTTCTCTTGACTGAAAGAGGAATAGAAGCCAATCCGGACAAGTGTGCCGCCATCTTGGCGATGAGAAGCCCGGCTACAGTGAAAGAGGTCCAGCAGCTGACAGGCCGGATGGCAGCCCTATCCCGCTTCGTGTCAGCAAGCGGAGAGAAGGGACATCCCTATTTCCAGTGTCTGCGGCGCAATAACAAGTTCGCTTGGACGAAAGAGTGCGAGGAAGCTTTCGTCAAGCTGAAGGAATATTTGGCGAGCCCGCCGGTTCTGTGCAAACCACTGGCGGGAATCCCTCTCAGATTGTATTTTGCTGTGACTGAGAGGGCGGTGAGTGCGGTGCTCGCCCAGGACCAAGATCAGGCTCAGAAGCCTATCTATTTTGTGAGCAAGGTGTTGCAGGGCCCAGAAATGAGATATCAGGCCCTGGAGAAGGCTGCGCTGGCTGTGGTGTTTTCGGCGAGGAGGTTGCGCCACTACTTCCACAGCTTCACAATACTGGTGATGACTGACCTACCCATCCAGAAGGTCTTGAAGAAGCCTGACGTTGCAGGAAGAATGGTGAAGTGGGCAGTGGAGTTGTCAGAGTTTGACATTAAATATGAGCCTCGAGGCCCGATCAAAGGGCAAATCTTTGCAGATTTTGTAGTCGAGCTCTCTTCAGAGGCGATGCGGGTTGAAGGAGACGATTTCCGTTGGGTACTCTCGGTGGATGGATCGTCAAACCAGTAGGGTAGCGGTGCTGGAGTCATATTGGAAGGACCCAACGGCGTGCTGATCGAACAATCGTTGAGATTCGCCTTCAAAACCAGCAACAATCAAGCAGAGTATGAGGCGCTGATTGCCGGGATTCTGCTGGCTAAGGAAATGGGAGCCAGAGTGCTGATGGCTAAGAGTGACTCGCTGCTAGTCACAGGGCAAGTAACGGGCGAGTTCCAGGCTAAAGATCCACAAATGGCGGCTTACTTGGCGTATGTGCAGGAATTGAAGAGTTCCTTTGCCTCTTTTGAAGTGGTGCATGTGCCCCGAGAACAGAATGCCCGAGCTGACTTGCTTGCTAAGCTCGCCAGCTCAGGCAAGGGGGGTAGGCAGAGGACAGTGATTCAAGAAACTTTGAAGACGCCGAGGGCATTTGTAGCAGATCACCTGGTCCTTCAGATAAGCAGGTCGACGGAGAGAGCAGCGAGAAGCCATAAGTCTTTGACGCAAGAAACTCTGAGATCGCCGAGAATTAGAGCATGTCGAGGAGAGAAAGTGGACGTGATGCAGGTCTGTGCCACCCATGAGCCAGACACTTGGATAACACAGTACAAGCGGTGCCTGGCGGATGGCCTCCTCCCGCTAGATCCAACAGAAGCTAGGAAGGTAAAGAAAAATTCCAGCAAGTATACATTGATTGATGGCGATCTGTACAGGTTTGGATTCACTCACCCACTCCTGGAATGTATACACGGCGAGAAATGCACGAGAATTATGGCAGAGCTCCACGAAGGAATATGTGGAAGTCACGTCGGGGGTCGAGCTCTAGCCGCGAGGACTCTCCGTGCAGGCTACTATTGGCCATCCATGAGAGAAGATTGCAAGAAGTATGCCCAGTGCTGCAAACAATGCCAGCAGCACGCCGATTGGCACAAGGCACCTCCCGAAGAGTTGAAGTCGATCTATAGCCCTTGGTCGTTTCATACTTGGGGAATCGACATCCTGGGACCTTTTCCACTGGCGATCAGGCAGATGAAGTACTTGGTGGTGGCGATTGAGTATTTCACCAAGTGGATTGAAGCGGAACCAGTGGCCCAGATCACCGCACACAAGATCGAAGGCTTTGTATGGAAGAACATCGTGTGCCGGTTTGGAGTGCCTAAGCGCCTGGTGTCAGATAATGGGACTCAGTTTGCAAGCCACCTGTTGAAAAAGCTTTGTGAAGGGGTTGGAATTCAGCAAGTGTTTGCATCCGTCGAGCACCCTCAGACTAATGGCCAGGTGGAATCAGCTAATCGGGTATTGCTGAGAGGTTTGAAGAGAAGGCTCGAGAAAGCCAAGGGAAGTTGGGCTGAGGAGGTGCCCCGTATAGTCTGGGCGTACCACACCACCGAGCAGTCCGGAACCCATGAGACCCCGTTTAGCTTGGTCTATGGGTGTGACGCCATGATTCCAGTGGAGATCCAGGAAAGCTCGCCGAGATTCCAGAACTTCGTGGAGGAAGACTCGAATGAAGAGAGAAGGCTGAACCTGGATCTGTTGGACGAGGTCAGGGAGGAGGCAAGGCTGAAGGCTGAGGCGGTGAAGAGAAGGGTCGAGCGAAGGTACAACTCAAAGGTGATGCCAAGGCAGTTTAGAGAAGGCAATCTGGTGATGAGGAAGGCCCACCAGTACGAGATGGAGAATAAGCTATCACCCAAGTGGACTGGACCGTTCAGAATAACCGAGGCACTCGGGAACGGAGCCTATCGCTTGGAGACGCTGGAAGGGGGGGCGATCCCTCGTACCTGGAACGCCACACACCTGAAGTTGTACTATAGCTAAGAGCTTTGTAAGTAAAGACAAACACAAATATTACATTACAATGTCTCTGTTAAAACAGTTTCAAGGGGGCACTCTTTTTTCCCTAAGGAGGGTTTTTAATGAGGCCACCCAATAAAAGAAGAGTTTTCGAAGTATAAGGTGTTTTCAGATTGCATATGTGTTATTTCCAAAAGTTTCGAAGAAAGACCTTGTCATTCGTACATGATTTAAGGCACGAAAAGATATGTCGCGTGTTTTCTAAAGTTTTAAAGTCCTCATCGTTTTTCGGCGATTAGAGGCACCAGTTAAGTTTTTAAAGTCCTCATCGTTTTTCGGCGATTAGAGGCACCAGTTAAGTTTTTAAGTCCTCATCGTTTATCGGCGATCGGAGGCACCAGATGAAAGACCTCCTCGCCGTCGAGCGGGTGCAGGCGAGAAAGGTCCTCAGTGCATCCAGGGGGGAGGAGATGTACGCCCTGGGCAAGTTGAGGCACCGGATAAAGTCCTTATCGCCGTTGTGCGAACTAAGGCCCATCAAAGACCTCCTCGCCGTCGAGCGAGTGCAGGCGTGAGAAAGAAAAGGTCCTCAGTGCATCCAGGGGGGAGGAGATGTACACCCTGGGCAAGTTGAGGCACCAGACAAAGTCCTTCTCGCCGTCGAGCGAGTTAAGGCCATTTAAAGTCCTTCTCGCCGATGAGCGAGTTCAGGCGAGTAAAAGTCCTTCTTGCCGATGAGCGAGTTCAGGCGAGTTAAAAGACCTTCTCGCTTGTGTGCGAGTATAGGCAAGATAAAATCCTTCTCGTCTTGAACGAGTTCAGGTATGGCGAAGAGGGTGGAAGAAGCTTGAAAGGTGGCTAAGGTAGGTTCGAAGAGAACGCCTAGCCAGCCGGTCTCTAGCTCTGAAGTTCAGGGAGGTAAAGGAAGATCCCAAAGGGCATTTCTGCCTCAGATAAAGAAATGACTGCCAAAGCCTGAGGCTGAGAAAAGCTGGTGTTACCAAGAGGTCTAGGTGATCGCGAAAAGTTCAAACACGGCGAGAAGGTTGAAAGACTTGTTTGATAAAGCGGGTCAAGTGGGACATTGTTTGAACCGATGATTGAATCACAGTTCGTTGCTTGGAACTTTTCTTATGATCAGGTTAGTGCCTCAGGGGTACAAGTTGTTTAAAGCGATTATTGCTTAAGTTTGAATCGGCTCGAAGCAGTTACGCCAAAGGTCATGTTTGCAAAATCGCTAAGTTAAACGCAGCAGAGTTAAACATACAAAGAAAGTAAAGCGCTCAAAAGAAGTCAGAAGAAATATCCAAGTCTCACTATTGAAATGAATAACTGTTCAAAACACATGTGCAAGAGTTTTTTACAAGGTAAATACAGGTGAATTTATAAAGAAGCAGATGGGGTGGAATTGGTTGAGCCTTCGGCGGGAACGACCTTTCCATCTACTACTTCATTGTTTAATGACACCATGCTGAGGTCGAGATCAGGGAATAGGCATGCAAATTGCTCCCGAGCGGCTTCGAATCCAGCAGTCAGAATCTGAGCAGAATTTAGCTTAAGTTCTTCAAATTGTCCTTGAAGCTCTTCAACGTGTTTCTTGAGCTCCTCGTTCTGCTGTCCCAGCTCTTCAGCTTGTTTCTTAAGCTCCTTGTTCTGCTGCCCCTGCTCTTCAATCTGTTTTTGGAGTTGTTTGTTAGTCTCTTGAGCATGGAGAAGGTCGTCAGTAACCTTCTTGGATTCTGTTCGAGCTTGGGTCAACTCGGCAGCCATCTTCTCTTTTTCCTTGTTCGCCTCGGTGAGATCAGCCATGGCGTCATCCCTTGCTTTTTCAACTTGCCCAAGCAGCTTCTCGCGGTCGATTGACCTTTGCTCCAGTTTTTGTACCTTATCGGCATTAGCTTGAATGTGAGCCTCCAGGTCGCTCGCCTTGGTGCGCAGAGGCACGATTCTGCTTTCAAGTTCAACTTTTTCTTGGGCAAGTTCATGGACTTTGCGGCGAAGGTCAGCAGCTTCCTTGCGCGCAAGCCTAAGCTCGGTGCTTAGGGCATCCTCTACTCGGGAATGTTCCATTTCCGCGAGCGTCAGGCTGAATGCCACCTTCTCTACCTCAACCTTCATTGTGCTGTTTTCGGTCTTGAGGTGGTAGATATCGTCTTGAAGCCGCCTGGTGGAGCTCTCCACAGCCCTCGTTATGATCGATGGGATATCCTCTGCTATGGTTTTGAGTTTGGCGGTCAGAGGTTCCCACATCCTTGTAACCTCGAGGGAAAGGTTCGCGGCTTGGAGAGGCGCCAGGGGGGCTTGTTGAGGGTTCTCGTCGCCACCTTCCTTAGCAACATTTTCAGTGGTTGTTTCCTGGCGTGGCGACGCAATCGGGGACTCGGTGATTAGGATTGGAGAGGTGTGAGCGACCTCATCCCCGATTGGAACGATTCCTGCAGCTGAAGTGTTGGAAGGAGGGCCCCCTCCTGCTGATATATGTGGTGTGGAGGCGCTCGGGGGGTCCTCCAAGAAATTTGGCTCTGGGGCCTCAGTTGCAGGTGGCGCAGTGGCCAATGGAACTGCTTGGACTGGTGGTGAAGGGGCTTGTGGTGCTGGTGATGAAGGAGGAGGAGCGGGTGTTGATGGTGGTGTTGAAGCTGGAAGAGGGGGCGGGGCAGGTGGAGAAGATGGTGCCACCCTCTTCCTTTTCGTGACAAGGCCATCCTCTGTGACCTCGTCGTCCTCTTCCTCATCCTCTTGGACAACTTGGGGGGCTTTCCGTTTCGGCCTCTTAAGGACCAGTTTCTTTCGTTGGGTGGGCGCCTTAGGCGGTGATCGCCCCTGGATGATGGCCTTCTCGACCGCCGAGTTGGGAACCGTCTAGGAGCCGGTCGCCAACCCGTGGTTGCGGGCGAGCGCCTTTAAGTCGGCGAGCATGTTCTTACCCAACATGGTGTCTGCATGAAATGAAAGTGCATAAGTTAGTTCAAAGGAGAAAGGGGTAAGTGTACAAGACAATGAGACAGCAAAAGCAGGCATATGCAGAAAAGATAAAACCAAAGTCTTGTGTGTGTCGCACAAGACGCCCAGAAACAATATCAGAAGCAATGTCAAGACAAAGATGTAGCGTCCTAACCTATTTGAAATTCCAACTGGTCCTCAAAGAACTCGAAGGAAATCAGGGTGGGGGTCAAGAATGTTATGTGGGCATCTGCCACCCTCTTCCAGAAGAGACAAAGGTCTCTGTCCAAAGCTCCCATGCTATCAGGACTTCTGGGCCTCCTGAAGCAGCTCTTGGACTCCTTTTTCCCCTTGTCCACCCAGTACAAGGGGAAACCGTCGAGAAGGGAAGTGTCTTTGTCATTTGCGCGAACCTGAATGAACTTCCCCTTCCAATCCTTGTACGACTGCTGGAAGATGGTGAAAATGGACCTCCCAGCAATGGCGTTCAGGCTGACCCACAGGCGATCTCCTGGGTGCTTGGCCTCGAACAAGAATAGAAACACGTCCACTGACGCGGGCAACCCCAGGTGGGCGCACGTTATCTCGAAAGCTCGGACAAACGCCCAGCTGTTGGGGTGAAGTTGGGCGGCAGCGATATTGAGCTCGGTTAAGAGTTCCCTCTCAAATCGAGTGAGAGGGAACCTGAGTTTGACCTTCTTGAAGAAAGTGGTGTAGACGAAGCAGAAGGGCCCGTCGGCGCTCACTTTATCATCGGCGCACACTGGCAGAGTGGCGGGGCAAGGCAGCACCATCATTCTCTCATCGTGCTCCTTGTGGAATGATTGGTGGGCCTCGTCCCCATTGGTCAATCGCAGAACCGCTCCCGCGGTGTTCACCGACGACGTTTCCTTTAAGAGGGTTGAGTTAGCTCATGGGTATAACGTCTTGAAGTCTGGCAGTGGGATGGGGGCTCCTCCAGCGTTTGGTGGAGTCGCCTGGGCCAGAGTGGTTTGAGAAGACGCAGGCCTCACAGCCTGCGAAGAGGGAGCACCACGAACTTGCGTAGAGTCGTGTGCTTGTGAAGGAGGGTTTCGCGCTGATGGAGGGGGGTTCGGGGTGATCTTCATGCGAGTCATGATAGCAACTGCAAACGAATGAGGAAGAAAAAATAATCAGGAGGGTTACAAAGGCTGACTCGATCATGAAAGGAAGGTGAAAGACGAACGAATGTGAGTTCGTTGCGACGATCGACAAAGCCCTAAGTCACGCAGAAGGAGAAATGGAAAAACAGCCCACAGCGTATGCACCAGACAGTTACAGGATGATGCAAATCGGTGAAAATGCAAGAAAACCCAGCAGATGAAGGAAAGTAGTTACCTTTCGATGATCGGGAGAATGTTGAAGGGAGGTGGTGATCTGGAGCGTCGAGGAACGTCGAGAGCTTTCGCAGAAGGAAATGAGAGCGTATGCAAGTGTGAAGAAAGTGATGGAACAGTAGGAGCGTAAGGGGTTTAAGGGTTTTCGAAACGGTTTTGGGAAGCGCTAACGGCAGATGAAGATAGTCGTTGATGAGAGCTACGTGTCGAACGATGTGCGAAGGGTTTGGTGGAGCGTCAGAGCAGCAGAAAGTACTATCGCTTGGAATTCTGCGCCCATGCCACGTAGACCGGTGTTAACGAAGGCTCTTTCAGTCTTTTCGCTAGACAAGTCTTCGCTTAAGACTGGGGGGCTTGTGTACCGCCCTGGTGGTCGGGTGCGATGACGTGGCATCCTGCTACAGTATAGGCGTGTTGACAAGGCGCCAGGTTGACAGTTGGGAAGGAAGTCGGGAGGCACGTGTAGTCGCCGATAGTTAAGTTGGCGTGTTCCGATCTCCAGCTTACCAGAATAGGCGATCGCCAGGTTGGGGATGAAGTCGCCAGATGCAGACTCAGGCGACCAGGCAGTCGGAGATCGCCAGAACAAGCACATCGCCGAAGATGAAGGAGAAACAGATTATGAAGGCGGCCGGCGAGACCACAGGGAAGGTGTATGAAGGCCCTACCTCGCCAGTTTCAGTAGAGATCGCACTCCTGAGTTAGCTATGCACTGGGCAGTACCATGCATAGGTAACTTAGCCAAAATGAGAGTAGAAGTAGCGCCAAGTCAGGGAGCCTCCAGATGATGGCACGTGTACAGTTGGATACGAGCCACGTGTCCAAGTCTGTAACTGCCAGGAGAGAGAAAACCACCAGGTATATAAGAGTTCCTAACAGATTTTCTAAGGTACGCACGTTCAGTTCATACACTTTACGCTTGCGAGTGACAGAGCTGTTTGTGAGAGAGATTTGCACGGTTCCAGTTCTTAGTATTTGGTGATACCGTCACTGACTTGAGCGTCGGAGTGCGATCGGCCGCAGCGGCGCCGTATCGTTTCTTTGCAGGTTCTTGAGATAGATCCAGAGGAGGAACGGAGGTGAGAAGCGGCGCGCACGTCGATCCTTTGACGAGGCATTCTCTAGCGCTCCGGTCAACAGGCAGGATCACTTTTAAATTTATTCAAACGTTTTCTAGCTTAAACACCTAAGTGTGACTTAAAACTTCATATTTTCATATCGGATGTAAATATACAATTTTACGTTGGACCAATGATATTTGATCTAAAACTTAATTTAAATGTTAAATAGTGTTTTTCTCCATTGTAGTTGGGGTGTGCGAATAAGATAACAATTTCTTCCTCTTCATCGGTGATAGTATTTAGTGGTTCTTAAACTTTAGTGTGGTATTCTTACATTTTGTTCCATTTACTGAGGTAGAGTTTTTTCTTCAATTATATTGGACATTTATGAACAAAGATTATGTTAGTGTTCTATATCTTCATTTTATTATTAAAATTGAAATTATGGTTGTTTTTAAAGATTTTAATCATGATAATGCATGAATATTTCTTCATTGGATTGTTATTGATTGTATTGAACAGGATGCTCAGAAGAGCGGATAGTTGGTAGGTCAGTTCAAGTGCTGGACTTCTGAGTTGATCCAGTTGTGTGATGAGCCCAGTAGGGCACACTCAGAGCCATAATTTGTCACGTGTTAATATAAGACTTATTAATACGGTGTGTTCTAACCCTAAATACACTTTTTTAAGATAAGTGTGCATTTTAGGGCACAAGGTCATAAGTGACATGTTGAAAAGATAAGGTAGCGTCGTAGGAAGAGGTGCACACATAAACAGAATGTTACCCTGCAGTTAGCACTTATGAGTGATGCCCGGTTGGCAAGTAGTTTTTTGTTACTATTTTATGCTTTCAGTTGAGATTATATTTAGTTTATCTTCTCGTGAGTGAAAAGCTGTTACAAGAGTAGTATAAAAGGGGCTTAAGTCCCCAGGTAAAGGTACGATGTTTCTAAGACTGAAATTAGACACTCATTATACTTAGTAAGCTCTCACTGACTTGATCGTTGGAGTGTGATCAACAGGTAGAACCCTCTCTGTTTTAGCGGAGCCACGTTCCAGAGGAAAAAGAAAGCGCGGAAGAGAGATCAGAAGAAGCATACGAGAAGATGAGCTCTCCATCAAGTCCACCCCAGGTCAACCGGCAAGAACATTGATATACCTGTTGGTTGATATGAAATTTAGTTTTTAAATATAATGTATTATTTAGTTTTCTAAGTTTATAATTATACAATTGAAATTAATTTTTTCTACATAGTAAATTTATAAGTTTTTAAAATTGTAATTTGTACTTTATGAAAAGTATAAAGAATGCAAGGACTAATTAATTATTAGTCCTAGGAGTGATTAAACTATTTAGTGATTAAAATTTTTAAAATTTTAGGGATTAAATTGTAAGAAGATTATAAAATATATTGTATGAAAGTTACAGGAAAATAATTAGTCTAGATAAAAAAAAATGGTGTTGTATGTTTGCTTGAGGTTTTTTGACCATGATGGGGTTATTTTTTTTGGTTTTTACCAAAATGGGGTCCGTTTAAAAAAAATTACAAATCTAGGCAAGTCGTGCCAATTCGGCACGACTTCATATGCAGAAGTCGTCCCAATTAGGCACGACTTCTGCCATGTCATACTAAAGTCGTGCCAAGTTGGCACGACTTCTGCCCTGTCACACTGAAGTCATGCCAACTTGGCACGATTTCTGCCCTGTCATATTGAAGTCGTGCCAACTTGGCACGACTTCTGCCCTGTTATACTGAAGTCGTGCCAACTTGACACGACTTCTACCACGTCATAATTTTTATTTTTATTTTAATTTTATTGTTTATATATTGGGTAGTAAGTTATGTAATGTTAAAAATTAATTTGATACATAATTTTCTAAGAGTGTTAGTTTTAAGGAACAAAAAATTGGATAATTGTGTATGGATCATGTTTGAATTGAATGAATAAATACATAAATAAAGAAAATGAATGTTCTAAGAGTGTTATGAATGAATAAATACATAGATAAAGAAAATGAGCAAATTAGTAATCAAACTTGAATTGAATTTTATTATTAAGCTTGTCTGTGCGGACAATTATGACGTGGCAGAAGTCGTGCCAAGTTGGCACGACTTCTGTATGACAGGGCAGAAGTCGTGCCAAGTTGGCACGACTTCAATATGACAGGGCAGAAATCATGCCAAGTTGGCACGACTTTAGTATGACATGGCAGAAGTCGTGCCTAATTGGGACGACTTCTGCATATCAAGTCGTACCGAATTGGCACGACTTGTCTAAATTTGTAATTTTTTTTAAACGGACTCCATTTTGGTAAAAACAAAAAAAAAATAACCCCATCATGGTCAAAAAATATTTGCTTGATGTACTAATTCAATTTAATTTTCATGCATATTATGAGCAAACCTTAATTTATGTTTGAAATTTAGTAAATGGTTAAACATTAATTATTATGTGTTTTAAATCTTGAATTGTTCGATTGGACAACTTGAAACATTATTTTTCATAGTTTTTTTTTTCAGTTCAAACAATTTAATGTTCTCCAGATACATACTTGATTGTGATGTGCTCTTTATAACCACTTTCATTTCATGTAATTTAGAGACCAATGCATAATACTACAATTTTTTTTTATCAAATTTAAGATAACAGACTTAGTTTGTACATGTTAAAGAATTATGAAAAATATTTTCCTGAATAGGTAGAGTCTCACCTTGAATTACCAAAGTGAGAATCACAATGCATGGTTGATGACCATGAAGTTTGTATCCTAGGTAGTTATGAACTGATGTTAAATGAATACATGTCACGTTAGTGAAGAATGTGAAAAGGAAATTGATGAGTTCTTGCACTTTGCTCATTGATGAATGTCATATTTCAGTAATACAGACACTTATGGTCATTAATTGATAAAATAATTATAATATAACCCTTATAATTTATGAATTAAAACCTTTTTACATGTTTTGTTATTATAATTCGAATAAGAATGATTTATTTCCAAATTTGTGTTATTTTCATAATTTTAGGGAAGAATATAGATGAAAGGGCAAAAGAAGAATAAACAAAGATAAAAAGTGAAAGCTGGAACGCTCCAACACTCGCCCAAGCCAGAAGCTCCCAAAGGATCTCGTCCAGACAAGATCACTCTAGAGACATTGGACTTGTTTTCGTCCAACTCGCCCAGGCGAGCCAATCACACCCAGACGAGAAGTCACTTAGTCCAAGCCCAACTAGGCTAAATATGAGGCGTGAGACACAATCTTAGACATAAATTGGGAGAATAGAAGGTGCTAGAAAACCCTAGAGGAGGCAGTTGTCAAGGAGAAACATCCTGGATATTCTTTTCTTTCTTTCCATGCTTCTAATGGCCAACATGAATGACTAATTCTACCATTTTGGGATTGAGAGTAATCTGTTCAAACTCTTATGTATTGAGGTGATGTTGAAATATAATATTATGTTCTTAATTGATGATTGGTATTGTCATTTTATCTGTAATGCTTGATTACCATGATCAAGATTCTTAGATTTGATTGAAAAGTATCTTTAAGTTTCTGACCCAAATGACAACGCTTAACATATTTGAATGCTAGAAATAGATTTGAAATGTTAATTGCTATCAACATCTAATCGTAATGCTAAGGAGTTTTTATAAATATACGAAGAATCAATATTTAGGAGACTCTCTTAATAATTTTATATGCGAGGAATCGATATGAATGACTTTTATATGGGCATCAACATCAATCAAAGGATAGAATATTACTATGCTTTTCAAAATACAAAAGAGTGAGAAGGATGAATCCCAATCTCAATTTTCCCAATTTAACCAACAAACTATTTGGCTTACTTTCCTTACAATTCTTGCAATCATAACAAATTCCCAACAAACTTTATTATTTTGTTTTCTATTTAGTGGATCTTATACTTGATAATTCAACTGTTCATTGTGGGTTCAATATCCGTCCATAGGGAAAATTATTACTTGACGCGGTACAATTGCTGTAAAACAGTCATCACTCGTTAAAATGGAAAACCTATTAAGGAGACATATTATTGTCCATGTATTCATTTTTTGATCCAAATGTGTCAGGAACTACATTGAGAACAAAGAAAATTGCGACAAATATCAACCAATAATGGTACAAATGTGTCGTTCACTTCGTTGTCCATATCGATTATAAGTGTTCACTAGTGCAGAAAGGCTAAACAAGGGCGACTATTTTACATTTACAAAGGTGGCTATATAGTCGCATTTGATAAACACGCATTCTTAAATCAAAGAGATACAAGTGCGACTGTATATTCGCATTTGTAAATACTATTTATAAGGGCGACTATTTCGGGTAGTCGCACTTGTATATGCTTCTGAATCAGGGTTTAGGGTTTAGGGGTAATGCATTTACAAGTGTGGTATTACCATAGACGCACTAATAAATGTGATTTACAAGGGCGACTTTGGTAAATAGCACACAAACACAATGCTCAAATCGTCCAATTGCTTCAACCAGGATATCGTGATGACCTTCAGGAACAAAATTACCTTGGGATTCCAAGGAATCCTGCAAGAGACAAAAATCATATCAGTTTTTAATATAATTAATGCTTTAAAATAAATGAAAAAAGGCTAAAAATAACTTACAATTTTTTCGATGATAATCCCTGATTGCTCAGAACTTGGTACACCCAACTTTTTAATTCGGGCCCTCTTCCATTTTACATGGCGAAAAGGTGGTGATGGAGGAGAAGTGACCCCTGTTTCCACATTTTCAGACAACCTCCCCTGTCTAGATTGCTCCTTTTCCACCATCAATGATTGCTCAAACTTTCGATACCCCGAACAAGATAGTACGTGCGAGGTAACATTATTTAAAGCTATCTCTTGAGCTTTCTTCCAACGATCTTGTAATAATTGAAATAAAAAAAAATGAATTAAATAAGATAAACTTATTAATGTTATATAAATAAAAAATAGTTAAGTAACTTCACACCATGTCTCTTCATCAATATGTTTGTACTTTAAACATGAATTTTCGTCTTTAAGGTCGCCAAAAATATATCTCGAAGTCAGTCTTGACTTAAAGTGACAAAATTTAAGGCCGATATTGGATATAATCTTTGATCAAAGCGGTTCCCCCCATTAGGAATTTCAAAATTTGCCTGCAAAATAAATCACCAAATTAAAATTAATCAATGAATATTAAAAAGCATTATATGGTAACAAAAAGAATATAAAGCTCACCAGAATATCCTCCCAGATAATGTTTTGATCGACCTCAGACACGTCATCCCATGAATTAATCAAAATGGAGAGTCTCTCACGAGAAACAACTCCAAGAAAGCTCATAAACTCATGCATTAAAACTAAAAGCCACTCCAGTGTTGACGTCAATATCAACACATGTCTTCTCACCAATAACACGTTTAAAATGTGAGACGCTTCAATCTAGTAGGTCCTCTGCTGCCTCGTTCGGATCGTGATGTGATTGGATTTTGATCGTCATCCATATCTGTGTTAAAAAAATTAGGTAACAAACATTTGTTAATCTGCATCAAATTAAAATCATATAAAACAAATACATAAAATTCTAAATGCGTATTTACGGGTTGCATGTGGGTTGAATGTTCATATGTAAATTCCTTCACTGTGGTCTTTACGGGTTGCATGTACATCATCAAGTACATCGTCATCTTTATTAATTATCATTGGTGTGAATGAACGGGGGTCACCATTTTCAATATCATTTATGACCTCCCCTTGTTTTTTCCCGTGTAAAACGACATACAAATCTTCTAACGTAGGATCTTTCACGTAAACCTAAGATGCTTGTTGAACCATTATAAATGGCTCATCTCGATACCCTATCTTTCAAAAGTCCACTAGTGTGAATCCTGATTCATCAATTTTAACCCCACTTTTATTGTCAACCCATTTACACTTGAAAATTGGAACGAAAAACTTAGTGTAGTCAACCTCTTATATCTCTTCTATAAACCCATTGTATGCCATTGATCCAAGTATGGATTTGTATCTTTCTAAGTTGAAAATTGCATTGACTCGACTTCAAGAGTAACACCAAAATTTTGAACTATACTCTTTTCATCCAAAGAATTTGTGTAAAATATACAATTATTGCCTTCAAATTCATCAATCTTAACACCGCTGACAACCGTGTGAAGTTAGTTGATCCAGGATACAATGGAGTCTCTACATCGCTTGACATACATCCATATCCATGCGCTTCTGCAAAAAGATTCAGCTCCACATCACGAATCATGTCCTCCAATCGATCATCATCTACATCATCATGTACTGCTTCATCCATGGTGGACCCCACATATTCTTCAATTACGGAAACACGTGGTAAATTTAACAATTCACCATGCCATGTCCAAGATTTATAAGATCGAAGAAACCCATCACATAGAAGGTGCTCCCTCATTATCTTAACATCCAATATCCTTCCATTTAAACAGTTAATGCACGGACACCTGATCTTTGCTCCATCATGACCACTATTAATCTCATTACGTTGTGCAAATTGTATAAATTCTTCTACTCCTCTTTCGTATTCATCACTTATGCGAAGAGAATTAATCAAATTTCTATCCATTCTATTTCGAAATAGTCATTCACGTGATTTTTATTAGTGTTTTATCTAACACGTTTGTCAAGGGTCGAACACCCCCAGACTCAATACCAGCACGTATCAATTATTGAGGGTGGAACACCCTCAGACTCAATACAAACACGATAATTCTATTCTAAACTAACAAATAACATAATATAAATTAAAATTAAAATAAACACTAAATAATATAAATTTTAAAAAATAAAAATTATAATACATAAAAAAAATTCATAACATTAAAAAAAAGTTCAAAAAATACAAACATGACCAACGTCGTGTGTGAAGGCAACGTTACCAAGAGTGGCACGGTGACGGCAGCGAACGAGGCGGTGGACGCGGAAGCAGCGACAGAGCACACAAGAAACCAAAGAGGAACCTACCAAGGCAATGCAACAGTATCAATGAAGGCAATGCAACAATATCGTTGTATGAACAAAAAAGAACGTTGCAAGAAGAGAGGAACTTACCACAAAAGAGAGCTCAGAAACTTACACAAGCATAAAAGAATCAATGAAGCTGTAAGAAACTTACACAAGAACGAACACGAAGCGCAAATGCGAGCAGAAAGGAGAAAGAAAGTAAGAAAGAGTAAGTGGCGCGCTTCTGAAATTAGGATACAAATTATATACGAGTGCGGCTATTTGTGAAAACCGCACTCGTAAATCAAGCGCTTTGATTTACAAATGCATCTATTTGTAACAACCGCACTCGTAAATCAAGCACTTTGATTTACGAGTGCGGCTGAGTGTGGCTATTACAAATAGTCGCACTTGTGAATCAAAGCGCTTGATTTACGAGTGTGGTTGTTACAAATAAACCGTATTTATAAATGAACTTAATTTAAAAAATGCCAAACTTAATAAGCTGTCCTTGTTTGACCTTTCTACACTAGTGGTTCTTGATGAGAAAGATGATGTCTCATGCATATTCAGAGAGTCATTAGTGTCACATCAAATCTAGAAAAATAGCTGAAATGATGTTATTGAGAAAAGTGATGTTGAAGTGCTAGATCAATTTTGAGTAATTCTTTTAAACAGTTGAATACTGCTTCTATTAAAATTCATATTACGCTTTTCATAATTTTAATGTCCAAGTTGAAAACCCAATTGACAATTTTCACTAGATGAATAAGGGAGATGGAAGAAAATAGATATTAAAGTTTTATGAACCAAAGTCATGCTTTTATGGGTACTTGCAAAATAGCTCTTCAGAACTCTAATTTAGGAGTTAATCTAAAAGTTGATTACTCCAGTAATTCATTTTGTTGATTGAATCTGTACTATCATGGTCTTAGTCTTATATATCATGCTTCACTAAACCCTAAACATGAGAGACATTAGAACTACCCAAAGGCAGGGAGGTAACGGAGGGGATTACTGGGAAGCTCGGGAGGTGCAAAGACAAAGAGGTAAAGGGGTGGTCTACAACATATATAAACCAGCTGCTAACACAATAACCTTCTTCTTCTCAAATATTCCACATGGTTTTGGTGAGCTGGATATGATCAAGGTTTTCCAGAGATGGGCAAGGGTGAAAGAAGTGTTTATTTCCAAAAGATTAAACAAGTGGGGGAGGAGATTTGGGTTCGTCGGATTTCTTGAGGTTGGATGTGATGAAAGGCTAGATAAAGATCTCGACCAAATATACATAGGAAACTTAAAGCTTCACGTGAACAAACCGAAGTATAGGCAAGGAGATCTAAAAGCTGGCAGGGAGTGGAGAAGGGATGGAAATAATCAGCTGAGATATGATTAAGCTGAGATATGATTAAGCTGAGATATATGGGAGATCGGTTAGCTATGCTTACACCAAGAGAAGGGGAAAGTTTGGAGGAATTGATAAGCCTCAACAAGGAGTGATTTGAATCAGTGTTTGATAGCATAGAACCGTGGCCTGAGAATCATGTAGCGGGACACAGATTTGCTTGGGTCAGGTGTTATGGCCTTCCTTTCTCACTGTGGAATATGGATTGTTTCTCCAAAGTGGTAGGAGAGATAGAAACCTTGGTGTCTATTGATAAATCTACGTTGTCTTGGTAGAACCTTGAGTTCGCTAGGCTGCAAGTGAGGATTCTGAAAAACCGGAACGCTAGATTATCTAAAGGCATGAAGATCAACAGTCAAATATTCAATATTTTTATTGAAGAGGAAACCCCAAATGTGGAAGGAAATGTATGTAAGTGCATCTACAATGGATGGGGCTCCTCTGATAGCGTTGCAAGGAAACATATGTAGTAGAAACAGACTTGTCTGTGAACAACGGTGAGGAGGAGGTGGCTAGTCGGCCGAAGGAGGAAGAGAACCGGGGAGAGGTGGAGGAACGAAGAGACCAGGGGTCACAAACGACAAATTTGTTGGTAAGTGAGGGGTCTGCAACAAAGGGGATACGATGTCAGAATAAAGATAACAAAAGTTTCACATATAAGGAAAAGGTGGTTCATAAGGTATCAGCAGAACCTGATTTTTCCAACGCACCCACCTGTGTTGTCAGGGACTTGGGCTGCCACAACCACTCTATGCATGATGACATGGCTATGATGGTAGTGGATGCGAAACTTAGTAATATCCATTGTAAAACCAAATCTGGATTGGGCTAGCAGGGCAAGCAAGAGGCCTAATGCGGTGTAGGTGCAGGAATGACTCTAGCCCAAGTGGCTGAGGGAGCGCCAAGACTAAGGCACGGGATTCAGCAGACTCCGAGTGACGAGATCCTTCGAACCCATATCCAAGGATTGGTACTCCGGGAGTTTGAAGAGGATCAGAATTTAGGCGTGATGGCGGAGGAAAGTAGGGACGAAGCGATTGTTGGGGGAAGTAGAAATGAATGTTCACCATGCATAAGGAAGACGAAAAGCTTATGGGAGTTGGGTGAGCCTAGTACTCACCCAAGGAGGTCCATGCGGATAAGTGCAAGGTTGGCCCGGGTAAGAAATTCCTCATCTCTTCCACCTGGAATTGGGACAACATCTATCTCTAATGGGGATATATTTAACTGTAATGCTCGGCTTGGTGATGTGGAAGATGTGGAGGAATCAAACATGTTATGGGAGGTAGGGAAAAAAATTGGTATTGGGAGCCGAGGGTTTAAAGAAGAAGTGCTTAAAGAATACTACAATATGGAAGTGAGAGACGCGGAATACAAGCACGGGATTGAGGAGGGCAATGAATCTGGTTTCCCATGCTGATTGTCAACATGAATATAAGGGGTTTGGGGAGAGGCACCAAGGCGAGATACCTGAGCCAAATTATCGCGAGAGAGGGTGCAGAATTTGTATACATTCAGGAAACTAAAACTGTGATTTTTACAGATACGAGATGCTTTGCTTTATGGGGGGATAATAATGTTGGATGGATACACAATGAAGGGGAGAATGGAGGTGGGGGGTTGTTGTCCATGTGGAAGAAAGATATTTTTGGGTATGAAAGTCATATTATGGGAAAAGGCTTTATTGCTATTACAGGGCAACATCTAAAACTCAATTATAGATGTGTAATTGTAAATGTATATGCAGCTTGTGCCTTGCTTGAGAAGGAGCAACTTTGGGAGGAGCTGACCAATTTTAAAACGGTATCACAGGAAAGGGTCTGGTGTTTATGTGGGGACTTTAATGCCATAAGAACTAGAAGTGAGAGAAAATGTATTAATAGTAACAATGGGTACTTTAGGGAGATCGCTGGTTTTAACAAATTCATAGAAACAAATATGCTTTTGGAGTTGCCACTAGTAGGGAAAAAATATACGTTGTTTAAGGCAAACAGTTCGACGAAGAGCAGATTGGATAGAACACTTGTTTCGAAAGAGTGGTTACAATTATGGCCAATGAGTAAACAATATGTTCAGCGGAGGGAAGTTTCTGACCACTGTGCTTTGGTGGTTAAATCAGTGGAGAAGGATTGGGGCCCTAAACCTTTTAGAACTATTGACACCTGGCACATGGAAAGGGGATTCAATGAGATGGTGAAGGAAAAGTGGCAGTCATATAGTGTTCTGGGAAATGAAATTATAAAGCTTAAAGACAAACTGAAGATGTTAAAGGGTGACCTAAAAGTCTAGATTAGAGATGTGTATGGCAATTTGCATACCACTAAGAGAAACATTCTACAAGAAATTGAAGTATTGGATAGCCAAAAGGTGAATGATGATATACTTGGAAGTGTGAGGATGGAAAGATTGGAATTGATGAGCCAACTAAGGGAAGTTGATAGGAAGTTAGACTCACTTATCAGTCAAAAGGCGAGAATGAATTGGCTCAAGTATAGAGACTCTTGTACCAAATTTTATCACTCATCCATAAGATGGAGAAGACTTACGAACGAGATCAAGGGAGTGGAGGTTGGGGGTCAGTGGAGTGAGGAACCAAGCACGGTCTGAATGGAGGCGAAAAAGCTGTTTGAAAGTAGATTTAAAGCTACACATGACCTAGGAGTAAGACTGGAGGCGGTAGAGTTTAAAAAGCTAAGTTTGGAGGAAAGTATGAGCCTCATATCTGGGTTTTCAGAGGAGGAGATCAAGGAAGCGATGTGGGACTGTGAAGGTTCGAAAAACCCTGGCCGTGATAGCTTCAATTTTAATTTCATAAAGAAGAGTTGGGACTACATAAAAGGAGATTTTATTAAAGCCTTTGCCCAATTTCATGAGTCAGGATCCATACCAAAAGGGTGCAACGCTTCATTCATAGCGTTGGTACCTAAAGTTCGGGACCCCTCTAAGCTCGAACAATATAGACCCATCTCCCTGGTGGGGGCTATATACAAAGTCATAGCGAAGGTATTGGCAGGCAAAATAAAGACAGTGCTGCCGTCTGTTACTAATGATTGCCAATCAACTTTCTTGAAGGATAGAGGGATGCTGGATAGTGTCCTTATGGCGAATGAAGTGATAGAGGATCTCAGGAGAAGTGGGAGGCTGGATTATGTTTGAAGGTAGACTTCGAAAAAGCTTATGATTCGGTTAGGTGGGATTTTTGTATGATATGCTGCACAAGATGGGTTTCCAAAGTAAGTGGATTAAGTGGATGAGAGGATGTATGGAATCGGCTGCGATCTCTGTGCTAGTGAATGGGAGCCCTACAGAGGAATTCACACCAACAAGGGGCTTGAGACAGGGAGATCCCCTAGCTCCTTTCCTCTTTATCGTGGTCGCTGAAGGTTTAACAGGGTTAGTAAGACAAGCAATTAAGGCCAACTTGTTGTTAGGTACCAAGATGGGCAGAGAGGAAGTAGAGATATGTATACTGCAATTCGCAGATGACACCTTATTCCTATGTGAGGACTCACATCGCAATGTGGTAACTATGAAGGCAATCCTAAGGGGCTTTGAACTAGCTTTAGGCTTAAAGATCAATTTTTACAAATCCAAAATAACAGGAGTAAATGTTAACAGAAATGCTATGAGATGTTATGCAAAGATTTTGAATTGTGCGCAGATGGGTGTTCCATTTAAGTATTTGGGACTAGAAGTGGGAGAGAACCCAAGGAAGAGGAAGTTTTGGGAACCTGTGCTAAATAAGCTAAAAGATAAACTAAGTGTATGGAAAGGAAGATTCCTATCCATGGCAGGAAGAATTTACCTTATCAAATCAGTCATAACTACCGTGTCGTTATTCTATCTCTCCCTTTTTAAGGCGCCGGACTGTGTGTATAGTAGCATTATAAGGTTACAACGAAGATTTTTATGGGGTTGGCGGAAGGAGAAGAGGTCGATTGCATGGGTGAGCTGGGAGATGGTATGTAAACCGAAAAAGGAGTAAGGTTTGGGGATTAGAGATATAAGGAAGTTTAACTATGCACTCCTGGCCAAATGGAGATGGCGTTTTCTAACTGAAGAGAAAGGGAGGTGGAAGGAGATGTTGATATCAAAGTATGGGACGAATGAGGATACTCCACAATCACCGATAAAGTTCTAATCGTGGTAGTGGAGAGATATACAAAAAATGTATAAAGAAGGGGAGGGATCAGGGTGGTTTCAACAACATCTGGGCTGGAAATTAAGACATGGTGATAAAATAAGATTTTGGGAGGATGTGTGGGTTGGGAATAGTAATCTTAAGTCTTTATTTCCTAGGCTCTTTTCAATATCTCTAAACTAGGAACAGAGGGTAGAAGAGGTTGGAGAATGGAGAGAATCAGAATGAGGTGGAATATTAGCTGGAGGCGTTTCAGATTTGAGTGGGAGACAGCTTTGGAAACATAAATGTTGTTGCACATATCATAGGCCAGGTTGATAAGGGAGCAGTCAGATGTGCAACTTTGGGGGGGGGGTGATGATTCGAGACTGTTTTCTGTCAATTCAGCATATGCGTGTATAGCTAATCACCATAGTAGCTATCAACATGGTATGTTTAAATACCTATGGAAAATTAAACCCTTTCCCAATGTAATAACCACAACATGGCGGGTCCTGCTCGGAAGAATGCCTACGAGAGAGAGTATGAGGAGGAGAGGGGTGAGCATAAGCGTAACTTTATGTGCTTTATGCCAAGACAAGGAGGAATCATATCAACACATTTTTATGGAAGTGGGGTTGCTCAGAAAGTTTGGTCTATGTGTTTTAAATGGATAGGCCTTATGTTTGTATAGCATATTGATATTCTAACGCACTTTGAAAATTTTGATATATCACATCTTGGTAGTAGGCAAAATTTGTTGTGGAAAGGTGTATGGGCAACTACTGTGAAGTGCATTTGGGATCAAAGGAATTTGATAATCTTTAAACAAGGGGTAGTAGATGTGGAGGAAATTTTTCAGATGGTGCAACTTAAGTCCTGGTTGTGGTTGAAGCATAGAGCTAATGATTTTAGTTACTCCTTTGCAGATTGGGTTCTGAATCCTCTAATTTGTATTGGAAGCTACAAGTAGAATGAAGAAACATAAGCACAACCTAGATAACTAGTGTCTGGTGTTCGATTATGTTGGTGTAAGTGAGCTGAAATCTAACTGAAGGGTGGTTAAGGTGTATAGGGGGTAAGGTAGAACCTGGATCAAGCTATGAATGCTATGCAAAACCTCTGGAAAGAATACATCAGATGCTGCAATTTTGTCTGACAAAGGAATGTCTATGAAGGGTGGATTCTTGATGTGATTCCAATAGCCACATAGAACAAGATTCTTGACATTTTTAGGAATCACCTTGAGCTGGAAAATATAGAGGCACTTTTCTTAGAGTTGGATCATGGTTCTAAGACAAGAACTCACCAATAACTAGTACCAAATCCCAAACTCATTTGGATGAACCAAATATTGTCAAATTGAATCAACAAAGGAATTAAAATTGAAAAGACCGAACAGAAATATACCAATATTCAATTGAACCGAACAGAATTAAGAAACAAAACAGAATATAGGTGCTGGAAAATGGAAGAACCGAAACTAAAACAACTCAAAACACAAGGCAACATGAACAATTGAAGAAGAAGAAAGGAAGGAGAAGAGAATGCTCATGAAGATGGAAGGAGGATGGATGATCTCGCCACTAGAAGTGTGGAATGCTCCTAGATGAGAGTGTTGCCGCCACTTGAGGACTCCATGGATCCATCAAGATAAGACTAGGGAAGAAGGCTCCAAAAGCTCTCCAAAGGTCACTCAAAATTTGAGTATAGTTTTCTTAGATTAATTCCAATCTGAATTTTACAAAGAGAGCACCTCTATATATAGCCTAAGGTGCTGAAAATGCAAGCTAAAACAATTCAAATTTCCCTCCCAAAGCTAGCTAAAACCGGCGCCTATTTCAAGCCATGAGGAAGGTGTGACTCCTTCCTTCACTTTGGCACCTCCTATTCTACTTCTACACCTATCTACTAACACACCCCCCTAAAGCTCCTAACTAAAGCCTAAAAGATGCTATAACAAAAGAGGTTTCTAAAGTTTCCCTCTAAGCACCTTCAACTAAAGAAACTACAAAAAGAGAAAATAAATGTCCTCTAGCTCCCAAAGCTTTGAACATGCTTCTTGTAATCCTTTGAGGTGGACTTTGACCTCCATGGGCGTCCTCCATTTGTGCCTCCACCTCTTCTTGAGCTTGATGAGTGGCCTCCATGTTCTCTTGAGCTTGATCTCCATCATACTCCCCGAGTTGGAGAGAATTCGACCACGAATTCTGGAGACCTACAGAAAAAGGAGTTAGATCGCTGACATTAAAAGTATGACTACCTAAGAATGTATCTGGCATATCTAACTCATAAGCATTGTCATTAATCCTCTTGAGGACTTGGAAAGGTCCATCTCCTCGAGGCATTAGTTTGGACTTCCTTTGAGTAGGAAAACGATCCTTCCTCAAGTGAAGCCAAACCCAATCGCCCTCATCAAACAACAATGCTTTTCTCCTTTTATTGGCAAGTTCAGCATACTTGTCAACCTTCTTCTCAATTCTCTTCTTGATGTCTTTATGCAAAGTTTTCACAAAAGAAGCCTTTTCATCCCCATCTTTGCACAAGACATCTTCAAGAAGGGGAATAGGAAGAAGATCAAGAGGTGTTAGGGGATTAAACCCATAGACCACCTCAAAAGGAGAATGGGAGGTGGTAGAATTTACTACTCGGTTATATGCAAATTCAACATGGGGTAGTAAATTCTCCCACACTCTAGGATTCCCCGAAATAAAGCATCTCAATAGTTGTCCCAAAGTTCTATTCACCACCTCGGTTTGACCATCAGTTTGTGGGTGGCAAGTGGTAGAAAATAAAAGCTTAGTGCCAAGCTTGCCCCACAAGGTCTTCCAAAAGTGACTCAAGAACTTAGGATCTCTATCGGACACTATAGACCTAGGAATCCCATGCAAGCGAACCACTTCTTGGAAGAAGAGGTTTGCAATGTGGCATGCATCATCCACTTTGTGGCAAGGAATAAAGTGAGCCATCTTTGAAAAACGATCCACTACCACAAAAATGGAGTCCTTTCCCTTTGATGTCTTGGGTAAGCCTAAGATGAAATCCATAGATATATCTACCCAAGGCATTGAAGGGATAGGAAGAGGAGTATAAAAACCATGTGGATGCATTTTAGACTTAGCTTTGCGGCAAGCTATGCATTTATCACACAAACTATGAACATGTTTATGCATATGAGGCCAAAAGAAATGTTCATGCAACACATCCAAAGTTTTAGAAACCCCAAAATGTCCCATTAAACCCCCCTCATGAGCTTCTCTAACAAGAGATAATCTAATAGAGCATTGGGGAACACAAAGACGTTTTCCTTTAAAAAGAAAGCCATCTTGAATAAAAAAGTCTTTGTGTCCTCCTTTAAGACACTCTTGATAGATGGGAGAAAAATCAAGGTCATCATGATAAAGTTCCTTAATGTGATCAAAACCAAGATATTGAGAGGTTAAAAGATTTAGCAAGGTGTATCTTCTAGAAAGAGCATCCGCCACAATATTTATTTTGCCTTGCTTGTGTTTGATCACATAAGGAAATTGCTCAATGAATTCCACCCACTTAGCATGCCTCTTGTTAAGTTTGTTTTGGCTTTTCAAATATTTAAGAGATTCATGATCACTATGTATCACAAACTCTTTGGGAAAAAGATAGTGTTGCCAAGTAAACAAAGCCCTAACAAGTGCATACAATTCCTTATCATAGGTGGAATAGTTGAGATGACTTCCCTTCAATTTCTCACTAAAATAGGCTATGGGGTGGCCCTCTTGAAGGAGAACAGCCCCAATACCTATACTTGAAGCATCACACTCAATCTCAAATGTCTTAGTGAAATTAGGAAGGGCCAAGATGGGAGCATTAGTCAATTTTTCTTTCAAAGTATCAAAAGCATTTTGTTGTGCTTCTCCCCAATGAAAGACCACATCCTTTTTCACTATGTCATTGAGTGGTGCGGCAATGGTACCAAAGTTTGGGACAAATCTTCTATAGAAAGAAGCTAGTCCATGAAAACTTCGGACCTCATTCAAAGATTTCGGTGTAGGCCAATTTTGAATGGCCACCACCTTTGTTTTGTCCACATGGACCCCTTTACTACTCACAACAAACCCTAGGAATTCTATATGATCAAGAGCAAACATACATTTAGCAAGGTTAGCATACAAATGTTCCTTCCTAAGGGTTTCTAAAACTTGTCTAACATGCAACCTATGGTCATTCAAAGATAAGCTATAAATGAGAATGTCATCAAAGTAAACCACAACAAACTTACCAATGAAAGGTCTAAGAACATGATGCATGAGGCGCATGAAGGTACTTGGTGCATTAGTTAAACCAAAAGGCATAACTAACCACTCATATAAACCAAAGTTGGTCTTAAAAGCCGTCTTCCATTCATCACCCGGTTTGATACGGATTTGATTGTAGCCGCTTTTAAGATCAATCTTTGAAAAGATTTTTGAACCATGTAATTCATCCAACAAATCATCTAGTCTAGGTATGGGATGCCTATACTTAATGGTTATGTTATTGATGGCCCTACAATCCGAACACATTCGCCATGTGCCATCCTTTTTTGGCACTAAGATGATAGGCATAGCACAAGGACTCATGCTATCTTGCACCCACCCTTTCTCAATCAAAGCCTCAACTTGTTGGCGAATTTCCTTGGTTTCACTTGGATTGGTCCTATATGCTGGACGATTTGGTAAAGAAGAGCCCGGTATCAAATCAATTTGGTGCTCAATCCCTCTCAAAGGTGGAAGTCCATTGGGAGGATCTTGAAACACATCTTTGAACTCTTCTACCAAATTTTCCAAGCAATGAGGACTATCAACAAGTGATTCTACTCTAAGAGTTCTAGGGATGGCTAAAAAAAGAGGATGATGAGCCACTATTTCCCTTTCAATGTCACGCCTAGACACAAGGAGTGTAGGCTTAGAACTCTTATCTTTTTTATCTTTTTTATCTTTTTCACTCTCCCTCTTTTTCTTCATGATAACTTGGTCCTCATGGACTTCTCTTGGAGAGAGAGATTTTAAAGTAACCTTGTGACCATGGAGTTCAAAAGATAATTTGTTGGTAAAGCCATCATGTAAAACTTTTCTATCAAATTGCCAAGGCCTTCCCAAAAGAACATGAGTGGCTTCCATGGGCACAACATCACATAATACCTCATCTTTGTATTTTCCAATGGAGAAATGGATGAGGACTTGTTTATTAACAATTATTTCTCCTACTTCACTAAGCCATTGTAACTTGTAGGGCTTTGTATGAGAGATAGTAGGCAATTCAAGCTTATCTACTACTCTTGTACTAGCCACATTTGCACAACTACCCCCATCCACTATCAAGGAACAAATGTTGTTTTGAATAAGACATCTTGTATGGAAAATATTTTCCCTTTGACTTTCATCAAAAGGTTGTGAAACTTGTCCAAGAAGTCTTCTCACAACTAACAAGTCCCCTTCAAGTGGACATTCGCTCTCTTCCTCACTAGATGCATGAAAATGCAATGAATGCTTTGGAGAATCCGAATCATGCTCACTAACTACAATGCCCTCATACATGTACATACTTCGTTTGGAAGGACAATTTGCAGCAATATGACCATAACCCATACATTTAAAGCATTTAGTGTTAGATGTTCTAGTGGGAGACTTAGGTATAGAAGTTGATGGCTTAGATTCCTTGGGTTTGAAAGAAGAATCTTTGGAAGGATGTTTAGAAAAAGAAGTTTTGTTTCTCCAAGACTTGGAGTAGTATCCATCATTGGAAGCATTTTTAAAAGAGTTTTTCTTAGCAAGTTGGGCTTCCACCTTCATTGCAAGATGAACTAAAGAGCCCAATGATGAATACTCTTGTAACTCAACAATGTCTTGAATATCCTTCCTAAGACCACTCACAAACCTAGCAACCATGGCTTCTTCACTTTCTTCTAATTCAATTTTAAGCACAAGCGTCTCAAGCTCCTTATAATATTCATCCACATTTAGCGTGCCTTGTTGAAACCGTTGGAGTCTCAACATGAGGTCTTTCCTAAAATGTGGGGGCACAAACCTAGCGCGCATATGATCCTTTAAAGAGTTCCAAGAGTCCACGGGAGGACCCTTGTGATAGATAATGTCCTTTACAATTCCATGCCACCATTTCATGGCATAATCACTAAACTCTAGGGTGGCTAGCTTGAGCTTATGCTCATCTTGGATCTCATGGATCTCAAAAATTTGTTCACACTTAGCCTCCCAATCTAAATACACATTTGGATCACTAGAACCATTAAAACAAGGTAGTTTGACCGAAGGAAGCTTGGACTTTGCATCATGGTAGAAGCCATTGCCGTAGTGAATTCTTTCCCCTTGGTGATGATGTCTTTGTCCATGGACTTGGGGTGGAGGTCTCCTTCTCCTATGCTCATCTTCACGGCCAACATCATTTGAAGAAGCTCTAGAAGATGGTCTATGAGAATGATGTCCATCATGGATAGAAGGAGATGGTCTAGCTTGTTGTACCTCCATCTTTAGCATTTTCTCCTCCAACCGTCTAATTGTTCTTTGAGCTTCATGTAATTCACCAAGAATTGAAGCTTTGGAAGGAGAATTCTGTTTGTAGGATGCATCACTTGAAAATCCAGCCATTGGTAATTAAAAACAGCAAACACACAAAAACAGCAAACAAGTTAAAAATTAGCAAAAACAGTGAGCTTATGGCAATGAAACTGCCGAAGTGAACTAAGGCTGAAAAGATATCACTCTCAAAGAAATAATGTTCTTGCACCAAGCTGATCTTGAGGCCTTGGAATCCTCAAATGAAATATGTCAAAGCAAGCACACCAATCTTAAGAGCAAACCACCACAAAACCAAAGAAACAATAAAGACAAACAAGAAAAGGTATAAGCAAGGAAAGGTAATTGCAAAAGGAATACTATATGTAAGACAAACTCAAAGAGTAAGAATGAAAGACAATCAAGAAAATAAAGAACTCAATGAGAAAAGTAGGCACACAAAAGAATACCTAAGGAAAAGCACTAGAGTAGATGAAGAAAACAAAAAAATATTAGCTACTGGAAAATTTTTTTTTATGCAAACTGTGCTTGATACTCACTGATTTAACTGGAACGTTGTAGAGCGAACTGGATTATGAAATTTATACCACAGAAAATTCAAGATATTAACTCAATAATGGCACTGGAATCAATTAAAAACAGTAAGCCAATTGAGAGAAATAAATTTTTTAAAATCACTGCCAGATTACCGTATTTTTTTCGGCAGGAATGTACACTTTTTTTATTTTATTTATCATTTTTTGTGTACTGCATATTTTTGAATGATTCTTTTTTCTATTCTTTTCTAACACTTTGAATATCTCAAATCCAGAATTTCAGAATTTTACAGTACGTAAATCAGTTGCAATAAGGAAAAACAGTAAGCACTTTTTTCAGAAACAGAGGAATCCTAATAGGAATAAAAAAACAGGATGATGAACTAGCAAAGACATAATAGAAAATGATGTATTGGAACTTGTATAGGTCTAGAATACAAGTATGAACTCAAATCTAAAAAGAAAATGCACAAAGGATCAACATCAATTCAGAAAATTATATGACACCAAAGCAAGAAACAATCAAAACAATAAAAGTACTACTAGAAGTAATGACATATATGGAATAACATGACTAAGACAAAACTTGACATGATTACAAAATTAAAAGACACAACACAAATTTTAACAACAAGTGAAAGGAAGCTTAAGGTAAACTCTAGGAAGGATAATGCCATTCCAAAAGAGCAACCATACTCATAAGAATTATGAGTGCCATAAACCTTTTCACAAGCACTTGGTGTAAAAGAAAAAACAGCAAGAATACTCAATTAAAATTCTAAAACAGAAACTTAAATTGCAAGAAAATTAAAGAGCTCTTGAAATAAAGTGCACACAACTCAACAATTAAACAAGAAGAACCTAAGACTCATGATACCACATGATGTGATTCCAATAGCCACATAGAACAAGATTCTTGACATTTTTAGGAATCACCTTGAGCTGGAAAATATAGAGGCACTTTTCTTAGAGTTGGATCATGGTTCTAAGACAAGAACTCACCAATAACTAGTACCAAATCCCAAACTCATTTGGATGAACCAAATATTGTCAAATTGAATCAACAAAGGAATTAAAATTGAAAAGACCGAACAGAAATATACCAATATTCAATTGAACCGAACAGAATTAAGAAACAAAACAGAATATAGGTGCTGGAAAATGGAAGAACCGAAACTAAAACAACTCAAAACACAAGGCAACATGAACAATTGAAGAAGAAGAAAGGAAGGAGAAGAGAATGCTCATGAAGATGGAAGGAGGATGGATGATCTCGCCACTAGAAGTGTGGAATGCTCCTAGATGAGAGTGTTGCCGCCACTTGAGGACTCCATGGATCCATCAAGATAAGACTAGGGAAGAAGGCTCCAAAAGCTCTCCAAAGGTCACTCAAAATTTGAGTATAGTTTTCTTAGATTAATTCCAATCTGAATTTTACAAAGAGAGCACCTCTATATATAGCCTAAGGTGCTGAAAATGCAAGCTAAAACAATTCAAATTTCCCTCCCAAAGCTAGCTAAAACCGGCGCCTATTTCAAGCCATGAGGAAGGTGTGACTCCTTCCTTCACTTTGGCACCTCCTATTCTACTTCTACACCTATCTACTAACACACCCCCCTAAAGCTCCTAACTAAAGCCTAAAAGATGCTATAACAAAAGAGGTTTCTAAAGTTTCCCTCTAAGCACCTTCAACTAAAGAAACTACAAAAAGAGAAAATAAATGTCCTCTAGCTCCCAAAGCTTTGAACATGCTTCTTGTAATCCTTTGAGGTGGACTTTGACCTCCATGGGCGTCCTCCATTTGTGCCTCCACCTCTTCTTGAGCTTGATGAGTGGCCTCCATGTTCTCTTGAGCTTGATCTCCATCAATTCTACTCTTATTTCTATTGAGAGAAAGAAGGAGAACAAATTGGTTATGGCAAATAAGATAACTACTCTCCCAAGTATGCTGGAACTATGCTGGAATCACTAGGAATGTGCACGTGGCTCATAAACTAGTAACCTTGTGTGCCTAACGGTGCATGTAATTGTGTTTAACAGATACTGAAGAATGAGACGTTGTAGGTGATAACTATGTTTCCTTTGTGTACAAGTGGATGTTGGGAATTTTGTGTAGGTGTTTGAACCGGTCTCATGGTTATTATACATGAGTCGGCACACACATCCATGTTTTTTGTATACGGGTTGAGATACCCCTGAAGTACCTCCTTTTATTAATTTTATTCTTTGCTGATAAAAAAAAATGGTCTTAGTCTATATAACTTAATAATTTTTCATAGTTCACATTCTTATCTTACATGTATGATTTTATCCTCAACTTCCTAACAAGGGAATATACTTTTATCATACTCTTCTAACTCCCATCTCATGTAAATATATGCTTGGATCTTACTTGTTTACATGAAATTTAGCATAGAAAGAAACAACGAACACTGCCCCAAATGATAGAAACTGATACCCTCTTTCAACTAGTTCTTTTATCAACAATAAAAAAATTAAATAAAAAAGAGCAGTTAAGAGTGCTTCAACCCTTATAAAAAAAATACAAACCTACCCATAAATATAGCCAACAAATCATAAGATAATGACTAAAAAAAGGATAAACTCATTTGGACAGAGGTACTCGTCGTCCAGCCTCACATTGTGCCTTTAACCAACACTTATATTTCAGCACCATAAATGAACCCATGTCATAGTATGAGATTAAGAAAACAAAGAAGAAAGCTCTTGTGATAACTCTGGCATTCTAAAATAATCCCTACCATATTGCAATTTCAATATTGATAGCATTTTCTGCCCTTTGTAATAAACTCTACCTCAGACTTCTCTACCATACTATATTTGTTAACCTGATACCTCAATAAAAGACTCACATAAGTGATAAACATATTTTCTTATAATTAAAATATTTTGTATAACATTTAATATTATTCATGTATCAGTTGTCATTAGATTTGTAAGACAAAAATTTATAAGAAGATTGTGGAGATGTGAGATAATACCTTCCCCAAAAAGGTTTTGTATAGTTGAAAATTAGAGGCTCACACAATAGTGAGAACTACCCTAGTTTCTTTCTATAATGTAAGAACTTCATTCATGCATCTAATTGCATAATAGCTATGTGTAAGCTATAGTAGTAAAAACCTACCCGTACCCTTTAACCTTACCGAATCTTTGTGCCTTGCTCAATAATCATTACAAGAAAAAAGAAAAAATTTGTATTTCGTCAGCCAAATATAAACGCAAATGAACCAAAAGCAAATGAAAAAACGTCGGATTTACGTTGATTAAGTATCAGACGAAAAAAATACGAAAGAAAAGTGTTTTTTTTGTCGAACAGCACGAACGACGTAATTTATGTGGGTCAAGCTGACATAAAAGGGACATGAATAACGTAATATCGTCGGCTTATATGTGGGCCAAGTCAACACAAAACTTAAGGAAAAAAGAAAAAAAAACTTACGTGAACTTCGCCCACACATAAATGGAAGCGATAAAAAAAATATTTTTTTTTGTGTAAATGCTTTAAAAAATATTTATTTTTTCTTTCTAGCCATTTCTACCTGCAACATTAAGGATAACAAATCCCCAATCAGAAAAAAAATAAAAAATTATTCACAACACATTCATAATTCAGAATAACAAATCCCAATCAACATTCACATCACATTAAAAAAAAAAAATCATCCAAATAGATAAACAAGTCATTCACATAATTTCATCCACCCAAATCAACCATCCAAAAACTCAAATTTTAAAAATTTACCTCAAAAGAAGGATGGAAGACCGACTTTGAGTAGGAGGTAGAGCTGGACATGGTGGAGCAGCATTGAAGGCACGTTAGAGCTTAAATGAAGAAAAAGAAAAGAAGTTAAGAAAAATAATAAGATACAAAGAAGAAAAGAAAAGAGAAAGGGAGAAATAAGAGACAATCGACAGTGACAGAAGCGGGACGGGGCAACAAAACTAGGAGGCACAGCAGCAGAGGCAGTAAGGGCAGGAGACTTGCGACGAACTTCAAGCTCAAATGAAGAAGAACAACAAAATGTTAACAAAAATAAGAGAAGAGAAAATAAGAGAAACGGAGAAACAAGAGCAAACCTACGGTGAAGAAAAGTCGGAGAAGTGACGACAGACAACACAACAACGGAGAGTTAAAATGCAGAAAGTGTGAATGTGAAAGGGGAAAGTGAGGAGAATAAGTGTGAAAGTGAGAAGAATTAGGATTTCTCAATTTGGGAAAAATGAAGGAACTGAGTGCGGGTAGCAAATTGTGTTATTTAAATAGTACATTGTATTGTATGTGATAGAGGCGCACATTTTGCGTCAACTGGCCGACGCCAACCCCAACATAAATAAAAATGAATTTATAAAATTCAAGATATAATTAAGAAAAATTTATATTTTTATAAATTCTTTCAAAAATACATAAATCACTAAATTTAATAGATAATTAATTTACCATTTTCATAATATTTCAAACATTTAATTAAATCTTCATAAAGTCAGTAAAATTACTACATGTTAAATTTATGAATTTATATTCATAAACTTATATATTTTATATTTTATATAACATTTACAAAATATAAATACATATTTTTTTACTCAATTATTATTTTTCTAATTTTTCAATTCTTTTTAAACTTTTTATGATAATTTATTTAAATAACTTTATTACAACATTAATATTCAAAACAAAAATATTTATTACAACATTAAAAAATTTAAAATAAATAAATCATGTAATAAAAATATGCATACAATAAACTATTCAAAATTAAAATATTATAAATTAAATAAATTTAAAATAACTAGTTTTTAAAAAAATAAAAATATTTAAATATATCCATGCGGTATGTAGGCCGACGTCATCTTAAATTATGTGCCGGTTTAGGACGACGCAATATTATTATTAATTTATTTTTTCTTATTCTTCTTATATGTTCCATATGCGTCGGAGGGTCCATGAAAAACGATTTTGTGTCGGCTTTGTATGGGTTTGATTGATGAAAATGGCATTCAGGCTTAACCGACACAAATGTATGGCAGCTAATGACATGTTTTTTTTAGTGAATGTTGGAAGAACCAAAATTCTATTTTAACTTTTAAGTGTGAGTCTCACTATTTTCCCATATAATATACTAATTTTTTTTTAAACTTTACTCCTGAAAATTGTTTATTCATTCAGATTTGATTATTTGAGTAAATATTGAGATTTTAATTGATGTTATTTGTTCTAACACGTACTCGTGAAGATTACGATAAAATTTCATAGAACAACCACAAATAATCTTTAAATTTGATTTTTTTTTAGGCCTGAATAAATTATGTAATAGTAAAACTAAATTTTCTATATTGTGGGTTTTTTTTTTAAAATATGGGTTTTTGTTAAAATATTGGTATTAGAGAGTTGTTATTTTGCAAATAGTTGAAATAGAATAATATTTTCCTAAACCGATCTTTCAGGTGTCGTCGAGATTTTAGGATAGTTGTTGCACGTCATTAGAATAACGAATTTTTGATCGTTCTAATCATTAGAAGAAAATCATCAAATAGAAATCAATTTTTAGAGATCAAAATAAATTAGATACCATTTTAGAAACTAAAAAAATTAGTTTCTATTATTGTTAAATAGTTTCTAAATTGGTATCTAATTAGCTACCAATGTTTTAACTACCAATTATTTAGTTTATAAATTTGGTAGCAAAAACCTTGGTTGCTAATTAGATACCAATTTAGAAACCATTTAACAATAATAGAAACTAATTTAGAAACCAAAAATTTATTTAGTTCCTAAAATAGTCTCTAATTTAGTCACTATAACAATTAATTATTTTTTGTTTCTAAAATTGGTTTTTATTTCATGATTTTCTTGTAGTGAATCCTGTGATGTTCTCCTTTTGTCTCGGTCTTTATTCGATAAGGTGGGTAAATTGAGTCTGAGGTTCATCGTTACGATTTTCTTCTATGTATTCGCATGACAATGGTCTCCTAATTTCGAATAGGCCTAGGATGAAACATTATTGAATAAACTTTTTTATGCAAATGAATTATTGAATTATTTTCCCTACATCTAAGTTGTTCCTTTTTCGAAATCTCGTAACAAAAGTTTATACAAGCAGTTAAATGTTATGATGATATGTTTTTTTTCTTACTTCTAAGTGAGTTTTGTGTTATACGTAAAATAAGATTTAAATATATGAAAATAAGTTTTTTGGAAAACTGAAGAATAAAATTCTCCATAATAATAGCTTCTAGCTTCTGTCATCGTTTTTTCTTCCGTGTTTTCTTTGGTTGCTCTCATTCTGAGTGTAGTAGGAGAACCAGATCCAGAATCAGCACCGGATGATGGAATATCAACTGATCTATATCAACAACAAACTACATAGACGGTTGCAGTCCAGGTTACAAGCACGTTTCCTTAGGATTCGGCTTTAAAGATGGTTTCTTTTTTCTGAATGAAAATGGATATCAATGTTGTCAATAACTAACTTATATTACTTTGATGTCTATTTTATAAAACTTCAATAAAAAAATTTTGGAATAATTTACTAGTTAATTAAATGATTTTTTTATTGTGGAAATCTTTTGAAACAACTACTCACATCCACTTAAAAATTTCTTCATTCTTTATTAGGAATATGACATATCAAAATATACTTTAAGGAATTTTTTTTTATAACATGAAGAGAACAAAAATTAAAAAATGAGGGAAATATTTTGATTTTTTCTTTTGTATTTTAGAATAGTTTGTTTATGTATTTTTTTTGTTTGTTTGAGTTCCTATATCAAAATTGATGCATTTTGAAGAGATAGTTTGTTAAGATTTATAGTCATTTGAATTGGTGTTATGAATGGTGACAATAAGGACTTAGAATATATTTTTAGAGTAGAAGTGATATATTTAAAATGACACTTGAATATTTTGTTATTGAAGTGAAAAGAGTGTATAAATAAAAGAATTAGTTTCCGGTTTTATTTAAAAGAAATTATTTTTCCTTCCTTTACCGTCTCTATAAGTTTCTAACCTCCTTGCTCATCAGTTTCATGATAACAGTCCGTCATTGAATTCCTGACAATGAATACTACAAGACTGCATGATCAAAAGTTTAATTAGAGTAAGTTCATTTTTTATCATTTTCCTTTGAGTCAATTTTGAACCTTTTAGATTTGTTTTTGGCATACGTTTTGTATGTAGTGTTTTTAACTTCAAGATTAGTCTCTTTTAGTTCAAAGTCATAGTGATATGGTTAGATGTTTAATTTTTAATAGAATAAGATCTGAAAATGGGATGACGTGGTTACCAGTTTTAAATCTTTTTGCAGGATTGCTTGTTTTTTAGTAAAATAGTTTGAATACATTCACGTGTAAAGGTACATTTTATCGGCACCCAAGAAAAATTATTCAAGAAAAATTACTTGATCAGCTAATAGCTGATATTTGCTTATAAAGATGAGTCGCACAACTAAAAAACAAGGAACTTAATGAAGCTGTATGAATAAAAATCAAATGATAAAAATTGAATTCTTTTAATTCAGAAATCAATTGACAGAAAAGTATGTGTTTTTAACTAGTGTGAAACTCAGCATACAAAAGTTGGTTAAATTAGTTCAGATTTAATTTGATAAAGATAAGAGAATATTTTTCACCAATTTCTTACCTTCAAATGGCTTATAGGTGTTAAAAACTTATCAAAGATAATGTCCCTTAAAAGTAGGAAGCAGTTTCCACTTTCTTTAAAATGCACGTCAGTTTTCTTGTGGAAGGCAAACTTTGACAATTCCTTTCTTCTTGTATTTTTCCACTCACCTACACCATGTGCTTATTGAAGTAGCTTGGGAAACCCATTTACTAAATCAAATTCCCTTCTTCAAACCAAATTGCTTGAATAGTTTGGGATCATGTTGAAATAGGACTCGTTGCACCATTCCACTTAGTCTTTTTTTCATGCAAAACGTTCACATGAAACTCTGAAAACTGAAACTAGCAGTACATGTGAAACAATATGCCTGTTTAATGAGTGACTCTAAAGAACAGATCTTGATTCGAGCATTGTTGTCATTTGTCAATAATTAATTTTGGCCTCACTGCTACTAATTTTCTGTACAATTGCAGCAAACCAACTTTCCGTAATGCAACTATTATTAAAATGTAAACATTCCAATAAGAGAAGAAAAACATTCCAATTATTTCCAGAATATCATCTAGGGCATAGACAACACTGGAACAAGCGGCTAAAACTACAATTCCAACAAGGAGCAAATAGTGAAATAATAACAATTTGGAATGTATTCAATACGTTCTAGAAACTGATTCCAAAAATGGCCAATTTATGAAAAAAATATTACAAAAACAAGGAGAGGTGAACTTAAAAAGTTGCAGACACGCAGAAAATCTCTAATGTGAAAACCCCTACTACTTTCGAAAGGCAAGGTGTAACTGATGTAGTAATGTTGCAGGTTGAATCGAGTCGAGTTGCATCAAATCTAGAAAAATATTTGAAATGATGTTACTGAAAGAGTGACACTGGAGTGTTTGATCAATTTTGATTAATTCTTGTGAACAATTGAAGACTACCCTGAATGAAAATTCATAATTTTGGTAATTCTAATGTCGAAGTTGGAACACAATTGACATTTTTCTAAAAAGTGAACAAGGACATTACAAAAAATAGAGATTAAAGTTTTATAGAAACTCAAAAGAAATCAGAAGACACTGTCTATTGTGTTTTCATTTTTTCTGTTTTACCTAGTAATATTGTTTGTCCCTTGTGCTCTTCTATTTTTTCATTTTCTTTCTAACTTCTTCTTTTGCTCTTTATAGAGTCTCATTTTGTCTTCCTCTAAATGTTCACAAAGTGATCGCCACAGAGAAAGAAAGTAGTATTCTGTACCATCTATAAATGCCTCTGTGTATCTAAAAGCCAAGCAACTGATAAAACCAGAGTTCTATAATAAGTTCAACATGCACATTCTTTAGCTTTAACATCCACTAACAATTTAAATAACGCTATCATATTTGAAAATAATTCAAATACACTATTATATCAATAAATAGATATCAATTTAGATAAAAAAATAAAATAATTAATTGTTATATTGACTAAATTAGATAATATTTTAGAGGCTAAAAAAATTATTGGTATCTAAATTAGTTTCTATTATTGATAAATAATTTCTATATTGTTATTTAATTAGTTATCAAGGTTTTAACTATCAATTATTTAGATTCTAAAATTGGTAGCTAAAATTTGGTAGATAATTAGAAATCAATTTAGAAACTATTTATAAATAATAAAAACTAATTTAGATACCAATAATTTTTTTAGTCTCCAAAATAGTATATAATTTAGTCAATATGATAACTAATTATTTTTATTCTCTAAAATTGGTTTCTATTTAATTTTTTTTAATAACAATTAAAAAATGATTTGAAAATTTGATCAACTAGGCAATTAACTTTCATGTTATATGATAATTTTATTTTTTATCATAGTAGATCTTATACTAGGATCTGAGAAAATATTGAAGTTCAAACCACACAAGATCAAGGAAATGAAATTAGGCATAACACCAAGATCTACAAATGAACAAAGGACCAACTACAATCTAAAATTTCGAAACAAATCCACATGTCATACTTGTAAAAAACCACTTCACTCCATGCTTATCAATATCCTTTTCATTGTGTCCAAAATTATCAGCTTTTGCATTGGAGTTGCAATTGATGGGTGGTGGTGGATCGCATAAATTATTGCCAATAAAGTTGGAGGCATTAAAGGTTTACAATTGAGTTCCTGTTGGATTTTTTTTCCTTCAAATCATTATGAGACAAGTCTAACATATTGAGAAGGCTCAATTTTGAAATAGTTGGAGGGATTTCATAGAAAGTTGATTCCTTGAGAAATCGGTGGACAACAATGATCCCATATTTCTTTGCTTTCTAATTTTTTATGTTAGAATTTAATGACTTAAACAAAATGGGGGGGGGGGGGAGTGAATTGTTTTAGGGAATATTTTCGCAAATAATTGATTGGAATGAAGATTTATGAAGAATTACAGAATAAGTAATCAGGTCAGCTAAGAACCAAAACAGTTTTAAATAGATTTTAGAAAAACAATCAGTTGTTTATACGTTTTAACCGATTGTTTATACCAGCAGAGTTAAAATCACACTACAAACAGTTTTATATGAGTGAGAGAGAGAGAAAGAGAAAAAAAATCACACAACCAATTATACTGGTTCACTCCTTACTAGAGCTACATCCAGTCCCCAGAAACCACTAGGTATTTCACTACGTAACCAACAACAAATTACAAACACCACACAACCTAGACAATTACCAAAGAGACTAGAACAGATTACACCTGATACAGGAAATCACAGTTGATCCTAATCCACTTCTTAAACCAATGCAAAGCCAAGGCAATCTTGCTATCTTGAATCAATCTTTCACAAAAGTGTTTTTGAATCTCTCTTTTTGTGTTTTTCAAATAGGGAGGTAATCCCATATTTATAGCTCTCAAAATAGTCGTTTGAGGCAGTTAAACAAGAGCCAAAACAAATTCAAATAACTGAAAACAGATTTAACAGATTTAAGAAAAGCTGTTAGGATTTTTCAAATATCAACCGGTTGAATTGTCGAATCAACCAATTGATTTGGTTTGACAGTTAAGTCAACCAAAGTTAAATCAATTTGAAAACCTTTTAAACATACTAAGTTAAAAACAATCGATTAAATTGACAAAACAACAGGTTGTTTTTCACTTTGCTTTGAAAAACTCTTTTTCTTTTAAAGCACAAATTGATTTAGATTTGAGTTGACTAAAAGTGGATTTAACAAATTCTAAACACCCCATAACCCATCCCCATGAGCAGCCACACAGTCTTCAAGCATTTTCCTCGGATTTGGAGACATCAAAGCTTCATTTTCAACATTTTATACATTGTTAGTCGCCATCTTAGAAAACTTCTCACACTTTAACTTTTTCTCATCTTATAAGATTTTTTTTAATGAGTTAAGTTTAATTTGATATAGTCAATATTTTTTGCTAGACCATGCTAGACTCATTCTATTGCTGAGGAAAAATTGGTTTATGAGAAATTGGAGGATTGCCTATATGTCTCATTGATAGAGATGGTAATCATAACGCTAATATGAATGTTAAGGTTGAACTAAAAAAACCAAAGCCATAAGACTACAACAAACAATTATCATTTGTTGGACTTCAATAACTTTTGATGTTGAAAATTAGCCCCAACAACCCTTTAACTACTTCAAGTACTGTTGCAGGGTATGTTAGTACTTTTGTTCAATAAGAGAAAACAACTCCCTGAGATGGTTTTCTAGAAGTAGAGATATGAGTGAATTCAATTCCATTTGGCGAACAACATTTATAATTCCAAAATTTCATAGGACCATGTTGAGGGTACTATAATTCCTCAATCCTATCCTTTGTTGTTAAAATAAAATAGAACATAATTTTTAGAAACTGATCAAATATGATTTGTCAACTGAACTTGTTAAAGAATATTACAAAAATAATGCATCAATACTCCTTGGTAAATAGGAGTTCGGAATGTGTCTAAGTTAGGACAAGGGAGGGCAAAAATTTGTGGAAAGTTTAGAAACTCCATAATCCAATGCAAGCGCCAACCCTTATTAAATTCATTCAAACAAATTTTATATTCATGTCGTGAATCTTCCTACATGCTATTATCAAGTGTGTTATAACTATCATTGTCATTTAGGTTAGGTGGATTGTCTTTATAAATCCTTTTATATTTGTTGGAGCACTTAAGTTGATTTTAGAGTCAACTAGATTGGTAGATTCAAAGATCATCTTGGTAGATCATCTTGGATCACAATCTGAGCCTTTTGTTTCATCAATCACCACATCACTATTTATTGTCACTTGTTTGTTCCTGCTAGAATTTGAAAATTTTCTTATGATGGATTACCTTCTTATTTTTTTTATCATTTATTACTTCTTAAATTAAAATAAATAATTTCTCAAAATATATGAGAAGATGAATATTTTACCTATGGAGTAGATGTGACTACTTGTTTTAGAAATACAAAAGTAACTCTTAGAGCTCATTTTGTATTTAGTGAGTTTGTTGTGGTTATGAAACATTCTTTTCCTATAATATACAATATCTCCTTATTCCAATTTATTCTTCATTTAACACTTTAACGTGGTATCAATAGCCTAAACATTGTTTGAGGGATTGTGACCAAAACCAAAGAGAGAGAAAAACCACACACAAATCCTCCAAAACAAAAAATGACCTCCATTTCATCTTTGGCTTGCAAAGATGAAGACTTATTTGAGAGCATAAAGATTTTTGGATATAAAAGAAGATGGTAGTATTCAAACTTCATTACTTCATAACCCAACAATAGAACAACTCAAAAGTCACGTTGAAGAAATAGAAAAGAAAGGAAAATTAGTTGCTATCATAGAAACAACCTTACATGATGGTACTTTAATCAAGATTATTACTCCGAAAACTGCTAAGATAGTTTGGGACCTGATTGCATCCTTCTGTAGGATGATAACCAATATGTATAACTAACTCTCATCTATTGTCAAGTTTCCTTTTAAACTGATATAGCACACGCTTAAAATAAATTAATTCAAATTATTTTGAGATGACCAACACCAAGCTTGCGCCTTGTCCAAGATCTTCCCTTCTAGTTTCTTAATGGGTGATATATTTAGAACATGTTCAACCATAAAAATTTCATTCCCCCATAGATAACTTGTAAACCTTTGCTCCTCTACATATGATAAGTGTCAGTAATATTTCATATTAAAAGACAGATACTTATGAATTTTTATTGATAAAATAACTATAATTCAATCCCTAATTTATGATTTTAAACCTTTTTTACATGTATTGTGATTATAATATGAATAAGAATGATTTATTTCCAAATTTGTGTTAATTTCAGGATTCTAGGGGAAAATGGAGATGAAAGGGCTAACAGAGAATATACAAGATGAAATGGGGAAGTTGGAACATTGAAAACTCGCTCAAAACTCACCCAAGCAAGATCAATCTAGAGGAACTCACTCAAGACTTGCCCAGACGAGTTCACTCCAGAGAAGTTGGACTTTTTCTTGTCAAACTCGCCCAAGCAAGTAATAACTCGCCTAGGCAAGAAGTCATTTAGCCCAAACCCAATTAGGTTAAATATGAGGCGTGAGACATAACCTTATATATCATTGGGAGAGGAGGCAGCCGTCGAGGAAAAACATCATGAATCTTCTTTTCTTGCTTTCCATGCTTGTAATGACCAACATGAGTGGCTAATTCTTCCCTTTGGGATTGGAAGTAATATGTTCAAATTCATATGTATTAAGGTGATATTTATCTATAATATTCAGTTATTGATTGATGATTGATATTATCATTTTATTCTCAAAGATTGAATTATTCATGATTTTGATCCTTAGATTTGACTGAAAAGTAATTCTAAGCATCTTACCTAAATGATAATGATTAACATATTTGAATAATAGAAATAGATTTGAAATTTTAATTTCGGTATAACATTTGTTTGTAATGATAAGAAGTTTTTATAAATGTGGGAGGAATTGAAATTTACGAGACTCTTTTAATAATTTTGTATGCAAGGAATAAATATGAATGATTTTTATATGTGCATCAATATCTATCAAGATTGAATATTATATTCTTTTGAAAAATAAAGACGAGTGAGAAGGACGAACCCCAATCCCAATTTTCCCAATTCACTTATACAAATCTTTTACTTTGCTTTATTTAATTTCTTGCAAATTCATTGTACAAACAACCTTTCCAACAAACTTTTACAAATTATCTTATATTTAGTGAATATTACACTAGAGAGTTTAATTGTTCCTTGTGGGTTTGATAGTCATCCTCAGAGAAAAATTGTTACTTCTTACACAGTACACTTGTTGTAAAATAGTCACCCTCGCCATATTCATCATGGTTTTGTTTTTCGTTTTTGCTTTACCATTATGTTGTGGTGTATAAGGAGGTTAATGGATACCTTATCTTTCAGAGTAGCTATTGAATTCATCATAAACATATTTATCACTGGTTATAATTGTCACTTTGTCTCTTAGTTGAGCATTTGAACTTCACATATCACATACATCACTTTCCTTCAATGGTATTGGGTTTGATTCTTAGTTTGATCAATCATCATAAGCTACGTTTGTCTCATCATTGGATTTTCCTTTTCCTTCTTTTCAACTTTAGCATTCATGCAAAATGTCTCAACTTATTTTAGTTATAACATTAGATCTTCTTCTAGTTAAACTTCTTTCTGTTTTGATTGACCCCAATTTTTATTGTTGGTCAGGTTATTCAGATCTTGAGCAGTTCAATCTTTGTTGTTGGTTGATTCATTCAATCTTCTTCCTTTCTATTTTTATTTCCTTTTTTTATTGCAACTCCTTTTATTCTTGAAATTATTTTGGACTTGTAATGCTCACTTTTGTGCCTTCTCAGAATTTCTTCTCTCATTGATTCTTTGTTCATGGGCTTCAAGTGAGTTATGTAATTCTTCAATACTTATTGAATTAAGGTTATTCGATTATTCAATTCACAAAAGAAATAAAAGAATAATGTGAAAATAATGTTATACAAATCATATCCACATGTTTATCCGAGATTCTCTTTGAAATACTTGATTCCATTCACCAGAATCTGAATTTCGTTTAAACAATTTGCAACATATTCTTGATCATTTATTGAAAGCAACTTATATTATCTTCTTAAAGTCTGTAACATGAATTTCTTTGTCATGCAAGACCACCATAGGTCTTAACTAAAATATCTCACACTTGATTTGTTGTAGTGGCAATGTATATTTTCCCAAAAGTAGTAGCATCAACACATTGATGAATGAAGAATTCTACCTTACTATCATGTTCTTCAATTGGACACACTTTGGAGGTCGTTGGATCGACCTTGATCTTGATACTAATTGGTTAGAAATCACAAACACAATTAAGAAGAAAGAAATTATAGAAAGATAATGTTCTATATTATTTTGAAATGTACATCCTTGCCCTATTAATTAAAGATAACTTATATAGTATTAATTAACTAAGATACTAATTGTCTAAAAAACTTTAGTGAATTACAATTTCTAACACTATTTTCATTTTCAACTCCTAGTTGCATTAATGGTTTTTTTTGTCTTGTGCCTTCGAGACAGGAAAGACTAGGCTATTAAAGTGATTAAATTACTTATAGTATTATTAAAAAAATTATGTTATACAATTTTATGTATTGAACTATAATCAACTTATTAAATCAATATATTAATAATAATTTAATATGTTGGTCACATCATAGACTATTTTAAAGTTATGGACATATACACTTGTGTGCATAGATCCGTTGTTAACAATGCCTTATAATACAAAATTTTCCCATTATATCGAACTCATTCCTAAATATTGAAACATAATATTAAGCTAAGTAAATATGTCACTTCAAATGAAAAACTTTTAATCAAAAGTATAAACTATTTGAATTTTAATCTGTGTGATCTAATATTTTTCAACATAGTGTTACAACTAACTGATTTTACATCTTTATAAAAAAAATCAAAGAAGAAAGAAATGGTCTAAAAACTTATCAACCTAAAGTAATACAATGTTAATCAAATCAAATTTGATTTTAAGTTATGCTAACCATTACCACCACATATATAATATTAACCTAAGCCTTTGACTAAATATATGGCTTTAAGTCTTTTCAACAAGAGTTCTATGTAGTGAAAATTAAATCTACATTGTCCAATTTTTGTAATAGAAGATTACAATTTGTTGATCTTGCTTTTGTGAAAAAATTAACAAGATTTTATCTATAATAAGTTGAACCTGTGATTCTTTAGAATCAACATCCATTAACAAAATTTACATAATGCTCTCAATTTTTTTTTTTAAATATACATAAATGACCCTAAAATATGATCAACCAACAAATACATTGTAAAATAAACTAACATTCATGTTGCACGACAATTTTATTTTACAACAAGATTACATAATGATATTGCATCAAAAAATAGATTGAAGTTTGAACCACAAATGATCAAGGAAATGAAAATATGCATAACGCCATGATCTACAAATGAATAAAGGACCGACTACTATCCAAAATCCCATGACAAATCCAAATGTCATACTCACAAAAAACCAATTTACTCCATGTTTATTACTCCCTTTGTCATTGAGACCAAAATTAGTAATTTTCACATTGGAGCTACAACTGATGGGTAGTGGTGGTCTGCAAAGATTGTTGCTGATAAACTTTGAGGCATCAAAGGTTTGCAATTGATTTCCTGTCGGGATTTTCCCCTTCAAATGGTTATAAGACAAGTCTAGCATACTCAAAAAGCTCAAATTCGAAATGGTTGAAGGGATTTTACCAAAAAGTTGATTCCTTGAGAAATCGATGGACAATAATGATCCCATATTACCAATGCTTCTTGGAATATGACCACTTGGGACAAGTTCAAAAATCTCAATGCATTTAAATTTGTGATTTCCCTTGGTATTTCTCCTGTTAGATTGTTATTGGACAAATCAATGCTTGTTACCAATCCAAGAAAGTTTTTGTACTCGTCTCTTCTTCCTTTCAGCCAAAGAAGAACGCTGACTATACTATAATCCACATATATATTTGTATAGTTTATAGCAGAACAAATGATGAGAGAATCCATGAATTTGTTCATCTCTGTCATGGCCTTCAAGTTATTAAAACAAGTAGGTATGTTTCCAGTCAAAATATTTTGTGCAAGGTTTAACACTTGAAGAAGACTCATATCACATATCTTATCAGGAATATGACCAAAAAATCTATTTGATCGAAGGATAAGAACCTTCATATTTAAAAGACTTTCTCCAACCCAAGCTGGAATTGTTCCTGAAAATTTATTTTCACCAAAATCCAACAAAATCAATTTATTGGTCTTCTTCAAAATTGTAGGAAATATCCCTGAGAGTAAGTTGTTACGAATGCGTAAAGACTTTAGCTCTGTCAAGGAACCCATGGACTGGGGAAAGTTCCTAACAAAATTGTTGCTTTGTAAATTTACATCCACTAAATATGGCCAAATGACCCAACAGTTGGGTATTTCTCCTGACAAATTACTTGATGCAAGATTGAGAAATTGTAATTCCATTTGCTTGTCTTGATTTTTGCATAAGAAATCATCCATGGATTTGGAGAATGAGTTGATTGAAAGATTTAAAGAAGCTACACTACTTGAAAGAGAGGGTAATTTTCCACATAAGTTATTTGCACTTAGATCAACAATACTAATAGATAATGGATTTGTTAAAGTAGTCCCAAACTCACCATGGAGATGTTGTGAGAGAGGTTTAGAAAATTTGCTTGAGAAAAAATTACCAAAACCAAAAAGGAATAAAATCTGAAATTCCTGTGTTAGACATAACTATATATTGAAGAGTGTTATTTTGTGACTGAATCCATGATGGAAAGTTAGGACCTAATTGCCAGGAGCTGATATCCAAATTGGTAAGTTGAAAAGTAGGATGCCAATTGGGACTCACTTTTAAAGTTAAATTGTTTCCTGATGCATAAAAACTATTCAAGTTGGTCAGATTTTCAAGATGACCTTCCTTGACAATTCCTTGAAAATAATTATCATAAATGTCAAGGTGTGACAATTGAGAGAGTGATCTGAAACTTTCAAATGGATTTCCAATAAGCTGATTTGATGACAAAATAAGATTTCTCAATGATAAAAGTTTTTCAAGTGATCTTGGAAGTTCTCCAATTGGACCTTCAAGTTGATTTCTGGATAGATCAAGTGCAATAAAAGAAGTCAAATTTCTCAAAGAAATTGGAATTGGACCTTAAAGTTGATTGTGTGACAGATCAAGTGTAATCAGAGAAGTTACATTTCCCAAGATATTTGAAATAGTCCGTTGTAAAAAGTTTAATGATAGGTCCAAGAACTTGATATGAGGAAGACTATCGTGAAACCAATCAGGTATAGAAGATGAGAATGAATTTCGACGTAGGTCAAGATTTTCAAGAAGTGTGACGTTTCGAAGACCATCGGGAATTGGACCTTTGATGTTGTTAAAAGGAAAAGTAAGAGAAACAAGTTTCTTTTGTCCAAACACCCACTTTGGAACAAAATAATTTGAAGAAGGATAAGATATATAATGAAGATCGAGAGTGAGGAGAGACGAAAAGTTAAGAAAGGATAATTGATTATAGTGAGAGAGAATACATCTTGACAAATGTAAGTGCATTAAAGAAGGAAGAGTCGAATGTGATAGGTTTGCTCCTTCCAAATCAAGGTATTCAAGCTTTGAAAGACTTGATAGCCAATCAATGTTTTCTGTAAACAAAAAATTAGTTCTGAGTTTAAGGTAGAGCAAATTGGAGAGATTCCCAATTTGATAAGGAATTATCCCACTGGCAACCGACATCAAGCCTAGATACGCCAAATTGGAAAGATTCCCAATCTGAAGAGGGATGTTACCCAGGAATCCAAAATAAGATAGGTCCAAGTGAATTAAAGTGGTCATTGTCCCAACAAAAGAAGGAATTGGCATACCTCTTCCAAACAATTCATTGGAGCTCAGGTCAAGATAGAGCAAATTTGAGAAATTTCCAATCTGAGGAGGAATGTTCCCCATGAATCCAGAATAAGAGAGGTCCAAGTGAATTAAAGTGGTCATTTTCCCAACAAAAGAAGGAATCGGCATACCTCCTCCAAGCAATTCATTGGACCTGAGGTCAAAATAGAGCAAATTTGAGAGATTTTCAAAATGAGGAGGAATGTTTCCCGTGAATCCAGCATGAGAAAGGTTGAGGTGAGTTAAGGAAGTGATTGTTGCAATGAAAGAAGGAATTGGACTGCTTCCAAAATGATTGTCGCTGATATCCAAGTAAATCAAATGCTTCAAATCAACCAAACAAGGATTTATCTCTCCACCGAACGCCTGTCTACTATAACTCTTTGTATAATCTCTACTATATTTTTGAAATATTTTCACAAGTACTGAAGGTTGACTGAAAATATATGAAGAATTAATCCAATGAAAATCTATTTAGCCAAATAGAAAACTGTTTTTAAACTTGATTATAGAAATTCATCTTGTTGTTTATGCCAGTAGATTTGAAAAGCAAAGTTAAAATAGTATAATGAGTGTAGGGATAGAGGAATTCACACAAGATGTTTATACTGGTTCACTCTTAACCAAAAGTTACATCCAGTCCTCAACTAACCATTGAGAATTCATTATGTAATCAAACTTAGATTACAAAACACACACCAAAAGTGATGATCTTGAACCCCTCAAGAACACACACAACTTTTGGCAAACCACACAGTTTCTAGAAACACCTTTTGAAACTGCACCAGACCAAAACACACAGAAATACAATGTTCAAGGAAGAAGGGAACATAATACACCTGGATAAATCAAAGCTTAAAGTTCAGAATTACAAGACCTAATCTTATTCCACACTTGAGATGATCCAAAAGCTCTTTGAAATCTTGAAAACTGTTTTTGATTGATCTCTCTTTCTTAGTTAATGCATAGAAGCGTAAAACAACCTTTTTATACTCCAAATAAATGGTCAAAGTAGTTAAATCAAGAACTAAATGTTGTTGGAATAATTTAAAATAGATTGGAACAACTTAACAGAATTCTGTTAAGGTTTTCAAAAAAACAACTAGTTGATTTCTCGAAACAACCGGTTGAATCAGTTTGACAGCAAAGTCAAAACAAAGCTAAGCTTTTCAAACTCATTTTAAAAGCCACTAAGCAGTTGAATCGACATTTCAATAGGTTGAAATTTTAGCCTCTTTAGAAAACTCATCTTTTTAAAAAGATTAAGATTCAATTAACGTTGGATCATCTTAAAGAGTGAATTAACAATTCAAAGACTACTAGACACACACAACCAACAACAAGGTCTTCAAGCATTCCTCTTGGATTTGGAGACATCAAAGAACCTTGTTTAACAACTTAGATCTTTAGCAGTTCAATCTTTCTTGTTGGTTGATTCATTCAATCTTCTTCCTTTCTATTTTTATTTTCTTCTTATTGCAACTCCCTTTATTCTTGAAATTATGAAATATTGTTAATACTATGAAATATTATTAATAATATTAAATATTATTAATAATATTAAATATTATTAAATATTATTAATATTATTAAATATTGCTAATATTATTAAATATTGCTAATATTATTAAATATTGCTAATATTATTAATATTATTAAACATTATAAATATTATAAAGAGTATTGATATTATAAATAATATTAATGATATTAATATTTTTATAAATATTATTTAATTTATTACTATTATTATTATTATTATTAATAGTAATAATTTTATTCATTCGTTAATACTATTTATATTATTAATAATAATATTATTCGTATTATTATAATAATATTATTCGTATTATTATAATAATATTATTCATATTATTAATATTATAGTAATAATATTATTGCATTAGTATTTTTAATATTATGTATATAATTATTATGATAATAGTTGGTAGGTAATAGAGATCCGCGAGTAATAGTTGGTAGGTAATAAAGATTTATGGCTAAAAGTTGGTAGGTAATAAGGATTCGTGGGTAATAGTTGGTAGGTAATAGAGATGCGTGAGTAAAGTGTTGAATCAAGTGTGTTCAAGCTTTGAAGAATCCAAATCCTTTGAGTTTGATGGAAGGTTGAATGTGCTTGTTGTTCCTGAGGTGTTTTAGAATAGGATATGGGGTAGATTATTTGTGTAAATCCACTCTTGATTGAATCAAAAGCTTAAGTATTCTCAAACCTTTTGAATTGAAAGTGTTTTTCAAACTAAGTGAAATAAGATTTTCATCTTGTATTGATTTCAGATCATTTTGTAACAAGTGTAATCCTTCTACACTTTGTGTAAACTCTGGTGTGTTAGGCCGAGAAGTGTTGTGTGCTCTTGAGGTTGTAAAGATCAACATTCTTGGTGGTGTATGTGCTGAGCCAAAGAAAATGTGTGTCTTGAGGGGATCAAGGTCACTTCTTTGGTGGTGTGTGTAAGTAATCTAAGTTTGATTGCTTAGTGGATTCCCCCAGTGGTTTCTGGGAAGACTGGATGTAGCTCTTGGTTTAAGAGTGAACCAGTATAAAATGTGTGCGCAATCTCTCTATCCCTTAAACTTTTTAATTTCAGTTTGTATATTTTAACTGGTATAAAGAACCGATTGTTTCTACGAAACAACCGATTGTTTTTGCGAAACAACCGATTGTTTTTCTGGTGCTGTGCTAAATTGCTTTGTGTTTTTGGCAAACTGAGTTCTGAATCAAGTTTTCTCAAAGGAATTTCATTCTAGACTAAAAAGTTTGCGAAAACCCTCTTTAAACTATTCACCCCCTCCCCCTCTAGTTTAAAGCCATACATTCTAACAATTGGCATCAAGAGCTTGGTTCTTGAAATTTATTCAAGTGTGATCCTAAAATTGTTTTTATATGGCTGATAGATTACCCTTTGGGGAGGGTGCTTCAATCAACAGACCACCTCTGTTTTTTGGTTTGAACTACCAATTTTGGAAAGTCAAAATGAAAATCATTGGTGAATCTCTTGACAAAGGAATTTGGGATGCAATTGAAAATGACCCCTTTGTTCCAAAATTTGAAAAAGATGGATCTTCCATTGAAAAACCTTGGTCTCAATGGACTGATTCTGAAAGTAAGAAGGCCAAATTTGATTGCATTGCTAAAAACGTAATAACTTCTGCCTTGAATTCAGATGAATTTTTCAGGGTCTCTCAATGCAAATCAGCAAAGGAAATGTAGGACACCTTGGAGGTAACTCATGAAGGTACCAATGAGGTGAAGAGAGCCAAAAAGCATACTCTAATCCAAGAGTATGAAATGTTCAGAATGCTCAAGGGTGAGACTATTGTTGAAGTTCAGAAGAGGTTCACTCACATCATCAACCACCTCATGAGCCTTGAGAAAACCTTTGAAAAAGAAGAGTTAAACATCAAGATCCTCAAATTTCTTGATAGGTCTTGGCAACCTAAGGTAACTGCTATATCTGAATCAAAAGATCTAACATCATTGAGTATGACTTCTTTGTTTGGCAAGCTTAGGGAACATGAGTTGGAGATGAATAGACTCAATGTTCAAGAAAGTGAAGACAAGCATGTAAGGAGTATTGCCTTAAAAGCTGTCAAGCACAAAAGCAGGCAAGAATCCAGTGATAAAAATGATGAAGAGAACCTTAGTTTGTTATCTAGAAAGTTTAGCAAATTCTTGAAAAGGAACCACAACAAATACATCAACAAAGAAAGGTATGGAAACAAAAAATCCAATGATTTTAATTCCAATAACTATACTTGTTTTAGTTGTGGTGAGCAAGGGCACATAAAGGCAGATTGCCCAAATAAAGAAAGCAAGGAGAAGAAGTCAAGCTACAAAGAAAAGAAAGGAAAGTCAAAAAGGTCCTACATAGCTTGGGATGAGAATGAAGTCTCCTCATCAAGCTAATCATCAAGTGAAGAAGAAAGGCAAATATATGCTTGATTGCAGAAGGAGATGATGAGTCATGTAGCTCAAGTGATGTAAGTTCATGTGCTTCTCTAAATGCTGAAAATTATAGTAAATTGCTTGAAGTTTTTCAAGAAACACATGAAGAATCTAATCGATTGGTTCTTTCAAAGAACCGATTAAAAGGGCTTAACAGCTGGCTTGAAAAGAGAGTTAAGGCACTTGAAGAAGAGCTGGAAAAATCAAAAAGTGATTTTGAAAATCTAGAAACTCATTGCAAAAACTCTTCTTGCAAGTGTGACACTCTCATTTGTGAAAATTGTGAAAATCTTGAAAAGAAAGTGCATTATCTTGTTAGTACTGTGGATAAGCTTTCAAAAGGAAAATCCAACTTTGAGAATGTCTTGGCATCTCAAAACTGTGTTTTTGGAAGAGCTGGATTAGGTTTTAATCCACAAAACAAGCAAGATAATTTTTCAAAGAATTTTTCAAAACAGCCAGTAAAACAACCGATTGTTAAGTCGAAACAATTGGTTGTTACATGCTTTTATTGCATGAAGAAAGGTCATTCTGTTAGATTCTGCAAAATAAGGAAATATTTTGTTCCCAGAGGCTTTATGAAATGGATTCCCAAAGGTTGTGAGGTTTCAAATGATAAATATAAACCAAATAGACCCACATTTGTAAGGGGACCAAACCTTGTTGCTTGAATTCATGTTTATGCAGGGAATCTAGAAGAACATGAGGCACTGAGTCATCTAATCAGGTTCTTGGAAGGAAAAGATTAACATTGGAGCTGAATCAATGTTATGTACCAGTCCATGTCTCTCTATTAGTCAAAAGAGGCTTCTTGATCACAAACAAATGACTCATTGAAGGAACTTCATAAAGGATAAGACCTTCCTTATCTCTATCCTTATTTCTTTTTTAAATTCAAATTCATGCTTAAATATCTCTTGTTAAATGTTCAATTATATCTACATTGAATCTTATCTGCTCATTCTTAATAAATCAAAATTTGTTTTACTGCTGCAGAAAAACAATCGATTGCTTTCTCTCTAACAGCACTGTGAAAGAATGGATTTAATTATTTTTTAAATTGTGTCTGTTGCAGATCTCAATTATGAAAGAATCCTGAGTCATTAAAGCTATGTTGAAAGCCTGATCATGTTCTGGAGGAAGTTACAACATGTCATAAAGGAATATATTCCAAAATCGTGAAAATTTAAGAGCCTTTATGACTAGTGAAAGATCACATGTGATGACCATGTGATTTTCTGTTTTTTCTGACGTTTTCAGTGCAGGTCTTGGTCAAGTCTTTTCTCTTTGAAGACTGAAACCCACTCACATCAATTGAATGCAGTTTGGTTCAGTTTCTCTTTAAATTCTGGTGCAGCTGTTCTCTCTCACTAGAACAATCAATTGAGCCATCTCTTGCAACATCTCTTGCTCTCTTTGTGTGAGTCTTCTTTGGCTCTTTTTCTGCTATAATGGAATCCACTCCTCCTACATCAAAGAGGATCAAAACCAGAGCTGTGAGGTTTGGAGGGAGACTAGAGGGCTGGTTTTCTGGAGACAATGAACTCATTGAAAGGTATCGCTTTGAAACTAGCACAAAGGTGATCAACAACCCCAAAGTTGTTTCCTTTGATTGGCTGAAAAGCCAAAAAGCTAAACAATGTGAGAAAGCTTCTCAAGGACCAGCTGTTGAGAAGGTTCTTGGAGATGAAGGGAAACATATACCCTGATTTGATCCGGGTATTCTACACCAATCTCAAGTTTGAAGGAAACAATCTTGTTTCTCATATGAAGGGTGACATGGAGATCACTCATGATGTGTGGACTGATGTAGCTAGCTTGAAATATGTTTGCCTAAAGATCAACAAGGGAAATCTTGGAGTAGTGGAGGATTTTAACAAAGTCCAATACTACAAGAGCTGCTTGAAGAATCAACAAGCCCAAGTGAGAACTTGTTCGGTTGGAGGCTTAAAGCTGGATGAAAGGGTGCTTACTCTTATTGTGATGTGAATGCAATAACAAGAATACATGATTCTTTGACATTCTTAGGAGCAACTTGAGTTGGTCATGAAATGGCACTTTACTTAGAATTGGATCAATGTTCTAATTTAAGAACTCACCAAGACTTTGCACCAAACCAAAGCTCATTTGGAAGTCCATATATTGTCAAATGGAATCAACAACAAGGAATGAAGAACAAGAATGGAAAACCGAACAAAATTGCAAGATTAAGCTACTGTACCGAACAGAAATTGGAAACAAAGCTGGAAAACACAATTTCAATCGGTGGAAATGAATGGAAAACACTTAAGCATGGAAACTACCGAATAAAAATGGAAGAAATGAAGGAAGGAACACTTATGGAATGAAGCTTGCCGGATTTGAGACTTTGGAAGTTCAGTCACGTCACTTGGAGCCTTGTTCCAAGATAAGTGCAAGGTTGCCGCCACTTGAAGCTCATCATTGGCACACAAGATAAGGCAAAGGAAGAAGAAGACACAAGACTCACAATTTCTCTCTAAATTTGAGTATAGTCTCTCTACTTCTAAATTCCAAATCTGATTTGTACAGGGGCAGCACCTTTATTTATAGCCTACAAGGTGCTGAAATGCAAAGCCAAATGTGCCACAAATGACACTCAAATTCGGCGTCAACTAGTGCATGAAGGAAGTGTGACTTTCCTTCCTAGTTTGGCACCTCCTAACTCCTATCTACATTCCCCCTAGCATCCCTTACTACTTACACACCTATTTATTATATCCGCACCCCTACTCTATAAAAGAAATAAGAAGAGTCATCTTTTGATACTTTTGTCCCAAAGCTTTTGCCATGCTCCTAGTGATTTGTTGGGCTTAGGCCCCTTGTTGGGCTTGGGCTTCATGGGCTTGAGCATCCTCTACTTGGTTTCCATCATATTGTAACTTGCATTCTTAATCCAAGGATGAGCAATCTTTTTCTCTTAACAGAAGAAGACCTTGTATACATCTACTGCATCATGAAGAAGATCAAGATCAATTGGATCCACATCATTAAAGAACACATGCAAAAAGCCATGAGGTTAAGTGATTACCACTATCCCTATGCTGTTTTAATCTCTAAATTCTTGCTTTATTTTGAAGTGAATCTTGAAGATGAGTCATCTGAGTTGGTTAAGTAAACACAATAAATGAACAATGGCTCTCTTAGCAAGATGGGATTCACCAAAATAAATGGAAAATGGGTGAGCAAAGATGGTGATCGTGGTGCTTCATCAAGTGCTGCAGCTGCAGATTTTGATGAAGAAGATCAAGCTGCTAACATGGATATTCACCATGAAGAACAGCCTGAAACCAATTTTGGTGTTGGAACTAGTGCTGGAGATCAAGGAGATGAAATGTCATCCATGTCTTCTTTTGAAAGATACATGGTAAATAGGCTTGATGGCTTTGCCGAGAATCAAAGAAATCTCCATGATTTGTGTGTGAGAAACTTCCAGAATATAGACAACATATTCAACATCATGGATACTCGGTTTATGACCTTGGATGAAAAGATTGAAGCTGTTCAGAATCAGATCTTTGAACTCCAGTATGGCGAGGATGATTAAAGGAAAAACAACCGGTTGAATTCACGAAACAACCGATTGTTTTTGGACCTGTATCAGTTTAAGAGATTTTGTTTTAAATATCTGTATAATCTGGAACAATTGCCTTTTTTCTCTTCTTATTGTCAATTTGTGAAGACAAATAGGGTAAGATTTTATGTTGTGTTGTCTTTTATTATCTTTTATTTTTTGCAAACTCTATGTTGTGATGTGGTGTTTAAGTGAGCCTTATTTCTGCCGATAGACTGGTTTTTAATACTGCTGATATGTATTTTTTGTTCTTCTATCAGAGATATTGTGCTTTGCTTAAACTTTGTTTTGCAAGAACTGCTTCAGATTCAATCAAATCCAACACAAGCAACCAGGGATCTGTCTTCATCAAATAGGGGGAGATTCTTGAATCAAGTGTGTTCAAGAATTGAAGAATCCAAATCCTTTGAGTTTGATAGAAGGCCGGATGTGCTTCTTGTTGCTGAGGTGTTTTAGAATAGGATCTAGGGTATATTATCTGTGTAAATCCACTCTTAATTGAATCAAAAGCTTAAGCATTCTCAAACCTTTTGAATTGAAAGTGTTTTCCAAACTAAGTGAAAAAACAACCTGTTGTTTTGTCGAAACAACCGATTTTTTTTATACTTAGGTGTTTTGAGAAAGTTTGAAAAGTGTTTTTGGTGGTTGACTTGCTGTCAAACCAAAACAATCAATTGATTCGCACATTCAACCGATTGTTTGTTTTCAAACCATAACAAAAAACTGTTTTGTGCTTTGACTGAGCTTTAAATGATTTTATAACTGAATGCACTCCTGTTTTAAATGCTTTGACCAATCTTTTAAAGCTATAAAGAGTTTGTTCAGCTTTTGTAACAAACAAGAACGGAGATTTAATCATAGAAAAACATATTTGAGTTTTTCACTGATTTTGCTTTCAAGAGTTACAGATTGCTTTGAGATTGCTTTGATCAAGAGAGAGTGGAATAGGATTTTCATCTTGTATTGATTTCAGATCATTTTGTAACAAGTGTAATCCTTCTGTACTTTGTGTAAACTCTGGTGTGTTAGGTCGAGAAGTGTTGTGTGCTCTTGAGGTTGTAAAGATCAACCTTCTTGGTGGTGTATGTGCTGAGCCAAAGGAAGTGTGTGTCTTGAGGGGATCAAGGTCACTTCTTTGGTGGTGTGTGTAAGTAATCTAGGTTTGATTGCTTAATGCATTCCCCCAGTGGTTTCTGGGAAGACTAGATGTAGTTTTTGGTTTAAGAGTGAACCAGTATAAACCGTGTGTGCAATTTCTCTATCCCTTAAAATCTTTAATTTCAGTTTGTATATTTTAACTGGTATAAAGAACCGATTGTTTCTGCGAAACAACCGATTGTTTTTCTGGTGTTGTGCTAAATTGCTTGGTGTTTTTGGCAAACTGAGTTTTGAATCAAGTTTTCTCAAAGGAATTTCATTCTAGACTAAAACTTTGCGAAAACCCTCTTTAAACCATTCAACCCCCTCTAGTTTAAAGCCATACATTCTAGCATAAAGTTGGTAGGTAATAGAGATCTGTGGGTAGTAGTTGGTAGATAATAGAGATCTGTGGATAATAGGTTGTAGGTAATGCTAAATTTACCTACAGATTCAAATCTGTGGGTAATATTCGTAAGTAATGTTGTTCATGTGTAATACTCGTAGATAATGCTTAATTTACCTATGGATTCAGGTCTTTGGGTAAAAGTTGGTAGATAATATTGATTTTTTTTTTTGTGAACTCATATTACCTTTTTAAATTCTGTAACTTGACTGTCTTTGTCCTGTCAAAACCACAATAGGTCTTAACTAAAATATCTCACATTTGATTTGTTGTAGTGGCAATGTATATTTTCCCAAAAGTAGTAGCATCAACACATTGATGAATGAAGAATTCTACCTTACTATAAAGTTTTTTGAATTTTGGATTACAAACCTCAATAAAAAAATTAATTTTTCATATGTTAATTGGTTCTTATGTTTGACATCTTTCCTCATGTACATGAAAATAACACACGTATATGTAGTGATAATGCAATTTGAAGCCTAAAATTTGATAGTTATGAGGTAATGCAAGTCTTGAAGCCCAGTTAATTCTATGACTAAAGGAGCATTAATAAAATAAAAAAAGAGTGTGCAATCATGAATTACAAACCTATTTTACCTGCAGGAATAACTAACACCAAAGGTAGAGTACCATTTTTTTGCTTGCCTGGTTACTGTCAATGTGCAGGGAAACAAGTTTGGTATGCTAACTTGGAGTTTCTATGCAATCTTCCATAAACAAATCTTTCCTTATATTTTCTAATTCTTGAAATTCTATTGGTGGTAGGTTGGGAATGTTTTGTTATAATTTTTGGATAAGATCACAATAGTTTGGTAAGGAATGAGTAGATAATTATCACCACAGATTGAGGGGTTGTGAGTAGGAATTGTTTTTTTTTTTATGTTTTATGTATAGTTGTAGGTATTTTGTAAATGGGTGAAAATATCCCTAATACTCCTATTTAATATAATATTTATTGATAATTGATTTTTTTTTTGTCTTTTTTTGTAGTATCATAGTTTCGTAATTCCTGAAATCCCAACTACACAATTTCTTATACATCTTGAAAATCAAATATGGTAGTCATCTTTACCCTCCAATCATCAAAATTCTTTCCATCAAACACTGATAAAGTGCTACAAACAACATTGCTCAAACTCAACATTTCACCTTATTTGAAGATTTAGGTTCTTCAATTAAAGAACACACCTCAAAGGTCGATGGATCGACCTTGATCTTGATACTAATTGGTTAGAAATCACAAACACAATTAAAAAGAAAGAAATTATAAAAAGATAACGTTCTATATTATTTTCAAATGTATACTTTTAATAAAAGAGGTTGATAGGAAAATAGACTCCCTTATATGCCAGAAAGCAAGAGTAAGTTGGTTCAAGTATGGGGACTCGAGCCCCAAATTCTACCATTCGTATCTTAGATGGAGAAGAAGGAGGAACAAAGTGAAGGGTGTAGCGGTTGGGGATCAGTGGTGCAAGGAATCGTGCACGGTTCGAGTTGAAGCAAAAAAGGTATTTGAGAATAGGTTCAAAGCAACTAGAGATTTTGGGGTAAGGCTTGACGGAGTAGAGTTTAGAACTCTATCTCCAGAAGACAATGAGTACCTCATTGTTGCTTTCAGAGTGGAGGAAGTCAAGGAAGCGGTGTGGCAGTGTGAAGGAGCAAAGAGCCCAAGACCTGATGGGTTCAACTTTAATTTTATCAGGAAAAGTTGGGAGTTCATAAAAGAGGACATCGTCAATGTTATGGCCTTGTTTTATGATACAGGTGTTGTCCCTAAGGGATGCAATGCATCTTTTGTAGCATTGATCCCAAAGGTTAAAGACCCATCTAAGTTGGAGCAGTATCGACCTATCTCACTAGTAGGGGTTATCTACAAAGTAATTGCAAAAGTGCTAGCTGGAAGAATAAAAAAAGTGATAAACTCTGTAGTAGAAGAAAGCCAATATGCATTCTTAAAAGGAAGAGGAATACTAGATAGTGTGCTCATGGCGAATGAAGCTTTAGAGGACCTCAAAGGGTGTGGGAAGAGTGGCTTATGCTTGAAGGTGGACTTTGAAAAAGCCTATGATTCGGTCAGGTGGGATTTTCTTTATGATATGCTTTACAAGCTGGGGTTCCACAATAAGTGGATAATGTGGATGCGAGGATGTATGGAATCGTCTACAGTCTCTGTGCTAGTGAATGGGAGCCCAACAGAGGAGTTCAAGCCAACAAGAGGATTAAGGCAAGGTGACCCATTGTCACCTTTCCTCTTTATTGTGGTTACAGAAGGGCTACCTGAGCTAGTAAGGCAAGCAACTAAGGCCAGTCTGTTGTCAGGGGTTAAGATTGGTAGAGAGGAGGTAGAACTGTGTATCCTGCAATTTGCAGATGATACCCTTTTTCTATGTGAGGAGTCACATAGTAATGTGGTAACCTTGAAGGCGATTCTAAGGGGGTTCGAGATAGCTTCAGGCCTTAAGGTAAACTTTCACAAGTCTAAGATTGTTGGAGTAAACGTTGGTGGAAATGCTGTGGCAAGTTATGCAAAGATGCTGAATTGTGCTCAGATGAGAGTCCCCTTCAAGTATCTAGGCTTAAAAGTGAGAGGAAATCCAAGGACGGTTAAGTTTTGGGAGCCTGTTCTAACCAAACTGAAAGCTAGACTCAATGATTGGAGAGGAAGATTCTTGTCTCTGGCAGGGAGAATATCTCTTGTCAAAACAGTTATCTCCTCGGTCCCGCTATACTATCTATCCATTTTTAAAGCACCAGAGTCAATATATAAGAACATAACCAGTATCCAACGGAGGTTCCTATGGGGTGGGGGAAGGAGAAGAGACCAATACAATGGGTTAGCTGGGAAGATGTATGTAAGTCGAAAGAGGATGGTGGCTTGGAGATCAGAGATATTCGCAAATTCAACCTTGCCCTCTTGGCCAAATGGAGATGGAGGTTAGTGTCAAACGAGGAAGGAAGGTGGAAGGACTTGTTGGCTTCAAAATATGGAATGGTCACAGAAGGATTGCGTACCCCAGTGAAAACACAGTCTTGGTGGTGGAGAGACCTCCAAAAAAGTATGTAAAGAGGGAGGAGGTGAAGGATGGTTCCAGCAACATATTGCATGGAAACTTGGAGGCGGCGATAAAGTGAAATTCTAGGAGGATGTGTGGATAGGAAACAACAGCCTTCAGACCCTCTACCCTAGGTTGTTCACTCTGTCCTTGAACCAGGGTCTAAAGGTGAATGAGGTAGGAGAATGGGTAAATGTAGAATGGCATTGGAACTTGAGATGGAGGAGGGATATATTTGAATGGGAAACCTTGTTGGAAACTAATCTCTTACACTACATATCCCAGGTAAGGCTGTCAAGGGAACATAGAGATGTACTGACGTGGGGGGGGGGGGGGGGGGGGGGGCGAAGAAGCAAGGTCCTATACTGTTAGTTTAGCATATGAATTTCTAGCGAAGAGGGCCAGCAACCCCCATCAGGAAGTGTTCAAGTCCCTTTGGAAAATAAAAGTGTTTCCTAATATTATTATCACAGCTTGGAGGGTTCTCCTTGGTAGAGTGCCAACTAGAACGTGTCTGAGAAGGAGAGGGATAATGCTAAACACAGTTTTGTGTGCTTTCTGCCAAAGGAAGGAGGAATCTTGCCAACATATCTTCATTGAATGCCCTTTCGCCCAGAGGGTGTGGACGCTATGCTTTAAGTGGATAGGAATTACGTTTGTTCAACACAATGAGCTATCAAAACACTTTGAAAGCTTCTTTTTGCCACACTTGAATAGCAAGCAAAATCTTTTGTGGGAAGGAGTATGAGCTACCATAGTGAGGTGTATTTGGGACCATAAGAACTTGATAGTTTTCAAACAAGGTGTTCTAGATGGGGAAGATATTTTCATGATGGTCCAGCTCAAGTCTTGGCAATGGTTGAATTACAAAAGTCACGATTTTAATTACACTCTTGCTGACTGGATTCTAAATCGAATTATTTGTATTAGAAGTTCAAAGTGAGTGGTTGCTAGTAAGTGGTTTTAGATGTTCAGTTATCAGAATCAGCTAGCTGGAGTGCTGGACGATAGCTGAGCTCTTGAAGGAGAGCTCCCTGTCTGATATATTGGAATCCCTCCAGTTAAAAAGGGTGTTGTGATGAGGATGTAAAGGTTTTTTTTCAACATATTTCTCTTGTGAGAAGGTTGTGATGAAGTTGGAGTAGTTGGGCACGAACAGAACATGCCCCTGAGGCTTTGGAGGGATTGGCTCTAGGTGTACAATGGAGGGCCACTTTCAAATTTTTCAACCCTGTTAATTGTGTAGGTAGCTGGTGCTGCTGAATCACGGGTCAAAATGTGGATATCACTTTTCTAAGCACTTATCAATTTTTTGGTGCCACAGAGGAGTAGTTTTGCAGGGTTGTTGCGTGCCTTGCCAAAGGCTACTGTGGGGAAGGTGTTTGCTCTGGGTCGTGGCTGCTGGAGGTAAACTACACTCAGACCAGTTTCATTGGTCTTTAAGGACTGGACTCTAAATCCACTAATTTGTTGTAGAAGCTTCAAGTAATAGGATGTTGGCAAGTGATTAAATGTGAATTCAGAACTGGAAGGATACATTATCAATATGAGGGGGAGCTTAATGCTGATGTACTTTTAAGGGGTGAAAGGCGTGGCTAGTAATATGGTGTTGCCACGCAGACCAGCAAAAAGGATTTGCAGGTAATGGAAAAGGTGGGGTGCAGGTGATTTTTCAATTGGGAATGTATTGTTCTGGTTGGAGTATGGACAATTTTTATATTGAAGCAGGGGAGTTTTTTGGTAATGAAAATTTGGAATCTATAGTGGATTGTTTAGGAATTGAGCTCAACTATGTAGAGGCTGGAAGGTTTTTTTTATGACTGTAATAGAGGAAGGTAAAGTGGTATTGCGGAAGATTATCAGATACTGCCCTGTAATTCTAAATGAAAAAGGGATTCTCTCTGAGGGATTCACTTAAGTATCTATGCCAAATACTGTCACTGGCAAAGGACTGGCACGTTTGAGTTGATGTCATACTGGAATTGAGATAAGAATAGTTTAAGGTGTTGGCAACGTTGGAGTGAGCTTCTGTTTATGCTAAGGTGTCTGATATAAAGTTGGCTAGGGGCTTATATATGCTATGGTAAGGTCTGATTGGTGCTACCAATGATTGTGCTAATTAGCAAGTTTTTCTGCATAACTTGGAATGTTATATATCTTTAATATGGTTGCTGCCACAGTCAAATTAATTTGTTAGGTGATGTTGGTGTATCCCTCGTTGTAGTCCTTAGTGGCTGCAGCTACATAATGTGCTCCTCCTTTTTTCAAGGCTACAATGTAGGAAGGGGTGCTGGTTTTTTTGTGATTTTTTGTAAATGCTGGTGTAGAATCTGTAACCAGATTGTTGTTATGGTGCAGATTATACCACATAATGGTTGTTTCTTGTTCTAGACCACAAGGGGGAGTACCTTGTGGGTTTGTATATGGGTTGGGATACCCCTTAAGTATCTCTGTTATTTAATTTATTCATTGCTGATAAAAAAAAATATTTTTAATAAAAGATACTTTATATAGTATTAATTAACTAAGATACTAATTGGTCTAAGAAACTTCAGTGAATTACAATTTCTAACACCATTTTCATTTCAACTCCTAGTTGAATTAATGGTTTAGAACTAGATAGAAGATGAACAAGAAAATAGGTCTAATAAAAAAGTTGAAGATGCAATAATACTGTAATTTACCTATTTTGATCTTAATTCTTTTTGCCTTGTGCCTCTGAGACAGAAAATACTAGGCTATTAGAGTGATTAATTACTTATGGTATTATTAAAAATATTATGTTTATACAATTTTATCTATTGAACTATAATCATCTTATAAAAATTAATATATTAATAATAATTTAATATGTTAGTCATGTCATATCTAATGAGACAATTTTAAAGTTACGAACATATACACATATTGAAACATAATATTAAGTTAAGTAACTAACTAAATACGCAACTTTTAATCAAAAGTATAAACTATTTCAACTTTAATCCTGTGATCTAATATTTTTCAACATAGTGTTACAACTTACTGATTTTACATCTTCTATAAAAAAATTCAAAGAAGAAAGAAATGGTCTAAGAACTTATCAACCTAGAGAAATTCAATGTTAATCAAATCAAATTTGATTGTAAGTCATGCTAACCATTACCACCATATATAATATTAACCTAAGCCTTTTACTAAATATATGGCTTTAATTCTTTTCAACAAGAGTTCTATGTAGAAAAAATGAAATCCACATTGTCCAATTTTTGTAATAGAAGATTACAATTTGTTGATCTTACTTTTATGACAAAATTAACAAGATTTTATTTATAATAAGTTCAACATATGACTCTTTAACATCAACATCCATTAACAAAATTTACATAACGCTCTCGAATTTCAAAAATAAATATACATAAATGACCTAAAATATGATCAACCAACAAATACATTGTAAAGTAAATTAACTTTCTTGTCACATGACAATTTTATTTTACAACAAGATTACACAATGATATTGCATCAGAGAATTGATTGAAGTTTGAACCACAAATGATTAAGGAAATGGAAATATGCATAACGCCATGTCTACAAATGAACAAAGGACCTACTACTATCCAAAATCCCATGACAAATCCAAATGTCATACTCACAAAAAACCAATTCACTCCATGTTTCCTTTTGTCATTGATATCAAAATTAGTATTTTTCACATTGGAGCAACAATTGATGGATAGTGGTGGTCCGCAAAGATTGTTCCCGATAAAGTTTGAGGCATCAAAGGTTTGCAATTGATTTCCTATCGGAATGTTTCCCTTGAAATGGTTATAAGACAAGTCTAGCATACTCAAAAAGCTCAAATTCGAAATGGTTGAAGGGATTTCACCATAAAGTTGATTCCTTGAGAAATCGATGGACAATAATGATCCCATATTACCAATCCTTCTTGGAATATGACCAGTTAGTTGGTTGTGGGACAAGTTCAAAAATCTCAATTCATTTAAATCTGTGATTTCCCTTGGTATTTCTCCTATTAGATTGTTATTGGACAAATCAATGTTTGTTACCAATTCGAGAAAACTTTTGTACTCGTTTCCTCTTCCTTTCAGCCAAAGAAGAACGTCGACTATACTAAACCCCATATATATACGGTTATAGTTTAAAGCAGAACAAATGATATGAGAATCCATGAATTTGTTCATCTTTGTCATGGCCTTCAAGTTATTAAAACAAGTAGGTATGCCTCCAGTCAAATTATTTTGTGCAAGGTCTAACACTTGAAGAAGACTCATATCACATATTTTCTCAGGAATATGACCAAAAAATCTATTTGATTGAAGGATAAGAACCTTCATATCTAAAAGACTTTCTCCAACCCAAGCTGGAATTATTCCTGAAAATTTATTTTCGCCAAGATCCAACAAAATCAATTTATTGGTCTTCTTCAAAATTGTAGGAAATGTTCCTGAGAGCAAGTTGTTACGGATGCATAAAGACTTTAACTCTGTCAATAAACCCATGGATTGGGGAAATTTCCCAACAAAATTGTTGCTTTGCAAATTTACATCCACTAAATATGGCCAAATGGCCCAACAGTCGGGTATTTCTCCTGACAAATTACTTGATGCAAGATTGAGAAATTCTAATTCCATTATTTGGTTGTCTTGATTTTTGCATAAAAATTCATCCATGGATTTGGAGAATGAGTTGCTTGAAAGATCTAAAGAAACTACACCACTTGAAAGATAGGGCAATTTTTCACATAAGTTATTTTCACTTAGATCAACAATATCGATAGATATTGGATTTGTTAAAGTAGTCCCAAACTCACCGTGGATATGGTTGTAAGAAAGGTTTAGAAAATTTGCTTGAGAAAATGTTACCCATAACTAAGAAGGAATAAAATTTGAAATTCTTGTGTTAGACATCCCTATACATTGAAGAGTGTTGTTTTGTGACTGAATCCATGATGGAAAGTTAGGACCTAATTGCTAGGAGCTCATATCCAAATTGGTAAGTTGAAAAGTAGGATGCCAATTGGGACTCACTTTTAAAGTTAAATTGTTTCTTGATGCATAAAAATGATTCAAGTTGGTCAGATTTTCAAGATGACCATCCTTGACAATTCCTTGAAAATAATTATCACCAATGTCAAGGTGTGACAATTTAGAGAGTGATCGGAGATTTTCAAATGGATTTCCACTAAGCTGATTTGATGACAAAATAAGAGTTCTCAACGATGAAAGTTTTTCAAGTGATCTTGGAAGTTCTCCAATTGGACCTTCAAGTTGATTTCTTGATAGATCAAGTGCAATAAGAGAAGTCAAATTTCCCAGAGAAATTGGAATTGGAACTTCAAGTTCATTGTGTGACAGATCAAGTGCAATCATAGAAGTCACATTTCCAAAGATATGAGAAATAGTCCCTTGTAAAAAGTTGAATGATAGGTCCAAGAAGATGAAGACTATCGTAAAACCAATTAGGTATAGACGATGAGAATGAATTTTGACGCAGGTCAAGATTTTGAAGAAGTGTGAGGTTTCGAAGACCATCAGGAATTGGACCTTTGATATTGTTAAAAAGCAAAGTAAGAGAAACAAGTTTATTCTGTCCAAACACCCACTTTGGAACAAAATAATTTGAAGAAGAATAAGAAATATCATAAAGATCAAGAGAGAGGAGAGACGAAAAGTTAAGAAAGGATAATTGATTATAGTGAGGGAGGATACAACTTAACAAATGTAAGTGCATTAAAGAAGGAAGAGTCGAATGAGATATGTTTGCTCCTTCCAAAACGAGGTATTCAAGCTTTGAAAGACTTGATATCCAATCAATATTTTCTGTAAATAGAAATTAAGTTCTGAGTTCAAGGTAGAGAAAATTGGAGAGATTCCCAATTTGAGAGGGAATTGTCCCATTGGCAACATACATAAGGCCAAGATAGGCCAAATTGGAAAGATTTCCAATCTGAGGAGGAATGTTGCCCATGGACCCAGAATAAGAGAGGTCCAAATGAATTAAAGTGGTCATTCTCCCAACAAAAGAAGGAAATGGCATACCTCCAAACAAGTCATTGGTGCTCAGGTCAAGATAGAGCAAATTTGAGAGATTTCCAATCTGAGGAGGAATGTTCCCATGAATCCAGAATGAGAGAGGTCCAAGTGAATTAAAGTGGTCATTTTCCCAAGAAAAGAAGGAATTGGCATACCTCCTCCAAGCAATTCATTGGAGCTCAGGTCAAGATAGAGCAAATTTGAGAAATTTTCAAAATGGGGAGGAATGTTTCCCGTGAATCCAACATAAGAAAGGTTGAGGTGAGTTAAGGAAGTGATTGTTGCAATGAAAGAAGGAATTGGAGTGCTTCCAAAATCATTGCCGCTGATATCCAAGTAATTCAAATGCTTCAAATCAACCAAACAAGGATTTATCTCTCCACCGAACGCCTGTCTACTATACTCTTCGTATAATTCTTCGTAAACTTTTTCGTAAAATTCATAATCATCGAAATTAGGAAATGGAGTGTTGAGGTGAAGCTCTGCAATGTGGGATGTAATGTTGTTGCAGACAACACCATCCCACTGGCAGCAATTGGAATTGGCAGTAGCATTCCAAGAAGAAAGTTTGTTTGAAGGATCTTTGAGATGATGCTTCAACTTCAGCATTGTCTCTCTCTCACTTCCAATGCACACTGTGTCTCTACACTCACAAAGAGAAACCCAACATAGAAGAAGAAAGACAGTGATGAAAAGGGAGGAATTCAAGATGAGAGAGGGTGTTTGTGTAATAGAAAGAAGTGTTAAGTGGGTATGCATATAAAACTTGTTTAGAGTGTATTTATAGTGCTACTGAGCCTTACTATAGTATCCAATTCAATGAAGGTGCTGAGTAATTCCATGTTACGCGTTTTCCAATTCTATCTATATTCTAATACTTTGACTCTAGTTCTGAAATATGTATACAGTATTTAGACTCTTTCTTAATTTTTTTTTTCTTTTTAATTGATTTATAGCATGATTTTTACCGTTTAAGAAACTCAATATTTCAATATACCAAATAATAGTTTGGGTATGTAATTATTTATTTTTGGCTATCTTATCAATATTTTTTCTTTATTTTATTATATTAAACCATTATCGTTACAATAATAATGCTAACACTACGATTATAAATTTCCTTTTAACAATGATTTTTAAATTGTAGTTAATCGAGTCATCAGTAAAACTTGCGATTTTCAATCACTAAGAAGGTGAATTCTATATATATTGAAAAAAAAAACAATTGAAAGGTTCAAAAACTAATATAGTATGTCAATTATTTTAATGTGCTAAAAATTAATAAAATATGTTGTACATATTCATATGATGTAGTAATTTGCTTCCAAGTCAAATGATTGTATATCTATGAAATACTAAAAATATAACAACTTAAAATTAGTTCAGAATATCAAATATTTATTTATTAAAGAGATAGTGAAATATAATTATCTAGTTCAACCTCTTTCATTGCAATCTCATACTTATCTGGTTCAACCTTGCAGTCTCGTCAGAAGATCACACTAGTACAAAATACTTCAATAACGACACTCTTTAAAGTTGGTTCAGAAACAACCATCGTTATAAGCGAGGCGGTGGCAACTTTGTAATTTTTTTTGAATTTTTTTACACTTTTAACGACGGTTCTCTCCTGAACCGTCGTTAAAAGTCGCTATGTTCAGATTCAACGACGGTTCCCCACAACCGTCGTTAAAAGTGGTGGATTCAACGACGGTTCACCCACAACCGTCGTTACAAGTTTTTTTTTTTTTAATTTCCTACCAGATTTCTCCTTTCTCATTTTCACTCTTGCGCAAAAGAACCCATTCCTTCTACCTCACGAACCACTTTCCCTCTCGTTGACCCTGGCCTACACCTACACCACCGCACTGTTAACCGTCGCACACAACCGACCGCCGCACGACCCACCACGTAACCGCCGCTCACGACCGCGTTCCGTCTCTTGCTGCAGACCGACCGCCACTGTACCCGCCGCGCGACCGACTGCGACCGTCGCACGACCGGCCCTTTCGACCGACCGTGACCACCGCACGACCGGACCCTGCGTGAACCGACCGTACGGCCTTACTCCCGCGAGCCACTCGCGTCCCTTCGAACACCGTATCGTCGCGCCGTGAGACCGCCGGATGACGGCACTTTGCGAGCCCTGTGACTATCGTCCCGCAACGTGCGAGCGCCGCCTCGCCAACCGTGCCCTGCGAGCTGCACCACCGTGCCATTGGAATCGTCCCTGCCGCACCGCTTTTCATGTAAGTATATTTTTATGTATTATTGAATTCTTAGATATATTTTGAAAGTTTTTGGTTTTAGTTAGATATTGATTCTATATATTGAACGAACTGATTCTGAGTCCGGAGGTGTCCGACCTTCGGCAGATTTGATTTAATTGTCAATGATTATATATTGTTTTGACATATTGAACACACTGGTTCTAAGTCCGAAGGTGTCCGACCTTCGGCAATTTTGATTTTTTTTAATGATGATATATTGTTCTGATATATTGAACGCTCTTGTTCTGAGTCTGGAGGTGTCCGACCTTCGGCAATTTTGATTTGTTTTTTAATGATTGCCTTTTGAACGCACTGGTTCTTAGTTTAGCAGTTCTATGGATCGGAGTTGGATTAATACACCACGAATAAGTGATACTTACGAAAAAGGGGTGGAAGAATTCATACAATTCGCATAACATAATGCCGTTAGTTGTAATAATGGAGTAAGGATAAGGTGTCCTTGTGTCAATTGTTTGAATGGAAGGATATTAAGTGTTTCCGAAATTAGAGAACATCTTTTGTGTGATGGATTTTTGAAAAGTTATACAACATGGACGTGGCATGGTGAATTGTTAGACTTGCCAAGTGTGTGCGGAGCTTCGGAGGTAGTTCATTTCTAAATGGATGATAGATTAGAAGACATGATTCGTGATGTGGGAGCAGAATCTATTGCTAATGCAGTTTTTGAAAATATGTCTAATGATGCAGAGACTCCTTTGTATCCTGGTTCAACTGAATTCACACAATTATCAGCAGTGTTAAGGTTGATGAATTTAAAGGCAATGAATGGATGGACCGACAAAAGTTTTACAAAATTGCTTCAATTGCTTAAGGACATGCTTCCATAAGGAAATACCTTGCCCAATCGAAATTATGAGGCAAAAAAAATATTTTGTCCAATGGGTATGGAGTATAGAAAAATACATTCATGTCCTAACGATTTTATTTTATACAGAAATGAGTATGAAGATTTAAGAACATGTCCCAGATGTGGTTTGTCACGTTATAAAGTTAAAGTTGGTCAGAATGATGAAATTGATGAATTCACAAAGGAAGGTCCTCCTGCTAAGGTTGTTTGGTATCTTCCAATAATTCCAAGGCTTAAGCTTTTGTTTGCAAATGCAGATGACGCTAAAAACCTTAGGTGGCATGTAGATAATAGAAAATGTGATGGACTACTTCGTCATCCTGCTGATTCTTTGCAGTGGAAGAATATTGATAAAGAATTTCCTGAATTTGGAAAAGAATCAAGAAACTTAAGACTTGGATTGGCAACTGATGGAATGAATCCCTTTGGAAATTTAAGTAGTAATCATAGTTCATGGCCCGTTTTGTTAGTGATTTACAACTTACCTTCTGCTTTGTGTATGAAGCGCAAATACATTATGTTATCTATGATGATCTCTGGTCCAAAACAACCTGGAAATGACATAGATGTTTATCTTAATCCATTGATTGAAGATTTGAAATTATTGTGGAATGAAGGGGTTGATGTGTTTGACGCGTTTAAGAATGAATTTTTCTGATTGCATGCGATGTTGTTTTGTACTATCAATGACTTCCCTGCATATGGAAACTTGTCAAGTTATAGTGTGAAAGGCCATAGAGCATGTCCAATATGTCAAGACAAGACATCTTATGAGCAGTTGAAACATGGAAGAAAAACCGTGTATCTTGGGCATCGTAGATTTCTAAAGAAATATCATTCTGTATCGTAGATTGAAAAAAGCTTTTAACGGATACCAAGAACATGACATTTGTCCCACTCCCTTAAGTGGTGTTGAAATTTATGAAAAAAATCAAAAATGTTAATGTGACTTTTGGAAAAATGAAGAAGAAGCAAACTGTGAATGAAATATGGAAGAAGAGATCAATCTTTTTTTATCTTCCGTATTGGTGTAAGTTAGATGTTAGACACTGTCTAGATGTAATGCACGTAGAAAAGAATGTGTGTGATAGTCTAATAGGAACACTTTTGAACATTAAAGGCAAAACAAAGGATGGTGTGAATGCACGTCTGGATTTGATTGAGATGAATATACGAGAGGAATTGACACTGAGAGAAGTTGGTAAACGTACATACTTGCCTGCAGTGTGTTACACTTTGTCAAAGAAAGAGAAAACAAGTTTTTGTGAATGTCTTAAAGGTGTTAAGGTACCACAAGGCTACTCTTCAAATGTGAAGAGTCTTGTATCTATGAATGATTTGAAACTAATTGACTTAAAGTCACATGATTGTCACGTTCTAATGCAACAATTACTATCGGTGGCTATTCGTGGAATCTTGCCCAAAAATGTTAGGCATACAATCACTCGACTATGTTCATTTTTCAATTCCATATGTAGTAAAGAGATTGACACTCAGAAGTTGGATGAACTTGAATAAGAAATAATTGTTATCTTGTGTCAACTCGAGATGGTTTTTCCTCCATCTTTTTTTGATATTATGGTACACTTGGTTGTTCATCTTGTAAGAGAAATCAGATTGTGTGGGCCAGTTTATATGCGATGGATGTATCCAGTTGAACGATACATGAAGATTTTGAAGGGATATGTGAAGAATCAATGTCGTCCAAAAGCTTCCATTATTGAAAGATACATTTCAGAAGAATCTATTGAGTTTTGTTCTGAGTACATGTCAAAAGCCAAATGTATAGGAATTCTTGAAAAAGGTTGGCACTCTCGTAGATTCATAAGTAAATCTTCAAAAGGTGTACATGTCATAAGCAAATCTAGAGAAGAGGTTCTGCAAGCACACTTGTATATCTTGAATAACACTGATGAGGTGTTACCATACTTAGATATACACAAAGACATTGTCAAATATAAAAATCCAAAACAATCAGAAAAATGGGTGTTAATTGAGCATAACAAAACTTTCATGTCATGGTTTAAGCAACAAATAATGAATGATCCATCAGCATCTGAAACATTAACATAGCTTGCAAATGGTCTCAAATTTGATGTTTTATGTTGTTCTGGCTACGAAGTAAATGGTTGTTTGTTTTACACAAAGTCTCGAGATGATAGGAGTACAGTGCAAAATAGCGGAGTCACCTTGGAGGCTGAGTCTATGCAGTTTTCAACTGCAAATGATCAAAATCCTGTTGTGGGATCAATGTCTTATTATGGTGTCATAGTAGAGATTTGGGAAGTTAATTATACCAAGTTTATTGTACCTGTTTTCAAATGCAAGTGGGTTGACAATAAGACTGGTGTCAAAGTTGATGAATCATGAATGACTTTGGTTGACTTTCGAAAGATAGGTTATCATGACGAATCATTTATAATGGCACATCAAGCTTCCCAAGTTTTCTATATCCAAGATCCTACTTCTGACCACTGGTCTGTTGTGCTACATGGAAAAAAACAACATAATGACCCAGAAGATACAAACAATGACATTTGTGAGATTGAATCACTTACAAGAACGACCATCAATAAAAAGTACGAGGATGTTGCTGATGTTGTACATGCAACTCGAAATGATCATGATGAAGGAATATATATTTGTATGTACATGTGATTCATGTTTAGTTTTACAATATATTTCATTTTAATTATATTTCATATTCTTGATGCTTATCATATTTGTTTGATAACAAGAACATGGCAGATGATAAAGTTTCTTGTTCAAAAACTGGTAGAGGACCTACAAGATTAAAGAATATGTTTAAGAAGATAAATAAAGATGACAAAATACCTTTGTCTATTGATATCCACACTGGTGTGGCCACTGGGAAATATGCAAAGAAATATAGGAGTTATCTCAGAGCACTGTCTCGTGAAAGGATCTCTATCTTAACTCAGTCCTGGGATCACGTGCCTGACCACGAGAAAAACATGATTTGGGAAGATATTCTGGTATGTAACTGTTTTTACTTTGCTCAATCTAAAGTTCTTTTATACTTTGTTTTTGTTTATGAACTAATTATTTCAAACAATGTAGACGCATTACAAGATCCCGAATGTGGAAACCTTGAAAGCGAAGGTTCTTTCAGATGTGGGTGTCAAGTTTCGTCAGTTAAAATCAAAATTGACAACAGATTATATATATGGGGAAAGGAAAGAAGAAAATCCTTGTGCAAAATATGCATCCATTGATGAAGAAACTTGCCAGCAGTTTGTGAATATTCGACAAACTGAAAAATGGCAGGTTAATATCACTTTTATATTTGAATATAGTTTATATTAACGTATTAGTAAATTTTGAGTGTTATGATAGCAGGTTCGGAACAAAGCAAAAGCCAATCAGGCACATAATGATACGCCACACTTATTGTCTCGTGGTGGATATAAGTTGCTAGAGCAGAAGATGCTTGAAGAAAAGATTAAAGCATGTTCTACTTCCATTGAGGAAATGAATAGTGTAGATTCTTTAAGACCTCCATCCCCACCACTCCGACATGAGATGTGGAAGGGTGCCCATATAAACCCATTAGGGACATGGAGTTCTAAGTCTACAAAACAAACAGTTGAACGCATTGTAAGAAATATGTTTTCTATGTGTTATTTTAAATTCAATGTGTTGAAGTTTGACAATTTCTTTTCATTTGTTTTAGGATTCTCTTAATGAGCAATCAACACAGGGGACTTTTAAACCATGTGGTCGCAATGATATTCTTAATGTTGCTCTCGGACGACCTGAACACCCTGGACGTGTTTGTGTAGCTGGATATGGGGTTCGGTTCGGTCATACTTTGGACCTCCATCACACATCAAGGAACAATTGTCCAATGAACCTAGCCAAGAGTATTTACTACAACTACGTGAGCAGTTAAAGGTTGAGGTAACTCAAGAGCTTAAAGAAAGCTTCATGGAGGAGTTTAGTGCGCGAATGGAAATGGAGTTCAAAAAGCGGTGGGAGGGTTTAGGACTGTCACAGCAACCACCTATTATGGTAGAAGATGAACCACCTCCACCTCCTATTAAGAAAGTCAGCATTAAAGGGAGTTGTTCAGCAGTTGATCTATCAGGGGATGACTTTGGCTCAACTAGCCAATGCGAATTATATGTTGAGTGTAATTCTTTGATCTGACTCGTTGTCTTGGGTAAGTGTTATGAAGGGGTCACAATGTTACACAATGTGCCTCTTCCTTCTAATTTCATGAAGGTCACGGTGGAGAAGGTCCTTTATGGTGATCTTGCAGTTCCTGTGCCGACATCAGAGGTCACAATTGTAGCAGAGGCATTACATACTTTTGTTGCCTGGCCTAGAAAATTCGTCAGACCTATAGACTCTATGGTATCTTTGCACTAATACTAATAGAATTATATATCAGATATATTTACATTCTAACTAATTTAAGTATTTGTTTGTTTTGATGAGTAGCAAGAACCTTAGACAAATCTGCCTCTGGAAAAGAAGAAAATAGTCTCCATTGATGATCCTCTAGCGGCATTGGTAGAAGTTGCTACAGCTTTAGATACAACCGTCTTAGAGGTTCCATGGGATGCCAATGTTTTTGGAAGGCATAGTAATCTACCGTTGTACATTCACATGTCTGATTTGTTGGACCTTGCATCTGGAGATCAAGAGATTAACATAACAATTTTACAATTATGGATGATGTAAGTTCAAATTTTAAAATCTTTATACTTTTGATTTATTAAATATATTAGTACTAACTTATTGAAATTTAGGTATCTTTCTGGATTATGCTTTGATGAGGGGAAACACAATATATATGGGTTTTTAGACCCTCAAATCACTCAATCAATTGGAAACAAGAAGTCGAAAACACAAACATATTTGTTAAAGAGTGGTGGAAAACACATTTATTTTGCTTCGTACATCCTTGAGTAAGTTCTTATTTATTAAATAAGTTTTAATAAATTATTGAAATAAGAGAAACTAATTAACTGATTTGTTATACATGCGTCATTGGCAACTAATGATCATATCTGTTCAAGATCATACCGCTACATGGTTTTGCTCCTTACATAAAAAACCTCCTGCCTATTTTAAAAACATTATAGATAGGTACGACAGTTTCATTTAACATTTATTATTACTTATATATTATATAATGTTATGTATTCTAACATGAAATCTTATTATTTTATTGCTTACTCTGGATATAATATGTTGTGTGGGAGGAGAACTTCAAACGCACAAAAACTCACTTGGATGTACCTTAAGGTATTTAAAGTATATTTGTTCACTTAATTTAATGTGTTTCACTCATTCATTTAATACATTTATTTTCACATGCAGTCCAACAGGCAACCTGAAAATTATGAGTGCGGTTATTATGTTATGCAGTAGATGTTGACTATTTTGCAAGCTGAAATTAAGAAAGGTTGGGATAAGGTAATACCTCAATACAATAAACACTTTAAAATTTGAGATTTATTATTCATGCACTAATTCAAAAAATTTCAAATGTCACCGTTCTTCAACGACCAACACCCGCTAGATTTAGAAGCATTGGAGTATGTGAGAACAACATGGTCAAAGTATTTTATAACCATGTATAACACTCTAGTATAGATAAATCATTACAATGACAAATTTTTTCATATATTAGCAAAACTTTTTTGTATAATGTTATAATTTGTTGTATGTAATTTGTATATTTAAATTATGATTTAAAATGTTTTTATTTTCTGGAATTGAAAATTTTATGCAGGTTTGAGATTTCTTAAAAAACAAATAATTTTTTTTATAGCACTACATATAACGACGGTTCCTCTGGGAACCATCTTTAAAAGTCCCTTATTTTTCTCAAAAAAAATTAACAAGTCACCTTTAACGACGATTCCAACAACCGTCATTATAAGTAAGAGTTTTAACGACGGTTCCAGAACCGTCATGAAAAACCCACACCTTTTAACGACGCCTGAAATAACGACGGTTCTGGAACCGTCTTTAAATGTTGATTTTAACCGTCGTTAATCTACCTTTTTGTACTAGTGTCATTATAATTACATCATATTTTTGTAATTAGGACTACCATTTAAAATGTTGTTGATCGAATATATCAATAGACCAAAAAATATACTAAATAGTCAAAACGTAGTAGCTTAAATATCTCAATTCAATTGTAAGTTGGTTCAACGTAAAATAATTGATGTTATGTACAACAATCTTTTTCTCAATAATTATTCTGCTATGAACAATTGATACTGCGTGCAATAATATTTCTCAGTATTTGTTTCACTAGGAATTGAAGTTGTGACTCAACTCTAATACAATTTGTTCAAACAACACAAGCCAAAGATTTATAACAGATAGTTAGGAATATTTTTTGAACAAAAAATTCTAGTTTATAACTAACTACGCTCAATAATGTATTCGCTTAAATTCCACTCAAAGTCATCATATTATACCCACATGATGCTTTAACACGATTCTGCCTTCATTTATTATGGTAGGAAGGTGGTTGATACGGCTGAATTTCACTTTTAATGTTCTAATTTTTGTAGCTTGATTTCTTCCAAAAGCCAATAATTAGTTTTTTAAATTAATATTGAAATCATTATAAAAACTCTATTCTTAAATAGTCAAGTTTTCACTAAATATCTACCTATATTTCTAAATGTCTCTATTTTTGGGCTCCACTTTCTTTTTCTCTTTCATTTTGTTTTTTGTGTTAAATTATCAGGTTGAGGTGTATAATAACCAAACTTTTGTTGTTTGACAGAGTCTTAGCCATTCACTCTCATACTCATTATTCATATATTAATTATGGTTACACCAAGCCATCACATTTAATGTTTCTTTTCCGAATTGTATTTACTTATATATGGTGCTATGCGGTTGGAAAGAAGAATAAATATACAAGTCTTAAAAATATCTAACTTACAAAGATCTTTTTCTCTTTTATACAATTTTTGGTTCTCTAAAAAAAGTTGGGATTTTGTGTATTTTAAGTAGAAATTACAGTTTTTTTACATAAAATTAATTATCAGGGAGACCTAAAAAAAAGTGTAAAATTGTTATGTAAATTTTACATTTTATGGTTACTATGATTTTTTTTTAAAAGTTTGGATCTGTTTTTTTTTTTTTTTTTTTGCATATAGCACAGAAAAAATAAAATAGAACGATCGAATAAGTGTTGAATTTTTTCAAAAATAATATTATCCGTCCTTCACTGCATAATCTTCCCTTTTTAAACTCCAGGTTATTCAAACATTTTTTTGGTAGAATATTTCATACAATTTTCTATACGAAAGGAGAATATCTCTCCATTTTTGTTTTAGTTGGATAGAAAAAAAATTCAATTGTTAAGATAGACATTTTAAATTGTTAGTCATTATTGTTTTGTCCTTTCTATGGATTAGAAAATTGGGTCAAGAAAAGGTAAAAGAATTAAATTTGATACAAAGATTTCCATTGTCTAGTGGTGTATATTTTATGGGTTATAAAACTGGTTCACCCATGACAAGGAACTGAAGAAAATGAAAATATTATAGGTTGTGAATTTCTGTTAACATGTTATAGGTTAAAATATTAGCTCATCAATTATAAGATGGAAGAAAAAAACCATTAAAACCATTAGATAAGGAAAAACATATAGATTATCCTTAATGGTGCCTTGTAGAAGAATATGTTTGGTTACCTAGTGTTTAACATAAGAAGAATTAGGATGGAATTTAAAAAAACACATTGTTGTCACGAGTAAACTTTGAAATATTAAGCAAATTTTTATTAATATCAGGAACATGTAAAAGATCGTATAAAGAAAAAAAAAGTATGAGTGGTAGAAGGGAGGGGTCCCAGATGCGGAAGAAATACTTCAAAATGCTCAATTGTTGTCTTGGTTGTGGTTAAAACACAAGGTAATTGGTTTCTTATATGTTTTTTCAGACTGGATCTTGAATCCCAACCAATGCCTTCTCGCAGCTCCTTGACAACGTAAAGTTATATAATTTGTGATGGTGATGGTATACTAGTGGAAGCTCTTACATTCACTTTGGCGGAAACAGTACATGTATAATGGGCACAAGAGTACCTTGCTCTGCATAATTGCTTAAGATAAGCATACCAGAGGCAAATGTAGGATGTCAGATATAAATGGTGATGAGGTGGAGGCATAAGAAATAAGGTGGCAGTTCTGGTTTAGCTGCAGAAGTGGGTTCGGTCTATGCAGGATCCTGGTTAGCTCGTGTGCAGATCTAGCAGGGTGTGAAACAAATCACTTGCATTAAGTACTCTTCAGGATTCTGGCGTACCATCTCTTGCTATAAGTGTTGCATAATTGAGACGGGTAGGTGGGCTAGACTGATGGAGGAGGGCCAAGCACACCTACCCAAGGAAGCCAAGGCACAAGCCAAGGAGAGCGTCTAGACCAAGACCAAGACCAAGGTGAGCGTCTAGGACGTGAAGGTGAGCGTCTAGGACGTGAAGGAGGGAGGCTATCCATGGAGCTAGACCGTCTAGGCCCCCTTACAAGATCCATGGCCAAGCATGCTCACACACAAGTAAATGAAGCCACGGATGGAAGAGAGAAGGCTTTGTATATGTTTGCATAAAGGCCCATTAGGGGTACTTAGTAGATAGGATAGTGTAGAAAGCACTTTTGATGGAAACATTCTAGAATCTAGGGTTGTGTGGCCGGTCCTTGCACATGGCACATGGCTTAGAATTTAGATTTAATTTTGGTTTTCTTTTCCTTAGAATTTAGCTTAACATTTACGTCCAAGATAGCTTATAAATAGGAAGGCTATCTCATCGTATTTGGCAAGTTTAATTGAGTAAGGTTATGCTGTCATTTTTGTGCACAAGCTTTACTTCTCCTAGAAATCTAGGCTCTAAACTTCAATCCTTTCACCTTCTCCCTTGAGCTGGCCGAACCACTCAAACACCATACTCATCATGCACCTACAAGGCCAACACAACTCCTAGGAGGGTCTTGATCATCTCACCCATTGCTTCCGCACCTTATTTTCTACTTTGATTCAAGAAGAACACATGAAAATGCCATCATTTGGTATCATGAGCTTTGGTTCTTCAAGATGAGTAGCTCCTTGTCTTTTCAATTTTCAGTTCTTCTTTATTTCATATTGTCATTTAAATTCCATACTTGTCTTGCTGTTTTTTTACTTTTTAAATTGTTCTTGGTGTGCTTATGGAAGATCCAACCGAAGCACAATTGTTCAATTGATCTTGAACAAATTCTGTGCAGCTTGTGATAGGATTCCTTACACCATTGAGTGGCTGTTTTCTTTTAGGAATTTGAGTCCTTATTGCTTTCTTAATTTTGCTTCATTTTATGCTTTGAGTCTTTATTTTCTGAATCTATAAATGTTGTGTCAAGTCATGTGAATCCATATTTGTCAACAATTCTTAGTAGTCCTATTATTGGCTTGATTGTTTCTTGCTTTTGGGTCTCTTTAATTTGTTTGAATCTGCTGTTCTTTGATCCTTTGGTGCCTTTTTTTATTTTTAGTTTGAGTTCATATTGTGTTTAGATCATACACAATTCTATTTCATAAATTTCCATTGTGTCTAAACTTTGGTATCTTGCTGTTTTTGTTTCCAGTTTTCAGATTCCCCTGTTTACACCTTCTCTGTTTTGGCTGTTTTAACCCAGAAAAATATTTCCACCCATAGGAAAATTCTGATATTCTGGAAAATGCAAGTTTAAAGTGTTATAGAAAAGACAAAAAAAAGAATTAGGTCAAAAGAAGCAACAGAAAAAAAATGATAAATCTTTTAAGATCAGAGTGCAAATCTGAAGCGCTCCAGCTGGCATAACCGAACACCAATTTTGCAAAATTTATTAAAACAAAATGGTGCATCCGTTTTGAGTGAATCCAAAGCCAGATTTTAGATAAGATCCTGAATATCTTGCATAACAAATTTCAGAGCCAAATTCCAAAAATACAGATCAGCATAAATCGGGGAACAAACACGTTTTCTGGCCCACAACATTTTCCAGTGGTGCTGTTTTTTTTATTTGATCATCTCACCCATTGCTTCCGCACCTTATTTTCTACTTTGATTCAAGAAGAACACATGAAAATGCCATCATAGACGGTCTGGTGGGGAGCTGGTTTGATAGGGGACTGGTGAGGAAGAAGGACTTAGGTCAATTTTTAGACAACAGAGGCTTTCATCCATCACAGAGGTCTTTGCTGTTGTAGAAAAGATCAATAAGTCTTTTTTGGGGGATTTCTTGCACATAAGACATGTAGCTCACCTTTGCCCATAAAGAAACCAAAAGCTTGAGCTAGCGTGGAACAACATCGGCACTTTCTCGATTGGTCTTTTGGTCATTTGGTCTCTTGGTCTTTTTGGGACTGTCATAGAATCAGTGGAAAATGACTTGGTTGTATAAATACATCTACGTACACATCACTCTGGCAAGGAAGTGCAACTTGGTTTATGGAAGTTGGTGGACCCTATTGGTGGATAACACATTTTTAAGTCTGTAATAGTAGGCTGGAAACTATGTGCAGATTGTTTTTACCAATGTCAACAGTATAGCGGATGGGAAATGTGGCTCACCAAAGGGAAGCAGGTTGTAGCTAAGTTACTGGTTTCCTGATGGTTTGATCAAGGGGTTGTCTAAAAGAACAACTAGCTATGGAGCAAGAAGAAAGACTCTACATATCAGCAGCCAGAAACAACAGTCGTTAGCTAACTTTATTTGTAGTTTTTGCAGGTACAACTTCATCCAAATGTTGCAAGGAAGTAGGATGCTAACTGATGTTGTAATGGCTCCCTATCTCAATTACTAATGCTTCGTTCAACAGCCTAATCTGGGGTTTGTGGTGTTGTTGAGGCAGCGGTCTAGCATATAGTTTCTGGTTTTTGGCTGTCTGTAGCAGGACCTGCTAACACTGGAGACGGCTCTATGCGTTAATCTCGTGTGCTGCGGAGGTTGCAAAGGACTAGTGGTGGGTGTTATCATTATAGTGAGCATGTAAGGAGATGCTATGTTGTGGAACGGATGAAGCAGAGGTCATAGGGCTAGTTTTTATGATGTTGGGCACAACCATAAAGGGGCTGCGATTATGCTGTATCAATTCTTTACCACTTTTAAATGGTTTGCCCTATACATGAATTATGCAGGTTTCTTCCTTGGACCTTAGCCATGTTACCTTGAGGCCCAGTAGCAAGTTTTCCCTATCCATATGCATAACCGTATTAGAGTTGGTTCTTGGGGGTTACTGCTAGTATAAGAATGTTAAGCTTTTTGTTTTCTTTGCTGAACTCCTATACTAGGTAAAGGTCTGTATAAGGGTTGAAACACCCCTTAAGTGTCTCCTGTGGTAGAAGAAACGCAAGAAGTAGAACCAATATGTGAGATAATCATACCTACACCATTACCAAGCTTAAGGTTCACATTGTCATGATAGATTTGTTTATCATTAAAGAGAGTAGGATCTCTGTTTTTAGCTCCACTTTCTTTTCTTCTTTACTCTGTTTTTTATTATTAAATTTGAAAGACCTTGATTATAAAACCCAACTCAATCTCATAAAACCAACTCATGTTAAAGCTCACTCAACCCCATAAAACAGGCTCATGGGATGAGGTTTGCATTCACTTATATACAATGAAATATTTTTATCTCTAGTCGATGTGGGATTCACTTTTATACAATGAAATATTTTTATCTCTAGTCGATGTGGGATTCCAACATATATGATGGAATATTATAAGTTGTAGGAAACAAAAATAAATATACAATTCATCAAAATACCTAACTTAGGAATTTTTTTTTCCTTTTATACAATTTTTGGTTTTCATTATCAATTGTTTGTAGATTTTATTTGTGTAAATTTTATACTTATTGTTTACGATGATTTTTCTTTTTACAAGTTTCTTTTTATTTTTCACATATGGTATATTTCACAGAAAAATAAGATAAGTAAAACGACCTTAAAAAATATTATTTTTCCCTCATCCTTATATATGCCATAATTTTTCCTTTTAAAATTCTAACTATTCAAACTTTTTCATGTAAAATATTTCATAAAATTTTCTATATGAAAGGAGAAGACCCTCCATTTTTATTTGTGTTGGGTAAAGAGATAATAAACTTATTAAAAATGATTATGAATGTTTAGAAATTTAATACAATTACCAATTTAAAATTAAAATCAATGCATTAAATACGTATTTTAATTTTAAATTAAAGTCTAAATATTTATTTTAAAATTTTCATTCAAATACTTAATTTAATTAAGAACAAAACATACAATAAATAAAAAATAAAATATAGTAAAAAACCATAAACTAATAAATATTTTTTTTTGAAAAATCACAACAAACAGACGGGAAAAAAAAATTAACCTCAAAACATGCTACATAACATGATTTTAACCAAAAAAAACTTAGTCGTGTTCCAAGTCAAGACTTTAAAATAATTAAAAAGTTAAAAAATCTAAAAAAATAATAAAAATATACTCAATCATGAAATAGTGTTGAATAAAACGACTTTAAAAAAAATTAAAGAATGCTAAAATTTAAATATTATAACATTAAAATCGTGTTACCACTAAATAAATCATTAAACAAAACTAGTTTAATAATCAAAATAATTACTATTTTATTTGATTAAATTAGAAATTATTTTATAAAAAAATATTAATATTTAAAATAAATTTTATTATTAATAAAAATTTATAAAATAATTTATAAATTGATATTTAATTATTAATTATCAAAATTTTAGTTATTAATTATTTTACATTCTAAATTAGATTCTATTAATATTTTAGAAATTAATTTAAAATATAAAATATTAGTAACTAAAACTTTGATAACTAATTTAGATATCAAAAATCATTTTATAAATTTTTATTAATAATAAAAATCACTTTAAATATTAATAATTTTTTACATTTTAAAATAGTATTTAAGTTACTCAATACAATAGTTAATTATTTTTATGTTTAAATTTAATTATTATTTAATTATTTTCATATACTGTATAATTACAATTTCAACAAAATTAAAAACAGAAACTTGAAAAATAAAAGAAAAATTAATATTAAAATCTATTTTTAACTCCATCTCTACCTATATTTCTAAAGGCCTCTGTTTTTGGTTCCACTTTCTTTTTCTCTTTGCTTTGTTATTTTTTATTAAATTTGAAAGACCTTGACTATAAAAACCCAACTCATTGTTTGACACCGTGTTACCCATTCATTCTCACACACTCATATATTATTGTTAGACCAAACCATTTGAAGTTGTTTTTTTTTTCTTATATGGTAAATATTCTAAGCTGTAGGAAACAAGAATAAATCTACAAGTCATCATAATACCTAAGTTATAAGGATTTTATTTTTCCTTTTATACAATTTTTGGTTTTCATTATCAATTTTTGTAAAAGTTATTTGTAACATCCCGGAAAATACATCTAACTATTACAATACCGGTTCTACATATTTCCGTACAAGTTTACAGTTTTTCAAAACATTCCTAATACGTGATTAGGACATATGGAAATACAAATATTTACAATATAAGTTTCAAAATCAACGCCTTAAAACTCTTCTGATCCTCAGACACATGTAAGATCATCTGCTCGTGTACGTAGTACAATCATCGCAGTTCAAACACAGCAAGAAAAGCAAGGGTAAGCTAGTGAAAATAGAATTTTATAATATACGCAATTAAATTAAAAGAGAAAACCAAGTTACATGATCAGTTTCTCAAATTATACAATCTTCTTCAAATCCCAACATTAAAACAATCACATGGATCTACACATCCAAGGTATTCAACAAACAACGTCTTCCGGAAGACCCGTATTAAGTAAGTCCTACCAGAGACTAACACCTGATCCAAAGATTACCAGCGAATCCAACAGAATGGATCAAGGTAAGTTCAATACAACCCAAGTCGTGCATCTCATATGTCACGGTGTGCATGAACTCCCCCATCAGCTTCTCACCACCTGATATCTTAGTCTATGTGACTTAGATCATCAGTGAAGCTCGGAGATCTCTGTTACCACATAGGCATCAATACTTAATACACAACAAACATCAGTCCATACATTATCCCGACATCAATACTTAATACACAACAAACATCAGTCCATACATTATCCCAAATGTATGAATTCAATTTCATACCATTTCGTCATACAATATCATTCAAAAATTTATCCACAATATTCAAAAGTTTATTTGACATAAAAAAAATACACTTTAATACTAAATCATCAAAACCCAATATTTCCACAAATTTAAATAATATATAAACAAACAACCCAATATAAATAAACACACAACATCCCTGCAAGAGAAATTGAATATTGGGACCACGTCCCTTCCGCATTCAGATCTTCTATCCTAGGGTGCTATTAAAAATTAAATTTAGCTTCCCTTACCTCAATTGCTTGCTTTTCAAGCAACTTTTAGAATTTTATTCCCCACCGTTTGGATAAGCTTCAAGATTTACGGGCCTAGTGCAAATTATCCAAACAGAACAAAAATTCAGTATATAATAGAATAAGTTGAGAGGATTAAAATTCTCAACTGACCCCACCAAGATTGATGATTAAATCCTAAGGAAAAACATAGAACAAAGGATATTTAGAGTAAAAATGAACTTACTCTGTTTAAAAATCTGATCGGGTAGAAATGTTCCTTAACTCTTCTGCTACAGCGTGGTATGATCAGATTCTAAAATAGATGAAGTTTGGGAGAGAAAATTAGGAGAGAGGGAGAGAAGAGAATATGAAGAGAGAGAGAAAGAAGAAAAATGGTACTGTGGTGGTGGGAAGAATGTTTCTGTTGCTTTTAAAAAAAACACAATTATTTGTTTAAATTTTACATTTATGTTTTGTATGATTTTTATTTTTAAAAGTTTCTATTTATTTTTCACATATGTTGACATTTCATACAAAATAAAATAAATAAAACGACCTCTAAAAAAAAGTGGAATTTTCCCAAAAATATTATTTTTCCCTATCCTCCATAATCTTCCCTTTCAAAAAACTCTAGTTATTCACACTTTTTTTAATGTGAAATATTTCATACAAATTTCTATCTGAAAGGATAAGACTTCTCCATTTTTATTTGTGCTGGTTAAAGATGGTTAAAGAGATAAAATATTTGATAATTTTTATATTTGAATTTCAATTTGATGATACACGGATCATACATTAAAAATTGTGTTGTCGTGGGTGAGTTTATTAAGTGTTAAGGAGACTCATAACTTAAAAATTTTGTTTAAATAAAATTTAGGGCGTGGTTGGATAAAATACAATGGAAATAGGTGTTTGGCAAGAGAATCACCTAAGTGCTCTTTAAACTAAAAAATAAAACCCGCTAAAGAAGTTGGCCTAAAATATCAGGGAATGAAAAAAATATGGTTGATTTTTTTTGTTAAAATAAATTATCGGAAAAAGAGGAAAAACGGTTAGTATGTACGATTTCAGTTAGTTAATTAAGAATTTCTTGAGCTTATCTATAAAGGGGAGAATTAAAAAGTAAAGGAGGATCAAAAGATATTTGGATTGGTTCATGCGAAGAGAAGAATACCTTAATTTCTAGAAACTAGATTGAGCCATAACAAATTGGCGCCCACGTGGGACTGGTAAAAGTTGTTCCTTCACCAACATTACATCAGAAAAGATTCACTATGCACCGCGTGATGAGGAATCCAAGACCAAACACGATTGTGGAAATGGAAAACGAGAACGTGTTTGTGGAACAACTCATGGAGAGCATGCAAGAACTCTAAAGTCAAAGATTTTCGGGTTGCACAAGATTTTAGGTTAAATAACGTTTTGAAAAAGTGTTAAAACCGCGAAACCGCTCAACGAATGACATATGTCTTGTTTAAAACTGCCACGCTACTCAGCCTTTTTGCCTCTTCGGCTTAAGGATGGGAGATTGTGTGTTGTCCTAGGCCTATTCGATATTAAGGAGGCTCATGACATAAAATTTTGTTTAAATAAAATTTAGGGTGTGATTAGATAGAATCCGATAGATAGAGGTACTCGAGAGGACAACCTCTTTAAACTGAAAAATAAAATCCGCCCAAAATATCGAGAGTGCGAGTGTTAAATTAGTTAATTGAGAATTTCTTGAAATTATCTATAAAGCGGTGAATTAAAAAACAAAAGAGGGTCCAAAAATATTTGTACTAATTTATGTGAGGAAAAAAATACCTTAATTTCCAGAAACTAAATTAAACAAGTTAAATTATATATATATTTAATCAGCAGCTTAAGTTATATTTAATCAGAATATTTTTTACAGTTAATTCTTTTAATACCTTTCTACTTGCCTACTTATTTGGCGTTCTAAGACGAAATCTTGTGTTAAGTAAATAACAAAAGTTATGCATTATTAACTTAATTCAAGCTTCTTTCTTATCCCATCTCAATCCATAATTAATCTTAAAAAACCAACGTCTATATATTATTCCAAATAAAAATAATTTACAACAGATTTGTTTTCTAACACACTCTTCACAAACTTTTTATGCTTGGTCCCAACATTTTATTAACCATAGAAAAATAAATGAAGACTCCTAATATATAAAAACATTTGAATATATATATATATATATATATATATATATATTAAATATAACTTTTTAACTCATAAATACAAAGAAAAAAACAAAATATTACAAGTGAAAAGGGTTTTGATAATTTTGTAACAACATTGAAATTATGTTATTTTTGGATAAATTAAAATCTTAATTGAAAAATGTTTTGGAGAATACCAAAGGATGAAGCTAAGATGTCATTACAAAATTAATTAAATTATTTTCACATGTTAAAATACATAATTAAAGTTGGTCTTTCAGAGAAATAAACCTCACAGGATTATAAGACATCACATAGGACTTCCTCAATTCTGCTCCAAAAACAGCCAATTCTAAGGATCTCTGGGAAATACACTCATAATTGAATGGAAATGGATGCAAATAATAAGTGAATTCTAAAAATTCATTTCAGGTGAGTTGAAAGCATAAAGGAATTGATTTTAAAGGGACAAACTTAAAAACAAAAGGAGATATGATTGAGTTATAACGTGCAAGGAAGTGGCTGTAGAGCAGTATAACTATTTATGTGGGAGAAAGTAGAAAGTGTGAAAGCACAATGTGTTAACATTTTGTTATTTTTTTACACAATATTATTTGTTTGTCCCTTTTTCAATTTTTTTCGTTTTCTTTTCTTTTTCACTTCCTCTTTTGTCGTTTGTACATGTCTCATTTTTGTTATGCTTTTCTACAAAAATATTAAAATAAACTAATTAAATTAAATTTCAAATACAGATAAATGAAGGTAAAAATATTACACCTAAAATTAAGTATTTACATGGAGCTTGAACCTTTCCAATGAGAAAGAAAGTAGTATTTTTTATATCATATAGAAATTTGAATAAAAATGTTTCCCCTGTATCTAAAACAGAGTACCAAATCCAATTTTAATGCTAATGTAGAACCAATTCGATCTCAAGATATTACAATTTCACATCCAAAAAATAGAAACACAACATTGCCAAGAGGGAGAGATGCATATTATGCTTTGTGGGAGAAATTTTTCCCAAAAGGTTTTTTACTGCAATTGAGGTAAAAAAATAAACATATGATATTCAAACTAAAGTATTTGATGTTTAATATATACTTCGAAAAACCTTCTAATATTATAAATTATTCTTTCTTTCACTGAATTTTTTTTCTGAATTTGTCATTAATAATCAACCAACAATCACCAACAAGATTGTAGCTTGTACCACATATCATCAAGGAAACAAAAATATGCATATCTCCATGATCTATAAATGAATAAAGGAGCAACAATTAACCAGAATCCCACAACAAATCCAAGTGCCATGCTAACAAAGAACCAATTCACTCCATGCTCACCATTCTTTGTTCCAGAGTGGTCAATATATGGACTTTGTTGGTTGGAACTACAATTGATAAGTAGAGGTGGACCACACAAATTATTTCCAACAAAGTCTATTGCTTCAAAGCTTTGAATTTGAATGCCTGTTGGAATCTTTCCCTTTAAATGGTTATAAGACAAGTCTAGGCGGTTGAGAAAGTTTAAATTTGATATGGTTAGAGGGATTTCTCCTGAAAGTTGATTCTTTGAGATATCAATGGATTCTAACATTCTCATATTGCCAATACTTGGTGGAATTTCACCAGATAATTGATTCTTGGATAAATTCAAATATATCAAACCATCTAGATCTGTGATTTCTCTAGGTATTTCTCTTGATAATTTGTTCCTTGATAGGTCAATGCTTGTTACTAGACCCAAGATGTCTTTGTACTCAATTCCTACTCCTTTTAGCCAAAGTAGCACACTAACCATATGTTCGGAAGTGTAATATGAAGTATAAGGTTTAGGATAAATACCTCTATGTCTACTTATATTCCTAAGTCTCATGGCACTCAATTTATTGAAACAAGTAGGTATATTTCCAAACAAATGGTTTTCTGCAAGATCTACAATCTGAAGGAGACTCATATCACATATTTCATTTGGAATGTGACCAGAAAAGTTGTTTGATCGAAGACAAAGGATTTTCAAATTTGATAACTTTTCTCCAACCCATATTTTGTGATTGAATCCATGATGGAAAGTTGGGACCCAATTGCCACGAGTTTAAATACAAGCTGGTAAGCTGAAAAGTAGGAAACCAATCGAAACCCACTTTTAAAGTCAAATTGTTTCCTAAGGCAGAAATTTGTTGCAACATCGTAAGATTTGCAAGGTTATCCTCTGTGACAACTCCTTTAAAACAATTATATGCAATTTGAAGATTTACTAAATTAGAGAGTGACCCAATACTTTCAAAAGGATTTCCATTGAATTGATTGTTGGTTAGACCAAGATACATTAACGATGAAAGTTTTCCAAATGATCTAGGCAGGTACCACTAATTAAGTTGCCTTCAAGATGAAGTCTAATTAGAGAAGTCAAATTTCCCACAGCATTAGAAATAGTCCCATGCAAGTTGTTGATTTCTAGGTTCAAGATCTTGAGATGATGAAGATTGTATAACGCATTAGGTATTGAAAACGAGAATAAATTGTAACGCAAGTCAAGATTTTCAAGGAGTGTGAGGTTTCCAATGCTATCTGGAATTGGGCCTTCAAAATTGTTAAATGGTAAACTAAGAGAAACAAGTGTTTTCAGTCCAAAAACCCACTCTGGAAAAAAGAAATTGTAGAAGCAGAAATATCAAGAATGAGGAGAGATGAAAAGTTAAATAAGGATGGTGGATTATTGTGAGGGAATGCACATCTTGAGAAACGTAAGTGCATTAAAGAAGGAAGATCTTGAATAGTGTGAAGCCAGTGAAATGATTGGGATAGATTTATTCCTCCCAAACCAAGATGTTCAAGCTTCGAAAGACTTGACAACCAATGAAGGTTTTGAGGGAACATAGAATAACTTTCCAAGTGAAGGTAGACCAAATTGGATAGATTCCCAATATGAGAGAGAATATTTCCACTGAATTCAACGTAAGAGAGATCAAGGTGAGTTAGGAAAGTCAGTTTCCCAAGGTGAGTAGGAAGTGACATACCTGGTGTCCGTAAGAACATGCCACTCAAGTCAAGATATCGGAGTTTGGAAAGACTTGATACCCAATCAATATTTTCTGCAAACAGAACATTCCTTCCAAGGTCAAGATTGAACAAATTGGAGAGATTTCCAATCTGAGGAGGAATGTTCCCGTTGAATCCAGCGTTTGAAAGATTGAGGAGAGTTAAGGAAGTCATTGTTGCAATGAAAGAAGGAATTGGCCTACCACCAAAATAATTGCCGCTGAAATCCAAGTAATTCAAATACTTCAAGTCAACCAAACAAGGATTAATCTCTCCATAAAATACCGATCTATAATAATCTTCGTATGTTTTGGGATCTAATACATCATCTTCATTGAGGTGAGGTTCTGAAATGTTGAGGTGAAGTTCTGCAACGTGAGCTGTGATGTTGTTGCAGACAACTCCAACCCAGTGGCAACAATTAGAATCCACAGTTGCATTCCAAGATGAAAGCCTATTTGAAGGATCTTGAGATGATGCTTCAACTTCAACAGTGTCTCTCTCTCATTTGGGATGCACATTATCTCTCTCCACACACCAAAAGTTGACATAAAAAGTGAAAGCCAACAAAGGTGAACTAGAATTAAAATAGAACACTTCTTCATCACACAAGCTATGTGTAACAAACTAAATGTTTCTTGTATCAGAAATCTTGGTTCTGCATATTAAACATTTTTTACTCTTTCAATCAGTTATTCACTTTAAAATTCTAATATCACTTGGATTCGTAGACTGCGAAGAGTCTACATTGTTTTTTTGTTTAATTGAAAAGTCTTCGTTCAAAGTCTTTGGGTAGGTTGTTATGTTGTCTCTTTCCAATTGAATTTGTAGTTGAACATTACAGCTTTGCCACATGAAAATTATCATAAGCATTGCGGAAAACATTTTATTCCTTTATTTTAAACGTTCTTTTAGTCAGGATTACTTATATAATACATGTTTAAACTTTTGTCCTGTATAATTTTATTTTATTATTTTATCAAACCTATTACCCAATTTTTATAATTTTATGTTTTTTAGTGTTTTTTATATATATGCATAGGCCTTTTTCTGATGAGATTAGGTTATAATTAATAAAGTTAAAATTTACCCACTTGAGCATGTGATATGCAAGTCCATGCAACTTTTCCATTAATATTGTATATTTTTTGTTTTTTTGATTTTATTACACCGTATATGGACTTCATGTTCTTGGATTTACTGTAACTGTTTAGATTAAAGAGTTGTTAATTGATTATATATTGTACCTTAATCGATTATATATTGACTCATAATTGAGTCAGATCTAAAAAAACCCTTATTCTCTTGTATTTTTCGTTCACATTCTCTGCCAGGTAAAACCCAACACAATGATATTAGACTCACTCTCACCTTTTCAAATTGACACGTAAAATAAGTAATTACTTTTCGCATTTCTTATATATTCCATCTTATTTTTTTAATTGTAAATCTTCTGTTCAAAATTTTGTTTCTATTTAATTATATGCCCCTCTCAAAATTAAAACTACATTCATTGTGGTTTTACTAAATATACCCTTATTATTGAGAAAAGAAAAAAAATATTTTAGATACTTTATCATTATTAAAATGAAATATTTATTCTACTGAAAAAGAAATAAGTGATATAAATGATTTTATATATAAGAAGATTAAAATGATAAAAATATTATTAACCAAATTTAAAAATTTATGAAAATTAATATTTATATTGATGTATATAATCAAAATATATATATATATATATATAAAAGTGATAAAAGCACTGCAAGAAGAAATGATTTTAACGGAAGTTATTTAGCATAAATTTATATAATTTTAGGAATTGATTTAATTAACATAGGTTTTTTTAACCTTCCTCATGTTCCAAAAGTTATTCAAAAACCTCAGCAAAATAATATAGATCTTTTTAACCTTCGTTAAAATTTAAAGGTTTATTTTAAAATCTCAGCAAAATAACAGAGGTTTTTTCAACTTTCGTTAAATTCAAAAGGTTTATTCTAAAATCTTCACAAAATAATGAAGGTTTTTTTAACCTTCGTTAAATTCCAAAGGTTTATTCTAAAACCTCAGCAAAATGATGGAGATTTTTTTAACCTTCGTTAAATTCCAAAGATTTATTGTAGAACCTCAATAACTCCAGATTTTTCAAACTTTAATAAATAAATAATTAAAACTACATAGTTTTAATATATTTTATAACTAAATTTTCTAAAATTTTGAAAGTGTAACTTTACATTACAAATAAATTTTCTAAAGTTTCACAAATTTATTTTAAAAACTCAGCAAAATAACCTTGGATACTAAGTATATCAATAACTAATCTTGGATAATATAGTTTCTAGTTTTTTTTATGATTGATGGTAGTTAGTTTATATAATTTCTAGTTTTTTTGTTACGAGTTCATACTTCAAAAAACTTGACTTATTTTTTTTTAGTTTTTGATGTTTTATGTGCAGTTTTAGTTATAATTGTTACTATCTAATTCTCATAATTTTGAAATATTTTAAATTAAGACCTTTATTTTAAAATACTTCTAATAATTAATTCACTGTGAAAGTGAAAAGCGATAAAGTTAGTTTCTCATCGCAATATGTTCTTACAATCTTTAGTCAAGAACACACATGACTTTGAAGCCCACATCTGATAGACAATGCAATTATTTAGGATATATAAAGTAGTGAAAAACACTAGTTGTTGTTGAGTTAGGTAACAATGGTTTGTGACCCAAGTTGGGGTTGTAAGGTGTAAAAGAAACAATATTGGAGTAAGAAGAATATAGTGCCTTATTTAGTGTTTCTTCTCCTTAATTAGATATAATAGACATAAGTGTGACAGATTGTTATTCCTTGTTAGGACTACCGTTGGCAACCATTGAACTTGTGCCGGAGAGAAGTGTGTCTACGGTGGAAGAGAGAAGTCAAGAGAATCGTTAGAGATGGTGGAAAATGGGGTTGAAGGTTATTTCAAAAGACAAGTCATTTTACGCATGGAGTATACACATGGAGCAAAGTGGGTATTGATTAAACTAGTAGATGTATGTTTTACTGGTGAGTTTCAGTTGAATAGGATTGACGCATGTTCAATCTTATTTAGCTCGGTTGGAGGATTGAGAAATGATTAATCTTTAGAAAACTTGTGAAGAATTCAATGGTGGAAGAACTAGGGGATCGACCGCTTTTTATTGCAAATAAATATTGAATTTTGTTCACTGGAATCATTATTGGATTCGTTGGGAGACGACTTAGGTTCATCTCACCACATCTATACTATCATCTTTCTAGCGTTAGACAGGTCTACACTAGAATCCTCTTAATTTGACAGCGCAAAATGACAACTATCAAATTTGGCGCCGTTGTCCAAGAATCCAATTTGATTTTTCCTAATTTGATTTTTTGCATATTTAACTTGTCTTTTCTTCTTATTAGTTTTTATTTATTTATTATAGTATAAAATACGAAAAATTAAAATAAAAAATATAAATAATATAATATTCAAGATATTATTTTATGATATTTGATTTTATTTCTTTATATTATCGTTATCTTATTTTGATTTTCTTTTATTCTATTTCCTTATATTTTTTATTTGAATCTTATTTTCATTTGCATTTATTTCATATCTTTTATTTCAATCTTATTTTGATTTGCTTTGATTTTATTTCCTTATATCTTTTATTTTAATGTTATTTTTATATCTTTTATTTTAATCTTATTTTTATTTTATTTCCTTATATTTGCTATATTTATCTTATTTTGATTTGTCTTTATTTTATTTCCTTATATCTTTTATTTTAATCTTATTTTGATTTCTTTTTATTTTATTTTCTTATATATGTTATCGTTATTTTGTTTTTATTTTAGTTTTTATATCTTTTATTTTGATTTGCCTTTATTTTTTTATTTTTTTAAACTCATTTTTTTTTCTGCCATTTTTTTTTATTTTTTTATGTTTTTGGTTTATTTTTTGTTGTTACTATTCTTATTTTCTATATTTCTCCAACTATTTTTTTAAGCATCAAGCGTAGCATTTGCATTAGTGTTTTATATATAGTATAGGATTTTGCATTTAGGAAAGACACTTTAGCTGTTACTCTTTGATTTTTTTAATTGAAAGTAATTCAAGGAAGACTCTGGCTAGGAAAGACTTGGTTTTTAAGTTTGTTCATCTCTGACTCACCTCTCTTTTCTAGGAGTTGACTTGGGTTGTTTCTTTAAAAAAAAAAAGATTTTGTTCTGAGGGGTCTAATAGGTATTAATGTCCATTCATATTAGTGTCCATTCACACTCTGGTGCAACAACCATCATCTTGGGCAGACCTTTCCTGAAGACAGCCCGCACCAAGATTGATGGTCATGCAAGCACACTAACTATGGAGTTTGGAGATAGTCTAGTCCAGTTCAATATCCTAGATGCTATGAAACACTCGGTTGAAGATCACTTTGTGTATCTGTTCTGGCCGGTTGACTTGCTCGCCTGTTGACTTTGATGACAAGTTCTAGCTCCGTCTGTCTCTTCAGGAATCTGTTCTATCTATTGCTGTTATGGAACATAGCTCCGTTGAAATAGAGGGGGCCATGCCTGTTGATTGCACTCTGACGATCAAGTCAGTAAAGGGCTTGCTAAAAATCAAGAAGTATTTAATTTTAGTCTTAGAAACAACGTGCCTTAACCTGGGGTCTCGAGTCCCCTTTTATAACTTACCTCTTGTAACAAATTTCTCTCACGAGAATCTAATCTCAACTAAAAGCATACTGAACAGGAGAAACACATTGTTCAGGGGCGCCTCCTCTCAAGGTGCCATAACAGAACGAATATTGTCTCCTAGGAGTGCATAGAATAATAATAGAGTAACCATCAGGGCATCAACTCATGTGCCAACATCAAGGGAACATTTTGCTTGCATGGGCACCCTACTCATGGTGCAACGTTATCTTTCGTTGTACATGCAACCTAGCCACTACGTGCCCTAGAACACATGGGCATAGGTTTAAAATAAAACATTTACTTGACCTAGACCCCACACGCACTAAGCGTACCCTTAGGTCCGTAAACACCCTTTATTAACAGCCTTATATTTATGTGTAAAAGATTACTTCAATCATACCAAAATGGGTTTACTGACCAAACTAGGCCCAATCACATGAATTGAGAATGCCCCAACAATCGGGTATTTCTCCAAACAAATTATTTGGCGCAAGATTGAGAATTCTATAATTGCATTTGGTTGTCTTGATTTTTGCATAAAAAATCACCCATGGATTTTGATATGCAATTTTTCTTGAGTGTTGGATGGAAGTGATGGAAGGCAGCAAAAGACTTGTAGATTTATGGAGGAAGCATGAAATGGCTATGAAGGTTTAGGGGTTTGGACTTGAGTTTACAAGGTGCAAGGGCTAAGAAAGAGGTTAGGCCAACTTCCTTGAGTTTCTAAGAATGCAAGAAGCATCATAGAGAGAGACTTGGATAGAATGTGCTTAAAATTTCATAAACACAATTTCATATATCAATCAACTCTAATTTTACAAGAGAGAAGTCTCTTATTTATTGCATAAGAAGACTTCTAAAATGACTATTAGAGTTATAAATACTCTCCATTCATACCATGTCATGTGACAATCCTATGTATAAGAAACTTTCCATTCACAAGTTGCTATGTGTCATTGAATGATTGGAGATTTATGGTAGAAGGCGCCCCAAGATGTCAAGTTTTAGAGAAAAAATATATTCTTATTCTAAAGTTGGCTCAGAAATACAAAGCTTCAAAATACTATTCTACTTTTTACAATTTTATACAGGAGTAAGGAATATATTATTTTTTGTGTTCTTCCAAGTTGATTCAAATCTATAACCAAAATAGATTATAAATGAAGCTATGTATAAGATTATAAGTAATATATTCGCTTAAAATCCACTCAAAATCATCATATGTTCATTTATTATGTTAGGAAGGTGGTTGATAGGGCTGAATTGCACTTTTAATGTTCTAATTTTTATAGCTTGATTTCTTCTGAAAGCCAAGAATTAGTTTTTTAAATTAATTTTGAAATCATTATAAAAACTCTATTCATAAATAGTCAAGTTTTCACTAAATATCTACCTATATTTCTAAATGTCTCTATTTTTGGGCTCCACTTTCTTTTTCTCTTTGATTTCGTTTTTTTTTTTTGATTAAATTATCAAGTTGAGGTGTATAATAACTAAATTTTTGTTGTTTGACAGAGTCTTAGCCATTCACTCTCATACTCATTATTCATATATTAATTATGGTTACACCAAGCCATCACATTTAATGTTTTTTTTCCAAATTGTATACAAGTCATAAAAATATCTAACTTACAAAGATCTTTTTCTCTTTATACAATTTTTGGTTCTCATATATTTCTAAAAAAAGTTGGGGTTTGTGTATTTTAAGTGGAAATTACAGTTTTTTTTACATAAAATTAATTATCAGGGAGACCTAACAAAGAGTGTAAAATTGTAATGTAAATTTTACATTTATGGTTACTATGATTTTTCTTTTTTAAAAGTTTGGATCTGTTTTTTTGCATATGGAACATTTCACAGAAAAAATAAAATAGAACGATCGAATAAGTGTTGAATTTTTCAAAAATAATATTATCCGTCCTTTTTAAACTCCAGTTTATTCAAACTTTTTTTTGGTAGAATATTTCATACAATTTTCTATACGAAGGAGAATATCTCTCCATTTTTGTTTTAGTTGGGTAGAAAAAGAATTCAATTGTTAGGATACATATTTTAAATTGTTAGTCATTATTGTTCTGTCCTCTCTATGGATTAGAAAATTGGGTCAAGAAAAGGTAAAAGAATTAAATTTGATACAAAGATTTCCATTGTTTAGTGGTGTATATTTTATGGGTTATAAAACTGATTCACCCATGACAAGGAACTGAAGAAAATGAAAACATTATAGGTTGTGAATTTCTGTGAACATTGTATAGGTTAAAATATTAGCTCACCAATGATAAGATGGAAGAAATATAACAAACCTTTAAATTTTTTATTTTTTAGGAGTGGCAATATGAGTTGAACCATTTTGTTTTCACTAGTCCTGCATTTGATTGATTTGCATAAAAATTATGGATTTTGATTGATTTGCATAAAAATTATGGATCAGTAGGTCCGATTTGTTCTGCACAACAATGGATTCATGGGCAGACTTGTATGAATTAAAAAAAAATATGGAGACGGTGTAACAAAGATTAGAATACTAAGATTTTCTTCATTCTTTCTAGTCTTTTAGATAAATGCGTAGGTGTATTTTTTAGTTGTATTTTGTGCAGAGGCACATATAGGTCCTAATTGGGAGTCTCAATTGGGCATTGTTAGACGGTCAAACCTTTAGAAACCCTAATCAACATTCACCGATGAACATAGGGTTAAGTTAGAAGTCCTACACTTAAATAAGTATAAAATAGGCAAAAGCTAGGTTAGATGTTGTGATGAGTGTAAGGGCAAGAGAAAACATAGAAACAGAGAGAGGGAAAATATAAACGTATTGTATTATTGAAAGAGAGAATATATAGAGTATATATAACGTAAAACATAGTGTATGTGAGTGTAAGATACAAAACTATATACATTTGGAAAACAGTTATCCAATATGGTTAATATCCCCTTGTAAATTTAGGTTTAGATTATCCAAAACCGTAAGTTTATTTTGGGTAGAGCTAAAATGTGAACAAGAAATGAATTTAGTTAGGATATCAACAACTTGGAATCGTGCTGGAATATGAGTGAGGCATGCACATTGGTTTTGAATGTGGTCTGTCAAGTATGAAATTAAGGTTCTACTCAAAGTGTTTGGTTTTTTAAGTATAAAATAGGATTTGCAGAGAGTAAGACAACTCCAAGAATATCAGAAAAAACTTTTGGAATAGTAGAGGAGATATGAAGTTTTGAAGGTAAGGGTTGAAGCCATATTATATCAGCAAGAACTCCATGATACTCAGCTTTCGTGCTACTCCGAGAAACTTCCTTTTGTTTATGGGATGATCATGAGATGATGTTGGAACAAAAATAGACACAATAACCAGTAATATATTTTCTATCGTCAATAGAAGCGAAGTGTAACATTTTACTGCTATTATTACATTCTATAGGGGTATCTATAAGTTGTTACCTGTTCTGTAGAGTGAAGTGTGTACTATGTGTCCTCAGTTTTCATGCATCAAATTATATAGTTGCATATATGCATAAGAACCTATATATTCCAGGTCTCCTAAGTTTCTTCAGTCACAAATGAGCCATAACAACTTTTCAAAGAGAAGCCAACCAACACTCAACCAGCAATTAAGTTGAACAACAGATAAAAAGACAAGATCAAGACAAAACAACATATAGGTGTAAAAAGACAAGACAAAACAATTTAATCAATACAAATGGAACATACAGATCAAGATTAGAAACCATAGCCTTATTCAAACACTTGGAAAAGATTCAAAGTTCATTAGATTCCTAGAGATTGTAAATGAACATAATCTAGGGTTTTAAGATGGGAAAGACACACGGTGAGTTGCGCGGAATTTCGATGAACAAGCACAAAAATAAAGGCAAAGGCGAGAATGGAGTAAGAATTGAAACTTAATTACGATGGTAAGCTTGAAGAGGTCGGCCTCCTTCGAAGCAAAGAAGATGCAAAGTGTGTTGTCGTCGCGGAGTGCGTTGCCTTCACGAAGTGCATTGCCCGCGGAGTGTGTTGTCGTTGAGGAATGTGTTGCCGTCGCGAAGTGCGTTGCTGTCAGTGAGAGTGAAAGATGAGTAGAAAAGGTTAAAGAAAGATAAACATAGAAATCCAAAATTGCATACTATTTGCTCAGATTTTAAAAAAAAATTAAATAAGTTTTTAAAAAGAATGCATATTTATTTAAACCAATTCATAAATTTTTTAATTTAAATAAAATTTTAAATTTATTATTAATTTAATTTTATGTTTAAATAAAATTAAAAAAATTAAACTACTATTTTAAATGTAATTTTTTAAATTGATATTAATTACTTTAATATTTTAATAAAATTAATAAATTAGTAAATTTATTCATATTAATTTAAATTATTTTATAAATTAATAATTAATTTTATAAAATTTAATTATTCTAAAATTAGTATCTAAATTTAAATAACAGTGACTAAAAATTTAAATATCTAATTATAGGATGATTAGAAACTAAAAAAATTAGTTTTTAATTTTATTATTTTTAGAGACCAAAAATTAATTTCTAAAATATATTAAGAGTGACTAAATAAAAAAAGAGTTTCCAATTACATCTTAACAATAAAAAAAAATGTCTCTAAAAACAACTTTATTTTTATTTTTATTATTAGCTACTAAAAATATAGTATCTAATTATATTATATCTTTTATTAATAATGGATATCTTTTTAGTGACCAATAATTTTTAATTTATAAAATAATATCTAAATTAATTACTATATAAATTATTATTATTTTTTTCTAAATTAGTTACTATTAAATATTTTTTTTTCTTGTATGTCTTAACATATTCAGTAAACTGAACCAAACGTAAGATAAAAAAAAAAAGCCAGCATAAGTAAACAACCATTAAAATGGAGGAATTCATCTTCACACAAATGCATAGAAAGCAAATTTCTTTTATTTATTAGAAAGAAGTGCTTCTTGGTTATGCATATAAAACTTCTAATATTTATGATGCTGCAGAACCATTTTTTCTCCGTTTTCATTAACCTTACCTTTTTTTTTCTCAGTTATTTACTTTAGAATCCAATTTCCCAGAATTCTTATATAAGAGAGAATTTTATATTTGTGCTATCTATCTAACAATTTAATTTTTCTATACTAAATTTGTAAAATCAAATTCACATGTCAAAATCAGTATTTTTTATCTTCATTTTAAATTTGTCAATTTAATTGAGCAGGAGCAACGTGATTTTAGGTGCGAAAAAATTAATTAGAGGGACATAAAAAAGTTTGAAAGGCTTCTTCAAATTCAACGTCCACACAAAATGTTCACATTCAAAAGTCTTTGTCTTTTTGTCTGCATTTGTTTTACTTATGGTTGAATAACAACTTATTTTGGTTTTCACTATTTTCATTAGGGTAGGTATTATATGCTGCTCATTTCAAATTTTTATTCATTAAATTTGAACATCAATATTAAAAAATTGACAACAACTTTCAAATATTCCAATTAATCGAGATAAATTTTTTATTGTCTACATTAATTTATAAGTTTAAAGTTAAATTTTACAATTTTTCACGTAAAAATTAATAGAGACAACAAAGAAGTGTAAAATATTTTAGACGTTGTAAAATATTCTAGTAAAAAATGTGTCAATCACGACATTAATTTTACATTGAATTTCCCGAAAATTGATTTAATAAAAGAGTAGTGATATTTTTTTAAAAACATTTATTCAAATGTTTTTAGCTTAAACCTAAAACTTCATATTTTTGTCAACGTTCACGTCATCCATGTAAATATAAAGTTTTATGTTGGACCAATGATATTTGATCTAAAATTTAATTTAAATGTTAAATAGTTCTTTTCTCCGTTGTAGTTGCGGTGTGTGATAATAACAATTTCTTCCTCTTCATCGATGATAGTAATTTAGTGGTTCTTAACCTTTAGTGTGCTATGCTTACATTTTGTTGTTCCATTTGTATTTGTTGAGGTTTTTCTTCAATTATATTGGAGCATCATTTTAAGAACAAACATTATATTACTCCTTTATATCTTCATTTTATTATTAAAATTGAAGTTGTGGTTGTTTTTGAACATTTCAATAATGATAATGTATGGATATCTCTCTATTGAATTGTTGTTGATAAAACTGTTGGTTGATATTGAAATTTAATTTTTAAATTTAATGTGTTATTTAGTTTTGTAAGTTTATAATTATACAATTGAAATTAATTTTTTCTATATATAAGAGTAAATTTATAAGTTTTTAAAATTGTAATTTGTACTTTATGAAAAGTATAAAGAATACAAGGACTAATTAAGTATTAGTCCTAGGATTAAACTATTTAGTCATTAAATTGTTTAAAATTTTAGGGATTAAATTATATAGAAATTTATAAAATATATTGTATGAAAGTTACAGGAAAACAATTAGTTTAGATGTAAAAAAAATTGTATTGTATGTTTGCTTGATGTACTAATTTAATTAAATCTTAATTTTTGTTTGTGATTTAGTAAATGGTTAAACATTAATTATGTGTTTTAAATTTTGAATTGTTCGATTGGACAATTTGAAATTTTCATAGTTTGTTAATACATACTTTTTAAGTGTAAGCTTAAATTTGATGTAATTTCAGTTCAAACAATTTAGTGTTGTCCTCCGGATACATACTTGATTGTGATATGTTATCTGTGACCACTTTCATTTCAAGTAATTTGGAGACTAATGCATCATACTACACTTTTTTTTTATCAAATTTATGATATATATCAGACTTAGTTTGTATATGTTAAAGAATTATGAAAAGTAGGTAGGGTCTTACATTGAATTACAAAAGTGAGAATCAAAATGAATGGTTGATGACAATGAAGTTTCTATCTTACGTAGTTATGTACTGAAGTTAAATGAATACATGTCATGTTAGTGAAGAGTGTGAAAAGGAAATTGATGAGTTCTTGCACTTTACTTGTTGATAAGTGTCATATTTCAGTAATATTTTATATTAAAATAAGACACTTATGAATATTAATTAATAAAATAACTATAATATAACCCTTAATTTATGAATTAAAACATTTTTAGATATTTTCTGATTATAATTTGAATAAGAACGATTTATTCTCAAATTTGTGTTAATTTCAGGATTCTAGGGAAGAATAAAGATGAAAGGGCAAAAGGAGAATAAACAAAGATAAAAAGGGAAAACTGGGATGCTCCAACACTCGTCCAAGCTCGCCAAGCCAGAAGCTCCTAGAGGATCTCCTCCATGCGAGATCAATCTAGAGACGTTGGACTTGTTTTCGTCCAACTCGCCTAGACGAGCAAATCACGCCCAAGTGAGAATTCACTTAGTCCAAGCCCAACTAGGTTAAATATGAGGCGAGAGACACAATCCTAGACATCAATTGGGAGAATATAAGGTGTTAGAAAACCCTAGAGAATGTAACCGTCAAGGAGAAATATTATGGATCTTCTTTTCTTGCTTTCCATACTTGTAATGGCCAACTCAAATGAATAATTCTACCATTTGGGATTGAGAGTAATCTCTTCAAACTCTTATGTATTGAGGTGATATTGAAATATAATATTTTGTTTTTGATTGATGATTGGTATTGTCATTTTATCTGCAATGCTTTTTTACCATGATCAAGATCCTTAGATTTGACTGAAATGTATCTCTAAGTTTTTGACCCAAATGACAATACTTAACATATTTGAATGCTAGGAATAAATTTGAAATGTTAATTGCTATAAACATCTAACCGTGATGATAAAGATTTTTTTAATAAATATGCGAGGAATCGATATGAATGACTTTTATATGGGCATCAACATCAATTAAAGGATATAATGTTACTATGCTTTTCAAAATACAAAGGAGTAGAAGGATGAACCCCAATCCCAATTTTTCCAATTGAACCAACAAACTCTTTAACTTACTTTCTTTACAATTCTTCCATTCATAACAAACTCTCAACAAACTTTTTTATTTTGTTTTCTATTTAGTGAATCTTACACTTGATAATTCAACTTTTTCTTGTGCGTTCGATATCCGTCCCTAAGGACAAATAATTACTTGACGCGGTACAATTGCCGTAAAACAGTCATCACTCGTCAAAATGGAAAACCTATTAAGGAAACATATTAATGTCCATGTGTTCATTTTCTGATCCAAATGTGTCAGGAACTACATTGAGAACAAAGAAAATTGCGACAAATATAAACGAATAATAGGTACACAAATTAGCAATAAAAGCACACATAGAAGCTATGTTTCCCATAGTCCTAATAGCATGTATGTCGTTGACTTCGTTGTCCATATGGACTATGAGTGTTTTTTATGAGAAAGATGATGTCTCATGCATATTTAGAGAGTCATCACTGTCACATCAAATTTAGAAAAATAACTGAAATGATGTTATTGAGAAAAGTGACGTTGAAGTGCTAGATCAATTTTGAGTAATTCTTGTAAACAGTTGAAGACTACTTCTATAAAAATTCACATTACGCTTTTCATAGTTCTAATGTCCAAGATGAAAATCTATAAAAATTCATATTACGCTTTTCATAGTTCTATTGTCCAAGTTGAAAACCCAATTGACAATTTTAGAGTTTAGGGTTTAGATTAGATGAATAAGGGACATGGAATAAGATAGCGATTAAAGTTTTATGAACTAAAGTAATGCTTTTATGGGTACTTTCATAATAGCTCTTCGGAACTCTAGTTTAGGAGTTAATATAAGAGTTGATTACTCCAGTAAATTATTTTGTTGATTGAATGTGTACTATCATGGCCTTAGTCTTATATAACTTAATAATTTCTCATAGTCCACCTTCTTATCTTACATGTATGATTTTATCCTCAACATCCTACCATGGGAAGATACTTTTATCTCATACTCTTCTAACTCTCATCTAATGTAAATATATGCTTGGATCTTACTTTTTTGCATAAATTTTAGCATGAAAGAAACAACGAACACTACCTCTAATGATAGAAACTGATATGCTCTTTCAACTAGTTTTTTTTATCAATAATAAAAGAATTAAATAAAAAGAAATATTTATGGAGTCCTCCAACCCTTATATAAAAGAAGTCCAAACCTAACCAAATGACTCCAAAAAGGATAAACTCATTTGGAAATAGGTACTGATCGTCCAGCCTAACAGTGTGCCTCTAACCAACACTTATATTTCAACACCATAAATGAACCCATGTCATAATCTGAGATTAAGAAAACAAAGAAGAAAGCTCTTGTGATAACTCTAACATTCTAAAATAATCTTTGCCATATTGCAATTTCAATATTGATAGCGTTTGTTGCCCTTTGTAATAAACTCTACCTTAAAATTCTCTACCATACTATATTTGTTAACTTGATACCTCAATAGCAACCCATTTTGATCCATCCTTCACTCATATGCCTCTTTATCCTTCTATTTGGCCACAAAACTTATTTCATATATTGCAATCTACATCATTAACTAATAATCTCTCTTGGCAACATCCACTTATTAAATGATTTTCTCCTTTTGCCAAGCCCACTCCACCTTTGTTGTCTTCTCTATCTTTACTTCACTAGTGCAAAAAGGTACATTAACGACGGTTAAAAATGACATCTAAAGACGGTTTCTAAATCGTCGTTATTGTTTGGGTGTCGTTATAAGTAATCATTTTTAACGATGATTAACCGTCGTTATAAACAAGAGTATAACGACGGTTCATCTAACCGGCTTTATAAGTGGATGCTGAATAGGAATAAAAAAATTTAAACAACTACTTTTAAAGACGGTTCCACATGGAACCGTTGTTGTATGTGGGTTTTTAAAGACGGTTCCACGTGGAACCGTCGTTATATGTGGGTTTTAATAAAAATTAATTTGTTTTTTTAAAAAACTTCAAACCTGCATAAAATATATAATTCCAGAAAATCAAAACATTTAAAATCATATTTTAAGTATAAAAAATACATACAAAAAATTATAACATTCTACAAAAAGTTTTTCTAATATATAAAAGAGTATGTCATTCTAATAAGTTTTTCTAATATATAAAAGAGTATGTCATTCTAATGATTTATCTATCCTAAGGTGTTATACATGGTTACAAAATACTTTGACCATGTTGTTCTCACATACTCCAATGTTTACGAATCTAGCGGGTGTTGGTCGTTTAAAAACTGTACATTTTGAATTTTTTTGACTTTGTACATGAATAATAAACCCCAAATTTTAAAGTGTTTAATGTTTTGAGGTATTACCTAATCCCAATCTTTATTAATTGCAGCTTGCACAATAGTCAATATTCATTGCATAACATAATAGTCGCACTCATAACTTCTGGATTGCTTGTTGGATTGCATGTGGAAATTAATGTATTAAATGAATGAGTGAGACACATAAAATTGAGTGAACAAATATACTTTAAATACCTTAAGGTACATCCAAGTGAGTCTTTGTGCGTTTGCACTTCTCCTCCCACACAACATGTTATATCCAGAGTAAGCACTAAAATAATAAAATTTCTTGTTATAATACATAACATTATATAATGTATAAGTAATAATAAATGTTAAATGAAACTGTCGTACCTATCTATAATGTTTTTAAAATAGGTAGGGGTTTTCTTTATGCAAAGAGCAAAACTATGTAGCTGTATGATCTTGAACAGATATGATCAATAGTTGCCAATGACACCTATATATCAAATCAGTTAGTTTCTCTTATGTCAATAATTTAGTATAACTTATTTAATAAATAATGACTTACTCATGGATGTACGGAGCAAAATAAATTTGTTTTCCTCCATTCTTTAAGACAGTGGTGATGTATGTTTGTGTTTCTGACTTCTTGTTTCCAATTAATTAAATGAGTTTAGGGTCTAAAAACCCATATATATTGTGTTTCCCCTCATTGAAAGCATAATCCACAAAGATACCTAAATTTCAATAAGTTAGTACTAATATATTTAAAAAATGCAAAAAAAAATTACGAAACTGCCACCGCCTTGCTTATTACGATGGTTGTTTCCAAATTGTCTTTAAATGGTGTTGTTAATGAAGTATTTTGTACTAGTGCTTCAACAACGTAAGTGATAAATATATTTTCTTATAATTTTTAATATTTGTATAACATTTAATTTTATTAATGTCACCATGAGATTTGTAAGAGAAAAAATCATAAGAAGATGGTGGAGATGTGAGATTGTACCTTCCCCAAAAAGATTTTGTATAGTTCAAAATTCAAGCCTGACACAATAGTGAGATAGTGCTACCCTAGTTTCTTTCTCTGTAATGTAAGAACTTCATTCATGCATGTAACTGCATAACAACCATGTGTAAGCTATAGCAGTATAAACCAACCCTTACCCTTTAACACTACCAAATGAGTGTGCCCAGCTCAATAATGTTGTAAGAACCAAAATTCCATTTTAACTTTTAAGTGTGAACTATGATCAACCACTCACTCACTATTTTTCCATATAATATACTCAATCTTTTTTAAACTTTACTTCTGAAAATTGTTTATTCATTCAGATTTGATTATTTGAGTAAATATTGAGATGTCAATTGATATGTTATTTGTTCTAAGACGTACTCGTGAAGATTACGATAAAGTTTCATAGAACAACCACAAATAATCTTTAAATTTGATTTTCTTTTACTTTTACTTTTAGTGATGTAGTTTTTATTAACGATTTAGGTCTGAAAAATTTATGTAATAGTAAAAAAGATTTTGCTATATTTTAGAGATTAGTTGTGGGTTTTCGTTAAAATATTGGTATTAAAGAATTTTTATTATAGTCGTTGAGATTTTAGGATAATTGTCGTTGAGATTTTAGGATAGTTGTTTCATCGTCACTAAAATAACAAGTTTTTGCTGTCCTGATCATGTGATGTTATTCCTTTGTCTCGGTCTTTATTTGATGACGTGAAAACTCCAATGTGAAAATCCCTACTACTTTCGAAAGCCAAGGTGTAATTGATGTAGTAATGTTGCTACTTAAATCAAATTGCATCAAATCTAGAAAAATATTTGAAATTATGTTATTGATAAGAGTGACAGTGGAGTGCTTGATCAATTTTGATTAGTTCTTGTGCACAATTGAAGACTATCTTGTATGAAAATTCATACTTTTCATAAGAAATATGTATTATTAACACCCTCTGCTACTAACACAGACTTGACATCGCTTGTGTGACATTAATTGACGCTGTAAACGTGACATTTGGTGAGGATGTGACACTGGCTCTATATTATAATATATGACGAGTAGCACACATAAAACTGGTTATCCGTGTCTCTGTAAGTGGTTACTTATGTGACGCATGCAAAACTGGTTACCCATGTGTGCATAAGTGAACTTATGTGACGTTTATGGCCACCCACTCTTCATGAAAAAAAATCATTTTTTTTTAATAAGTATCATATATTACATCGGTTAGATGACTTAACCGATGTAATAACCCTACCAGAATTGGTTACCAGCCACAGGTTCCTCCACATATACTGGCACACGCAAAACTGGTTACCCATGTGTCTGTAAGTGATTACCTATGTGACGTTTATGATCCACCCACTCTTTATGAAAAAAAATCATTTTTTTAATATGGGCCATATATTACATCGGTTAAATGGCTTAACCAATGTAAAAATCATATATTACATCGGTTAGATGTCTTAACCGATGTAATAACCCTACCAGAACTGGTTACCAGCCACAGGTTCCTCCACATATACTGACACACGCAAAACTGGTTACCTGTGTGTCTGTAAGTGGTTACCTAAGTGACGTTTACGACCCACCCACTCTTTATGAAAAAAAAATCAATTTTTTTTAATATGGGTCATATATTACATCGATTAGATGGCTTAACCGGTGTAATATGGGTCATTCTAAGTAAAAAAAAATATTACACCGGTTGTTACTAAGAACCAATGTAATATATTCTTTTTTTACCCTATTTTGAAGCTCGCGCTGATCATTCGCGCGCAATCTCAATTTGTCACGTCATTGCCACGTCTACAGCTTCAAATGTGTGTTACTGTCAGAGGGTGTCAATATATCAACACTCTTTTCATAATTCTAATGTCGAAGTTGAAACACAATTGACATTTTTCTCAAAAGTAAACAAGGACATTAAAGAAAATAGAGATTAAAGTTATATAAAAGCTCAAAAGAAATAAGAAGACATTGTCTTCTTTGTTTTCATTTTTTCTATTTTACCTAGTAATATTTGTTTGTCCCATATGCTCTTCTATTTTTTCCCTTTTCTTTCTAACTTCTTTTGCTCTTTATACCAGAGTCTCATTTTGTCTTGTTTATATGTGAAATGTTAAATTAAATTGAATTAAATTTAAAAAATAGAGACATAAAGTTAAAAATGCTGCATCCAAAACTAAATGTTCACAAAGTGATCGCCACAGAGAAAGAGTTCTATGTAGATCAAATTAAATTTATACCCAATAGTTTTTTTCTAAAATAGATTACAATTTCTTAATCTTACTTCAGTGACAAAGTTATCTAGAATTTATCTATAATAAGTTCAACATGCACATTCTTTAGCTTTAACACCCACTAACAATTTAAATAAGGCTCTCATATTTAAAAATAAATCAAAACATTGTACTAGAAAATCATTAAATAGGAACAATTTTAGATACAAAACATAATTAGTTGCCTAGTTGATCATCAAATAAAAACCAATTTTAGAGACAAAAAATAATTAGTTGTTATATTGACAAAATTAGATATTATTTTATTGAATAAAAAAATTATTGATATCTTAATTAATTTCTATTATTGATAAATAGTTTCTAAATTGATATCCAATTAGCTATCAAAGTTTTAACTACCAATTATTTATATTCTAAAGTTGGTAGCTAAAAGCTTGGTAGCTAATTCAATATCAATTTAGAAACTATTTATCAATAATAAAAACTAATTTAGATACCAATGATTTTTTAGTCTCTAAAATAGTATCTAATTTAGTCAATATAACAACTAATTATTTTTTGTCTCTAAAATTGGTTTTTATTTGATGATCAACTGGGCAATTAAGAGTATTTCAAATTAACTTTCGTGTTATATGATAATTTTATTTTTCATCACAATAGTTATTAGCATTAGGGAAAATATTGAAGTTCAAACCACACATGATCAAGGAAATGAAAATAGGCATAACATTATGATCTACAAATGAACAAAGAACTGACTACGGTCTAAAATTCCACAACAAATTGATAAGTGTCATATTTCAGTAATGTTTCATATTAAAATACAGACACTTATGGATATTAATTGATAAAATAAATATAACCCCTAATTTATGAATTCAAACATTTTTACATAATTTGTGATTATAATATGAATGGAGATAAAACCATGGAGATAAAAGGGTAAGAGGAGAATATATAAGATAAAAAGGGAAAGATGGAATGCTCCAAACACTCGCCCAAACTCGCCTAAGCTAGAAGCTCCCAGAGGATATCGCCCAAGCGAGCTCATTCACGTCTAGCGAGATAATTCCAGAGACATTGGGTCTGTTTTCGTCCAACTCGCCCAGGCCAGGCCAATCACACCCAGGCAAGCACTTAGCCCAAGCCCAACTAGGTTAAATATGAGGCGTGAAACATAACCCTAGATATCATTGGGAGAATAGAGAGAGATAGAAAACCCTAGAGTAGGCCGTCATCCAAGAGAAACATCATGGATCTTCTTTTCTTGCTTTTCATGCTTGTAATGACCAACATGAGTGTCAAATTATTCCCTTTGGGATTGTGAGTAATTTGTTCAAACACTTATGTATTGAGGTGACATTTATCTATAATATTCAATTCTTAATTGATGATTGATATTATCACTTTATTCTCAAAGCTTGAATTATTCATGATTTTGATCCTTAGATTTGATTGGAAAGTACTTCCAAGCATACCTAAATGATAATGATTAACATATTTGAATGCTATAAATAGATTTCAAATGTTAATTGCTTTATAACATTTGTTCATAATGATAAACAGTTTTTATAAATGTGAGAGGAATTGATATTTATGAGACTCTTTTAATAATTTTGTTTGCGAGGAATCAATATGAATGATTTTTATATGTGCATCAATATCAATCAAGATTGAATATTATATTTTTATGAAAAATATAGACGAGTGAGACGGATGAACCCCAATCCCAATTTTCCCAATTGACTTATACAAATATTTTACTTTGCTTTATTTAATTTCTTGCAAATTTACCATACAAACAACCTTTCCAACAAACTTTTACAAATTCTCTTATATTTAGTTAATATTGTACTAGAGAGTTTAACTATTCCTTGTGGGTTCGATATCCATACTTAGGAAAATTTTGTTACTTCTGACACGGTACACTTGCCGTAAAATAGTCATCCTCAGCATATTCATCATGGTCATGTTTTTCTATTTTGCATTACCATTATGTTGTGGTGTATAAGGAGGTTAATGGATACCTTATCTTTCATAATAGCTATTGAATTCATCATACACATATTCATCACTATCATCACTAGTTATAATTTTCAATAAATTGTCACTTTGTCTCTTAGTTTAACACTTGAACTTCACATATCACATACATCACTTTCCTTCAAAGGTATTGGGTATGATTTTTAGTTTGATCAAATCATCATAAGCTATGTTTGTCTCATCATTGGATTTTCCTTTTCCTTCTTTTCAACTTTAGCATTCATGCAAAATGTCTCAACTTATTTCAATTATAACATTGGATCTTCTTGTAGTTAAACTTCTTTCTATTTTGATTGACCCCAATTTTTATTGTTGGTCAGGTTATTCAGATCTTAAGCAGTTCAATCTTTGTTTTTGGTTGATTCATTCAATCTTCTTCCTTTCTATTTTTATTTTCTTTTCTTATTGCAACTCCCTTTATTCTTGAAATTTCTTTGGACTTGTAATGCTCACTTTTGTGCCTTTTCAAAATTCCTTCTCTCATTGATTCTTTGTTCATGGGCTTCAAGTGAATGATGTAATTCTTCAATACTTATTGAACTAAGGTTCTTCAATTATTCAATTCACAAAACAAATATAAGCAAAATGTGAAGTTAATGTTATACCGATCATATCAACATGTTTATCTGAGATCCTTTTTGAAACACTTATTCCATACACCAAAATCTGAATTTCGTTGAAATATAATTTGCAACATACTCTTGATCATTCATTCACTGAGAGCAACTCATATTATCTTTTTAAAGTTTGTAATTTGACTTTCTTTGTCCATTCAAGACCAACATAGGTCTTAACTAAAATATCTCACACTTGACTTGTTGTAATGGTAATGTATATTTTCCCAAAAGTAGTAGCAACAACACATTGATGAATGAAGAATTCTGCCTTACTATAAAGTTCTCTGAATTTTGGATTACAAAACTCAATAAAAAAAAGTTAATTTTTCATATGCCAACCGGTGCTTATGTCTGAAATCTTTCCTATCATGTACATAAAAATAACACACGTATATGTAGTGATAGTGCAATTTTAAGCCTGAAATTAGGTAATGCAAGTCTTGAAGCCCAATTAATTCTAGGGGAGCATTAATAAAATGAAAAAGAGTGTGTAATCATGAATTACGAACCTATTTTACCTGCAGAAATATCTAACACCAAAGGTAGAGTACCATTTTTTTTCTTCCCTGGTTACTGTCAATGTGCAGGAAAAGAAGTTTGGTATGCTAACTTGGATTTTCTATGCAATCTTCCATCAAAAAATATTTGCATCTATTTTCTAATTTTTTTTTTCAGATTTTCATTGGAGACAACTTGGGAATTATGTAGTCCACAAAAACTATATTTTATGTTGGGACTCCTTTTTGTTTTATTGCAAATTATCTCTTGAAATTCTATTGGTGATAGGTTGGGAATGATAAAATTCTATGGTTTGGATAAGATCACAATACACTACAAGAAAAAGTGTTTTTAGAAACTAAATTTTTGGTTTCTAAAATGATAAAATTAGTCACTAACTTAATTAGAAACTAATTTAGAAACTAATAGTCTTAAGTGACTAAAATCATTGTCGCTAATTTTAGATACCAATTTAGATTCTAATTTAGAAACCAATTTAGTCACCATTAAATAAAAACCAATTTAGTGACCAAATATATAGAAACTAATTTAGTGACCAATTATATAGAAACCAAATTAACAACCAATTTCATTGAAACTAATTTAGTGACCAAAATATATAGAAACTCATTTAGTAACCAAATATATAAATACCAAAAAAATGTCACTATATTGATTTCTAAATAATTTAATTTATTATAAAATATGATTTTATTTACCTACTTACTCTTTAATATTTTATATTTATTTATATATTTAAATTCATTAATTTTAAAATAATTTTATAAATTTCATCAACTTAAATTTTTTATATTTTATATTTATTTATAGCCTTATGCTTAGTGTCACCAACTAATACTTAAGCTTATTAGAAATAGAAAAATATAACAATAAGTGAGTTATTGAAAAGATTTAATATTCTTCAATTAATAGACCATTTTCTCTATACATGACTTATGCATTCTTTCTATGACTATTCCCGTTTAAATGGAAATCAAAATAGTTTAGATGTGTAACAAGATATCATGAACAAAAGAATATCACGAATTACTATCACCCTAAACCCTAAACATTACATAATAAGCAAGTTAGTAGCTACTAGCGGCTCTAAATTTTGTTGAATTTTGCCCAGAAACATAAACAAATGTAAACACAGTAGATACCAAGTGTTCTTCGCAAGTATAGCCTTGGGTCGTCACCATAAACTTCACTTCACAATGTGGATCCTCCCTGTCACCTTATTCTAATAAGAGACCTTCGATTCTATGTAATTATAATTATAATATACTAACAAATGGAATCAATTCTAAAAATAGTAAACAACTTACTTTAAAATGCAAGTCACTTCCAGTAATATATCCAAAACTCTGCATCACAGGAAAGGTCAAATTATGAAAAGCCAAAATAGTAAATTTGTAAAACTTAAATTTCATATGCTATGATATCTTACCATAATCTTCTCAGCAACCTCATAGATCTTATCGACCTTTGACTCCAGTCAAGTTCTACGAAAATATAAAAATTATCTTTACAATATAATTATAATATTCGAATCACCAAATAAACATATAATTAAACAGAGAAAAGAAGGTGAAACATTTGGATTATAACCTACAACCTTGAGTACAAGTGCCACCGAGAATCATGATAGTTCTTGTAGTAGTGCCGGTCTCACCGCCGGACTAGCACTCGTCCAATTTAGGGAATCGAGCCTCCTCACAAACAGTGTTAAACTTCAATTTGCGGAGCTTCTTCTTGATCTGCACATACTTCTCACTGCCGGGAACGACCTCCTTCATCCATTTTGACTTCGGAAGCGACTTCTTCTTCGTCTCGACCTCTACAGAATACGTGATCTCCGACCTCAGCGAGATGAAGTCCAACAGCGACGGTGATTCCTCCTCCAACCGCGCTCGGAGCCCAACCAGAGTCTGCGGGAACTGTGATAGCGCCACCAGAGTGGTAGCGGTAGATAGAGAGGAAGATGAGGTGCGGTACGATGGTGTAGTGCGGTGGTGCAACGCGGTGGTGCGGTGGAAGAGTTAGAATTAGGGATTTTGAGAAGAGAAGGTGGGAAAGGAAATTTAGGGTTTAAGAAAGAAAAAACAAAGTAGACAAAAAAATAAATAAAATTAATTACTTCAAAATTAGTATCTAAATTTAAAATTAGTATCTAAATTAAAAAAAAAATAGTGACTAAAAATTTAAGTAACTAATTATATGATGAGTAGAAACTAAAAAATTAGTTTCTAATTTTATTATTTTTATAAACCAAAAATTAGTTTCTAAAATGACTTAAAATTGGTTTCTAATTACTTCTTAACAAGAGACTCAAAAAATGTCTCTAAATTTTATTTTATTTTTATATTACTATTAGCTACCAAAATTATAGTATCTAATTATATTAAATTTTTTATTAATAATAGATACCTTTTTAGTAACCAATAATTTTTAGTTTATAAAATAGTATTTAAATTAGCTACTATAGAAACTAATATTTTTTGGTTTCTAAATTGGTTACTATCAAAACATTTTCTTGTAGTGATAGCTTAGTAAGGAATGAGTAGATAATGATTATACATCTTGAAAATCAAATAAGGTAGTTATCTTTACACTACAAAAAAATCACTTTTAGCGACCACCAAATTCAGTCGCTGAAAACACTATAATCGGTCACTAAACATATTTGTGACCAAAACAATTATCGAATAAAAATGGAAGCAAAAAACTTAGTCGCAAAATATTTAGCGACTGAGTTTTAAATTGGTTGCACATTTGCGACCGAAATTTTGGTGGCTAAATCAGTTGTAGAAAAGTTCGTCACCAAAATTCAAAAACTAAATTAGCGACCAAATTTTTATAAAAAATTGGTTGTTAAATCAGTTAAAAAAATTTGGTAACCGGAATTAGGAACCAAATTAACGACCAAATTTTTATAAAAAATTAGTGGCTATATCAGTGGCTGAAATAAAAGGTGGTAACGACTACCATTTTCGATCGCTAATGGATTAAAGTAATTAATTAAAAAAAACTTGTGGTGGCTAATTCGATGGCTAAATGGAAATCCCTATAATGATAAAAGTGATTTTGGTGGCTAAATATTTTTTTTAATTACAATGATCGATTCTGTTTTGGTCGTCAAAAAATAACTGATATAGTCACCAAGTTTTGATGACTATTTTTATATTATTATTAATACCTATTTAAAATGATATTTTGACATTTTATAAAAAAAATTTAGTTACACCAATATAGATAATTTATATTTCTTAACAACGGAAGAGTTACTATTTAGAACAACTTTAAACTAAACATGAATTGTTCAAAGGAAATGGACGCAATAACGAGTAGATTCATAAGGACTTAAAATTCTATGCCATATATGCGTGCCTTGCATAACAATTAAGTATTTTAGAAATAGAAAAAAACATTGAAAATAAAAACTCGAGCTACTGCTTTTCAATTGAGTTTCCATTTTCAAGAGCTTCTATGGGATATGCTTTTTGGCATTTCTGAAGACCATTTTGAGCTTCAGCAAAAGTCATTTTGATGCTTCAGAGTCGATCTCAGAGTCCCCATTCTCAAAGCTTCTGCGTTCAAATTTTGATAACCACAAATTGACGTTCTTTGGAGCTATTAGTAACTGCGCAATGGATCTTCCCTCCGATGGTGACTATGACTACTTCGTCTTTTGGGTTTTGCAAATTTTGAAAAGAGGGAATATATAACTGTTTTAGCCAAGACAAATGACCCTTAGCTAGAGCATCAAATGTATTCCGAAACCGTGGTTTCCAATTTTTTTGTCCCTTTTTCTGTTCGGCCTCCCTTATATTTTATAGAAAACTTCTCCCCTGCTCTTCTTTGTAACGGTTCTCTTTCATGGCTTATATCCTTCATAAATTCTCGTAATCCCCACCTCCGCCAATTTCGCACTCTACTGTTTATGAAGATTCTGTAGGTATCGTCATTAATTTCTCGGATCGGACTGTTATAATATATTAATTGGATCGGCCCATGACCTCACAGCCCCTCAGTGGTCGTCCCATGACCTCACAGCCTCTCAGCCTCAAGCAAGAGCCAATGAGGCTAAACAGGCCTTCAACATGTCCTTCTTACCTTTAACATGATCGTATTTTGTTTTCCTCAGCCTCATCTTGATCGGCCCATGACCTCACAACCCATTAGCCTCAAGTATAAGCCAATGAGGCTTAATAAGCTTTCGATATCAGCCCTTTTATCGCCCTTGCAGCGAAATCGACTCAATGATGGCACAATGATCTCAGACTTTCTTATGCAAGCACTTCTTGATGTTCACACCCTGTTATTATCTTTCAACACATCCCGTCGGCCATTATTTTTGCTGCCTCCATCCACGTGTTTAACCCTGCTATAGATATGATTTAAAACTTACAAACTGGACTGAGTGAAATCGACATTTCCTTCACGAACTGGACCGAGCGAGATCGGCATTTCCTTCACCTGATAGATCAACATTTCCTTTACAAACTGGACCAAGCTATGTCGACACCCCACCCAGTTAAGACGGGTGAGGTTTCTTCATGCAATGAATGACCTTCTTCATAATTAATATTTTAACCGAACAAGATCGGTTTCCTCATCAGTTAAACTGAGGAGATCTCATCATGCAGTGGATGGTCTTCTTAATGATTTTGATATTGTAACCGAACAAGATCGGTTTCTCACCAAGTTAAACTGAGGAGATCTCATCATGTAGTGCATGGTCTTCATAATTGATTATTTTAACCGAACGAGATCGGTTTCTCACCTAGTTAAAATGAGGAGATCTCATCATGCATTGCATGGTCTTCTTAATAGGTTTTTCCAGCTCAAGGTTGTTGTGAAGGCAAGTAAACTCATGGAAATGTATTATATACACTATTGATAAAAAATTCACAAATACTTTCAAAGTTTTCTTTATCCAATTTTTACCAAATATCTTATTAATTGTAGTCATAAATTTCCGCTTATATTCTTAATTAGAAATATGTGATCATATTTACTTTCCAATTTATAACAGAATCTTACTAATTTCTATATTAAAATACAAAATATTTTTTATTAACATGCAAAAGTTTTCCTTTCTTTTAAGTTCTTTAATTACCCAATTAATACTTAAACTGTTTCAATCAACAATCAACAGTACAAGTAAAATGAGACGTTTATAAATCATTATTATAATATTTTATTTAACTACTAAATCTTTTAAAATAGAAAATAAACAACACATTAATAGTATAAAGTCATAACAATAAATTCGGATATCGAATCACAAAAACATGATTTCTTGTATAGAAACATATATTCCTTAACATATTCTCATACTAATAAGACACAATATCTTAGAATCAGATAAAAAATAAGTTCTCCGGTATATTAACGTTTATAAGAAGTTAACTTCATTGCTCACCAAAACACCTTATTACATTTTATAATGACACAATATTACTAATTTATAAAATAATAATAACTTATTATAGAGTGTTGTAAGTACATGCATCTATTTTAATTTATTTGATACATCCCAAACTATGCATATTACACATTTAATTCAATTTTACTTTCTTTAGAATGATATCTCTTTAGAGGTTTGATTATCTTTTTTATCTAGATTTTTTTTTGAATAATCTTATGTGACAAAGCATGAACACCAAATCAATTTATAGTATAACGATATGACCATTTTACTCCATTCATCTATTTAAATATTTTTCTATTACGGTTCAATTTTTGTGTTCAAGGTGATCAATCATGAATTAAAATAACAATGAACAACGTCGGTGTACTTGGCATGGTGGCGACGAACTGCATCAACTATGTTAGAATGACTCTTTTATGAGTGGTGTGTGCTACCTATGTCAATAAGGAAAATTATATATATATATATATATATATATATATATATATATATATTGTGGAGGTAGGAAAAGTTTTACCTAGTCCCACGGTGGGCGCCAAATGTTCTAGCCAAGACAGATGACCTTTAGCTAGAGCATTAAATGTATTCGGAAACAGTGGTTTCCAACTTTTCTGGTCCCTTTTCCTGTTCGACCTCCCTTATTTCTTATAGAAAACTTCTCCCCTGCCCTTCTTTGTTACGGTTCTCTTTCATGGCTTAATTCCATCATAAATTCTCGTAACCCCCACCTCTGTCAATTTCAAACTCTATTCTTTATGAAGATTTTGTGGGTATCGTCATTAATTTCTTGGATCGAACTGTTATAATATATTAATTGGATCGGCCCATAACCTCACAGCTCCTCAGTGATCGTCCCATGACCTCACAGACCCTCAATGATCGTCCCATGACCTCACAATAACTACTATTTATTTATTTGAGATTGAAAATTGGAAATTATATTTCTAGTCACACATGGTATCAACTAGCAGTTGCCGTTTTTTATTTTGTTGATACATTCGTTTAAATGCGGGTTTTTTCCATTTATTATTATTAAAATAAAAAATTATATTTAGCAACCGAAAAAAAGTTGGTGGCTAAAAAATACATATTCGGTGACAACAATAAACAAATACATTTAGTGGCCGAAAGAAAATCAGTGACTAAAAAATAAACATATTTTATGGCCAATTCGGTGGCAGAAATAAACAATTACATTCAGTGATCAAAAGAAAATAAGTGGTTATACCATTGACAAAAAATTCACAAGTACTTTCAAAGTTTTCTTTACCCAATTTTTACCAAATATCTTATTAATTGTAGTCATAAATTTCCGCTCATATTCTTAATTAGAAATATGTGATCATATTTACTTTCCAATTTATAACAGAATCTTACTAACTTGTATATTAAATTACAAAATATTTTTTATTAACATGCAAATTAAAGTTTTCCTTTCTTTTAAGTTCTTTAATTACCCAATTAATACTTAAACTGTTTCAATCAACATATAACAGTAGAAGTAAAATGATACGCTTATAAATCATTATTATAATATTTTATTAACTAAATTTTTTTAAATAGAAAATAAACAAAACATTACTAGTAAAGTCATAACAATAAATCCGGATATTGAATCACAAAAACATGATTTCTTGTATAGAAACATATATTCTTTAACATATTCTCATACTAATAAGACACAATATCTTAGAATCAGATAAAAAATAAGTTCTCTGGTATATTAACGTTTATAAGAAGTTAACTTCATTGCTCACCAAAACACCTTATTACATTTTATGATGACACAATATTGGGTTTTTTACCATGATGAGGTTTTTTTTTTTGTTTTTTACCAAAATGGGGTCCGTTTTAAAAAAATTACAAATTTAGGCAAGTCGTGCCAATTCGGCACGACTTCATATGCACAAATCGTCCCAATTAGACACGACTCTGCCATGTCATACTGAAGTCGTGCCAACTTGGCACGACTTCTGCCATGTCATAATTTTTTTTTAATTTTATTGTTTATATATTGGGTAGTAAGTTATGTAATGTTAACAATTAATTTGATACATAATTTTCTAAGAGTGTTAGTTTTAAGGAATAAAAATTGGATAATCGTGTATGGATCATGTTTGACGGTAATGTAATACAATAACTTGATTAATTTAAAAATGAAGAAAATTGTTATTGAAGAAAATTATGACAAGGCAGAAGTCGTGCCAAGTTGGCACGACTTCAGTATGACATGGCAGAGTCATGTCTAATTGGGACGATTTGTGCATATGAAGTCGTGCCAAATTGACACGACTTGCCTAAATTTGTAATTTTTTTTAAACAAACCCCATTTTGGTAAAAAAACAAAAAAAATAACTCCATCATGGTCAAAAACCCCACAATATTACTAATTTATAAAATAATAATAACTTATTATAGAGTGTTGTAAGTACATGCATCTGTTTTAATTTATTTGATACATCCTAAACTACGCATATTACACATTTAATTCAATTTTACTTTCTTTATAATGATATCTCTTTAGAGGTTTGATTATCTTTTTTATCTAGAAAATTTTCGAATAATCTTATGTGACAAAGCATGAACACCAAATCAATTTATAGTATAACGATATGACCATTTTACTCCATTCATCTATTCACATATTTTTCTATTACGATTCGATTTTTGTGTTCAAGGTGATCAATCATGAATTAAAATAACAATGAACAACGTCGGTGTACCTGGCATGGTGGCGGCGAACTGCATCAACTATGTTAGAATGACTCTTTTATGAGTGGTGTGTGCTACCTATGTCAATAAGGAAAATTATATATATATATATATATATATATATATATATATATATATATATAAATATATTGTGGAGGTAGGAAAAGTTTTACCTAGCCCCACGGTGGACGCCAAATGTTCTAGCCAAGACAGATGATCCTTAGCTAGAGCATCAAATGTATTCGGAAACAGTGGTTTCCAACTTTTCTGGTTCCTTTTCCTGTTCAACCTCCCTTCTTTCTTATAGAAAACTTCTCCCCTGCCCTTCTTTGTAACGGTTCTCTTTCATGGCTTAATTCCTTCAAAATTCTCGTAACCCCCACCTTTGCCAATTTCGCACTCTATTCTTTATGAAGATTTTGCGGGTATCGTCATTAATTTCTTGGATCGAACTGTTATAATATATTAATTGGATCGGCCCATGACCTAACAACCCCTCAGTGATCGTCCCATGACCTCACAGACCCTCAATGATCGTCCCATGACCTCACAATAACTATTTATTTATTTGAGATTGGAAATTGGAAATTATATTTCTAGTCACACTTGGTATCAACTAATAGTTGCCGTTTTTTATTTTGTAGATAAATTCGTTTAAATGCAGGTTTTATCCGTTTATTATTATTATAATTATTATTATTATTATTATTATTAGTATTAAAATAAGAAATTAGATTTAGCTTCCGAAAAAAAGTTGGTGGCTAAAAAATAAACATATTCGGTGACTAATTCGATGACAACAATAAACAAATACATTTAGTGATCGAAAGAAAATCGGTGACTAAAAAATAAACATATTTTATGGTTGATTCGGTGGCAAAAATAAACAATTACATTCAGCGATCAAAAGAAAATCAGTGGTTATATATAAACATATTCGGTGGCTGATTCGGTGACAGAAATAAACAATTACATTCAGCGATCAAAAGAAAATCAGTGTTTATGCATAAACATATTCGATGATTGATTTGGTGGCAGAAATAAACAATTACATTTTGCGACCAAAAGAAATCGGTGGCTAAAAAAATAAACATATTCGGTGGCAACAATAAGAAATTACATTTAGCAACCAAAATAAAACCGGTGGCTAAAACATAAACATTTTTTGTCGCTAATTCAATCGCATATATATTTTTCCCAATTTATTCAAAACAACCACCACTTTAGCGACCAATGGTTTTGTCACTCTCATTTCCAGTCGCTGATTCGGTCACTAAACTAACTAACATCATTAACAATTCATTCAGTCGCTATTTCGGTCGCAAATTTAAGACTAAGAGTATTCAGTGGCTATTTCGGTCGCTGAATTTGGTGACCAAATTGTTATTTTCTTGTAGTGTTACCCTCCACTCCAATCATCAAAATTATTTACATCAAACATTGATAAAGTGCTACAAACAACATTGTTCAAACTCGACATTTCTCCTTATTTGAAGATTTAGGTTCTTCAATTAAAGAACACACCTCAGAGATCAGTGAATTTACCTTGATTTTGATACTTATTGGTTACAAATCACAAACATAATTAAGAAGAAAGAAATTATAGAAAGATAACGTTTTATATTATTTTCAATTGTACATCCTTGCACTCTTAATAAAATATATCTTATATAGTATTAATTAAATAGGATACTAAAAAACTTATGTGAATTACAATTTTTAACACCATTTTCATATTCAACTCCTAATGCATTAATGGTTTAGAAGTAGATAGAAGATGAACAAGAAAATAGGTCTAATAAAAAAGTTGATAATGTAATAATACTATAATTTACCTACTTTGATTTTAATTCTTTTTTTTTCTTGTGCCTCCGAGATAGGAAATACTAGGATATTAGAGTGATTAATTACTTATAGTATTATTAAAAAAAATATGTTTATACAATTTTATATATTGAACTATAATAACCTTATAAAATAAATATATTAATCATAGTTTAATATGTTGTTCACATCCTATCTAATGAGACAATTTTAAAGTTATGAACATATACACTTGTGTGCATAAATTTTCCCATTATATAGGACTCATTCCTAAATATTGAAACATAATATTAAGCTAAGTAACTAACTAAATATGCAACTTCAAATGAGAAACTTTAAATCAAAAGTATAAAGTATTTCAATTTTAATTCGTGTAATCTAATATTTTTCAACATAGTATTACAACTTACCGAGTTTACATCTTTATAACAAAACAAAGAAGAAATAAATTGTCTAAGAACTTATCAACCTAAAGCAATACAATGTTAATCAAATCAAATTTGATTTTAAGTTATGCTAACCATTACCACCACATATATAATATTAACCTAAACCTTTGACTAAATATATAGCTTCAAGTCTTTTCAACAAGAGTTCTATGTAGTGAAAATTAAATTCACATTGTCCAATTTTTGTAATAGACGTTTACAATTTTTTTATCTTACTTTTCTGACAAAATTAATGTTGCGAAAATTAAATTTACATTGTCCAATTTTAGTAATAGACGTTTACAATTTGTTGATCTTACTTTTGTGACAAAATTAACAAGATTTTATCTATAATAAGTTCAACATCTGATTCTATAGCATCGACATCCATTAACAAAATTTACATAACGCTTTCAAATTTGAAAAAAAAAATACATAAATGACTTTAAAATATGATCAACCAACAAATTCATTGTAAAATAAATTAACTTTCATGTCGCATGACAATTTTATTTTACAACAAGATTGCACAATGATATTACATTAGAGAATAGATTGAAGTTTGAACCACAAATGATCAAGGAAACGAAAATATGCATAACGTCATGATCTACAAATGAACAAAGGACTGATTACTATCCAAAATCCCATGACAAATTCAAATGTCATCCTCACAAAAAACCAATTCACTCCATGTTTATTACTCCCTTTGTCATTGAGATCAAAATTAGTAATTTTCACATTGGAGCTACAATTGATGGGTAGTGGTAGTCCGCAAAGATTATTGCCGATAAAGTTTGAGGCATCAAAGGTTTGCAATTGATTTCCTATCGGTATTTTTTCCTTCAAATGGTTATAAGACAGGTCTAGCATACTCAAAAAGCTCAAAATTGAAATGGTTGAAGGGATTTTACCAGAAAGTTGATTCCTTGAGAAATCAATGGACAATAATGATCCCATATTACCAATGCTTCTTGGAATATGACCACTTAGTTGGTTGTGGGACAAGTTCAAAAATCTCAATTCATTTAAATCTGTTATTTCCCTTGGTATTTCTCCTGTTAGATTGTTATTGGACAAATCAATGCTTGTTACCAATCCGAGAAAGTTTTTGTACTCGTCTCCTCTTCCTTTCAGCCAAAGAAGAACGCCGACTATACTATAATCCATATATAGATGTGTATAGTTTACAGCAAAACAAATGATAAGAGAATCCACGGATTTGTTCATCTGTGTCATGGCCTTCAAGTTATTAAAACAAGTAGGTATGTTTCCAGTCAAATTATTTTGTGCAAGGTCTAACACTTGAAGAAGACTCATATCACATATTTTATCAGGAATATGACCAAAAAATCTATTTGATCGAAGGATAAGAACCTTCATATTTGAAAGACTTTCTCCAACCCAGGCTGGAATTGTTCCTAAAAATTTATTTTCACCAAGATCCAACAAAATCAATTTATTGGTCTTCTTCAAAATTGTAGGAAATGTCCCTGAGAGCAAGTTGTTACGGATGCGTAAAGACTTTAGCTGTGTCAAGGAACCCATGGATTGGGGAAAGTTTCCAATAAAATTGTTGCTTTGTAAATTTACATCCACTAAATATGGCCAAATGGCCCAACAGTCGGGTATTTCTCCTGACAAATTACTTGATGCAAGATTGAGAAATTCTAATTCCATTTGCTTGCCTTTATTTTTGCATAGGAAATCATCCATGGATTTGGAGAATGAGTTGCTTGAAAGATCTAGAGAAACCACATTGCTTGAAAGAGAAGGCAATTTTCCACATAAGTTATTTGCACTTAGATCAACAATATTGATAGATATTGGATTTGTTAAAGTAGTCTCAAACTCACTATGGATATTATTGTGAGAGAGGTTTAGAAAATTTGCTTGAGAAAATTTTATCCAAAACCAAGAAGGAATAAAATCTGAAATCCCTGTGTTAGACATCTCTATATATTGAAGGGTGTTGTTTTGTGACTGGGTCCATGATGGAAAGTTAGGACCTAATTGCCAAGAGCTCATATCCAAATTGGTAAGTTGAAAAGTAGGATGTCAATTGGGACTCACTTTTAAAGTTATATTGTTTCTTGATGCATAAAAATGATTCAAGTTGGTAAGATTTTCAAGATGACCTTCCTTGACAATTCCTTGAAAAATATTACCACTAATGTCAAGGTATGACAATTTAGAGAGTGATCTGAGACTTTCAAATGGATTTCCACTAAACTGATTTGATGACAAAATAAGATTTTCAAGTGATCTTGGAAGTTCTCCAATTGGACCTTCAAGTTGATTTCTTGATAGATCAAGTGCAATAAGAGAAGTCACATTTCCCAAGATACAAGAAATAGTCCCTTGTAAAAAGTTGAATGATAGGTCCAAGAACTTGAGATGACGAAGACTATCGTAAAACCAATTAGGTATAGAAGAAGAGAATGAATTTTGACGGAGGTCAAGATTTTCAAGAAGTGTGAGGTTTCGAAGACCATCAGGAATTGGACCTTTGATGTTGTTAAAAGGCAAAGTAAGAGAAACAAGTTTCTTCTATTCAAACACCCACTTTGGAACAAAAACAATTGAAGAAGGACGATAAATATAAAAAAGATGAAGAGTAAGGAGAGACGAGAAGTTAAAAAAGGATAGTTGATTAAAGTGAGGGGAGGTACATCTTGACAAATGTAAGTGCATTAAAGAAGGAAGAGTCGAATGAGATAGGTTTGCTCCTTCCAAATAAAGGTATTCAAGCTTTGAAAGGCTTGATAGCCAATCAACATTTTCTGTAAATAGAAAATCTGTTCCGAGTTGAAGGTAGAGTAAATTGGAGAGATTTCCAATTTGAGAGGGAATTGTCCCATTAGTAAAATAACTCAGGCCTAGATAGGCCAAATTGGAAAGATTCCCAATCCGAGGAGGAATGTTGCCCATGAATCCAGAATAAGAGAGGTCCAAGTGAATTAAAGTGGTCATTGTCCCAAGAAAAGAAGGAATTGGCATACCTCCTCCAAGCAATTCATTGGAGCTCAGGTCAAGATAGAGCAAATTTGAGAGATTTCCAAAATGAGGAGGAATGTTCCCCGTGAATCCAACATGAGAAAGGTTGAGATGAGTTAAGGAAGTGATTGTTGCAATGAAAGAAGGAATTGGAGTGCTTTCAAAAATATTTCCACTGAAATCCAAGTAATCCAAATGCTTCAAATCAACCAAACAAGGATTTATCTCTCCACCGAATGCTCGACTACTATACTCTTCGATAACTTTTTCGTAAACTTTATAATGATGGAAAGTAGGAAGTGGAGTGTTGAGGTGAAGCTCTGCAATGTGGGATGTAATGTTGTTGCAGACAACACCATCCCACTGGCAGCAATTGGAATTGGCAGTAGCATTCCAAGAAGAAAGTCTGTTTGAAGGATCACTGAGATGATGCTTAAATTTCAACAGTGTCTCTCTTTCACTTCCAATGCACACTGTGTTTCTGCACACACAAAGGGAAACCCAACATAGAAGAAGAAAGACAGTGATGAAAAGGGAGGAATTCATTATGAGAGAGGCTGTTTGTGTAATAGAAAGAAGTGTTTAGAGTGTATTTATAGTGCTACTGAGCCTTACTATACTATCCAATCTCTCTATATTCTAATATTACTTTCACTCTGATTCTGAAATATGTATACAGTATTGTTTCTTTTCAATTAAACTTAAACATGAATTTCACATTTAGACTCTTTCTTAAGTCTTGCCCCAATTTTTAGTGCAGTTTTCATGTTGCGGGACATGATTAGTTTAATCCAATGTCATTTATTTATGACAAGAAAAAAAAAACTCAATTCCATTTTTTTCTTTTTAATTGATTTATAGCATGATTTTTATCGTTTAAGAAACTCAACATTTCAATATACGAAATAATAGTTTGGGTACCATCACATATATAATTATTTATTTTTGGCTATCTTATCAATATTTTTTCTTTATTTTATTATATTAAACCATTATCGTTACAATATTAATGCTAACACTACGTTTAAAACTTTCCTTTTACCAATGATTTTTAAATTGTCGTTGATCGAATCATCAATAAAACTTGCGATTTTCAATCACTTGAACTAAGAAGGTGAATTCTATATTGAAAAAAAATAACAATTAAAAGGTTCAAAAACTAATATAGTATGTCAATTACTTTAATGTGCTAAAAATTAATAAAATATGCTTTACATATTCATATGATGTAGTAAATTGCTTCCAAGTCAAATGATTGTATATTTATGAAATACTAAAAGATATAACAACTTAAAATTAGTATAGAATATAAAATATTTATTTATTAAAGAGATAGTGAAATATAATTATCTAGTTCAACCTCTTTCATTGCATGTTCATACTTATCTGGTTCAACCTTGCAGCCTCATACGAAGGTCATTATTCATTGCATTACATCATATTTTTGTAATTCTGGACTATCATTTAAAATGTTGTTGGATTGAACATATTACTAGATCAAAAATTATCTAAATAGTCAAAAATTAATTTTTTATATTTAAAAACATAGTAATCCAAATATCTCAATTCAATTGTAAGTTGGTTTACTTAATCTATACATAAAAATAATTATTCTGCTATGAACAATTGATATTGTCTGCAACAATATCTCCTCAATATTTGTTTCACTAGAAATTGAACTTGTAACTCAACTCTAATACAATTTTTTTGAAACAACACACAACAAAAGTTTATAACGGATAGTTAGGAATATTTGTTGAACCAAAAAATTCTAGTGTATAACCAAAATAGATTATGAATGAAGCTATGTATAAGTAATAACTAACTAAGCTATGTATACGCACATGATATGCTTTAACACGATTATGCTTTCATTTATTATGGTATAGGGTTGAATTGCACTTTTAATGTTCTAATTTTTGTAGCTTGATTTCTTTTGAAAGCCAAGAATTAGTTTTTTTTAAATTAATATTGAAATCATTATAAAAACTTAATTCATAAATAGTCAAGTTTTCACTAAATATCTACCTACATTTCTTCTATTTTTGGGCTCCACTTTCTTTTTCTCTTTGATTTTGTTTTTTTCTTTGTTAAATTATCAAGTTGAGGTAATAACCAAACTTTTGTTGTTTGACAGAGTCTTAGCCATTCACTCTCATACTCATTATTCATATATTAATTATGGTTACACCAAGCCATCACATTTAATGTTTTTTTTTTCACATTGTATTTACGTATATATGGTGCTATGCGGTTGGAAAGAAGAATAAATATACAAGTCATAAAAATATCTAACTTACAAAGATCTTTTTCTCTTTTATACAATTTTTGGTTCTCATATATTTCTAAAAAAAGTTGGGGTTTTGTGTATTTTAAGTTGAAATTACAGTTTTTTTTTACATAAATTAATTATCAGGGAGACCTAAACAAAGTGTAGAATTGTTATGTATATTTTACATTTATGGTTACTATGAAACAAACTCTTTTTTAAAAGTTTGTATCTGTTTTTTTTTTTTTTTTTTGCATATGGCACATTTCACAGAAAAAATAAAATAGAACGATCGAATATAAGTGTTAGAATTTTTTTCAAAAATAATATTATCCGTCCTTCACCGCATAATCTTCCCTTTTTAAACTCCAGATTATTCAAACTTTCTTTTGGTAGAATATATTGTACCGTCCGGGTCTCGGCCATCGACTATTGACCAAAGTAAACATGGGACCTCCGAAGGAGGGGTCCACGAGGAGGGTTCAGTTGGTTAGGAAGGAGCCTCGTCAGGCTCACGTGTAAGAGGAATCGAGGAGGTGTCGTCCTGGGGAAAGGCGAGAAGTCCTCGGTTCTCGGCACCCGAAGAGAAAGACGAGTCAGAAAGGTGGCTTGAAGGCCACATCCCAGCCATCAGTATAGAGAGGTCCGGATCACAAAGACCATGCATGAAGGTGTAGGGAAGCGGCAGTATGCCCCACCGCTAGAGAACCACTGGAACCGATACAACGCGGTAGAGTCTCGTTTCAGGGGTGATCGGCATGCATGGAACGTGAGGGGGCAGTATACGCTCTTTGTGGATGATCCCTCTGATATTGGGCGTATGAGTTGACGCCTGAGTGATCATCTCGCGCCGGTTGCACTTCGAAAGGGCAACCTCACGCACTGGAGTCAATCTTAGCTTGGGTTACGATGATGAGAGGACTTGCCTGCAGTGATGCTCGAGTCATAGGCAGCAGCACAGGAAAAGGTATATAAGGTCTCGCTGCTAACAGAATAAGGTACGTTTTCACCCTTTATACACAAGTGATCTGAGAGCGAGAGAGAATTCAGTTACGCGCTTCCTTGAGCACGGTGTTAGTAGTGTTCTGTGACGAAGGTGCAACGGTGTTTTCTGCCATAACTGACTTGAGTGTCAGAGTGCAAACAGCCGCGAGGGCGCCCATTTGTCTCTCTGTTTCAGGTATTCACGGCGGCAAAGGGTGAAGATTGGAACGAAGGCAAAGGAGTCCTTGAAACACAGCTCGTAGCTACGCACGAAGGTGATCGAGTCAACCGACAGGAACATATATCATACAATTTTCTATACGAAAGAAGAATATCTCTCCATTTTTGTTTTAGTTGGGTAGAAAAAGAATTCAATTGTTAGGATAGATATTTTAAATTGTTAGTCATTATTGTTCCGTCCTCTCTATGGATTAGAAAATTGGGTCAAGAAAAGGTAAAAGAATTAAATTTGATACAAAGATTTCTATTGCCTAGTGGTGTATATATATTTTATGGTTTATAAAATTGATTCACCCATAACAATGAACAGAAGAAAATGAAAACATTATAGGTTGTGAATTTCTGTGAACATGTTATAGGTTAAAATATTAGCTCACCAATGATAAGATGGAAGAAATATAACAAACCTTTAAATTTTTTATTTTTTAGGAGTGACAATTTGAGTTGAACCATTTTGTTTTCACTAGTTCTGCATTTGATTAATTTGCATAAAAATTATGGGTCAATTGGTCTGATTTGTTATGCACAACAATGGATTCATGGGTCAACTTGTATGAATTAAAAAAAAAATATGGAGACTGTGTAACAAAGATTAGAATACTAAGATTTTCGTCACTCTTTCTCGTCTTGTTGATAAATGTGTAGGTGTATTTTCTAGTTGTATTTTGTGAAAAGGCACATATAGGCCCTAATTGGGTCTCAATTGGGCATTGTTAGACGGTCAAACCTTTAAAAACCCTAATCAACATTCACCAATGAACATAGAGTTAAGTTAGAAGTCCTACACTCCATAAAATAAGTATAAAATAGGCAAAAGCTAAGTGTTAGATGTTGTGATGAGTGTAAGAGCATGAGAAAACATAGAAACGGAGAGAGGGAAAATATAAACGTATTGTATTATTGAAAGAGAGAATGCATAGAGTATATATAACGTAAAGCACAATGCATGTGAGTGTAAGATACAAAACTATATACATTTGGAAAACAGTTATCTAATATGGTTAATGTTCCCTCGTAAACTTAGGTTTGGATTATCCAAAACCGTAAGTTTATTTCTGGTAGAGCTAAAATGTGAACAATAAATTGATTTAGTTAGGATATCAAGAACTTGGAATCGTGCTGGAATATGAGTGGGGCATGCACATTGGTTTTGAATGTGGTCGGTCACGTATGAAATGAAGGTCCAACTCAAAGTGTTTGGTTTTTGAGTGCATAATAGTATTTGCAGAGAGTAAGACAACTCCAAGATTATCAGAGAAAACTTTTGGAATAGTAGTGGAGATATGAAGTTCTGAAGGTAAGGGTTGAAGCCAGATTATATCCGCAAGAACTCCGCGATACTCAGCTTTCGTGCTGCTCCGAGAAACTTCCTTTTGTTTATGGGATGACCATGAGATGATGTTGGAACAAAAATAGACACAGTAACCAGTAATATATTTTCTATCATCAATATCATTTCCCCAATCTGAGTCATAGAATCCCATAATATTGGTATTATTACTGTGTTTGATGAGGAGACCGTGATTCAAGGTACCTATGAGATACCTTAAGACTATCTTGACAACTTTCCAGTGGTGATCCTAGGGACTATACATGAATTGCGAAACCTTGTTGATAGAATAGGTTAGCTAAGGGCGAGTGAGAAGAACATACTGAAGCGCACCAACGACAAATTGAAACAACGTTGGATCTTGAATAGCTACAGTAACATCTTTAGGAAGCTTTAAGGATGTGATCATTGGTGTAGGTTGTGGGTTAGATTCAATCATGTTGGTTCTTTGTAATAAATTATGAATATATCTTCGTTGAGATAAATGTAAGTGTCCAGAGTTGAGAATAAAGACTTCAATTCAGAAAATGATGTACTGGACCAAGATCTTTGAGAGCAAAGTTTGAACTGAAAGTGGTGATGAGAGACTTGATAACAGTAGGGGATGATATTGTAATAATACTATCATCTATGTATATTAAAACAAACAATGTAGATGAGTTAGTGAATTGAACAAACAAAAGGGATCAATGGACGTTGAATTAAAACTAATATTTTGAAGAGTTATACTTAATTTCTGGAACCAAGAACAAGGTGCTTGTTTGAGACCATAAATGGCTTTGTGAAGCTTGCAAACAAGATTAAGATTTATAGAAATGAATCTCGAAGGTTGCTACATGAACACATGTTCATTGAGATCACCATTTAGAAAAGCATTATTGATATCTATTTGATGAATGGGCCAGTGAGAAGACACAACATGAGCAAGCACAACTCTAATCGTAGTAGGTTTTATTACTAAACTGAATGTCTCAGAATAGTCAAGACCCTCAGTTTAGGTGTAACCCTTCGCCACTAAACGTGCTTTGCGTCTCTAAAAAAATCCATCTATATTGTATTTATTCTTAAAAATCCACTTGCAGCCAACTATGTTTGCACCCGCTAGTAGAGAAGTACGAGTTCATGTACCATTGTTGATAAGAGAACGATACTCATCATTCATAGCTTGAATCCATTGTGGGGATGCCAGAGCAATAGTAACATTTGTGGGTTCAGAAGAAATAGAGCCCATAGAAGCAAAATAAATTTTTGGTTTAACATTACCTGCCTTAACTCTAGTTGTCATATGATGAATATTGTGAGTTGGTAATGAAGTAATTATACTATTATTAGTAGAGCAAGATGAAGAATGTAGAACGTGTGTGGGTGAGCGAGTCAAATCAATAGTATTGTCAATAAGAGAAGTAACAGGGGGAGGAGACTTTAAGACAGTTAAAGTGGGTAGCATAATGGGAGAAATATTATTGCTTTCCAGTTTACGTAAAAAACCATACTGAGGAAGAGAATATGGAAAAACGCCTTCATTAAAAACGCATGCCTAGAGATATATGTTTTACCAAAATAAGATAGACAAATATAAACTTTGTTATGTACCGAAAAATAAGCAATAAGAAGATCCAGAGTCATGTTTATGCTTGTTATATGGACAAAGTAGATGATAGCAGGCACACCCGAAGGATATGAATTTTGTATATTCAAGTTTAGTTTTAAACAAAAGTTCATAGGGAGTTTTACCTTGTAAACAATGGAAAGAAGGAAGAACATTTATTATATGAGTGGTCATGAGAAATGCCTCAACTCAAAACTTGGTTGGAAGAGACGCAACAACAAGCATGGATAATCCTATGACAGTAATGAGGCTTGCTTTCTCTTTATAGCATTGTTTTGTTCATGTGTGTGAGGGCATATGAAATGATGTTGGATACAATGTTTATTTAGAAAAAATTTAAAAACAAAAAATTCCTTAGCATTATAAGTTTGAATAGTTTTGATTTTGAAACCAGTTTGATTTTTAGCTAAAACGTTCAAAAGCAGCAAGGGCTTGAGATTTAGCATGTAAGAGATAAATCCAAGTAAATTTTGAATGTGCATCAAGAAAAGAGAGATATAGTATGTCGTACCATTTTTTAGCACATGTAGCATAAGGGCCCCATATATCAATATACATCAATTCTAAAGGATGATCATATACAATAGTAGACAAAGAGAAAGGAAATTGATGGGCTTTGCCCTGTAACACACATCGAAAAAGATAGGTCTAGCATTATAAGGAATCTTACATTGTTTTAGAATATTCTTAACCACGGAGAAACTACAATGCCCAAATCTATTAGGCCACAAGTGAAGAGAGGAGATTTTTCAAAAGTAAAAGAAGTGTAGTTAGCAAAAAAAGCAGATGATCTTAGATAAGGAAAAACATATAGATCATCCTTAATGGTGCCTTATAGAAGAATATGTGAATATGTTTGATTACCTGGTGTTTAACATAACAAGAATTGGGATGAAATTAAAAAAACGCATTGTTGTCACGAGCAAACTTTGAAACACTTAGCAAATTCTTATTAATATGAAGAACATGTAAAAGATCGTATAAAGAAAAAGAAGTATGAGTGGTAGAAGAAACACAAGAAGTAGAACCAATATGTGAGATAATCATACCTGCACCATTACCAAGCTTAACGTTCGCATTGCCATGATAGATTTGTTTATCATTGAAGAGAGTAGGGTCATTTGTTATATGGTGAGCGGAACCACTATTTGGGTACCATAAAGGATCTTCTAAAGTTGAGGGTGTACCAAGTATAGAAGACGAACAATCATCACTAGTTACTAAGAGAGATTTTGAAATTTTATTATCTAAATTGAACATTTCCTCATTCCATTCTCAAACTTGAGAGGGGGTATTAGAATAAAATTAATTATTCATAAATAATAGGAATACTTTGTTACTATTAGTTACACATGATATGTTATTTTCAAGAATATAGTTTCTTGTATTTTAGCATTTTCAATTTTATCTTATAGATCTTTCTATTATTTGAAATGTTTATATAATGAATAATATGTGAATAATCAGGCAAACTACTTATTCAAGAGCATACTGTTTATTCTATAGTAACTTCTTTCACATTTTATAAAAATGGTATAGAAATTTTAAATATGTATAGATGTTATCTCCTTTATGACACAATTCTTTGTGGTGATGAAAGCTACATTTATTTATAGGATTGTAGTGGAATGTGGACACCCAAAATAACAATGATTATTAAAGACTAACTTTACCATATGGAACCACATAAATCTCCATCAAAAGGCTAATCACTATTGTTTTTACCATTCAACAACCACAACGCATATGTATATGTATATAATTATAAATATAATGTAATCAAGATGTTGAATTTTTGTAGGTACATATGTATATAATTATAAATAAGTATCTAATGGATTATTTAAACAAGTGGCTTGAGTAAATTAGAGTACAATAAGTAATGATCATAATTTTACTCACATTTGACAACATATTTTGTATCATAACAACATATTTGGTATTTTTTGTTTAAATATATCAATTTAAGAAAATCAGAAGCAATGTAATTTAGGTGCTAAAAATTAATGAGAGATAAAAAAATATGAAAGCCTTGTTAAATTCTACGTCCACACAAAATGTTGGCAATTCAAAGTCTTTGTCTTTTTGTTTGCATTTGTTATACTTGTGGTGGAATATTCGAATAATAGTTACAAAACACAAGAATAACAACAACTTACAGAAATTAACATTCTTCTTCCACACACTCTTTGCTTTTCATTATTTCCATTTTTTATTCATAAAATTTGAACACCCATATGAAAAAATTGACAATAACTTTGAAATATGTTTCAATTAACTGAGATAAATCCCCTTAGTATCTATTTTAATAAAGTTTGAAGTTAAAATTTACAATTATTTCACATAAAAATAATAGAGAGACAGATGAAGGACTGATTTTGTTTATCATACACTTAAAACAATAGCAAAAGTTATAGTTAATTATAATGATAATTTATTATGGGTTTTTAGTTTACATGAATTTGTTATTTCTAGTCCATTTTATGAGTTAGAAAATTAAGCACAATAACGATCCCTACCCATTTTATGAGTTACCAAATTAGGACATAATGACAAGGAAATGGACAAAATGAAATCAAAAGACTTTTGAAGTCCTATCGATTATATGGATTGGAAAATTACATAAATGATAAAAACAAAACTATTTTAAATATTCACTTTTTTTATTTTCCTCATGTAATCTTTTATGTCAAAATGTATGAAAGGAAGTTGTTAACTTTATTTAATCAAAATAATTTTTACAATTAACTAACTCCATAAATCACTTTAAATGTTATTATTTATTTAACTTGTTTTCTTCTAATTGACAACCAAGAAGTATTTTTATAAATTAATATTAAAATACATTTTAAAATCTATCTCTGCCTGTATTTCTAAAAGTCTCTGTTTTTTAGCTCCACTTTCTTTTTTTCTTTACTCTGTTTTTTATTATTAAATTTGAAAGACCTTGCCTATAAAACCCAACTTATTGTTGGACACAGTCTTAACAATTCACTCTCACACTCACTCATATATTATTGTTAGACCAAGGCATCACATTTGAATTTTTTTTCTTCTTATATTCTTATCTATAGTGGATGATGTGAGATCTAGCCTCCTCACGCTAAGAATGACAATTCGTGCGTGAAACAACATTAATGGATGATTTGATAATTAGCAGGTGACACGATAGGTCCAACAAACACTCGCTAGAATAGACTTTAAACGACTCTAATACCTTATTACAAAGGGAACTTTAAGTTTAAGTCAATCCCATAAAACCGGCTCATGGGAAGAGGTTTACATCCATTTATATACAATAAAATATTCTTATGTCTAGTCGATGTGGGATCTCCAACATATATGGTGGAAAATTCTAAGTTGTAGGAAACAAGAATAAATATACAATTCATCAAAATACCTAACTTATAAGGATTTTTTTTCCTTTTATACAATTTTTTGTTTTCATTATCAATTCTTTGTAGATTTTATTTGTGTACATTTTATACTTATTGTTTACAATGATTTTTCTTTTTACAAGTTTCTTTTTATTTTTCACATATGGTATATATCACAGAAAAATAAGAAAAATAAAACGACCTTAAAAAATATTGGAATTTTTTCAAAAATATTATTTTTCCCTCATCCTTATATATGCCATAATCTTCCCTTTTAAAATTCTAACTATTCAAACTTTTTCATGTAAAATATTTCATAAAATTTTCTATATGAAAGGAGAAGACCCTCCATTTTTATTTGTGTTGGGTAAAAAGATAATAAACTTATTAAAAATAATTATGAATGTTTAGAAATTTAATACAATTACCAATTTAAAATTAAAATCAATGCATTAAATACGTATTTTAATTTTAAATTAAAGTCTAATATTTATTTTAAAATTTTCATTCAAATACTTAATTTAATTAAGAACAAAACATACAATAAATAAAAAATAAAATATAGTAAAATACCATAAACTAATAAATAATTTTTTTTTTGAAAAATCACAACAAACCGACGGGAAATAAAAAAAAAATTAACCTCAAAACATGCTACATAACATGATTTTAACCAAAACATAACTTAGTCCTGTTTCAAGTCAAGACTTTAAAATAATTAAAAAGTTAAAAAATCTAAAAAAATAATAAAAATATACTCAATCATGAAATTGTGTTGAATCAGACGACTTTAAAAAAAATTTAAAGAATGCTAAAATTTAAATATTATAACATTAAAATCGTGTTATGACTTAAAAAAATCATTAAATAAAATTAATTTAATAATAAAAATAATTAATTACTATTTAATTAAATTAAAAATTATTTTATAAATTAAAAAATTATTGGTATTTAAAATAATTTTTATTATTAATAAAAATCTATAAAATAATTTCTAAATTAATATTTAATTATTATTTATAAAGATTTTAGTTACTAATTATTTTACATTCTAAATTAGTTTCTATTAATCTTTTAAAAAATAATTTAAAATATAAAATATTAGTAATTAAAATTTTGATAACTAATCAGTTTAAAAATTATTTTATAAATTTTTATTAATAATAAAAATCACTTAAAATATCAATATTTTTTTATATTTTAAAATAATATTTAAATTACTTAATTTTTTTATTTTTAAATTTAATTATTATTTAATTATTTTCTTATAGTGTACGATTACAATTTCAACAAAATTAAAAACAGAAACTTGAAAAATAAAAGAAAAACTCCTTCACAAACTCATGTTCAACCTCCCTCACGTGTTCATAAAAAAAAAACAATACCTAAAGTCGTGATCCAAGTCATGACTTTAAATACAAAAATAAATTAAAAAACCTAAATTCATTGTGGGCCTCTTGATATCAGAAAAAAAAATATTTTTAATTTCGAAAAAAATATATTTTTATACAAATTGTGTTTCAAACACCACTTCATTTAAAAAAAGTAAAATAATACACATGCAGGGTAAATTCTCTATCTAGCACCATTTACACTTTTATTTCCCTAATTAGCACCCTTTTGTTTTTATTTCCCTATCTAGCACCCTTTTGTTTTTATTTCCCTATCTAGCACCCTTTTATTTCCCTATCTAGCATAATTTCAAAAATAAATAAATAAATAATAAAATAATAAAATATTATTTTTTTATAATTTTAATTTTGAATACATTAAAAAATAAATATTTTGAATGTTTAAAATAGTTAGAAATATAATTAATGAATAAAGAAATGAATTTTTATAAAATAAAATAAAAAATAATAATAAATTTAAAATGTTTAGTTTAATTTTTTTTTTAAGAATGAAGAAAATAAAAAATTAAACCCTACAACAACATAAAAGTTGAATCTATAAACATAAATCAATATTTATTTTTATTATTATTGATGATATAATCATTTTAATTTCAAGTAAAAAATACATGACATAATTACAAAAAAAATCAAAGTCAATTAGTATTAATTAATAATGGACACACAAATAATATTGAAGTGTCTATCCTAAATGCAAAATCCTAAAAAGAAAAACTAATGCAAATGTTACACTTAATGCTTAAAAATGAGAAACAAAAAATGAAAAAAAAAACTCTAGAAAATAAAAACAGCAACAATAAAAAAAATGGCAGAAAAAAAATAACTAAAAACATAAAATATATAAAATAAAGGCAAAAAAAATTAAGAAAAAGATAAAAGACATAAAAAAAATCCAAATAAGATAAATATAAGAAATATAAGGCGATACTAAATAAGTATATGTTGATCATAAAAATGAAAATAAATGAAAGATGATCATTCATTTAATATTTTCTTCAATGGTACATTAAATAGTTTGTGCGAAATGAAACATAATTAATGACGAGAAGTGCACAATTCAGTAATGTTGGGACATATTCTTTATGTGTGTTATGGTGTTTGACAATATGAACATTTTTTTGTTCGATCTTGTTGTTCTTTTTTATATCCATATCAGTCCTTATTTAATTTGTTTTTTTTTATAATTATGTCCTGTATTTTTTACTTGAAATTAACATGATTACATCATCAATAATAATAAAAATAAATAATAATTTATGTTTATAGATTCAACTTTTATGATGTTGTAGAGTTTAATTTTTTATTTTATTCATTCTTAAAAAAAATAATTTTTAAACTAAACATTTTAAATTTATTACTTTTTTTATTTTTATTTTGTAAAAACTCATTTATTTATTCATTAATTATATTTCTAACTATTTTAAACATTAAAAATATTTATTTTTTAATACATTCAAAATTAAAAATATAAAAAAATTAATTTATTTTTGAAATGGTGCTAGATAGGGAAATAAAAAATAAAAGGGTGTTAGATAGGGAAATAAAAACAAAAAGGTGTTATTTAGGGAAATAAAAACAAAAGGGTGCTAGATGAAGAAATAAAAGTGTAAATGGTGCTAGATAAGGAATTTACCCTACACATGCGTGTAGAAAGTAGTGTTTAAAAATACTATTTCTAAATGATCAATTAATAAAATAAAAAAAGTAAAAAAATTATGTTTTCAAATTTTAAATATGTTTTGATTTGTTTTCAGTTCTTCAACTTTAATACCTTCTCAAATGTAAATCACAAACTTCACTAATTTAGAAATTAAAATCCATACCAAATCCTTTATTCAAAAATTAAAAATCCAAATTCTTAATATAATAATAATTATTATTATTAATTAATAATAAAAAAATATCATTAATAATAAAATTATTATTATTATATTAATATTAATAACAATAATAATAATATAAAAAATAACATTAATAATAATATTAGTAATAATAACCATAAGAATATTATTATTATTATTATTATTATTATTATTATTATTATTATTATTATCAATAATGATAATATTAATAATAAAATCATTAAGATTATAATAATAATTATTGTAACAGCGTAAACAAAAAAAAAAAGATAAAGAAGAAAAAGTCAAACCGCTGCCCCCCACACACACACGAAACCTCTTTCTCTTTCTCTCTCCATCTCTCCCTTCTATCTTCTTTCTAAATTTCTCACTCTATACCTCATCTATTTTAGAATCTAATCATACCACGCTGTAGCAGAGGAGTTAAGGAACATTTCTACCCGATCAGATTTTCAAACAGAGTAAGTTCATTTTTACTCTAAATATCCTTTGTTCTCTGTTTTTCCTTAGGATTTAGTCATCAATCTTGGTGGGGTCAGTTGAGAAGTTTAATCCTCTCAACTTATTCTACTATATACTGAAATTTTGTTCTGTTTGGATAATTTGCATTAGGCCCGTAAATCTTGAAGCTTATCCAGACTGTGAGAAATAAAATTCTAAAAGTTGCTTGGAAAGCAAGCAATTGAGGTAAGGGAAGCTAAATTTAATTTTTAATAACACCCTAGGATAGAAGATTTGGATGTGGAAGGGACGTGGTCCCAATATTCAACTTCTCTTGTAGGGATGTTGTGTGTTTATATATTGGGTTGTTTGTTTATATATTATTTAAATTTGTGGAAATATTGGGTTTTGATGATTTAGTATTAAAGTGTTATTTTTTTATGTCAAATAAACTTTTGAATATTGTGGATCACTTTTTGAATGATATTGTATGACTGAATGATATGAAATTGAATTCATACATTTGAGATAATGTATGGACTGATGTTTGCTGTGTATTAAGTATTGATGCCTATGTGGTAACAGAGATCTCCGAGCTTCACTGATGATCTAAGTCACATAGACTAAGATATCAGGTGGTGAGAAGCTGATGGAGGAGTTCATGCACACCGTGACATATGAGATGCACGGCTTGGGTTGTATTGAACTTACCCTGATCCTTTCTGTTGGATTCGCTGGTAATCTTTGGATCAGGTGTTAGTCTCTGGTAGGACTTACTTAATACGGGTCTTCCGGAAGACGTTGTTTGTTGAATATTCTGGATGTGTAGATCCATGTGAGATCTATGTGATTGATTTATGTTGGAATTTGAAGAAGATCGAATAATTGAGAAATTGGCCATGTAATTTGATTTTCTCTTTTAATTTAATTTCGTATATTATAAAATTATATTTTCACTAGCTTACCCTTGCTTTTTGTGTTGTGTTTAAACTGCGATGACTGTACTATGTACACGAGCAGATGACCATACAGGTGCAGGAAAGCCTTAGAGGTTTCAGAGTTTTATTTTGAGCTATGGATATGTAAATATTTGTTTTTCTATAAATCCTAATCATGTATTAGGAATGTTTTGAAAAACTCCAAGTTTATATAGAAATACGTAGAACTTGTATTGTAATAGTTAGATGTTATTTCTGGGGTGTTACAATTATAATGATAATGATAATAATAATTATAATATAATAATAAAATATGTTTGATGAGTTCAATTCTTTTTAATTTAATAATAATAATAACAATAATAATAATACATTTTAATAATAATAATAATAATATATTTTAATAATAATATTAATAATATATTTTAATAATAATAATAATAATAATAATATAAATATAATATGAAAGAATAAATCTTAATTATCCAAATGCAAAAAATAAGTTGAATTATCCAAATGCAATGTTTACATTTAAACAATTGTGGCAATCCAACACTTTGCATTGGATGTTTTTTTGGCAGCTTTTGGGAGGTCTATCCATCGAGCACTTAAAAGAGATAGCAAAAGTTATATTTAATTATAATAATATTTTATTATATGTTTTTAGTTTACATGAATTTCTTATTCCTACTCTATTTTAAGAGTTAGAAAATTAAGCACACTAATAAGTGCTACCCATTTTAAGAGTTACCAAAATAGGACATGGTGACAAGGAAATGCATAAAACGAAATCAAAAGACTTTTGAAGTCCTATCCATTATATGGATTGGAAAATTAGCAAACCACACATAAATGAAGAAAACAAAACTATTTTAAAGATCCACTATTTTATTTTTCTCATGTAATCTATTATGTGAAAATGTATGAAAGAAATAGTTTATTTAAACAATTTGTCAACTTTATTCAAACAAAATAATTTTTACAATTATCTAACTCCTTAAATCACTTTTAATGTTATTAATTTATTTAACTTGCTTTAAAATTAATATTAAATCTATTTTTAACTCTATCTCTACCTATATTTTTAAAGGCCTCTGTTTTTTGTTCCACTTTCTTTTTCTCTTTGCTTTGTTATTTTTTATTAAATTTGAAAGACCTTGACTATAAAAAGCCTACTCATTGTTTGACACAGTCTTAGCCATTCATTCTCACACTTACTATAACACCCCGGAAAATACATCTAACTATTACAATACAGGTTCTACTTATTTCTATACAAGCATAAAGTTTTTCAAAACATTCCTAATACATGATTAGGACATATAGAATTACAAATATTTACAATATAAGTTTCATAATCAACGCCCTAAAACTCTTCTGATCCTCAGACACCTGTAAGATCATCTGCTCGTGTACGTAGTACAATCATCGCAGTTCAAACACAACAAGAAAAGCAAGGGTAAGCTAGTGAAAATAGAATTTTATAATATACACAATTAAATCAAAAGAGAAAACCAAGTTACATGATCAATTTCTCAAATTATTCAATCTTCTTCAAATCTCAACAACAAAACAATCACATAGATCTCACATGGATCTACACATCCAGAATATTCAACAAACAACATCTTCCGGAAGACCCGTATTGAGTAAGTCCTACCAGAGACTAACACCTGATCCAAAGATTACCAGCGAATCCAACAGAAAGGATCAGGGTAAGTTCAATACAACCCAAGCCGTGCATCTCATATGTCACGGTGTGCATGAACTCCTCCATCAGCTTCTCACCACCTGATATCTTAGTCTATGTGACTTAGATCATCAGTGAAGCTCGGAGATCTCTGTTACCACATAGGCATCAATACTTAATACACAGCAAACATCAGTCCATACATTATCTCAAATGTATGAATTCAATTTCATATCATTCAGTCATACAATATCATTCAAAAAGTGATCCACAATATTCAAAAGTTTATTTGACATAAAAAAATAACACTTTAATACTAAATCATCAAAACCCAATATTTCCACAAATTTAAATAATATATAAACAAACAACCCAATATATAAACACACAACATCCCTGTAAGAGAAATTCAATATTGGGACCACGTCCCTTCCGCATTCAGATCTTCTATCCTAGGGTGCTATTAAAAATTAAATTTAGCTTCCCTTACCTCAATTGCTTGCTTTCCCAGCAACTTTTAAAATTTTATTCCCCACCGTTTGGATAAGCTTCAAGATTTACGGGCCTAATGCAAATTATCCAAACAGAACAAAATTTTAGTATATAATAGAATAAGTTGAGAGGATTAAACTTCTCAACTGGCCCCACCAAAATTGATGACTAAATCCTAAGGAAAAACAGAGAACACAGGATATTTAGAGTAAAAATGAACTTACTCTGTTTGAAAATCTGATCGGGTAGAAATGTTCCTTAACTCCTCTGCTACAGCGTGGTATGATCAGATTCTAAAATAGATGAAGATTGGGAGAGAAATTAAGAGAGAGGGAGAGAAGAGAATTGGAGAGAGAGAGAGAAAGTGGTTTGGAAGAATGAAGAAGAAAGTGATAGTGGGCACACTGTTTCTGCTTTTTATAAAAAAAAGTGCCATTACATTATCTCCAACTACAAAAATTTTCGTCCTCGAAAATGAACTTACCAAGAAAAAGATTAGGGTATGATGCTCATATCACCTCTTCAATTTCCCAAGTGGAATCTCCAGAGGTGAGGTCCCACAATACTTTCACCATGGGAATACTTCTTCCACGAAGTTGTTTCACTTGTGAATCTAAAATTTTGATTGGCTTTACTTCAAATGACAAATTTTCTTTGACCTGAATGGAATCAGACTCTAGACTGTGGCTAGGATCAGGTACATACTTTCGTAGCTGGGATACATGGAAAATATTGTGAATGTTAGCTAAAGGAGGAGGCAAAGCAATTTCATAAGCCACGGGGCCTATTCTCCGAAGAATTTGATAAGGTCCTATGAACTTAGGAGTCAATTTCTTGGATTTGAGTGCTCTTCCTACACCAGTGAACGGTGTAACTCTCAAAAAGACATGCTCACCCGCAGAGAATTCTAAAGGTCTTCTTCTTTGATCTGCATAAGATTTTTGCCTGCTGAGAGATGTTTTCAATCTTTCCTGAATCATTTTGACTTTCTCATTGGTTTGTTGTATTAATTCTGGTCCAATTAACACACTCTCACCATCCTGAAACCAGCACAAAGGTGTCCTACACTTTCTTCCGTACAATGCCTCGAAAGGAGCCATTCCTATGCTAGCTTGGTAACTGTTATTGTAAGTGAACTCTACCAATGGTAGAATTTCATCCCAACTGCCCAAATGATCTAACACACAAGTCCTAAGCAAATCCTCTAAGGACTGGATAGTTCTCTCTGATTGTCCATCAGTCTGAGGATGATATGCTGAACTAAGTCTGAGTTTAGTCCCCAAAGCTTCTTGAAGTGTTTTCCAGAATCTGGAGGTGAATCTAGGATCTCTATCTAAAACTATGCTGGAGGGTACACCATGTAATCTGACTATTTCATCTATGTAAATCTGGGCCAACTTCCGCATAGAGATTCTCAGGTCTATAGGTAGGAAGTGTGTCGTCTTTGTCAACCTGTCCACTAGGACCCAAACAGAGTCATGCTTCCTCAAAGTACGTGGTAAGTGGGTAACAAAATCCATTGAGATACTGTCCCACTTCCACATTGGAATGTCTAACTGAGTTAACATGCCTTCAGGCCGTTGATGTTCAATCTTTGATTTCTGACAAGTCAAGCAAGCAGCTACAAACTTAGCTACATCATTCTTCATGCCATGCCACCAATAAGACTTCTTGAGATCTTGATACATCTTGGTCATTCCTGGATGTAAACTGAGTTTGCTTTTATGACCTTCAGATAACACTGTTTGCTTTAGTTCATTATCCTCTGGTATACATATTCTATTTTTGAATCTCAAAATACCATCCACTCCTAAAGAGAAGTCTTTAGCTTTGTCAGTATTTAATAAGCCCATGAAGTTCTTCAATTTTGAATCTTCCAACTGCTTCTCCTTCACCTTCTCCAAAAATTCATTAGTTATAACAAGTGTATTACAACTAATGCAATTTGAAGACATGGAAACCTCCAAATTCATACTCCTGAAATCTTCAATCAATGCTAACTCTCTAATCATAAGCGAAGACATTTGTATCTTTTTACGACTCAACGCATCTGCAACAACATTTGCCTTCCCAGGATGGTATATTAGCTGGAAATCATAGTCTTTTAAAAATTCAATCCATCTCCTCTGCCTCATATTTAACTCCTTCTGATCAAACAAATACTTCAAGCTTTTATGATCACTGAACACATTAAAACTAACTCCGTAAAGAAAATGTCTCCATATTTTTAAAGCAAAGACAACTGCTGCCAATTCTAGATCATGAGTTGGATAATTTCTTTCATGCACCTTTAACTGACGAGAAGCGTAGGCAACAACTTTCTTATTCTGCATTAGAACACAACCCAATCCCTCATAGGAAGCATCACAGAAAACTTCAAAAGACTGATTGGTATCAGGGATTGTCAATATAGGAGCATTAGTCAACCTTCTTTTCAACTCTTCAAAGCTTTTCTCACATTGTTCAGTCCATGCAAAAGGATGATCCTTTCTAGTCAATTGGGTCAAAGGAGCCACTATTTTAGAAAAACCTTTTATATATCTCCTGTAATATCCTGCTAACCCGCAAAGCTTCTAATTTCAGTAACTGTTTTAGGACGTTCCCACTGAAGTACAACCTCCACTTTAGAAGGATCTACTGATATTCCCTGTGCAGAGATGACATGTCCTAAAAATTGTATTTCTGACATCCAGAAGTCACATTTTGAAAGTTTAGCATATAACTGTTTTTCTCTCAAAATGTTCAGGACGGTTCTAAGATGTTTTGCATGTTCTTCCCTTGTACGAGAATAGATCAAAATATCATCTATGAACACTACCACAAACTTATCAAGAAAAGGTCTGAACATCCGATTCATATAATCCATGAAAATAGCTGGAGCATTAGTCACCCCAAATGGCATAACCAGAAATTCATAGTGACCATACCTTGATCTAAAAGCAGTCTTCTGAACATCTTCCGCTTTCACTGAAATTTGGTGATAACCTGAGCGCAAATCTATCTTAGAAAAGACAACTGCTCCATGCAACTAATCCATCAAGTCATCAATTCTAGGAAGAGGATATTTATTCTTTATTGTTAACTTGTTTAATTGCCTGTAATCTATGCATAGACGTGACGAACCATCTTTCTTCTTCACTAATAGCACTGGAGCTCCCCATGGAGAAACACTAGGTCGAATGAATTGCTTCTCCAATAAGTCTTCTAGTTGTTTCTTCAATTCAGCTAACTCCGCTGGTGCCATCCGATATGGAGAAATTGACACAGGGCCTGCTCCGGGAATCAAGTCTATTGCAAACTCTATCTCTCTTTTAGGTGGAAGTCCAGGAATCTCATCAGGAAATACATCCATAAACTCCTGAACTACAAACATATCTTTTTGTACTTTATCAGTAACTATAGAACAAGCCAAGAGCATAAAACATTCTGCACCTTCTCGTATCTCTCTCTCAAACTGATGAGCTGAGATAACCTGCATTCCTTCTAATTTAGGGAAAATTAACTTCTTCTGACCACAATCTATAAGGATATGATTAGCAGACAACCAATCCATTCCCAAGATAACCTCCAAATCTTTTAGAGGTATACAAATCATGTTGATCTTGTATCTCTGCCCATCTATAATTACTGGACACTCAGCACACATGGAAGAAGTTACTATAATACCTTCTGTTGGTGTAGATACCACCAACTCAAACTCTAATTCTCGGACTGGCAACTTAAGTTTCTTAGCACAATCAAAAGATATAAAAGAATGGGTTGCCCCAAAATCAAACAATACAGATAATTGTGTTCCAAGGATAGAACAAATACCTCTAACAAGGATATCAGACTGTGAAGCTTCAACTCCACTAATAGCAAAAACTCTGCCAGCAGCTTTGGGTTTTTGATTACTATTTTGTTGTACTTGCTGCACTCCGCCAGAATTTGGAGCTCCCAATTGGACACGACAGTCTTTTGTTGCATGACCATACCTGTGACATCTATCACATGTCACATTTGACACTGGATGAGGGCAAAATCTAACATCATGTGGCCAACCGCATCTAAAACATCTGAAACTAGGTGGTGATTGAGAACTGGGTCTTCCTCTGCTATAAGATTGAGGTTTGAAATAAGGTTTCTTTCTATCTTCATATTTAGGCATGCTTTTAGAAGGTCCTCCCACTTGAGGCTTAGCAAGTCTGCTACTACTTTTCAAACTCTCCACTACTTTTGCTTTCTCCACTAGGGCAGGGAAATCTCTAATGGACATAGGAATCACCACTTCTTTAAGTTCTTGCTTCAATCCAAACTCAAATTTTCTACATCTCCAAGCCTCAGTCATGGTCTGGGTGTAGAATCTAGCTAGGTGTTTGAACCTAGTAGCATATTCTGTGACTGAAAGATTTCCTTGTTCCAGCTGCATGAATTCAATTTCTTTTGCATACCTGACACTATCAGGAAAATACTCCTCCAGGAATCTTACTTTGAAGTTCTCCCAAGTGGCATCTTCTCCTTTGTCTTCCATCATTTGCTTCATGCCTATCCACCAAAACTCAGCTTCTTCAATAAGCATATAGATGGCATAAGATAACTTTCTCTCTTCAGGGCATTGAGTAGCTTCAAAGATTCTTTCTATGTCTCTCACCCACTGGTCTGCTCCATCTGGATTTACCTTGCCATTAAATCTGGGTGGATTATGTCTTAGAAAATCCTCCAGACTAAAGGTATGGGGTTGTTGATGAAGCTGAGATGCTTCTGCTGCTAATCTAGCTGTTTCTAATTGATGAAGGGCGGCCTGATGCTGTTATGCCATAGTAGCACTCTGTTGTTGCAAGGCTGTTGCCATCATCTCTATTGCCCGAGCTAAGTTGGGCATATCTACTGGTGGAGGAGGAGTAGGTGGTCTACGTGCCATCTACTAAGCACATAAAGAATTGGATTAGAAATTACTAAAAATTTTCAACTACATCTTTAAGACAAATTAACTTCAAAGAAATAATCATACGAAACAAGTAAAAAACCAATCAAAACTTATCCCTAAAATGTACTCTAGCTACTTAGAATTAAGATAGAAAATAATCTTGATCTAGTCATGAGTGTGCACCCTCACCACTCTATCAAGATTCTTTTCATTCTTAATACTTTCATCTTTATTCATAACAATTAACTTGACTCGAACACAACAAGATTTCAAGAAAAACAACTTTGTCAAACATCTTATTAGAAACTTTTAACTAAGTCTTGAGGCTAGACGTAACCAAAAATCTACACGCAGAAGAAACAAAATAAACCCACTACCCCCAGGTTATCCTAAGGATGAACCGCTCTGATACCATTAAATGTAACACCCCGGAAAATACATCTAACTATTACAATACAGGTTCTACTTATTTCTATACAAGCATAAAGTTTTTCAAAACATTCCTAATACATGATTAGGACATATAGAAATACAAATATTTACAATATAAGTTTCATAATCAACGCCCTAAAACTCTTCTGATCCTCAGACACCTGTAAGATCATCTGCTCGTGTACGTAGTACAGTCATCGCAGTTCAAACACAACAAGAAAAGCAAGGGTAAGCTAGTGAAAATAGAATTTTATAATATACACAATTAAATCAAAAGAGAAAACCAAGTTACATGATCAATTTCTCAAATTATTCAATCTTCTTCAAATCTCAACAACAAAACAATCACATAGATCTCACATGGATCTACACATCCAGAATATTCAACAAACAACATCTTCCGGAAGACCCGTATTAAGTAAGTCCTACCAGAGACTAACACCTGATCCAAAGATTACCAGCGAATCCAACAGAAAGGATCAGGGTAAGTTCAATACAACCCAAGCCGTGCATCTCATATGTCACGGTGTGCATGAACTCCCCCATCAGCTTCTCACCACCTGATATCTTAGTCTATGTGACTTAGATCATCAGTGAAGCTCGGAGATCTCTGTTACCACATAGGCATAAATACTTAATACACAACAAACATTAGTCCATACATTATCCCAAATGTATGAATTCAATTCCATACCATTCCGTCATACAATATCATTCAAAAATTGATCCACAATATTCAAAAGTCTATTTGACATGAAAAAAATAACACTTTAATACTAAATCATCAAAATATAATATTTTTACAAATTTAAATAATATACAAATAAACAACCCAATATATAAACAAATAACATCCCTGTAAGAGAAATTCAATATTGGGACCACGTCCCTTCCGCATTCAGATCTTCTATCCTAGGATGCTATTAAAAATTAAATTTAGCTTCCCTTACCTCAATTGCTTGCTTTCCAAGCAACTTTTAAAATTTTATTCCCCACCGTTTGGATAAGCTTCAAGATTTACAGGCCTAATGCAAATTATCCAAACAGAAAAAATTTCAGTATATAATAGAATAAGTTGAGAGGATTAAACTTCTCAACTGACCCCACCAAAATTGATGACTAAATCCTAAGGAAAAACAGAGAACACAGGATATTTAGAGTAAAAATGAACTTACTCTGTTTGAAAATCTGATCGGGTAGAAATGTTTCTTAACTCCTCTGCTACAGCGTGGTATGATCAGATTCTAAAATAGATGAAGATTGGGAGAGAAATTAAGAGAGAGGGAGAGAAGAGAATTGGAGAGAGAGAGAGAGAAAGTGGTTTGGAAGAATGAAGAAGAAAGTGATAGTGGGCACACTGTTTCTGCTTTTTATAAAAAAAGTGTCGTTACACTTACTCATATATTATTGTTAGACCAAGCCATCACATTTGAAGTTGTTTTTTTTTCTAATATATATGGTGAATATTCTAATCTCTAGGAAACAAGAATAAATCTACAAGTCATCAAAATACCTAACTTATAAGAATTTTATTTTCCTTTAATACAATTTTTGATTTTCATTATCAATTGTTTGTAAAAGTTATTTGTGTAAATTTTACATTTATGTTTAGTATGATTTTTATTTTTAAAATTTTCGATTTATTTTTCACATATGTTGCATTTCATTCAGAATAAAATAAATAAAACGACCTTTAATAAAAGTGGAATTTTTTCAAAATATTATTTTCTCTCATCCTCCATAATCTCCCCTTTCAAAACTCTAGTTATTCACACATTTTTTAATGTAAAATATTTCATATAAATTTATATATGAAAGGATAAGACCCTCCATTTTTATTTGTGCTGGTTAAAGAGATAAAATATTTGATATTTTTTATATTTGAATTTCAATTTGATTATATACGGATCATACATTAAAAATTATGTTGTCGTGGGTTTATTAAGTGTTAAGGAAGATTTTGTTTAAATAAAACTTAGGGCGTGGTCGGATAAAATACAATGAAAATAGGTGTTTGGCAAGAAGGTGACCTGTGTGCTCTTTAAATTAAAAAATAAAACCCGTTCAAGAAGTTCGCCTAAAATATCAGAAAATGCAAAAAATATGGTTGATTTTTTTTTTTAAATAAACTACAAGAAAATGATAACGAAGAAACTAAATTTTAGATACCAAAATAATTAATTGCAATAGTAACTAAGTTATAGACTTAAAAAAAAATTGGTTTCAAAATTAGTTTGTATTATTGTTAAATAGTTTCTAAATTTGTATCTAATTAGTTACCAAGGTTTTAACTATCAATTATTTAGTTTCTAAATTTGGTAGCAAAAACTTTGGTTGCTAATTAGATACCAATTTAGAAACCATTTAATAATAATACAAACTAATTTAGAAACCAAAAATTTATTTAATCCCTAAAATGGTCTCTAATTTAGTTACTATAACAATTAATTATTTTTGGTATCTAAAATTGATTTTTATTTTATTATTTTCTTGTAGTGGTAAATTATCGGAAAAAGAGGAAAGACGGTTAGTAAACATGATTTCAGTTAGTTAGTTAAGAATTGTTTGAAATTATCTATAAAGGGGAGAATTAAAAAAGCAAAGGAGGATCGAAAGATAGTTGGACTGGTTCATGTGAAGAAAATAATACCTTAATTTCTAGAAACTAGATTGAGCCATAGCAAATTGGCGCCCACGTGGAACTAGTAAAAGTTGTTCCTGCACCAACATTACATTAGAAAAGATTTACTGTGCACCGCGCGATGAGCAACGAAACGCGACTGTGGAAATGGAAAACGAGAACATGTGTCTTCAACAACTCATGGAGACCATGCAAGAACTCTAAAGAGATAACGCGGAAGCTAGGAAACAAATTAAAGATTTTCGGGTTGCACAAGATTTTAGGTTAAATAACGTTTTGAAAAAGTGTTAAAAGCGTGAAACTGCTCAACGGATGACGTATGTCTTATTTAAAACTGCCACGCTAGTCACCTTTTAGTCTCTTCGGCTTAAGGATGGGAGATTGTGTGGTGTCCTAGGCCTATTTGATATTAAGAAGGCCCATGACATAAAATTTTATTTAAATAAAATTTAGGACGTGATCAAATAAAATCTGATAGAAAGAGGTGCTCGACAATAGGACAACTCAAGTGCTCTTTAAATTGAAAAATAAAATTCACCCAAAAAAACTCGCCTAAAATATCGGGGAGTGCGAGAAACATTATTGATTTTTTCTGTTAAAATAAATTACAGAAAAAAGAAAAACACAGTAACCACTGTTTCAGTTAGTTAATTAAGAATTTTTTGAAATTATCTATAAAGGGATGAATTAAAAAACAAAAGAGGATCCAAAAGTATTTGAACTAATTTATGTGACGAAAAGAATACCTTAATTTTCAGAAACTAAATTGAGCCATAACAAAAATATACAACTTAAATTATATATATAGATATATATATATATATATATATTTATTTTATTTATTAGCAGCTTAAGTTATATTTAATCAAAATATTTTTTACTGTTAATTCTTTTAATACCTTTCTACTTGCCTACTTATTTGGCGTTCTAAGACGAAATCTTGTGTTAAGTAAATAACAAAAGTTATGCATTATTAACTTAATTCAAGCTTCTTTCTTATCCCATCTCAATCCATAATTAATCTTAAAAAACCAACGTCTATATATTATTCCAAATAAAAATAATTTACAACAGATTTGTTTTCTAACACACTCTTCATAAACTTTTTATGCTTGGTCGCAACATTTTATGAACCATAGAAAAATAAATGAAGACTCCTAATATATAAAAACATTTAAAAATAAAAATATATATTTATATTAAATACAACTTTTTAACTCATAAATACAAAGAAAAAAACAAAATATTACAAGTGAAAAGGCTTTTGATAATTTTGTAACAACATTGAAATTTTGTTATTTTTGGATAAATTAAAATCTTAATTGAAAAATATTTTGGAGAATACCAGAGATGAAGCTAAGATGTCATTACAAAAATAATTAAATTATTTTCACATGTTAAAATTTTGTAAATTTCTTTTAGAACTCTCTTCCATCATGGAACTGGAGTGCTTCGTCAAGCAAATAAAAAATAAAATGCAGATGAATCACATCAAATTGAAAGAAAGAAATAAAAATATAAAGAGTGCAAGGACATAATTAAAGTTGGTCTTTCAGATAAATAAACTTCACACGATTATAAGACATCACATAGGACTTCCTGAATTATACTAAAAAAACAACCAATTATAAGTATCTCTAAAATACACTCATAATTGGATGGAAGTGGATGCAAATAATAAGTGAATTCTAAAAATTCATTTGAAGTGAGTTGAAAGCATAAAAGAATTGATTTTAAAGAGATAAACTTAAAAATAAAAAAGGGATATGATAGAGTTATAACATGCAACTAGTGGAAATAGGTAGTGGTTGCAGAGCAGTATAACTATTTATGTGGGAGAAAGTAGAAATTGTGAAAGCACAATGTGTGAACATTTTGTTATCTTTTTTACACAATATTATTTGTTTGTCCCTTTTGCAATTTTTTCGTTTTCTTTTCTTTTTCACTTCCTATTTTGTCGTTTGTACATGTCTCATTTTTTTGTTTTGTTTTTCTAGAAAAAATATTAAAATAAATTAAATTAGATTTCAAATACTGTGAAATGAAGGTAAAAATATTACACCCAAAATTAAGTATTTACATGGAGCTTGAACCTTGCCATTGAGAAAGAACGTAATTTGTTTTATATCATATAGAAATTTGAATAAGAATGCTCCCCCTTATCTAAAACAGAGTACCAAACCCAATTTTAATGTAGAACCAATTCGATCTCAAGATATTACAATTTCACTCCAAAAAATAGAAACACAACATTACAAAAAAGGAGAGATGCATATTATGCTTGAGCAATTTTCCCCAAAAGATTTTTTACTACAATTCAGGTAAAAAATTAAACTTAATATTAAATTCAAACTAAAGTATTTTATGTTTTTCATAAAATATATACTACGAAAAACCTTCTAATATTTTCTTTCACTGAATTTTTTTCTTGAATTTATCATTAATAATCAACCAACAATCACCAACAAGATTGTAGCTTGTACCACATATCATCAAGGAAACTAAAATATGCATATCTCCATGATCTATAAATGAACAAAGGAGTAACAATTACCCAGAATCCCACAACAAATCCAAGTGCCATGCTAACAAAGAACCAATTCACTCCATGCTCATCATTCTCTATTCCAGAGTGGTTAATATATGAACTTTGTTGGTTGGAACTGCAATTGATAAGTAAAGGTGGACCACATAAATTATTTCCAATAAAATCGGATGTTTCAAAGCTTTGAATTTGAATGCCTGTTGGAATCTTTCCCTTTAAATGGTTATAAGACAAGTCTAGGTGGTTGAGAAAACTCAAATTTGATATGGTTAGAGGGATTTCTCCTGAAAGTTGATTCTTTGAGATATCAATGGATTCTAACAATCTCATATTGCCAATACTTGATGGAATTTGGCCAGATAATTGATTCTTGGATAAATTCAAAAATATCAAACCATCTAGATCTGTGATTTCTCTAGGTATTTCACTTGATAATTTGTTCCCTGATAAATCAATGCTTGTTACCAGACCCAAGATGTTTTTGTACTCAATTCCTGCTCCTTTTAGCCAAAGTAGCACACTAAGCATATTGGGTGCTAAAGGTAGCAAAGGGTGATATTCAATATTAGGTGATTTTGAGTAGATAACATTATTTCTACTTCTATTTTTGAGTGTCATGACCCTCAATTTATTGAAACAAGTAGGTATATTTCCAGACAAATGGTTTTCTGCAAGGTCTACAACCTGAAGGAGACTCATATTACATATTTCATTTGGAATGTGACCAAAAAAGTTGTTTGATCGAAGACAAAGGATTTTCATATTTAATAACTTTTCTCCAACCCATGATGGAATAGTCCCTGAAAGATTATTTTCCCCTAGGTCCAATATTACCAATTGGGTGTTCTTCTTCAAACTGGTAGGAAATACTCCTGAGAGCAAATTCTTACGAATTTGAAAAGATTGCAACACTGCCAAGTAACCCATGGATGGGGGTAAGTTCCCAACAAAATGATTATTTTGTAAACTCACACCCACTAGAAATGGCCAAATGTTCCAACAATTTGGTAAATCTCCTGACAATTTATTTGATGCCAGATTGAGAAATTCCAAGGCCATCGGCTTGTCTTGATTTCTACATAAAAAATCATCCATGGTTCCAGAAAGTGAATTGCTTGAAAGATCTAAGTTGTACACATCATTTGAAAGATAAGGCAGTTTTCCATGAAAGTGATTTGTGCTTAGATCAACACTGTAGATAGATATTGGATTCTTTAATGTAGTCCCAAGCTCACCATGGATTTGATTATGGGAGAGGTCCAAATAAGAAGCCTGAGAAAAATGTTCCCAAAACCAAGTGGGAATAGTATCTAATATCCCAGTGTTTGACATCATTAAATCTTGTAGTCTGTTTTGTGATTGAATCCATGATGGAAAGTTGGGACCCAATTGCCATGAGTTTAAATTCAACCTGGTAAGCTGAAAAGTAGGATACCAATTGAAACCCACTTTTAAAGTCAAATTATTTCCTGAGGCAAGAATTTGTTGCAACATCGTAAGATTTGCAAGATTACCCTCTGTGACAACTCCTTTAAAACAATTATCTACAATTTGAAGATTTACTAATTTAGAGAGTGACCCAATACTTTCAAATGGATTTCCATTGAATTGATTGTTGGTTAGATCGAGAGATCTTAATGATGAAAGTTTTCCAAGTGATATAGGCAGGGTACCACTAATTGAGTTGCCTTCAAGATCAAGTCCGACTAGAGAAGTCAAATTTCCCACAGCATTAGAAATAGTCCCATGCAAGTGGTTGCTTTCTAGGTTCAAGATCTTGAGATGATGAAGTCTATATAACCCATTAGGTATTGAAGAAGAGAATGAATTGTAAGCCAAGTCAAGATTTTCAAGGAGTGTAAGGTTTCCAATGCTATCAGGAATTGGACCTTCAAAATTGTTGAATGTTAAACTAAGAGAAACAAGTGTTTTCAGTCCAAAAACCCACTCTGGAACAAAATAAATTGTAGAAGCAGAAATATCAAGAATGAGGAGAGATGAAAAGTTAAATAAGGATGGTGGATTATTGTGAGGGAATGCACATCTTGACAAACTTAAGTGCATTAAAGAAGGAAGATCTTGAATAGTGTGAAGCCAATGAAATGATTGGGATAGATTTATTCCTCCCAAACCAAGATGTTCAAGCTTCGAAAGACTTGACAACCAATGAAGGTTTTGAGGGAACATAGAATAACTTTCCAAGTGAAGGTAGACCAAATTGGATAGATTCCCAATATGAGAGAGAATATTTCCACTGAATTCAACGTAAGAGAGATCAAGGTGAGTTAGGAAAGTCAGTTTCCCAAGGTGAGTAGGAAGTGACATACCTGGTGTTCGTAATTTCATGCCACTCAAGTCAAGATATCGGAGTTTGGAAAGACTTGATACCCAATCAACATTTTCTGCAAACAGATAATAATTCATTCCAAGGTCAAGATAGAACAAATTGGAGAGATTTCCAATCTGAGGAGGAATGTTCCCGTAGAATCCAGCGTTTGAAAGATTGAGGTGAGTTAAGGAAGTCATTGTTGCAATGAAAGAAGGAATTGGCATATTACCAAAATGATTGCCGCTGAAATCCAAGTAATTCAAATGCTTTAAGTCAACCAAACAAGGATTAATCTCTCCAGAAAATATCGATTTAGAATAATCTTCGTATGTTTGTTGATCGAATACATCTTCATGAAAGAAACTAGGTTCTGAAATGTTGAGGTGAAGTTCTGCAACGTGAGCAGTGATGTTGTTGCAGACAACTCCAACCCAGTGGCAACAATTAGAATCCACAGTTGCATTCCAAGATGAAAGCCTATTTGAAGGATCTTTGAGATGATGCTTCAACTTCAATAATGTCTCTCTCTCATTTGGGATGCACACTATCTCTCTCCACACACCAAAAGTTGACATAAAAAGTGAAAGCCAACAAAGGTGAACGAGAATTAAAATAGAACACTTCTTCATCACACAACCTATGTATAACAAATTAAATGTTTCTTGTATCAGAAATCTTCGTTCTGCATATTAAACTCTTTCTGTTATATATATACTCGTTGGGCAAAGCCCTTTTTTCTTCATTTTAAACATTTTTTAGTCTTTCAATCAGTTATTCACTTTAAAATTCTAATATCACTTGGATTCGTAGAGTGCGAAAAGTCTATATTGTTTTTTGTTTACTTGAAAAGTCTTCGTTCAAAGTCTTTGGGTAGGTTGTTATGTTGTCTCTTTCCAATTGAATTTGAAGTTGAACATTATAGCTTTGCCACATGAAAATTATCAAAAGCATTGAGGAAAACATTTTATTCCTTTATTTTAAACATTATTTTAGTCAGGATTACTTATATAATACATGTTTTTTATATAATACATGTTTAAACTTTTGTCTTGTATAATTTTATTTATTTATCTTATTTTATCAAACATATTACCCAATTTTATTATTTTATGTTTAGTGTTTTATATATATGTGTTCTCGCTGGTTCATTCAGTCGTCGTTGACTTCAAAGGCAGATGATGGCTCCTCTTATCTCCTGGTGGTTTCCGCTCTCTCTCTGGGTAGCTGAGAGTGGCTCCGTTGAAACAGAGGGGGCCCTACCTATTGATTGCACTCCGACGATCAAGTCAGTACTGGAGCAAAGAAACGGTAAGTAAGTAAAGTTGTTTCAAGCTTAGAAACGGTGTACCTTGATAGGGTTCTTACCACCCTTTTTATTGGTTGTATTTAGGGTTACTTTTGTTCTGTTCCCATGCCTCTTAGAGGACTTAGGGTTCCTGGCAGAATGTCCTTGCGCCGTTATTACACAATCTTAGCATAATCTGACACATAAGACTTCCCTTTATTGGAGTGCGTAGGCTAATAGTGTGGCCGCCAAGGTACCAACTCATGCACCAATGTTGTTGGGCCATCTGTTCTGTAGGTGTCCCAAGTTTCACGTATCATGCATGCAGCTTTCCCTGGAAACCCTAGCATTGGTGGGCTTAAGCTTTTTCCTTGGAATATTTACTTGTGCCGCGCCCGAATGCGCTATACACACCACATGCACGGATCCCTCGTGACTTGGGTCTTTCTGATGTATGAGTGTTTAACTAGTAACTGGTACTATTTCTGGGGCCCAGCTTACGTGGCCCATTATAGTTGTTCAGACCACCGATGTTCGATTTCTACCTCTGTGTCTGAGGTCTGATGTCGATCTCTGACGTCGATGTTTGAGGATTGGTTGGTACACAAGCCCCCCAGACTCGAACTGTAACTTGTTCAACGAAGAGGCTAAGTGATCGCCTGCGACGACCTACGTGGCGAATGAGTGATAGGACGTGCACAGTGCACTGAGGTGACATCTCATCATTATTATTATTATCAATAATGATAATATTAATAATAAAATCATTAAGATTATAATAATTATAATGATAATGATAATAATAATAATTATAATATAATAATAAAATATGTTTGATGAGTTCAATTCTTTCTAATTTAATAATAATAATAATAATAATATATTTTAATAATCATAATAATAATATATTTTAATAATAATAATAATAATAATATAAATATAATATGAAAGAATAAATCATAATTATCAAAATGCAAAAAATAAGTTGAATTATCCAAATGCAATTTTCACATTTAAACCATTGTGGCAATCCAACACTTTGCTTTGGATGTTTTTTTGGCAGCTTTTGGGAGGTCTATTTATCGTGCACTTAAAAGAGATAGCAAAAGTTATATTTAATTATAATAATAATTTATTATATGTTTTTAGTTAAATGAATTTCTTATTCCTAGTCTATTTTATGAGTTAGAAAACTATGCACACTAATAAGTGCTACCCATTTTAAGAGTTACCAAAATAGGACATGGTGACAAGGAAATGCAGAAAACAAAATCAAAAGACTTTTGAAGTCCTATCCATTATAAGGATTGGAAAATTAGCACACCACACATAAATGATGAAAACAAACTATTTTAAAGATCCACTTTTTTATTTTTCTCATGTAATCTATTATGTGAAAATGTATGAAAGAAATAAACGAGAATAGTATATTTAAATAGTTTGTCAACTTTATTCAATCAAAATGATTTTTACAATTACCTAACTCCTTAAATCACTTTTATTGTTATTTTTTTATTTAACTTGCTCTCTTCTAATTGACAACCAAGAATTATTTTTTAAAATTATTATTAAAATCTATTTTTAACTCTATTTCTACCTATATTTCTAAAGGTCTCTGTTTTTGGCTCCACTTTCTTTTTCTCTTTGCTTTTTTTTTTATATATATTAAATTTGAAAGACCTTGACTATAAAAATCCAACTCATTGTTTCTCACACTCACTCATATATTATTGTTAGACCAATCCATCACATTTGAAGTTGTTTTTTTCTTATATGGTGAATATTCTAAGCTGTAGGAAACAAGAATAAATCTACAAGTCATCATAATACCTAAGTTATAAGGATTTTATTTTTCCTTTTATACAATTTTTCGTTTTCATTTTCAATTTTGGTAAAAGTTATTTGTATAAATTTTACATTTATGTTTTGGTATGATTTTTATTTTTAAAATTTTCTATTTATTTTTCACATATGTTGGCGTTTCCTACAAAATAAAATAAATAAAATGACGTTTAAAAAAAGTGGAATTTTTCCAAAAATATTATTTTTCCCTCATCCTTATATGTCATAATCTTCCCTTTCAAAACTCTAGTTATTCACATTTTTTTAATGTAAAATATTTGATAAATTTTTTATATGAAAGATAAGATCTCTCCATTTTTATTTGTGCTGGTTAAAGAGATAAAATATTTGATATTTTCTATATTTGAATTTCAATTTGATGATACACGGATCATACATTTAAAATTGTGTTGTCGTGGGCTTATTCAATGTTAAGGAGACCCATGACTTAAAGATGTTGTTTAAATAAATCTTAGGGCGTGGTCGGATAAAATCCAATGGAAAGAGATGCTTGACAAGAGGGCGATCTGAGTTTTCTTTAAACTAAAAAATAAAACCCGCTCAAGAAGCTCGTCTAAAATATCGTGGAATGCAAAAAATATGGTTGATTTTTTGCGTTAAAATAAATTACCAGAAAAGGAGGAAAGACAGTTAGTAAGCATGATTTCAGTTAGTTAATTAAAAATTGATTGAGATAATCTATAAAGGGAAGAATTAAAAAGCAAAGAAGGATCGAAAAATATTTGGACTGGTTCATGTGAAGAAAAGAAAACATTAATTTCTAGAAACTAGATTGAGTCAGAACAAACTGGCGCTCACCGTGGGCCAAGTAAAAGTTGTTCTTGCACCAACATTACTTCCGAAAAGATTCACCGTGCACAACGCGATGAGGAATCCAAGACCAAACGTGTCTGTGAAAATGAAAAACGAGAACATGTCAATGCAACAACTCATGAAGATCATTCAAGAATTCTAGAGGGATAACGCGAAAGTTAGGAAGCAAGTCAAAGATTTTCGGGTTGCACAAGAATGATTGTGCCTAGAACTACAAGAGGAACACGAGCATCGTTATAAAGAAGCATAAGAAGAACAGATGAAGCTCCGAGACGATGTAGAGATGGCTAGAAAATTGATGGAAGATGCAGTCAAAGCCCACGAGGACATACAAAAGGAAAATGAAACCCTGAGAAAGATTACTCATGATCTTGAAAATAAACGACAAGGTGGAATCCCACAACCCAATAGGGAAGATCCCCAAACATTCTCGAGAAAAATTATGAAAGAGCTAGTACCCCCACATTTTATGATACCCAAGATCACTACTTTCTTAGGTTCCGATGATCCTAAAAATCATCTAAAGGATTTCAGGATGCAAATGTTGATATCAAAGGGGTCAGATTCTGTCTTATGCAAGATGTTTGTTGGCATGTTTGTCGAAACCGCTCTTTAGTGGTTCAATGGTATACCCGACAATACCATCACCCATTTTGTGTTTTTGCAAGAATATTTCAGGACCAATTCACCGGCAACAAGATTAAACCTCCTATAATGGCATATTTGTTTGACATTAAGCAGGCTGAAGGAGATCTTCTGAAAAACTATCTTAATCGTTTTTGTGAGGTCTCTGTGTGAATCCAACAACAACCCAATGAGGAGATGGTGGTAGATGCCTTTGTGAAAGGACTGCGTGCTAACCCATTTAGCGAGTCACTACTCAAGAGCCGAGCAGAATCGATTGTTGAAGTCAGGAAATGTGCCTCAACCTTTATTGAGGCCGAGGAAGCCTTGAGGAGGAAAAGGGACGAGGAGAAACGTAAATGCTTCAAATATAGCGGAACCGAGAGCAAACAGCCTATAAAATACAGGGGGAAGAAAGTACGAATGGTGATACGTTCCATATGTCGTCTGCTTAGATAACGAAAAAAGGGAGGTCCCCCAATGCCCCCCATGAACATTTCACGAAACAACTTCTGAGAGACTCCGAAGTAGCTAATAAACTAAATTTTCCTAGAAAAACCGAGCGCCTATTGGGGCACCACCGAGAGGCTTGATGTGAGTTTCATGGGACCCATAGTCATGACATGAAAAATTGTTATATGTTGGTAGTTCAATTAGCTTGGTTATTGGGTGAAGGAATCTTACAAAAATATTTACAGGAATCTAGTGAGCAAAAGCGGGCTACATCAGGAAGAGAAGTTGCTCTTACGGAACCTGCTCACAAAACCCTAGTTCTCAGGGACTTCAACACCATCGCAAGTGGGTTCTCAAGAGGCGGAGTCACTTCATCAAGCTGAAAATGCTATGCAAGAGTTGTGTTGTCCTTCGAGGCTCAACCACCGCCTCGAACTCCCTGTATTATGTTCTCGGTCACAAACTTGGAAGATGTAGTTTCCCATGAAGACGACCCAATTATGATATTTGTTATAGCCATGAATCGCAAAGTGCACTGAGTCTTAATCGATCAACAAATGTCATGTTCTGGGATTTCCTAGGTTTGAACATACCACAAGATCAACTAAAGACTTTTGATGGGACCTTGGTCGGTTTCTTGGGATAACAAGTAGAATTTCGAAGCCATTTGGAGCTTCAAACCACCTTCTTCGATGGAATGACAACAAGCATCATTATGATAAGATACATAGTTGTGGATGCTTCCTCTTCGTACAATTTACTACTTGAGCGGCCATCTTTAAACAAGCTTGGGGTCGTGGTGTCCACCTCTCACCTGAAGATGAAGTTCCTCACTCTGAAAGGAAATATTATAGCCACCTACCAACGACCGATGGACAAAATTCTTTGCCCCAGGATGAAATGTACAAGCATATGTAGATGACATGGTGGTGACCTCAAAACGACCAGCAAGCCACTGCCAGGACCTAGAGGAACTTTTGAAAAGAATTGGACAACATCGCTTGAAGCTTAACCCTACAAAAATGTGTGTTTGGTGTTCAAGAAGGTAAGTTCCTTGGTTTCTTACTAACTGAAAGGGGAATCGAAACTAACCTTAACAAGTGTTGGGTGATCATTGACATGAAAAGTCTGACCAGTGTGAAGGAAGTTCAGCAGTTAACCAGGCAAATAACGACCTTGTCACAATTTTTTTTCTGCCAAAGGAGAAAAGGAGTTCTCGTACTTTCAATGCTAACGAAAGAACGAACGATTTGCTGGTTGGAACAGTGTGAAGAAGCTTTTGTCAATTTAAAGAAATACATCGCACATTCATCGATCCTTATTAAGCCCTGGGAGTACCTATACGGCTATACTTCTCGGTAACCGACCGGGCTATCAGCTGGTTCTCGTTCAGGATGTGGAGGAAAAATATAAACCAATCTACTATGTTATCAAAGTTCTGTAGGCAGCGAAGACACGGGATCAAACAATTGAGAAACCGACACTAGCGATTGTATTCACTACCGACGGTTGCGACAGTAATTTTAGAGTTGCTCGGTAATAGTCATGACTGATCTTCCTATTTGACAAGTACTGTGCAAACTAGATGTAACGGGAAAGATGATAAAGTGGGCAATTGAGTTGTCAAAGTTTGATATTCACTATGAACCTCGAGGGCCTATCAAAGGTCAAGTGTTGGTAGACTTCATTGCAAAACTCACCCCACCACTGTATCCTCCTCATCCGAGTCAATTGAATGGATCCTCTCGATCGACGAAGCTTCTAACACAAAGGCCAATGTAGTTGGAATAAATTTAGAAGGACCATACGACGTACTTTTAGAACAATCACTTTGATTTTGTTTCAAAGCAAATAACAACTAAGCCGAATATGAGACACTCATAGCTAGAATGTTGTTTGCCATAGAGATGGGCATAACATACCTCATTGCCAATAGTGATTCACAATTATTGGTGGGCAAGCAACTGGCAGTTTCCAGGCTAAAGATCCATACCTTGCATATCTGAGGTATGTAACATTTTTTGCGAAGTTATTTGTAACTTTTAATCTAACACATGAGCCTAGGAGCCAAAATTCTATAGCCGATTTACTCTCTAAATTATCTAGTTCCACCAAAGGCGGGTCTCACCACACTGTGATACAAGAAACCCTCAGAGCACAAAGAGTGATTGTGGAGAGCTTGGAAAATGAGGTCTTAGAAATATTCCACATCTCGGCAAAGCAATCATGGATGACCCTGTATGTTCACTTCATTGCCGACGACATCTTACCATTGGTCAGGCAAGTTGCTAAAGAGCTTCAACGCAACTCTAGAAAGTTTCTGCTAATAGACAGATACTTGTTCTGATACTAGTTCGCCCACCCACTACTCAAATGTATTGATGAAGAACAAGCCAAAAAAGTTTTGACCGAGCTACATGAAGGAATGTGTGGAAGTCATATCAGGGGTTGAGCTCTATCCCTCAAAGCCACCCGAAAAGGTTGTTATTAGTCGACCATGAAAGAAGACAACATGACTTACACCAAGAAATGTGAGTAGTGTTAATGACATGCCAATTGACATCAAGCTGCCCCTGAAGAACTACATTCAATCCTCAGTCCTTGTGATACCTCTCCCTTCTTTCCCATCCTACCCTTGCCCAACTTGCCCACCAAGGCACCCATTCCTATAAATAGGGTGCCTTACTCCATGTATTTTCATGTTGAATTTGAATAGTAAAGAAACTCTGCTCAATTTGTGTGAGGCTTGTGTCCCTTTAGAATTAGGTCTTATCTTGTGAGAGTTTAGAGCTCTTCAAGTGGCGGCCCTCCACACTTATCTTGGAGAAACCACACTCAAAGTGGTGTGTTCAATCTCTTCCATCACCATAAGCCTTATTTCCTTCATCTCTTCTTCCATTTTCCATTACTCCATTGATCTTTGTGTTTATGTCCTTGCTTTTCATCCAATTTCCATTCGGTCATTATCATCTTATTGTGTTTCCTTTCATGTTCTTTCAATTCTGCACCATACATCTCTTCACCATATAATGTGTTTTTCCTTTTTCCTTCGGAAGTGAACCTTCACACTTACTTAACCACTTGGTTAAGTTCGTATCCATTGGGAATCTTCCTTAGCTCTCATCATATATTTGCTAAAATCCAAAATATAAGTTAAGTGACACCTCTAAAATGGATAAATCTAAAATCAACTCACATCACCTTTGCCTTTCCACACTTGGGGAATTGACATTTTGGGACCTTTTCCCCTTGCTACTCACCCTCTAAAATTTCTAGTGGTGTCTATTGAATATTTCACCAAGTAGATTGATACCTTTGGTGATTATCTCTGCCCAGAAGATTCAAAGTTTCCTATCAAAAAATGTCATTTGCGATTTGGTGCTCCTAAACTTTTGATTTCTAACCATGGAACTTAGTTCGCTAGCAAATTGATGGCTCAGATGTGTCGGGAGGTCAGTATAAGACAAATTTTTTCCTCAGTGGAGCATCCTTTGAAAAAACGGACAAGTCGAGGCATCAAATAGGATACTGTTTTGGGGGCTGAAACGAAGGATATTCCGTTGTCCCGAGGAGCATTCACGAGTGTTTTGGTCTTACCACACAACCCCTCAGTCAATAACACGAGAGATACCCTTCAAGTTGGTTTACGAGACAAATTCCATGATTCCTATCAAGACACTTAGAGTACAAAATTTCTCCACAAAGGCGTCCAACAAAGGAATTCAAGTAAAATTAGATATGCTAGACGAGGTCCGAGAAAACTCCTGGTCAAGGTCAAGATCCGAAGCTCTTAAGTGGCACATGGAAATAAGGCACAAAAGTAAGGTTATTCCTAGACAGTTTCAAATGTCTGGCCTCATACTTAGGAGAGGACCATTACATTAACGGGAGAACAAGTTGTCCCCTAAATGGACAGCTCCTTTTCGCATACGCAAAGTCCTCGACAATTGAGTAATTTGGAGACTCTTGATGGAGGGTTAGTACCTCAAACCTGGAAAGCGAAAATTCTATGTTTTTTTTATAGTTAAACAACTTTATTGCATTTTTTTTGCACAAGTTTATGCTTTTATGATTTGAACAATCTATGACCAATTATTTGGCGCAACACTTTTTTACCTTGAGTATTTTTCGTTTTTCTCAAGGATTTTTAGTGAGGTCGCCTTATTACGTAATAAATTCACAGTTTCAATAAATCTCTTATTTGGACTGTTGTTCTAAAGGCTACGCATGACTCAAAAATCATGGGTTAATCAGTTGATCAAATAGCATAGTTAAAAAATCCTCAGCATGACTAAAAAATTATGGGTTTACCATAGAGTCGCGTCATAATATCTTCTCACACTTCAAAAAGTGTTGGCAGATGCATCACTATCCGTAGCACTTCGAGAGTGCTATCTCGGTGTTTGGGTGATGCCCATAATCTTCTCGCTTGTACGTCATTTTTTCTAAATATTATTTTTACGATAAAGATTTATTTATTATTATCACCACACTTCATTAAAATGCTAAACGGATGAAATACAACTCCACCCCTCAAAGCTTTCTAGGCGGTGTTTCTTCACGATGCCCATAGTACTTTTCACCGACTTAACAAAAGTTAAGTATATTTTAATATGAAGATTCATGACATATACAAAGATTTTTGTAGTGCCTTATTTTGTACAATCAACTATATAATCATGTTATGATCTTTTCTCACACTCAAATAATTGGTAATGGGCTTAAAATCCAATATGTCATATCCCAAAAATATTGGTCTCGGTCTTTACGCTACGAATAAATAAACAAAAAAAAAAACACACACATGGGGAACGAGAGATACCTATGTAAGGTTTTAAGTCCATAGCTCGAAATTCATTCCTTAAGAGCTTAGCCGTGGCGAAGATAAAACCCATCTTTCTCTAACATCTCACGTATCTCTCGTTCCTCGGCGTCTAGATTTTATAATTGGTGAACGGCTTGATAATGAGAGGTTTGGGTATCCCTCCAACATACTAGGCTCATCGGGTGAGGTTCCATTTTTTATAAAACCACCTTTAAAATTCTTATTAGATGATTGAAAAAGGGAGAGCAAACCCGTAGCATTACTCAAAGACGCCCACAACTGACGATCCATTGAGATGCAATTGGACTAGGGAGACATTCATTATTGTTATAATTTCTTTTTCAAACATCTCTAACGGCAAATATAACACCCAAAAAAATAACATCTAACTATTATAATAGAGGTTCTACATATTTCTATACAAGCATAAAGTTTTTCAAAACATTCTTAATACATGATTAGGACATATAAAAATACAAATATTTAAAATATAAGTTTCAAAATCAACACCCTAAAGCTCTTCAGATCCTCAAACACCTCCTGTAAGATCATCTGCTCGTGTACGTAGTACCGTCATCGCAGTTCAAACACAACAAGAAAAACAAGGATAAGCTAGTGAAAATAGAATTTTATAATATACACAATTAAATCAAAAGAGAAAACCAAGTTACATGATCAATTTCTCAAATTATTCAATCTTCTTCAAATCTCAACAATAAAACGATCACATAGATCTCTCATGGATCTACCCATTTAGAATATTCTACAAACAACGTCTTCCGGAAGAACTGTATTAAGTAAGTCCTACTAGATACTAACACCTGATCCAAAGATTACCAGCGAATCCAACAGAAAGGATCAGGGTAAGTTCAATACAACCCAAGTCGTGCATCTCATATGTCACGGTGTGCATGAACTCCCCCATCAGCTTCTCACCACCTGATATCTTAGTCTATGTGACTTAGATCATCAGGGAAGCTCGGAGATCTCTGTTACCACATATACATCAATACTTATAATACACAACAAACATCAGTCCATACATTATCCCAAATGTATGAATTCAATTTCACACCATTCCGTCATACAATATCATTCAAAAAGTGATCCACAATATTCAAAAGCGTAATTAACATAAAAAACAACACTTAAATATTAAACCATCAAAATATAATATTTTTACAAATTTAAATAATATATAAACAAACAACCCAATATATAAACATACAACATCCCTGCAAGAAAAATTGAATATTGGGACCACGTCCCTTCCGCATTCAGATCTTCTATCCTAGGGTGCTATTAAAAATTAAATTTAACTTCCCTTACCTCAATTGCTTGCTTTCCAAGCAACTTCTAGAATTTTATTCCCCACAATCTGGATAAGCTTCAAGATTTACGGGTCTAATGCAAGTTATCCAAACAGAACAAAAATTTAGTATATAATAGAATAAGTTGAGAGGATTAAACTTCTCAACTGAACCCACCAAGATCGATGACTAAATCATAAGGAAATACAGAGAACAAAGGATATTTAGTGTAAAAATGAACTTACTTTGTTTGAAAATCTGATCGGGTAGAAATGTTCCTTAACTCGCCAGCTACAACGTGGTCCGATCAGATTCTAAAATATATGAAGATTGGGAGAGAAAATTAAGAGAGAGGGAGAGAAGAGAATATGGAGAGAGAAAGAGAAAAAAGAAGAAGAAAAGAACAGTGGTGGAGGGGGTAGGTTTTGTGCGCTTCTTCTTTTTTTTAACGCTGTCACAGAAAACACAAACCTAACTTAATAAACAATGTATCATACATAAAAACATAAGGGACCATCTTTGTTGGCACTCTAATCGAGACACATTGGCTCCCCTTCATTGTACAATTTAACTTTTATCCAGTTTTCGCAAGTGTTACCAAGAGCTTGAGATTCCCTTAGTTATCGGAGCTTTAATCTAGTAGTATAAACAGAGGTTTCTTCCCACTACAAAAAATAGTCTCCCCGAAAAATCCATACAAAGACTAAAAGGGAGACATTAAATGATAATTAGAGTGAGCTTAGTGTCCCTTTTAGTCTTTAGTGTAGATTTTTTAAGGAGGCTAATATAATATTTCTTGCAGTGTCTAAAAGGTCATCTCTTGCCCACAGGTACAATGAAGCATAGTCCATTACAAAGTTTCTAATTTTTGAAAGGTATCCACTAAAAATAACATCTTTTAAGCTAATCGATCCAACTCAACAAAGTTCTTCACAAATACCAGAAAGTTCAAGCAAATAGTATATTCGCAGAAAACCCAAAAATACAGAAGATAAGAGAACAACGTACCTAGCACGAGGAACGTGAAGACTTGAAAGGATTGAGATGAGTTCGAGAATACAAAGAATCTGGAAGAGCGCCAACGGTTTCTCAAAGTAATGAAATGTTATGGGAAGTTGTGAGAGGTTAAATAACATTTTGAAAAAGTATTAAAACCGCAAAACCGCTCAACGGATGACACATGTCTTGTTTAAAACCACCACGCTAGTTAGCCTTTTCACCTCTTCTGATGGATTTGTGTCTTCTTCCTTTCGGTTTAGTAGATGATTTGCGGAAGTTTCTTGGATTGGAGATGGAACAAGGTCCTCCTAAGAGTGGTGGTGACCTTGAAGGTGCATGAGAGGTAGGGTTTGAGAGTGGTGAGGCCAACAATACTTGCAAGGTGACGGTTTAGGAAGATTAAGAGCCTAACCTAGGAGGTTTTGGGCAAAAAGTGATATTGGCACAATTTTGGCAGCAATTCACTCATGTATTAATCTTGGAAAACTAAGAGCCAAGACACTCCTTATATAGCACTTGGAGGTCGGATTACAAAGTGGAAAAGAGAGGGAAATTCAAAGTGCTTGCACATGTGAAAGTGGCGCCTATTTTCAGCACATGTGAGGTAGGTTCTAGAATGCTTCCATGTGCTAGATGGTCTAGAACTTACGCTCATTTAGGTTTAAATGTGGGCCGGACCTTAGTTTAATTAGAAGTATGAAATTCTAATTAAACTTAGGTTAGCCTTCTCGGTACCACTTTGCATGCTTTAACACAAATACAAAAGAATTAAACTATGCTACTTTTGACAAAAAGTAAAAGCTATGCTACGCTTGAATTTGGACATCTTGGAGCATGTAGAGATAAGTCTCTCTGCCATCAGTAGCAGTGTTCCTGATGGAGGAGGGCCAAGCACATCTAGCCAAGGAAGCCAAAGCCCAAACCATGAAGAGCGTCTAGACCAAGGGGAGCGTCTAGCTCCAAGGAATGAGCGTCTAGGACGTGAAGAAGGGAGGCTGCCCATGGAGCGTCTAGATGTGGCACTGGACCGTCTAGGTCCTCTCACAAGGTCAATGGCCAAGCATGTTCAAGCACAAGTAGATGAAGCCACGGATGGAAGAGAGAAAGCCTTGTACATGTTGCATCAAGGCCCAATAGGGGTACTTAGTAGATAGAGTAGTGTAGAAAGCACATTTGAGTGAAACATTCTAGAAGCTTGCTATGTGTGACCGGTCATAGCACATGTGCCTATGATCTGCATTTCATTTGGTTTACATTTCATTAGGTATTAGCTTAAGAATCACGACCATCTAGCTTATAAATAGGGAGGCCTTCTCTTTGTATTTCCAAGTTTATTGTGAGTAAAGTTATGCTGCCATTTTGTGCCAAGCTTTGCTTCTCCCTAGAATCCTAGGCTCTAAACTTCAATTCCTTCATTTTTCCCTTGGGCTGGCCGAACCACCCAATACCCACACTTAACATGCACCTACAAGATCAACACCACTCTTAGGAGGATCTTGCTCACCTCATCCATTGCTTCCGCCCCTTTGCTCTACTTTGATTCAAAAAGAACTTCATGAAATGCCATCATTTGGTATCAGAGCTTTGGTTCTTCAAGATGAGTAGCTCTTGGTCTTTTCAATTTTAGTTCTTCTTTATTTCATATTGTCATTTAATTTCCATACTTGTCTTGCTGTTTTTTACATTTTAATTTGTTTGGTGTGCTTTGTGGAAGATCCAACCGAAGCACTCTTGTTCAATTGATCTTGAACAAGTTCTTGTGCAATTTGTGATAGGATTCCATACACCTTTGAGTTGCTATTTTCTTTTAGGCTTTTGAGTCTTTATTGCTTTCATTATTTGGTTCATATTATGCTTTTGAGTCTTTAATTTCTGAATCTTATATGTTTTGTCAAGTCATGTTCATCCATATTGTCAACAATTCATAGTAGTCCTTTTATTTGGCTTTATTGTTTCTTGATTTTGGGTCTCTTTAATTGCTTGAATATGCTGTTCTTTGCTCTTTTGGTGCCTTTTTAATTTTAGTTTGAGTTCATATTGTGTTTAGATCCTACACAATTCTATTTCACAAATTTCCATTGTGTCTAAACTTTGGTATCTTGCTGTTTTTGTTTCCAGTTTTCAGATTCCCCTGTTTCAGTTTTTCTGTGCTGACTGTTTTGATCCAGAAAAATATTTCCACTCATAGGAAAATTTTGATTCTCTGGAATTTGCAAGTTTGAAGTGTTATAGAAAGGACAAAAAATAATTAGTCCAAAAGAAGCAACAGAAAAAAAATGATAAATCTTTTAAAATCCGTGTGAGGCGTTACAGCTGGCGTAACCGAACACCAAAATTGCAAAATTTATTAAAAAAAATTGGTGCATGCGTTTTGAGTGATTCCAAAGCCAGGATTTAGCTAAGATCTTGAATATCTTGCATATAAAATTTCAGAATCATATCTTAAAAACACAGATCAGCATAAATTGGGGAAAAATACGTTTCTGGCCCACAACATTTTCCAGTGGTGCTGTTTTTTTATTTGGTCATCTAAATCTAGTGCCATTCTTAGGATTCTTTTGTGTGCCTACCTTTATTTTGGTACCTTTTATTTGTTTGATTTAATTTCTTGACTCTCTTTCTAGTTTTCATAATCTAAATTCTTTTGGTGGTACTGTTTTATTCAATTAAATTTGTTTCTTGCTTTTGTTCTTTGACCTCTAATTTGGGTGCTGGAATTTATTCTTCTTTGGTGCTTATGTGAATGGGAACTTGACTTGGTTAAGGTTTAGCCCTTTGATAGGTGCTGGAAATTGGAGAAATTAAGACCATCATTCTAAGGAGAAGACAAAGCCAAAGCCGAAACAAGCATTCTTGAAAAAAAAAGAAAACACTACAAACACTTGGAAGATCAACAAGCAAAGACAACAAGGAAGTGCACTAACCAAAAAGAGGATCAACAAAAGGAGTTCTCTTATTTCCTTTGCAACTTGGTTTATTGTTAATTACCTTTTTAATTACGTTTTAGACGGTGAGTGTGTCTTCAAGGGCTCTAAGTGTCCAAGAAGCCTCACCTAGGGCCGAATAGTATAGCATTCTTGTTTAGTAATTGTTACTTGTTTGAATTTGCTATTCTATTGCTTTAGTAGAAACGCTTTGCATGATTAATTTTGTTTAAATTTTGTGCTAAACCGACTAGCTTTGTTGCATAGTTAGCTTACATTGTTTTCTTGCATTTATTTCTCAACTTATTTGTGTTCTAAGTGTTTCACTAAGAGAAAGTCTTGTGTGAATGGCAAGGAAAAGGCTTGGTACTTAAGTAGTCCTTTGTGACTCACCTCCCTTACCTGGAAAACTACCTTCTCTAACTTTCCTAAACTTTCTCAAAGTAAAACACCTATACACACAAAGTTTTAGCCATGTCTTCTTCTTCTCACTCTCCAAAGTCTATAGAAAGTGAAGTAAAATCTTTGAAAACTCTTTTGAAAGAAGTATCACAAGCGGTACAATTAATCTCTTTTAGACAATTGGAGAATGAGAACAAAATCAATGAGATGGCTAAAGCTCAAGAAGAGAAATCACAAAAATCACAAAAATAAAAAAAAACTCATACTCATGCATCTAGGAGCAATGAGTCTCTAGGGGAGGGAAGCCTTAGAATTAATGATTACTATCAACCACCCCCTAGAAGGAATAGGCAAAGGGAGCAAGAGGTGCCTAGGGAAACTAGAGTAGACTTACCTCATTTTCATGGAAAAAAAAATGTAGAAATCTATTTAGATTGGGAAATGAAGGTAGAGCAACTCTTTGCTTGCCATAGGGTAAGTGAGGAACGTAAAGTACCCTTAGCCGCCCTTAGCTTCCAAGGGAATGCCATGTATTGGTGGACCTCTCTCGAAAGAGAAAGGCGTCTTCATAGGGAACCTCACATTACATATTGGAATGACCTTAGGGGAGCCCTAAGACGCTGACACATACCTTCCTACTACCATAGGGAGTTGATGGACAAGCTCCAAAGACTCCAACAAAGAAACATGAGTGTGGAAGAGTATAGACAAAAAATGGAGCTCTACATGATGAGAGCCTCCATTAGAGAAGAGGAGGATACCACAATAGCTAGGTTCCTTAGTGGCCTATCACTTGAGATAAGAGATAGAGTGGAGCTCTTACCTTATCAAGACTTGAATGATTTGGTTCAACTTTGCATTAAAGTTGAGCAACAAATTTTACGCAAAACATCAAGTCAAAAGGTGAGCCCTTATTCTAACTTTTATCCCAAGAAAGAGTTTAAAAGGGAGGGTAGTACATCCAAAGAAAAACCAAAAGAACCTACCAAACCTTTTACCAAAGAAGCCTCCACCCCACCCATCCGAGCTAGGGATGTCAAGTGTTTCAAGTGCCATGGAAGAGGACATGTGCAAGCACAATGTCCAAACCAAAGGACCTTGTTTCTTAAGGGTGTAGACGAGTACACTAGTGGCGAGGATGAGCCTAGTGAGAAAGAGGAGGGGGGAGAGGATGAGAGGGTAGCTCCACTAGAGGGAGAATTGCTTATGATTAGGAGAACCCTCAATAATCACCCTAGCACATCCATTGAAACACAAAGAGAGAACATATTTCATACAAGATGCAATGTTTTAGAAAACATATGCTCTCTCATTGTGGATAGTGGTTCTAGTTGCAATTGTTGTAGTGCTAGGATGGTGGAGAAGCTTAAGCTACAAGTAGTTCCTCACCCAAAACCTTATAAACTTCAATGGCTTAATGAAAATGGGGAACTACATGTAGACAAGCAAGTGGAAATCAAGTTTTCCATAGGGAACTACAAAGATAAGGTTTTATGTGATGTAGTACCTATGGAAGCTTATCATATTTTATTAGGGAGACCATGGCAATTTGATAAGAAAACCTTGCATGATGGTCTCACTAACGAAATTTCCTTCACCCATAAGTATAAAAAGTTTGTACTTAGTCCTTTACCACATTCTCAAGTGGTAAAAGACCAAATACAAATGAAGCAAAAGAGGGATGAGGAAAACAAAAAAAAAAAAGAGCGCTAGAAAAAGAGAAAATCCTTAGGGATAGGAAGGCGTGGGAGAAGAGTGTTCCTTCCCACAAGGTTGGTCAACAAGAAAAGCCTATTGAAAACGTTTTTGAAAATTTGCTTCTTGTTGAACAACCAAGCCTTATCTTTTGTAAAGGAGCACTTACATGCACTGCCACAAGTAGTGAACTTATGAATTTACCTCCTCAAATCGAAAATCTTTTGAGTGAATTTGAAGATCTATTCTCCCATGAGGGACCCATTGGGCTTCCTCCTCTAAGGGGGATAGAACATCAAATTGACTTTATTCCGGGGGCAAGCCTACCAAATAGGCCTGCTTATAGAACCAACCCCGAGGAAACAAAGGAGATAGAATCACAAGTTCAAGACTTGTTGGAGAAGGGTTGGGTTCAAAAGAGTCTAAGCCCTTGTGCTGTACCTGTCTTGTTGGTGCCCAAAAAAGATGGAAAATGGCGCATGTGTTGTGATTGTCGAGCAATCAACAACATCACCATCAAGTATAGGCATCCAATCCCAAGGCTTGACGATATGCTTGATGAATTGCATGGGTCAACTCTATTCTCCAAAATTGACCTTAAAAGTGGATATCACCAAATTCGAATCAAGGAAGGTGATGAGTGGAAAACCGCTTTTAAGACCAAATTTGGATTATACGAGTGGTTGGTGATGCCCTTTGGGCTTACTAATGCCCCAAGTACATTCATGAGGCTTATGAATCACACCTTGAGGGATTGTATAGGTAAATATGTAGTAGTTTATTTTGATGATATCTTAGTATATAGTAAAACCCTAGAAGACCATCTAAGTCACCTTAGGGAAGTTCTTCTAGTGCTTAGAAAAAATAGTCTTTTTGCAAATAGGGATAAGTGTACCTTTTGTGTAGATAGTGTAGTTTTCTTAGGTTTCATAGTAAACAAAAAGGGGGTGCATGTAGATCCCGAGAAAATCAAAGCCATCCGCGAGTGGCCAACTCCACAAAATGTAAGTGATGTACGAAGTTTTCATGGGTTAGCTAGCTTCTATAGAAGGTTTGTGCCTAATTTTTCTAGTCTAGCTTCTCCTTTGAATGAACTAGTTAAAAAAGATGTTGCATTTTGTTGGAATGAAAAGCATGAGCAAGCCTTTCAAAGGCTCAAAGCTCAACTTACCAATGCACCCATTCTATCTCTCCCAAATTTTTCCAAAACTTTTGAGATAGAGTGTGATGCATCGGGGGTAGGCATAGGTGCGGTTTTGTTGCAAGGTGGACACCCCATTGCATATCTTAGTGAAAAACTCCATGGTGCCACCCTTAACTACCCCACCTATGACAAAGAGCTCTATGCTCTTGTGCGAGCCCTAAAGACTTGGGAACACTATCTTGTGTCCAAAGAATTTGTCATCCATAGTAATCACGAGTCTTTAAAATATTTAAAGGGCCAACACAAGCTCAACAAGAGACATGCTAAATGGATGGAATTTCTTGAACAATTTCCTTATGTAATCAAATACAAGAAAGGAAGCACCAATATAGTGGCCGATGCACTTTCAAGACGGCATACACTCTTTTCAAAATTGGGTGCCCAAATTCTTGGATTTGACCACATAAGAGAGCTTTACCAAGAAGATCAAGAACTCACATCCATCTATGCCCAATGTCTACATAGAGCGCAAGGAGGTTACTATGTGTCCGAGGGATATCTTTTTAAAGAGGGAAAACTTTGCATTCCCCAAGGAACACATAGGAAACTCCTTGTCAAAGAATCACATGAGGGGGGACTCATGGGCCATTTTGGAGTTGATAAAACTCTAGACCTTTTAAAAGCAAAATTTTGTTGGCCACACATGAGGAAAGATGTCCAACGACATTGTTCTAGATGCATCTCATGTTTAAAAGCAAAGTCTAGAACAATGCCACATGGACTCTACACCCCTTTGCCGATTGCAAATGCTCCTTGGGAAGACATTAGCATGGATTTCATTTTAGGACTTCCTAGGACTGCAAGAGGCCATGACTCTATCTTTGTGGTAGTGGACCGTTTTAGCAAAATGTCCCATTTTATTCCATGCCACAAAGTAGATGATGCTCAAAATATTTCTAAACTCTTCTTTAGAGAAGTGGTGAGACTCCATGGTCTCCCTAGAAGTATAGTGTCCGATAGAGATCCCAAGTTTATAAGCCACTTTTGGAAAACTCTTTGGGGTAAACTTGGAACAAGACTACAATTTTCAACTTCTTGTCATCCTCAAACAGATGGGCAAACCGAAGTAGTCAATAGATCTCTTGGCACTATGCTTAGGGCTATCATGAAGGGCAGCCACAAATCTTGGGATGAGTACCTTCCCCACATTGAATTTGCTTACAATAGAGTAGTTCACAAGACTACTAATGCTTCTCATTTTGAAGTAGTATATGGTTTTAATCCTCTCACACCTATGGATTTGATACCCCTTCCTAATCCACAAGATTTTGTGCATAAGGAAGGAGTAATCAAAGCTGATTTTGTAAAGAAAATGCATGAGAAGATTAAACTCCAAATACAACAAAAAAATGAGAAGTACACAAAATACAACAATAAAGGGAAGAGAGAAATAATTTTTAAGGTAGGAGACTTCGTTTGGCTTCACCTTCGCAAAGATAGATTTCCAACTCAAAGGAAGTCCAAACTAAGTCCCCGAGGTGATGGACCCTTCCAAGTCCTCAAGCGAGTCAACAACAATGCATATAAATTGGACCTACCTCTTGAATATGGAGTACATGACACTTTTAATGTAATTGATCTTTCTCCATTTGTAGGTACCAATGACGATGATGAGCTGGATTTGAGGACAAATCCTTTCCAAGGGAGAGGGGATGATGGAGGAGGGCCAAGCACATCTAGCCAAGGAAGCCAAAGCCCAAACCATGAAGAGCGTCTAGACCAAGGGGAGCGTCTAGCTCCAAGGAATGAGCGTCTAGGACGTGAAGAAGGGAGGCTGCCCATGGAGCGTCTAGATGTGGCACTAGACCGTCTAGGTCCTCTCACAAGGTCAATGGCCAAGCATGTTCAAGCACAAGTAGATGAAGCCACGGATGGAAGAGAGAAAGCCTTGTACATGTTGCATCAAGGCCCAATAGGGGTACTTAGTAGATAGAGTAGTGTAGAAAGCACATTTGAGTGAAACATTCTAGAAGCTTGCTATGTGTGACCGGTCATAGCACATGTGCCTATGATCTGCATTTCATTTGGTTTACATTTCATTAGGTATTAGCTTAAGAATCACGACCATCTAGCTTATAAATAGGGAGGCCTTCTCTTTGTATTTCCAAGTTTATTGTGAGTAAAGTTATGCTGCCATTTTGTGCCAAACTTTGCTTCTCCCTAGAATCCTAGGCTCTAAACTTCAATTCCTTCATTTTTCCCTTGGGCTGGCCGAACCACCCAATACCCACACTTAACATGCACCTACAAGATCAACACCACTCTTAGGAGGATCTTGCTCACCTCATCCATTGCTTCCGCCCCTTTGCTCTACTTTGATTCAAGAAGAACTTCATGAAATGCCATCAGTTCTAATCCTCTTAAAGCCTTCTAGCCATGGCCCTTGTGATTGGCCCAATGTGACATGGTGTTTGGCTCTCATTTGTAGTGATGCTTGGCCCTCTTGCATCATCCCCTCCCCCTTGGAAATGATTTATCCTCAAATCCAACGCGTCATTTTCTTCATTGGTACCTACAAAAGGAGACAAATCAATGACATTAAAAGTATCATGTACTCCATATTCAGTAGGTAAATCTAATTTGTAAGCATTGTTATTGACTCTTTTGAGGATTTGGAAGGGTCCATCACCACGGGGACTAAGTTTGGACTTTCTGTTAGTTGGGAACCTATCCTTCCTAAGATGAAGCCAAACTAAGTCTCCTTCCTCAAAAATGATTTCTCTCTTCCCCTTATTGTTGTACTTGACATACTTCTCAGTTTGTTGTTGTATTTGAGATTTAACCTTCTCATGCATTTTTTTAACAAATTTAGCTTTGATAGCTCCTTCCTTATGCACAAAATCTTGTGGATTAGGAAGGGGTAGCAAATCTAAAGGAGTAAGAGGGTTAAACCCATATACAACTTCAAAGGGAGAAATATTAGTAGTTTTGTGAACTACTCTATTGTAGGCAAATTCAATATGGGGAAGGTACTCATCCTAAGATTTGTGGCTACCCTTCATGACTGCCCTAAGCATAGTACCAAGAGATCTATTGACTACTTCAGTTTGTCCATCCGTTTGAGAATGACATGATCTGGAAAATTGTAGTCTAGTGCCAAGTTTTTCCCAAAGCGTTTTCCAAAAATGGCTTATAAACTTTGGATCTCTATCTGATACTATACTTCTTGGTAAACCATGAAGTCTTACCACTTCTCTAAAGAAGAGTTTGGAAATATTTTGAGCATCATCCACTTTGTGGCAGGGAATGAAATGTGCCATTTTGCTAAAACGATCCACAACCACAAAGATGGAGTCATAACCTCTTGCAGTCCTAGGAAGTCCTAAGATAAAATCCATGCTAATATCTTCCCATGGAGCACTTGCAATCGGTAGGGGGATATAGAGTCCATGAGGCATTGTTTTAGATTTAGCTTTTAAACATGAAATATGCCTAAAACAATGTCTTTGGACATCTCGTCTCATGTGTGGCCAAAAGAATTTTCCTTTTAAAAGATCAAGAGTTTTGTCAACTCCAAAATGGCCCGTGAGACCTCTTTCATGTGATTCTTTTATTAGAAGTTTTCTATGTGTGCCTTGAGGTATACAAAGTTTGCCTTCTTTAAAAAGATACCCCTTAGATACATAGAATCCTTCTTGTGCTCTACGTTCACATTTAGCAAAGATAGATGCAAAATCTTGGTCTTCTTGATAATGTTCTCTTATGTTGTCAAATCCAAGAATTTGGGCTCCAAGTTTTGAAAAGAGCACATGTCTCCTTGAGAGAGCATCCGCCACTATATTTGTACTACCCTTCTTGTATTTGATGACCTAAGGAAATTGTTCAAGAAATTCCATCCACTTTGCATCACGTTTGTTTAACTTGTGTTGACCTTTCAAATATTTCAAAGACTCATGATCACTATGTATGACAAATTCTTTAGAAACTAGATAGTATTCCCAAGTCTTTAAGGCCCTCACAAGTGCATAAAGCTCTTTGTCATAGGTGGGGTAGTTAAGGGTGACTCCTTGAAGTTTTTCACTAAAATAAGCAATTGGATGCCCTCCTTGTTACAAAATCGCACTTATACCAACCCCCAATGCATCACACTCTAGCTCAAAAGTTTTGGCAAAATTTGGTAAAGCTAGAATGGGTGCATTAGTAAGTTGAGGTTTTAGCCTTTTGAAGGCTTGTTCATGCTTCTCGGTCCAACAAAATGGAGTGTCTTTCTTCACTAACGCATTGAGTGGAGAAGTTAGACTTGAGAAGTTAGGCACAAAACGTCTATAGAAGCTAGCCAAGCCATGAAAACTCCTAACATCTCCTACATTTTGTGGGGTTGGCCATTCTTGGATGGCTTTGATTTTTTCGGGGTCAACATGTACCCCCCTTTTGTTTACTACAAACCCTAGAAAAACTATACTATCAACACAAAAAGTACACTTATCACTATTAGCAAATAAACTACAATTTCTAAGCATTAAGAGAACTTCCCTAAGGTGTCTTAGGTGGTCATCTAAGCTTTGACTATAAATTAAGATATCATCAAAGTAAACTACTACATATTTACCTATGCAATCTCTCAAGACATGATTCATGAGCCTCACGAAAGTACTAGGTGAGTTAGTGAGACCAAAGGGCATCACCAACCATTCATATTGTTCAAATTTGGTTTTAAAAGCGGTTTTCCATTCATCACCCTCTTTGATTCTAATTTGGTGATATCCACTTTTAAGATCAATTTTGGAAAATATGATTGACCCATGTAATTCATCAAGCATATCATCTAGTCCTGGATTTGGATGCCTATACTTGATGGTGATATTGTTGATAGCTCTACAATCACAACACATTCTCCATTTGCCATCTTTTTCGGGCACCAACAAGACAGGTACAACACAAGGGCTTAGGCTCTTTTGCACCCAACCCTTCTCCAACAAATCTTGTACTTGAGATTCTATCTCCTTTGTTTCCTCAGGATTAGTTTTATAGGTTGGTCTATTAGGTAGACTAGCCCTCGGAACTAAATCAATTTGATGTTCTATACCTCTAAAAGGAGGAAGTTCTATGGGTCCTTCTTTAGAGAATATATCATCAAATTCTTTTAAAAAATCTTTGACTTGAGGAGGTAGAGTCATAGTCTCAAGATTTGTTCCAGTGCATGTAAGTGTTCCTTTACAAAAGATAAGGCTAGGTTGTTCAACAATAAGCATATTTTCAAAGATATTTTCATGTGTTTTGTCTTGTTGAATGACCTTGTTGGAAGGAACACTCTTCTCCCACGTCTATTGTTCCCTAAGGATTCGCTCTTTTTCTAATTTTGTTTTTTTTTTCTCTTCATCCCTCTTTTGTTTGTACTTGATCTCTTACCACTTGAGAATGTGGTAAAGGATTAAGTATAAACTTTTTTTCTTTATGGGTGAAGGTAATCTCGTTGGTTAGACCATTGTGCATGGTTTTCTTGTCAAATTGCCATGGTCTACCCAATAAGATGTGGCAAGCCTCCATAGGAACTACATCACATAAAACTTTGTCTTTGTAGTTACCTATAGAGAACTCAACTTTTACTTGCTTGTCTACAGTTAGTTCCCCATCTTCATTTATCCATTGAAGTTTGTAAGGTTTTGGATGAGGGACTACTTGTAGATTTAGCTTTTCAACCATCCTAGCGCTACAATAATTGCAGCAAGAACCACTATCCACAATGAGAGAACATATGTTTTCTAAAACTTTGCATCTTGTGTGAAAGATGTTCTCTCTTTGTGTTTCTATGGTTACACTAGTTTGGTTGTTGAGGGTTCTCCTAATCATCATTAATTCCCCCTCTAAAGGATACACTCTTTCATTATCTCCCCCTTCTTCTTTCTCACTAGGTACTTCATCATAACTAGTGTACTCATTTATTCCTTTTAGAAACAAGGCTCTTTGATTTGGACATTGAGCTTGCACATGGCTTCTTCCAAAACATTTAAAGCATTTAACATCCCTAGTGCGAATGGGTGGAGTGAGCATATCTTTTCCTATGGTTTTGGGAGTCTCTTTTGGTTTTTCTTTAGGTGTACTCTCCTCCCTTTTAAAGTCTCTTCTTGGATAGGAGTTAGAGTATGAACCTTCCCTACGACTTTAAGTTTTCCTTAAATTTTGTTGTTCAACTTTGATACATAGTTGAACCAAATCATTAAAGTCTTGGTAGGGTAGAAGTTCAACTCTATCTCTAATCTCAAGATTTAGCCCACTTAAAAATCTAGTTATGGCACTAGTGCAGATAAGTTAAACAAATGCGGCTATTTTAAATTTACAAATATGGTCATAGAACCGCATTTGATCAACACGCATTTGTAAATCTGGAATTTACAAATGCGGTCCTATGACCGCATTCATAAATCACATTTACAAATGCGGTCATTTTAGATAACCGCATTTGTATAATCACATTTACAAATGCGGTCATTTTAGATAACCGCATTTGTATATTATTTTGAATTAGGGAGTGGGTTTGGGGTTTAGGATTTATGAATGCGGTCTTGGTAAAAACCGCATTCATAAATCACTATTTACAAATGCGGTCATTTACTAAGACCGCATTTGTAAATGCGAATTCACTATTTACAAATGCGGTCTTGGTAAATGACCGCATTTGTAAATAGTGTTTTTTTTTTTTTGGTACATCCTGTTTTGTGCAGAAACCATATTTAAATAACCTGCATAATGATTAAACCCAGCCAGACAAATACAAAAATGTAGTAACCAATTGAAATCATCAAAATGTACATTTACAAGTGATCAAATTACATATAATAAAACCACTAATGTTGTTTACTTATGCTAGAGTTATAAAAATTAATGAAGTATGTGGACCAAGAATCTCTAACATATGAAATGCCTTCCTCACTCATTGGTGTTTCTTCTGTGAATAACTGCATTGCAAAGTTGACATAAATTAGTTTCTAGATATATATATGTTCAAGAATTATAAAAATGATTTAACATATACCTCCTTCCAACCAGTTTTAACACCTAGTCTTATAATGGTAATCATCCATTGCATAATGTAATAGCCACACTCATAGCTTCCTGGTTGTTTATTACACTATATAATTCAATAAAAAGTAATATGTTAGTATATTGATAAACAATGATAATAGAGAAAGAAAAAAATTACAAACCTTTACTCTTATGTAGTTCAAATTATTTGAACTGGATCGACCTTTTAGGATGTTATATCCACGCCATGAACTGGTTAATACAAAAAACCTCGTTAGTAGATGGTTAATTAGTAACATATACAAAGTTAAGTTTATACTATACTTACGTATCAATGATATCCTTAAATTTTGTGGGCATCTTCTTGTGTAGGGAACAGAACCACACAGCAGTCTTATCAACCATTGATAAGACAAGTAACTGCCAATGATGCCTATATGATCATTGAAAAGAGTTAGTAAATATTTAAAACATGAAATAATAATAATTGATGACATATAATTAAACTTACTCATTAATGTAAGGGCATAAATAAATTTGTTTTCCCTCTTTTTCCAGGATGTTAGTGATGTATGCTTGAGTCTCAGTTGAGTTTGGTCCAACGGGATTAGTATATGCAGGATCTACGAATCCATACATATTTTCCTTCCCCTCAGTGATACAGACTCTATGCAAAAACCTACAAGTTTTTAGTTAAAGCATAATCAATAATAATTTAACATAAAGTAAATTGAATAATAGGTAAAGATACTTACATCATAAAAAATTGAATTATACTTATATTGAGCTCCTGGTTCCCAGATATAAATTCTGATAAATCTGTGTTGTAAATCATCAGTGGCAGTTCAGTGTTGATTTGAAAAAATGTATTATCCCACGGAACTGGAAAAGGATCATTGCCAATCTGACTAGCAATGAGACGTAGGGAAGCCATAGGATCATCAACTGGAACCTCACGCTTCTTTTTCGGAGTTGGTGGCTGAAAAGGTTCCTACAAGATAAACAACATTTGTATTAAATTATATGTAATATATAAATATAAATAAAAAATAATATAATGAAACGAAATTATTACATGAGGTTCGGGCATAGATCGAATGAGCTCTCTGGGCCAGGCAACGAATGTCTGAAATGCATCGGCCACAGTGGTTACCTCATCTGAAGGTAGTGGAACACGAGCATCAGGAAATCGTACTTTTTCAACAGTTACCTTCGCCACATCAGGGGAGAGAGGAACGTTATGTAAGGTGGTGGCGTTTTTATAGACTTTTCCAAGTGCCACCACCCGAGGAAGTTTGCCGCCCACTACCAGTAGCTCACAATCCTCTGTCTGCCCATTGATATCATCCCCTGATGTTGGAGGAGCCGCACAACTCCCCTTTGTGCTCTTGGGAGTGGGACTAACAAGGGGTTCAATTGGCTCAGCACAAACTTGTTGCGATAGAAACTCTTGTCGCATTCGATCATTCTCCTTTTTCATCTGCAGCCACATCAAATCAGTCTCCTTTCTCATCTCCTCCATTATTTCTTCACGTAACTTAGTCTTCATTTGAGTTTCCTTCTTGGAGGAGGAGGATGGCTGTCGTTCTGAAACTCCAAAAAAAAGTTTAATTCCGACCCCTTGTCCAGCGGCACGAACACGACCAGAGTGTTCAGGTCGTCCAATTGCTTCAACCAGGATATCGTGACGACCTTCAGCAACAAATGTACCGTCGGATTCCAAGGAATCCTGCAAGAGTACACAAAAATCATATTTTCAATCATTAATATAATTAATGCTTTAAAAAAATTGAAAATAACAAAAATAACTTACAATTTTTTCGATTATAACCCCGGATTGCTCGGAACTTGGTGCACCGGACTTTTTAATTCGGGCCCTCTTCCATTTTTCATGGCGAAAAGGTGGTGGAGGAGAAGTGACCCCTGTTTCCACATTCTCAGAATACGTCCCCTGTTGAGATTTCTCCTTTTCCACCATCAGTGTTTGCTCAAGTTTTCTATACCCGAACGAGACATAACGTGCGGGGTAAGATTCTTCAAAGCTATCTCTTGAGCTTTCTTCCGACGATCCTGTCATAATTGAAATAAACAAACTGAAGTAAATAAGATAAACTTATTAATGTTATATAAACAAAAAAGTTACTTCACTTACCATCCAAGCCTCATTTTCACGGCTTTCTCTAAAAAGACGCCATGTCTCTTCATCAATATGTTGGTACTTTAAACATGGATTTTTGTCTTTAAGGTCGCCAAAAATGTATCTCGAAGTCAGTCTTGACTTAAAGGTACGAAATTTAAGTTCGATATTGGATAATATCTTTGATCGAAGCGGTTCCACATCAGGAATGTCAAAGTTTGCCTGGAAAATAACATCATCAAATTAAAATTAATTAATCAATATTAAAAAGCATTATATGATAACAATAATAATGTAAAGCTTACCAGAACATCCTCCCATAGCATGTTCCGATCAACCTCTGAAACCTCATCCCATGAATTAATCAAAATGGAGAGCCTTTCACGAGAAACAACTCCAAGATAGCTCATAAACTCATCTGCCTTAGGACCAAAAGCCACTCCAGTGTTGACGTCAATGTCAACATGTGTCTTCTCACCAGCAGCACGTCTCAATGCAAGACGCTTCAATCTAGTAGGTCCTCTACTACCTCGCCCAGATCGAGGTCTAACTGGAGTCTGGTCGTCATCCATGTCTCTGTTAAAAAAATTAGGTAACAAACATTAGTTAATGTGCATCGAATTAAAATCATATAAAAATAATACATAAAATTATAAATGTTTATTTACATGTTGCATGTGGGTTGAATGTTTATATGTAAATTCCTTCACTGTGGTCTTTACGGGTTGCATGTACATCATCAAGTACATCGTCATCTTTATTAGTTATCATTGGTGTGAATGAACGAGTTTCGCCATATTCAATATCATCTATGGCTTCCCCTTGTTTTTTCCCGTGTAAAACGACATACCAATGTTCTGACGTAGGATCTTTCACATAGAAAACCTGAGATGCTTGTTGAACCATTATAAATGGCTCATCTCGATACCCTATCTTTCGAAAGTCCACTAGTGTGAATCCTGATTCATCAATTTTAACCCCACTTTTATTATCAACCCATTTACACTTGAAAACTGGAACGGAAAACTTAGTGTAGTCAATCTCCCATATCTCTTCTATAAACCCATAGTATGCCATTGATCCAAGTACTGGATTTGTATCTTTCGAAGTCGAAAACTGCATTGACTCGGCTTCAAGAGTAACACCAGAATTTTGAACTGTACTCTTTTCATCCAGGGACTTCGTGTAAAATATACAATTATTCACTTCGTACGCTGTACATGAAATGACATCAAACTTCAATCCAGCAGCCAACCAAGTCAAGGTCTCTGATGCCGTTGAATCCTTGAACACCTCATCTTTAAACCAAGGCATGAAAGTTCTATTATGTTCCATCAAGACCCATTTCTCTGCTTGTCTTGGGTTATTTGCCTTCACAATGGCTTTATGAGCTTCTATGTAAGGTACAACTTCATCTGTGTTATTCAATATGTACAAATGTGCTTGCAAGACTTCTGATCGAGATTTGCTTACAATATTCACACCACGTAAACATTTACTTGTAGAACGCCTGTGGTGCCATGAATTAGCTGAAACACCTATTGGATTTGCTTTTGTCATGTACTCTGAACAAAATTCAATACTTTCTTCAGCTATGTACCTTTCAATCATTGAAGCCTCTGGACGATAATGATTTTTCACATAACCTTTCAAAATTTTCATATACCGCTCAACAGGATACATCCATCTTAAGTACACTGGTCCACACAATCTAACCTCTCTTACCAGATGCACCACTAGATGAACCATGATGTCAAAAAAAGACGGAGGAAAAAACATTTCCAATTCACACAAGATAACAACAATTTCATTTTGAAGTTCATCTAGTTTTGAGGGATCAATGACTTTACAACAGATGGAAGAGAAGAATGAGCACAAACGGGTTATGGTGTGTCTAACATTTTTTGGTAAGATCCCACGGATAGCTACCGGCAACAACTGTTGTATCAAGATGTGACAATCATGAGACTTCAACCCAATTAACTTCAAATCTTGCATTGACACTAGACTCTTCACATTTGAGGAATGTCCTTGTGGCACTTTCACACCCTTTAGACATTGACAAAAACTAATTTTTTCATCTTTTGACATTGTGTAACAGGCTGGGGGCAAATATGTACGCTTACCCATTTGTATGGGTGCCAACTCGCCGCGTATGTTCATCTCAATCAAATCTAAACGAGCATTTAGACCATCCTTCGTCTTCCCGTTAATGTTAAGAAGTGTACCAATTAAGCTATCACACACATTCTTCTCAACATGCATTACATCTATACAATGTCTGACTTCTAACCTCGACCAGTACGGAAGATCAAAGAAGATTGATTTCTTCTTCCAAATATTTGTCACAGATGACTTTTTTTTGGACTTGCCGAAGGTGTGGTCTATGTTATTTACCTTTTCGTAAACCTCAACACCGGTTAATGGAGTTGGTGGACCACTACCCTCTTGGTGTCCATTAAAGGCTTTTTTCAACCTCCGGTAAGGATGATGACTTCTAAGAAACCTCCGATGCCGAAGATATACTGTTTTCCTTCCATGTTTCAATTGTTGAGAAGCAGTGTCTTCTTCGCATATTGGACACGCTTTGTGACCCTTAACACTATAACCTGATAAGTTACCATATGCCGGAAAGTCATTGATGGTGCAAAATAACATGGCATGAAGCTTGAAAGTTTCATTAGCAAATCCGTCAAATACTTCGACACCCTGGTCCCACATTAACTTCAAATCTTCAATTAGGGGACTTAGATAAACATCAATATCATTCCCTGGTTGTTTCGGTCCGGATATCATCATAGACAACATCATGTATTTTCGCTTCATGCACAATCCAGGAGGTAAGTTGTAAATAACTAGTAATACAGGCCATGAACTGTGATTTGTACTCATATTACCAAACGGATTCATTCCGTCTGTAGCTAAACCAAGTCGGATATTTCTTGATTCTTTACCAAATTCTGGAAAGTCATCATCAAATTTCTTCCATTGAATAGAATCAGCTGGATGTCGGTACATGCCATCGCATTTCCTCTCATCTGCATGCCATCTAAGATTCTTAGCATCGTCTGGGTTTGCAAACAAACGCTTCATCCTTGGAATGATGGGAAGATACCACATAACCTTCATTGGGGGTCCATGCTTTTCCATGTCATCAATAGAATCATCATCTTTTTGTTTCAACTTATAACGTGATAACCCACACCTCGGACAACTTTTCAACAATTCAAAATCTTTCCGGTATAATATACAATCATTAGGACATGCATGTATCTTTTTGTACTCCATACCCATTGGACAAAGAATCTTTTTGGCCTCGTAATTACGATTAGGTAGACTATTTCCCTCTGGAAGCATATCCTTCAACAGCTGGAGCAATTCCGTGAAGCTTTTATCAGTCCATCCGTTTATTGCCTTCAAATTCATCAATCTTAACACCGCCGACAACCGTGTGAAGTTAGTTGATCCAGGATACAAAGGAGTCTCTGCATCTTTTGACATACTTTCATATCCATGCGCTTTTGCAAAACACTCAGCTCCCACATCACGAATCATGTCCTCCAATCGATCATCATCTCCATCATCGTGTACTGCTTCATCCATGGTAGAACCCACATATTCTTCAGTTACGGAAACACGTGGTAAATTTAATAATTCACCATGCCATGTCCAAGTTGTATAAGATCGAAGAAACCCATCACATAGTAGGTGTTCCCTCATGATATTCACATCCAATATCCTTCCATTCAAACAGTTAACGCACGGACACCTGATATTTGCTCCATCATGACCACTAATAATCGCGTTACGCTGTGCAAATTGTATAAATTCCTCTACTCCCCTTTCGTACTCATCACTTATACGAACAGCATTAATCCAACTTCGATCCATTATATATTCTGGAATATAGTTAGGATTTTCTAATAATTAGTATTCTCTTCAATCTCACACATTTGCCGAGGGTCGAACACCCCCAGACTCAATCCAAACACGATATTTCTATTCTAAAAGTAACAATAACTAACATAACATAAAACTTTTATTAAAATGTAATTAACAACTAACTAAATATTTCACTTCTAAAATTAAAATTCTAGAACAAAGTTTAATACACTATAGAATTATACTTCCATAAAGATTAATATCATATTCATTTTTATTTAAGTAAAAGTAGTTTAAAGTGACAATTATAAAAAATAAATGATGCCAGGGAAAAAAAGAAAGATATGCAAAGAGAAAGTGCAAAAAATAAAAATAATTACAAAAATAAAATTTATATATAATATAAATTTAAGAAAATAGAAATTATATAATACAAAAATTCAAAATACACACAAATATATAAATTATTAGTTATTAGTTATATACATTCCAAGTTATATTAGTTATTAATTAAATATATATTATAATACAGAAAAATAAAAATTCAAAATATTAAATATGAATTCAAAATTTTAAATATAAATTCAAAATATTAAATAAATACAACACCAACCTTTAGGTTGATGGTGATCGGAGACGTAGGCGAAGGCGGTGGCGGAAGCAGTGGCGGTGACGGAAGCAGTGGCGGTGGCGGAGCAGAAAAAACCAGAGAACCAATAGAACAGTAACCACCTATATGCAGAAAATGAGTAAGGAAACGAAATGACAATGCCAAGGAAGTGAATAATGACAATGACAAAAACGAAAAACGAAAACAAACGTTGAAGCAGAGAGAGCTGAAACTTACAATGCAAAGCGGAGACAGCTGAGAACCAGTGAAAGTGAAACGAAGAGCGGAGAAGATGAAAGTGAAAGTGAAAACCAGTGGCGCGCTTCTATTTTTAGGGTAAAATTGATTTACAAATGCGGTTCTAGGGTAAGACCGCATTTGTAAATCAATTAAAATGAATTACAACTGCGGTCATAGTAAAGACCGCATTTGTAATTCATTCTGACCGCATTTGTAATTCAATTCAGAATGAATTACAAATGCGGTCTTTACTATGACCGCAGTTGTAATTCATTTTAATTGATTTACAAATGCGGTCTTACCCTAGAACCGCATTTGTAAATCAATTTAATTACAAAAATGCCACCGCGTTTTTTACAAATGCGTTTAAACGCAAAGCCGCACTAAATAAATAGTCGTTGTTTTCAAATTTTGTACTAGTGTGGTGGTGGATTCGTTTTCCCTAATAGAGGCTTTCATCATGTATAATTCCATTTTTTGCCTATACTCCTCTACACTCATAGTTCTTTGTTGGAGTCTTTGGAGCTTGTCCATTAACTCCCTATTATAATAGGAGGGAATGTGGCGACGTCTTAAGGTTCCCCTAAGATCATTCCCATATTTTATGAGAGGGTCCTTATGAAGACATCTCTCTCTTTCAAGGGTCGTCCACCAATACATAGCGTTGCCTTGGAAACTTAGGGTGGCTAAGGATACTTTGTTTTCTTCACTTACATGGTGACATGCAAATAATTGTTCAACCTTCATTTCCCAATCTAGGTAAGCTTCTACATTCTCTTGACCAAGGAAATGAGGTAGATCTATCCTAACCTCCTTAGGGATTTCTTTCTTTTCTCTTATACCTCTTCTTGGGGGTGGTTGATAATATTCATTGATCCTAAGGCTTTGTTCTCCATAGGATTCATTACCCCTAGAGCTAGATGGATGTGAAATTTTTTTGCAATTTGTGACTTCATCTTTAACCACTTTCAAATCATCTCGCATTAGAGCAAATTGAGCATCCCTCTCTTTAAGTTGGGCCTCATGATGCAATTGTCTAAATGAAAGTGCTTGGACATCTTGGGCAACTTTTTCCAAAAGGGTTATAAGAAGAGTCAATTCACTTTCACTAGAATTGCGAGATGGAGAAGACATGGTTAAAGACTTGTGGCCTTAGTATTTTACCTCAAAAAAGATAAGGATAGTAGTGAAGGTAGCTTTCCAGGAAAGAGAGGTGAGTCACTAGGACTTCTTAAGTACCAAGTCTTTCCTTGCCATAAACTATCCCTCAAAACTTGTCTCACACCTTTTTTCTAAGTAAACTACATGAGTCAAAAGTAGAATGAAAGCACAAGTTTATGCAAAGAAAACTATGCAAAGCAATTAAAAAATACAAAACCAGTAATGAAAGCAAAAGCAATTACTAAGAACAATTTAAAGATTGCTAACTAGAAAGCTTTAAACTAGACGATTCCTAAGGTGAGACTTCTAGACACTTGGAGCCATTGAAGACACACTCACCGTTTACACGTGATTAATCCACTAATTAATCAAGGTTGGATGTAATTACAACTCAAAGAAATACAAAGAAATTGAATTATACAAAATAAAATTCAGATTTCCTAAACTATGCACTCCTTGGCTTGTGGTTGATCTTCCTTGATGTGTTCTACAATGTGTATGTGTTTGTATTTATATTTGTTGCAGCTCCTTGCCTTAACCTCTTATGATTAGCCAATTAAAATCTTCAAAACAGTACCTACTAAGTAGGGATGGACTCACCACAAGGTTAATTTCCACTTAACAAGTACCAATTTGAATTTTGTTCACCAACAATTTAGAGGTCAAGAAATGAAAGCAAAGAACAAATCAAATTTAAAATTAGGACAACAACAATTGGATTTGATTTATAGGACACAACTAGAAGGAGTATTTAATAATATTGGACAAGCAATAAAAATTAGGCACAAAACAAAAGGTAGCACACAAATTGAACCTACAAAAGGTAGCACACAAATTGAACCTAGAGAATGGCACTAGAATTGATTAGAAAAACCAAAACAGCACTACTGGAAATTTTAGGTCCAAAAAGAGTGACTTATAAAATTTATTCTGAGCTGGCTATTTGAAATTTGATTCTGAAATTTGAACCACAAACAATTCAAGGTCTTAGCAAACTTTTGGCCCTGGAATCACACCAAAATTATGCACCAAATAATTGTGATAAATTTTTCAAAATTCTTGTCCAATTACCGTTTCTTTTGGCGCCAGGATGCACATTTTTTTTGTTTGATTTATCATTTTTTCTCTATTTTGTCTTTTGATCTGATTCTTTTTTTCTTGATTTTATAATACATCAATCTGTATAGATACATATTTTCATAATTTTTCTTCAACGTATTTTAATTTTATAACAAAAAACAGCCAGCACAGAATTTGAAAAACAGAGTAATCCTAATTCTGGAATTTAAAAACAGAATGAAGAACTTCAAAAACACAATGGAGTGAATGTATATGAATTTGTATGGATCTAACATACAAATATGAACTCAAACTAAAAATAAAAATTCACCAAAGGATCAACAAACACAGAATTATAAATCTGGACTCAAATCAAATCAAGAAACAAAAATTTTCAACAAAATCAGCACTACACGGAATTGATGACAAATTAGGAGAAACATGACTTAGACAAAACACAATTGGATTCAGAAATTAAAATGACTCAAGACACATAATATGAACCGATTAGAATTGCAAATAAGACTCAAAGAAACTAAAAACAGAACAGCAACACAATTCTATATGGCTTTCTACACAAATGTGAAAATTAGAAGCTCAAGAACAATTTGAACACAATGCACCGATTGGATTTCTCCAAATAGCACCTAAATCAAATTAAAATGCAAAAAACAGCAAGACAATGTGGAGAATTGAAGAAAAACACGGAAACAAGAAGAACACAAAAATTAAAATGAAAGAAGACACTTAGCTCTTGTAGAACCATAGCTCATGATACCAAATGATGGATTTGTGTCTTCTTCCTTTCGGTTTTGTAGATGATTTGTGGAAGCTTCATGGATTGGAGATGGAACAAGGTCCTCCTAAGAGTGGTGGTGACCTTGAAGGTGCATGAGAGGTAGGGTTTGAGAGTGGTGAGGCTAACTTTACTTGAAAGGTGACGGTTTAGGAAGATTAAGAGCCTAACCTAGGAGGTTTTGGGCAAAGAGTGATATTGACACAATTTTGGCAGCAATTCACTCATGTATTAATCTTGGAAAACTAAGAGCCAAGACACCTCCTTATATAGCACTTGGTGGCCGGATTACAAAGTGGAAAAGAGAGGGAAATTCAAAGTGCTTGCAGAAAAAAATAATATCTTAATTTCCAGAAACTAAATTGAGCCATAACAAAAATATACAACTTAAGTTATATTTAATCAGAATAAATTTTACAGTAAAATCTTTATATACCTTTCTACTTGCCTACTTTTTTGACGATTTAAGACGAAATCTTATGTTAAGTAAATAACAAAAAGTTATGCATTATTAAGTTAATTCAAGCTTCTTTCTTATCCCATCTCAATCCATAATTAATCTTAAAAAACCAACGTCTATATATTATTCGAAATAAAAGTAATTTACAACAGATTTATTTTCTAACACACGCTTCACAAACTCTCTACGCTTGTGATATGATTCCAATAGCAAGATATAGATGATTCTTTGACATTTTATGGAATCAACTTGAGTTGGAGAATGAATATGATGAGAATCAAATAAAGGAGGCTTTTATTAAGGGAGGAAGAGGACATCCACCCTCACATTTGAAGTTCTTTCTTCTAGTCTTCTCAAAATTAAAAGAAGACATAAAATAAAGTAAGGATCAAGCCTAAAGCCAAAAAAGTCTACAAGCCGTCAAAGAATGGGCTTCAAATAAATATCTCTCTTTATAGTTTCTTTTATAAAATGTAGAATGTTTAAATATATAGTTTTTAGGAAGGTGCTTAGAGGGAAACCTTAGATACCTCTTTTGTAAAAGCATCTTTAGGCATTAGTTTAGAATTTTCTAGAAGGTGACTCTTCATGGTTCACTTTAGGTGCTAGAAGTGAGTAGCATGCAAGGGACTTTTGGTTAGCTTGTTTTGTAAGCTTCATGACCAGCCCTTGCTCCTATAAAAGGAGGGCTTAGGTCCTTCATAATGCAGATTTGGAATTTGTAGTAAAGAAACTCTCCCAATTTGGTGATTGAGTGAGTGAGATTTGATTTCTCCTCTTCCTAGTCTCATCTTGAGAGCCTTGGTTCCCTCAAGTGGCGGCAATTCAAACTTATCTTGGAGCAATCACACTTCAAGTGGCGTGTTCATCAATCAAGTTCTTCATCCACATAAGTTTCCTCTCTTCTCCATTTAGTTCTTCCATTTCCATGTCCATATGAACTCTAAAACAAGTGTAGTTTCTTTTATTCGGTTCATCTTCCTTTTCTTGCATTTTTGTTCGGTTCTTTTCAATTTCTTACTGTTTTAATTCAGTTCAGTAGCTCCTTTTCATGTTTTGTTCGGTTCAATTGCTTTCTTTAGAGTTTCAATCGGTTCATTTACTTTCTTGTTCAATTTAATCGGTTCAATTGGCAAGAAATGGGTCTTCCATGTGAGTTTGGTGTTTGGTGCAAGTTTTGGTGAGTTCTTGAAACATAGAACATTGATCCATTTCTATTAAAAGTGCCTATTCATTCTCCAACTCAAGTTGATTCCATAAAATGTCAAAGAATCATCTATATCTTGCTATTGGAATCATATCAGAATAGGCACTTTTAATAGAAATGGATCAATGTTCTATGTTTCAAGAACTCACCAAAACTTGCACCAAACACCAAGCTCACATGAAAGACCCATTTCTTGCCAATTGAACCGATTAAAAGAAGTAAGAAAGCAAATGAACCGTTTAAATTGCTTAGAAACTGAAATGCACCGAACAAATCAATAGGAAATGAAGAAGAACCAAATGAAACCAGCCAAAGAGAAGATGAACCGAACCATAACAAGAATTAAGCTAAAGCACCGAATGAAATTGCAAGAATAGGAACCTAAGACATGTTTTAGCTTCGTATGAACATGGAGATGAAAAGAAAAGATGGAGAGAGAAGAACTTATGTGAATGAAGAGCTTGGTTGATGGACACGCCACTTGAAGTATGAATGCTCCAAGATAAGTGTGAATTGCCGCCACTTGAGGGAACCAAGGCTCTCAAGATGAGACTAGGAAGAGAAGAAGACAAGTTCTCACACACTCAATCACCAATTTGGGAGAGTTTTGCTACTTCAAACATCAATTCTGAATTATGAAGGACCTAAGCCCTCCTTTTATAGGAGAAGGGCCGGTCATTTAGCTTACAAAGCTTATACCATAAGCTACCCACACTTATCCTAAGCTCACACCCCTACTAAGCTCACGCCCCCTCCTAAGCTCACTCCTAAGCTTCTAGAATTTTCTAAGCTAAAGCCTAAAGATGCTTTACAAAAGAAGTGTCTAATGTTTCCCTCTAAGCACCTTCCTAAAGACTATGTATTTAAACATTTTTCAAAAGACACTATAAAAAGAGAAAACAACCTACCACTACTTCCTAATTTCCTAAACTTGCTCCTTGTAAGCCTTTGAGGTAATGTAGTGTCTCCTTGAGCTTCTTCAACTTCAGCCTCTACCTCTTCTCGTCCTTGATCTTTGGCCTCTATTTCTTCTTGATCATGATCTCCATCATACTCCCCGAGTTGGAGAGAATTCGACCACGAATTCTGGAGACCTACAGAAAAAGGAGTTAGATCACTGATATTAAATGTATGACTACCAAGGTATGTATCAGGCATATCTAACTCATAAGCATTGTTATTAATCCTCTTTAGGACTTGGAAAGGTCCATCACCACGAGGCATTAGTTTGGACTTCCTTTGAGTAGGAAAACGATCTTTCCTCAAGTGAAGCCAAACCCAATCACCCTCATCAAATAACAATGCTTTTCTCCTTTTATTGGCAAGTTCAGCATACTTGCCCACCTTCTTCTCAATTCTCATCTTGATTTCTTTATGCAAAGTTTTCACAAAAGAAGCCTTTTCATCCCCATCTTTGCACAAGAAATCATCAAGTATGGGAATAGGAAGAAGATCAAGAGGTGTTAAGGGATTGAACCCATAGACAACTTCAAAAGGAGAATGTGAGGTGGTAGAATTTATTACACGATTATAAGCAAACTCAACATGTGGTAGTAAATTCTCCCACACTCTAGGATTTCCCGAAATAAAGCATCTCAACATTTGTCCCAAAGTTCTATTTACCACTTCAGTTTGACCATCGGTTTGTGGGTGACAAGTGGTAGAAAATAAAAGTTTAGTACCAAGCTTTCCCCACAAGGTCTTCCAAAAGTGACTCAAGAACTTGGAATCTCTATCGGACACAATAGTTCTAGGAATCCCATGCAAACAAACCACTTCTTGAAAGAAGAGGTTGGCAATATGACATGCATCATCCACTTTGTGGCAAGGAATAAAGTGAGCCATCTTTGAAAACGATCCACTACCACAAAAATGGAATCCTTTCCCCTTGATGTCTTGGGTAATTCTAAGATAAAATCCATAGAAATGTCAACCCAAGGCATTGAAGGGATAGGAAGAGGAGTATATAAACCATGGGGATGCATTCTAGATTTAGCTTTGCGACAAGCTATGCATTTTTCACACAAACTATGAACATGCTTATGCATATGAGGCCAAAAGAAATGTTCATGTAACACATCCAAAGTTTTTGCAACCCTAAAGTGACCCATTAATCCTCCCTCATGTGCTTCTCTAACAAGAGATAATCTAATGGAGCTTTGAGGAACATAAAGACGTTTTCCTTTAAAAAGAAAGTCATCTTGTATAAAAAAATCTTTGTGTCCTCCTTTGATACACTCTTGATAGATAAGAGCAAAATCAAGGTCATCATGATAAAGATCCTTAATGTGATCAAAGCCAAGATATTGAGAACCCAAAAGATTTAGCAAGGCATAGCGTCTAGAAAGTGCATCGGCCACAACATTAATTTTGCCTTGCTTATGCTTGATCACATAAGGAAATTGCTCAAGGAATTCCACCCACTTAGCATGCCTCTTGTTAAGTTTGTTTTGGCTTTTCAAATATTTAAGAGATTCATGATCACTATGAATCACAAACTCTTTAGGAAAAAGATAATGCTGCCAAGTAAACAAAGCTCTAACAAGTGCATATAATTCTTTATCATAAGTGGAATAGTTGAGATGACTTCCCTTCAATTTCTCACTAAAATAAGCTATGGGGTGGCCCTCTTGAAGGAGAACAGCCCCAATGCCTATACTTGAAGCATCACACTCAATCTCAAATGTTTAAGCAAAATTAGGAAGGGTTAAAATGGGAGCATTAGTCAATTTTTCTTTTAAAACATCAAAAGCATTTTGTTGTGCTTCTCCCCATTGAAAAACCACATCCTTTTTCACTATACCATTGAGAGGTGCAGCTATTGTACCAAAGTTGGGTACAAATCTTCTATAAAAAGAAGCAAGTCCATGAAAACTTCGGACTTCATTCATAGTTGTAGGTGTAGGCCAATTTTGAATGGCCACCACCTTAGCTTGATCCACATGGACCCCTTTGCTACTCACAACAAACCCTAGGAATTCTATATGATCAAGTGCAAACATACATTTAGCAAGGTTAGCATACAAATGTTCCTTCCTATGGGTTTCCAAGACTTGTCTAACATGCATCCTATGGTCATTCAAAGATAAGCTATAAATGAGGATATCATCAAAATAAACAACAACAAACTTACCAATGAAAGGTCTTAAAACATGATGCATGAGGCGCATGAAAGTACTTGGAGCATTAGTTAAACCAAATGGCATAAATAACCATTCATATAAACCAAAGTTGGTCTTAAAACCCGTCTTCGATTCATCACCCGGTTTTATACGGATTTGATTGTAGCCGCTTTTAAGATCAATCTTTGTAAAATTTTTGGAACCATGCAATTCATCCAACAAATCATCAAGCCTAGGTATGGGATGCCTATACTTAATTGTAATGTTATTGATAGCCCTACAATCCGAACACATCCTCCATGTGCCATCTTTCTTAGGGACAAGGATAATAGGCATAGCACAAGGGCTCATGCTATCTTGAACCCAACCTTTATCAATTAAAGCCTCAATTTGTTGGCGAATTTCCTTGGTCTCACTTGGATTGGTCCTATAGGCCGGACGATTGGGTAAAGAAGATCCCGAAATCAAATCAATTTGGTGCTCAATGCCTCTCAAAGGTGGAAGGCCTTTTGGAGGATCTTGAAACACATCTTGAAACTCCTTTACCAAATTATCCAAACAATGAGGACTATCTACAAGTGGTTCTAACTTAAGAGGTCTAGGAATAGCTAAGAAGATAGGATTGTGAGCCACTATATCCCTTTGGACCTCATGCCTAGACACAAGAAGCGTAGGCTTAGAACTTGTAACTTTCTCACTCTCCCTCTTTTTTTTCATAAGAATTTGGTCCTCATGGACTTCTCTTGGAGAGAGAGATTTCAAAGTAACCTTGTGACCATGGAAATCAAAAGAGAGTTTATTTGTAAAGCCATCATGAAAAACTTTTCTATCATATTGCCAAGGCCTTCCCAAAAGAACATGTGTTGCTTCCATGGGCACAACATCACATAATACCTCATCTTTGTATTTTCCAATAGAGAAATGGATGAGAACTTGCTTATTCACAATGATTTCGCCTACCTCACTAAGCCATTGCAATTTGTAGGGCTTTGTATGAGAGATAGTAGGCAATCCAAGCTTATCTACTACTCTTGTACTAGCCACATTAGCACAACTACCCCCCATCCACTATTAAAGAACAAAGGTTGCTTTGAATAAGACATCTTGTATGAAAAATATTTTCCCTTTGACTTTCATCAAAAGGTTGTGAAACTTATCCAAGAAGTCTTCTCACAACCAACAAATCTCCTTCAAGTGGACTCTCACTCTCATTCTCACTAGATGCTCTAGAATGTGAAGAATGCCTAGGTGAATCTGAATCATGCTCACTCATCACAATGCCATTATGCACAAACATATTCCTTTTAGAAGGACAATTAGCCACAATGTGACCATAACCCATACACTTAAAGCATTTCTTACTAGACGATTTAGTTGGAGATTTAGAAATAGAAGTAGAAGGCTTAGATTCCTTAGGTTTGAAAGAAGAATCTTTAGAAGGAAATTTGGAAAAAGACTTTTTATTCTTCCAAGAATTGTTGTAGTAACCATCATTGGGAACATTTTTAAAAGTATTTTTCTTTGCAAGTTGGGCTTCCACCTTCATTGCAAGATGAACCAAAGAACCCAAAGATGAATACTCTTGAAGCTCAACAATATCTTGAATATCCTTCCTTAGACCACTCACAAACCTAGCTATCATAGCTTCCTCACTCTCATGCATATCTACCTTAAGCAAAAGCGTTTCTAATCCTTTGAAATAAGCATCCACACTTAGCGTGCCTTGTTGAAACCGTTGGAGTCTCAACATGAGGTCTTTCCTAAAGTGTGGTGGCACAAATCTAAGGCGCATTTGATCCTTTAAAGAGTCCCAAGAGTCCACGGGAGGACCCTTGTGATAGATAATGTCCTTTACAATATTATGCCACCATTTCATGGCATAATCAATGAATTCTAAGGAGGCTAGCTTAACTTTGTGGTCATCATGGACCTCATGGACATCAAAGATTTGTTCACATTTAGCCTCCTAATCTAGGTACACATTAGGATCACTATCCCCATTAAAACTAGGAACTTTGACCAAAGGAAATTTAGCCTTGGCTTCTTGGTGATATCCATCTTCACGGTGATGTCTATCTCCATGAGCATGAGGTCTATATCCATGAAAGTGGGGATGAGGTCTCCTTCTTCTATGTTCCTCTTCACGACCATGACCATTGGAAGAACCTCTAAATGAAGGTCTATGAGAATGACGCTCTTCATGGATAGAATGAGAGGATCTAGGTTGCTTCATGTCAACTCTTTGTAATTTTTCCTCCAACCTTCTTATAGCTTCATCCTTGAGAGTAATGGTTCGTTTTGCCTCTTTTAATTCACCAAGAACAGAAGCTTTACTAGGAGAATGTTGTTTGTAAGAATCACTGCTGGAATATGAAGCCATTGATAAAAGAAAACAGCAAACAAAATAGCTTAGAAACTGAAATGCACCGAACAAATCAATAGGAAATGAAGAAGAACCAAATGAAACTAGCCAAAGAGAAGATGAATCGAACCATAACAAGAATTAAGCTAAAGCACCGAATGAAATTGCAAGAATAGGAACCTAAGACATGTTTTAGCTTCGTATGAACATGGAGATGAAAAGAAAAGATGGAGAAGAGAGGAACTTATATGAATGAAGAGCTTGGTTGATGGACACGCCACTTGAAGTATGAATGCTCCAAGATAAGTGTGAATTGCCGCCACTTGAGGGAACCAAGGCTCTCAAGATGAGACTAGGAAGAGGAGAAGACAAGTTCTCACACACTCAATCACCAATTTGTGAGAGTTTTGCTACTTCAAATATCAAATCTAAATTATAAAGTACCCAAGTCCTCCTTTTATAGGAGCAAGGGCCGGTCGTTTAGGTAAAAAATTAAACATAATATGATATTCAAACTAAAGTATTTGATGTTTTTCATAAAATATATACTTCGAAAAACCTTCTAATATTATAAATTATTGTTTCTTTCACTGAATTTGTTTCCTAAATTTGTCATTAATAATAAACCAACAATCACCAACAAAATTGTAGCTTGTACCACATATCATCAAGGAAACAAAAATATACATATCTCCATGATCTATAAATGAACAAAGGAGCAACAATTACCCAGAATCCCACAACAAATCCAAGTGTCATGCTAACAAAAAACCAATTCACTCCATGCTCACGATTCTCTATTCTAGAACGGTCAATATATGAACTTTATTGGTTGGAACTGCAATTGATAAGTAGAGGTGGACCACACAAATTATTTCCAACAAAGTTAGATGCATCAAAGCTTTGAATTTGAGTGCCTGCTGGAATCTTTCCCTTTAAATGGTTATAAGACAAGTCTAGGTAGTCGAGAAAACTCAAATTTGATATGGTTAGAGGGATTTCTCCTGAAAGTTGATTCTTTGAGATATCAATAGATTCTAACAATCTCATATTGCCAATACTTGATGGAATTTGTCCAGATAATTGATTCTTGGATAAATTCAAATATATCAAACCATCCAGATCTGTGATTTCTCTAGGTATTTCTCTTGATAATTTGTTCCTTGATAAATCAATGCTTGTTACCAAACCCAAGATGTTTCTGTACTCAATTCCTACTCCTTTTAGCCAAAGTAGCACACTAACCATACATTCCGAACAGTAATTTGAGATATAATAGGATTCTAAATAGATAACACTATTTGTACTTCTATTCCTAAGTGTCATGACACTCAATTTAATGAAACAAGTGGGTATATTTCTAGACAAATGGTTTTTTGCAAGGTCTACGACTTGAAGGTTACTTATATCACATATTTCATTTGGAATGTGACCAGAAAAGTTGTTTGATCGAAGATAGGATTTTCATATTTAATAACTTTTCTCCAATCCATGGTGAAATAGTCCCTGGAAGATTATTTTCCCCTAGGTTCAATATTATCAATTGATTGTTCTTCTTCAAACTGGTAGGAAATACTCATGAGAGTAAATTCTTACGAATTTGAAAAGATTGCAACATTGCCAAGGAACCCATGGATGGGGATAAGTTCCCAACAAAATGATTATTTTGTAAACTCACATCCACTAGAAATGGCCAAATGTTTCAACAATTTGGTAAATCTCCTGACAAGTTATTTGATGCCAGATTGAGAAATTCCAATGCCATCGGCTTGTCTTGATTTCTACATAAAAAATCATCCATGGATCCATAAAGTGAATTGTTTGAAAGATCTAATTTGTACAGATCATTTGAAAGATAAGGCAATTTTCCATGAAAGTGATTTATGCTTAGATCAACAGTGTAGACAGATATTGGATTTTTTAATGTAGTACTAAGCTCACCATGAATTTGATTACGAGAGAGGTCCAATTAAGAAACTTGAGAAAAGTGTTCCCAAAACCAAGTGGGAATAGTATCTAATATCCCAGTGTTTGACATCAATAAATTTTGTAATCTGTTTTGTGATTGAATCCATGATGGAAAGTTGGGACCCCATTGCCACGAGTTTAAATGCAAGTTGAAAAGCGGAAAAGTAGGATACCAATCGAAACCCACTTTTAAAGTCAAATTATTTCCAGAGGCAAGAATTTGTTGCAACATTGTAAGATTTGCAAGATTATCCTTTGTGACAACTCCTATAAAATAATTATATTCAATTCGAAGATTTACTAATTTAGAGAGTGACCCAATATTTTCAAACAGATTTCCATTGAATTGATTGTGGTTTAGATCGAGAGATCTTAATGATTAAAGTTTTTCAAATGATCTAGGTAGGGTACCACTAATTGAGTTGCCTTGAAGATCAAGTCTGACTAGAGAAGTCAAATTTCCCACAGCATTAGAAATAGTCACATGCAAGTTGTTGTTTTCTAGGTTCAAGATCTTTAGATGATGAAGACTATATAACCCATTAGGTATTGAAGAGGAGAATGAATTTTCACACAAGTCAAGATTTTCAAGGAGTGTGAGGTTTCCAGTGCTATTAGGAATTGGGCCTTCAAAATTGTTAATATTGTTAGGATTACTGCGAAATACACTCATAAATGGATGGAAGTGAATGCAAATAATAAGTGAATTCTAAAAATTCATTTCAAGTGAGTTGAAAGCATAAAGGAATCGATTTTAAAGAGACAAACTTAACAATAAAAAAGGGATATGATTGACTTATAACATACAGCTTGTGGAAATAGGTAGTGGTTGCAAAGCAGTATAACTATTTATGTAGGAGAAAGTAGAAAGTGTGAAAGCACAATGTGTGAACATTTTGTTATCTTTTTTACACAATATTATTTGTTTGTCCCTTTTTCAATTTTTTTCGTTTTCTTTTCTTTTTCACTTTCTCTTTTGTCGTTTGTACATGTCTCATTTTTGTTATGCTTTTCTACAAAAATATTAAAATAAACTAATTAAATTAAATTTCAAATACAGATAAATGAAGGTAAAAATGTTACATCTAAAATTAAGTATTTACATGGAGCTTGAACCTTTCCAATGAGAAAGAAAGTAGTATTTTTTTATATCATATAGAAATTTGAATAAAAATGCTTTCCCTGTATCTAAAACAGAGTACCAAATCCAATTTTAATGCTAATGTAGAACCAATTCGATCTCAAGATATTACAATTTCACATCCAAAAAATAGAAACACAACATTGCCATGAGGGAGAGATGCATATTATGCTTTGTGGGAGAATTTTTCCCAAAAGATTTTTTACTACTATTGAGGTAAAAAAAATAAACATAATATGATATTCAAACTAAAGTATTTGATGTTTAATATATACTTCGAAAACCTTCTAATATTATAAATTATTCTTTCTTTCACTGAATTTTTTTCTGAATTTCTCATTAATAATCAACCAACTGTTGAACCAAGTGGTGTTCAATGTTTTGAAGAATCCAAATCCTTTGAAGGATGTTGAAGCCTCTGCTTTGCTTGATGTTGCTGTGCTGGTTTAAGCTTTGTTCTGGGGTAGTTTAATGTTGTAATCCACCCTTAGATTAAATCTCAAGGAATTAGCATCTCAATCTTTATCAAAGTAAAATGTTTTTCAAACTAAGTTGAAACAACCGATTGTTTTGTCGAAACAACAGATTGTTTACACTTAGGTGTTTTGAGAAAGTTTGAAAATTGTTTTTAAATGGTTAAAACTGTTAAGTAACAAAACAACCGATTGATTCGAGGAAAAAACCGATTGTTTGTTTTATAACCATAACAGAAAAACTGTTTTCTTTGACTGAGCTTTAAATGCTTTAACTGAATACGCTCCAGTCATTAAATGCTTTGACCAATCTATTTTAAATGCAATTAAGAGTTTTTTAAGATTTGATAACAAACTATATCTTTGTATAATTTCAGAAAAACTGTTTTGAAGAAATAAGAATCTTGAGACAAAGTTTTTCACTAAGAGTTTTTCAAAGAGTTATGAGATTGCTTAAGAGTTTAGAGATTGATCAAGGTGCTGGAATAGGATTCTACTTGTATTGATTTCATATATTCATCTGTAACAAGTGTAATCTTTGTAAACTGCTGAACAATTCGTTTGTGTGTTTTGCTGAGATTGGCTGTGTGTTCTTGAGGTGTTCAAGATTAGCAATCTTAGTGTTGGCCAAGGAGAGTGTGTTTCTTGAGGTGTTCAAGGTCATTCTCTTGGTTGTGGTGTAAGTGATCAAGTGGTGATTGCTTAGTGGTTATCCTCAGGGTTTTTGAGAAGACTGGATGTAGCTCTTGTTTGGAGTGAACCAGTATAAACAACTGTGTACAATTTCTCCATCCCTATCTCTTTAATTCAATTTTGATATTTTAAAACTTGTATAAACAACCGATTGTTTCACTAAAACAACCGATTGTTTTTCCAGCTTTGTTCTTTTGCTGTTTTGATTTGAAAAACTGAATCCTTAATCAAAGTTCTTTTGAAAAAATTTCATTCTAAGCTTAAAAGTTTACTAAAATCTTTCTTAAACAATTCACCCCCCCCCCCTCTCGTTTAAGGCCATATATTCTAACAATTGGTATCAGAGCTTGGTTCTTGAAAGTTATTCAAGTTGATCTAAAAATCTTTTTTCTATGGCTGGAAAACTATCTTTTGTGAAGGGTGCTTCAATCTACAAACCACCTTTATTCTGTGGATTGAATTATAAGTTTTGGGAAGCAAGAATGAAAATCTTTATTGAATCTATTGATCAAAGAATTTGGGACTCAATTGAGAATGGTCCTTAAATTCCAAAATTCAAAAAGGATAATTCTTTTATTGCAAAACCTTTGTCCAAATGGACAAAAATGATGAATGTAAGATGGCTCAGCTTGGTAGGTCTGCTCAAAACATTATAGCTTCTGCACTGGATACTAATGAATTTTTTAGGATATCAAAGTGCAAAACTGCTAAGGAAATGTGGGAGACACTCAAGGCTGCTCATCAACCAAAGGAAGCAATGACAAAAAGTCAAGCAAGAAGAAAAAGAAGGAAAAATAAGAAAAGTCTCAATCTTTGCTTCATGGCCAGAAAAGAGGATGACTCAAGTAGTGTAAGTTCATCAAACTCTTCAAACTCTGAAAATTATGGCCAATTACTTCAAGCCTTTCAAGAAACGCATGAAGAAGCCAACCGATTGGCTCTCTTAAACAATCGGTTAAAAAAAAAACAGCTGGCTAGAAAATAGAGTAAAGACACTGGAAGAGGATTTAGAACATTCAAAAATGGATTTTGAAAATCTGGAAATCATTTACAAAAACTCCTCTTGCAAGTGTGATACTCTAGTTTGTGAAAATTGTGAAAATCTTGAAAAGAAGGTCCACTATCTTGTTAAAACAGTGGATAAGCTTTCTAAAGGCCAATCAAACTTTGAGAGTGTGCTAGCATCTCAAAATTGTGTTTTTGGAAAATCTGGATTGGGTTTTAATCCACCAAACAAGCAAGATAGATTTTCAAAATCATTTTCGAAAATGCCAGAAAAACAATCAATTGGACCATCGAAACAACCAATTGTTACATGCTTCTATTGCATGAAAAGATATCAATCTGTGTGATTCTGTAAAATCAGAAAACATGTTGTTTCTAAAGGGCTTATGAAGTGGATTCCCAAGAAAAATAAAGCTTGTATTGATGAGTATAAACCAGATGGACCCACATTCATAAGGGGACCAAACCTATGTACTTGAAAATCTTTTTGTAGGAAATCTTGGAGGAAAGAAAGCAACTTTGGTACTTGGACAGTGGATGCTCCAAGCATATGACAGGGGACAAATCAAAGTTCCTGAGAATATCCTTCAAGCAAGAGGGTCATGTCACCTATGGAGACAACAACAAAGGAAGAATTCTTGGGAGAGGATCCATAGGAGATGAGAGCATCTTGGTGATTCATGATGTGCTCTTTGTTGAAGGCCTAAAACATAATCTACTAAGTATTAGCCAACTATGTGACAAGGGGTATCAAGTGATGTTCAAGACGAACACATGTGAAATCTGTCTACCCAACACCAAAGAGGTAATGTTGGTAGGTAAGAGAGTTAATAATGTGTATCTTTTATATATCTCTTCACCATGTTCAATTGGATGTCTTCTATCCAAGCAAGATGAATCTTGGCTTTGGAATAGAAGAATTGCTCATATTCACATGAATCATTTGAACAAGCTAATATCAAAAGATCTTGTGATTGGGCTGCCAAAACTCAAGTTTGAGAGGGATCACACTTGTGAAGCGTGCCAAAAAGGGAAACAAGTGAAAAGTTCTTTTAAAACCAAAAATGTTGTCTCTTCATTGAGACCCCTTGAACTCCTTCACATGGATCTCTTTGGACCCTCTAGAACTATGAGTCTTGGTGGAAATTATTATGCTCTTGTTATTGTTGATGATTTCTCTAGGTACACTTGGACCTTGTTCTTGGAATCAAAGAGTGATGCCTTTGCTGCATTCAAAAAGCTAGCAAGAAGACTTCAAAACACAAAGAACAACAACATAGGTTCCATAAGGAGTGACCATGGAGGAGAATTTCAAAATGAGAAGTTTGTCAAGTTCTGTGAGAAGTTGGGTATTCTACACAATTTCTCTGAACACCACAGCAAAATGGAGTTGTAGAGAGGAAGAACAGGTCTCTTGAAGAGCTTGCAAGGACAATGCTTAGTGAATCATCACTTCCTAAGTATTTTTGGGCAGATGCAGTGAGCACCTCTTGTTATGTGATGAATAGGGTGCTTATAAGGCCCATTTTGAAGAAAACTCCATATGAACTTTTCAATGGAAGGAAGCCTAACATCAGTCACCTCAAAGTCTATGGCTGTAGTTGTTTCGTTCTCAACAATGGAAAGGAAAGTTTGGAAAAATTTGATGAGAAAGCTGACCTTGGTATTTTCATTGGTTATTCACTCACAAGCCATGCATATAGAGTCTACAACAAAAGGCTGATGACTGTAGAAGAATCAGTTCATGTAGTCTTTGATGAGGTAGATCACAGAATCAGTGAGAACCCAAAGATCAGTGCTGAGGAAGACGAACAGAGCATCAGTTTGGAGAAGCTGGATATCTGAGCAGAAAAACAACCGGTTGATTCGCAGAAACAATCGATTGAAATTTTGCAAAAGAGTGATCTGCCCAAAGAGTGGAGGATTCCTAGAGATCTGTCAGTGGATAACATCATAGGGCAGATAAAGGAAGGTGTCTCCACACGTAGCTCCATCTCAAACTACTGCAGGCACACAACTTTTGTTTCTCAAATTGAACCAAAGTCAATTGAGGAAGCTCTCAAGGATGAGAAGTGGGTTGAAGCTATGCATGAAGAGCTAAATCAATTTGAAAGAAATGAGGTATGGTTTCTTGTCCCTAAAAGAAATGAAATGAATATTATTGGTTCAAAAATGGGTTTTCAGGAACAAGCTAGATGAGGATGGAGTGATCACTAGAAACAAAGCAAGGTTAGTTGCCAAAGGCTACAATCAAGAAGAGGGCATAGACTATGGTGAAACCTTTGCTCCTGTGGCTAGATTGGAGGCTGTGAGGCTGCTGCTGGCTTTTGCTTGTATGAGTGGTTTTAAACTCTTCCAAATGGATGTAAAGAGTGCCTTCTTGAATGGCTACATCAATGAGGAAGTCTATGTAGATCAACCACCGGGCTTTGAAGATCACAAGTATCCCAACCATGTCTTCAAGTTGAAGAAAGCTTTGTATGGACTGAAACAAGCTCCAAGGCAGTGGTATGAGAGGCTTAGCAACTTTTTGCTATCACATGGTTATGAAAGAGGAATGGTAGACAAGACTCTCTTCATCAAGAAGTCAAATGCAGAAATAATTCTTGTGCAAATCTATGTTGATGACATCATCTTTGGTGCTACACAAGATAGGTTGTGTGAAGAATTTGTGGTTGCAATGAAAGGTGAGTTTGAAATGTCTATGATGGGAGAACTATCTTTCTTTCTTGGTTTGCAGGTTAAACAAACAAAGGATGGGATTTTCTTAAGTCAATCAAAGTATTGCAAGGAGATTCTCAAAAAGTTTGAAATGGAAAATTGCAAAGAGGCAAGCACTCCAATGCCATCAAGCTGCTACATGGATGCGGATGCTGCTGGAAAGAGTATAGATCAAACAAAATACAGAGGTTTGATTGGAACATTGCTTTATCTAACAGCAAGTAGGCCGGACATCATGTTTGCGGTGTGTCTATGTGCAAGATATCAAGCAAATCCTAAAGAACCACACTTCAAAGCTGCAAAAAGGATTATGAAATACCTCAAAGGAACATCATCTGTAGGACTATGGTATCCTTCTCATTCTCCAATACATTTAATTGGTTATTCAGATTCTGACTTTGCAGGTTGCAAGCTAGATAGAAAGAGCACAAGTGGCACTTGTCACCTTTTTGGCTCAAGCCTAATCTCATGGCATAGCAAGAAGCAAGCATGTGTTGCTCTCTCTACTGCTGAGGCAGAATATATAGCTGCTGGTAGCTGCTGTGCACAGATCCTATGTTTCAAACAACAACTTGTAGATTTTGGTTTACAAATCAGCAAAGTTCCTTTGATGTGTGATAACACAAGTGCAATTAATCTTACCAAAAATCAAATCCAGCACTCAAGGACCAAACATATTGAAATAAGACATCATTTCATCAGAGATCATGTGCAAAATGGGAACTGTGAAGTGAAGTTTGTGGAGACCAAACTGCAGCTAGCTGACATCTTCACAAAGCCTTTACCAAAAGAGAGGTTTTTCTTCTTAAGAAATGAGTTAGGTATTCTTGATCTTAATAATCTCTCTTAAGTCTGTTTTTCGCACATGTTAAAGTCTATTTGTGAAGACAAATAGGGGGAGAATTATTGGTTCTTGTATATCTGTGTCTTATATGCATAAAATGTTTAAATCTCTGATTATAAAAGTGTTTTCTGCTGTTGCTGATAGAAACAACCGATTGTTTCGTGTAAACAACAGATTGTTTATTATGTTAAATGAGTTATAATCTAACTTGCTGCTGTAAGAAGCTTTGGTTAGTATAAATGTTTTTTTGCAGGAACCGCTTCAGATTTAATCAGTACAACACAAGCATCAGGGATTTGCCTTCATCAAATAGGGGGAGATTGTTGAACCAAGTGGTGTTCAATGTTTTGAAGAATCCAAATCCTTTGAAGGATGTTGAAGCCTCTGCTTTGCTTGATGTTGCTGTGCTGGTTTAAGCTTTGTTCTGGGGTAGTTTAATGTTGTAATCCACCCTTAGATTAAATCTCAAGGAATTAGCATCTCAATCTTTATCAAAGTAAAATGTTTTTCAAACTAAGTTGAAACAACCGATTGTTTTGTCGAAACAACCGATTGTTTACACTTAGGTGTTTTGAGAAAGTTTGAAAATTGTTTTTAAATGGTTAAAAATGTTAAGTAACAAAAAAACCGATTGATTCGAGGAAACAACCGATTGTTTGTTTTATAACCATAACAGAAAAAATGTTTTCTTTGACTGAGCTTTAAATGCTTTAACTGAATACGCTCCAGTCATTAAATGCTTTGACCAATCTATTTTAAATGCAATTAAGAGTTTGTTAAGATTTGATAACAAACTATATCTTTGTATAATTTCAGAAAAACTGTTTTGAAGAAATAAGAATCTTGAGACAAAATTTTTCACTAAGAGTTTTTCAAAGAGTTATGAGATTGCTTAAGAGTTTAGAGATTGATCAAGGTGCTGGAATAGGATTCTACTTGTATTGATTTCAGATATTCATCTGTAACAAGTGTAATCTTTGTAAACTGCTGAACAATTCGTTTGTGTGTTTTGCTGAGATTGGTTGTGTGTTCTTGAGGTGTTCAAGATCAGCAATCTTAGTGTTGGCCAAGGAGAGTGTGTTTCTTGAGGTGTTCAAGGTCATTCTCTTGGTTGTGGTGTAAGTGATCAAGTGGTGATTGCTTAGTGGTTATCCTCAGGGTTTTTGAGAAGACTGGGTGTAGCTCTTGTTTGGAGTGAACCAGTATAAACAATTGTGTACAATTTCTCTATCCCTATCTCTTTAATTCAGTTTTGATATTTTAAAACTGGTATAAACAACCGATTGTTTCACTAAAACAACCGATTGTTTTTCCAGCTTTGTGTTTTTGCTGTTTTGATTTGAAAAACTGAATCCTTAATCAAGGTTCTTTTGAAGAATTTTCATTCTAAGCTTAATAGTTTACTAAAATCTTTCTTAAACAATTCACCCCCCCCCCCTCTCGTTTAAGGCCATATATTCTAACACCAACAATCACCAACAAGATTGTAGCTTGTACCACATATCATCAAGGAAACAAAAATATGCATATCTCTATGATCTATAAATGAATAAAGGAGCAACAATTAACCAGAATCCCACAAGAAATCCAAGTGCCATGCTAACAAAAAACCAATTCACTCCATGCTCACCATTCTTTGTTCCAGAGTGGTCAATATATGGACTTTGTTGGTTGGAACTGCAATTGATAAGTAGAGGTGGACCACACAAATTATTTCCAACAAAGTCTATTGCTTCAAAGCTTTGAATTTGAATGCCTGTTGGAATATGTCCCTTTAAATGGTTATAAGACAAGTCTAGGTGCTTGAGAAAGTTTAAATTTGATATGGTTAGAGGGATTTCTCCTGAAAGTTGATTCTTTGAGATATCAATGGATTCTAACATTCTCATATTGCCAATACTTGGTGGAATTTGACCAGATAATTGATTCTTGGATAAATTCAAATATATCAAACCATCTAGATCTGTGATTTCTCTAGGTATTTCTCTTAATAATTTGTTCCTTGATAGATCAATGCTTGTTACCAGACCCAAGATGTCTCTGTACTCAATTCCTACTCCTTTTAGCCAAAGTAGCACACTAACCATATGTTCGGAAGTGTAATCTAGAGTATAAGGTTTGGAATAGATACCACTATGTCTACTTATATTCCTAAGTCTCATGACACTCAATTTATTGAAACAAGTAGGTATATTTCCAAACAAATGATTTTCTGCAAGATCTACAACCTGAAGGAGACTCATATCACATATTTCATTTGGAATGTGACCTGAAAAGTTGTTTGATCGAAGACAAAGGATTTTCAAATTTGATAACTTTTTTCCAACCCATAGTGGAATAGTCCCTGAAAGATTATTTTCCCTTAGGTCCAATATTATCAATTGGCTGTTCTTCTTCAAACTGGTAGGAAATACTCCTGAGAGAAAATTCTTACAAATTTGAAAAGATTGCAAACTTGCCAAGGAACCCATGGATGGGGGTAAGTTCCCAACAAAATGATTATTTTGTAAACTCACATCCACTATAAATGGCCAAATATTCCAACAATTTGGTAAATCTCTGGACAAGTTATTTGATGCAAGATTGAGAAATTCCAATGTCATCGACTTGTCTAGATTTCTACATAAAAAAATCATCCATGGGTTCAAAAAGTAAATAACAACCAAATTTAGAGATAAAAAGAATTAATCATTGACTAAATTAGATACTATTTTAGAGTAAAAATTTATTGATATTTAATGTGGTTTATATTATTAACAAGAATTTATAAAATTGTTTATAAGTTGATATATAAATTAACTACCGAAGTTTTAACTACTAATATTTTAGATTCTAAATTAGTCTTTAAAAGATTAATATAGATTAATTTAGAATCACTACAAGAAAAAGTGCTTTTAGAAACTAAATTTTTGGTTTCTAAAATGATAAAATTAGTTACTAACTTAATTAGAGACTAATTTAGAAACTAATAGTCTTAAGTGGCTAAACTCATGGTCGCTAATTTTAGATACCAATTTAGATTCTAATTTAAAAACCAATTTAGTTACCATTAAATAAAAACCAATTTAGTGACCAAAAATATAGAAACTAATTTAGTGATCAATTATTTAGAAACCAAATTAACAACTATTTTTTTTTAAACCAATTTAGTGACCAAAATATATAGAAACTTATTTAGTGACCAAATATATAAATAAAAAAAATGTCACTTATTGGTCTCTAAATAATGTAATTTATTATAATATATATATATATATATATATATATATATATATTTTATTATTATTATTTATTTATTTATTTTATATTTAGTTTTTTATTTCTATTTATTTTATTTTTTATCAAGTGTAAAAATCAATTCATTTAGGTGTGGTAAAGGAAACATTCTATTGATAAAGCTTACATATGTATTGTCAAATCTCTTAGGATTAAGAATGTAATTCACTGCAGTTCTGGATAAACATGAATAAAAAAACTCAATTACATTTCAATTTCAACTTTGATTTGCTACAGCCCCCAAACAACAGTACGGTACTCACAATCTTTTGTGTATCAATTGACATTACATAGCATGGAACTTTCAACCAAATAGTAAACCAAATAGGTAAACAAGCCTGCATGAGATAAATACCCAAAATCCACCTAAAAGCACAAAATCCACCGGGACGAAGAATACAGTGCATTTCCATGAGATAAATACCACCTAAAAGCACATGAGAATATCCCCCATTAGAGAGTGACTAAAAAATTAGAGTGAACTTAGATACTAGTTAACAAGTCACGTATAAACACCAAAATTGGAATTAAATTGAATGCTTGAGTTTATGTAAAATCTTAGCTAGAGGATGAAGGTCCTATTGCATACCATCTCATCAATTATCATTGATCACCCATCAACCAAGGGAAACAAAATCATAAAATGTGTTGGCTTTACATTAATTAAGTGCAAGGCACTAAAAAAGCTGGATAACATAAATAGGAATGAATTCTGTTTGATTGATAAAATTCAATTTGCATAGAAAATTTACCAAATTCCGTCCATGGGATGAGGCATCTGGAGCTATGAGCCATGTCAAAGGAGTTTGATGGGAAAGGAAGTTTCTGTGTAGATATGACACCAAGAATAGCTGGTATTCCACGCTCTAGAGCAAATTGAACTTGAGCTTCATGGTTATCTCTTGGAGCAAGAGAAACTGTTGGAATCCCCTGATCCAACAAATCACCACCCCCAGCTAGCAACCTACAATAAATCAGAGTTAAGTTATTAACTTTGAAATAAACCTCAAGAAAAAGAGGTTATGAGTAAACTCACCCCACAACCAGTATCAATGGCAGTTCTCACTGTCCCATCTTTCATTTCTGGGATTAGTTCTTGCATCATATCAACATATTCCCCAACACCATTGGGAAACATAATACCCCCACCTGGAAATAGAAATTTCTACCCTTCCTTAATCAACCAATGTTGGTTAGACTTCTGCTTGTTGATCCAGTCATAGGGCACATTCCTGACATTAATGTAACAGAAAAGCTAAACAAGTGGATAACATTTATAGTTAACTCATTCAGTCTTTTGCTTTTTAACTCATAAAGCATATAACATTATACATGTACCAACACTCATCTCTGCTCTTTGGCCATCTGATTAGAGGCTCATCTGGTGGAGGAACCAAACATTCCTTCCTCTCAAAAATTGGAGGCCAATGGCGTTCTAACAAAGAAAGCCGGAACGTGCCATATTTTCTCCATCTCTGTAAAATTATGCATGCTCAATCAACAATGAAAATTAAGCATCAACAAATGACTACCATTTGCGAAGCCTGCATTGAGATAGTACATGGAATATATTATCAAATGGCTGCAAAATTGACATGGCTAAAAAAATAGAACACAAATACAAATTGAGATAATACTATGGACTTTTTTTTAGAAAAAACAAAATAACCCATCAAACTGCATTTTTATTTAAAATAATTTATTAAATTTTTAATTTAAATAATATTTTGAATTTATCATTAATTTAATTTTATATTTAAATAATATTAAAATATTATTTTTAATGTAATTTTTAAATTGATATAATTATTTTAATATTATACTAAAATTAATAAATTTATTCATATCAATTTAAAATATTTTATAAATTAATAATTAATTTTATAAAATTTAATTACTCCAAAATTAGTATCTAAATTCAAATAATAATGACTAAAAATTAAAGCATCTAATTATATAGGATGATTAGAGACTAAAAATTAGTTTCCAAAATAAATTAAAAGTGACTAAAAAAATGTTTCCAATTACATCTTAACAAGAAACTAAAAAAATGTCTCTAATAAAAACATTTTTTTATTTTTATTATTAGCAACAAAAAATATAGTATCTAATTATATTACAATTTTTATTAATAATAGATACCATTTTAGTAACCAATAATTTTTAGTTTATAAAATGGTATCTAAATTAGTTACTATAGAAACTATTTATTTTTGGTTTCTAAATCGGTTATCATTCCATCATTTTCTTGTAGTGAATATAAATTAGTTAGTAGTTAGTGATGCCTAATATGAAAATTTTTTATAAAAAAAACTAGTTAGTAGTTAAAACTTTGATAATTAATGTTTAGATATTACTTTATAAACTTTTATTAATAATAGAAATTATTTACCAATAATTTTTTAATTTATAAAATGATCTCTAATTTAATTTTTTATCTCTAAAATTATTTAATTAATGATGTAGTGTTTCTCACCTCAAAGTTATCATAAGCATTCAGGAAAACATTTTATTCCTTTATTTTAAACGTTATTTTAGTCAGAATTACTTATATAATACATGTTTAAACTTTTGTCTGGTATAATTTTATTTATTTTTATTATTTTATCTAACATATTACCAAATTTTTATTATTTTATGTTATTTAGTGTTTTATATATATGCATAGGCCTTTTTCTGATGAGATTAGTTTATAATTAATAAATGTTGAAATTTACGCACTTAAGCATCTGATATGCAAGCCCATGCAATTGTTCCATTAATATTGTATTTCTTTATTTGATTTTATTATACTGTATATGGACTTCATGTTGAGCTCATAAGCTTAAAATAAACAATTTTTTATGTTATGTTAGGTGTTATGAGTTTTTTCACATTTCTTATTTGTTTATTTTCTTTTATGTTTCATTGCTGTTTTTTATTTTTATTTTACCAGCATAGTTATTTGTAGCTTAACCCTATTGATTTTAATTAATTGATTTCTATTTCACTTATTTTTTAACTTTCCTCTTAATTTTTCTCGTAATGCTTTATGTTTGGGAAACAATTTCTTATCTTCTGCATTAAAGAATATGATGGGATATGGATTGATGGTGATATGGAAGCTTGTTTTCTTCTCACAGCTTTTTAACTTACTTTGCAAGGTAGAAAAAGTAGTGCAAAGACTTGACTAAAGATGGCTTTTCGTAGTAACCCTTGGGTTAGAAAAATATAGAGTTTCTAAAAAAATGTCATAAAAAATTCATTTTACAGCTTTTTTTTTATCGGCATAAAACTAAATAAATGTGAACCACTTTAGGGGTGGTCCAACCTTTATGCAGAAATTCCTCATTAGCAACCCCCTCTAGACATACACCCACATATATCTATAAAGACCACTTCCAATAAAATACAAACACCCAAGATACTTTGTTTAAACACCTAATAGAGTACAACCTTACATCATCCTCATACAAACCAGAGAATCAAGACACCAATATGAAAAGGAGAAATACACAGAATGTGACTTAGACGTAACCCAAGACCAAGCCTTTAGTTGAACCAAAGCAAACACTTCCAAAACATCAACTACACCCCCCTTGAAGATTGCATTGTTTTTATGTTTCCAAACCTGATTGACTACTGCAATCCATATCACTCCCCAAACCTCAGTTATTGAAGCAAACACATTACTCATCCTAAAGTGGGAAAATTTTAACAATGGAACATTATGGAACACCATTTGCACACCCAACCATTCACAACAATAACTCGACAAAAGCCAAGCAAATCTACACTCGAAGAACAAATGGGTCAACCTCGGAAAGGCACCCTTCAAAACCCCACAACCCGCCCAATAATCTTCCCAAAACAAAACATCCTTCCTAGTACCAAGCTTCCAATCAACCATATCTTCAAAATTTCGATCCCATCCTTCCAAACTCCATACCTCCCTCAAAACATTCCACCACAGAGTCCTTGCTATCCTTCCCTTTCTCTCTCAAACTTCTCCAACCCCCGTACTTGGAGACAATGATCTCCTTCCACAATCCCTCCTTATCTGACCCCAAATGCCATATCCATTTACCAAGTAACGCCAAGTTAAAAGTCCTTAAAGTCAATAATACCAAGACCACCATCCTCACGAGCTTCACACACCTTTTTCCACGAAGCCCAAGCAACCTTTCTTCCATCAGAACCCCACCCCCATAAGAAAATCCTTTGGATTCTTACAATCTCATTTGCCACCACACAAGGCATCTTGAATAAAGAAAGGTAGAACAGAGAAATAGAAGAAAGTACCGACTTAATCAAGCAAATCCTCCCCGCCATAGGCAAGAGCCTACCTTTCCACCTACTTAATCTTCTCTTCACTCTATCGACCACCCCATCCCAAAACGTCCTTCTCTTATGACACCCTTCCACCCGCAAACCCAAATATACAAAAGGAATTTCCAACACCTCACAATTAAGAATTGCCGCGAAACGCTAAATCGTTATCTGCTCAATCCCCAAACAGCTTATCTTGCTCTTCATAAAGTTCACCTTAAGCCCAGAAGATAGTTCAAAGCAATTCAAAGCCACCTTTATATTGAAAACACTTTTAACATTTGCTTCACAAAAGAACACAGTATCATCAGCGTATTGCAACATGTTTACCTTCACTTTCTCCCTACCAATCTCTAGGCTATCAATCAAATTCTTCGCAACCGCCATCCTGGATACTCCCGCCAAACCTTCTACCGCAATAAGGAACAAAAACAAAGCTAACGGATCCCACTGTCGAAGTCCTTTATGATGGAGATGTGCCTTCATAGTTTTCGGATTTTGTTAGTGAATGGCAGAAGCATCATGGATTGAAGATAAAGCAAGGTCCTCCTAAGAGTGGTGGTGACCTTGAAGGTGCACGAGAGGTAGGGATTGAGACTGGTGAGGCAAACTCTACTTGGAAAGGGGAAATTTGTGAAGATTAAAAGCCTAACCTAGGAGGTTTTGGGCAAGAAGTGAAATTGACACAATTTGGCAGCAATTCACTAAGTATATTAATCTTACAAAATGAGAGTCAAGCACCTCAATTTATAGTGTTTAGAGTGCTGGAAATTCAAAAGAAAGTGGAGGGAAATTTAAATGAATTCCCTCCCAAAAGTGGAGCCTAAATGAGCACATGGGGAGGGGTGTGTCTAGTTTGTATGCTCACCCCCTCCATGGGCTTTCTAGACTGGCCTAGATAAATTTATAGGTTTTTAGAAACTCTAAGTTTACCTAGGTTGGTGCTTTAGGTGCCAAAATTAATTCTAAGAAAAATTACAAATAAATTTCCTATGCTAATTTTGACAATAAATTAAAGTTTCCTACACTAGAGTTTATGGCATTTGAACATGTAAAAGAACGTCTTCTTGGATCCTCTTGGCCATAACTCTAGGGGTTGGCCCAAATCCACCCTTTGGTGGGCTTGCATGTGGGCTTGTGTTTGGGTCTCTTCCATCACTTTCTTAGGAAAGAACTCCTTAGTCAGGCTACCATTCACGAGAACTAACATAGATGCAGACTCTAAACATCCCTTAATCCACTGAATCCATTTGTCACAGAAACCAACCTTTTCTAACATGTAATAAATGAACTCCCATCTCACAGAATCGTACGCCTTCTCGAAATCAACTTTGAAGAACACACACCTTTTCTTCCTTCTCTTCATCTCCTCCAAAACTTCATTGGCAACTACAACACTGTCCAATAAACCCCTTCCTTCAAGAAAAGCGGACTGCTTGACATCAACGACTTTGCTAATCACCTTTTTTCAGTCGTAATGACAACGCCTTCGAGATAATTTTATACAAGCATCTGACCAACGAGATAGGTATAAACTCCCTGAGTTGTTAAGGATTCTCATTTTTTGGAATCAGACATAAGAACGACGCATTTGAACCCCGGAGCCATTTATTGCAAGCCTCGAAGTCCTTCACTGCCGCCATTATATTCGCTTTAATGAACTCCCAGCAGAACTTTATGAAACCCAAATTGAAGCCATCTGGACCAGGACTCTTCGAACTCTCACAACTCCACACTGCATCCTTAATTTCCTCTTCTAAAAAAGCTTCAACCAGCATCTGATTATCCTCCTTAGAAATAGAATTAAACTTGACATTATCCAACTTAACCGACAAATCTTCATTCCCTACAAATCTAGCTTCAAAAAATTCTCTAACCTTATCTTTAACTTCATCTTTATTCTCGCACCATCTACCATTCTCTAGCACCCCATGTAACTCGTTCTTAGCCTTCCTCCATTTAACTGACGAGTGGAAGAACTTTGTATTAAGGTCTCCTTGCTTCAACCACTTTTGCCTTGCCTTTTGCTTTACAATCGCCTCTTGCTTAAAAAGATTTTTGTTAAACTCTACTACTAATGTCTTTCTTTCCTCCCTCTCGAGCTCATTTAGGTCAAATTCATCGTCCCTTTCATCCAATTCCCTATTCCTTTTTTGTAATCCTTCACCAGCTTGGTTAACATCCCCAAAAATCGTTTTATTCCATACTTTTAAATCTGCTTTCAGTTTCTTTAGTTTTTCTTTGAAAATATAAATTCCTCCACCTTGCACCTCGTAACTGGGCCATCTTTCTTTCAAAAAAACCTTAAATCTATTATCGCTCTGCCAAACATCCAAACTCCTGAACGGTTCGAACCCCAATCAACGTACTCATCCTTTATGACGATTGCGCAATGATCAAAAACAGATCTACTAAAAAAGAATTGTTTACAATGCAGCCACACCTCAACCCATTCCTTTCACACAAGAACCCTGTCAATTCTACTCTTCACTAACACATTTGGTTTGTACCACGTGTACTTTCTACGAATCATCGGGATATCTACCAATTCAACTTTCTCAATAAAAGCATTAAAACCATCTATTTCTCTACTGTAGTCGGATACAGACATCAGACTTTTCATCTTCTCCTATCTTCAGATAGAATTAAAGTCTCCCACTACACACCAAGCCTTAGACAATTGTAACGACCTATGGTTGCAAATCTCCTCCCAAATCGCCTTCTTTTCTCGTAACATACCAGAACAATACACGTTCACAATTATGACAAGGACCTCCATTCCGACCTTTCAATCCCCTTCAATGATAGTAAAATTCCTACCATTAATAAACCTGGACATCTGAAAACAATTTTTTCAATGATAGTAAAATTCCTACCATTAATAAACCTGGACATCTGAAAACAATTTTTTCTCCATATCGTAATGATACCCCCGACACTATTGTTTGCTCCATTCTCAACCCACTCTATTTCCTATCCCCTTATATTCATACTAATTTTCTTCATCAATATTCACACTAACTCCCCCTATCATTCCTCAAGCTACAACTATCCCGATTTTCCAAACTTTAAGCTACTGATAACAACATCTTCCGAGGAAGATGTGAAACCCATTTCCTTATCGACCTTCCAGACTCTGAGAGCCTCGAACTCTTCATGTTTCATCTTGTATATTCTGTTACAATTATCCATTGCACTGTCTGACATGAAAATCAGAATTGTCCTCAACGTCGGCTTCTGAACCAATAAATCTGCTTGAATCACCCTCACATCAACAAGATTACTCTCATTGAAAGGAGAGAGCGCCAAATTTGGCACTTTCTCACTGATCTCCTCCACTTCTCTTGATGCTAAACACGACAAACTACTGCCCACAATTACCTCCCTAAAACAGCTCAGGTCCTTTACATTCTCCAAACTCTCAATCCGAGCAACTTTAAAACAACATTTTGGACTGCCATACAACCATGGTCTTTCCTCGCCACCCATCCTCACCTGCTCCGACACACCCTCTTCGACGGCCACCTCCAGCACCTCTGTCCTGTGTTGGTAGCAAAAGAGTAGAACCTTCGTGATTCAAAAATTCCACCCTCATCGGAGATCGGTCCCCTTCTTCTAATAGTGTCTCCGGAACTCCCGTCCCTCTACTAGCTCCGTCCTCCACGCTTGCCACTTCTGAACCCTACACCTTGATTGGAGAGGTTTTCGGCATCACAACATCTTCCGCTGCACCACTACGGACAAGCCCATCTTCAACCAATGGCATCTCTATTCCGGCATCTCCCACAGCTACCCCTCTAGATTGCTCTGCCTCCACAGCTGTTGGCCCCGACCCATTAAAAACTCCCACCTCATTTCCCCTAGGAAACCCCGCACACCAATCTTCACCACACCTATCCACATTGTCTTTAATTTGCATTCCTTCAACAGACCATTCCACGTAATCATTAATTTCCTCTTCATGGTTTCCATAATGGCACATTGCATGCGTCCCACCGCTTCCTTGATGCCAACTTGCATGCTCCATTATACTTGATTTACCCTTATTCACTCCCTCAACTACCTTTGATGAAATCGAGGAACCATAAAGGCATTGCCCAAGGCGTGACACACCTTGCCCATCAATTACCTTACCAACCTTAGTTTCTTCTCCTACACCCATTATGTTATTTACTACCGAATTAATGACTGGTTTTTGGTGAACCACCCCACGACTAGATTCTCCCATCACCCCTGGAAATTGGACCGTCAACTCCTCACCTATTCCTCTTCAATTTTCGACGTCGGAAAAATAACCCACAGAGTCGTCCCTGCCGCCATCTTCTTCCGAACTAGCGACGAACTCGGTATTGAAACGTCTCCCCCACCTACTGAAGAAACTTCTTATCTTATGATCCGTCGTGCTCGACTCCTCCTCAAAAAACACCATGCAAGATATATCATTAATACTCACCTCCCTCTTCAAACATGGCAAACCGCCTACCAGAATACTAACCTGAAGACAAACGTAGTCCAACACTTCCCTAGCTAACGTCGCCTGATCCACCTCTACCACCTTCCCCACCAGCGCCCCAACTCATTCAAAATAATTCCTACTCCAAAGATGCAAAGGGACACCTCTACATCTAACCCATGCAAACCTCTCTTTGACTGTAAATGAATTGTCCCACGGAACAATCGAAATAAACAATCTCGCGAACCATGCTTTATTTTCTCCAATTAGATTTCCAATAAGTCATTCCTCATCATAACACAATAACACAAACTTGTCCCCTAAATATCTTAGTCGCACTACGCCGAAACCTCCCAAGATAAAACTTTCTTTAAGCAGCTGCATATTTAGAGGCTCTAAGAGACAACCGACATAACAGTTGGTTAGCCAAGAAGATGACTCCACCTCAACTCTAAATTGAGTCACAAATTCCTCTGAATGAGGCTGACTCACATTCTTTTACGACACCACGTGTGCAAAAGTGACCTGCTGTTGCACATGTTCCCTCCTCTTCCAAACAGAGCCAAATTGCGTTGTCCTCTTCTTCTGTTGCTTTAACTCTCTTATCCTCCTAGTAAACCGAGGTTGGTCACCTCTCGCCTTGGACGCCCTCTCAAGCCTGCTATATTTGGATAGATTCACTTGAACTTTCCATGTACCAATCCATATAGAATTCAATTTCTTTTCCAACGCATATGTGTCTACCACTCCTTGGAACCTAATAAATCCAAACCTCCGATTTCTAGAGTTGAGCTTACTAAAAATGAACACATCCAAAACCCGTCCCCACTCTGAAAAACCTTCCACAAATCCATTTCGAAGAAATGGTCAGGGAAGTTTGTGAAGAAAAAGGAAATATCCGCCATAACACCATCCCTCCCCTCACCGAAGTCCTTCTCTCTCCTCACTCTCGCTTGATGAAAAACAGCAAAAAGATTAATTGAGTAACTTGTGAGTGAGATGAAAATGGGTCATAAGCATGCGCATACAACAATATCCAACCAGTCCCAAAGCTTCCACTGCATCTCTGCAATACATCACTAGGTTACTATTGAGACATCAAAACTAATCTTTCCATTAAGGAATCCATTTTACAAATTTTATTTTGCCTAAACCAACTAATGTAACGGTAACTTTCGAAGAGATGATTAGAAGCCATAATTGACCTAAGAATATGGAAGAAGTTGTTGAAGAAGGGAGGAGACTTGAAAATTAGGAGTTTAAGAAAGGATATGGATAAAAAGGCTTATAGAAGAAATCTAATATTAATTTTGTCTTTTCTAATTTTTAATTATTTCTCTTTTTCCATATGTCTAACTTTTATTGACTCTTTATTTTACATTTTGTCTTTTTAGTTAGACCTAAAAAATCAGTGTATTTTGTTATATATTTAGAACTCTCTACTTTTATTTCAGAAAGAAAAAAAAATGGAAAAAATATTCCTTCTCGATAAAATAATATTTCTTAGTGTTTCTAAACTTTGCTTAATACTTTCCAACAATATTGATACTTTTCAATCTTTCACAATACTTCTCAACAAGACTAATATTTCTCAATAAAAACCAAGTACTTGTCGAATCTTGCAAGACTAAAAATTCTTGGCAAGCCTTCAAATTAAAATGACAAGGAATTATATTAAAATATAAATTATATATATTATATTTATAATATTATTCATATTAAGCTTAAAGAATATGATGGGATATGGATTGATGGTGATATGGATGCTTGTTTTCTTCTCACAGCTTTTTAACTTACTTTGCAAGGTAGAAAAAGTAGTGCAAAGACTTGATAAAGTTGGCCTTTCGTAGTAACCCATGGGTTAGAAAATTAATAACACTAATTGATAGTGTAAATAGATTAAAAAAAATGACTATAGCATAGAGACTTTAAATTGATAGTCTTTGTTGTTCTGTCCTTTCTATGATTAGCAAATTTGCTCAAGAAAAGGAAAAAAAAAATGATACAAAGACTTAGTGGTGCATATTTTATGGGTTGAAAATTAATTCACCCATGACTAGGAAAATGAAAAAAATGAAAACATTAAGTTGTGAATATTTGTACATTTTAACCTTTAAACCTCAATTATATAATGAATAAAGCTTAGATTTGGGATTTAAATATTTTGAGTTTTGATGCTTTAAGGATTAATGAAATTGTACTTACCCATATTTCATATATTTAAAATATAGTTTAAACATATTATGAATTAATTTATTAATAATAACATCCTAAAATTTAATATTTATATCTTTAACCGAACGATAATAATATTTAATCTACATAAGAACAATTTATAATAGGAGGGAGACTTGCTTCAACTCGTTATAATATATAAATTCTTAATTACTTTTTGTCATAAATAAACTAACTAAATAACTTACAAATATTTGATTAAAAATAACTTAATTTTAATTATCTATGATTTCACCTGATACATCTTCTAGATAATATTGTTTTGTAAAATTTCCTTATAACAATTTATTGCTTATAAATTCAAACAGTATTTGTTCTTACAAAAAGGTCGAGAACTCTTGTTCAAGCTAATAACACAATCTTCACAGGTTGACCTTTCTAATGGTTCTTTTGGTTTCTCCTTTCTTGGTTGGGCTCTCCAAGTTGAGCTTTCGGCTTCTACTTCACAAATAGGTGTGTGTACCTGCAAGGCGCTCCGATGCCAAGGTCAAAAATAGTTTTACATTCATCAGATAAAAATTCACTCTGCCTTACCACTTGGTTGATCCTCTATTTATAGGGTTTTCTTATTGGGTTTATACTTTGTTTGGGCCTTTCTTTCTACACTCCATTATTATTTTTAACACATCCATTGATTTGGGCTTTTACAGATTTGGACTTTGCTACAGTGATTATACATATATGTTTATTTTATCCTCTATGTAATAGTAGTTCTCGACATAACCTTTCGATATATTCTCTCGGTTATACCTCTCGGGCCTGATAATAGAGTATTTATCAAATAAATATTGTTACTCCCATATTTTTTTATTAAGCAATTATGTTATAAGTTATTAACATATCGAAACCTATTTCTAGTATCTAAACATATTCAGTAAACTGAACCAAACGTAAGATAAATAACAAAAGGCAGCATCGGTAAACAACCATTAAAATGGAGGAATTCATGTTCACACAAATGCATTGAAAGCAAGTGTTTTTTATTTTTATTAGAAAGAAGTGCTTCTTGGTTATGCATATAAAACTTCTAATATTTATGATGCTGCAGACACATTTTTTCTCCGTTTTCATTAACCTTACTTTTTTTTCAGTTATTTACTTTAGAATCCAATTTCCCAAAATTCTTAGATAGGATGAAATTTTATATCACTATAAGAAAATTATCAAATAAAAACCAATTTTTAGAGACCAATAACTAAATGAGAGACTATTTTAGAAACTAATTTGATTTCTAAATTAGTTTCTATAATTGTGAAATAGTTTCTAAATTGATATCTAATTAGCTACCAAGTTTTTAACTACCAATTATTTAGATTCTAAATTTGGTAGCAAAAATCTTAATTGCTAATTAGATACCAATTTAGAAACCATTTAACAATAATATAAACTAATTTAGAAACTAAAAATTTATTTAGTCCCTAAAATGGTATCTAATTTAGTTACTATAACAATTAATTATTTTTTTGTCTCTAAAATTAATTTTTATTTCATGATTTTTTTGAGTGTATTTGTACAATCTATCTAACAATTTAATTTTTCTATACTAAATTTGTAAAATCAAATTCACATGTCAAAATCAGTATTTTGTATCTTCATTTTAAATTTGTCAATTTAATTGAGCAGGAGCAACGTGATTTTAGGATCGAAAAATTAATTAGAGGGACATAAAAAAGTGTGAAAGGCTTGTTCAAAATGTTCACATTCAAAATTCCTTGCCTTTTTGTCTGCATTTGGTTTACTTTTGGTGGAATATTAGAAGAATAGTTAGAGGACACAAATAACAACTTATTTTGGTTTTCATTGTAACAGCGTGTTTTTTTTTAAAAAAACACCATGTTTTTTTTTTAAAAAACACCAACAGGAACCTTATACCCCTCCACCAAAGTACCTCTTTTATTTCTTTCTCTTTCTCTTTCTCTTTCTCTTTCTAAATCTTTTCCTTCTCTCTTAATATTCCCCTCCCAATCTTCATCTATTTTAGAATCTGATCGGATCACGTTATAGCTGGCGAGTTAAGAAACATTTCTACCTGATCAGATTTTTAAACAGAGTAAGTTCATTTTTACTCTAAATATTCTTTGTTCTCTATTTTTTCTTAGGATTTAGTCATCAATCTTGGTGGGGTCAATTGAGAAGTTTAATCCTCTCAACTTATTCTATTATATACTGAATTTTTGTTCTGTTTGTATAATTTGCATTAGGTCCGTAAATCTTGAAGCTTATCCAGACTGTGGGAAATAAAATTCTAGAAAGTTGCTTGGAAAGCAAGCAATTAAGGTAAGGGAAACTAAATTTTATTTTTAATAGAACCCTAGGCTAGAAGATCTGGTTGTGGAAGGGACGTGGTCCCAATATTCAATTTCTCTTGCAGGGATGTTGTGTATATTGGATTGCTTGTTTATATATTATTTAAATTTGTGGAAATATTCGGTTTTGATGATTTAGTAGTAAAGTGTTATTTTTTTATGTCAAATAAAATTTTGAATGTTGTGGATCATATTTGGAATGATATTGTATGATGAAATGGTGTGGAATTGAATTCATACATTTGGGATAATGTATGGACTGATGTTTGATGTGTATTAAGTATTGATGCCTATGTGGTAACAGAGATCTCCGAACTTCACTGATGATCTAAGTCACATAGACTAAGATATCAGGTGGTGAGAAGCTGATGGGGGAGTTCATGCACACCGTGACATATGAGATGCACGGCTTGAGTTGTATTGAACTTACCCTGATCCTTTCTGTTGGATTCACTGGTAATCTTTGGATCAGGTGTTAGTCTCTGGTAGGACTTACTTAATACGGGTCTTCCGGAAGACGTTGTTTGTTGAATATTCTGGATGTGTAGATCCATGTGAGATCTATGTGATTGCTTATTGTTGAGATTTGAAGAAAATTGAATAATTTGAGAAATTGATCATGTAACTTGGTTTTCTCTTTTGATTTAATTGTGTATATTATAAAATTCTATTTTCACTAGCTTACCCTTGCTTTTCTTGTTGTGTTTGAACTGCGATGACTATACTACGTACACGAGCAGATGATCTTACAGGTGTCTGAGGATCAGAAGAGTTTTAAGGCATTGATTTTGAAACTTATATTGTAAATATTTGTATTTCTATACGTCCTAATCACGTATTAGGAATATTTTGAAAAACTTTAAGCTTGTATAGAAATATGTAGAACCGGTATTGTAATAGTTATATGTAAATTTTGGGGTGTTACATTTAATGGTATCAGAGCAGTTCATCCTTAGGATAACCTGAGGGTAGTGGGTTTATTTTGTTTCTCCTGCGTGTAGATTTTTGTTTAAGTCTAGCCTCAAGACTTAGTTAAAAGTTTCTAATAAGATGTTTCACAAAATTGTTTTTCTTGAAATCTTGTTGTGTTCGAGTCAAGTTAATTGTTATGAATAAAGATGAAAGTATTAAGAATGAAAAGAATCTTGATAGAGTGGTGAGGGTGCACACTCATGACTGGATCAAGATTATTTTCTATCTTAATTCTAAACCGTTAGAGTACATTTTAGAGATAAGTCTTGATTGGTTTTGTATCTATTTTGTGTGATTATTTCTTTTAAGTTAATTTGTCTTAAAGATGTAGTTGGAAATTTTTAGTAATTTCTAACCCAATTCTTTACGTGCTTAGTAGATGGCACGTAGACCACCTACTCCACCTCCTCCAATAGATATGCCCAACTTAGCTCGAGCAATAGAGATGATGGCAACAACCTTGCAACAACAGAGTGTTACTATGGCATAAACAACATCAGGCCGCCCTTCATCAATTAGAAACAACTAGATTAGCAGCAGAAGCATCTCAGTTTCATCAACAACCCCATACCTTTAGTCTATAGGACTTTCTGAGACACAATCCACCCAAATTTAATGGCAAGGTAAATCCAGATGAAGCAGACCAGTGGGTGAGAGACATAAAAAGAATCTTTGAAGCTACTCAATGCCCTAAAGAGAGAAAGTTATCTTATGCCATCTATATGTTTATTGAAGAAGCTGAGTTTTGGTGGATAGGCATGAAGAAAATGATGGAAGACAAAGGAGAAGATGCCACCTGGAGAACTTTAAAGTAAGATTCCTAGAGGAGTATTTTCCTGATAGTGTCAGATATGCTAAAGAAATTGAATTCATGCAGTTGGAACAAGGAAACCTTTCGGTCACTGAATATGCTACTAGGTTCAAACACCTAGCTAGATCTACACCCAGACCATGATTGAGGCTTGGAGATGTAGAAAATTTTGAGTTTGGGTTGAAGCAAGAACTTAAAGAAGTGGTGATTCCTATGTCCATTAGAGATTTCCCTGCTCTAGTGGAGAAAGCAAAAATAGTGGAAAGTTTGAAAAATTAGTAGCAAACTTGCTAAGCCTCAAGTGGGAGGACCTTCTAAAAGCACACCCAAATATGAAGATAAAAAGAAGCCTTATTCCAGACCTCAATCCATCAGGAGTGGAGGGCCTACTTCTTAGTTGCTACCAAATGTCAAATGTTTTAGATGTGGTGGGGAACACATAGTTAAATTTTGTCCTCATCCAGTGCCAAACATTACATGTGATAGATGTCATAGATATGGTCATGCTGCGAAGGACTGTCGTGCCAGACTTCCAGTCCCAAATATTACTGGAGTGCAGCAAGATAATAATAATAAAAAAAAAACAAAGCTACTGGTAGAGTTTTTGCCATTAGTGGAGTTGAAGCTTCACAGTCCGGTAGCCTTGTTAGAGGTATTTGTTCTATCCTTGGAACACAATTATCTGTATTGTTTGATTCTGGGGCAACGCATTCTTTTATATCTTTTGATTGTGCTAAGAAGCTTAAGTTGCCAGTCCGAGAGTTAGAATTTGAGTTGGTGGTATCTACACCAACAGAAGGTATTATAGTAACTTCTTCCATGTGTGCTAAGTGTCCAGTAATTATAGATGGGAGGAGATACAAAATCAACATGATTTGTATACCTCTAAAATATTTGGAGGCTATATTGGGAATGGATTGGTTGTCTTCTAATCATATCCTTATAGATTGCGGTCAGAAGAAGTTAATCTTCCCTGGATTAGAAGGAATGCAGGTTATCTCAGCTCATCAGTTTGAGAGAGAGATACAAGAAGGTGAAAATTGTTTTATGCTTTTGGCTTGTTCTATAGTTACAGATAAAGTACAAAGAGAGATGTTTGTAGTTCAGGAGTTTATGGATGTATTTCCTAATGAGATTCCTGGACTTCCACCAAAGAGAGAGATAGAGTTTGCAATTGACTTGATTCCTGGAGCAGGCCCAGTGTCAATTTCTCCATACCGAATGGCACCAGCAGAGTTAGTTGAATTGAATAAACAACTAGAAGACTTATTGGAGAAGCAATTCCTTCGACCTAGTGTTTCTCCATGGGGAGCTCCAGTGTTATCAGTGAAGAAGAAAGATGGTTTGTCACATCTATGCATAGATTATAGACAATTAAACAAGTTAACAATAAAGAATAAATATCCTCTTCCTAGAATTGATGACCTGATGGATCAGTTGCATGGGGCAGTTGTGTTTTCTAAGATAGATTTGCGCTCAGGTTATCGCCAAATTTTAGTGAAAGCGGAAGATGTTAAGAAGACTGCTTTTTGATCAAGGTATGGTCACTATGAATTTCTGGTTATGCCATTTGGTGTGACTAATGCTCCAGCTATTTTCTTGGATTATATGCATCGGATATTCAGACCTTTTCTTGATAATTTTATGGTAGTTCATAGATGACATCTTGATCTATTCTCGTACAAGGGAAGAACATGCAGAACATCTTAGAACTGTCCTGAACATTTTGAGGAAAAAACAATTATATGCTAAACTTTCAAAATGTGACTTCTGGATGTTAGAAATACAATTTTTAGGACATGTCATCTCTGCACAGGGAATATCAGTAGATCCTTCTAAAGTGGAGGTTGTACTTCAGTGGGAGTGTCCTAAAACAGTTACGGAAATTAGAAGTTTTGTCAGGTTAGCAGGATATTATAGGAGATTTATAGAAGGTTTTTATAAAATAATGGCTCCTTGACCCAATTGACTAGAAAGGATCATCCTATTGCATGGACTGAACAATGTGAGAGAAGCTTTGAAGAGTTGAAAAGAAGGTTGACTAATGCTCTTGTATTGACAATCCCTGATACCAATCAATCTTTTGAAGTTTTTTGTGATGCTTTCTATCAGGGATTGGGTTGTGTTCTGATGCAAAATAAGAAAGTTGTTGCCTACGCTTCTCGTCAGTTAAAGGTGCATGAAAGAAATTATCCAACTCATGATCTAGAATTGGCAGCAGTTGTCTTTGCTTTAAAAATATGGAGACATTTTCTCTACGGAGTTAGTTTTAATGTGTTCAGTGATCATAAAAGCTTGAAGTATTTGAATGACCAGAAGGAGTTAAATATGAGGCAGAGGAGATGGATTGAATTTTTAAAAGACTATGATTTTCAGCTAATATATCATCCTGGGAAGGCAAATGTTGTTGCAGATGCGTTGAGTCGAAAAAAAAATACAAATGTCGTCGCTTATGATTAGAGAGCTAGCATTGATTGAAGATTTCAGGAGTATGAATTTGGAGGTTTCCATGTCTTCAAATTGCATTAGTCGTAATACACTTGTTATAACTAATGAATTTCTGGAGAAGGTGAAGGAGAAGCAGTTGGAAGATTCAAAATTGAAGAACTTCATGGGCTTATTAAATACTGACAAAGCTAAAGACTTCTCTTTAGGAGTGAATGGTATTTTGAGATTCAAAAATAAAATATGCATACCAGAGGATAATGAACTAAAGCAAACAGTGTTATCTGAAGGTCATAAAAGCAAACTCAGTTTACACACAGGGATGACCAAGATGTATCAAGGTCTCAAGAAGTCTTATTGGTGGCATGGCATGAAGAATGATGTAGCCAAGTTTGAAGTTGCTTGCTTGACTTGTCAGAAATCAAAGATTGAACATCAATGACCTGGAGGCATGTTAACTCAGTTAGGCATTCCAGTGTGGAAGTGGGCTCTGGATTTTGTTACCCACTTACCACGTACTTTGCGGAAGCATGACTCTGTTTGGGTTATAGTGGACAGGTTGACAAAGACAGCACACTTCCTACCTATAGAATTGAGAATCTTTATGCTGAAGTTGGCCCATATTTACATAGATGAAATAGTCATATTGCATGGTGTACCCTCCAGCATAGTTTCAAATAGAGATCCCAGATTCACCTCCAGATTCTGGAAAACACTTCAAGAAGCTTTAGGGACTAAACTCATACTTAGTTCAGCATACCATCCTTAGACTGATGGACAATCAGAGAGAACTATCCAGTCCTTAGAGGATTTGCTTAGGACTTGTGTGTTAGATCATTTAGGCAGTTGGGATGAAATTCTACCACTGGTAGAGTTCACTTACAATAATAATTACCAAGCTAGCATAGGAATGGCTCATTTTGAGGCATTGTACGAAAGAAAGTGCAAGACACCTCTGTGTTGGTTTCAGGATGGTGAGAGTGTGTTAATTGGACCAGAATTAATACAACAAACCAATGAGAAAGTCAAAATGATTCAGGAAAGATTGAAAATATCTCTCAGCAGGCAAAAATCTTATGCAGATCAAAGAAGAAGACCTTTAGAATTCTCTACGGGTGAGCATGTCTTTTTGAGAGTTACACCGTTCACTGATGTAGGAAGAGCACTCAAATCCAAGAAATTGACTCCTAAGTTCATAGGACCTTATCAAATTCACAGGAGAATAGGCCTTGTGGCTTACGAAATTGCTTTGCCTCCTCCTTTAGCTAACCTTCACAATATTTTTCATGTATCTCAGCTAAGAAAGTATGTACCTGATCCCAGTCACATTCTAGAGTCTGATTCAATCCAGGTGAAAGAAAATCTGTCATTTGAAGTGAAGCCAATCAGAATTTTAGATTCACAAGTGAAACAACTTCTTGGAAGAAGTATTCTCATGGTGAAAGTATTATGGGATCTCATCTATGGAGATTCCACTTGGGAAATTGAAATTGAGATACGAGCAACATACCCTAATTTTTGTAGTTGGAGATAATGTAACACCGTGTTTTTTTTTAAAACACCAACAGGAACCTTATCCCCCTGCACCACAGTACCTCTTTTATTTCTTTCTCTTTCTCTTTCTAAATCTTTCCCTTCTATCTTAATATTCCTCTCCCAATCTTCATCTATTTTAGAATCTGATCGGATCACGTTGTAGCTGGCGAGTTAAGGAACATTTCTACCCGATCAGATTTTCAAACAGAGTAAGTTCATTTTTACTCTAAATATTCTTTGTTCTCTGTTTTTTCTTAGGATTTAGTCATCAATCTTGGTAGGGTCAATTGAGAAGTTTAATCCTCTCAACTTATTCTATTATATACTGAATTTTTGTTCTGTTTGTATAATTTGCATTAGGTCCGTAAATCTTGAAGCTTATCCAAACTGTGGGAAATAAAATTCTAGAAAGTTGCTTGGAAAGCAAGCAATTAAGGTAAGGGAAGCTAAATTTAATTTTTAATAGAACCCTAGGCTAGAAGATCTGGGTGTGGAAGGGACGTGGTCCCAATATTCAATTTCTCTTGCAGGGATGTTGTGTGTTTATATATATTGGATTGTTTGTTTATATATTATTTAAATTTGTGGAAATATTCGGTTTTGATGATTTAGTAGTAAAGTGTTATATTTTATGTCAAATAAAATTTTGAATGTTGTGGATCGTATTTGGAATGATATTGTATGATGAAATGGTGTGGAATTGAATTCATACATTTGGGATAATGTATGGACTGATGTTTGATGTGTATTAAGTATTGGTGCCTATGTGGTAACAGAGATCTCCGAACTTCACTGATGATCTAAGTCACATAGACTAAGATATCAGGTGGTGAGAAGTTGATGGGGGAGTTCATGCACACCGTGACATATGAGATGCACGACTTGGGTTGTATTGAACTTACCCTGATCCTTTTTGTTGGATTCGCTGGTAATATTTGGATCAGGTGTTAGTCTCTGGTAGGACTTACTTAATACGGGTCTTCCAGAAGACGTTGTTTGTTGAATATTCTGGATGTGTAGATCCATGTGAGATCTATGTGATTGTTTATTGTTGAGATTTGAAGAAAATTGAATAATTTGAGAAATTGATCATGTAACTTGGTTTTCTCTTTTGATTTAATTGTGTATATTATAAAATTCTATTTTCACTAGCTTACCCTTGCTTTTCTTGTTGTGTTTGAACTGCGATGACGGTACTACGTACACGAGCAGATGATCTTACAGGTGTCTGAGGATCAGAACAGTTTTAAGGCGTTGATTTTGAAACTTATATTGTAAATATTTGTATTTCTATACGTCCTAATCACGTATTAGGAATGTTTTGAAAAACTTTAAACTTGTATAGAAATATGTAGAACCGGTATTGTAATAGTTATATGTAAAATTTGGAGTGTTACATTCACTATTTTCATTAGGGTAGGTATTATATGCTGCTTATTTCAACTTTTTATTCATAAAATTTGAACACCAATATTTAAAAATTGACAACAACTTTCAAATAAGTTCTAATTAACCGAGATAAATTTTTTATTGTCTATTTTAATTTATAAGTTTGAAGTTAAATTTTACAATTTTTCACGTAAAAAATAATAGAGAGACCAACAAAGAAGTGTAATAGACGTTGTAAAAGATTTTAGTGAAAAATATGTCAATCACGACATTAATTTTACATTGAATTTCCAAAAAGTTGATTTAAAAAGAGTAGTGATATTTTGTTAAACTTTTTTAGCTTAAACACACCTAAGTGTGATCTAAAACTTCATATTTGTGTCGGATATGCTGACATCATCCGTGTAATATAAAATTTTACAGTGTTTCTTCTCCATTATAGTTGCGGTGTGCGAATGAGATAACAACAATTTAATTTTCTTCATTAATGATAGTAATTTAGTGATTCTGTGGTATCCTTGCATTTTGTTGTTCCATTTACTAAGGTAGAGGTTTTTCTTCAATTATATTAGAGCATCATTTTATGAACAAACTGTGGTTGTTTTTGAAGATTTCAATCATGATAATCCATGATATATCTTTTCATTGGATTGTTGTTGATATAACCATCAGTTGATATTGAAATTTAGTTTTTGAATTTAATGTGTTATTTAGTTTTGTAAGTTTATAATTATACAATTGAAATTAATTTTTTCTATATATAGGAGTAAATTTATAAGTTTTTAAAATTGTAATTTGTACTTTATGAAAAGTATAAAGGATACAAGGACTAATTAATTATTAGTCCTAAGAGTGATTAAACTCTTTGGTCATTAAATTGTTTAAAATTTTAGGGATTAAATTGTAAGAAATTTATAAAATATATTGTATGAAATTTACAGGAAACCACTTAGTTTAGATTTAAAAAAATTGTATTATATATTGTTTGATGTATTAATTTAATTTAATTTTCATGTACACTGAGCAAACCTTAATTTTTGTTTGAGATTTAGTAAATGGTTAAACATTAATCGTGTGTTTTAAATCTTGAATTGTTCGATTGGACAACATGAAAAATTATTTTTCATAGTTTGTTAATCATACTTATTATAAGTGTAACCTTAAATTTAATGTAATTTCAGTTCAAACTAAGATACATACTTGATTGTGATGTGTTCTTTGTGACCACTTTTATTTCATGTAATTTGGAGATCAATGTATAATACTACAATTTTTTTTTTATCAAATTTAAGATAACAAACTTAGTTTGTACATGTTAAAGAATTATGAAAAATATTTTCCTGAATAGGTAGGGTCTCACCTTGAATTACAAAAGTGAGAATCACAATGCATGGTTGATGATAATGAAATTTGTATCCTACGTAGTTATGAACTGGAGTTAAATGAATACATGTCACGTTAGTGAAGAGTGTGAAAAGGAGTTTGACGAGAAAAATCCCAAATTCTTTAGAGTGAACTCGACTGGGCAAGTCTTGGGCGAGTTCCTCTAGAGTGAGCTTGCGTAGGCGAGTTTGAACGAGTTTTGAATGTTCCAACTTTCCCTTTTCATCTTGTCTATTCTTCTTTAGCCATTTTCATCTCTATTTTTCCCTAGAATCCTGAAATTAACACAAAATTAGGAATAAAAAGTTCTTATTCATATTATAATTACAAAATATGTAAAACGGTTTAAATTTATAAAGTAGGGGTTGAATTTAAGTTATTTTATCAATAAACATCTATAATTGTTTGTCTTTTAATATAAAATACTACTCAAATATGACATTTAACAAAGAAGAAGCAAAATCTTTTTCTTCTAAGTGTGCTTTGTCCCTTTCTTTTTCAAATGATCTTGATTTTTCATAAAATTGATTTTCCTTTAGGATAGTTAGAAGAAGAAGGAGAAGATTTTTGAAAAAATATTTTCTCTTTAATTGTTCCTCTACTCTAATACAAAATTGAACTAAATCATTTAAATCATTAAAAGATAAAAACTCAACTTTATCCCGAATTTCATAGTTAAGACCACTTTAAAATCAAGCTATGGGGAGTCTAGATTCTTCTTTAATCCCTGACCTGAACATAAGTAACTTCATTCTGTACATATATTGTTCTACAGTCATATCTCTTTAGGTTAACCTATGGAGTTGGTACATTAGTTGTCTATCATAATACAAAGGTACACATACCTTTTTCTAAGGATTGACTTTAAGCATTAACTTGAGTCAACTGAAGCCAAGTTAAATTCAACATGAATGTCTTAAGTTTTCAATTAAGATTACTAATTTTTTATTTAATTCACATGACTAAAGGGATGAAAAAAAAAGGGTCCAATAAAAAAGTTTACATTTCAGAAAAAAAAAAAAGATGTTTAAATGTTTTATTTAATTTTGATTACTCTTTAGAAATGTGATTGATTAAATGCTAACCTTTAATGCAGGACGTGGCTAGATTATTGGAGTGATTTATTACATATAATATTATTAGTAAAATTGTTTTCCTTTTATACAATTTTATATATTAGACCATAATTATTTTATAAATTCAAAAGATTAACAAACATTCAATATGTTCATCATATCATATCTAATAAGACTAAAGTTCTAAACATAAACACTTGTGTATAGATGTTTGCTAACGATTCTCACAATACAATTCTTATTAAATAGAACTCATCACTATTTAGTGATATTACATCAGAAAATATATTGAAGTTTCTTCCACACATGATCAAGGAAATGAAAATAGGTATTGCGCCATGATCTACAGATGAACAAAGGACCAATTACTATCCAAAATCCCATAACAAATCCAATTGTCATACTGACAAAAAACCAGTTCACTCCATGCCTATCACTTCTTCTTTTATTGTGATCAAAATTATCAATTTTCTCAGTGGGGTTGCAATTGAAGTGTAGTGGTGGCCCGCAAAGATTGTTGCCAATAAAGTTGGAGACGTCGAAGGTTTGCAATTGAGTTCCTGATGGAATTTTACCCTTCAAATGATTATAAGACAAGTTTAACATACTGAGAAAGCTCAAATCTGAAATGGTTGGAGGGATTTGACCGGAAAGTTGATTCCTTGAAAAATCGATGGTCAATAATGATCTCATATTACCAATGCTTTGTGGAATATGACCAACTAGTTGGTTGTGTGAGAAGTTCAAAAATATCAATCCATTTAAATCTGTGAGTTCTCTTGGTATGTCTCCTACTAATTGGTTATTTGACAAATCAATACTTGTTACTAATCCCAAAATGTTTTTGTACTCGTCTCCTCGTCCTTTCACCCAAAGGACCACATTGGCTTTACTATCATATGAATATTCAGATGTATACTTTATAGCATTTAAATAGATGATAGGAGTTATACTTTTATTCATCTGCGTCATGGCCTTCAAGCTATTGAAACAAGTAGGTATCTTTCCAGTCAAATTGTTTTGTGCAAGGTCCAAAACCTGAAGATGACTCATATCACATATTTTATTAGGAATATGACCCAAAAATCTATTTGATCGAAGGATAAGAACTTTCATATCTAAAAGATGTTCTCCAAACCAAGCTGGAATTGTTCCTGAAAAGTTATTTTTGCCAAGATCTAACAAAATTAATTTTTTGGTCTTCTTCAAAATGGTAGGAAATGTTCCCGAAAGTGAATTGTTACGAATGCGTAAAGACTGTAGATGTACCAGGGAACCCATAGATGTGGGTAAGTTTCCAACAAAATTGTTGCTTTGTAAATTTACATCCACTAGATATGGCCAAGCGCCCCAACAATCGGGTATTTCTCCTAACAAATTATTTGATGCAAGACTAAGAAATTCCAATTGCATTGCCTTGTCTTGATTTTTGCATAAAAAATCATCCATGGATTTGGATAATGAATTGCTTGAAAGATCTAATGAAGCCACACCATTTGAAAGATAGGGAAATCCGCCACTTAAGTTATTTGCACTTAGATCAACAACAATGATAGATATTGGATTTGTTAGTGTACTTCCAAGCTCACCATGGATATGGTTATAAGAGAGGTTTAGAAAATAAACTTTAGAAAATGTTGCCCAAAACCAAGTGGGAATAGAACCTAAAATCCCTGTGTTAGACATTTCTAAATAACGAAGTTTGTTTTGTGATTGAATCCATGATGGAAAGTTGGGACCTAATTGCCAAGAGCTCATACCCAAACGGATAAGCTGAAAAGTGGGATACCAACTGGGATGCACTTTTAAAGTCAAATTGTTTCTTGATGCACGAAACTCAATCAAGTTGGTAAGATTTGTAAGATCATTATCCATGACAATTCCTTGAAAATGATTATCACTAATATCAAGGTATGACAATTTAGAAAGTGATCTAAGACTTTCAAATGGATTTCCATTGAATTGATTATTCAATAGATTGAGAAATCTCAATGATGAAAGTTTTCCAAGTGATCTTGGAAGTTCACCACCAATTTTGTTGTCATGAAAATACAATGTGACAATATTTTTATAAACCCCAAATTGATCTGTCAGATTGCCTGAAAGTTGAGAACTTTGAACTTTAAGTGTTCTAAGCTCATGGGAAACACAGGGAGCAAGAATATCTAAAATTTCATTAACATGTTGGTTGAGTTTGAGATATGAGAAATCTATTTTTCTTAAGTTGCAGAGATTACCTAAAGACTTTGGAATTGGACCTTCAAGTTGATTGAATGCCAAATCAAGTTCAACCAGAGAAGTTACATTTCCTAAGGCTTCAGAAATAGTCCCATGCAAATTGTTGTTCCTTAGGTTCAAGAATGTGAGATGCTGAAAATTACCATAAAACCAATCAGGTATAGATGAGAATAAATTTGCTGACAAATCCAAATTTTCAAGAAGTGTGAGGTTTCGAATACCATCAGGAACTGGACCTTCAAACTCATTTAACATTAAAGAAAGAGAAACAAGTTTCTTTAGTCCAAACACCCATTTTGGGACAAAAGAAATTGAAGGAGAATAATTAATCTCAGAGAGATCAAGAGTGAGGAGAGATGAGAAGTTAAGAAATGATGGTTGATTATACTGAAAGAAGGTACATAGGGACAAATGTAGATGCATCAAAGAAGGAAGAGCTTGGAGAGTGTGAAGAGAATGAAATGATTGGTAAAAGGCTGAGCGTCCCAAATCAAGATATTCAAGCTTTGAAAGACTTGATAGCCAATCACTATTTTCAATAAACACATTTCGAAGGTCAAGGTAAACCAAATTGGAGAGATTCCCAATCTGAGAAGGAATTGTTCCGTAGACAACATAACTGAGGTCAAGGTAAAGCAAATTGGAGAGATTCCCAATCTGAGAAGGAATTATTCCGATAGTAGCAGAACCAAGGTCAAGATAAAGCAAATTATAGAGATTTCCAATGGCAGGAGGAATGTCTCCCATGAATCCAGCATTAGAAAGGTTGAGGTGAGTTAAGGAAGTCATTGTTCCAAGGAAAGAAGGAATTGACATACTTTCAAAACGATTTTGGCTCAAGTCCAAGTAATTCAAATACTTCAAATCAACCAAACAAGGATTTATCTCTCCACCAAATTGAGATGCAGTAAACTCTTCCTTTGCTTGTCCATAAGCTTCATTGAATGCAAAACCAAGACCCTCATCGAAAACGGGAACTGGAGTGTAGAGGTGCAGCTCTGTAACATGGGATGTAATGTTGTTGCACACAACTCCAACCCAGTTGCAGCAGTTGGAATTGGCAGTAGCATTCCAAGAAGAAAGCCTATTTGAAGGATCTTTGAGATGATCTTTGAACTTCAACAATGTCTCTCTCTCACTTTCAATGCACACAGTCTCTCCAAACACACTAAAGAAAAACCAACAAAGATGAACAAACACCATCATTAAAATGGAGGAATTCGTCATCACACAAGCTCGCTCTCTCTAAGAAACTAATGTTTTTTCTATCACAAAGAAGTGCTTCTTGGTTATGCCTATAAAACTTCTTTCTAATATTTATACTGCCGCAGTGCCTTTTTCTTTTTGCTCTATTTTCTTTAAAGTTTGCCCTTTTCTAACTATTTATTTTAGTGTCCAATTTGCCAAAATTTCTAACAATTTTAATTTTCTATACTAAATTTATAAAATCAAATTCACAAGTCAAAATCCGTAACATACTTTGTATCTTCTTTCTAAATTTTTCAACTTTGTTGACCTGGAGCAACGTAGGTTTGGGTGCAAAAAATTAGGTAGAAGGAACTAAAAGAAGTGTGATAGGCTTGTTTAAATTCTATGTCCGCACAAAAATGTTCACATTCAAAAATGTTTATATGTTATTGTTAGACCAAGTCATCACATTTAATGTTTTTTTGGCAAAATACTATTTACTCATATGGTGGAATATTCTAAAAAGTAGGAAACTAGAATAAATATATAAGTCATCAAAATATCTAACTTTATAAAGATTTCTCTTCTTTAATTCAATACTGCTTGAAAAAGTTATTATTTTTTCTATTTTAATTTGGAATTCGTTGTTGAACGTTAGTTTTTTCACATAAAAATAATTATTTGGGAGACTAAAACAAAAGTGTAAAATACTCGTGTAAATTTTACATGTATGATTTACCGTGATTTTTCTTTTTAAAAGTTATATATGATTAATTTCACGAAAAACCTTCAAAAAGTGTTAAAATTTTTAAAAAAATATTTATCTCTCATCCTTATACTCCATAATCTTCTCCTTTTGAACTAATAATTCAAAGTTCGTTATAGTAGAATATTTCATGCAATTTTCTGCATGAAAGGAGAAGACCCCATTTTTATTTGTGTAGGGTGCAGGAGATAAAATATTTGACATTTTTGGATATTTGAATTACAATTTGAAGATATGTAGAAAACGGAACACGTGTAAGATAATTTTAAAAGAATAAAAGTTGAAAATTTTAAATTTTGTTTTAATATATATAAATTACAAATTTACTTTTTTAGTATTTCATTTTACAAAATTTAGTATTTATTTCAACTCTTTATTTTCACATCTTTCCTCGAGGAAATTGAAACAAAAGTTAAAGCATTAAAAACATGTATTTTGTTCCGGTATCGCTAATATAGTCTCACATCGTTAGGAGTTAAGGTCAAATGCACTTTATGTACATCTTCCTCCTCCAACCCCATTGATGCGTCTTTTAAAGACAAAATTGTGACGGAGCACCGATTTCCAAAGCAAAATAATGCAAGTTGAATCAAGAACGAAGCATGTTCAACCACAAGCATAGCTAAAATCCAAATCCAAACGGGTCCAGTGTGAACTCATTACAAACTTAAGAATCAGAGAGTCTTGTGTAGGTGAACCTCTCTTTCAAATTTTTTGTATAAATTAAGAATATGAGAACGTAGATATTGATTGTTGGTTGAAATTAAAACCTTTTTTTTATTTATGAAGTTAAATTGGTATATATGATTGAATAATTTTGGTTTGTGATGTGAATACGTGGATATTGAATTTAGGGTAACAAGTTTGGAATTAGACATATAAGATATGGATTTTTTTAATTCATATTGAGGTTATGAGTAAGAAAAAAAAATTGGGTTTGGAAGTTTGTAAAATCATGAATAAATTAATGGTTGAATTTTGTTTTGAACTTGAGTTTTAAGTAACCAATTGAAGCTAGAAACATTTTGTTGATGTTATGAGTTGTAAAGGAGTATAACTTATCAAACACAAAAGAGAACTAATAACAAGAATACATAAGCCTTTCAGAGAATAAAATAAAATAGAAATTAGTTGAAACATATAAAACATTGTGTAACTTTTTTCCTCAATGATAAAAATAAGTGGATTAATTTGCATGATGTACTTCTAACTCCATTTATTTTATGGGTTAGAAAATTAAGCACATTAATAACATACAAAGGAAATTTTTTGAAATTGCTCCAAAGACTTTATATTGTTGATCTTTCTAGATCAACCTTTTATGAGTTGGAACATTATATCATCCATGACAAGAAAGTAGGAAAACATTAAAATCAATAGACTTAGTAGTTGATCATTAAAGTCTTATCCATTATATGAGTTTGAAGATTAGCACACCACACAAAGAAAGAATAAAAAACAAAACTATTTATAAGATTGAATTATTGATTTTCCATCCATTATATAAAAATATATGAAAGAAATAAGTAAGAATCGTATATTTAAATAAATAATTAGCTTTTATCTAAATATTTTATTTACAATTAACTAACTCCTTAAATCACTATTAACGTATTTTTTTTAACTTAAAATTTCCAAGAATTACTTTTTAAATTATTATTGAAACTCATTTGAAAGACTCCCTTCATAAATAGAGTTCTCAATCTCTAGCTATATTTTTAAAGGACTCTGAATTTGGGCTCCACTTTCTTTTTCTCATTGTTTTTGTTATTTTTCTATTAAATTTTTAAAGACGTCTATTTAGCAATGCACTCTCACACCCACCTATTTATGTATTATTGGTACACCAAGTCATCACATTTAAAGCTTTTTGCACAATATTATTTAGTTAGGCAGTGGAATATTCTAAAGTTGGAAACTAGAAAAAATATCTATTTTAATTTTGAATTCATGGTTGAGTGTTAGTTTTTTTTACGTAAAATTAATTATTGGAGAGACTAAAACAAAAGTGTAAAATACTCGTGTAAATTTTACATTTATGATTAACTATGATTTTCCTTTTTAAAAGTTCGATCTATTTTTAATATATGGTTTATTTCCAGAAAAAAAAAATAGAACGACCTTCAAAAAGTGTTACAATTTAAAAAAAAAAAATTATTTATTCCTCATCTGTAACATCCCGAAAAATACATCTAACTATTACAATACAAGTTCTACTGATTTCTATAACAAGATTAAGACTTATAGAAATACAAATATTAATAATATAAGATTCAAAACTACATCCCAAAACCCTCCAGACCCTCCGACACCTGTATGATCATCCGCTCGTGTACGTAGTACAATCATCGTAGTTCAAACACAACAAAAAATGCAATGGTAAGCTAATGAAAAAAATTCCATAACATATTTAATTCATGCAAAAAGAACCAATCAAACTAATCATTTATAAACATTGTTAACATATTTAGTTTTTTTGTTTTAAGTTATCACTAGTACAAAAAGGTAGATTAACGACGGTTAAAATCAACATTTAAAGACGGTTTCAGAACCGTCGTTATTACGGGCGTAGTTAAAAGGTTTAGTTTTTCACGACGGTTCTCCCACAACCGTCGTTAAAGGTGACTTTTTTTTAATTTTTTTTTTAAAAACGCACAGGGTCGCTGGAACGGTCAAGGTCGCGCGCGCGCAGGGTGTCCGTCGCGGGTCGCAGGTCGCGGTCGCGTGGGCGGCGGTCGCGTGCGGTGCGGTCGGCCCGCGGTCGCGGTGCGGGGTCGCGGCAGGGGCGCGGTCGCGGTCGCGGGTTCGCGCGGGGGTCGCGGGTTCGAGGGCGGCGCGCGGTCGCGGGTTCGCGCAGGGGTCGCGGGTTCGCGCGGGCGGTGCGGTCGCCGTGCGGGGGTCGCGGTGCGCGGTCGCGGTGCGATTACAGGCGCTCCATTTGATGCACCACATCAGACAAGGAATATTCATCTGCCATTGACTGTAATATGGTATCAGAGCTCTTCGAATGAAGAGCTCTGCTGCGCTCCTCTCCGATCTTTATTTCCCCATTTGCTGTTCTTGGTTATCTTTTCTGTTCTCTTTCAAAATCTTGATTATTAAAGGATACGAATACCAGAGTTATAGAAGGATCCTAATATTAGTTGAGAGTTTTTTCTAATTATCAGTTGTTTCTCTTTATAGAGAAGAATAACCTTTATTTTGTCTTTGTGTATTATGATTCTAGTATTTAATTATTGATTATTTCACTATTTAGTTAAACCTAGAATGAATGTACTACTTGTGTATATTCAGACCATTTGTTTTGATTTTAATAACAAGAAAAAAAAAAGATATTCATTCTCATATCCTTTACCTTCCTTTTACTCTTTTGTTCATCTTTGTTCTCTTTTATTCATCTATGTTCTATTTTATAATATGGTATCAGAGCTCTAGTTGCTACATTTATCTATGGATGAGGTTGTTGATCCCTCACAAGATCTTTCTTCACCTTACCATGTTAGTTCATCAGATAATTCATCATTGAATAGAGTTTACTCTCTCATTACACAACAAAAGAGGCAAGTTTTTGGTGATCAATCAAAGACAATGATTGCTACTAGCAAAGGAGGTTATAAAAACAATGCTACGACCTATGACATGGGTGGTGGATATGGAAGAGGAAGCTATAGAAAAGGATATACTTCCAAAATTTATAGTATAGTGGAAAAACAGGGAATACCATTGATACATGCTATAAAAAGTGTGGTTTTTCACCTCATTTTAAATTTAAAAATCAGTACCATCATTAGAGTCATGCAGCCTTTCATAATACAAAATTTAACAATAATGAGCACAATCATGAAGGTTCAAAGTCGGAAGTGGAGTCTCAACAAATTGGTTTTACTCCTGAGCAGTATCAAACATTGTTAGCTCTTTTACAACAAGTCAAATCCAGTGACAATGTTTTAGTCAAGTCTCTGTTATTCATTCCAACATGATAACACAAACTGGTAATAACTTTATTTCTTCTTTTAGTTCTTGGATTATTGATAGTGGTGCTAATGATCACATTTGTTCATCCTTAACTTACTTCACTTCATATCATCAAATTGATCCTATTTATGTCAAATTACCAAATGGAAATCAAGTCATTGCCAATTATTTTGGAAGTGTTTTTCTCAATCAAAATCATGTCATAGACAATATTTTGTATATTCCTTGCTTCACTTTTAATCTTCTTTCAGTAACAAAATTGATTGATAAACTATCTTGTGTTCTTACCTTTGATTCTAATGGTTGTCACATTCAAGACAAAAACTCTTGAAAATAATTGGTTCTGCTAAGATGCAAGATAGACTTTATATACTCAGGATCCCATCTTACCAGAAACTTCAAATTAAACTCCTTGAATCTACACACACCATCAATATTGTTAATGTCAATGCTAGTGATCTAGAAACCCTTTGACATTTTCGATCAGGTCATATTTCAAATAAATGTATTGATTTTATCAAGAATAAATTTCCTTTTTTTAAATATAACAAATCTTTTGTTTGTGATGTTTGTCAATTTGCAAAGCAAAAAAGACTTTCTTTTCCTATTAGTACATCTAAATCAAAAAAAATGTTTTGATTTGATTCATGTAGATGTTTGGGACCATACCCAATACCATCAATTCATGGTCATAAATATTTCTTGACCATAATTGATGACTATTCAAGGTACACATGGATTTTTCTTTTGAAACAAAAATCTGAAGTTGTTAAGGTTTTCGAAAATTTTGTTATTTTTGTTCAAACATAGTTTGAGACAACAAAAAAAATAATAAAAAGTGATAATGGAACTGAATTTTTCATGACTAATTTTTTTGTCACTAAAGGAATAATACATCAAACATCATGTGTCAATACTCCACAACAAAATAGTATAGTTGAAAGCAAACATGGTCATTTATTAGATGTAGCAAAAGCTCTTATGATAGAATCTCATTTACCCAAAATTTATTGGTCATATTCTGTGATACATGTTGTGCATATTATAAACATGCTTCCCACACCTGTTTTAAACTACTCTTCTCCTCATGAAATGCTTTTCAAAACTGATGCAGATTTTAATGGATTAAAGGTGTTTGGTTCTTTATGTTATGCTAGCACTTTTTCAACAAATAGAATAAAATTTGATCCAAGAGCATAAAAATGTGTTTTTATTGGTTTTCAAAGGGGGACAAAAGGATATTTTTCTTTTGTTAAATATTCAATCAAGAGAAATTTTGTGTCTAGGGATGTTGTCTTTTATGAACATGTTTTTCCATACCAAAGGGTTCAAGATACTAGCAATGAAACTAACAGTCATGACATTAATGATCAAATTTTGTTTGTTGAAGATCAATATGTCTTAAGTCAACCATCACAAGCCATTCTTGCACCTTGTGATAATACACCTTGTGATAGTGTTGAACATAACAGTGATAATAATTTGAGTCAAAAATTGAGATTTCAGAAGAAGATTGTTCCCATATAGACCAAAACCTCAATGAAAATCATGATATAGAACAAAGTTCTGAATCAGATCCATCTGTCCGAATGAGCACAAGAATAAAAAGACCACCTGAATATTTAAAGGATTATCATTGTAATCTTAATGTTTCCAGTACATCTTCAAGAGTTAAATATCCTTTGAATTTGTATTATCTTATAACAATTTATCATCTTCTTACAAATCTTTTGTTATGTTTCTTTCTTAACATATTGATCCAAACACTTATTCTGAAGCTGTGAAACATGACTGTTGGAGAAAAGTTATACAATGTACAATATCTGCTTTAGAGTCAAATCAAACTTGGGAGACTGCTCTTCTGCCTAAGAACAAAGCTGTCATAGATTACAAATGGGTATTCAAAATAAAATATAAGGCTGATGGGACAATTAAAAGGTATAAAGCAAGGTTAGTGGCAAAGGGATATACACAAACAGAAGGCATTGACTACCTTGATACTTTCTTAGCAAAGATGAATTGCTTCTTTCTTTAACTTTTATTTATAATTGGGAATTGAAACAATTAAACATAAATAATGCCTTTTTACATGGAGATTTGAAAGAAGATGTATACATGGTTGCTCCTCCTGGATTGACTTCTATTCCACCAGGAAAAGTTTGTAAACTAAAAAAGGCTTTATATGGCCTTAAGCAAGCCAACAGAGAATGATTTGCCAAACTATCATCATTTTTGCTTTCTATGGGATATACTCAATCTATGAATGATCATTCCTTGTTCAATAATTCTTCTGAAGGATCTTTTACAACATTATTGGTATATGTGGATGATATAATATTGGCAGAAAATGATAAAGAAGAGATTGCTCGAATCAAACAAGCCTTGAATCAGACATTCAAGATTAAAGATCTTGGGAGTTTAAAATATTTTCTTGGTCTAAAAGTAGCAAGTAAGACAGGAATAATGGTAAATCAAAGAAAATATGCATTGGAATTATTAACAGATGTAGGTCTTTTAGTTGCAAACCTGCACCCACTCCTATTGATAATCATGAGAAATTCTCTTATACTAGAAGTGTTCCTTTCACAGATATTCAAGCCTACAAAAGATTGATTGGAAGACTTATGTATCTCACTAATACCCGACCTGACATAACATTTTCTGTGCAACAACTTTCTCAGTTTCTTTGTTAAGCCTACAATTGCTCACTATAATGCAATGATTAGAATTCTCATATATATCAAAGGGGCTCCAAGTCTTGGTCTATTTTTCTCTTGCACTACTTTTGTTCATCTCAAAGCCTTTAGTGATAGTGATTGGGGCACCTCCAGTGATTCAAGACAATCAGTGACTGGTTTTAGTGTGTATCTTGGGAATTCTCTCATATCTTGGAAATCAAAGAAGCAAGGAACAATATCAAAGAGTTGAGTTCTTGTGAAGCTGAATATAGGATAATGGTCACTATTACATGTAAAATTCAATGGCTAACTTATCTTCTTCAAGATTTCAAAGTTCATTTTGAGCAACCATCTCTTTTATACTGTGACAATGACTCAACAAGATACATTGCAGCAAATCCAGTTTTTCACGAGCGTACAAAACATATAGAAATAGATTGTCACGTGGTCAGGGAAAAATTAAAGAAGGGTCTCATCCTTTTGTTTCTCATTTCCACCATAAAGCAACTGACTGATATTTATACCAAAGTTTGAAGTCCTCAATCTTTTAAGAATATTTGTTCCAAGCTGGGTCTCATCAATATTTGCTCCCCAGCTTGTGGCGGGATACTAAAGGATACAAATACTAGAGTTATAAAAGGATCCTAATATTAATTGGGAGTCTTTTCTAATTATCAGTTGTTTCTCTTTACAGGGGAGAATAATTGGGTGTCTCTTTTTTAATTATCAGTTGTTTCTCTTTATAGAGGTGAATAACCTTTATTTTGTCTTTGTGTGTTATGATTCTATTATTTAATTATTGATTCTTTCCCTCTTTAGTTAAACCTAGAATGAGTGTACAACTTGTATATATTTAGACCATTTGTTTTGATTTTAATAACAAGAGAAAAGAGACATTCATTCTCATATCCTTTACCTTCCTTTTACTCTTTTGTTCATCTTTGTTCTCTTTTATTCATCTCTTCTCTTTTGTATTTTATAATGTTGTTGGAGATCCCACATCAACTAGAGATTAGGACATTTCATTGTATACAAGTGGGTGCAAACCTCACCTCATGAGCCGGTTTTATGGGGTTGAGTTAGGCTTAAAGTCCACTTTGTAATATGGTATCAAAGCCATTTTCGAGCCTATCCTAGCGAGTGTTTGTTGGGCTTTTCAGGCCACCCGTTACCGGGTCGTTATCGGATCACCCATAATATATTATCTCACGCATGAGTTGTCACTCTCGGCGTGAGGAAGTATGTTAGAGATCCAACATCGACTAGAGATTAGGAAATTTCATTGTATATAAGTGGGTGCAAACCTCACCTCATGAGCCGATTATATGGAGTTGAGTTAGACTTAAAATTCACTTTATAATAATTGGGTTTCGAAATCTCTTAGGCAGTGTCTAACAAAAACCGTAGTCTTCATACTCTTAATAGTAGTCAGTCTATTACATCCAATTTCTCCAAAGACTTTATATGATTGATCTTTCTAGATCAACCCTTTTATGAGTTGAAAGATTATTAGGTCATCCATGACAAGAAAGTGGGAAAACATTAAAATCAAAAGACTTAGTAGTTGATCATTAAAGTCTTATCCAATATATGAGTTTGAAGATTAACACACCACACAAAGAAAGGAAAAAAAACAAAACTATCTATAAGATTGAATTATTGATTTTCCTCATGTAATCCATTATATAAAAATGTATGAAAGAAATAAGTAAGAATCGTATATTTAAATAAATAGTTAATTTTTGTCTAACAATATTTTTTTACAATTAACTAATTCCTTAAATCACTTTTAACGTATTTTTTTTTAACTTGATTTCCAAGAATTACTCTTCTAAATTATTACTGAACCCCATTTCAAAGACCCCCTTCATAAATAAAGTTTTCAATCTCTAGCTATATATTTAAAGGACTCTGAATTTAGGCTCCACTTTCTTTTTCACATTGTTTTTGTCATTTTTCTATTAAACTTACCCAGTCAAGTTTTGAGGTCTATTTAATTAGCAATGCACTCTCATACTTACCTATTATTTATGTATTATTAGAATAAAATAAATTATTAAATATTAATTAAATTTAATAATAAAAAATAATTAATCACTATATTAATTAAATTAGATATTATTTTAAAATAAAAAAATTATTTATATTTAAAATGATTTTATTATTAATAAAAATATTTATAAAACAATCTAAATTTATATCTTCTAATTTTAGTTACTAATATTTTATATTTTAAATTAATTTTTAAAAAATTAGTTTAAAATATAAAATAGTAAATAGTAATTTTTTATTGTAATTTTTTATTAATAATATATAAATTATTTTAAATATTAATTTTTTAAAATTTATAAAATAATTTTTAATTTAATCAAATAATAACTAATTATTATATTATTTAAAATTAAAATTTTATTTAATATTTTTCTTATAATATTATACACCAAGTTACATTAAAGTTTTTTTCCACAATATTATTTAGTTAGACAGTAGAATATTCTAAGCGATAGAAAACTAGAATAAATATACAAGTCATCAAAATATATTTTATAAAGATGTTTCTTCTTTAATACAATATTGCTTGAAAAATTATTATTTTAACTATTTTAATTTTGAAGTCAAGGTTGAGTGCTAGTTTTTTCACATAAAATTAATTATAGGGGAGAATAAAACAAAATTGTAAAATACTCGTGAAATTTTACATTTATGATTCACTATGATTTTTTTTTTTTAAAAGTTCGATCTATTTTTCATATATGATTTATTTAAAAAAAAACAGAACGACCTTCAAAACAGTGTTATAATTTTAAAAAAAAATTATTTATCCCTCAGTCTTACCATATTTTTTTTAAACACTAATTATTCAAACTTTTTTATGGTAGAACTATTTCATGCAACTTTGTATATGAAAGGAAAAGACCCATTTATTTATTTTTGGTGCTGGAGATTTAGAGATAAAATATTGACCTTAGAAACAGGAAAAGTGTAAGATAATTTTTTAAAAGAATAAAAATAAAAATAGAAATTTTTAATTTTAATTTTTCTTTAATATATGTAAATCAGAATTTTAATTTTTTATTATTTTATTTGATAAAAAAATTTATTTCTCTAAACTCTTTATCTTCATATTTTCTTACCTTTTCTTTTAAGTACAGGTACAATTTCTTATATTTTCTTTGATCAAAACTTGTGTGCAAACAATAAAGTTTAGGATAATTTGAATTGATCACAGCTTTTTGGAGTAAGTTTTCTTTTTCTTCGGTCTCTACTTTTCTTTTCTATTTTTTTTTCTTTAGTTATATGCATAAGTATCTCCGTTGCATATGAGATTTGAGCTGATCATATTAGTCCTTGTCAGTGTGAATCTTTAGTGATATTTTTTTATTTTATTTATGAATTACGTTTTCTAACAATAGGTTGGTCTTTATTAGATTTTTAACACTAAACTTTCCTTAATCCTGATATAATTTATTTTTTTACCGGACGAATCTATTTTGGACATAATGACCGACCGAGACAGAGAACACCTTAAGTCACGCATTAAATAAGAGTAACTACAGTTACGATAAACATTTAATTAGCCATGATCATATCCTAAATATGTGAGAAATATCTCTGCAAAATCAATTGAATATTGATTAACTAAAAGACGTTGCAGATATTCCTTAAATACCAATATATCTCCCTATTAATTAGGGATCACGAGTTAAAAATTGATATATGACCCATCATGGAGAAGACCCATAACTAACACTATAAATAAAACCTCTGCAAAGTTGTAAGTTACGTTTTTTACTTTGCAAGAACACACCCAAAATACTAATACTGATTTGAGCGTCGGAGTGCAATCACAGGTACCCCCGATCGCCTGAGTTCAACCGTGAAAGAAAGAAGGTTGAAGATACCCAGCAGACCGCCAACAGACATCGACATGTCACCAAATTGTGTTACCTGGGTCCCCCCTCTCTATATAGGTACAATTGGTGCCCACCGTGGGATCGAGGTAATAACTTAATCTTCGGCAACAAAAACAAGCAACCATGGTCTCAACAAGAAACAACGTTGATCGCATAACGGATAAAAAAGAAGCCATGATTCCAGCCCTTCAGGCACAAATGAAAGAAATGCGTCAAAAAAGTGTTGTGGATCAACTACACAATAAGGAAAACCAGTGTCGTCATGCAGAGGAAATGTCCCTCCTAAGGGAGCAAAAAAAATCCTTACAACAACGTTTCAAAGGTCATGAACGAGAAGGGTAGTCTCATGCTCCAACAACCATCCCAGCTAATCCAAATCCACAGCCGTCACCCACTCTCCAAACAAATCAGACACACCAAAGCTTCAGAATCCATACTGCTCCAGATGATGAAGAAGACATTAGGGGACACCCATTCACAGAAGAGATAATCGAAACACCACTCCCTTCCAAGTGGAAAGGGTTGACTATTAAATTGTATGATGGTTCCACTGACCCGGACGAACGTTTGAATGTCTTCATAAAAAGAAATGACTTTGTACATGACTAACAAGTTTGTCTGGTGTAAAGTCTTCCTTACTACTCTTCAAGAGGGACTGCTGGGATGGTTCACAACCTTTCCTCCTAATTCTGTGGGAAATTTTAGGGTCCTGGCTACAAAGTTCACCACATAGTATGCAAACGAGTTGACCTCATCACACCTCCTTGTTGTCCCTTCTCAATGCAAGAAAAGGGAGAAACCCTTTGGGCGTTCATGGACAGATTCAACAAAGTATGTATGGGTATTAGAAATTTAATTCCCGAAATTGCGATGCATCACCTAGTCGGCGCTATCCGCCCCGACCAGTTCACTGAAAGTCTAATCAAAAGACTAGCCCAGAACATGAAAGAATTGTGTAATCGCGCCACTAAGTTCATGCAGATAGAGGAACACATTGACTATCACAGTGGAAGGCCTAAACAAGGTGAAAAAGAAGGACAAAGACAGAAGTAACCGACCTGTGTCAGGTCGGAATGACAGCTTCAAGGAAAACTGAGGGCCTTGGTTTAACAGTTACACCCCCTAGTTGTCCCCATCGGAAGAATCCTAGATGCTTTACAAGTCGAATTGATCCCGACCTTGAAGCAATCACAGACCCTGCAAAATGCTGACACCTCTAAGCGTTGCCAATATCATCGTAATTATGGACACACAACCGAAGGGTGCCAAGCATTAAAGGATAAAGTATAAGAACTCCTCTAAGCGAGACACTTTCGTCAGTTCATTAAAATCGACTCTTCCACACACCTTCGATCCCCTCAAAGGACCGACAACCCCCTAACGAACATAACGACCGACCTGGACGAGAAAACCCACGTCGCCACGATGACAATAGACGTCCCACACAACATAGGCGAAGTGAGACCCTAGTCAGAAGGACTAGACAACGGAGTGAGAGTCCTGAAAGAAATAATAAAACCAGATGCAGAGTCCAGGAGGTCATCAACACCATCATCAGTCCTATATCACTCGGCATCCCTAGTGATGTTTATTATATAGCAGGAGGCTTTGCAGGGGACGGATGTTCAAACTCAGCAAGAAAGAAACACCTCAGAGCCATTCAGTCGGTTCACTCTACGCCAGTCCGACCGCGACCACGTATGCCCCCAATCACGTTCACTGATGAAGATTTTACCGCCATAGATCCAACATAAGACACCCCAATGGTAATCACTGTAGAAATAGATAAATTTATAATTACCAAAGTGTTGATCAACCAGGGCAACTCCGTAGACATTCTGTATTGGAAAACATTCCAGAAGATGAGGATCCCCGAAACTGAAATCCAACCCTATTACGAGCAGATCGTTGGGATCTCGGGCGAATGAGTAGACACTAAAGGATATATTGATTTGTAAACCACGTTTGGCGAGGAAGGGTGTCTCAGCAAAACCATTAAGGTCAAGTATTTGTTGGTCAACGCAAACACCTCATATAACATACTACTTGGACGTCCCTCTATCAACCGTCTAGGGGCAATAGTCTCCACCCCACACTTACCGATGAAATTCCATCTGCAACCGGAGATATTGCACAATCCACGTTGATTAAAAAACTGCCCGGGAATGATGTGTAGCAAGCTTGAAGGTGAAACCTACCAAGAGTTTATACAAATCACCACCACGCGGCTGGTCTCCTAGAAGACTAGGGCGATCAACGGAGAAATACTCCCAAGATGAGCAGTCAAGAAAACACATGGTGGTACTTGTAGACTTGGAACCCCGACTGAACGATGTTCATATGGAAGCAAGCGAGGATCTCCAACCCTTGCCTCTTTACGATGATGAGCATAAGACGTACATTGGAACGTCTTTAAAATCGGACAATCACAGGTCAATCAACACAACCTTGATAGATAACGCTGACCTTTTTGCTTGAACCACTGCCGACATGCCTGGTGTGAGTTCATAAATTATCATACATCGTTTGTCTGTTTACAAAAAAGCAAGATCGAAGAGGAAAGGCGTAAGGCCGATCGACAAGAAACAAAAAAATTGATGAAAGTCAGCTTTATTAAAACAGCACACTACACTACATGGCTGACTAACGTAGTCATGGTTCAGAAATCAAGTGGTAAATGATGAATGTGTGTAGATTACATCGACCTTAAAAAGCATGCCCCAAAGATTCCTACCCTTTGCTGACCATTGATCGACTAGTTGACGGTGTAGAAGGCCATCACATTCTCAGTTTTCTCGATGCATACTCAGGATACAATCAAATTTTGATGCATTCAAGAGACAAAGAGAAGATGGCCTTCACGAACGACTCGGGAAACTTTTATTACGAGGTCATGTCGTTAGACTTTAAGAACGCGAGAGCCACATACTAGCGACTAATGGATTATGTTTTCTAAGACATGATTGGACGAAGTTTCAAAGTATACGTAGACGACATTGTTGTCAAATTCGATTCATGCAAACAACACATAGAAGATTTGCAAGAAGTCTTTCGAGCCCTTTGAAAACACCGCATGCGCTTAAATCCCGACAAGTGTGCGTTCGACGTGGAAGGAGAAAAATTTCTAGGCTTCATGCTCACCCACTGATAGCTGTCGTTTTGCTGTCAAATTAATATGATTCTAGCGTAGACTTGTATAACACTAGAGAGATGATAGTATAATTGTGGAAAAATGTCCCCAAGTCGTCTCCCAACGAATCAGTTGATCAGGGTTTAAAATCTATCTGCAAGCAATAAAAGTAAGCAATAACAATAAAGATGAAAAGGGGGTTTGAGATAGTTGTGCAAAAAATATAAAAGAGATTAAAATAGAAAATAAAAAGCGGTTGATCCCAAGTTCTTCCACCATTGAATTCTTCACAGGTTCTCAAAAGATTAATCTTTTCTCAATCCTCCAACAGAGATAAACCAGATTGAACATGCGCCAATCTAATTCAACTGAAACTCACCAGTAAAACATGCTTCTACTAGTTTAATCAATACCCACTTTGTTCCATGCGTATACTCTATGGGAATGCTTACCTCCTCTCTCTTGAATCATGCGCCCAAGAAATTAATTAGAACAATGCGAACTAACTAAGAAACCAAAGTTTAAGACAAGGAAGACTCTCAATCATGCGTTCAAGTACAACCTCTCACAAAAACTAGTTTTCCAGGAGATTAGACAATAAAAACAACTGTTATAGAGAATTAAAAATCGAAACTTTTATTGAACAAAACCTCAGAACTCAATGGGAAATTACAAAGGAATCAACAAAAAAGGTTTAGCCTTCCATGCGGAGGCAAAACAAAAGAATTACTAAGAAAATAAACTAAGAAAACCCTATGAAGCTCTCCCTTTTCTCCTTGATGCTTGTGTCCTTTTATAGGCTTTTCTGCTCCAAGGATCTTGAGAGAATATTGTAGTTTATATTTTGTTAACCGTTTCCATCTTTCCAAAATTCTTGTATTTTGCAGAAGATTTGCTTCCAATTCTGTTTCTGAGATATTGTAGATTTTATTTTCTCTTTCTTCTCCTCAGAATTTGTTACCTGTTTTGGTTCAAGAAGCAACTTGGACTTTTGCATATTTGGCCCATTCACAAAGGTAGATGCTTCCTCCGGATAATTTACTCTAAAAACATAAAATTAACAATAATAATAGTTAAGGCCCAAATAAACCCAATTATAAGAATATTAATTAAAACAATGAATTTATTTATTATTATAGTCCAATAATCTATAAATAAGGCTAGTGAGTGTGAATAAATATATGCTCATTACCCACCGAGGCGTAAAAGCAAACCCTGAAAAATGTAAAGCTATATCCGAAATGCAGAGCCCCGACAACATTAAAGAAGTTCAGAGATTGATCGGACGACTCACTACACTCTCCAAATTTGTGCCAAAATTGGCGGAAAGGACTAAGCCTATTGTTCAAATGCTATGTAAAGCGTCCAAGTTTCAATGGACGGACGAATGCGAGAATATATTTCTCCAACTTAAACTTTTCTTGGGATCCCCGCCGGTCATTCAGAAGTTGGTCGCTGACGAACCAATAATTGTCTATCTCGTCGTTTCGAAAAACGCAATCAGTGCAACCCTAGTCCAAGAAGTGGATAGAACAGAATGACCCATCTACTTTGTCATCTGAGTCCTCCGCGGTGCAGAGAACCGATATCAGATGATAGAAAAGGTTGCACTCGCTTCGGTTGTCACAACTCGATGAATGCGCATGTATTTTCAAAATCATCGGATCATAATCAAAACTGACTATCCCATTATGAGAATACTGGCGAAACCAGATTTGGTCGGACGAATGATAGACTGGGTTGTTGAGTTATCAAAATTCCACATCCAATACCAACTGAGGGGAGAAATTAAATCGCAAGCTCTGGATGATTTTGCAGCTGAATTTAGTCCCCTTCCAAATGAAGAAAATAAATCTCCATGGATCCTGCACGTTGATGGCTCTTCCAACAACAAGTTGTGCGACGCAGGAGTTGTACTAGAAGGACCGAGAAATCTCCTTATTGAACAAGCTCTGAAATTTGATTTCAAAGCATCCAATAATCAAGCTGAATACGAGGCAATTATAGCTGGCCTTAACGGCTATCATCACGAAGAATGTTGAAAATTTTGTTTGGAAAAATATTGTTTGTCGGTTAGGATTTCCACATGTATTCGTCACTAATAAGGGCCGACAATTCACTGATCAAGGACTAGCCGAGTTTTACGAAAATCTTGATATCAAACATATCACCAACTTAGTTGAACACCCACAAACCAACGACCAAGCCAAAGCCGCTAATAAAGTTATTCTTAATTTACTGAAAAAGAGGTTCGGTCCAGCTAAAGATAAGTGGACCGAAGAACTTCTAGAAGTCCTATGGGCCTACCGATGTACGCCGCAATCCACCACTAAAGAAATATCATTTAGTTTGACTTACGGAACAGAAGCCATGATCCCATTCAAGGTAGGAGAACCTTCTCTGCGACGACAGATATTGGATCTGAACCTCAACAAAGAAAGCTTGTTGGTCGGCCTTGACCTCATTATCGAGTTACGAGACAAAAGCAGGATCAGAGAAGAGGCATGCACACAGACGGTATAACTTAAAAGTAAAGCCAAGGAATTTCTAGAGAGGTGACTTAGTGTGGCGAATGCGCAGCGACAAACGAAAGGCTGGAGGCAAATTCTCAAGCAACTGGAAGGACCGTTCCGTATTGCCGACATAGCAGCCGACGGTGCTTATTACTTAGAATACTTGTTAGGAAAAATTGTGTCAAGAACGTGGAACGCCACACATCTAAAATTGTATTCCTTGCTCGATTGTTTTATCCCTAAGGAGGGTTTTCGATCGAGAAGGTTTTAACGAGGCACTTTAAACACTTTAATCATCTTATCTCTTTCTCTTTATATTTATATTGCCACAGCAGGTTAGAACATAAGGAGTTCCAACTCTAATTGCATTTATTAAAGGATTATTCCTCAAATAACCCACGAAATATGACCAGAATTAAAATTATCGAGAAACCCAACTCGATTCGTGCACCTTTTATCGGCCAGATCGATCCGTACCATCTTAGTTATCGCCTCAAGTGGTCAATACAACATATATATCACACCCTGCAATCAGATTTAAACGATGCATTGATTTTACCGCTCGGTCGGTCAGAACAACATATTTTACCATTTAGGGTTCAGGGTTTACGCATACAGACATAAGTCAGTCGGCGAATCATGTGAATGCAAACAAGAAAATAAATTGTTCAAAGAAAAATAAAAGTTGTTCAAAATCTCTTCAAATGACGGCTCTGGCTCGATCGCCTCGATGCGATTCGGTTCATCCTTTGTCTCTTCCATGACAGTATCAGCATTCCCGCCGAGTGGCACGAGCTTTCCATTCACCCCGTCCTTGTTTAAATCATAATGAGAATCATCCACTGGTACGCAATGGTAAAATGCTACATGTCGGACACCTTGCTGAAAGCTCTCTTCATTTATCCACAACATGAACTCATGGCATATTTCCAGTTCGGCAGCAAGAGCCTTCTCCTTTACCTCGACATCAACCTTTTGTTTTAAAAGTTGGTTTCTCTCGGCCTCCACCCTAGCAAGGTCCGACTTCAAACCCTCTTGCACTTCCTCGACCACCAATTAATCCTGCCACATCTTTTCTCTACACGCCTCAACAGTTTCCAAGGCCACCTTAAATGAATTGTCCGCTTTGCCAACTCGGTCCTCAACTTAGGCACTAGCACTGCACTAGTCCTTTTTAATTCTTCACCAAGTGCCTTGCTGACCACAGTGGCTCGGCTTTGCAACTCTACTAATTCCTCTATAAAATTTCTGGTGGGAATGGCCGCCAAAACTCCTTCATCCTCAGGAAGCAAGTTGAATTGCACAGCCTGTGCCAGTTGCAGCGAGGGACTTATCATTGAAGGCTTTTTGATAGATGACTGCCTTACCCCAACACCGGCTTAGGCCTTGGACGGTTGGCCTCTCTTTCGGTTGACTACCGACGAAATCGGAGTTGCTTCAATCGAAATAACGACTTTGTCCTTCTCGGCCGCCATTAAACTTCCAAGCTTCTGATTGGCTGCTTGTCGCTTGGGACTATTCATGAAACTACTCAAAGTCGGATCCATCCGTAGGATAATATCTACAAGGTACATACAAAATTAAACCACGTTAACATAACAAATACACAGTCAGATACAAGAAATCTATGTACCATTGAAATCTGCCCACTTCTTGGACGACCCATGTAAAGTTATCAGCTCTCAGGTGGACAGTTTATAAGGAAGCCGATCAAACACTACTAGGATAGACTTATCCAACGGTGACATGGACGACCATAACCAGTTACCGAGCTGGGTCGGATTCTCTATCTAATGGAAAGGGAATTTTGTTTGCCCCTCCGCATTATAGAAGAAATCACGGTCGTTCGGCTCCACAAAGATTTTAAAATATTTTTCCTTAAAAGTTTTGTACGATGTTGTATAAGAAGCAAATCGAACGTTCCCCGGTCGACTAGATAAGGATAACCAACTCACGAAAGTAGTCGGGCGAGTATTGTAATAATACAAGAAGGCTTGAGGTGTGGGAATAAGCTTAAAAAGGTCACAAACCACTTGGAACGCTTGAAGGGTCGTCCACGAGTTAGGATGCAGTTGGGTAGGTGCCACATTGAGGATTCGAAGGACCCCATGGTAAAATCATCGAAAGGTAGAGTTATATGCAGGTGGGCAAAGAAAGTATATATACAAAGAAAAAATCTTGCGGTACGTTTTTCCGACCGTGGCATACGTGGTCGGTAAGACCATAAATATCGGCCATTACCGCATCAGTTGGACAATCGGGTCTTATAAGCGAATTCTTAGACAAAATCTGGTCTAAATTATCAGAAACCCTCAACCTAGTGGGAATTTTTAAAACAGATGGATCGACCCAATCGTAGCTTGGACCGTCCGACGACTGACTCAAACCACTATTCTCTCTCACAATACCAGACGCAGTCCTAGTCACATAAGATTCTATATTCACAACATTATAAGAAGAATCCACAAAAGAAGACATTATTGACCTGGGAATTCGACCACTAAAGAAGAATGTTGGTAGACTCGGCACTCGGAGCAAACGACACAAGTTCTATGAGTGACAGAGAAAGCGTAAACCCCACCACGTTACAAGAATGCCCTATTTATGGCAAGTCAAGTAAGAGAGAGAGTATCTCACCATTTGATCGGAACCATTGATCTAACATCATCCAATGGTCAGCACCAAGCGACACAAAATCTCGACCACCAAATACATTTGATGGAACAATGCATCTTGAAACGGTGACTCTACCAAACGTCACATCCCTACCACACATTTAATACTCATAGCGGTCCCATCTAACCTCGGGAACTCCAACAGTTTTATTCGACTACCACAAGTCACGCATTAAATAAGAGTAACTACAGTTACAATAAGCATTTAATGAGTCATTATCATATATATATATATATATATATATATATATATAGAGAGAGAGAGAGAGAGAGAGAGAGAAAGAGAGAGAGAAAGCAAATGCAAATGCAAAATCTTAAGAGAAAATAATCTATCAAGACAATGAAAGGAGCAATTTGGAAGAATAGAAAAGCATTGAAGTTTATCTTCCAAATCAGGCCAAGTGTGTAGGGGATTCAATCAGATTGTGGTATTGGTGGAATGTCAAGAAGACTACTTGCAGCTTTTGTAGAACTTGATCACCTGTCACATTCAGAGCAAAGTAGTAGTAGATAGTGCAGAAGTCGTGCCAAGCACCTTTTTGGTGATGATTAGATTGGTAGCTGCATATATGCACATGGTGATGACCTTTATGTGTAGTGTTGGTTAAACAAGAATGCAGGTTTTGATGCATAAATCTGTTAGTGTATGTTGGAAACTTATACATTTTTAAACTTATACGCTATTGAAATAGATAGTTAGGTGGTGTGGACTTTGATTCTATATAAGAGTTGAGACACCCCAAAAGTGTCTCTCTTAGTTCATTAATTTTTTGCTGGAAAAAAAAGAAACACATTTTTTCTTGAACAATTAATAAAAGAACGAAAAGATTTTGTTAAAAAAAAATAACATACATATATTTTACAAATAATTATAATAATATAATAATATTTTAAATTAAAAATAGCTAGATCCTTTAATCTCATTTTTCTCAAGAAAACACCCTTTTTTTTATTAACGGTCTAAAAAATGGTAGTTTAATAACTTTTTTTTTTTATAGTGAAGTATTGATACATGAAACATCTTTCTCTCTCATTTTAAATTATGGTATGCAACACTCCAAGATGCAAAGGATGTGATCTCAAACTTCCAAAAGTTACTCTAAAAAACAATCAAACTTTCTATTTTTATTTTAAATGAAATATTATTTCATATACTTTTTTATTTACATTTTATTAATGCTGTCTGAATTTATTCGTGTTTTAGGAATGTGACTGATTTTACTGGTTTATTCTTCGTGTATAAAAATAGGGAATTTTGTTTTATAATATATAATTTCTGACATCAAATGAAATTATTTTATATTTTGATCATTGTAAGACTATCGATATATGATGCAAGAACATTGGAAATCAAAGGTGAGTAAGAGTTTTTACAGCATTAAAGATGATTGGAAGTTTTATATATTTTTAATTAATAAGTTGGAAAAGTTGGATTTGGAGAGAGTATATGTGTGTTTTTGGCTTGACATAATATCACGTGAGTAAATTGATAAATTTATTTAACTTGGGATATTGAAAAAAATACTGAAACAGAAAACAAATGAAAACAATAAAAAATTATAAATATGATATTAATAAAATTTTAAAACATCCTATGGACACATGGATAAGATATCAACCCCAATCTTACAGAAATCAGAATACCAAAAAATAAAACAATATAATCCACAGCAATGAATTTAATGACAAACAAAACATCGATTGCTTGAAGAAGATTGGCCCATATAGTTGATGTGGCTAAAAGATGCAGTGTCAGAAGATTGTCTCACACTTGGTGTAATGAAGAACATATCTTAGTCATCCATTGATGCATTGTAAAATTCAAAACATAACCTTACACTCAAATTTTTCTCTCTTTCAGTTCTCCTTACATCAAAAAGCTTGTATTATCAATGAAAAGAACTAAACAGAAAGAACACATCATACGAATTGATACAAGGGAAACCTGTTCACATTTTAATGGCTAGAATTCACCTTGTAATGTCTCTCTATTTAGCAGCTAAAAGGTAAACTCATGATTTATCAAGTAACCTTCTAACTTTCAAAACTATGGTCACATAAATCACATCTCTCAAGTGGTCAAGAAAATGAAAACAAGCATGCCTCCAAGTTCTGTTGAAGAAAATAATACTGCAAACTCCCCAAAATCCTGCTGCAAATCCAACTCCCATTCCTATATAAAACTCTGATGTTCCAAAGAAATTTCCATCAGTATGTCCAACAGAACCATTCTCTGATGACATCCCTTGCTTGCTTGTGCAGTTATTTGTTATAGGAGGACCACAGAGCTCAGGATTTCCTGTGTAGCTAAGTGTTTCAAAGCTCTGAAGTTGGGTGCTTGTGGGAATTCTGCCACATAAATTGTTGTATGATAGATTCAGGAAACTGAGGAAGGACAAATCAGACAAGCTTTGAGGGATTTCACCTGAAATGTGATTCAAAGCGAGATCAAGGGATTCTAACAATTTCATTTTTCCCATGTCTTTTGGTATCTCTCCAGACAGAATGTTTCTAGACAAGTTCAAAAACCGCAAAGCAAATAGCTTTGAAATTTCAAGTGGAATTGCTCCAGACAGCTTATTACTTGAAAGGTCAATCATTCTCACCAATATGAGGTTGTCTCTGTACTCTAACTCATCCCCTTTGGGAACTAACTCAAGACTTTCCTTGTAGTTGTTATAGCTGAAGTCAGAGCCATATGAATAACTCAAAGGGTTGGAAAAGAATTCATCTTCACCGGCCATTGTCTTCATGTCATCCAAACAATTTGGAATGGATCCTGACAGGCTATTATTGGCAAGATCCAGCACTATAAGAGAAGAAAGTTGGCAGATTTTTTGAGTAATGCTGCCTTTGAAGTTATTGGATCTTAGACGAAGAACTATTAGATATTGCATTTCCCAGATCCAAGTTGGTATTGTTGCAGAAAGTTGGTTATTACCCATGTCAATAAACTTCATTGTAGAGCAATTTTGCAGGGTCGAAGGAATATATTCTGAAAAGCCGTTGTCATTTAACAACAAAGACTCAAGTTGAGACAGATACCCAATGGAGTTTGGAATTTCACCAGAAAAATTGTTAGAACCCAAGTTCAAGTGCACCAAGGCTTGCCAATGAACCCAACAGTGACCAAGATCACCAGACAAGACATTATTTGAAACATCCAGCACACTTAACTTGTTTGTAGCATTTGTCTTTCCACATAATAAGGGAGAAACTGTTCCAGAAATTGAGTTATTGGCAATATTCAGCACTTCAACATTTGCAGACACACTTGGCAATATACCCTTGAACAAATTGGAACTCAGGTTTATGACGCTGGAATTTAAAAAGATGTTAGATACGTCTCCACTTAACAGATTGTTTGACAGATCCAGGAAATCAATTTGAAGACTCCAATTCCAAAACCAACTTGGAACCAAGTCTGCAATACCTGCCTTGGACATTGTCAACACCTTGACAGAACTCTGGTTTTTCAGCCATTCTGGAAACTTTGGTCCTACTCCAAAGGAGCTAAGTAAAACATATTGAAGCTGAAAAGGGGGAACCCATCTAGAGTTGACTCTCAGGAACAAGTTTGTTGAAGATAAACGTAATTCCTTTAATTTCAAAAGTCTTACAAAATGTATCTCCTCTATTGATCCTTCTAAAAAATTTGATGAAAGGTCTAATGTCACTAAATTTGAGAGTGTTCCAAAAGTTACGGGGATATCACCAGTCAGAGAGTTAGCTCCAAGGTTTAATATCTGCAGCTTTTTGAGGAACCCAAAACTCTTAGGAATGGTCCCATTCAGTCGGTTGTGAGCCAGGTTTAAAGTCCTCAAGGATGATAAGTTTGCAAATGATGCTGGAAGTGGACAAATAATGGTATTATTACTGAGATCCAGAACTTCAAGATGCTTGAGCTGACTTAATGAATTAGGAAGGGCTCCACTGAATTGGTTGCCATGCAGGTCTAGAATTTTTATGTTCTGAAGGCTTGACACTATTTGTGGGATTTCTCCATGTAAAAGGTTACTGTGTAAATCAAGTTGGACAAGAGTTGTACTGAGATTGGATAGCCATGATGGGATTTCCTGATTTAGATTATTATTTGAAAGATCAAGGACTTGGAGATATGTAAAGTTGGTTTTTCCTTTTGCTGGTTCCAAGTTATCAATTTGACAGTTCTCCAAGTGTAGTTCTGAAAGAGAAGGAAGTGCACTCAGTACTTGAAGCCAATCAGCTTCTTTATGAAGATCTGCATAACTCAAATCAAGATATTTCAATGAAGAAAGCCTTGACATCCAATTAAGGCTATCTATCTGAAGAGCATAATTGTACCCAAGATTAAGGTGCTGCAGGTTTGATAGATTTCCTAGTTGGTGAGGGATTAGTCCCATGAACCCACTTAAGCTAAGGTCCAAGTATCTCAGGCTCTCCATTGAGCCTAGGAAGCTTGGTATTGGTGTAAGAACAAAATAATTTGAACTCAAGTCCAAACGAGTCAAAGATTTTAGTTCAAGAAGGGAAGGACTAATCTCACCACTCAATTCCCTATAGGGAGAGCCCACAGATGTGTTAAGATTGAGTTCCATGACTTGACCAGTGAAGTTGTTGCAGCGAACCCCTGCCCATGAACAGCAATCTTCTTTTTCAGACCATGATGAAAGCCTGTTTGAAGGGTCTGCTAGTCCATGCTTGAAGCTGAGGAGTGCATTCCTTTCTTTCTCACTGCAACTCCTATTGAGCCCTGCTACAATGCTTGCTCTGAAGTGGAGTGTTGTCAACAAAATCAAGAGAAGAACTTGAGTTGCATATGGTACTGCCATGAGGAAGTGGTAAAATCCACACTTTGTTGGTGCTTGGGTTTTATTACTAAAGGTTATATATCATAGAAGGGTTTGCAATTGAAATTTTTTACCACTAATGGTGGTTGCAGACTTCTGTAGTGATATATAATATATATCTAGAATATAAGTCATTTAGGATTAAAAAATGTCTAACCGGGCCTCCATCTTTATGCACTAGTTTATTTTGTACAAAATTTAGAGAAAGTTCTTTAAGTGTAACAATATTTAAAGAATTGCATCTAGGTTTTCCCTCTAATGCTTTCAGATGAACATTAGCAAACTCCTTCCTAAAATGAATATTCTTACATGTTTTTCTCACCCTTCAGAACATCAACACAACCTTGTTGAATGAGTTTGCGGGTCTTTCTCCTTATATATTGTTCATCTGACTCATCTCCATTCAATGTGAGACTCCTAACCCCACACCTAAATTCCTCATAATCTTTCCCTCAAGTGTGAGTCTCCTAACCCCACACTTGAATTCCTCACAATCTTCCCCTCAAGTGAGTCTCCTAACCCCACACATGAATTCCTCACAATCTTCCCCTCAAGTGTGAGTCTCTTCCACATATTGCAAATACCCCTTCCTTCTAAGAAATATTATACTCACAAGTCTCTCTTACTCGTTTAAAACTCTCCCCATGCGATACCAATTGTTGGATTCGTTAGCAATAACAAAGCAAGAAAAACACAAGAACAAGATTGAAGAAAACACTTTTATTAGCACAAGAGGGTCTATACACAAAGTCTACTCACAATACAATGTGTAGCATCTAAGCTCATAAAGTTTCTATATATTGACCTTAGAATAAGGAGTAATATAAAATCATTCGGAACAAAGTGTTTAAGACAGTTACAACGAACACATATTAGACGGTCTCACTCGTCTTAACACTACTAGAATGTCCCTAGTAAATGGTCTTTTTCTCCTTCACATCAGCTGGTTTAACCAAGTTTGACTAAAAAGTAGACAGTCAGTTGTAGTAAATGATTTAGAGCCAACCATCACAAAGTTGTTAATGAAGACCGAAGGAAGATCCATCGGTAGAAGATTCTTTGACACTTAAGTAAGAGTTAGAGAAACTGTAAAATATAAGAAGTATATGAATATTGAGTGAGTATTCCTTGTGGGATCAATATGTATTTATAAGCTTCTGGGGACTAGGTTGAAATATTTAAAAAATAATTGAGATAAACAATGAATATAGTTAGTTATTGAGTACTTGCAATTATAAGCAAATATGTTATTACACTACAAGAAAATCATCAAATAGAAACCAATTTTTAGAAACCAAAATAATTAGTTGCAATAGTAACTAAATTAGAGACCATTTTAGAAACTAAAACAAAAATTGGTTTCTAAATTAGTTTCTATTATTTTCTATTATTGTTAAATAGTTTCTAAATTGGTATCTAATTAGCAACCAATGTTTTATCTACCAATTATTTAGTTTCTAAATTTAGTCTCTAAAACCTTGGTTGCTAATTAGAGACCAATTTAGAAACTATTTAACAATAATAAAAAATAATAGAAACTAATTTAGAAACCAATTTTTGTTTTAGTTTCCAAAATGGTCTCTAATTTAGTTACTATTGCAACTAATTATTTTGGTTTCTAAAAAATGGTTTCTATTTCATCATTTTCTTGTAGTGTTATATATGTTTTGGTTGAGAGCTTAAGTGACCTCAAACTAAAACATTCATAACTAAGTGTCTTTATCAATAATAAAATATGTATTTTATAAGTCCTAGTTAGTTGTTTTGTTATCATCCAAATTTAATATTATCTAATTTTTAAAGTTTAGATTTTCTTAGACCCATTTCAAGTATATCACAAATAAATATTCCCATCTTTTATCTGTTGTTAGTGATTAGCATATCATATAATCTACCTATTAAGTTATATCCCTTTGATAAGAAATTTAGACTAAGTAACATGGGTTACGTAACAGTTTGACCAAAATGATGAATCACAACGTCTAAAATCCTTGTGTCTAACTTGTAACAAATGTTATTAAGACTATACACTACAAGAAAATCATCAAATATAAACTATTTTTTAGAGACCAAAATAATTAGTTGCAATAGTAACTAAATTAGAAACCATTTTAAAAACTAAAAAAAAAATTGGTTTTTAAATTAATTTCTATTATTGTGAAATAGTTTCTAAATTGGTATCTAATTAGTTACCAAGGTTTTAACTACCTATTATTTAGATTCTAAATTTGGTAGCAAAAATCTTAGTTGCTAATTAGATACCAATTTAGAAACCCTTTAACAATAATATAAACTAATTTAGAAACAAAAAATTTATTTGGTTCCTAAAATGGTCTCTAATTTAGTCACTATAACAACTAATTATTTTTGTCTCTAAAATTGATTTCTATTTCATGATTTTTTTGTAGTGATATAATTAAGACTACAATGTGAAAACTGCCGTAAATGATAGTTTTCCTACTTCACCCAGTGTTCATGTCAATGTTTTATGTCCTGGTTTCATAGCTTTGAATTTTATGGCAAAGATCTCAGTCTTCAACTTTTGTCCTTTTATCATGATGGAAAGAAATCAAATATAAAGGCAAAATATTCGATATATGCAAGAACCGTTTGGTTTGGGTTCTGAAAATCTCACATAATTCCAAATGTTTTGGTAGAAATTGACTTAATTTTTATGAAGAAATATTTGTTGTGCAAGTCAGGGAAGTTGTTCATATGTAATGGGTGCCACATGGACTCATGTACCAACCCATTAAGGCAAGTAGCTTAAGTATTTCAAGGGAATTCTTCCATTCTTACTTTTGAGCTTATAATGCTTCTTAACTCAAATGCTTTCCATTTTGGTGAACTTCTTTTCATTCCTAGTCATCGATTTCATGATTTTTATAATCACCTTTTGGTGAGTGGTATGAAAGTTATGCAGACAAATGATGTGCTAACTCCACTTCTCCATTAATAGCAAGTTGGTAGCAGATTTTTAGTCAATAAAGTAATGCCAATATGTATGACAACTTAATCACTAATTCTTTTTATTGTGGTTTTAGATGACTTGAAAAAGATACCAGTGATTTATATAAATAAATTAGAACATCGGTCATAACTTTAAAAGATCAAAATTACAAACAAATTATAAGAGTTTAATGGCCACATAACTTTAATGCTATTATGTATGTTGGTGTAATGTTTATATTATTAACTAATAAAATTATTCTAAATATATTCTATAATAATTACCACCATATAATAAAATAAGCACATTTAATTAATTTGTTAATATATCACTAGTGTGGTTTATTTTTTAAACTACCATAATAATATATTTAGGAAATAGGAATGTTCTCATGGACTAGGTCATCATGGGGGTGGTTGGAATGTTTATGACCTCTTTTTCTCTTTTTCATATTCGAAGAACAAATGTCTTCAAGATATCAGAAGCACGTTGCTCTCTCTCTGTGCTAGTAAGTAGAAACCCAGTATCAAAGTCATCATCTTCACAATACTTTTCTTTTCGAAACAGAAAAAACTATTTTAGGCTAAGGAACAGAGAAAATAAACTATTTTCACTATTTCTTCTATAAACACAAAACCAAAAAAGAATTCACCAAAGAAATAGTTCAAATGCTTCATAAACTGTTCAGCACAAGCAGTTCCTTGCTGTTTGTAATTTTTTAATTATTTAACTTTCAGGTAAACTTACATATTTTTTTCCCCATTACCTGTAGTTATTTCTTCTCAAATTTGTTCACAGCATTGTGTATTGGTCCTTCAACCTTTCATTAGCAAATTGGACACTAAAGAGATTCTGTCAGAAACAAATTACAAGGAGGAAGTATAAAATGAAAGGCTTCAACACACTTACAGTGTTGGGAAGATGTACTTTTGGAAGATAAAAACAATATGTAAAATATTGGAGGGTGATTAGTAGCGTATTCTTGTCCAAAAAAGCCTTATTACAGAGGGAAATAAAATAAGCTGTTAGTGCACAACTTGCTTATACAAAATTGGAAATGATTTAGATCCTAGTCACAAGCTGGTCTGCTTCAGTGAGTTCACATTGCAACCAAAGAATTTTTTTTCTTCCCAATTTCCACAGTTCTCTAAAACATTACACTACAAAACCTTCTGATAAATTCAATCATGAACAAGACATTTCAGATGTAGCACTAAAACTTAACAATTTCAACCTATAACACTGCTGTGTATATAATCATAAATCTTGTTCCACACCCTATAACTATAAGTCTGTATAATCTATCTCCACCTCACGCATTCATTCATCTGCATTGAGAAATGTATTCCAGAGCTACACCACCACACATGCTAGTGTTAGCAATAACATTGGTGTTGATTATGCATGCAATGGGGGATTCAGCTCAAGAGAAACAGAAATGTGCAGAATCACTGACAGGTGTTGCAACGTGTCTGCCATATTTGGGTGGTGAGGCGAAATCACCAACTGAAGATTGTTGCAGTGGTCTCACGCAAGCCATGACGAGCAACAAGAAGTGCATCTGCGTTATTCTCAAAGACAGGGATGATCCTGACCTTGGCTTGAAGATTAACATCACAATTGCTGTTGGTCTCCCCTCTCTTTGCAAAACACCTGATAATCTCTCACAGTGTCCAGGTATGTCCAAATCAAGCTTTTCTTTTCCTTAAAGAACACTACATTACAGTGTCTTGTTCCATTTTCTATGCAAAGGTTTATAAGCCTTGTTAATTGGTAATTGGGATCGAATGACTTATGGTTTTATTTTTCGTAAGTTGATGGCAACGTGCTATTAAGAGGGACAAAAGTTTTTTAAGGGTATGTTTATGCAATGTGTATTTCAAAGTTGTCTACTTTTCTCTTTCATAACTAGAGAATAACATGTTTGAAAGAGTGGAAAAGTTTCTAAATCTGTCATGTTTTATCTCTTTGAAGCTATTATTTCTGAGTTTTCAACTCTGAAAGTTAAAAATATCTGGGTTTGATTCATCTCAAAATATTCTTGTTTGAAATTATTTGAGCAGCACTTCTGCACTTGGATCCTAAATCACCTGAAGCTCAAGCTTTTAATCAAAAGGGTCAGAACTCCTATGGTGGCTCTACGAGTCCTTCTCCAAGTCCTTCTGGTAGTGATTCTTTCAGAGAAATATTCGATTTTGGATATTATTGTTTTACTTTGAGGTTTAAGTTTAATGGTGTAGTCTTAAAATTTTCTTTTATTTATGATGTTTTATTTTGTTATTCAGCTGAAGGAAGTTCTGAGAATAGTAGAAACCAGGGAACAGATGAAACGGTGACAGTAAAGAATGGTGCATCTTATAAGGGAAAGAGATTGTTACAAAGATTTGTGGCAGCTGCAGTTGCAGGGCTTGTAATTTTTCTTTTTTGAGCTTAGGCCAGATACTACCAAATATAGTAGCAGTGATAAATAAACAGTTGATGAGATGAATTTGGCTTCTGATTTGGGGCATCTTATAATTTGATGTAAATTGTGGATGAGAATGATTTTGATATAAATAGTATTCTCTACTTTTACAGTGGTTATTAACTTATAAGAAAATATGATATATGTAAAGTAGTTTAATCATAAAAAAATGGGCAAGAGTAAAAAGCTTTAAATCTTATTTCATAATTTTTTTATTTACAATTTATTAATGCTGTATGAATTTATTCATTTTTGTAGGAATGTAATTTCTTTTACTGGTTTGTCCTTCGTGTATAAAAATAGGTCATTTTGTTTTAAAATAAATAATTTCTAACATCAAATGAAATTATTTTATGTTTTCATAATCGCAAGACTATCTATATATGATGCAATAACTATTAGGCAGATAAGTTTACATTTTGATATAACAGATACTCATACGTTACTCATATCTCATGCATCCATATTGAATCTCATATATTCAAGATACTCTCTTTTTTCTCCTTTTTCTTCTAACATGGTATCTAGAGCTATCTTTTTTCCATGATCCCTTCTTCATCGTCTTCTTCCTCTATTCTTTCTTCACCCACTTCGCCAATGGCGTCTCCTTTACACCATATTTTTCTACCCCGATCACACTAAAACTTACATATGAAAATTTTCTGATTAGGAAACAACAAATATTTGCTACTCTTTGTGGTATGGATCTCATGCATCTCCTAGATGGTACTAATGTTCCATCAAAGTTTCTTTCATCCGAAGATCAAGATCAAGAACCCACCATCAACCTTGTTTTTCTACTCTATCATAAGCAAGATCATATTCTCGTTGCCTGGTTGCTGGCCTCCATGTCCTCCTCCATCTTAACCAAAATGGTTGGTCTAGAATCCTTTGCTGCTATTTGGACGCGCTTATCCACATACTATGCCTCCCACACAAGGGCCACCATCAAGAAGCTTCGTCTTCTTCTTCGCACACCCAAGAATGACAGAACCATTACCAACTACCTTCTTGATATCAGAAAAACTATCGATTCTCTGTTTTCCATTGGTGCTTCCGTTTCTAATATTGAACACATAAACGCCATTCTGGATGGTCTATCGGGGGAATACGATGGTTTCATCATCGCTGTTCTCTCGCGTTCTGATCCTTACACCGCTGACGAGCTTGAATCTTTACTACTTGCCCAAGAAGAAAGGTTTGAAAACATAAACTCATACCAAACTCCATTATTCAAGCTAATTAGGTTCCACACAATGGTTCTCCCCTTGTCTCAACAAGAAACCCAGTTTTCAAACCAAACCCTACCGTGATGGTCACAACCAGAGTCGTCCACCGTATCCTAACTTTGTGCATTCCTTTTCTGGATCGAGACCTGTCACTCGTCCTCCTTTTCGCCATCATGCACCTTGGAATTCAAGTAAACCACATTATCAGATCTGCCACAAACAAGGACACATTGCTGAGACATGCTGGCATAGGTATGATCCTCCTATCAATTCTTCGTTTACGGCTAATGTATCCCAATCTTCCTTCTCAACCGACGATGACTCTGCACCATCTATTATGGGTGCATCGTCGACCATCAAAGATCCTCTTTAGTACCACGACAGTGGAGCTACCAACCATGTCACTAACAACCCATCTGTTTTTCACAAAAAATCACTTTATCATGGCTCTGAATCATTAAAGGTTGGCAACGGTCAAGGTATGAATATTATACACACAGGATCTGCTTTCTATATTGCACCCCACACACTCACACAAAGTTCCTTCTACGTCATCTCTTACACGTTCCACATATAACCAAAAACTTGATTAGCGTTGCTCAGTTTACAAAAGACAATAATGTCTATTTTGGATTTTATCATCACTCTTGTTTTGTTAAACATCAGGATACTCATCAAATCCTCATTCAAGGAATAGTTAGAGATGGTCTATATGTTTTTCCTTCTTCCACTGATTCACTCTCTTACACTGCTAACCATGCTTCCTACAAACTGAATGTTCATCCTGACAGCTCTGGCATAACAAGTTTGAGCACAACAGCTTTGTCGTTCAATGTGTTTTAAAATCTTGTAACATATAATATAACTCTAAGACACAATTTTGTTATGCATGTGTGATTGGTAAGTCACACCAACTACCTTTTCATGCTTCTGCTACCAATTACGTTGCACCTTTACAGTTGGTGTTCATTGACATTTGGGGACCTTCACTTGTATGTGCTTCCAATGGTTCACGCTATTATATCTCTTTTCTTAATGCTTATAGTCGTTATACATGGATGTTTGTTATTTCACATAAATCTTAGGCTTCTCTTGCTTTATCTCGTTTTAAAATATTTTCTGAAAACCAAACCGACTATAAACTAAAGGCTATCCAAACTAACAACTTCAAAGAGTTTCTATGTTTCAAACAGTTTACTACCGCTTTTAGCATACAACACCGTATCATATGTCCTCACACTCATGAGCAGAATGGATCCACCGAAAGAAAACACAGACATATCACTAACATGGGGCTCACTTTTCTTTTTGCTTCCTCTTTACCTCTCAAGTTTTGGGTCGAAGCTTTCATGACAGTTGTTCACATCATCAACCTCTTACCCTCTCCTATTCTTGGTAACCAATCTCCATATACTTTTCTCTTCCCCAATGCACCTGATACACAATTTTAAAAACGTTTGGTTGTGCATGCTATCCTCTTCTTCACCCATATAACAAATATAAACTTGATTTACGCTCTTCATGTTGCATTTTTCTTGGCTATAGCATCCAAAATCGCGGTTACATATGCCTTTCTTCATCTGGTAAAGTTTACATTTCTCATCACGTTATTTTCCAAGAAGATCTTTTTCCATATACCACAATACAATTTTATTCACCATGCTCCTCCTGAAGACATCCCTCCTACCCCTGTTCCCATCCCCTTATTAATCCCACAACCCACGCCTTCTAATACTTTAAACATCTCCCCTTCTTCCACACATAATCTTGATACTAACTTCTTTGTCATAATACCATCTCCTTCTGATCTTTTTCGTACTGATTCCCTCACTACTACAAACTTAAATAATCATCCTATGATAACACGATCAAAAGTAGGTATTTTCAAACCCAAAACCTTTACTTCTCACATTGATCTGCACTCTTCTATACCTACCACTGTCACTGAAGCTCTTCACTCGCCATAATGGTTTCAAGCTATGACAGACGAAAATGATGCTTTTATCAACAACAACACATGGATCCTAACATCTCTTCCTAGTGGATCCAAAGTTGTTGGATGTAAGTGGGTTTTCAAAAACAAATACAATGTTGATGGCTCTTTTCAAAGGCACAAGGCACCTCTTGTGGCCAAAGGCTTCATTTAAACTGCAGGCACTGATTACAATGAAACCTATAGCCATGTAGTCAAGCCTGCAACCATTCGTGTAGTTCTTTCGCATGTTGTTTCTGCTACATGGCCCATACATCAAATAGACGTCAACAAAGCTTTTTTGAATGGTGATCTTCGCGAAAATGACTATATGTAGCAGCCTCCAGGTTTTCAATCTTCATGTCACCATCTCGTATGCAAGCTGTAGAAAGCTATATATGACCTCAAGCAAGCACCACACTCGTGGTTTGAAAAGCTACGTTCTACATTGGAATCTATTGGTTTCCACTCTACTAAGAGTGATAACTCTTTATTTGTTAAGTTCAATCCATCTTACACTATTTTCATTTTAATTTATGTAGATGACATTGTCATTACATGGTCTTCATCTTCTCACATTCAAGATCTGATACACACACTAGGCTTCTTTTTTGCTCTAAAAGATTTGGGACATCTTCATTATTTTCTTGGCATCGAAGTCCAACATCTCAAAGATGGAAGTATCCTTCTATCTCAAACCAAATATATCAACGATCTTCTTCAGCCAACCTACATGCATGAAGCTCATTCTGTTCCAACTCCCATGTAAACTGCTCTTTGTCTATCAAAGGATGTTTCTCCGACTATTCAAGATCCCACCTTATATCGCTTTGTCGTCGGTGCCCTACAGTATACTCTCGTCACACGCCCTGAGATTTCCTACGCTGTCAACAAGGTTTGCTAGTTCATGCAAAATCCTCAGGAGCACCACTGGAAAGCAGTCAAACGTATCTTAAGATACCTTGCTGAAACCACAACGCATAGTCTGCTTATCAGACGTAGTTTATCCATGGACATCCTTGCTTTCAGCGATGCAGACTGGGGAAGTGATGTAGACGATCGAAAATCCACCACCGGCTATTGCGTCTATCTTGGATCCAACATCATCACTTGGTCTTCTCACAAACAAAAGGTGGTTTCAAGAAGTAGTTCAGAAGCGGAGTACCGGAGCATAGCTGTTGTCCTCACTGAAGTTATTTGGCTTCACTCTCTTTTCCATGAGCTACACATATCCACCGGAGGACCCCACCTCTTCTCCGATAATCTGGGTGTTGTTTTACTCAGTGCAAATCCAGTCATGCACTCTCGCACCAAACACTTTAAACTAGATCTTCATTTTTTTAGGGACTACGTTCAAAAACAATTTGTTAAGTTAGTTCATCTTCCGGCTAGGTTTCAAGTTGCAGATGCTTTCACAAAACATGTATCTAGACCCTCTTTCACTAGCTTTCATCGTAAACTTATGGTTATTGGCAAACCATAAGTTTAAGGGGAGGATATTAGGCAGATAAGTTTACATTCTGTTATAACAGTTACGCATACGTAACTCATATATATATATATATATATATACATGTATCTCATGCATCCGTAATACACTGAAACTCATATATTCAAGATACTCTTTTCTTGTACTCTCTCTCTTCTAACAAGAACATTAGAAATCAAAGGTGAGTACTATCTTGAGGAAGTAGTAATGGAATCCACACTTTGTTTGTGCTTGGGATTTAGTACAAAAGGCTATATATTATAGAAGGGTTTGCAAATGAAATTTGTTATGTAAACTAGCCAAGAATAATTACCTTTAATTCTAGTTTTAAATATTATTTATAAAATAATTATGGTTTTCAGTTAGTTAATTTGAATTTGAGAAGTCTATTATTAGACTATATAGTGATATTGTACCCTCCATTTGAAGAGCAATGATAAAATAAAAATATATTCTCTCTTCATAAATTGATATCAGAGTTATGGTCCCTATGACCAATAATTTGTCACTACCCCGATTAACAACGACAACAAACTATGACAATTGGAGCATCCAAATGAAAGTCCTTCATGGATCTCAAGATTCTTGAGAAGTGGTTCAAGAAGGTTTTGAAGAACCAAAAAATACCGCAAGATACCCGACAACCCAAAACACAACATTGAAAGAGACACGATCGAAAGATAAGGCAGTTTTGTACATGTTGTATCGAGTTGTTAATGAGTCATTTTTGAGAAAATTGTTGGTGCATCAACTTCAAGGAAGCCTGGGACATTTTAGAATGTGTTTAAGGGTGTCTTCTGAGTTAAACAAATGCATCTTCAAACTCTACGAGGTGATTTGGAGGCCATGAAGATGAAGGATTCGAAATGTATCTAGTTACATTACTCGTGTGCAAACAATAGTCAATCAAATAAAACACAATGGAAAAACTCTCACGGGTGCAAGGGTTGTGAAAAAAATTCTTCGATCATTAACCGATGACTTTGAAAATATTGTATGTGCAATCAAGGAGTCAAGAAATATGGAAGAAATGACCAATGATGATCTCGCGGATTCTCTTAAAGCACATGAACAATGAAAGAAGAAAAAGAAACAAGAAGTCTTGGAGGAAGCCTTACAAACAAAGATGGTCATCAAGGAAGACAAGGTGATATATGTGCAACATAACCTAGGAAGAGGTCGCAGATTTGGTCGTGGTCATGGATAATGATGAAGAGAGAGGACAAACGAACTAGCAAAACTGGCATGGCCGAAGCCGCAGTCATGGAAGAGGTGGTCATTCAAATTGTCCAAATGTTGAATGTTACAACTACGGAAAATATGGACACTACGCAAAGGATTTCCATATCGAGAAGAAAGTGGAAGAAAATGCAAATTTAGTCGAGGAAGATGAGACAAAAGATGAAGGGATTTTCATGATGACCAATGAATATGTCACTTTGGATAGTGATATGGTATGGTATCTAGACATTGGTGCTAGTAATCATATTTGTGGGCACAAACACCTTTTTGTTGATATTCAAGAGATATGAGATATACATGTGTCTTTTGGAGACTCAACTAAGGTTCCAAGACCTGGGGAAAATATGTTTTTCCCAAAAGGACGGAATAGAAGATACTATGGATGACTGTTAGAATTATAGGGCTACAATAAGAGGGGGTGAATTGTTTATTGCAGGTAGAGTGAAAGGCTATGAAGAATTAATCAATTGAAAATCTGTCCAGTCAAATAAAAAATTGTTTTTAAGCTTGATGCAGAAAATCAACCAGTTGTTTTTACGAAACAGTCGGTTGTTTTTATCAGCACTTTATAAAAACAAAGTTAAAGCATTTTAAAGAGTGTAAGGATAGAGAGATTCACACAGAATGTTTATACTGGTTCACTCTTCACCAAGAGTTACATCCAGGCCCCAGAAACCACTGGGTATTCCACTATGTAACCAACAACAGATTACAAATTACACACACACCAAAGAAGTGATCTTGAACCCCTCAAAAACACTCACTTCCTTTGGCTACAACACAACACAGATCAGAACACCCTTTGACTCTGTGCAACACCAGATCTTTACAGAAATACAAATCAAAGAGAGAAGGTAATAAAATACATCTGAGACTCCTGACTTCACACTTGATTTCCTTACAATCTCCCCATCAAGTGAGTCTCCTCTATACATTGCAAGCTCCTTCTCCTCCTTAAAATTATTCTACTCACGAGTCTCTCTTACTCGTTTAACACTCTCCATAGGCGATGCCAATTGTTTGATTCGTCAACAATAACTAACAAGAAAAACACACAAACAACATTGAAGAAAATATTTTTATTAACAATGGGCAGTCTATACACAAAGTCTACTTACAATACAGTGTGTAGTGTCTAAGCTCATAAATTTTCTATATATAGACCCTATACTAAGGAGTAATATAAATTGTTCGAAACAAACATTAAGACAGTTACCACAAACACATTAAACAATCTAACTTGTGTTAATACTACTACATTGTTCTTAGTAGACAAACTTTTTCTACTTCACATCATATGGTCTAACCAACCGTCTGACTAAGCTTTGTACATGATTTAGAGCCAACGATCGCAAAGTTATTGACGAAGATCGGGGTAAGATCCCTATAGAAGATTTTCCAATGCTCAAGTCAGTAAGAGTTAGATAAACTATAAAATATAAGAAGTATATGAGTATTAAGTGTGAAAAGTGAGTGAGTATTCCCTGTGGGATCAATATATATTTATAAACTTTTGGAGTTAAGTTGAAATATTCAAAAGATAATTAAGATGAACAAGGAATATGGTTAGTTATTGAGTACTTTGTGAGAGGTGTATTTTATAAGCGTTAGTTAGTTATTTCGTTATCCTTCATATATCTAATTTTTAAATTTGTATTTTCTTCAACCCACTTCAAGTATCACAAATACATATTCATATGATTTTTGCATAAGATTTTGGATAATTTTATTGAATCCTTTTGTTAGTAATTAATAGTTTCTTAGTGATTAGTAGGTTCAACTGACTCATTAGATAAGTTATGTTCCTCTTGATAAGAAATGAGACTAACTAAGAGCAACGATGGAGTAAGTAACACTTTGATCATGACTACGTGTAAAATCCTTGTGCGTAACTTGTAAGAAATGTTATTAAGACTATGAGTAAGACAACCGTAAATGATAGTTTTCAAACTTCACAATTTATGTCAAACATAGTCTTCAACTTTTGTCCTTTTATTATGATGGAAAGAAATCAAATATAAAGGTAAAATATTCGATATATGGAAGAACCGTTTGGTTTGGTGTCTGAAAATGTCATAATTCCAAATCTTTTGTTAGAAATTGACTTAGTTTTTGTGAAGAAATATTTGTTGAGCAAGTCAGGGAAGGTGTTCATATGTAATGGGTGCCACAAGGACTCATGTACCAACCCATTAGTGCAAGTTGCTTAAGTATTTTAAGGGAATTCTTCCATTCTTACTTTTTGAATTTATAATGCTTAACTCAAATTTCCATTTTGGTGAACCTTTTTTCAATCCCAGGGATCGATTTCATGACTTTTACAATCACCTTTTGGTGATTGGTACGAAAGTTATGCAGACAAATGATGTGCAAGCTCCATCTCTCCATTAATTGCAAGTTGCTAGCAGATTTTAGACAATAAAGTAATGACAATATGTATCACAACTTAATCAGTCATTCTTTTTATTGTAGTTTAGATGACTTGAAAAAGATACCAGTGATTTATATAAATAAATTAGAACATCGGTTATAACTTAAAAATATCAAAATTACAAACCATTAATGAAAAGACCATGTTCACAATACTTTTCTTTTTGGAACAGAAAAAACTATTTTAGGCTAATTTTCACTTTGAATTGCAAAACATGCTACTTTGTTTTCATTTTCTTCAAAAGCTGGTATAAGGAACAGAGAAAATAAACTATTTTCACTATTTCTTCTCAAATTTGTTCACAGTATGTATTGGTCCTTCCACCTTTCATTAGCAAATTGGACATTAAAGAGATTCTCTCAGAAACAAATAACAAGGAAGAACTATAAAATGATAGGCTTCAGCACTTATAGTGTTGGAAACATGTACTTTGGAAGATAAAATCCATATGTACAAAATTGGAGGGTGATTAGTAGCATATTATTGTCAAAAAGGCCTTCTTACTGTGGAAAATAAAATAAGCTGTTAGTGCACAACTTGCCTTTGAAATGACAGATCCAAGTCTACAAGCTGGTCAGCTTCAGTGAGTTCACATTCCAACCATAGAATTTTTTTTCTTCCCAATTTCCACAAAACCTTCTGATACTACAAAACCTTCTGATAAATTCAATCATGAACAAGGCATTTCACATGTAGTTAACAATTTCTACCAATAACCCTGTTCTGTATATAATCATAAATCTTGTTCCATACCCTACAACTATAAGTCTATATAATCTATCTCCACCTCACTCATTCATTCATCAGAATTGAAAAATGTATTCCAGAGCTACACCACCACAAATGCTAGTGTCAGCAATAACATTGGTGTTGGTTATGCATGCAATGGGGGATTCAGCTCAAGAGAAACAGAAATGTGCAGAATCACTGACAGGTGTTACAACGTGTCTGCCATATTTGGGTGGTGAGGCGAAAACTCCAACTGAAGATTGTTGCAGTGGACTCACGCAAGCCATGAAGAGCAACAAGAAGTGCATCTGCATTATTCTCAAAGACAGGGATGATCCTGACCTTGGCTTGAAGATTAACATTACAATTGCTGTTGGTCTCCCCTCTATTTGCAAAACACCTGATAATTTCTCACGGTGTCCAGGTATGTTCAAATCAAGCTTTCCTTTTCCTTAAAAAAATTTGCATTAGTTTGAACATCGACTAAAGATAAAAACAATTTATAGTATATAAATAGGTACAAATCTCACTTTCTCAACTGATTTTATAAGGTTGAATTAAACTTAAACTCTACTTCTTAATATGGTATCATCACTCACAAATATCTAGTATCACGTACGATTTGAAAATCCTCGATGTGTAGGGTGTGTTGAAGATATTAAAAATTCTCGATGTGTAGGATGTGTTGAAGATATTATTCTTATAAGGACATTTCATAGTATATAAGTGTCTAGAAACCTTAAACCAATTTATAAAGTTTAATTAGAGATAAAGTCCACTTCTAAATACATTAGATTCTCTTATTCCATTTTCTATCCAAAGAATGATTTATAAGCCTTGTTAACTGATATCAAATGACTTACGGTTTTATCTTTTGTAAGTTGATGGCAACATGTTATTAAGAGGGAAAAAAGTGTTTTAAGGGTATGTTTGATTTTTGTTTCCAGAGGCTTGTGGAAAATGGTGTTGGTGCATAGAGTGAAATTGAAGGAAAACAAATTTTAAAACTTGTATTTTGAACAAGAAACTGATTGCTTAGTATCAAAAGAGGGTCATATTCCACTTACTATGAAATGAATGGTCCTCAATTCGTGTATTTCAAAGTTGTCTACTTTTCTCTTTCATAACTAGACAATAACATGTTTGAAAGACTGGAAAAGTTTCTAAATCTGTCATTTTTTTTCTCTGTGAAGCTACTATTTCTGACTTTTCAACTCTGAGAGTTAAAAATATTTGGGTTTGATTTATCTCAAAATATTCTTGTCTGAAATTATTTGAGCAGCACTTCTGCACTTGGATCCTAAATCACCTGAAGCTCAAGCTTTTAATCAAAAGGGTCAGAACTCCAATGGTGGCTCTTTGAGTCCTTCTGCAAACCCTTCTGGTAGTGATTCTTTCAGAGAAATATTCGATTTTGGATATTATTGTTTTACTTTGAGGTTTGAGTTTAATGGTGTAGCATTAAAATTTGCAATTATTTATAATGTATTTTTGTTATTCAGCTGAAGGAAGTTCTGAGAATGGTAGAAACCAGGGAAGAGATGAAACGGTGACAGTAAAGAATGATGCATCTTATAAGGGAAAGAGATTGTTAGAAAAATTTGTTGCAGCTGCAGTTGCAGGGCTTGTAATTTTGCTTTTATGAGGTTTACCAAGATTCTAGATTTGGGATTTTTTTTATTATTAAAGCTTTTTTATATTTTTCAGATTTTTTTATTTTGTTGAAGTCGTGATTTGTATCACAATTTTAATTAATGTATTTCTTTTTTGTTTTTTTTTTTAAATCGTGTTTCAAGGTTAAATTTTTTTGTAGTTTTTTTGAAAATTTTAAAATAAATATTGTGACTTTAATTTTGAATTATAATTTATATTTAATGTAACTTGTGAAAATAAAAAGAATAATATTGTATAAATTAAGGGAAATGATTAACATGTAAAAAAACTTAATTAAATAATAATTAATCAAAAAACTTATTTATATTACACTTAATTAAATCATTAATTTAATCAATAAACTTTTTTACATTAAAAAAAATTATAAATGTTTAAAAACTCAATACAATTACCAAATTAAAATTAAAATCAATACATTAAATACACATTTTAATTTCAAATTAAAATCTAAGTATTTATTTTAAAATTTTAAGATAAATATTTAACTTTAAAACAAAACATACATTAAATAAAAAATAATTTACAAAATCAAGTAAAAAGAGCCATAAACCATTAAATATTTTTTTTTAAATTACAACACACATTTAAGTATGTATCAAAACTAACCTGAAATGACAAAAAAATAGCATGCAAACGTGCTACATCATATGATATTAACAAAACAAATTTAAAAAAAACTTCACAATAAATAAATTCGTCCTCCCACTTAAGACTTCAAAGTAATTTAAAAAATAAAAAAGCCTGAAAAATAATGAAAAAAATATTAAATCTTAAAGTTATCCTCAACCTATAAATGATGGATATTATGTCATCGAATAATGCCCATGAATCTGATTTAGTGAAGAAAAAAAAATATTTATTGTCTCCTTTTATAAATATATTTGGCAATCTTTCTAGTAGGTATTGTTTATTCAACCTTAAAAAAAAACTAATTTATTCTCTAAATTTTGAGTTGAAAAAAAATAATAAAAAAGAAATCATTAACAACTAAAAAGACATAAAACATAAAGTATAAAAATTAAGAAATAAAATATTATTAAACTCGGTTAATTCTTCTTTCTTTGCAAATATATGCAAATATTTAAGAGAAAACTACGGTTAAACTTATATTATATTAAATATACATTTTATAATTATTAAAAATTTACATAATACTATTATAAAATCAAAATATTCCTTAATTTTATTTGTATCAAATATTTAATAATATTATTATTAATAATTAATAAAAAAATATAGTTATTTATATAATAATATTATTATTATTATAAAAAATGAATATATAAATTAATTAGTTATTTTATTATTATTCAAATATTTTAAAAGACAAGAGTAAATTTATAAACTTACATTTTACACCTTTTAAAAAAATTAAAAATTTTCACACAATCATTACATCACTTACAAACTTCACTAAACTTTCTTCACAACTCTACTCTAACATATTTCAATCCAAACAATCTCGCATTCCTCTCAAATCACTCAAAATTCATTTCCTCAAATCTTCTTCCTAATCCAAACACAACATAAGTGACGAGGATGAACAAGTTAACATCTCAATGGGATCGGACGTTCTTAAAGACCTCCAAAAATAGGTCGGCCCAAAGAAAAATAAAAGTAGTTATGTGCATTAATAATATGAAATTTTATTATCGTGCAAATGAGTGTTAATTTAATTGGATTTTTTAATTCAATTGTTCTTCTTTATTTTCTTTATGGGAGTTATCTATTAGAAAATGTTCTTTTGTTTGTTTTAATGTTTTTATTTGATTGTTTTTTCATTTCTTTCTATTTAAACTCTCAATATATAGTTTCTCATGCTATTCTTAGAAGTTTCTTTGTTTTTCTTTACGTGAATTTAGTTAATTTTCTATCTTTATTTATTTGTATTTTATTTTTTGATTTTATGTCATTTCTTATTTGGAGATCTTTGTCTCCTTCCATGCGTCGTTCTGTCGAGGGTTCAAGTCTACCAGTACCACCATGTGATCCATCATTTCTCTTCTCGGAGGGTTTTCGGGCGCTGACCTCCCTGCTCTCGAGATCGGCCCGTGGTGGAGTTTTTGTATATTATGTTGCTGCATTTTCATTTCAAAAATAATAAGTTCCTAAATGTAGAAAACTTACTAAGTATTTCTAAAATTCATAATGAAAATATAAGGTAAAGATATAAAGCATAGATGTATATTAACCATAACATTTATCAATAAAAAAATCTAAAACTCATATTTTATGTGGTAGGGCATGGTTTATCTAAAGTCTGGTACAATATATATAATCTAGATTCTACTTTTATCCTCCCAAGATAACTCTATATGTGTGTTTGAAAGGGGAAACATGCTATGAGTGAATATGTTGAATTGAACATGGGAAAAAGATTGATTAAGATGCTATGGTTTGATTCTCCCAGTAACTTCTCTCCCATGAGTCAACTTGTTGAATTGAACTTTCCTTTCTCTGTAATTCTGCGTACAAAGATGGAGGCTCAAAAGGGGCAGGCATGGTGCAAGGGTTGGTGTTTGCAGGACCCTTCACCAATGATTCCATCATAAATGCCTTTTTCAATCCTTCTGCTTCACAAACCATTGACTCCACACATAGTTCAGTAGCATTGCCACTAATGGAGGGTTTGTATGTAAATAGTTTAGCATATTCATTTAGGAGATGAAACATGTAGTCGTACACATAATCCATCTTCAACTCTTCTTGAATGAAGTCATTTGCAGCCTTTCCAATTTGAATTGCCTGATGAATTTCACAAATAACAATGGCTAAACATTGAGAATGTGTTCAAATATTCAGAGGTGAAAATTTTCAAGATTAATCTTAGAAAGCATATATATTCTGCAGAAAAAACAAAACTTGAAGATTACCCTTTGCTTGTTACTGTTCCCCCAATCTACAGCAAACTTAATGGACCTGCACTTGTCATCTTCCTTTATGGGCCAATAGTGGTGCAATGGAACGAGTCCTCTTGTGAAAAAATCATAGTAATGTGGTTTTACAAGTAGAGTGGTAGAGTCACATGCCAGGATATATTTTTCACTCACTGACCAAGCAGAACCTTCAATGTACAGCTTATATCTGCACAAATCATGAAGAAATTGAAACATGTCCAACAACAAAAAATGCATTACTACTGATAAATTGAAAATGTACTATTACACAAAATAATAAGAGGAGTTTAGAAATTGTCCCTTCCATACATCATTAAAAACACTCTTCCATGTTTAATTATACCTATGAGTGCATTGGCTTGCCAAGTCTGATTGCTTAAACCCTTGTTGTGATTCTCTTCCCCAATCCTGGATAATGTTCATTAGTCAAGAAGGAGAAGAGAATATATATCTATATATAATAATAAAGATAAAACAAAATGAGTGTAATTAAAGAGAGCTAAGAAGAAAGATGATATATATACCTGAGCATATAAACGAGCATTCCAATCTTGATTTTCAGAAACATTGCATTTCATGAGGTCTTCTCTGGTTTCTGCAACAACTGGATTACCTTTCCAATATGCATAAGGCTCTCTGTTGAGCCATGGTATCTTCTTGTTCCCTTCTTTCAACTCTCCCAACAAAACTTGCCATGGCTTTATATTGACCTCAGCCCTATGCACCAATGATATACAATAATATGCCATCAATGCTAGCTAAATCGTTTTCTACTCAGTAAAAGCTTAGTTTATGTACCATGATGACAAGAACAGTAGAAGAAATAAGTGTAAGGGAGTTACCATCCCCAGAAGGACCAATCAGGAAAGACAATGTCCAAGGTATCATCATTCCCACAGTATCTAAACAATGGTGGTGGCTGCTGAGGAACAGGTCCACTATATTGATTAGCAGAAACCACAGGCCAATCCACACAATCAAACATGAGTTCCAAATCAGGCACTTTTCCAGGGTACCTCCTTAACAACTGCAAAATGCCCCACAATGTAAAAACATCCCTTGTTTGGAAGGCCTTTTCGTAGGTCTCCAAATAAGCCCTACCCTTCAATATCACCAGCTTGAAATTTGCTGTTGCCTTTGCCTTCTCCACCATCTCTTGTGTTATGCCTGTGTGGGCCCACGGTCTCAGGTCCTCGTGGATCCAGCGGAAGTAGTCAGGACACGTGGCAGATGAACGGCTCTGATCATCCTCTTGGATTGGGTTTTGGTTGGTGGGGCATGTTCCTGTGTTGTTGTATACATTGCAGTTCAAGGGAGTCTCTCGTTGAATCCTGAGAGGGATTGTGAAGGGACTTGTGGTGCTTAATGAGGACTTGGCAGATGAAATTCCAGAAAATATAAACTACACATAAGCCAAAGTGAATCACCACAAAGATACTACATGGTGTTAGTAGGGCAATTCTTGAAAAAATAAGAGATACCATAGATTTAAATACATTTTATGAATAATTAAAATTTATAAATTATGAAACTAAGTAAAATTGGAACACATATCTAAATTGTTATGATAGTTCCCATTTCAACTCATTGTAAATATGTGCATATTAAAATAAGTGTACAACAAAGAAAAGTAAGGATATTCCCTCACAACCTCTTGTAAATATTTGCATATTAAAATAAGTGTCCAACAAAGTAAGGATATTCACTGACAACCTCCTCCACTTCCTTTTTTTTTATCAATTATAAATAAATTATTTATAGACAATTCAAGATGTTTCAACCCTTATACAAAATCATTGAATTGTGAGAACAGAGAAAACAACCTAACCTGCACCTGCAAAATGGGTGCATCACACCACACAACACCGCAACATCCCCTTAGGAATAGAGTCCTAGCCAAGTTTTACTCCCCTTTCTTGCCCATTAAGGAGAACCAAAGTATCCACCCATCATGCAACTTCCATGTATCAGGTGATTAGAGGTAATTATTCCATCTGATAACAACACCTTCAGATGCAGAAGAACACAGCCACATCACATGATTTGAGCCTCCCCTTTTACATACAACACTTGTGACACCTTGCGAGCCAAAACCAGAGAAAAGACTTATATTCAGGGTTAACTTCAGCTACATAATCAACCGTCTTTGGCCCTTTGCTTGTATCTACAAGTCATAACCATTTAGTGGCATTGACAGAGGCTTCCCGAAAACCGCCAAGACCAGAGACGAACAAACCACTGCAGTGAAAAAACTGGCAGCTACAGAGCATACCTAAGGTCTTGAACTTTTGATATCTGGTTCAAGAGTTGCTTCAGCTTCATTACCATTCTGTCTTAGTGTCTTTGCTTAAACAGGTTCAAACCAGCTCCAACAGTCCCGACAACCAGTACAAAACCAGCATGAACGCTGGGAACAAACCTGCATCAGCAGCACCAAAATCCAGCACTGTAATCTACACAACACCAGTCCATTCCATGACCACCTGCAGCACCTCCTTCCCCCTTCTACACAACTTGATTCCTCCAATACCCACTTACTTATAGCTTCTAACGCAAGACATTGGGTTCAGGACCCAATCCACTAAGGAGTAATTAAAAGAGTCTGACTTGTGTTTCATCCATAACCAAGATTTGAGTTGTGCTTGTTGAAACATTTCTTCTGCATCTACTGCACCTTGCTTGTGTTGGTGTTGAGGGAATAAAACAGAGCAACGTGAACAGAAAATATATATTTTATTTCACTGCTGTTTTTCAAATAAGAATACAATCTCTCTAAATAGTCTTACAATAGACTTCTCAAATTCTACCTTCTCTCTCATAAAACCTATACTATAATTTACATTTAAATCATAGTATAAAGGACATTCAAAACTAGAATTAAAGATAATAATTATTGGCTATTCAGATGCTAAAATAAAACTAATGACGGCTCAAGGCTTTGAGTTTAATGCTAACAAATTCCCCCTTAAACTCAAACCTTTCATATTATTCATTCAGATTGTTGCTTTTCTGATTGTCATCGCTCACACTGCCTCCAATATTTTTCTTCACTGCATCAATCTGTGCAGAATTTTGAATTGAATTACTTTTAATTTTCCAAACAAAATCTTCTCCACTTTCACCCTTTGAATTAAAAGGATTTAAGAAAGACTTTGACTTCAATGAGCTTCGAAGATAATGATTATACCATATTTCCCTTTCAGATGATGTCTCAACACCATTCCATTTATGGTCTTCTCCTAAGTCAAAACCATTATTTTCAAGTAAAACACATGAACGAAAAGGGGCTTTTAATTTGAATTGTAATTCATTCACCTTTTCTTTTTATGTCAAAAGCAACAAATGGAGTTCTTCAACTTGATTGACTCTACTTTCCTTGTCTTTCTCCATATCAACATATTTTTCTTCCAATTTTGTAAACCTTTTTTTCAGGTTATCAAATTTTGCTTCAACACTCTCCAATAATTTTCCCATACTGAGAATATTATTCTTCAAGTCAGGTACATAAATTTCTGTGACATTTTCTTTGGATTTAAAGGCAATGTGCTCCTCCTCCATTGGATTGAAAGCAAAACTTTTTCCCTTCATTTCAACTTTAAACAAATCTCTGCCATCAACATCTTTGATTAAACAATGTTTATTTTCAAACATCACCTTATAGCCTTTTTCCAACAATTGACCAACACTCAAAAGATTTTGATCAATCTCTGGCACAAAAAGAACATCTGTAATGATTTTTATACCTTTATAGCTTGTGATAGCTATTGTGCCTTTTCCTTTTACTGCAAGGTGTTCACCATTTCCAATCCTCACCCTTTTAATATCAGTAGTTCTCAATTCCTTGAAGAGTTCCTTGTCATGTGTCATGTGGTTGGTGCAACCACTGTCAATTAACCAAGATGCACTTGAAATATTGCTGCAAAAACTAGTTGCAACGAAAAGTACATCTTCCTCCTCATTTGCAATTTGAGCATCTACATCTTGTTGCTCACTTTGGTTTCTACAAATGATTGCTTCATGCCCAAGTTGATTGCACTTGTTGCACTTAGCATCAGGTCTTCTCCAACACTTAAACGGTGGATGACCTAACTTGTTGCAATGCTTACAAGGAGGATAATTTCTACCTTTGTTTCTCCAGCCACCTTCATGTTTGACTAGTAAGGCTCCTTCTATTGCTCCATCTTGTCTCATGGCTCTCCTTTGTTCTTGTGCTTGTAAAGCATTTAAGAGCTCTGCAAGAGAAATCTTTGATAGGTCCTTTGTGTTCTCCAGGGTTGTTATGGTGGCTTCAAACCTCTCTGGAACTGTTACAAGCAGTTTTTCCACAATTCTTGAATCTTTTAACACAGATCCAAGCAACCTCACTTTGTTAGCAATGCTTAGAAGTCTGTCCAAGTACTCTTTTACGGATTCCGACTCCTTCATTCTCTGCAATTCAAACTCTCTTATTAGATTCAGAGTTTGCATTCCACGAATCCTCTCTTCACCTTCATATTCTGCCTTGAGGTAATCCCAGATTTCTTTTGTTGACTTCAAGGACATTATCCTTGTGAATACCATAGGAGATACAGCTGCAAATAAACATGCTTTTGCCTTTGATTTCTTTATCTTTTTTTCCTTCTGTGATTTTATTTGTGCCACCGTAGGGTTTTCTGGAAGGGACTGAATTTCATAGTCCTCTTCTACAGCTTCACATAAATCCAATGCTTCTAGGTAGGTCTCCATACGAACAGCCCACATTTGATAATTGTCTCCATCAAAGACAGGTGGTGCCATTACTGAAAAATTTGATCCTCCTTCCATTGGTGCACTCTACTAACCTCACAGATCCCTCAAGAAAATAGCTCTGATACCAATTGTTGGTGTTGAGGGAATAAAACAGAGCAAGATATTTGTGAACAGAAAATATATATTTTATTTCACTGCTGTTTTTCAAATAAGAATACAATCTCTCTAAATAATCTTACAATAGACTTCTCAAATTCTACCTTCTCTCTCATAAAACCTATACTATAATTTACATTTAAATCATAGTATAAATGACATTCAAAACTAGAATTAAAGATAATAATTTTTGGCTATTCAGATGCTAAAATAAAACTGATGATGGCTGAAGGCTTTGAGTTTAATGCTAATAGCTTGAACACTACCGAATTCCTATGGTTCCAAATACACCTAACTACTGTTGTCCAAACCCCTTTCCAAACCAGATTTTGATTATAACTAACCTGGAACAGGTGAAAACTCTCGAAGTGGGTCTTAATATCGTTATGTTGGACAAACAAAATACCAATCCACTTAAAGCACATGGACCAGACACGTGTTGCATATTTACAATCTAGGAAGAGGTGTTGACAAGATTCATCCTTGGTCTGGCATAAAGCACATAAGGTAGAGTTCATCAACACCTCTCTCCTACTCAAACACTCTCTAGTTGATAGTCTATCCATCAGAATTCTCCACGCTACGGTCACCACACTGGGAAAGCCTTAGCCTTCCAAAGAGACTTGAACACATCAAGTTGAGGGCCTCTTCCATGTTTAGATAAGCATTCATAAGCGGAGTTCACAAAGAAACATCCCGCTTCATCATTCCCCCACACCTGAACATCCTTCTTTTCTTTAAGCAAGATTGTCGTGGATATGTGCACTACAAGCTCTTCTACCAACGAGGATTCCCACTCAAATCTTTCACGCCTCCACCTTAAACGCCAACGCCAAACCGACTCGTCCCACTCACCTACCTCTTCCACCTTTTGCCCCTGGTTTAAAGACAAAGAATACAATCAAGGAAACAAAGTTTTGAGATTACAATTACCAACCCACACATCCTCCCAGAACTTTATTTTGTCTCCACATCCTAATTTCCACCCAATTTCTTTGTGAAATCACCCTTCTCCTCCACCCTCCCTACAAACTTTAAGCAAGTCTCTCCACCACCACAATTGATGTTTGACCAGTGTTTGCAATAATTCTAGTTCCGAGTCATACTTCGAATCCAACAAATCCTTCCATTTCCCATTTTCATCTGATATATACCTCCATTTCCATTTAGCCAGGTGAGCAGCATTGAACTTTCGGATGTCTCTCAAACTCAATCCACCCTCCTCTCTAAGTTTACACAAAACTTCCCAACTTACTCATGAAATAGCATATTTATATCATATTAGATAAATTCTTCAATTTGATACTTTTTTACTTATTTTTTACTCAATTATATCTTAAAGTTCTTATTGACTTGAACGTTGTTGAATAATCTTATTAGATGAATAACCATTCGATTTCTATTATAAAATTCTAACACCCTTTATAGAAGAAGTTGATTCACGAGAACATCCACATCAAATTACTCCAACTTATTCTCAAACAGTTCAAACAATAAGTATTAACAGTATTTATCTTTTTCACATATACAGAACTTTTAGATACAATATCATCAATTAAAAAATATGTATTGAAATTATTGTAATGCTATCTGAAGTAAACTTTTTTGAGTTGCTGTTGTTGTAGAGCTCACGAAAGTTGAGTGGCTTTCTTTATGAATGAGTGAAAAAATTTCAGAATCCTTATTAAATTTATTTACGTATTTAGTCAAGACTAATCATTATTGGAATCTTTCACATTTTATAAAAAAAATCTTACAATTTTTTGTAAAATATTCATATAAAATGTCACATAGATTATGAAAATTTCTGATAGGGAATAAGGATGTGAAATAGACGATGCAACTTATATAAAAGTTGATTACATATTTTCAACAATTTAGCTTAATCTAACCTCAATTACTCTTTCCTAGCTATTTGGACTAGTTGAATGAATTAGTTAAATAATTTTTATAATAAGTACATAATCAATGAAGCTCCTCCAACAAGGTAAAACAAAATCTACGTGGATATGATGCAATCTTAGTTTGTATCTTCATTTGTAGATTCTTTTTTTTTTTATTTGATTCGAATATCTTTTATGAATGATGAACACTATTGTGAAAGCATGAAGAATTGTAGAAATTTGGAAGAGATAAAAATTATGACGATCAATCTAATGAGGTTATGCCAACATTACTAGGAGGAGTCTAACAAGAAGACAACTCTAGAGACACTACAAGAAATAAGAAAAATAGTGTAGGTCTTTGAGAGACACAAACAGGAAAACGCCCACGCAAAATTGCTTTTAGCGTAGGTTCAGCGTCAAACATAAAATGGAAGCTAATACCTTTGACGCTAACACTCTAGCGTGGGATTGAGTGGTGGACGTAATTAGAGTGGGCTAAACCTACGCAAAATGGAAGCAATTTGAGTGGGCTAAACCTACGCAAAATGGAAGCAATTTGAGTGAGCTAAAACTATACAATGTGGACATATTTTCAGTGGGTTAAACCTACGCAACGTGGACGCATTTTGCTTTAAATTAGTGTGGGTGTAGCCTACACTTCTTGGACACTAGGAGGAGTCTAGCAAGAAGACAACTCTAGAGAGAACTTTGAATAAGTAAAAGTGTCTCAAATTGGACAACATTTCATTACTCAAATCAAAGTTATAAAAACATGTACAAGAGACTACTATTTATAGGAAAAAGTCTCTCAAAACCTCTCAAATGAGAGTGTGAGAAGTGTCACCACCTTATTGGTGCAAATCCTCTTCATTGGAAGAGTGACAAATGGCAAGCCTTCATTTAATGGAGAAGACATGTAGAGCATCATGTCTTCCTTACCTATATTTCTATTTGCACCCCTCTTTTACTATTTTACACTTTACTTTCTCTCTTATTTACACCATACTCTACTTTGGTACAAGGCCCAATATTTCCTAACTACTTTATACAATTTTTACAAGGCTAAAAAGAAGAAAAAAACTTTACAATCTCTCCAGTAAGTCTCGATCATCGTCTATCTTATTAGCCAAAAGTTTCAAGATTGGATGATTTTCATCAAGATATTATGCAATTTGAAGTTATATCACAAGAATACAATATACGAACATAAAATTTGAATATCATTATAAAATTTAGAAAGAATAATAAGTATAACACTCTTTATATGACTAAAGTATAAGTTTTTTTTTTTTACAACAGGAGTAATTTCTAACATATTTGATAATTCTCCACATCTCACCCCATATTCACTAGCACAAAAAGAGTGTTTGACAACTTTAAACCCTAAACGTCTATAAACACCTGTTCAAATGGAGCGTCGTCTAATAAAATGCAATCACAATTTTAAAATTAATATAATTATATAGACGACAGTTCAAGATAAAAATGTAGTCTATAACACATAGGTTACGATTATTCATATAAATCGCAGTCTGCTAACAATTATCGTCTATAATTTTATTATAGACTACTGTTTCAAAACTATAAATAACATGTACACTACAGTTCTAAAATTGTTGCTTAAGTACTTTAAAAAACGCTATTTAAAAACATTTTTGCAATTCTCACATCTTATCATCTTATTAATTTTTGTTAATAATATATTGGTCAATGCTTTTTGTTTTTTACAAGTTATAAAATATGATTGAGTGACGTATAAGAGAAAATGGTGAGATAATGAGGGTCAACTTTCTGTTAGAGGAATTATATAGTATGAAATTTTACAAAATAATAAAACATATTGTGTATCAATCGATACCAGATGAGCTAGTCTCGGACTTGGTGATCGACCGACCGAGTCAAAGTACACCTCAACTCACGCAATACATAATAGTAATGACAATTATAATAGCACTTAATGAGTCACATTCATATCCCGGAATATATGAGAAATATCTCCGACAATTGTTGAGATTTTATCTTGAAAGAATCATTATTGCCTCCATGCGATCATAATTATTATAGCCCGTGTTATCAGAATTATTATCGTCCCAACATAATTTTTGTTATTTAAATATGTTATGATTTAAATCTGTTGAGAGCTTATCTTGAAAATAACAAATATAATTGTTGTTATTTAAATATGTTATAATTATCATCATTCAAATCTATTGAGATTTTATCTTGAAAATAACAAATATAATTGTTGTTACTAAAATCTGTTATGATTATCATCATTTAAATTTGTTGAGATTTTTATCCTGAAAAATAAAAAAACATAATTTTTGTTGTTTAAATCTGTTATAATTAAATATGTTGAGATTTTTTTATCCTGAACGAATTATTATCGCCTTGTGCGATTAGAATTATTGTCGCCTTGTGCGATTAGAATTATTATTGCCTCATGTGATTAAAATTATTATCACTTTGTGCTATTATAATTTTTATTGCCCCGTGCTATCAGAATTTTTATCGTCCTAAGATAATTGTTTTAATTTAAATTTGTTATGATTATCATTATTTAAATCTGTTGAAATTTTATCCTGAAAGAATTATTATCGTCTCGTGCAATCATAATTATTATCGTCTCAATTTATCTTGAAAATAACAAACAAATTGTTGTTAGGATTATCATCATTTAAATCTATTGAGATTTTATTTTATCCTGAAAATAACAAACATAATTGTTGTTATTTAAATATGTTATGATTATCATCATTTAAACTTTTTGAGAGATTATTCTCGTCAAAAAAGACGAATTGGAGGAGTTCAAACAAAACTCTATAAATAGAACATGAATTCCAAAAATAAGATAAGTATTACTCTATGGAAGACATACTTCATTCACATATTTTATCCTCTTACCCACTTGATTGTTGGAATATTAGCAACATGTGGAATCTAAGGAGGGTTCTCAACCGAGAAGGTTTTAACGAGGTACTTTACAAGTATATATTATATTTTTGCTTATACGGTTGAATAGAAATCCTACCGACCGCATTATCTCCCCGAGCGACCATGATAAATTATCGCCCCGAGTGATCAACAAATTATTATCACCTCGCACGATCAACAAAATGTTATCACTCCGTGCGATCCGTATAAATTATTATCTCCCTGTGCGATCAAAATAGTATCGCCCCGCGAGATCAGCAAAATGTTATCGTCCTGAGCAATCCGCATAAATTATTATCGTCCCGCGCGATCAACAAAATGTTATCACCCTGAGCAATCCGTATAAATTATTATTGTCACGCGCAATCAACAAAATGTTAATCTCAACTTTATTTGATGAAAAAGGCCACTAATAGGAGTTAAAAATGTAAGGAACCCTTCGCCCTACGTGATCCGCATAAATTATTATCGCCCCGTGCGATCAACAAAATACTATCGCCCTGAGCGATCTGCTTAAATTATTACCGCCCCAAGTGATCAAAAAAATATTATCGCCCCGCGCGATCCGCATAAATTATTATCGCTCCGCGCAATCAACAAATTACCCCGAACAATCAACAAATTACCCCGAACGATCAACAAATTATTATGGCCCCGTGCAGAATTATTATCGTCCTGTGCCATCAGAAATATTATTGTCCCATGCGATCAAAATTATTATCGTCTCGTGCGATCAGAATTATTATTGTCCCATGCGATCAAAAATATTATTGTCTCGTATGATCATAACTATTAACGTCCTGTGCAATCAAAGAATTATTATCGCCCATTGCAATAAAAAAACACGCATCACATCTCTCCTTAGAAAGCGCAAACAACCATTGTAAAGGTGATGAGAGGAAGAGAGAGAAAATGCAAGGTCCAGAGAAGAAAAAGTTAGAATAGTGTTTTTCTAATATATCAGTGCATGGATACATTGATGTATTTATAGTATGAAAAGCCAAAGTGCTTTAAACTGAGGCAAAGAGAGTTACGTAGTTAGTTACGTAATGCAGAGAGAGTTGCGTAGTTAGTTATGTAATGAGTTCATTAACAGTCCCCCTTAAACTTAGGATGGGTAGATCAAGAACCCTAAGTTTACATTTGAAACTGTGAAATGAAGCACGAGAGACAGGTTTGGTGAGGATATCTGCGACTTGAAACTGGGTTGGAAGGTGAAGAAGGATGAGACATTTGTCTTGGACATAGTCCCTAACAAAATGCAAATCCAACTCAAAGTGTTTAGACCAGGAATGCATCACAGGGTTTGCAGCAAGCTGAGCAATTCCCATATTTTTAGAATAAAGGTGCGATGTAGAAGTAGGAAGACGGAGTTCAGCCATTGGAGACTTGATCTAGAGAATATCCGCAAGAGCATCTGCAACACTTTTGTATTTGGCCTTAGTGCTACTGCGGGAGACAACCTTCTGTTTCTTCGAGGACCAAGAAATAAGGTTGCGGCCAACATAGATGTAGTACCCTAGAAAAATTTGTGGTCATCAAGATCAGTGGTCCAGTCCGAGTCACTGAATTCAACAACCGAGTAGTTTGGAGAAGGATACAAACGTAGACCTTGTGTTGTAGTGCCTGCAAGGGACTAAAGAATACGTTTAACTGCAGTTCAGTGTGGGAGTTGTGGGTTGTTCATGAATTGGCAAACTCTGTTGACAGAGAAGGAGAGTTCAGGACGAGTGAGTGTAATGTATTGAAGAGCGCCAACAACTTAGCGGTAGAGAGTAGGATCTACAACCGCGACAGAAGCATCAGCAACGAGACGAAGGGAGGAGACGATGGGTGTAGGTTGAGGTTTGGAGTCGAGCATGTGGACACGCTGAAGAAGATCGTGAATATATTTATGTTGTGAAAGATGAAAAGTGTTATTGGGGAGCCATGTAACTTCAATTCTGAGAAAGTAATGGAGTGGACCAAGGTTCTTTAACCCAAAAATTGTGTTGAGGTTGTGAATGAAATCCTGCACCAGAGGTTTAGAGCTACCAGTGATGAGAATATCATCAACATAGACTAATAAAAAAATTGTGTCAGTAGGTGTGAAACGAGTAAGCATAGAGATATCATTTTTGGAGGATGAAAACTCATGCGAACAAGTGTGGTTGAGAGTTTTTGAAACCAAGATCGAGGAGCTTGCTTGAGACCATAGATGGCTTTGTTGAGACGACAGACAAGAGATGTATCAATGCTGGAAAATCCTGGAGGTTGGTGCATGTAGACAAGAAAATCAAAGTCACCGTGAAGAAAAGCGTTGTTGATATCAATCTGATGAATTGGCCAAGAGGAAGATAACACAATGGTGAGAACTAAGCGAATAGTAGTGGGTTTAATACCAGGACTAAACGTATCTATAAAATTCTAGCCTTCGCGTTGATGAAATCCTTTTGCTACCAAGCGTGCCTTGTATCGTTGTAGAGAGCCATCAACATTATACTTCTTTTCGAACACCCATTTGCACCCAACAACATTAGAAGTTGGAGAAAGAGTAGTCAGGGTCCAGGTATTGTTTTGCATAAGGGCGTCATATTCAGCTTGCATCACGTGAAGCCAATGAGGTTAAGTCAGTGCTTGTTTATACGTTGAGGGTTCAGGAAAATCAATAGAGAGAGAGGATTAGAAAGCTTTGGGCTTGAAAATGTCATCCTTAGCACAAGTAATCATCGGGTTAACATTAAAATTAGAGGCAGTTGTTGGCGTCAAGGAAGCAGTGGAGATCGAAGGTGAAGGTGCATAAGACAGCAGAGATGGCAACTCGGGAGAGAGACAGAGGAAGGTGATGTTGAAGGAGAAGCATAAATAATAGTAAGCACAGGTGAAAAAGTAGAAGAATCAGTGTTGATATTGGCAGAACTCGTGAACAAACTATTAGGCATAGAATATAGAAAAAAGAATTCACTAAAGAGCACATTGCGTGAATAGATAAATTTGCCATACGATGTTAAGCATATAGAGCCTTTCCAGTTAGAAGCATACCCAAGAAACAAGCATAAAGACAAACGAAAATCAAATTTGTGTTGATTATATGGGCGAAGCAAAGGATAACAAACGCATCCAAAAACTTTCAGAATGGTATAATCAAGTTTGCGAGAAAAGAGCATTTCATACGGACTAAGATTATGTAAAACAGGAGTGGGTAAGATATTAATAGTGAAAACTGCATAAGAAAAAGCTTCACCTAGAAATGCAGAGGTAGAGAGGTAGCAACAAGGAGAGCTAAGCCGATATCAACTATGTGGCGATGTTTGCGTTCAACCGAACCGTTCTGTTGCTGGGTGTGAGGACATGTGAGTCTATGAATGATGCCATATGTGTTTAAGAGTTTGGTTTTCAGCAAGAGCTTTAAATTTTAGAAAAACAGAAGTAGCTTGAGATTTGTGTGAAATGAGATAAAACCATGTGTATTTGGAAAGAGCATCAACATAGTACAGGGAACCATTAGTGGAGGCTACATGAGAGGGGCCCCAAATATCAACAAACACAAGTAGTAAAGGAGCTATATAAGTAGTATGGGACTAAATAAAAGGAAGTTGATGAGTTTTGGCTTGTGCACAAGAGTCACAAAAAGAAACATCAGTATTACATGAAATATTGTTGGAACGCATAACAAGTTTCACTATTTTAGATGAAGCATGAACAAGACGTTTATGCCAAAGATCATAACTATGCAAGTAGAAGTATAGGAAGTAGCATTAACAGAGGAACATAAAGGTCTATGTAAAGTGCGAAACACGTAAAGACCATCATGAATCCTTCCTTGAAGAATAATCTACTTGGTAACCTAATTTTTAACACGGCAATGGTTAGGAAAAAATTCAAAAAAGACACCATTATCACGTGCAAATTGAGAAATGCTGAGAAGGTTCTTGTTAATACATGGTACATGTAGAAGATTATTAAGAGTAAAAAGATGATTTGAAGAAGAATTACATAGAGAAGTATAACCAACACTGTGAATAAACATACCTGAACCATTACCAAGTTGAACATTCTCAGAACCATTATAGATTTGTTTCTTGTTGAAAACAATAGGATCATTGGTGATATGATGAGTAGCTTCGGTATCTGGATACCATAGAGGATCACTCACCATGGAAGGAGTACCCAGAATAGATGGTTCAGGATCATGAAGAGGTTGTTGAAAAGAAGATGTATTAGCAGTTATGGGTGAAGAAGAAACAGCGTCAGACTGGGTCTAGCATGTTAAAGTTGTGTAGCCAAAATTGAAACATAGCTGACACTGAACCCATGGTTGAGAAGATGAAGAAGGAGCACCAGATCTCCAAGAATTAGGGAGAGGGGGACGAGAATAATTATGACGCTTTTGGTGAAACGGTGCACGAGAGGAAGAACGACCTCCTCGCGAAGAAGATTTAGAAGACAACGAGGGTACCCAACCAGTGGAAGAGAAATGCACTTGAGCAGGAGATGAATCAAGAAATTTGTGTTTATCAAAGCGATCTTCTTGAGCCAAAAGCAAAGACTCAATATGTTGAACTGTGTAAGGATCAAGCAGTGAGGTGATAGATGTGACGAAGTTGTCATATTCTTCAAGGAGACCATCAAGAATTGAATCTATATGGTCTTCGGCAGAGATTGGAGAGCCAATAGAAGCAAGAGAATCAACCACACGCTTGAGAGAAAGGAGATACGTGGAAAAAATACGTTGACGTTTCTAAGTTTTAAGTTGAAGTTTTCGTTGACGAACCTTGGCACGTGTATGTGAAGCATAATAGACAGTAAGTTTATCCCAGATAAGATGCACAGTGCAGAGACCAACCATAGGGGTTAACATGGAGGTGGACATAAACGCAAACAGCCAGGCAACGAGGAGATGCTCTTGCTATTTGTGCAGAAGATATGCAGGATTAACATAACCATAATCATGGGTGAGATGTTTGGGCAGCGTAGAAGAGGAAGTCAAGAAATGGAGAAGATCAAGCCCTTCAACCAGAGCAAGAATCTATTGGCGCCAAACAAGAAATTCTCATCATTAAATTTTAGTGTGAGAGGGGTGGAGAAGGTGTGAAGCGATGGGGAGGAATGGGAAGTGGAAGAAGAAGAAGAGGGAGACTTGGCTGAAACAGAGGAAGGAGATGTTGCCATGGTGAAAAAAAAAATCACCAGCTCTTGATACCATGTAAAGGTGATGAGAGGAAGAGAGAGAAAAGGAAAGGTGCAGAGAAGAAAAAGGTAGAACATTGTATTTCTAATATATCAGTGCATGGATACATTGGTGTATTTATAGTATGAAAATCCAAAGTTCTTTAATTTGAGGCAAAGAGAGTTACGTAGTTAGTTACGTAATGCAGAGAGAGTTACGTAGTTAGTTACGTAATGGGTTCATTAACAACCATTTTACAAATCTTTAGAATTTAATCTCTTCGAGCCTAGGGACAAGTGTATTGGTCAGTATCGGGGGAACCAGTCTCAGGCCTAGTGACCGACCAACAAATCAAAGAACACTTCAAGTTACGTAATAAATAACAGTAACGACAGTTACAATAACACTTAATGGGTCACATTCATATCCTGAAACATGCGAGAAATATTTCCGACAAATTAGCTAAATACTGATTAACTAAAAGAGCTAAATATTGATTAACTAAAATATGTTATAAATATTCTTCAGATATTCCAATATACCAATATATATCCCTATTAATCAGGTATCACAATGAATATCAGTCAATAACTGATATCCGACCCATCATGGCAATCAACACTATAAATAAAACTTTTTGCGAAAGTGTAAGGGACACTTTAATCGGCTTTATAATATACATTCTTTATACATATTACTTACTTGAGTGTGAGAATACTTTTTTCAGGTCTACTCCGATCAAACTTCGATAACAAAAAGATAAAACTTAAAGGAAAAAGTAAAAAAATTATTGGCACATAAACAATTATGTAACCAGTTCCATATATTATTTAAATTATCTTTATCCATAGAGATACATATTGTGTTTCATGAAACTTACGCAGAAAGATACATATTGTGTTTCATGAAACTTACGCAGAAATAGTCAAACAAACCCCAAAATAAAAACAACGACGTATTATCCACGTACCTCTTAGAGAGTTGAAGTAGGAAAACGCAAATGTAGCGCTGTAAATGACCTACTTAAAAGCTTTGAATAGGTTAAAAAAAATAGAAAAGTGAGAAGAAGACAAAGCTTCCCTTAACATATGGTAAATTAATAACATATGTACAACAAAGTTATGGGTCCAATGAAATTTACGTGCATGAAACAGGTGGCGCAAACTTACAAGGCACGTGATCCCTTACAATCAAGAATTGGTTCCCTTTTTTGGGTGTCATAAAGTTTTTAAGGACACGTGGTCACCAAAGCAAGAGTAAGATTTCTTATAATTCACGTTCTTTGGAACCGACACTAGCGGCGTTTATTTTGGTGAGGCCATGGAAATGGAAATTTCTAGCAAAAACACTAATGATTTCAAGGAAAAATTTAGCACATTTTTTTAATATATTCTGTTTGATGTATCGAAGATTATTAAAAGAGACATTGTGTCATAGGTCTTCGACAAAATATAGTCTTAAATAGTTTAAAAGTTGAGATAAATGACAGTTTAAATATGTTTTTCTTACCAAAACATTGTTTAAGGGTAAAATTGTGACGGAGTACCAATATCTAAAGCTGACAATACTTTAATTTGCAGTGATTGTCTCTAGCGATGCTATATTTCGGACTTGAGGTCGAAACATTGGCATCGTCTGTAGGAATTGTAAACTCTTTCCCTTAACCCTCAACGGAAGGCTATTATTCTGGTACGACCAAAATATAGTCATACATCGCTTAGAAATCGAAATCCAAAGCAGCTTAAATACTTTCCTCCCTTAATCCACAAAAAACCCACAAAAATGTCTTTTAAGGACAAAACTGTGAAAGAACGCCGATCTCTAAAACAAACAATATATTGATTGTAATGATTCACCCTAACTATGTTAAAACAAACAATATATTGATTGTAATGATTCACCCTAACTATGTTAATTTTCCGAGATCAAAATCAAAAATGTAAAATTCAATACATTAATGAAGTTCCGTTGTCAAAATTTAACGTCGTTCAATTGTTTTCTAGTTAGTCAAATTTTTGGACCATTTAGATACTGAATCCCCCTAGCGATAAGCTACCACGAGGAGAGTTTGTATTTTTTGTTTTGTTTCTCACTTAGGTTTTCTACTTTGGTAGCGAGGTCTAAACCTACCACATCTATATTTCACTTTCCATTACACCTAAATTAGTTGACATACTTCTCTTTTCCACATTTATTATCAATATTTTTTATTATAAGTTTTTCTTAATTTAATTACTTTCCAACATCAATGATCAATCATTTATGACTAGTATATATAAGTCTCATCTTAGATTTAAACAAGTCTAAAAGTTTATTTTCTAAAATAATAAAAGTTTAGAAAAGCTTAATCTTGTTATTATTCAAATGAACTTTATTAAATAATAATGAAATTTAAGTTTAATTTAATTTTATAAAATTTATAAAATTGATTTAATATAAGATTTTTAACATATATATCTAATGTCGAGACTTGAAAACCGTAAGAATATATATTTATAAATGATTGGATTAATCTAACAAATTATTTTAAATAAATTTTAAATAAATAATATATTAAGAAGTGAATTTTAGATCTAATTCAATTTTACAAAATTAATTTATAAGTTTAAATTCACATATATTATAAAATATTTTTATTTTTAATTGATATGTTTTGTGATTACATTTTTCTGAGTAAAATTATGTGTAGTCTATATACACAATGTTTAAATAAATTTATCTATAACTAATTAGAATTATTGGTGGGTATAAGTCTAAGAGAAGAAACGACAATGCCGTTTGGTGGTTTGTTCACCGATGCATGCCAAGGGCCAAGGGAATTCACACACGCCTAAGGGATTGCCCAACGTGTCTCTGTTTCAGAGAGAACCGTGACGTAACAAGAGCATCCAATAACGTTAAAAATAGCACACACATTGATCCAATCAACGTAGGAGGTAAAAGGATAACAATAACGATAATAATATCAATAATAATTAGGAAGAACACTCACTTCTGTGTCAATCACGCGCGTGTAAGCCAACGCGCCGACGATCAGCACGACGGGGAAGAGGAGAGCCGCCGCTGATCGCGGCAGCGATTTCATGACCGGCCAACAGATTCCATCCTTATTGGAATGACGAAAATGCCCCGATCCGCTGTACTCTTGCATCGGCGTCACTACAATTTCGTCGTTCTCTCTCATCCTCTGTTTCTTTGCCTCTGTTTTTGTCTCTGCGCCACTTCACTCTTACCCTTTTCAAGTTTTCAGCTTCTTTTAAATGGTTTTAAATGGAAAGTTTCAAAGCTGAAAACTTTGGAATGGGTCTTCAATTGGGTCGGTGAGTTATACCCAATTGGATTATCTCTATAATGAAGAAGAAGAAGAAGAAGAAGAAGAACAGAGAAAACTTAGTCCATGTTGCATAAATGTGCATAGCATATATAATGGTTGTTTAAAAGTGATTACTGAAAAGCCAAAAACCACGTCTGATTTGCTATAAAACGTAGATTTATAACTACTACTTTTTGAATAAACTAGATAAATCACATATGAAACTGTGCTACAAAACGTGAAACTTGTAACTAATGTGGGGTGTGTGAAACAAAACACAGATCATGAGAACCGACACAAAGAGAAACATAACAAACCTGAGATTTTTCTTGTGTTGTGTAGATTGGAGTTGAGTATATGTGAATCTAAGAAAGGTGTTTAACTTTATTACAAAAGTGAGGGCATGTAGATGAAAGAAAGATCAAAGGTGAGAGAAACATATAAAAAATTTAACATGAGAGAGAGAGAGGAATGAATGAGTGAGTGTGGATTCACCATGGAAAGGGAAAAAAAAACTATGAATCTCGTGAGCACACTGCTGTGTGGGTTTGTCTCAGTGGTTGTTATATATGGTGCTATGAATTATGTGAAATGTGAAATGAGACAAATTAAGAAAAAGGGTCATTTTGCAAATCTTTCTTTGATGGCCACAATTTGGAAAAGAAGTGCACACATGTTGCAGTTTCATACTTGCTGGTTTTGGGAATTTTTTAATTTTTTTTACCTCCATTTTGTTATTCCTTTTTCTCTCGAAAGAGACCATTTTCCATAATTCGACAAATTTAACGTCTTTGTCACTTGAAACAATTTTTTAGTTTTTTCCATCCTTAGAATTCTCGAAACAATTTTTTAGTTTTTTCCATCCTTAGAAATCTCCAAATTTTTTCATGATTTTGTGATTGTAGTAGTCCAACAAGTTTTCACTGTGAGTTTTTCGCATAATAATTATTTTTCTTTGATTCACCGTAATAGTAAATGTGCCTGAATATTCATGGGATTTTAATTGGTGTGAAGATTGGTTGTGCTTTCCTTCTATTACCATACCAATTATGTGCATTCATATTGGCTGAACATTAGAATCAATTGTAATTCCACAATTAAAAAACATAAATAAAATTAAGAAATCTCTTCTTTAGTAATTTCTTGTAATAATTGATTTCAATTTTCATTTTTCATTTATTTTACTATAATAGTCTTTTTATTGTCATAACATTAATCACAGTGCATTTAAAGTTCTCGTATTATTTTAAAATTGTTTCCAAAAACTTATGCTAACATTAATTGGTAAGAAGATGCACAAAGTTTCTTTATTATTATGTTATCACATTTAACAATCATTTTAACCGTGTTTCAATGAGCCACCATGACTTAATTCTTCATATTACGGTAATTTTATCAAAATGGTGCAGTTTTTTTTTAATTTTATCAAATGCAAAGCATTGGTCAAAATTGACAATGTTGTAAGCAAGATCAATTAATTAATCATAAAATTGGACATCGATTGACTATTTCTCTCTTAATTAAAATTGTCAATTCGGTTTGCAAGTTCAATTGATTTTTTTTTTTCAAAAGAAATGACAATTAATAACCCTAAACCATAAAGTTGAAGTTTAAAATTACTTTTTTTTGCAATAATTTTAAATAAATTGAGTTAAAAATGAGTTGTGTGATAAATTAAAAATATTTACTATTTTTTAAATATTGTTAAAGTTAAAAATACACTTATAAAAAGGTGATATGATTTATGTATAAATTTTTAGATTATATAATATATGAAAGTATAAATTATATAATATGTAAAAAGTAATAATATACATGTATTTATGTAAAATAAATGTATTAAAAAATAAATTAAAATATTGAATAGAAGTCATTAAAAGAAGATGATATTAAAATATTTGATGAGAACAACTTTACAAAGGATGATTCTACTGTCTAGATGGACAATTTCTTCTGTTATGACCTTCATTGCGACAGTAAGAACATTTTTTTGGCTTGTTTTGAATTGGTTGATCCATTTCATTATGTAAACGAGTTGTAATTGATCGTCCCGAGTTTTTACATCGCATGTGGGGGTCAGGTATGAAATTTGGCCCAGTATAAGTAGACCAATAATCCTCATTTCGAACGAGATGGAATTCAACTTGATATGTCTTTCTAATCGTGTGGAGGCTGTAAACCGGATCAATGAATGTCGTCATTTGTAAATGACAAGAGGAACAAAGGGCAATAACGTGACGATAAGGAAGTCAAATAGCTTGGCACACCACCAATCATTTAATCTAACTGTATATAACGAAGTTCGTCAACCATGTTGGGGGATGGCTAATTCTTGGACATCAAATTAAGAATTTTCTACATTAAACCTTTCCACAAAACACATAGTCGAATCTTGTTGATTTTTTCTAAATAAGGTTGTGATATCTTCTGGACAATAATGACTTGCACGTAACATGGTGTCTATTTTGAAGGCTCGCTCAACAAACCATGTTTTTATTTTTTCGAAAGTTTCCTTAACCAAAGCAGAAGGTAAGGAATGAGCTCTCATAAGCACGAAGTTAATGCTTTCCATTAAATTTGTGCTATCTATCTAGAAAAATGCTTGCTTGAACTCATATCACATAACTGATAGCTTTGCCTGTACTGTGGGTTGTTTCATCTCATAAGTTGTCATAAAGAAGTAAATGAAATTAGTTAAATGGTAAAATGTCGTAATTATCTATGAGAGAAGGTAAACAATGTTATTACCCATGTTAATCAACTGTCATTTGAGCTCAGCATTTTTTAATTTTCTGTTGAAATTCGATGCGATATGGTGTATGCAATACACAGAAACGAGGTTGTCTCCTTCCCATCTAACTTCTTCAGATTGTAATGCTGAAATTATACTGGTTCCTCTATCAGTCATCATGCACAAATTTGGCAGAGATGTCACATATTGTCGCAATAATTCGAAGAACCAAATTAAAGCCTCCCGAGTCTCGCCTTCAACAATCGCAAACACCAAAGCAAGAGCTTTCTGTTTTCCCAACCAAGCTTTTCTATATGTGATGGTATAGCCATACAGATTTTTTATTTCTGCAATTAAGCTTTTAATTGGGACCGAAGGGTTTGCTTTTACTGAAGTCAGCACCATGGACGCAATATGGGTTGAGTCCAAATTAACATGGTATGCCGAAAGATTTGTTGACAAACAACTATGTTGTGCATCAATTTTATTTATCTCCCATTGACTTCGGATTTTACTAAAAGATGCACGTAATCTCCATTGTCACCCTCCATCATGATGTATACACCGAGCCACATATTTGTCTAACGACAACAAATTTGTAATCGTTGTCTATGTAGTATTGTTTTATGGCATTCAATTTCGCCTCCTTTGACATGAAAGACATGTGTTCATTGAAGTCGCGATTAATGCTATGTTCGGATTGACTGCTAGATAGATAGCTATGTGGAATAACCGTCATAATCGTCTAATTCAGGAAAATCAATTTAATAGAAATGGTCATTTGCATGACAAGTCAACATACATGCAATGGTACATCAACCATACTGTCTACTACATCTTGCCTATAGGGTCATCATCCGATGATGATGTAAGTTCAATTACAAAATTATTTATTATTCTCCATTCACTCATCCAAAATTAACACATATTTTCAAAACAGTATGATATGCCACATGAGACTACACATCCTCACTATCAGCATCATGTCCGTTCTTCTTCTCAAGTTGAATCGTTTCAACAACAATCTTTTCATCCGTCAGGTGTTTAACCGACTCAGTTGTTCGGATATAGGGATCAACCTCACATGTCATTCCAATCGTCATTTCATCAACCACCTTTCAGCTACTCAACATCTCCATCTCAACAACAATTTTTTGTTGGTCCATCAAATCCCTTTGCAACCTCTACCATGACCCCCCATCTGCCTACAATCCAATGTCATCCATGCAATGTTATCTACCAACAATGCCTTCACAAGTGTTCAGAAATCAGAATGATGATAATGAAATCAAAGGCACTAACGATGACATTCCACCTCCACCACTCACACCCTTCCATCTGAACAACAACCACAACAGCGACCACGAAACAACGAAGAAGACCACCATGTGGCACAGCTTCGCATAGATGATAACTTTTCCTACATTTCTATTTTATAATCATGTATAAATTGTACTTATTTATCATTTAATAAATATTTTTTAAACGCTACCCTATTTATTTATAATTGTATCAATTATAAACACTACTTCACGAACATAATTTCAATTTTTTAAAAACAACAAAAGTATTTTTAATTTTAACATTATTTAAAAAGTACTAAATATTTTACATTTATTACACAACCTATTTTTAATCCAACTTAATTTTGGGTAACTTTGTCTATTGTGAAAAAAAAATTAGTTTTAATTTTTTTTAATATTATTTATTTATTTATAAAATACAAATTTTCACAATATTATTATTCATTTCATGTAATTTTAAACAATTTAAAAATTATTATTATATAATTTTTTTAATTTTAAAAAATATTAATTATTTTAAAAAAATTTAACTTGCCAATTGAATTGACAACTTTAATTGAGAGAAATTTTCAATTCAATGTCTAATTTTATTTAAACTAAAATTTTTAATACATTTGAAAAATTTAATTAAAAACTAAAAAATAGAGAATTAATAAATTTAATTGATGTTTCCTACACGCAATTTTACAATTTGAAAAAAATACTCATTCCTGGAACCGCACCATTTTAGTGAAATTCTCAAATATTACTCTCTTGTTTGAAGGCTTAATTACTACATTGTCCTCCATTTCACACATAAAAAAAATTATCTACAGACGCTTATTATCATTTACCTTAAATAATATTTAAAACTTGATAACCAATAATTTTTTATTATATGATGTTACTCATGTAACACCCTTGAAAAAAACCACGTACTTAATATATATTTACATTTGTTTTTCCTAATCTAAATCTTTATTTCCTTTTTCATATAGATTTATACACATTATAAAAAGAACAATCAAAACATTCATAAACTATAATCTATAATTCAATCTTTCGATTTTTTGTTTATAAGAAAATTTTCACTTTTATATTTGAAAACTTTAATGTTTAATTTCCATAAATTTTTATATTTAAGTTTTATTAAATGTGTCATTTTAAAATAAAATAAAGTGTAAGTGTCACCTAATAACGTAAATGCCATTTATTAAAAAATGTCTTATAGCACCATTTTTAGTTCTTTCTATGATTATATAAAGAATTAATATAGTAAAGTCACTTACTATACGTTGATTTAATTTTTAATTAGTTCATCTTTTTTGTTCTCTGATATATATGATTCTACTTAATACATGAGTAGATAATAGAAGTTTTGGTGGCAATACTAAGGAAATATAGAGTTTTTCTATTGGCTTTTGCTAGATTTTACATCTATAAGATATTTTGGTTAAATGTATTTATATTTATAATAAATATATTTTGTAAGTTGTTTCTTGGATAAATCTCTTCTATTATATTAAATTTTTATAATATAGTTCATAATAATGGTAATAATAATCATAGAAATATATAACGGATGATTATTTTTTTGGGGTGAATTTAAAACTATTCACGGCTTCAAAACTAATATTTCATATCAGTTCATGCTGTAAATGTTATTGATATTTAGTCACCTTAAATATGTTTTTTAATATATTTCATGAGTAAATATATTTATTGAAATACATATTTATTAAACTATCCATCTTTAAATAATATTCATATCGTTAATAAGAATATTAATTTCGAATAAAATATACTTTAACTCTCATCTATGTTTTTTTTTTGTTTGGTCTCTCGTATTAAAAAGATTCACTAGTTCTTTAAAATTGTTATCTCATAATGGTATTTTTTAAAGCTGATTTTGCATTATCAATATTAATGGCTGACGTAATTTTATATCTCACCCAGTTTGTCACATGTCACTAAATTAAAGGGCTTAGTGTGATAAACTGATAAAATGATTAATTTGATCTAAATGTACTATTTTCACTGAATAATTTATTATCTTTTATCTTCTTAAATTCATTTGAAATTTGATGAACAAAAAGGTTAAAGACAATATAGAAATAAAATTATTTGAAAATGAAAACATAAACAAAGATCAAATAAAAAAAACACAATGCTGAGTGCTATTGTTGAGATTTATCTCAAGATAAAAGAAAAATCTGATTATCATGATAGATTATCCATCAACAGCTATTATCACAGTTCATGATAGCTAAGCATAAAGGACTCAAGCTTATCTCAGAATATGAATTTCTCTTGGTATGTATAACATTTTCATTACTAACAAATGAAGGAAAATAACAGGAGAGAAATGAAAAAGGAAAATAACAGGAGAGAAATGAAAAAGGAAAATTGAAAACTCCCCATTACTTCTTCTTCCCTGCTTTTCCTTCCTTTCTCCTTACAATTTCATCAGCATATTTGACACCCTTTCCTTTGTATGGTTCTGGGGGTCTCCATTTCCTAATAGAAGCAGCAAACTGGCCAACCTCAGATTTATCAAACCCACTAACTGTGATTCTTGTGTTTTCTTCCACCTTCACTTTGAGGCCACCAGGGATTTCCATCTTAACAGGGTGAGAAAATCCAAGATTCAGCACCACTGCGTTTCCTTCTACCATAGCACGATAACCGACACCAACAAGTTGAAGCTTCTTTTCAAAACCTTCAGATACTCCAACAACCAGGTTGTTTGTAAGCGTCCTATAACATTTATGAGTCAAGTATGAATATATATGAACAAATGAAATATAACTAGGATTCAAATTTAAGCTACCCAAGCTAAAACGGTGATTCTACTCATACAAGAAAAACTTTCATACTTACAATGGAATGATCAATACAGAGGAACTAACATCATTAATAGCATTATGCCAAGCCAAGACAACAAACAAAAGGTACGTATCTGCAAAATGTATTGCACAGATTTGAATGTTTTGAAGACTATTCACAAATCCAGGTACGAGTCTAACTAAAATCCTTTGGGACACTACTATATCTCAAGTTCAATACTAAGAAATAACCAATCAAGGGCTAATTGTAAGAGTGAGATCAGTGTTTCTCAAGCCAGCTATGAAAAGCTGCAAATAACCCAAGCTTTTCATTGAATTACAAACGTGGCGAGAAAGGGGAGGGGAGTTGTGGGAAGAGCATGGGAACCATCAAAATGGAAGTTTTCAATGTGAACTTAATGGAACCTTATCCCGAACATTATTAGTTACTGCTTGTTGTAGAAGGGAGTAGTAAAGGTGCAAGAATAAGAACTATCAGGGTTCCAATAACCAGAATATTCTCTGAGTTCATTAACATTGAATATTGTAATCAGAATATTCCTTTTAAGTTGTATCAAGTTCAGAGTTCATTCCAGAATTTGAATCTATGGGATTCAGGTCACAAGGCCAGCCAACATCTTTATCGTGCATCAATGCTTGCCCTTGCACTACAACATTCTAATTAGAATCAAATAATGGTTTCATGAAAAAACAAATAAGTTATCAAAGATATATTCAAGACCACAAAATCCCCAAATAATATAATCACCATGAATGAACCACTAAATTATCATGATTAAAAAAAGCATTGCCTAATTGACAAGTAAGCCCCATTCTGTATCACTACTTTCCAGTCTTATCTTTCAAGCAATTAACACAATACTAACTACCAACATTTAGCTCAAATAATTTATTGCCATGGCTATTACAAAGAAACACGAACAAATGAACAGTAGGTTATAAATTTACTACTATGATTATGCCACAAACATTGGTGCATTATGCAATGGTGGCAGCAACATATCCTATATTCTATAATCAAATCAAAGCTTTTTTTCCCCATTTTCATCTCAGTGTGTTTAGAAAATAGTTTTGAAATAATGAGACAAAGGTGCAAAGTAATTAGCATATATTAAGACAAAATGGCAATTTAATACTCCCAAATCCTAATTTAGAAAAGAGGTCAGTAAAATGAAGTACCTAAAAAGCCCATGCATTTGATTGGCTCTTCTGGTTTCAACTGCCTTTCTAACCCTTAAAGTCCCTGCCTCTTCCTTCTCAACCAACACTTCTCGAGGATAAGTTAATGCAAGTTCTCCCAAAGGACCTTTCACTTGTATACCCTGTCCTTCCAATTTGACTGTAACATTGGTTGGCACAGTAATTCGTTGCTTCCCGATTCGTGATTCCTTACATTCTACAGTCTTTCTAACGAAACCAGCTTGAGCACCAGGAACACTAGAAACTCTGAGCTTATTTGTCTCACCCACAAAAACAGTCTTCAAATTGCTGAAATAAGACAGCAAACAACTAGTGAGATTTCTCAATACTATATAACATTTACTGTTCTAAAGAACCTTTTCATCACCCAAGAATTATATCAATCACATGAACAAATTACAAGAAAAATAGAGAAAAACAAGAGTGCTGTAAATAGACACAAGGCCAATTTAATTCGACATTTCCCTAAAATTAGAAGTTAATTTCCACTTCATAGCCTTGTAGTGAACGGCAAAATGCACAGTAAAGTGCAACATCCAACTTGAACAGGACGCATGCTTCACATCAACATGTTCGTACAAAAGCAATCAATGAAGTGGGCACAAACAATAATCTCTCAAAATTATTTCTGTTAACAGTAAAATCATGAATACAATTACATTCCCAACTAATGATTTCATCAAGAACTCCCTGTAAGCATACTCATTAAACTTCTCCAAGTCTGCACATGTCGCTAGCAATGTAATATAGCACACTCATAATCATTATTCGTCACATACTTACAATACCACTAACAGACATTTCATCAAATGTCCTCAAAGCAACACCCACTTCATTGAATTCCAAGTTCAGATTCACAACATTATTATCATTGTCCACGAGTAAATCATCTTCGAACCAGATTCTACTAAAGACCCACAATTACTTGAGCCATCACATAATTCTTTAGACCCAATTGAGACTTGAGGCACTCAGCCATTCAAGTGGAAGAAAACTACATTCACATGGTGAAACAGTGAGAGTTCAGAACAGTGGTGTTTCTCAAAGTTTAAAACTTTGTATGCTTCTACGATAAAGGAGCAAAATCCCGTAAAGGGTGATTTTTTTTCTTCAGTGAAATGTAATACTTGATAACCATATAACCGAAATTGAGCATTGCAATGTAAAACTAAAAGTGCTCCAAAACAGAGGGAATTGAGAAAGGGAGGTAGCATAAGTGAAGCAAAGAAGAGAAAGAGAGAGTAAGAATCTTTACCTGATACGAAAAGAGGAAGTAACTGAGGAAGCCATTGTTACACCTTCCAAGGTTGTTCCACCAAGAACTGAAGGAAAATCCTTATCCAATGAAATACTGTTTTTTTTTAATAAAAGAGTGATTGGTAATTTGAAATAACCCTTTGTGGTCCAAGAAATGTTGATGAGGTAGCTCTTATTGGGCTTTTGATTATACTTTTTGGGCTGTGACTTCCTGCACCCATTGCTTTCTGCACCCGACGAATTTTTTAAAATTCCATTATGTCCTTGTCTTCTTTATTTTGAAAAACGGTGTAGGGTGCAGAGAAACTTGCTTTTCCTCTTTGGTGGTGGTTTGAGATGCAGAGGAGGTGGTTTTAGTGTGGTGATGGACGGGCCGTTTGCATTGTAAGGTCCGCCGGTTAACATTGTTGTGAGGTAAGAAGACATTTAAGCTAATTTTTTGCATTTTGTTCGAGCTGAGGTGGTCACGGATACCAATATTTGGAAGCCTGATTTTAACCTTACGGATGCAAGCGTCCGAAAGTCATTGTTAAACACTCCGGATATAAACATACGTAAGTAATTAACATGTGCAGTTGAAGCTCCCGGACGCCTATGTTCGTAGTAGAGAAATGCGTTACAGATATCATTATCCAGAATTGGGTTTTGTATTCTGGATGTACATATCCGGAATTGGGTTTTGAATTCTGGATGTACATATCTGGAATAGTTAATTGTGTTCCAGATGTGGGCATGCGGAAGTATATTTTTTGACTTATGGATTTCTATATCCAGAAACTAAGTGGCGGTGGCGGCAGCTGCGCGAAAACGAGTGGGTGTTGTGATTGGGTGCAAATCTCTCTCTTAACCTAATTTCAATTTCATTAAGAACATTTTGATATTTTTACAAACTTAGGGTATTTTGGTATTTTTGCAAAACATGATTCGGTGCCAATTCAAATTGATTCCGTGGAGGAGAATCAGCCTACTTTTTTGGGCCAAAACCCAACATGAGTTTAAGCTTGAGTGATCCCTCCAATGAAACGAGGTCCATCACTCTACTACATCTTCTTTTAATTGTTTCACCAAAAAAAATATTTTAATAAGCTGAGCAAAATAAACTCTTTTATTTGAGGATATACTCTACATATTGTCATGAAGATTGTGTCTAGGGAAAGATACTAGTTTTCAATAATATTGTAAACTGAGTTTCAAATTCTAGTTTAGAGAAGTGAACATTTCATGTTTGATTTAGTTTTGAAGGAGAATTCTTTGAATGAATCATATATGTGTTGAAAACCAGAAAAGAAATAGTCTAGAAGATTGTGCAAAAATATTAGAACATTATTCAATAGTTTTTTCTTGAAAAGATTAAACTAAGAAAAAGTTGTTAAAAAAGTATAACATTATTAATCTTTATGGAATTACATGAAAGACAAATTTTAATGTATATTAATTGTATTTTTAGTGAGATTATGTAATTTTTATTCTCTATATTTTCTCCCATTTACCAAGTTGAAAAGAAAAACATCTTTTTTAGTCACAAATATCATAAAATAACTATTTATCAACAAACCATTAAAACGATTTTTTTTCTTTTTAATATCTACATTTAAATATGAGGATCCAACAGATATAATTGAAATTTCAGAAACAAAAATTAAATAATCACATTTAAAAAACAAAGAATTTAATTGAGAAGATGTGAGAATGTTTTTTACATTATTTTTTATCTCAATTTTACACCAATGATGTGTTAAATTTAAACTTAAAAACTAAATAGTAAATATTGGTTTTTAAAGAATCTAATATAATTACTTTAAGAGATCAAGAGAAAGATATGGTTTCCATTTAAAAATTTAAAAAAAATCTCTAAACTATGTGTTTTGTAAGCATTGTATACACATTTGAGCAATTTCACACCTCTAAAAAAGCTTGGATAGGGGTCATAACTAATTAAAACCTTATAAGTGTTGCATCAAAACATGTTTGAGATGTGGATAAAAGAAAAGGTATGTATAATATATGAAGAATGAGATGTATAGATCATGCTAAGCCATTATGCTTTTGTTAAGAGCTAAGAAAACACTTTTGAGTTGTTGCTTCAATGTTCAGTGGGAAAGTAGATTTTGGGAAGTTGGCTCAGGTACTATTCTTGGTATGAGAGTAACTAGCTGAGCTTGTGCAAGATACTTCACAACTTTATGCTGTAAAGTGTGTTTGCTTTAAAATATGTCAAGTCCTTCATTCAATACACACACTGTTCTCTGGTTTCAAGACTTCTTTATGTTCATAAATTGGTTTCAACATCTCTCATATTTATCTGTACTTGCCTCCTTTCCTCACATGCAAGTGCATGGTTTTACAGAGAAATTTTTCTGTGAACACAAAAGGATAACTACAAAGCATTCTTCCTTTATCAATAAGGTTTAACATAGTTAGTGATAGTCAAGTTAGATACTTTGTAATGCATTTACATTCTTTTATTAAAATATATTAAAAATTTAAGCCTAAGTTTGCTTATAAGCTTATAAAGTAATTATGAAATATTTTTATATTAACGCATCTTCTCACTTTTTTTAAGTAGATGTTGTCAATTTGTATGTAAGATTATATATTTGTAAAACCCGATAATAGATGACTTAATTTTATAAAACTGACTTATAAAATAAGATTAGCATTCACTTGTATACGATGAAATGTTTATATCTTTATCTTTTAAAAAAAATATTTTGAAAAAAAAAGATTTTTTCTAAAATTTATATCAATTAAGAATTTAAATTAAGTTTGAGTTTATATATATATATATATATATATATATATTGTAAGTTTTTGATAGCTTTTGTGCAAAGAAGCTCTTGAGAGGAATATTATGACATCAGCTTTACTGCAGAAGATCGTTATACGCCTTTTCTGCTACGATTGCGATGTTTATGGTCAAACAAATAGCAAATATTAATTATTTTAGGATATTTTTAAAAAAAATTGAAGTTAGAAAATGATATTTCAAAATTATCTTAGAAGTTTTATTTGACTTTAGTAATAAAATAATTTAAACATTTTAAAATAAAGTTGTAAGCATTTCAAACCGTTATGTGAAATAATATAGTTTTTGATGTTACATGCACCAACCTGCAACTCCAATATCTTTTAGGTACTTTAAGATTCAAAAAAGAAAAGTTGATCATACATATCATCTTTTACATCCCTTAAAACATATACATGAATGATGAAAGATGTTAAACAGAAAAAAAATATATAAAGAAAAAGATGTTTCCATACATGCACGAGTTACATTATAATTCTTTATGAAAATATTATACTTTCATTATTCAAAATAATATTGAGTTATAATCCATATCACTAAAAAATGAATAAAAAAAACCAATCAAACGAATCTTTGCTCATTTCAAAAGTTTTTATTACTCTTTTTGTGTGTACATCAACATCAAAGGTTTTCAACTTTGAAAACTACTCTTTTTACACCACTAAAATTTTATTTAGTTAGTAACTAGTTAACTAACTATAGTGAAATGAATTGTTTGCCGTTTAAATTTTTATAATACTTTATAAGTGAATTTTGTTAATTAGTCGTTTTAATCTTCTATAAGTGGAGTTAATTTTATCATATTTTTATATCATTTAAAAAAGGATCGAGTCGATTAAAAATTTTGCAAATCTATTTTACATATATATAATAGTTAGAAACTTTAATCTAACAATTAAATTTTTTTTAAAAAAGTTGATGTAAATTTATCTCTTTCTTAAGAAAAAAAAACACTACAAAAAATTCATTAAATAAAAATCAATTTTAGATAAAAAAAAATAATTAGTTACTATAATAACAAAATTAAATATTATTTTAGAGACTAAATTTTTTTTTCTAAATTAATTTTTATTATTGTTAAATAGTTTTTAAATTGGTATATAATTAACTAGTAATGTTTTAACTACCAATTATTTAGATTTTAAATTTAGTAACAAAAATCTTGATAGCTAATTAGATACCAATTTAGAAACTATTTAACAATAATAGAAACTAATTTAGAAACCAAACAAAATGTTAGTCTGTAAAAATGGTCTCTAATTTAGTAACTATAACAACTAATTATTTTTTTATCTAAAATTAGTTTCTATTTGATAATTTTTTTTGAAAAAGTTATATAAGTATGAGGAAAGAAGTTTAATAATGAGTAACACATCAAAATTTAACAATCCCTTCAAAATGACATGATATTTTAGCCTCTAAAGAATCTTTATTTGTAAATATTAATAACATTTTACTTGGAGAGAGAATCAAATGTAGCAAAACATTTAAACATTTAAGCACTGTAATGAATGTTTATTTGCTCAATTTTACATTTGATAACTCTTTTATCTATACATAAAAAGTGTAAAGAGAAATAAAAAGTATGATTATTTGCAAAGAAGGGACATTATTATAGTGTATGTGGATGTTAATTAGATGTTAGCCAGCATGCAGGTTGGTTAGTTTAGAAGGAAGGTCCTACAGCACTGCAACATATGCAGGTAGGTGGCATGATGGTGTGTACATGTCCAACAAAGAAAAGAGAAAAGGTGAGGAATCCATGAGTGGTGTCTACCATTTCCATCATTCCACTCTCAGATGTTCAAATTTTGTTGCCAAGAGTGGTCCATAGGTGGTGGCAAGTCAATGGAGACAGGCTGAGACTGTGTGCCTCAAAATTGGGGAGCCTAAGAGAGAGGAATCCACGCTTTTGTTTTCCCTCACCCCACGCGTGAATATACTATACTCTGCACCCTTTTCGGGTTTCAAAACCCAATCATCCTTTTTCACCATAACTCTTTAAAACAGACCCTTCACATAGTTTTTCTTAGCCAATTAACACCACCATCATCACTTTCTTCCAAGTTAAATCCTAAGGCCAAGGGTGCCTCAAAAACCACAACACAACACACTACTCTCCTCCTTTTCTTGCATAGAGCCTTTCATTTCCATACAAGAAGGCTCACTTGTTTCAGTTTAAGCTACACAAGCAATGTCTGTAAGTCCCTTCTTTCTCATATTATATCTCTTAGAGTACACACAACAACCACAGAATGGTTTAGTTCATACCACTTGTTTCTGCCTCTGAATAGAAGCTAAGACTGAGATTGGTACAATGTGACACTGCAGAATCATTCATGCTATAACGACTTTGAACATGTATATCTAATGAATGATTGGATTGTATACAGTTCAGAAATACTTTTACTCTCAAAATAACATTTGTTTTTTTCTTCATTATTGCATTGGAATTTCATGACAGCACTTTTTCATCTGATATTTGTGCATAGCTTTAAATATTATCTTGACAAATATTTTTCTTTTAGAAAGTACTAACAAGCATTTTTCTTTGCAGAATATGATAGAGGTGAGAGTTCCAAATCTTGACTGTGAAGGATGTGCTTCAAAACTAAAGAAAGCTCTCTTCAAACTCAAAGGTACATTTTTGCATAAGAAATTCTGTGTTTTTTTTCTTCTGTTTTTTCTTTTTGGGGCCCCCTTTCATTTTCTGGAGGCTCTGGATTGAGCTGGTAGACATGGGCCATTGAAGGGTAACAGTTGTGTAATGTGTTGCTTATCTTTGCATTTTATTTGGGCTTTAATTTCCAAAGTCCCCACATGCATTCCTCACTTGCTTTGCAAGTGTAGAACCACAAGTCAAGAATTTGGTACACCATACCATTCTGGGGTCCATGCAGACCTTCCTGTTGCCAGTTGGGCTCCATATTTCTTCAGACATGTTTTCCAATCTAACAAATTAGGTGGCTCCTCTGTCACACCTTAACCAAACAACATTAATTGTCATTACAGGTGAAAACAAAAACAGCTCTATAGGCTTTCAAAAAATTAAAAACTTGATTAATGTTAGTTATATACAACTATACATCTTTAGTTCTTGTTTCATTACTTTTTATAATGTGTATTCTATTACATGGATAAAAGATGTCTTAAAGTGTACAACTTTCTGGTTTTTTTGGTAGCAAAAAAAAGTGTATCACATTTCTTTCTTCATGAAAAAGTGAACTCAAGAGAAACATGACATGATGAGCTCTCATTCAGCATGGAAATAAGCATACCCAAAAGCAAGCAAAAAGTACTACAAAGTATACAAAGTGACTTTTACTTAATCTGAGTTGGGTCATCATTCACCATATGTATAATTGAGTTAGTCATGTTTCTTTAACCACCATGCTTAGAAATTTAGCTTTTTTAACTTGGAACATAGTTATACTTACTACTTTTTATTGTTTTCAAAGATGAGTTATGTAAGTGTAAGAACTCAAATCAAGATTTAGTTAGTAGCATATCAGAATGTATTATGTTATGATATTTGAAGTTTGAATGTGTGATTTGCAGGAGTAGATGAGGTAGAAGTTGAAATGGAATCACAAAAAATAACAGTGAGGGGTTATGGCTTGGAGGAAAAGAAGGTTCTGAAGGCAATCAAACGTACAGGGAAAGTGGCAGAACCATGGCCATTTCCAGGGCATGCTCATTTTTCCTCATTTTACAAGTACCCTAGTTACATTGTTAACCATTACTATGATGCACACAAAAGTGAAGCAACCAATGGAGTTCACACTTTCTTCCACACCCCTGCAGTGTATTCAGTTGCTGTGGCATCTGATGAAGCCTTTGCTTCTCTCTTCAGTGATGATAACCCTCATGCTTGCACTATAATGTAATTGACTTAGACCAGTTTTATGCATACCTTTTTCCTCACTTCAGGTTTAGTTTCTCTTTGAAGAGAAAAAGAAGTTGAAGAAGAAGAAACTGAATGAGACATTTTCTCCTAGGAAATTAGAGTTTGTTTACTATTGGTTGATTTTTTTTGCCAATTTTCTTGAGTGTATTGTCTTGTGCCTCCTTTTAATATCCAATGAGTTTCTTGGTCAATTTCTTTTTTGTGATGTTGTGTATAATTTACATATAACAGAGTGGCCATACAAAAAGTTAATGTGAAGAAGTATGCCAAGGGAGAGAGTAAAAACATGTTCATTAATTAAATTTGAATAAAAAAACTTTGAAAAATGAATTACTTCATTTGATAAGTGGAGAGTTTGTATAAAAAAAAATAGAAACAGAACATACCTCTCCAAAATGTCTTCTAAATACAATAAACAATCCGTATAAGAAATACTTAATTTTCTTAATCAAGTTCGAAATTTGTAAATGAAAAAGAAAATGTAGTGAAAACACCTTCTTGCACATATACACACTTTAACATTTTTGAAATATTAATTAGGTGAGTGTTTATTGTTTACCTCTCAGTGTTCTAAAAAGACTAGAATAATATCAATAGTGTCTTGCTGATAAAAAAAATAAAAATAATAGTGTCCTTTTTAAATTAAAGGGAAATCAACCAAAAACACCTCCAAAGAGTAAAAAGCTTGAGGATGAAACAATTTTTGGAGGTGGGGGATGAACCATTAAGCGTCTTTCTCTTCTCAATTTTCCTTAACTATAGTCTTGGTTATTTTACATAAGTAACTAAATCATTCCTTGCTGGGTTCAAATGTAGTCAAACAATAAATTTCATGTATTTTATATATATATATATATATATTAAATATATATTCCTTTTTCTTCTTGATACTTATTATGTTTGGAAGCATAGCATATGTTTTTAAAATTCAAAGGCTGACAGAAAAATAAATTGGTTCATGTAAAAAATCATGAGTAGAAATAGATATTGGTTTATTGTTTATTTTTATTAATATACTTAAAAATAATTTCTTTAAATGATGGAATAATAATTATAATAAAAAAGAACTTATGATTTATGTAGTAAATAATTCACTAAATAAAAACTAATTTTAAAGATAAAATATAATTAGTTACTTTTTAATTAAAGATTAAAACAATTATTGATATCTAAATTAGTTTCTATTATTAATAAAATTTATAAATTAGTATTTAAATATTTACCAAGATTAGTTACTAACTAAAGTTTATTATATTTGTTTTTAATGATATAAATTTTGGAATTTACTTCAATCGATGGAAAGCCTTGTGATTTTTTTTTCTCAAGTCGTGGTTCTTAGTAGGAGCATTATTAACTTGGTTGAGAATAGTAATAGATCTATTAATGATCTATTTAGTTTTGGAATAAAAAAATCAGAATTTCTTTTGAAAATATTCCTCTTTGTATTTACTTATCAAGTTTGTGTAGGGATGGAAAAACGGGACGGACTACCTATTCCAAACTGCTAGTCCGTTTAGGCTCGTCCCATATAACTTGCAGTCTGCACGTATTAAGTATGGAGCAGACTACCTGCATGCCTCGCATAACATAAGAATCTGGAAATTATTTTCTCCACCTCTATATTTTCTTCATGCAGCCTCATATTTCACATTGCAAAATTTTTATTCACATCTTATTATGCTTGTGTCATGAGAATAATATTGTGAAATCATTTACCTAATGTATCTAAATAAAAAAGAATTACTTTTATTCAAAAAAAAATATTCAAAAACTATTTTTTATTAATTTTTGGAAAAAATATTTCTTATGCGGACTAGCCTGCAGACTTGTAGACCAACTCTTATACGCGACGAGCTAGTAAAATCAACCTTCATATTCTATGCGGGACAGACCAAATACAAAACGGACCTATAAAAGAAAAGCTAAGTCCTATTACCATACTTATTTGTAGGAATAAATTTTGCTGATTAAAAAAATTTGTAGAAATAAATATGATCTTCCACAATTTCCATTGTATTAATGAGTTTGCTGTGATTCCCACTTTATTTATTAATATACTCTAATATATTAATACTTTAACATTCTTATTTTTTTATTAAAAAGTAGAACCACTAGAAAAATTGGTATCATTGTGCACTCAAGTTTGAACATCATCCTTTACACAATGAAAATTATATAAAATATAAATAAATTATTTATGTAAACAAAAAACATTAAATATTAAAAAAACAGTTAAATATAATTATGACTTAGGTTTGAATCAAACTTAATGATATTCAAGAAAATTGAGTTTGAGTTTCTTAGTGGCACATGTTAGGAAACGAAATTCTTCTTCACAATACTATAAGGTTTAAAATATTCGATTTATATTAAAACGCTCCTAATTTAATGTATCAAGATTTTCCATGAGATATTTAAAAGATTAATTTAGTTGAAATATTTGACATTTTAAGTAAAAAGGGCAAAGAAGCGAGATTCATATCCAATCTTTAGATATGTGATTTTGATTGCTGTATAAAAGAGTAAGAAGGTGTCAAATGCATAAATGTAAATTTTCATGCATAAAAAGTTGTATATAATCAGTTAATTAAAAATCACATGAGATATAAAATCAATAAATTTATTATACTTCTAAGTGGTATAAATGTATAAAAGACTAAAAATATTGAGCACAACAATTATATTTGAAATGTTTTGTTGGTATTTATGATCGAATATTTCACCAATAACATGGTCAAACCTAGTTTTTAGGGAATCAAAGAACATTTCTTTGTATGACTTTATTAACATAATTATGGTGCAAAAACGTTAACTCCAACATTGAGTTCGTCCAATGACTCACATAAATTCAGGCTTAGTATTGGATGTCCACTATAACACTATAAATATACACTACAACCAAGATAAAATGTACGCATTCAACCACATTTATTATCTCAAACCACCATGTTCTGATACTAACTTAAACATCAAAATACATTTTGATGTCTCAACAAATTCAGGCTTAGTATTGGAAGTCCAATATAACACTATAAATATACACTACAACCAAGATAAAATGTATGCATTCAACCACATTTATTATCTCAAACCACCATGTTCTTCTGATACTAACTTAAACATCAAAATACATTTTGCAAAACCCGAGATCGAGAATCAAGACTCACACGACTCTAACACAAAGAACAATTACGAGAAGACCGAGAACTTCCAAACACATACAAAAACATCAAATTATTAAATATTAAATACACATGAAAAAACTTACCTTAAAATTTAATAAAACATTATATTAAATCTAATTGCATGTTTTGAATTTACGTTGTAACCATGTTGTAAACATATATAATGGAAAATACTCTCCAAATAGAGTTGAGTATGAGAAAGTAAGTGGAGATGTTGAAGGACGATCATTGAATTATGGTGTGTACAAATTGGCAATGTACTCTACTATTTAATGCAGGCCATAAGAGAGTTTTGTGTAAGTCACTTAGCACCTTTGAATGTTGAGATTCTTCATTTGGAAAAGAAACATTTTGAAGATAATGTGCTTGCCAATATTTGGCCAACCCAACTGACCCACTAAATGTAATTTCTACTTTCAACCATTGAATTTGAATCTGCCATAATTATTCAACCACTTGACCCTCCATTGTCCTTGCATCACCAGTGGCTAAATTGTGGGTGTTTCATAAGATGAATGGAATGAGTTTTGCAGAAAAGATAAGAATCTCTTTTTTGAGAATGTAATGGCTTTCATTTTTTTTAATGCAATGCATGAGAATTTTATAGTTGTAATCAATTTAAAGTTATTTTACATGTATTTTTAAAGTAAATATATACTCTCGACGTTTAAGAATTTTATCATATATAATAATAGATGATAATATAAAAAAATATTTATAATGTTAGTATATTTTGATTAAATTCATACAATATTATATTCTTTTTAGTATTTAGCAGGACTTTCTATAAACATTATAAGAAATTTATTAAATAGCAACTAAATTTAGAAACAAAAATAATTAGCCACTACATTAATTAAATTATATACTATTTTAGAGATTAAAAATTATTAGTGTCTAAAGTGGTTTCTATTATTAATAAAAATTTATAAATTGGTATCTAAATTAACTACCAAGGTTTTATCTACTAATATTTTAGATTCTAAATTAGTCTCTAAAAGACTAATTGAGACCAATTTAAAAACTACTTTATAAATTTTTATTAGTAATAGAAACTACTTGAGATACCAATAATTTTTTTAGTTTCTAAAATAGTTTCTAATTTAATCAATAGTAACTAATTATTTTGTTCTCTAAAATTAGTTGCAATTTGATGATTTTCTTGTAGTGAAACTAAAAAATATTTGAAAAGATTTAAACAATATGCCTTCCTAAATAAAGAGTAATTAAATGAAATTAATGTGAGAGATAAGAGTACGAAAGGAATATCTTACCATGAGAGAGTACAAGAAAAATATCTTACCATAATTAAAATTATCTTACCATGAGAGAGTACGAGAAAAATATCTTACCATAATTAAAATTATCTCTTTATAGAACACCTTCTTAATCGTAATCACATTTTTTTATACAAGGAAACACATGCTCAAAGAACTTAACACTGTATAGACAAAAAAAAAAAATTATAGTTTTAATATAAAAAATAACATATCCTTTTGTATTATTTTATAACCTATAAACAAAATTTTCTAACTCTAGGATCAAGCTTCAATTTGTCTCTATGTATATTGAAAAGTAAAATACAAGGAACCAAAAACTCTTAAATTACGCAGTTCAAGTAATTGACAGTAGACTAAATTATAATGAGTATTCTTACCTAACTAATAGAGGGTATTATATTTAGCAAATGAACAGGGTGTATTACATCACAAGAACAAAAAACAACAAGAATATTGGATTGAAAAAATAAATTATGTGTAACATTCTAAATGTGTTGGTGTTTTATCTCCACAAGAAAATTTTGTTCAAGAGTTTCTATGCAAGTGGCTTTATATGAATAGTACAAAGATTATCATACATAATTTTGCAAGCAAATTTACTACATTATCATATTTTATAATTTTCATCCTATTATTAAATTGATTATGAATTAGAGTAATCAATATAAGTAGAACATCACTGGTTTCAGCCTTCATTATCATTAGAAACATCCAAGTATATCTATTTTTTTATAAAAAACTTTCATGTTACCCAAGTATATCAATTATGATAATCTACAACAGTTAAAAAGAAATTGTGACCATGAACAGAAGTAATGCTAAAATGACCCCATATGTCTACATGAATCATATAAAAAAATATGAACAACACGAGTATTGCTTTGATAAAAAAAAGAGATCTTATGTTGTTTAGCATAATGGAAAATATCGCAAGACTTGTTTTCTTCAAAATGAACATAAGAAAAATTATCATTGGTCTATCTCATAATCTTATCAAAAGGATGTCCTAGTCTTCAGTGTCAAATGTCTTTATTATAATTTAAGATTTCATATTCTTCACTTTTTGACTCAACCATGTTGATCAAATACTCATGCTCTGGTACCTTCAGAAAATACAAACCATTTATATAGTCTAGCCAAACCAATCATCATCCATGAAACAATGTCCTATATCTAGAAATTCTCAAAAGAAAAAATTAGTTTGTCGTTATGGGACTCAACAGTGCGTTATACAAATAAAATAATAAATTGAATTCTGGTATGAAAAGAATGTTATATATAGTAAGAATAAAAAGGTTCCACAATTCCATCATAATTGGCTATAACATGAGTACATTAAGCAGTTTCACAAGTATAGGTTTGATTTTCCAAAACCTTATGAAATGAGATGTAGTATAAGTAACATTAATAGCTCCTATCACTACAAGAAAACAGTCATTTTGCATGGGTCAAAAACGGATGCAAAAGTTAAAAAATGGACGCTTATGCGTCGGATTATCGTCCGCTCCATATCCGACGAAAAAAGCCTGGAAGCAAAAGGCAAGTAGCGTGGGCCAGAAAGGTGGACGCATCTTGCGTGGGCCAAGCCCACGCAAAACGGACGCAACACGCAAAATCTGGGTGGACGTAAAACAGACGCATATGCGGTGGCTTATGCGTGGGCCAATCCGACGCATAATTTAAATTTCGCTTATGTGTCGGCTAGGCCCATGCAAAATTATATCAGATGTTGCGTGGGCTAGGCCCACGCAAAAGCGGGCGCAAATTTAAAAAAAACTAGCGTGGGTCATGGCCGACGCATAAAGGGAAGAAATTAAAAAATACAATTTAATTTGTTTTCTAGCCAATTTACCTATAAATAGTCAGGATACCTGTACAGAATAAATATCAACCAAATCACATTCAGACAAATTACTATCATTCACAATACATCCACAAACACATCCAATGTACAAAAGTAATACAAATAGTTAAACAAAATCTTTGATCAATTCAAAATGATATGAATACTTAAAAAAAATATTACAATTAAAATTGTACTTTACAAATGTAACTAAAACTACCAAAATGAATCCCATAGTGATGTGATAAACATGTAAAAAAATATAAACAATATAAATAAATAAATGAAATAATTAAAATACTTAATATATAATAAAAATGTCAAATAGTTAAACTTACAATATAGGATACACTTTAAGGAACATGTTGATCATCCTGCTCTGGATCATACTTATGATCGAATTGTGTTGTGTTATTGGATGCAGCTTTGTCACGTTCCATTGAGATAAGAATCTTCTTTTTATAAATCCTAGACGAATAGGATACAATAATGTTCAAGCTAAATATAAAACAATAATTCATACATCCTCATTCATACATCGTAATACATACATCGTAATTTCATTTAATGCATACATATAAATATCGTAATTCATAAATTGCAATTTCATTTAACGTGAACGTAATTGTCTTTATTTTTTACTTATTGCATCCCCTATTTCATTTAAACATCCACGTCACTACATAAACTTTATTCTTTACATCATCAATATTTTTTTTGAACACTACAAAAATTAAAAACTTCATAATTATTAAAAATTCTAAATAAATAAAAATTTAAATGATTTAAACCATTACATGGAAGTTAGCCTTAGTTTAGTTGTCTCTACTGGAAGACCAATTTAATATTGACAAGGACCCAATCACACGGCCGAAAATCAAATTTCTACTATTCTAATAATTTCTATATAAGTAAATGATTTGGGTTAACAACACGGGAAGTACATTGAAGAAAAATAGTTTTCGAAACTCAATTTTACAAAACAGTTTGATTTAAATTCAAAATAAAGTTGTGAACTTTCATGAAACATTCAATAATTTTGATATCAACAATCCACAATTTTTTAGTTTTCTCACCTCTCTCTCAGTTCCTTTGGTAAAAGACTCACCAATGAAACTGTTCACCTTTATGTATGAAGTTCATTTTCGTTTCTTGAATAATTTTTAGAATTTGATGGACTTGGTCTTGTGTAAATTGACTACCTTCTTAACTCGTAATTTGTTGATTTTCACTATTGGCAGTTTTAGTATTAATAAATCAATTTTGTCATGTGCAACAACAATGTTGATCACATGTTTACTCTTATTCTTGTACTATGGAGGAAAATTATGCTTAACATTGCATTCATTTTTTGTATGATACATCTTATGATAATAGTTACATTGTTTTCCTTGATTCTGATTTCGACCTATTCCACGTCCCTTTAGTAGCCAACTCCCATTGCTAAATTACTTTCAATTGCCTTGTCTTTCAACAATATTAACAATGGTTTTTTTTCCCTATCAAAGCATTCCCTGTCAACTAAACTTCATTCATATAGGGTAAAGGATCCATAAGTACAATTTGAGTTTCCACAATAACATAAACATAATTAAGACCCTTTAGAAAATACACGTGTTCAGATTTCTTATGATTAATCACATCATTGGTCAAGGCACACTACAAAAAAAACATGTATGTAGTGACGGTTTTAATATGGTGGTTATTAATAACCCCATAAGTGTTCGTATAATACGATATCTTAATAACCGTCACAATTACCCTTCATAACGTGTCATTTTGAACTACAACAATTCTCCTTCGAAATATACACTCTCCCGTGTTTTTCTGCCCTCCATACCATTCCTCATTCCCAATTTTTTTTTTCCAAAAACCTCATCAATTTGACTCTTTGGAAACTAAAATTGAATTGGAACTCTCTTCGCTCACAAAACCTCTAACTATCCCCATACCCTCTTCACTCTCCAGAAACCCTCAAACCCTTCACTCTTCACTCTTCTCGTGAAACCCTTCACTCTCGAACACTTCACTCTCACCACAAACACTCCCACACACCTTTACCTTTCACTCTTCTCGCGAAACCCTCACTCTTGCGCCCTCTCACTCTCGCACTCTCTCACTCGGTCTCCATAAACCCTCTCACCGGAAAACCTAACACTCCTTCAAAGAAAACCTAATTGTCCCCTTCACTCTTCTTGCGAAACCATTTTCGTTGTTTGTTCTGTTTGCCATCATCGTCGGCTTGAAAGACGCCTCCTTCCAATGATTTCAATTGTTTGTCGCTGCAACAGCCGTCGACTTGCACGATATCATTTTAAGATAATTTTGTCTTTGAAATCTATTGTTTGATTGCTATTATAATTGTGAACATATATTTGGTTAATGTGTGAACTTGAGGTGTATGGCTATGCTGCAGAGAAGAAATGTCTCTTGACATTACGTTTTTCCTTTGTACCTAATGTAGTGTTAACCTCCTATTACTATTTGGATTAATTCTCTATTCTAAACAGATGAAAAGAATATTCTGCAAAGAGAACTGAAAGTTGTACCAACAATAATATTTAATAAAAATGCAAAGCATTCATGACCCTATCCCAAATAATTGAAGAAATGCAACAGTTAAAACAATACCATTTAATACTTATCCCAAGGATAATAAAAACTACATATGAATCATGATCGAACTTCAGTAACAGTTTACTAAAGTCCAGAAAAATTTACTGGTATAGCTAGCTTGTCTTTGAATATGCATTGGTTCTTTGAATTCAAGCTCTTTCAAATTGTACAAAAAAATACGATGGACAGTTATTTACAAACAATTCATTATGATTCTAAATCATCCCTTTCTTTTAAACAAAATGTCAGAATGAGAAGCAAACACAATGATATTCCTCATAAATGAGATAATGTAATATTCGGGTTTTTGACCATGATGGGGTTATTTTTTTTTGTTTTTACCAAAATGGGGTCCGTTTAAAAAAAATTACAAATTTATATGCACAAATCGTCCCAATTTGACACGACTCTGCCATGTCATAATGAAGTCGTGCTAACTTGACACGACTTTTGTCCTGTCATACTGAAGTCGTGCCAACTTAGCACGACTTTTGCCACGTCATAATTTTTTTTTAAATTTTATTGTTTATATATTGGGTAGTAAGTTATGTAATGTTAAAAATTAATTTGATACATAATTTTCTAAGAGTGTTAGTTTTAAGGAACAAAAAATTGGATAATTGTGTATCACAATTATTCATTTTTTTTTTTGAAGTAATAATTTTTTTTATCACAATTCAAATAATCCATTTTTTAAACCTGTTTATTTTTTTTAATGTCATTTATATTAAAATATTAAAAGGTATAAGTACTGTAATTATTTCGAAATAATTAAATAATTTAAAAATAATTATATAAATTTTAAATAAGTCAAATAATATAAATAATTTGTAATTATTTTGAAATAATTAAATAATTTAAAAATAATTATATATCCAATTTTTTGTTCCTTAAAACTAACACTCTTAGAAAATTATGTATCAAATTAATTTTTAACATTACATAACTTACTACCCAATATATAAACAATAAAATTTAAAAAAAAAATTATGACGTGACAGAAGTCGTGCCAAGTTGACACGATTTCAGTATGACAGGGCAGAAGTCGTGTCAAGTTGGCACAACTTTAGTATGACATGGAAGAGTCGTGTCAAATTGGAACGATTTGTGCATATGAAGTTGTGTCAAATTAGTACGATTTGCCTAAATTTGTAATTTTTTTTAAACGAACCCCATTTTGGTAAAAACAAAAAAAAAATAACCTCATCATGGTCAAAAAACTGTAATATTCTCACAAAAGATACCTCGATTTCAACTCATCAAAGCTTTAAAGACGAGACAATACATTATAACTAGATACATGAATGTAGTACTACTTCTCAATATCACGTTCTGCTGAAGATAATACACCACAAATCATATAAACAACTCAAAATGAAAAACCTTATCCTTACTCCTCCCAAATTTCAAAACCTTTTCATCACTTAAATCACTGCAACACGCATGTTGAAGCAAACCCTTAATCAACGACACCATAGAGGCGTCGAGTTGAGGCCATGAAACACACAAACTCACTCTCACGTACACCTCTTACCATCGTGCAAAAATCACAATGCCCAACTCATCAACAACACTTTCGAAAGGGTAGTACTCCAAATCTGGCAAGATCTTCCCTCCGTCGCTTCTCTTTTCCTTAGTGGCATTATCAAGCACGAACGCCACAACCTCATTGAACGAGAGTTTGCCACGAAAAATGGGGGGCGCGAGGGAGTTAAGGACAAGGAAGGAGTAATGATACATAGACGCGACGGACGAATAGAGCCTTGGAGATGGCATAGACGCGAGGAGCTGGGACTAATGACCAGAACATAATAAGTCCACGATTAGGGTTCGAAGAGGAGATTTGTAATTGGAGAATGGAGAAGAAAGTTTGGAGTCATAAAATCTGAACACGATTAGGGTTTGTAGTTAGAGTAGAGAGAAAAAAGTTTCGAGTTGGGGAAGATCCGTCTTTGCAACTTTGAAAATGTGAAAGAAGACTAACCATCTGCACTGATTAAGTAGTTTATTATGATGGTTATAACCGATATAATAAATTTAATGTTTACTACAAAAATGTCATTGCACCATTTTTTATGACAGGTAATCTACAATAATCATCATATGTCGTCATTGCTTCTTATTTTTGCACTAGTGGTATAGACTCTCACAACAACACCATTATCCTAGTAACCATAACTTATGTGGGTTGGAATTTTTTTTAAATTTGAAATTCATATTACACCGGTTGGAAGGACCAACCAGTATAATATGTCTAGCTTCACACTTATATTTTTTTTACTTTTTTTTTATTTTTCCAACCGGTGTAATATGTCATGCAAATTACATTTTTTGTTAATTTTTTTTTTTAGTCTGAAAAAACATAGTACACCAGTTGATCTTTCCAACCGGTGCATATGTGTCAAATACTTACAAAAATATCACCGCATTTTTGTTTACATTGGTTCTCAATTAACCGACCTAATATGTTGTTGAAAAATGTGTTATTTGCACTAGTAAATATAATATTGTTAATTTAGGAGTTGAGGCTAAACATAATTTTATATTATAGAGTTTGACATCTTATTTAATTGTAATAGTCAAGCTTTCTTTAGAAACTAGTTTGAACTTACAGAGTAGAAGTTTTTTTTTCAACGTAAGTTTTAGATGATCTCCCATATATGATACCTTTGATAAGAAAAATAAAAAGTTTAACAAAGAAAGGAGGGGGGAAATGATACTACAATAAATCACCACCAACAACCAAAAAGTTTGCAGTGGTGTAAATAACTGAGAGGGGCCTCTTGAACAAGAATAGGTAGCGGCAAATAATAGAAATAAAAAAGAAGAAAAATCTCAAGGTTTTATTTAAAAATTAGGATTAAATTAATTTTTTAACCGTGAAAGACATCAATCACTTACCAAGTCAGCATCCAGCATATCCTAGTTAATTTGTTTTGGATATGTTTGATTAAGTGTAGTGGAGTGATCATAGCAACACATCTTTCGTTTTCACAAGTTTGAGGTAAGATGAAGGAAGAAGAAACAGCCTAGTAAAAAGCATATGACACAGGAGCAGACAATCTAGGAAGAATATTGTGTATGTAACCCATCCCTATGTCTTATACCAACTCACAATGCTTTTCTTCATCATAATTTTGTGCACAACAATGGATGTTTTGTCTTCATGGGGAATTCTCTGTCGGTACTCCATTGCCATTAGTAAAAAAATAATTGTGTTTTCTTACACCATGCATGTGTTTCAATGTCAATATTTGTCGTCTATCAGACATCACCTACTTACTAATCTTGTATTTTGTTTTTGATTTAAAATGTAATCAATTTCTGAGCTAGATCTTGTACCAAAGATCTAAACTAACATTCAAACATTGGTGCTACAATAAAAAGAAAAAAGAAACGACAAAGTCTACAAATACTTTATCACATTGTGCATTGCATTTGACCCTTATTTTACTATTCTTTATGGAATATTATTCTTCACCAAGAAACAATCAAAATAAAAGATAATGTATCCTGTGTAAGAAATTCTAGTGTCCAACAAGTTAAAATAATATTAATAACACAATCCATTGAATATATACATTAATTCTATACCTAAAGTTTCAATTTTATCTTTTATTAATCCCTAACCCACAATTTTTGTTTTTTGTTTGTTAATGTAATTTTAATCTCGAATCTTAAAGAACCCACAAGTTCGGTCACTTTTTAAAATTTTACATATGCCTTTTATATATTTTTTTTTATTAATTTTTTTTACCAGAATAAAATAAAACAAATAAATTAGAGTCACATTACTATTTAATAAATCTTCCACCTATTATTAAATGAACGAATTGAAAATAGTGATATGAAACTATTAAATAAAAAATAATTAATTTTTATATTAATTTATGTTAAAAATTAAAAGATTTATTAATATGAAAAGTAGTTTTTATTATTAATAAAATTTATAAATTAATTTTTATTTAATAATTTTGTATTAGTGTATAATGGCTCTAGAACAAGTGACCAGTGAAAAGGGCCAACATAGCAATTAAACTTGATTTTCAACAACTTTTGTTCCTCTCTCCCTCACCAAATTCCAATCCTCTTTGCATTTACACATTCTAATGTGCAATGATGCAAATTTCATTTTCCCAAGGTTGATAGGGAAAGATACCAAGGTGAGAAAGAAAGCAAGAAAGAAAAATAGTTAGAAAAAACCAAATGGCACAGAATGTGATCACCATGCCTAAAACACTCAAAAATTTGTCCTGTGTGCTGTCGAATTGCACCATATATGCGGCAAGAAATGTGCATTTGGAGGGTCCATCTGTTGGATGTGACTTCCACAGTCACACGCACAAATAAAAAGAAACAACTCCAAAACCTCACACCTTTACCCTTATATAGTACATGCTTCTCAATTTTCTCAAACCCCTTCTTCTTCTCTCACTCTTCCTTTCACACCTCTTCAAATGGCTCAGGTACCATTTTTCATTTCATCATCTCTGCATAAACCTTTTACTTTCCTTGGATTCCTTATGCTACATTTATGTACTTACATATCTATGATCCATTGAAATGACTAAGAAAGTTATGTTATTACTATCTTTATTCTTTACCATTTGCTTTCTCTTTCTTCTTATGCATGTTGCCCCTCTTTGGATCCACAACAGAAGGTTGTGTTAAAGGTTTTGACTATGACTGATGACAAAACCAAGCAAAAGGCTATTGAAGCAGCTGCAGATATCTATGGTGGGTGGTTTGTGAAAACCAAAGCCAAATTTTGTACCTTGAATTCATTTTGATCTGTTTGGTTTTTTGTGGTTTGATCCATAGGGGTTGATTCAATTGTCGCTGATGTGAAGGAGCAGAAGTTGACAGTGGTTGGTCAAATGGACACAGTGAAAATAGTGAAGAAGCTGAAGAAAGTAGGAAAAGTGGATATACTATCAGTTGGACCTGCAAAAGAAGAGAAGAAAGAAGAAAAGAAAGAGGAGAAAAAGGAAGAAAAAAAGGAAGAGAAGAAGGAAGAGAAGAAAGAGGAAAAGAAGGAAGAGAAGAAAGAAGAGAAGAAGGAGGAGAAAAAATAGAAGACACTACTCAATTATCATCTGGTTTTTTCCTTTTCTAATTCTACTTATTTTTAACTTTGTTTTGCATATTTTCCCATATTCAGAAGCAACTGTATGCTGCAAAAATTGTCCATAGAGTCTTTTTCATTTTTGATCATGTGGCTTTCTTCTCAAATCTGTTGTTCATAATACTTTTCAAACATGGATCAATCTTCAATTGCTCAGATGGAAAAGTTTTGAACTTTTAATAAAAGGGTGTCCAGAAAATTGGCCAATGGTGAAAAACATAGTTTTTTGTTCTCTTTTTACTCTAATATGGAGAACTGGGGAATGAAGAAATGGGAAAATGGTAATTGGGTGCAAATTATTTAATTTTTTAAAATTCAGTACCTTATTATTTTATTTACTTTTTTGCTTTGTTATTATGCTTATGCAAGTGGCTCTTGTGACTTGTGACTATGATGATAATATCGATGCTTTTTTTGTTTCTGCTTATGAACAGAAACCAAGAAATTTTGGGTCATCAAGAAATTCCTCCTATTGGTTGTGGGTCTTTTGATCTTAGCTGAATGGCACCAAAGTCCAAAATGGCTTGTAATTCATCATTTCACACAGAAGTGTGTTCTTGTGAGCAAACAAAAATGGTTTTCAAATTCTTTTTCTATTAGGGAAGAGGAATCTGCATAGGATTAATGAACAAACAATGTTAAGATAATAATTAATTTGTTGTACCAATGAATATTTATATATGATTTTGTAAACTAATGTACACTTAATAAAAATTAATTAACTTGATAGTGGTATTAAATTTTCACCATTTTTTATAGTATTTTTTAAAATTATTGGAACTCTTCAATTTTTTCTTTTTAGTTAATTAATGTGTGATGCTGATTTTCTTTTACTCTGATAACTAGAATGAATTTATCTTGATAATTTATAATATTTATTGTTTATTGACTAAATATTTAAAAAATAGTTAAGAATATTTTATAAAAATAATTAAATGCAAAATATTATTTAAAATAAATTTTATAGAAAGTAAAATATTTTTTTAAAGAGCGTGTATATACAGTGACAGATGTAGTAGAACTTAAATTTAAAGAACCCTTCTCCATCCAATTGTACTAGTTTGTTTTTTAATGATTTGAAACTTGAAATTAGTTTTTATTGAGTCATAGTAAATTTGTGTTATTATGACATTTTTATCCTAAAAAATTATACTTTTTCACAGAGGAAAAATGATCTCTTTTGTTTAAGATAAAAGTATACACATTTAATTTATATTATTGTAAAAATATCTCTTAGCAGCATTGAGTAGCTATGAACAAACATAGGATATTTTTTGTTTTAATCTCTTATGACTTTTATGTGTCATTGATGGTTATTGGTTTTGGAATATTTAAACTATCATCTTCGAGACTTCTGATGAAATGAGGTTTTAAATTTATCATCATTTTTGGAGAATTCACTTAAAATATTTGCTTTATAAAGTATCAAAACTAAATAATAAAAACTAAAACCAACTTTAAGTAGCACTGAGAAATGAAAAAGAAACTTAAATATCATAAAATTAAACCAAAATAACAAAGTACTTGAAGAGGGCTGCATAATATTTTAAAATAAAGAAAATAACAAAGTAATTGAAATATCTAATGAAAAGTATTTTTGCCCTTGTTGTTTTCTTTAACCACTTCATTTTTTTTTAGATATTTTTCCAAACTTAAACATTTAGAATATTTTTTTTAAATATTAAAAATCTAGCTTCTATTAGTAAATTTTAACAGAGTACATAAAATTTGACATAGAAAATAATATTCTGACTAACTTACAGTGTTTGCCCTCTTTAATTCTAGATCTGTGCTATTAATCTTATTTTATAAAAATTGTAATTTTAGTACAATCCTCAATTTTACATATGTTTATTTATTTTATTTTAAACAAATTAAATCATAAGCCTATCATCTTCACTCATAAAAAATATTATAATTAATTCAATATAAAAATTAAAACCAAACATATAAAATTCGAGATTTGATCAAAAAATGATAAATTTATCCAACATAAATCTAAAGTTACAGAAAAAAACAGGGAATCCAAATCATGGATAAGAAATTAAAAGAAAACAAAATTATAGTTTGGTTTAATATCTTATATCTCATTGATTGAATTGATAAAATTTAATATTTGTCAAAAAAAAACTGTAATATTAACTGAAATTTAAAAATATGATGAAAGTTTAATAGTTTTTTATTTATTTAAATAATCCCTTAGGGCAATGAATGACACTCCTCTAGGGGGGCCATGAGCATTAATTAAGGTACTGTACCACCCTCCACACTTTGGGCCACAATATTATTAGGTTGTTAGAATGCCTAATCATAATATTAGTCATTAAGCATGCAATGATGAAAAATTTAAAATTTGTAGTACCAGTTTCTACTGTTACAAAAGAAAATTACAAATGAATTCATTCACAATTCAAATAATGGGAGTAGAATGATCTGTCTTTTCATTAAAAAATAATTATGTCTTAAATTAGTTGAGATTTCCCATTAACTAAATATAAAAAACATTTTATAATATATAATAGATATAAATTTTATTTTATAAGTAAATTTTATAAGATTGATTTAGATAAATTTATTTTTTTAATGTTTTTTAATATATTATAGAGTTATTTAGAGTTTATCCTAATTAAATTTGTTGGACTGATAAAGTTATTTACTATTGGATCGTTATGGGATCACTGTACTATACAATTTCACATACAAGTTGACAGGTCTCGATCATGAAAGAGGTATTTGAGATAAAAATATTTCATAATATATAAGTTAGTACAAATTTCACATTATAGATTAATTTTATAAGATTAATTATAATTAATTTTATAAGATTAATTTAGATTTAAATTTCAGTTTTTTTCTTAATAGGAGCTGTTCCAACCTTATAATATGTTTATATTGTTAAAAATATTTTTTTTTAATTTTTTTAATTAAATATTTTTTTAATTAAACAATTTTTTTTTTGTTCTACAAAACGTTCCATTCATTTTAGGTGAAGAAATGGGTCCTAGCTAATGACTCAAAAGCTGTGTTGAAAAGTGATGAAATGGAAGAGGGGCCATTTGTTGTGAATTCAGGCTATAACTGCTGATATTGTACTTGCAATGATCAAAGATATGAATCAGTCAAATCTCTTTATGATGCTAAGTTTTGTTGCATCATCACCAATGAATCTTGACACAGACTTACTCAAATGGATGATTTTGATTGATCACAAACTTTCTACAATCTTGCCCTTCAGGGCACACCAATAGTTTATGCTTTAATTGCATTATTCATTGATTATCTTTGAAAATTTAATGATGGTTTAGATTGTTTTTTAGGCTTTCAGTGGGGGAAGAAATATTAAAAATAATGTGAAAAGAGTATCTGATTAGAAAAAATTACTTTTTGTTTTTTATTTTTCCAGCCATTTCTATGTTGTAAGCAATGATAAAGGTTTCAAAACATTAATATTACTTTTATACGGAATATCAAATATCATGTGATATAAAAAAATTTTAAAAAGCTATGGTTTCAATAAATTTATGTAAAAGATAAACATAATATATGTTTTATTATTAATATGAAAGATGAATTATTGACAAAGGTAACCCAGTTTTATGGTTAAAGCCTAGAAGAGTCCCTTCCAAGAATTGGAACAGAAAGATGGGTTTGGAGTGGGTTCGCATAGATTTTCAGTATGGAAGGGAAAGTAAACGGATTTGGGTGGATGTCTTTTGGGGTCATTTCAAATTGCACCTCCATAATTTAAAAAGATACTTCCAAAATAGTCTCAAAATCTCATTTTCCTCTTTGGATACATTATTTTTATACTTTTAAATCTTTTTAATATTGTTTTGCAATTAATTTTAAAAAGTGTATTATAAATAAAATTATTTTTTTAATACAAAGCTTTTCTTTTAATTGTAATAATATTTAAAGTAAACAAATAACACATTGTTTTAGATTACAAGAAGATCTTATATATTAATGATTAAATTTTTGTACAATATAATTGTTAATTTTTTATATAATATAGACCATTTATCTTGATGTGCACAATGTCAATTATACATATATGGTGTTCAATGACATAATAAGACACTTGAGGGAGGAGTTCCATATATATGGACTTCATTTCTCCATTTTCATCCCTGATAAGTGTTTGTATATACATACTTAATTTATCATGAACTCAACATTATGCATATATTTAATTAAAAATAAATCTAAGTTGTTTAAATTATGTATTATTTACATGTAATAGTGTGACACAACATTCTAACTACTTTGTTTGCACAAAGCAAGCATCCCTCATCGGCTGGTCATACATATGGGTGAGTGCGACAACTACCCATGTGTATGTTGGGTATGAAGTCAAGACCAATTGGGTTTGGCTGACTAGACACCATATTTAGTGAGTGAGCTTAATCATTGTACACAGTTGAAGCGCAAGTGAACATTGTTTTGTGGCTTCAACTGGGAGATTGTTGGGTATGAAGCCATGACCAATTGGGTTGAGCTGACTAGACACCATGTTTAATGAGTTGGCTTAATCATTGCGTGCCTTTTATAATCTCTATTTAAAGAGATCATTGTACTTGTATTTGGTGTGCAACAGGACATAATGAAAACATAATAGTTGCCCGTGTGGATGTAGGTTGCAGTTGGCGACCGAATCACGTTAAATCTTGTGTTGTTTATTTTTCTACAGTTGATTCGTGATTGTGTGTGTTGCTCCTGCGTGTGTTTTTTCCATCAAGTGGCATCAGAGCTTGGTTTGTTTACACACTAGAGATCCGATTAGCAGAAATTAATCGAGACGTGAAAATTGTGGTTGCAGCGACGTCCCAACACTAGGTTTCGTAGGGGTTGCAGTAGCATCCCAAAGCTAGGGTTTTGTAGAGGCGAAAACAGCATCCCAAAGCTAGGGTTTTGTAGGGGCTGCAGTAGCCCGAAGCTAGGGTTTCATAGAGGTGGCAACAGTATCCTAAAGCTAGGGTTTCGCAGGGGCGACAGCAGCATCCAAAAGCTAGGGTTTCGCAGGGGCTGCAATAGCGTCCCAAAGCTAGAGATTTGCAGAGGCGACAGCAGTGTCCAAAAGCTAGGGTTTCGCAGGGGCTGCAATAGCGTACCAAAGCTAGGGATTTGCAAAGGCAACAACAACGTCCCAAAGTTAGGGTTTCACAGGGGCTGCAGCGGCGACCCAGGATTCGCAACAGCCCAGATCTGCGACTCGCGGCAAGCGCACGTAATAGGCGGTGCAACGTGCAATGATGTGGGTCGCGACAAGAGTGGTGGCGCTTCATAACGTTGTGCAGGTGGCTTGCTTGCAGTAGAATCGTGTCCAAGCAGTGCGACGGCGGATCGCGTTTCACGGCGAACAAGTGCAGGTGCTTGCGGTGAGTGAGACGACACAGAGGTGCAGTGCGACGACAGTGACGGAAGATGCAGGGTGGCACGTGCATTTTTTGCTGATGCAGCAGTGACGGTGCGGTGCTAGACGTGGGGTGTGCCTATTTTTCGCTGCGACACAAAGTTAAGACAGTTCAGTTACTGAGCACATCGATAAAATGAATTCGATCTTAGCCAGACTTATGTCAGTGTGCATTAAGTTCGATGATGAAGTTCAAACTTTACTACTGCTATCGTCTTTGCCTGACAGTTGGTCCGGAACGGTTACACCAGTTACCAGTTCAGCGAAATCCGATGGATTCACTTTTTTGAGAAGATTCATGATCTCATTCTTGGCGAGGATGTTCAAAGAAGGAGTTCTGGGAAATTATCTAGTGAATCGTTATATGTCATCAGAGGTAAGAAAAATATCAGAGATAGTGGGAGCAAGAACAAAAGAAGGAGTCAGTCAAAGACTCAGGATTGCTCAAGTGTAACATGTTGGAGCTGCTAGGAGGTGGGACATTTTAGGAATCAATGCCCAAATGATAATAAGTCAACATTGCAGAAGACTTTGCGGATGAGGACCTTTTAGTCTGTTGCGCGGATAACAGTGTGGATTCCTGGGTCATGGATTCTGAAGCATTGCAGAATCTAGTTATTGGAGACTTTGGAAAGGTAAGACTAGCAGACAACATAACTCTTGATGTTACAGGCATGAGTGACATAGTGTTGAAGACACCAGTTGGTTTTGGGACTTTGAAGGATGTCAGAGTTGTTCCAAGCTTGACGAAAAGTTTGATTTCTGTTAGGCAGTTGGACGAACATGGACATGAAGTGAAGTTCGAAAATCATCAGTGGAAGGTCATTAAGGAAAATCTTGTCATGGCCCACGGAAGAGAGGTTCATTGTATATGGTCTAATTATCGTATGAGGAAGTGACCATCCCAGTTTAGAAGATAAACAAAGTCTGGTTCACAGAATCTCGTGGGAAAAAGAGGGTTGTCTTTACAAGAGAGAAACCCATAGCCACAGATCAGATTCAGGATGAACGAGCATGGAAAGGTTCAGGTAGACCAGTCAGAGGTACTTGTGGCAGTGGGAGCACGGGTCGTGCTTCAGCTGAGGTTCCTAAACGAAAGTGGGTTAGGAGAACCAGTATTCCAGCTGTTAAAATTTCTTGTTAAGTATGGAGTATGTTTGTTCTCAGGCTATTCCAGGATCCGACAATTCCTGTAAGTGGGAGCCGGTAGGAACAGAGAATGGGTCAGTGACTGACGTGTTGAAACTCATGGGAGTTTTAACGAAGTCTTCAAAATAATTAAGAAAGCTGGTGACAACTAGAGGTGGAACATTGAGTTCCTTGAACAGATTACAGAAGTACATGTACACAGTTGAAGCGTAAGTGAACATTGTTCCGTGACTTCAAGTGAGAAATTGTTGGGTATGAAGTCAAGACCAATTGGGTTGGGCTTACTAAACACCATGTTTAATGAGTGGGCTTAATCATTGTACACAGTTGAAGCACAAGTGAACATTGTTTTGTGGCTTCAAGTGGGAGATTGTTGGGTATGAAGCCATGACCAATTGGGTTGAGCTGACTAGACACCATGTTTAGTGAGTTGGCTTAATCATTGTGTCCCTTTTATAATCTCTATTTAAAGAAATCATTGCACTTGTAATTGGTGTGCAACAGGACATAATGAAAACCAAATAGTTGCCCGTGTGGATGTAGGATGCAGTTGGCGACCGAACCACGTTAAATCTTGTGTTGTTTATTTTTCTGCAGTTGATTCGTGATTGTGTGTGTTGCTTCCGCGTCTGTTTTTCCCATTAGTGTACCTACCACACATCCTCAAATTGTCGAATAACGACAAATATGACATTGCTAACAAATGTCATACTTTTATTAGTAAATAGTGTGCATCCCACCAGATGCAACAAATAAGTGTGGCATGCATACTCCCATTTGTGGTGGACGATGGACTCCTCATACACCTCGCACAACCAACTTAGTCTGACGTGAGCACATGACACTGCCTTAAATTTGTCACAATATCACTAAACTCCACCCCAAAGAGCTCAACCAACAATAATGACATTGGTGTGAAATTCAATGTCACATACAAACAACATTGCTCAACAATAGGGATATGCAACAATGCATACACATAATCCAAAGTGGTGGTCATCTCAGCAACAAGGAGGTGGGAAATGTTGGTGTGGTGGTACCACCTTTCCCAAAGGCTGAAATCAGACATTTATCAGCAATCTCATAGTTAATGTTACATAGTGACAACAACTCGGTGTTAAGCACTGCAACCTCAACTTGGGAATGAGAGATCCCAAACTTACTTAACTTATGTTTGTGTGTGACCAGCTTCAATTCACATTGATCCTCACCCTCCCATAGTCTACAAGTCATGTGATCAGTGTAACTCACTAACAAGGACGTATAAACAGGTCCCCTATAAGTCCTACTTGTTCACCATGTTCTCACTAGTGAAAAAAGAAAAAAACAATGATGACTTACTATGACGGGTGTAGTGTACCTGTCATAAAAAGTGGTGCGGTGACATTTTTGTAATAATCATGAAGTTTATCATGACAGTTAAAATTAAAACTAACATAGTAAGTATTTACTCTATCTATTCAGGGTAGAACCATCATAATAAACTTTTATTATGTCATTTTTTATTTCAACTGACATAATAAGTGTTTTAACCTAAAACAATCAATAAATTTAACCCTATGTAACCCTTTCACGCACTCTGAAGCTTCTTCTTCCTCAACAATTTTTTGAACCCTAGGGTAACCCTTCCGCGGGCTGAAGCTTCTTCTTCCACTATCTTCACTTTCTCCTCTCAAACAACGAAATTTCAAACCCTTCCACGTTGAAGCTTCTCATTCCACTATTGAGGTATGCTAATCGAAACTTATAAATGCAAATTTGATGCATTTCCCATTTTTTCCAAAATTTGTTTGGTTTTGAAACTAGAATTTCCCATTTTTCCCCAATTTTTTTTTTGAATCCCTAAATAATTCTTATCCTTCGTGCAATATTCAGGGTGCGTTTATATTAGCTCCTTCTCCTTCTCCTTGCAACTTGTGCGGTGAAATTAATTGGTTTAAGGTTTGATACATTTTGCTTGTATTACAAATGTGTTTGCAATTTTTTGAAACTGTGAATGTGCTTTGTTGTTGTATTGAAATTTTCAAATTTTGAACTTAATCTTTTAGTGTTCTCTGTTATTTTTTAATTCTTATTTTAGTTGATGGCTTCTTTTAACTTCTTCCATTCAAAAAAATCATGTTGTTTATTGTATGCTTATCTTTCCTTTCATCTTGATTTGAAAATCAGATTTCTTCACAATTTATTTGAAAATACAGGTCACATTAAGGTGGATTTCTGTATAAAATAGAATTTAGTTTTAATATATATTATCTTTGCAATAATAGACTTCATTAGTTAAATTTGTATGTATTAGTGCACACATTTGCAATGAAAGTGAAACAACTATGAAGATTACAACTATGGCATTGAGTTTGCATCTTCTCTCTAGTGTTTTGTTGCGTATGATATCAATACCAATCTGCATTGAAAGTTCAATTTCAATTTTTTCCACTGATGATTTTAGGAGTACATCTCTCAACAAAAGCAGTTTTCCAAAATGTTTTATATTTTTATATTTAGGACAACATCATTTGCTTACTAGGTTCTTCCAAAACTGTGATAGTTTTTTTTTATATTTTGAGACATCTTTTTTTATAAATATCTAGTGAAATATTATAAATTTTAGAGAAAATATTCTTGTAAATTTTTTTTAAAAAAAAAACATGTAAGAAAAGTTTCATAAATGGTCCAAATTTTGCAATAGTCCTTTTATTTTCAAAGAATTTTTATTTTTGCAATAATCTTTAAGTTTGAAAGAGATTAATTGCCATATAAGTACTTAACTAATTTCTAAAACTTACAACTCTAACATAGTATTAATGCAAAATGTTCCCTTTCCAACCATCAAATAATTTATTACAAATTTTCTAAAGAATGGTAGATAAATTATAATGTAACCCAATACCATACAATCCTTGTTAATCTTTGCATGACATATTCTATCACATAATCAATCACAGGAGATGTACTTTCCTCCATCCTGTTTTGATATCATGGTCCACTTGATTGTACATTTAGTAAGAGAAATTAGACTTTGTGGTCTAGTGTTATTAAAATGGATGTACCCAATAGAGTGATACATGAAAATATTAAAAGGGTATGTGAAGAACCAATATCGTCTTGAAGCATCAACTGTTCAAAGATATATTGCAGAGGAAGCTAATGAGTTTTGTACAGAATACTTGTCTGAAATTGAAGTTGTAGGGTTACCTAAATCTTATCAGCATCGAATAATTGTTGGAAAAGGTACTTGAAGTGCAAAAGTGATGACACATTGATCCAAGATGAAGTTATTCAAGCACATTTTTATATATTGAATAACACTGACATAGTCATACCCTACTTAATTGCTCACAAAGATATTGTGAAGAAAAATTATCCATGAATGTCTGAAAAGTGGATGATTAATGAGCATAACAAGAGTTTTTTTTTTAAGTAGTTCAAAGAAAAAGTTCAAAGTGACAACACAACTTCAGATACATTGAAATGGTTAGCATGTGAGTCAAACTTTGATGTCATATGTTGGAATGACTATGATATAAACAATTATTCATTTTATACAAAATTTGAAGATGAAAAAGGCACTATGCAAAATAGTGGAGTAATGGTGGTGGTTGAATCAATACATTTCTCTATTTCAAAGGATAAACATCATGTTATGCCTTCAATGTATTACTTTGGTGTAATTTAAGACATTTGGGTGATTGATTATACAAGTTTCAGAGTACCTGTTTTTAAATGTAAGTGGATTGAATGTAATTATGGCATTAGTACCGATGATTTAGGTTTTAGCTTGGTTGATCTAGAAAAGTTCAATTACACTAAAGAGCCATTCATCATGGCATCTCAAGTGAAACAAGTGTTTTATGTCACTGATCCTACTAACAAAAAATTGTCAATGGTTCTGCAAGGAAGAGTCACACATGGTACTAATGAGAATGATGATTTAACACTTGATATCGGTGAGACTCCATCTTTCTCCACAAATATGCCAACCTTGGATGTTGATAATGAAGTTGATGATGTTAATGCCACACGTGATGACCATCATGAAGGGTTGTGGGAGAATGTTCCAACTTAACAATGTAAACAATTTATTTATGTTTATTTTTTATAATGCAAATTTTGTGTGTTTACTTATGTTTATTTTGTATAATGCAATATTTGTCTTTTTTTCTTCGTTTTAGTCTATTTCATTTACATTTAATATTTGTTTGAACAGAGATATGATTAATCCAAATGATGCAACCCCTCTCTCACAAGATGGATTTCAAAGTTAACTACCTATCCACAAAAAGGGTAGATGTGCGATTAGGCTAAGGGACTTGACTGTTAGTCGTAGTGCTATGAAAGATTGCCCAACGAGTTCGATATGAATATGAGAAAAGTTTTGAAAAAGCATACACAAAATTCACTAGCTATGTGGCCTTGCTTGGTAGAAATAAGGTTAGTATTCTTATTGATGATTGGGACCATGTTCCAGAGACAGTGAAGACATAGATATGACATACTATCATGGTATGAAAATCTTATCAAACTAATTCAATTATAAGCAAACTAAAAAAAACATATTTATAATTGGTATTTATTATGCAGCTCACATATGATGTCTTAAATAATAGTATGTTGGGCACCGATGGAAGGGTTCTAAGAGCGACCTTACTAGTCGGTATATATATGGTCAGTTGAGTAACAAGAACCATTGTGAGATATACCAGTTTCTTGATGAGGAGACATGACAAACTTTCTGGAGAGACGATTAGACCCTGCCTTTCAGGTAAATTAAATTTTACATTTCAGGTGTATTTTTATTAAATTGTATTTTTACATATATTTTTATTAATTATTTATATGTTTAATGTATATAATAGGCAAGGAGAAAAGTTGCACAGGACATTCAGAAAAATAATGTCCAACCCCACAAATTGTCTTGTGGTGGATATGATAGGTTGGAGTGAATTATGATTTTTGAGGCCTCTACCTCAGCTCCCAGTGACGAGTCAAGTTTGAGTTTGATATCTCCACCTCTCTGCCACGAAAGGTGGAAGAGAGCTCGCAAAAAATTATCAGGAGATTACACATCCAAAGAAACGTTGATCATAGTTGAGTAGATTGTAAGTAACTCATGACATAAATTATTTTGATATTTTGATAAACATTGATTTTGGTGTTGAAATTTGCATTAAAATGTTTGTTTTACAAGATGACTTGGTCGAGCAAAGATCTTAGGGAACATTCGCTACATAAGGACGTGAAGATATTTTAGCGGTTGCCATTGGTTGTCCAAGCATCTAGGACGTGTTCGTGGTACTGGATGAGGCAATTCTTTGGTACTCCAGCTCGACATGTTACTTTATCACAACTTAGTGAGGCCACAAAGAAGCTTCTCAAAGATGAGTTTAAGAAGGACCTATTCGAGGGATGAATTGTTGTCGGAAATGCGAGCAAAGTTACTATTCATGGGAGTGTCCATTCAACCTCCTATTGCCCTTTCACCTCAAGAGGTTTCCTATATTATTGTCAACACAAAGGGAAGTTGTCATACTGTTGAAGAATCAGGGGATGGTGGTGTTGATATCCCAGTTGACTGTGAATTGTATGTTGATGATCCTCCCCAACATTTGGTGGCCTTAGGTAAATTTTATTCCAATTATATTTTGTTTATTTTCATAAATTTATGTGGTCTTAGGTAAAATCTATAAGTTATGATCCACCATCCATCATCGGACGATTAAGGATGATAAGATATGAATGGTGGTTATAGATGTTCGAGATTCTTTTGCTCAAGTTCATGTGCCCACTAAGGAGGTTCAAATAGTAGGACAGGCGCCAGGGAATTTTATCGTTTGGCCAACTAGATTGGCAAAGCCGATTGTATTAAAGGTTGTTTTTATCATTTTTAATATCTTTACACGAGTTATATTTATATACTAATTTTATTTAAATTTAGGATGAGTCTAAATATTCAAAAGTTGTCAACCCTCCAGAACAACAAATGTCTTCTCTTTAATGACTTGGTGCAATGGTAATGACAATTGGAAAGCAAATTGTCCAATTAGATATGCTTCCTGACGTTGTAGGCAAGACCAGTAGTGTCCTTTTTTTTATATGTCACAAGGATATTTGTGAGATTGTTACTGGTACTAATCAACTGTCTATATCGATTCTACAACTTTGATTATTGTAAGTATATGTTCATTAACCTTTAAAATAGTTTAATATATTCATATTTTACTCTAACATTATTTTTTCAATGTTTAAGGTATTTACATCACCTCTGCATCGAGAAGAAAAATGCTTATATTTATGGATTTCTTGACCCAGTTGCCCTTTAGAGTGTAAGAAATAAAGCGAGTGAAGTGAAACATACTTAATAGAGACATTTCAAAATGCAGGCAAAGAAGTGTGTTCATTGCATAAGAAAACTTACACTTTGGCCATCAAACATTTACTAGACGCGTAAGTTTTCATTATATTATATTTCCTACTTAATGATTAATATGAATTAACGAATGTCTACCTTTTTATAGGGCATTGGAGGCTTATTCAAGATTGCAAGGCCTTCCACATGTAGCTAGGAAAAAGATACAACTAATTGCACCTAATATAACTTATTTGTCCCCCCACTATTTAATAATGATATAAAATATCTTATATTTGTGTTTTAATTTGTAGTGTTCACATCAATCGGGAAACTATGAGTGTGGATATTATGTAATGAAGCACATGCACACCATCATATATGCAAACATTACTGACTCACAGAGAGAGGTAATAAAAATTTACTAAAATACCTTAATTATTTAGTTGTGAATTTCACTTTTAATTGATTAATTCAATTATTTTTTGTAATTATTCAATGATCCATCTCCATTCAAAGATAAAATTATAAAAGACATTAGAATGCACTGGGCTTCATTCTTTTTAAGTGTTTTTTATCAGATGTAAATCCCGTTAGTTTATTAATCAATGAATGAGTTTGTCTGTAAATTGTATGCAATTATCTAGATAACATTGATATATAGGTGATTGTTATCAATGTATAGAGTAAAATTGATCAATGATTAAGTTTGTCTACAAATTGTATGCAATTGTTTGGATAACATTGATATGCAGGTGATTGTTTTTAATGAATGGGAAAATTTTGATCAATGAATGAGTTTGTTTGTAAGCTGTATGCAATTGTCTGGATAACATTGATATGCAGGTGGTTGTTATTAATGAATCGAGTAAAATTGATCAATGATTAAGTTTTTTTAGAAATTGTATGCAATTGTTTGGATAACATTGATATGTATGTGATTGTTATTAATGGATGGAAAAAATTTGATAAATGAATGAGTTTGTCTGTAAATTATATGCAATTGTCTAAATAACATTGATACGTAGGTGATTGTTATTAATGGATGGAAGAAAATTAATCAATGAATGAGTTTGTTTGGATAACATTGATATGCAAATTATTGTTATTAATGAATGAGAAAAATGTGATCGATGAATGAGTTTTTCTGTAAATTGTATGCAATTTAGATAACATTAATATGTAGGTGATTGTTATTAATGAATGGAATAAAATTATCAATGAATGGGTTATCTGGAAATTGTATGCAATTGTGTGAATAACATTGATATGCAAGTGATTATTATTAATGAATGGAAAAAATTGATCAATGAATGAGTTTCTCTGAAATTTATATGCAGATGATTGTTATTAATGAATGTCGTAAAATTGATAAAACAATCATTTTTCTAATAACAACAAACTTACTATGATGGTTATTGCAATAGATGACATAAAAAACTTTATTTACTATGACGGGTGTAGGAATATTTGTCATAGAAAACCACTTAATATGACGGTTCTGATGATAAACATCATAATAAGTCGTATTTTTTATGACGATTGTAGAAATATCAATCATAAAAAATTTTGTTTGAACATATTATAACAGGTATTTTGTACATTTTATGACGATTTATAGATAACAGTCATAATAAGTCAACTTACTATGTCAGATTTTCAACCAACATAGAAAGTACAAAGTTTTTATAATGTCTGAATCTATATCATCATCATAATCGCCATAAAAAGTCTTGTAGTACCGTAATAGAAAGTCTTTTTTGCACTAGTCTGCAACAGTTGGTGGCAACACATCCACATAAATAGCAACAACTACTTATTTCTTATCCCTTCTACGGATTGACGCCATCAATATTTGTTTAGCTTCCACTAGTGATGATCTACCTTTGATCCTAGCCATATATTTGCCAACAATAGGAGTCACATGATAAAATCATTAATTTTTTAAAAATAATTTATACATTCTGGAATGTGCATTCAAGAACATATTTTTGGATCCAAAAATATATTTAAAAATAAAAAATGTAAAATATATTTATATATTCTAAATTGTGCATTTTGGAATGTGTTTTTATATCCAGAAATACATATTGAAATATACAATTTAAAATGTTTTTATATACTCTCGATTGATATTTTAGAATGTGTTTTCAGATCAAAAAATGGATAAAAAATCAAAAACAACATAAACACCTATCTCTTATGGTAGTGTAACGTAGTGATTGAAAGTGATGGTTAATGAAATTTTGACATGACTTTCACACTCAAAATCAACAGTTGCAGCGGGGGTGCAACATAGAAAAAAAAAAGTGAGGAAAGAAGGAAAGGTAGGATTTAATATAAATATAAAGTTTGCGTAATATCATCTTTTCATATATCCTTCAGGGGTGTGGTTTAAATTTACGGGGTGCAGATGTAGATGCCTCTTTGAGTGGGTTTGATTTTTGATTTTTAATCCCGTCAAAACAAGATGAGGCCCAAATTGCATAGCCCAACACTGTAATTTTACCCAAAATGTAATATATATATATATATATATAATTATATATATCATTATTAGGAGATCAAATGGCACTCATGTAACTTATATAAAATATTACAGCATTAACGATATCTTTATTTGATAATTATATTATTAATAAGTTAATTGAAGTTGTTATATAGTTGAATGTTTAAGAGAGGGTTGACTTCTCTAATGGTGCTTATAATAATATTACATTCAGTGATTATTACCCTTTTCTTTCCACCCTACATAAGTATATTTGGAGATGATTATTATAATCTTAAACTTTGTAAATGATAAATAAATGTAAACGAAAATTCTTCAAAGAAAATCTGATACTTAAAAAGAAATAGAATAAGTTTAATTTGACTCAAGTTCTTAATGTAATACTATTAAAAAATTAATTTTTATACCTATTACAAAATAATTTTAATTTTAATAAATTTTACTAATATTTTAATTTTCTTCCCAGAAAGTAAATATTATGAAAGTGTAACCAAAAGTTAAATACCCATTACACTAAAAAAAATTATTAAATAAAAACTAATTTTAGATAAAAAAAAATTAATTAGTTACTATAGTTACTAAATTATAGACCATTAGATACTAAAAATATTATTAATTTTTAAATTAGTTTTCATTATTGATAAATAGTTTAAATTGGTATTTAATTAGCTACCAAGATTTTTGCTACCAAATTTAGAATCTTAATAATACCAAATTTAGAATCTTAATAATTGGTAGTTAAAACCTTGATAGCTAGATATCAATTTAAAAATTATTTATCAATAATAAAAATTAATTTAAAAATCAATAATCTTTTTAATATCTAAAATAGTATCTAATTTAGTTATTATAACAACTAATTATTTTAAATCTCTAAAATTGGTTTCTATTTAATGATTTTCTTATAATGAAAATTAGGATATAGATTAGAAAAATATATGACATAAAAATAGGTACAACATTTATTTATATTTAAAATAAAAGGAAGGCAATATATATATATAAAAGAATTGAGGTAGTAATAATGAAAATTGTGAAGATTATTTAATTTATTAATTTTTAAATTTATTTATATAACAACATGTGTTAATTAAGTATATTAAGACAATTATTAGATGATAATGCTAAAAAGATGCTAGACCCTAGAAGGTGGGAAATACTAAATTAAAAAGTAAACGATGAAGTCATTTGAAGTGAGTTGAGAAAATTTATGGGTACTTTCTTTGGAAAAAAATATTGTTTTAATAAAATAATTACTTATTATACTTTTAACATGTTTATATAAACTCATTTAAAAATCATTAGAAGGAAATTTTGTTTATAAATAGTTTGGAGTTTACTTCTCAGATATATAATAAAAGAAATACTCTGAATAAGAAAAGTACTTACACACACAAAAATGGAAACAAAACAAGTTTATCATTAATGGCCGGTAGTAATCAAGTTGTTATATACATTAATGTCCCCTTTTAATTAGATTTATTCTTTGCCATAAAAAAAAAAAGCCCACAGAATATACCCGTTAAAAAAATAAAATTTCATTATTTGTGTAATGTAGGAGTTTGGCATATATAAAATTCACAGTGAAACAAAAACAAATTCTAGGTCAAATATTCTTGATCATGATGTGTATAATAAGTTCATAACATTGTTAATATTGGTGCTAACTGTTGACATTAATTGGAAGTTTCCAAAATGGAGACTTGTGTGGGTGATAATGGAAAGATAATAGTTAATAGAAGATGACTAAATAGCCATGCGTAAGCCACAAAAAGTTTTTGTTCAAATGCTAGCTGTTCCATGGAGCTCATCATTCATCTCACAAAGAAACTAATTAATAAATTAATATAAGAAGGGAATCCCATGCAAGGATTTTATTAGGGTTTTTCCATAGTTGGTTTGATATGGATATCTCTTAAAGCCATTTGAAAACTAAAGAACATCTTTATTTTGATTTGAAAATCAATGTCTTTTTAAATAATCTAAAAAATTAAGCATATACATACATATTTAAAAATGTTAATCATTGTAATAGTTTGATTTTGTTACTTTCTTGTTGAATATTATGTATCTATTTTTAAATGTCATTTTCTATTTTCTTTATCAATAATCAATAAAGAATCACTACTGTATAAACAACTACTATTTATTTAATGCGTTTTTAGGATTAGTCATTGTCATTCAAAATTAACTTTATTTATGAATGCGACTATTTGTAATAGTCGTATTCTTAAATCAAAGTGCATGATTTAAGAATGCGACTATTATAAATAGTCGCATTCGTAAATCAAAGCATATGATTTAAGAATGTGGCTATTACTAATTGCCGCATACTTAAATCATTTTTTACCCTAATTTTGAAGCGCGTTACTTACGCTTTCATACTTTCTTTCTTCTTGGCGCTTCCCGTTTTCTCTCTGATTCTGCTCTAGTGTTCCTCTCTTCTTCTGCGAGGTTCATTGTGTTCTCGTATCATTGTAAGTTCGTTTCGATCCGCTTTCTTTCTTCTTCACAAATGGTTTATAAATTTTTTTCGTTTCACTTATTCACTAGTGCAGAAACATAAAACAAATGCGGTTGTTTTGAATTTATAAATGCGGTTTTATAACCGCATTTGATCAACACGCACTTGTAAATCAAGAAATATAAATGCGGCTATATAGCCGCATTTATAAATACCATTTACAAGTGCGGTTATTTGCTTTAACCGCACTTGTATATGCCGAATCATTAAAAAAAATTAAAAATTTTAAAACATCGTCAATCTTGTGTAAAGCCAAGATTGATGAAGAGTCACGGGAGCGAACAACGGTGGCGGCAGCAGAAGCGACGACGGACAGGAAGCAGCAACGGAGCAAACCAAAAAATCCACAAGAAACCACGAAGACAATGAAAGAGTGCTTCGAGACCACTAATGCAAGGAAAAAAACATATATAAGAAAAACGAAAAACATTTATGCATATATTTGTGAAGATGAAGAGGAAAAAAGAGAGTTCAAGAAACTTACATTGCACAAATGGAATGCAGATGCAGTAGAAGGAGACGAACTCAGAGTGCAAACGCGAAACGAAGGCAAAGACGAGAAATAAAGTTTGAAATTGTGTGTGGCGCGCTTCAAAATTTAAGGTAAAAAAGGATTTACGAATGCGGTTAAAGGTAAAACCGCATTCGTAAATCAAAGAATTTTGATTTACGAATGCGGTTATTAAAATAACCGGATTCGTAAATCAAGCCCTTTGATTTACAAGTGCGGTTATTCAAATAACCGCATTCGTAAATCAAGCGCTTTGATTTACGAATGCGGTTATTCAAATAACCGCATTCGTAAATCAAAATAATTTCAAAAATGCCACCGCATTTTTTTCGAAAGCGGGTAGCGCAAAAGCCGCATTAAATAAAGCGTATCCTTTTTTTCTTTTTGCACTAGTGATTTGTTTGTTTTCTTGGATTGGCAAAGGGTTCCCTAGAGCTTCATTTTCTCTTTTGTTTCTGCACTCGTGCTTCCTCTCGTTTTTTGCGAGTCTTCTTTGTCTTCTTTGCGTCATAGTAAGTTTGTTTCGAGTTCTCGTTCTTCTTCACCATTGGTTTATACATTTTTTTTCGTTTCTCTTATCTATTTGTTTTCTTGTAATGGCGAAGGTCATCATTGTTTCATTGCCTGTTGTTTGGTTTTTTGCTATGTCGTATTTGCTCCGTCGTTGTTGCTATTGCTGCCTTAGGGTTTAGGTTTTTAATTTTTTTAAAATTAAATAAGAATGCGGCTATTTACCATAACCGCATTTACGAATGCGGCTAAATAGCCGCACTTATAAATCTTCAATTTTAGAATGTGTGCTAATCAATGCGGCTATATAGCCGCTCTTATAAATGTAAAATAACCACACTCGTTTTACCTTTCTGCACTAGTGAATAATAACATTAAAATTGAATATTTAAAGAATGTTTTCTATTAATTTTCATTAGTTCCACCAAACTATAATCCAATTATGACTAATCAAAGGCCTCAGCCAAGATTTAAACTCCTCTCTTCAATTTCAAATAGTTGTTCTTTCTCAATTTAAATCTCTGCCGCAAATAATAATTTTACAAAAATAAATCATCAAACACACTATTAGATTATCTCATAATTAATTTACAAATTTTCTTCGTAACACATAAGTCTCTTATGTACACAATAACTTTACAATAACATTAAACGTTTGTTCTATGATTTGATTTGTAAGCAGGAATTTACATTTATGATTGGAGTTAATTTATTTTCATTCAAGTATTTCTAAATTATAATCTTAATGTAATGCTAAAAGGTTTGTAACACAAGAATATAAGGTTATTTAGATTAGCTTATTAAAGAACGATCACTAGACATTAAATTGTGATTAAAATATATATTCCGATAAACATTCATTGACTTAGATCATGAATAACTATGAAGTTCCAATTTTGTAACAGAAGACATGTTTTTTAGATTAAAAAAAGTTGTATTATTAGTACGTGTTTAAGAAAATGACACGAGGCAATCTCAAAAAGTGATTTGAACATTGCTTATAAATATGATCGATATATATATATATATATATATATAAAAGTTTAATCAATAAATTAGCTTTTGACTTTGATCTTTTCTACCATCTCATTTTGGTACTTAAGAAAAACTAAAGCAGGTTTAGTATGTTTAACTATTATAATCTCATTTTGTATTTGCCAAAGACTGCTTTCTCTAAGCATGGCAAATTTGTATGTAGAATAACACATTTCTCAAATAAATATATGCACATGATAAACATTGCATAACTTAATCTCTTATACTTTATGGTATACTCATGAGCTAAATAGTTAAAAAGTTTAATTAAATTTTAAATATTTTATTTAGCTATTTTTAATTGAGCTTTTATTAAAAAATTATTTTATTAAATACATAAAATATATTTTTAATTTAAATACTTAATTAGTTAATTTTTATTAATAGAATGATATAATTTATTAGGTTTTTTTTTTCTATTTTCAACTTGCAGATTAACTTTTTTTCTTTTTTTAAATTGGAGAACGAGTTGACTGGTAAATTAAAAAAACTAAAAGAATAAATTAAACACAATAAAACAGACATCGCATGTAAATCATATCCAAAAAAAAAATCAAATAAAAATATTTTGAATAAAAAAAACTATTTTAAATAATATAAATAAAATTTAATTAAAAATATTTAAACTTATAAAATTCTTAAAATTTGATTAAGATTAGTAAATACTACACATATCAAACTACTAAATTATTAAAATTTTAGCTTATAGTTTTAAATGTCTTTTCTCACCCTTTTTTTTTATCCTTTGACATTCTTTCATATCATCAGTTAAATCAACGGTATAATATAATGAGCTATGAAATTAATAAATTTAACTGTTAGTTTTAAATGTGTTTTTTCGCACTTTTCTATATTTTGAACACTATTTCCCTTACTGTCACCGACGCCGTTTCAGTCAATGACAGAATTTCTCCCACCATTATAATTAATTGCTTATCATTAATTTGTTGCTTATTTTCATTATCTCAGTGGTTGCGTTGCAAGATCACACTTCTTCCTGTCTATTTCATCTTCATTGACATTCTCATAACAATTATTAGGATAATTCATTTAAAAAATTAAAATAATCTTTTTATACTTTTTTATATTTGATTCTATACTTTTATTTATTTCAGTTTAATTTATACCATTAAAGTGTCGGTCCATCCGTATAATTCCTTAGTACTTCAAATTTATACTTGTTCAAACATAATTTTCCTAAAATTAATCATTGTATTTTTTAATTGTTAAGGTACTGGATCTTTGATTGAAAGAGAGCGAAAAAAAAAGATGAATAAATGAAAATAATTAAAACAATTTATTTATAAAAAAATAGAATAGAAAGAATTAGAAGAAAAATAAATAGAATTCTTGTTATTATTTATTATTCATTCAAACAGTTTTTATTTTATTTTTTTGCAACATATTTAATTATGTAGTGAATATAATTACATCTCTATATGTGTTCAACAAAGTTAGTGTATTTTTTTTTTAATTTTGCACGCTTTCTTTTCTTTTTGTCTCAAAGAAAAAATGCTTAATTTCTTTTTTCTTTTCGTATTTTACGAATAGCATAGAATCGTAAAATAGGAATAGCATAAATATTAATATTAAAAGATAAATTATAACTTTCAAGTTATAAACTAAATTATTGTTTTGTTGGAGATCCCTAGAGATTAGAGTATTTTATAGTATATAAGTGTGTATAAACCTTACCTCATTGAGTCGATTTTATGGGGTTGAGTTAGGCTTAAAGTCCACTTTGTAATATGGTATCAGAATCATTTCGAGTCTATCCTAGTGAATGTTTGTGTTGGACCTATCGTGTCATTCGCTATTATCGGACCACCCATATAAATAGTCACACGCACGAGTTGACAGTCTCAACGATATATATATTTCAGAAACACTTCTAGCTATTACAATACAAGTTCAACTTATTTCTATCCAAATTTATAGTTTTTTCAAAACATTCCTGAATATTTTTAGTTTTAATTTAATTTATTTAGATAAACTTCTCTCAAAATTCCCTTAAAAATAAAATAAAAAATTGACAAATTAAAAGTACTTTATACTTGAATTAAAAAAAAATTAGAAACATATAAAAAATAACTTCAACAAAATAACTTATATATAGAATTATGAATTTTATTTATTCATTTAGAAATGCTTGTGGAATAATTTCTCAACTTAAAAAACTTAAAGATTAAGAAAAAGTTAGACTATGCAACTGTCAAATGTATAATAATTACTTATATTTACAACATAAAATCCATTTATTCTATTTTAGCGTTGCTTAATAATGTCAAACAATATTTTTATATATTTTATTTTTATATTTGTATTTCTATGTAATAACATCTTTCTTAAATATAATAACATAGAAACATTATCTTATTAGTCGAAGTCGATTGCATGGATTACCGTTAAACTAAGATTTTCCAAAATTAGCCCTCTCTCGTGTCTTTTCATAATAAATATACGGGTAAATTTTTAATTATATAATTAGTAAATTTTAATTTATCTATTTATTACTTCTTTAAAATGAAATTTTTTTTCTTTATTTTTTACCTCAAACAAATAAATAATTTTTACTTATTCCATTTTTTTCTTTTCTTTTTTTTCATTGTCTTTAATATTTTTCTTGCAATCCAACAAAGGGTAAATATTATGATTATCAAGCAATTGCATAGTGAATCTGAGTTCTTTACCAATATTAATGGAATTGTTTACATTTTATTGCAAGATAAAATTATGATTTTACATTATAGAAGGGATGAGACTAGAAAATAGTGTAATAAGAAGAAAAAAAATATTATATTTTTGTCACCTAACTTGATAATAGAAACAAATGAGGAAGGTGTTAGGATGGTGGAAAAACAGATAAAATGGTTCACATGTAGTAAACATAATAAGATGATATATATATATATATATATATATATATATATAAATAAAAAGACTCAAACCATTATCTTAAAATTTTGGAAGAAAATTAATGTACTCATTAGTTATATAAGTTTCATAATAACTATTAAATTTTATTATATATTATTGTTATTATTATTTTATAAGTAATTTAAAAATTCTCAGAAAATTACTACTAATAAAACACTTTTAAGTAAAACCCAAAAATAAATATCACATCATATATAAATTTTATTAATTCACATAATATATATATATATATATAAATACACTTATTTATGAAAAAATGAAATAAAAAAATCTTTATTTTATATTTCTCTATAAATGTTGGTCTTGTATTTATATATATATATATATATATATATATATATATATTTATATATATTTTTTTATTCCTATACATAATACAATTATCAAAATTTATATACAAACATATGCAAATATAAGCTATTAAATTAAAGTAAAGTTCTAATATATAAAAATATAATTAAAAGAACCAATTTGAATAATAATTTATAATTAATTTAATTTCTTTCATTAAAATTGAATTAATGAAATTAGTTTTTTTAATTATATTTTTATGTTGGAATTTTATTTTGATAGTTTATCCTTACATGTATTTGTTTATGTATGAATTATAATGACTATATTGGGTACACAATATATATAAATATATATATATATATATATTATCTGAATTAATAAAATTTATATGCTATGTATGTTATTTTTTTTACATGAAAACGTTTTGTGAGGATCAATTTTCTATGGGTTTTAAAATTATTTATGAAATAATAATAACAATAATATATATACACTAGTAGAAAATTATGAAATAGAAATCAATTTTAGAGATTAAAAATAATTAATTATTATATTGATTAACTTAAATACTATTTAAGAGACTAAAATAATTATTGGTTTCTAAATTAATTTCTATTATTGATAAATAGTTTCTAAATTGGTATTTAATTAGTTACAAAGTTTTTAATACCAATTATTTATATTTTAAATTTGGTAGCAAAAACCTTAGTAACTAATTAGATATCAAATTAAAAACTATTCATCAATATCTCTAAAATAGTATCTAATTTAGTCAATATAGCAACTAATTATTTTTTTGTCTCTAAAATTGGTTTTTATTTAATGATTTTCTTGTAGTGATATATATATATATATATATATATATATATATAATTTAAAATTTATTATGAAAATTATATAACTAATGAAGACATTAATTTTCATCCAAAGTTTTAATGTAATGGTTTATGAGGCGTTTTATTTATATATGTCTCGTCTTATTGTGTTTACTGCATGTGAATATTTTTATTTATTTTAAATTTTTAATATGTTGATGAATTAAAATTAGTATTTAGAGAATTTTAGTTTTAAAATTCTAAATTTAAGAGATTAAAATTAGTTTTTAGAGAATTTTGGTTTTAAATTTAAAATTTAGGGTTTAACCTAAAATTTAGGATTTTAAATTATTTTTAATTACTCAAATTTAGAGGCTAAAAACATTTTTTTTATTTGAAGGGCTAATTTATTTTTAAAATTTAAAAAAATAAAACCAACATTAATCTAAATTTCAGTATATACATATTAAAAGGAGAGGATCCAAATATAAAGTTGACAGCTGGTTGGCTTGCGTGTTTGTCTTTGATGAGATTCTCATGTTCCTTCACCAACCTAAATGCCTATTGGAGATTATTTTTTATTCAATATATAATAAATTTTTTGCCATATGATTTCATTTAGAAACTTCCACCATGTACTATATTAGAGTCCAATATGTTGATTAAGTTATCCATACACGTGCCTACTTATTCATTTATTTATTTATTTTAGGTTTATATTGTAATATTTTAAAAGTTGATGACTAATCATTTTTGTTCATATTTGATGAAAATATCTTTAGACACAAAATATTATTGAAAATATTAATTTAGTAATAAAAAATAAACCTTCTCGTGGTGATTAATCATATAATTATTATTTTAGAGAAAGTTAAATTAATAAAAGCCAATCATATTTTTATAAAAAAGTGGTCAGAACTTTAATTCCGACAGTGAGATAAGGAAAGTAATTTAATTGAAGTTGAAGGATTTTTTATATTCAACACTACCAAAGTCTTTACTAATAATTACGTGGACTTAGAAAAATTAAAAGTCTTCATCTAACACTTTAAAATGCCCCAATTTGAAGATATACCTGATTCCATTTTTAAAAAATAGGATAAAATAAGATCAATTAGGGAAATTTTATTGATTTAATTAGGCTTACATGTGCCAACTAATCTCCATTATATTTTTATTAAGAATGTTCGTCCATATACATTTTATCATGTTCAATTCATGAATCCCACAATTAATTAATCATAAAATCACTCAAACTTATGTTTTTCTTTCTTTATTTCACTCGTGACCATATTCTATTACTCTAGAAAAAAAAGTTCAATTATACGATTTTATTACCTGGTATCTTTTTTTATGGTGTAGTTTTATTTAAAAAAACAAAAAATAAATAAATATCTTTGTGCATGAACAATTGACTCAACACCACCGATGAACCAATAAATCACGTAAGTTATATAAAATCATGTTAAATTATTATTTAATGTAATTTTAAAATGAATGTTTACATGTTTTAATACAAAGGTGAGTTATGTGATTAGAAGTATTGATTAAATATTCAATGGGTAATATTTTTTTTATGTAACTATTGTTTTTAAGATTTAATGTATTTTATATGACGGTTAAGGTTAAACGTGTTTTTTTTTATAATGAATATAATATTAATTATTATATAAAATAACTTTTTATATAAGATTTTATTTATTATATATATGAAATATTATTTTTTATGATAGGTGTAATTTAAATTGTAAAAAAAAAAATAGTGCGATTACATTTTAATATTCATTCTATAATAATTAAAATTTCACCCATTATAAAAAATAATGTGATGACATATATTAACATTTCTTAAGACTGGTTTTTTAGAGCTGATTTAGAAATTGTGCAACCATTATAGAAAAAGTCTAAATTTTCTATGTTCCTTGTATTTGGTTCTGGAAATGAGATAAAAGTTCATTTTAAACCTTGTAAAAATGTGTTTTTCTACATTAGTGAAATCATAATTGATATATTCGAATGAATTTCTTAAAATATAAAATAGAATATAAAACATAAACAATCATGATCAATATTTGACTTAAAGCAAATTTCTTAACTCTTGCGTCTTAACTCACTTACCATAAAACTCATCTGCCTTATTATTTTAGGAAATGAAAAAAAAATCTACCAGTTGACAATAACTTGTTTAAGAAACATATGAACAAAGAGACAGAATTAGTTTTGGAAATTATAAAGCACAACATATTGATCATATAATAAAAAAAATGTTGGGTTTGTACAAACTAAAACTTGGTATTGAATTACTATTAAAATTAAGATTTTGATTGATATTTTATCCTACATTAATATAATTTTTCTTGAATTAGTGTATTTCTAAAAGATAGAAGATGAATACGAGGATATACTCATGAAATACAAATATAAAAACACATGCTATCTATGATCTAAGAAATAATACCACTAAGTCACAAGTAAATCATATAAGGGATCATGACACTACCTTCAACCGTCGATCACCAAAACAAGTTATAGGTTCCGATACCATTGTTGGAATTTTTCTAGGGAATAAATTGATTTTTCTTTTAATATTACTGAGTCATAAGTAAATCATATAAAAGATTATTTTTTTTATCAGTGAAGAAAAAATAAAATATAATGAGACACTTCAGGGGTGTCATAACCCTTATACAAAAATTCCAAATCAAGCTTCCTAGCACCCAACCAGTTGGGGATCCAACAAACATTACACCACATCAGCTATATTAACATACTAGATCAAGATACAAGAGCAAAACAAAATACAATTACATCAACCCTCTAAAGGAATTACATTCTCAAAACAAGACTCAACAGTCCAACAACTAAACAAGATATTTGCTAGCAAACAAAAGTACGCCAAACATCCAAGTGCTAAAACCATCAAACCGACCATGTGAGGAGGATACAAAAGCCAAAAAAACCTGTATAAAGCACACCACAACTTTCAAATCTGGACAAATCGTTAAACATGAATCACCAAACCTCAATCTCTCAAATCTCATACAACATAAAGGTTCCAACACCAATCCGAATAAGATAAATTAGCCAAATTTTCTTTACCGTAACCCAAGACCAAAATCATCAAACCGACCTTGTCAAGAAGGAACATAAGCCAAGAAAATCTGCACAAAACACACCCCAACATCAAAACCTGGACAAAACGTTAAACATGAATTACCAAACATCAATCTCTCAAATAACTCATACAACATCAATCTGAGTAAGAGAAATCAATTAATTTTTCCTTTACTGTAATCTGTTGGAGATCCCACATCGACTAGAGATTAGAGCCTTTCATTGTATATAAGTGGGTGCAAACCTCAACCCTATGAGCCGGTTTTATGGGGTTGAGTTAGGCTTAAAGTCCACTTTGTAATATAATCCAAGACCAAGTCTTCCTTTGTACCACAGTAAAAACCATAACTAGATCAACTCGCCCATTCTTAAAAATAACTCTATTCCTATAGTTTTAAATTTCACCTATAATACCTACCCAAATTCCTCCAACACTTAAGAATAGCATGTTTCAAACCTATAGGTTTAAACATCTTAAACCATATAAATGATAACATTACTTTCAATCCAAAATCTTAAGATTTTATGTTTAATTTTTTATTTATTTATATGCAACACAATTTTTTTATTTATGAAACTTCAACCTATACTTATTTCTAACAAATATCAGTCTAAGAAATAAATCTAGAAGGGTTTAAAAATCAAGCCCAAAACATCAGTGAAACAGTAGGCATAGAGGGATTCCTGCAAATATCTTAAATCAATAATGGTACGTACCAATCTTGAAAAAGAGGTAGAAAATGCACATTATGCAAATCCAAATAATGAAGGAAAACAATGAGTACGACTAGTACATCCAAGAGTTACTAATAAAATATTTAAGTTTTTGGACAAAATAGTGGAAGCAGTTCAACTTTATCTCATCAAATAGACTTTTGCAAGCAACATGAACAAAATGTGTATTATGATGTTGAAAAATAAAAGGTAGAGAGATATAGTTGTCATAGTTGCAACATCTCATCCAAAAGTTTGGCATAATTGTATATTGGTTTTTGACCACGGGAATCATGTGGCCTTAAACTTGAATTGAGGACATGAAATGTAATTTTTTTATTCAAAATAAATCAAGAAATTAATTAAAATGTATGGGAGTTTTTTTCACCTTGGTATGAGTGAAATGATTGTAAAATAAACAATTATTAATTTTTGTAATACTTATTTTTGAAAATTAATATTCGTGGTGATTTTAATAATTAATAGCATGAAAATGTTTACATAGATAAAATATAAAAAAAGAGTAAACTCATACATTAAATCACCCAATACATAATTAATAATTTAAAAACAAAACATAAGTCCTGGTTTTAGATTTTTTTAACAGTTTTTTTAATAAATAAAAATTTGTTTTCTTTTGTTAATAACATATTCACCAAACTATGTTAACCTTTGTTAAATTTTTAACTAATTATCCAAATTCTACTTAATTTCTCATCATGTATTCCATGGTTGATGCAATAACCATTGTAACTAGCAAGTCAAAATTTCTCCCATACATGATGACAATCACTAGCTACATAAAATTATTCTTGAACAATAACTTAATGGTTGGAGCTGGTATTTATGTCTTCAGCTGCATACATCATCCAATGATGAATGAGAAACACTGGTTTTCTTAGCAGCATTAACTTTGTAACAATGTTTTGATTTTGATGTTTGTATAAAGAATGGAGGAATTTTCTTTATACCAAATACTCTTGTCTCTTTCTCTGTGCCATCATCTTCTACAGCTAGATGTTCATTTCTAGTCCTTTTATTAATCATATTCCATCTACTGTATTAACCTAATTTCTATTTCTCTTCATTTGTCATGTCTTCCAAACTAAGGAAGATATATTATCCAATTCTACTACCGACACCAGTAAAAAGTTGTTGTTAACAAGGGCAATGCATAAGCAAAAAACAAGATTCTCTGTCATTCTTTGAATGATTTGAATTTTGAACCATGTTCAACTTCAAAGATATTACAAATTGGTGCAGTTGATTAATGTTGTGTTTGGATAATTCAGATAATTGATTTTATTTACTTGAAAACAAAACTATTTGTTTTTTAGCTTTAGTGTGATGAAACTAAATGGTGAGACATGAATTATAAATGCATCCTGCAAGCTCTTTAATCTTTTTTCGTAAGACTTTAAGAAAATAAAAACAAATTGAAAAAGGGGTTTATTTAAACGGCTTAACAAACACTTACAAGAAAAAAATTTGAAGTAATTTTGTTTTCAAAAGTTAGATTGTATATATATAAATTCATTTTAGAAAAAAATTAAATATTAATTTCCTTAATTTTTTTTTATATATACAAATTATTTTCTTTGTTAATTATAAGTGTTTATAGAAAATTTTATTTAAACAAATCTATACAACTATTTTTCTATTATACAATATTATGCTAATTGCTGCTGCAATCATAGAGAATGTGTTAATTAAGCTTCGAAATTGTTGAGGTTTAAAGGAGACAAAATTTGCCTCAACTAGATAAATTTAAGTTGTAGATGAAGTTTGAAGATTCTTCTCTATCTTTAACAAGGGCTTTTGCTTAATTAGGTAAGAAAAAAATAGATATTAAAATACCAGGTGAAGGTTTAATTAAATGACTGGAACAATGATTTTTTTTAAAAGTATGCAAATAAAAATGTTTAAAAAGGGTCATTCACAATAAAATAATCATGTTGCATTTGGGGTTTTGAACTGTAGTGTATACTTATTTTGGTGAATGATTGAGGTCAAGAAAATAGACAAAACAGTGATGCCTATGGTACAAAACTAAGCCAACAATTTCCAACTTGGTACTTCCATTGAAGTAGAAATAGAAATGGTTTCATGCAATAGAATATATTTTTTTAAGTTATCATTTTGAAGGGTTTTCATATGCTTGGTTTACATATATTTATTTGTTTATTATGATTCAAAGTTTCAACTCTTTATTTTTGCCATAAAATTATGAATATATACTGCACAATCACACCAATCTATTCCATTATATATCAGTCTGCTTTTGCACTATTTCAATGCCAAACATTCTCTCCCTTCTCTATGCTTGTTTCTTCTCTCTTTAGTTCATACCTACTCTAAGGAAACCAATCTTACCATTGAACTCAAATTCTGAGAAGAAAAAGGCAAAATGGAAAACCAGCCACTAGAAAAGGCAAAACCAAAATACAGAAAAGGGTTATGGTCACCTGAAGAAGATAATAAGCTCAGAAGCCATATCCTCAAGCATGGCCATGGATGCTGGAGCTCTGTCCCCATTAAGGCAGGTGAGACCTTTTTATTCCCTATGATCCTTTATCCCTCATATCAGTAGCATATCCATGAATTTCTACTGTACCTTTCAAATTAAGGAGCATTCATTGGTTTCTCTTACTTGAACTTGTTTGACTTAGATAACCAAGTTGAAATGTTGACATGCTTCATTGTGTGTGACAGTAATAAATTTAACAAGTCCAGTGAAATGAATCAACAGTTAAGAGTTCATTCAGACATTCTTTAGCAGAAGCAGTTCTGAGAACTTTGTCCAATTATATTCAATTTAGAGTAGTTGAAATGTGGTTAAAAGTTCTTTTTCATGCTTCTGATTTGCAAACTTCTATGTTTTATAATTAGAAAACCATTTTGAGTCAACATTACACATTACTTAAAATCAAAGTTAAAGTGCAGAAGATACAAAAAGGGTTTTGATTCTTAACATAAAACTTTTAATATATGCTTTATTTTTGCAATATATATAAAGGGTGAAAATTGTATTTATTTTATTTGATGTTGAGTTACCAACTACACTTAAATTTCTAGGTTTACAAAGAAATGGAAAAAGTTGCAGACTAAGGTGGATTAACTACCTGAGGCCTGGACTGAAGAGAGGGGATTTCAGCAAACATGAAGAAGATACAATCAGAACCCTTCACCACATGTTAGGCAACAAGTAAGCAAGATGAACATTTTTTTTAATTATACTTATTTCAAATTTACTTAGTAAAATAAGTAAATTTTGTAGTATTTTAGTCAGCATACCACACTAACTTAGCTACCTAATAATTAGTGCAAATTGACAAGTCAAGGAAAACATTTGTTTTTCTTCTAACTTTTTTGGAGGCATCAAGTTAAAGAATGTAATTGGATGAGCCAGCTAGCTATTTATATTTATTTTTTATTTTAGTTTTGCAGAAGCAATTGGGTCAAATTCAATTTTTTTTATTTTATAGAAGCAATTGGGTCCTATTTAAAATGTACCAAAAGGAAAAAAATATGATAGGATGGTCAAACCATGAACTGGCATGGCTAGCAAGTTCCATTTTTAAAAGAGGGAGAGAAGAGAATTTGTACACAGAAAGACAAAATTTCTAGTTTTTTTCTCTTCAATTAATTTAAATTTAATTTGCCCAATATGAATTTTTTAGTCTTCTCATCATACATTATTAAGAGTTTATTAAATTTTTACACGCAAATATGCTTGTGTATTCTTTCCTCATGTTTGTTTTGATATGGAATTATTCTTTATAATTGTGAAGGGTATGAATAAAGATATATATATACTTTTAATATAGTTTAGAGGACACTGTGATCTTAAAAAAATCAAATTTGCATTCATAAATAAGCTCAATTTAAAAAAAAAAAACTTTTTTTTTTCATTTTTTCCTACTATAAACTTCAAAACTTGAATTTATGTATCATAGCTTCATTTCCCAATTTTATAAAACAAAGTCAACACTCTTTTTCTAATTCGTGTGAGGAGGAATAAAATAGTGAGGAGACATCTCTTCATGAACCATGTTTGACATCTTTATTTATTTGCTTTCAACTCTTGAAAACAAAGCCTTGTAGATTAATCACTCTTTGCATTTTCCTATTTCTTTCCTAAAATATTTTTATTTTATTGATAAAAATTGCTGAAAACAAGTTAAATTGTCTTGGTCAGATGGTCTCAGATAGCACAACATTTGCCAGGAAGGACTGACAATGAGATAAAGAACTACTGGCATTCATATTTGAAGAAGAAAGTGATGAAAGCTAAGGAAACAGAATCTGATAAACAAATTCAGCATGCTAGTTCAAGTTCAGACTCAGTGGACAATTCACTCTCTCCACAGAAACTTGCAATTCAAGATCCAAGTTATGCATTGCTACAAAACATGGAAAAAACAGCAACACACTCTGATAACTTTTTCTCACACAGCTATGACTTTTCCCAGGAGGCTTGTCAGAGTTCCCTACCAAAACTCTTATTTTCTGAGTGGCTTTTAGAGGATCAAGTAAATGGTGCAGGCTCAGTGAATTCTGATGACTCTTTGGTATTGGGAAATGTATTTGATCAAAATTCATCTTTCCAAGAAGCTATAATGCATTTGTTAGAAGGGAACTTTGGTGAAGAGTATCACAATAGTCTCATTCAGAGTTCAACCACTGAGGTGTACAATTCACAGCTTAAGCCATCAAATCAAGTGGACGGAGATGATTTCCTTCACTGTATTCCTGGGAATGATTTATGTAGCAATTTCAGCCTAACCAATTGATGAGAATCAAATAAAGGAGGCTTTTATTAATGGAGGAAGAGGACATCCACCCTCACATTTGAAGTTCTTCCTTCTAGTCTTCTCAAAATTAAAAGAAGACATAAAATAAAGATGAGGCCCAAGCCCAAAGCCCAAGCCCAAGCCCAAGAAGGCCAAAGCCCAAAGAGCCCAAATCCATCCCATGAGGGGCAAGGCCAAGCTTTGAAATACTCTTGTATAGTTTTAGGAGGTGTGGTTATTAAATAAAGGTGTGTGAAAATGTAAAATAAAGTCACATTGTCCATGTGACTTAGGAGAGTGGTGTAGGTGTAGTTTTTGGGAGGTGTCATAGTAGAAAAAGGTCACACCTCCCATGTGACTTGTTTTTGGTGGGAATTTCAAATGAGTTTATTTGAAATTTCCCACCTATTTTTCAGCACCTTAGGCTATAAATAGAGGTGCTTCCTTTGTAAAATTCAGATTTGAATTTTATCTAAAGAAACTATACTCAAAATTGGAGTGAGCATTTGGAGAGCTTTGAGCTTCTTCTCTAGTCTTATCTTGAAGGACCATGGTTTCCTCAAGTGGCGGCTTCCACACTCATCTAGGAGCATCCATTCTTCTAGTGGCGTGATCATCCAACCATTCCTCCATCTTCATGAGCATTCTCTTCTCCTTCCTTTCTTCTTCTTCAATTTGTTCATGTTATCTTGTGTTTTGAGTTGTCTAGCTTTCGGTTTTTCTATTTTCAGCACCTATATTCTGTTTTGTTTTTTAAATTCTGTTCGGATCTTTTGTTTTAAGTTCAATTCTGTTCGGTTTCTTCTTTTCCTTCTCCTTTGTTGATTCAATTTGACAATATTTGGTTCATCCAAATGAGTTTGAGAATTGGTACTTGTTTTGGTGAGTTCTTGATTTTAGAACCATGATCCAACTTCTAAGAAAGTGCCTCTATATTTTCCAGCTCAAGGTGATTCCTCAAAGTGTCAAGAATCTTGTTCTAAGTGGCTATTGGAATCACATCATGTGGTATCATGAGTCTTAGGTTCATTCTTGTTAATTGTTGAGTTGTGTGCACTTTAATTTCAAGAGCTCTTTAATTTCTTGCAATTTTAGTTGCTGTTTTAGAATTTTAATTGAGTATTCTTGCTGTTTTTCTTTTGCTCCAAGTGTTTGTGGAAAGGTTTATGGCACTCATAATTCTTATGAGTATGGTTGCTCTTTTGGAATGGCATTATCCTTCCTAGAGTTTACCTTAAGCTTCCTTCCACTTGTTACAATTTGTGTTGTGTCTTTTAATTTTTGAATCTTGTTAAGTTTTGTCTTAGTCATGTTATTCCATATATGTCATTACTTCTAGTAGTACTTTTATTGTTTTGATTGTTTCTTGCTTTGGTGTCATATATTTTTTCTGAATTGATGTTGATCCTTTGAGCATTTTCTTTTTAGCATTGAGTTCATACTTGTATTCTAGACCTATACAAGTTCCAATACATCATTTTCTATTATGTCTTTGCTAGTTCATCATCCTGTTTTTTTATTCCTATTAGGATTCCTCTGTTTCTGAAAAAAGTGCTTACTGTTTTTCCTTATTGCAATTGATTTACGTACTGTAAAATTCTGAAATTCTGGATTTGAGATATTGAAAGTGTTAGAAAAGAATAGAAAAAAGAATCATTCAAAAATATGAAGTACACAAAAAATGATAAATAAAATAAAAAAAGTGTACATTCCTGCCGAAAAAAATACGGTAATCTGGCAGTGATTTTAAAAAATTTATTTCTCTCAATTGGCTTACTGTTTTTAATTGATTCCAGTGCCATTTTTGAGTTAACATCTTGAAGTTTCTGTGGTATAAATTTCATAATCCAGTTCGCTCTACAACGTTCCAGTTAAATCAGTGAATATCAAACACAGTTTGCATAAAAAAAAAAATTTCCAGTAGCTAAATTTTTTGTTTTCTTCATCTCCTCTAGTGCTTTTCCTTAGGTTTTCTTTTGTGTGCCTACTTTTCTCATTGAGTTCTTTATTTTCTTGATTGTCTTTCATTCTTACTCTTTGAGTTTGTCTTACGTATAGTATTCCTTTTGCAATTACCTTTCCTTGCTTATACCTTTTCTTGTTTGTCTTTATTGTTTCTTTGGTTTTGTGGTGGTTTGCTCTTAAGATTGGTGTGCTTGCTTTGACATATTTCATTTGAGGATTCCAAGGCCTCAAGATCAGATTCGTGCAAGAACATTATTTCTTTGAGAGTGATCTCTTTTTTCAGCCTCATTTCACTTCGGCAGTTTCATTGCCAAGCTCACTGTTTTTGCTAATTTTGTTTCTTAACTTGTTTGCTGTTTTTGTGTGTTTGCTGTTTTTTATTTGCAAAATGGCTGGCTATTCAAGTGGTGCATATTACAAGCAGCATTCTCCTTGCAAAGTTTCAGTCCTTGGTGAAGAAGAACATAGAAGAAGGTGGCATCACCATCATTCTCATGAAGAGAGCTATAACCGTGACCAAAGATATCACCAAGTGTTCAACATTGCTTGTAAAAAAGTCCCTAGTTTTAATGGTGATACTGATCCTAATGTGTATTTAGAATGGGAGACTAAGGTTGACCATTATTTTCATGTGTATAAGGTCCAAGATGACCAAAAACTTAGATTAGTTTCTTTATCCTTTTTGGGCTATGCCAAAGAATGGTGGCATAAAATTGTAATGGACATTATGTATCGCAAGAAACCTCCCGTGGTTTCTTGGAATGCTTTGAAAGAGTGTATGCGCGCGAGGTTTGTTCCTCCTTCTAGGAAGGAACACTTGTTGAAGTTCCAAAGGCTTCCTCAAGGACATAGGATGGTAGAAGAATACTTTAAAGATTTTGAAACAACTTTGACTAAAATGAATATGCATGCTAATGAAGAGTCAAAGATAAAATGGTTTGTACGTGGTTTGAGAAGAGATATTAGAGAAATTGTAGAATTAAATGAGTACTCTTCTTTAAAGAAAGTGTTTCGCCAAGCCATCAAGGTGGAATCCTATCTTTTGAAAACAACTTTCAAAAATACTCATGATGATGATTTCTACAACTCTTCTAGGAAGGATGCCAACAAAATGTCTACTCAAAATTCTCCTTCCAATTTTTCCAAACAAACCATATTTCCAAAAAACGTTTCTACTACAAAACCTTCTACTCCTAAGTCGCCTACCAAAACTTCAAATACCAAATGTTTTAAATGTTTAAGTTTTGGGCACATAGCTCTTCATTGTCCACAAAAGCAAATCTTAAAGATCAACAAAGTAAAACAAGACCTAACTCACCCACCTACCACAAGTAAACAAGAAAAAGACAAAGAAGGCCAGTTTACAAGCTGCTCAAAAAGGAAAAGTAATTTGTAATTAAACATACAGAAAAGAAGACAAAATTGATCAATGTAAATTTATACTTCTAATTGTTTGTATTGTCTCCTACCCAACACAAATAAACTCAGTAAGATAAGAAAAAAGTGTATTTCATTGTGATTTTTGCGGTGTTGTTTCAGCATACTCATGTACATTTGCTTCAAATCAATGAGTCAAAATCTTGTGGTCTTCAATGTTGTTTTTCCCTGGAACTGTTACACTGATTTATATGCTATATGAGAATTCTCATCAGGAAACTCATTTTTCTTTGCCTGCAAGGAAGCAGGAGTTCAGAACTACACACAATCGACACATTCTTCTTGATCACCACTTATTTTGAGGAACAGAACACATAGCAAAATAGTAGCATGTCTCTCGTTTAGTTTATTCCTTCACAATTTGTCATGACATGACACAGAGCCAGAGGATTCAATCATTGACCTAAGTAACAGTTGTAAATGATTTACGAAAAAAGAATGAAAAAGGTAAGAAAAGCACAGGAAACAAATTAATCACAAATTTCAAGTTAATGTAGACACATGTCTGTCAATATCATAGCCTTGTTAATAGCATGAAAGTGGAACTTTCATAGCAGAATAATGTCAAATTTACAGTTAGTTGATTGAAGTTTGGTTTTAGGTGTACTAAACTAAAAACAAGAGCAGCATAGAATTATACTTTACCCTAGTCATCAGTTGACTAATGTTTAAAAATTAAACATGACCAATCTTCTTCTACTTAGCAAAGAAATATAACGAACACCAACTAGCAGAAGGAACTAGTTTCTCATTAATTAAGGGTAAGAAAAAAATTCAAATTCTCATATCCAATCAATCTATAATTATCCAAATTTATATTGCTTTTAAGTCTATTTAAATCCATTTACATGAAATTCAAATCCAAATTTTTGGATTATAAGTCAAATCCATTTAATTGGATATAAATGAAATAATTTTTTGAATTTTAAAAATCAACAATTAAGTCTAGATCATTTCAAATTATGAAATGTTAGCTCAGGCTAAACCTAACTAAGGTGATATCGGGTTAAACTCATGTAAGGTCGAGCCGAATCGGCTAGGTCAGAGTCAAGCCAAGTTAACCCGTACTCAAGTTGAGTTGAGATGGCCCTAGCCAAGTCAAGCTGAATCAACTCAGACCAAAATTGAGTCAAGTTGACCTGAGTCCAAATTGAGCCAAGTTGGGGCAAGCCCACATTCAGTAGAGTCAGGATAGGTCCATGTTCATCCTAGTCGGGTTTGACATACGTTCAACCAAGTTGGGATAGGCATAGGTCGATCCCAGTTTGATCAAGACCAGATCAAGCCTAGCCCAATCAAGTCAGGTTAAGCCGAATCCAAATCAAGATGAGTTAGCCTAGACCAAGTCAAGCTAAATCGGGTAGGGATTAAGTTGAGTCAAGTCGGTGACTATTTTACGGCAAGTGTACCGTGTCAGAAGTAATAAATTTGTCCCTAAGGACAGATATCTAACCCACAAGGAACAATTGAATTCTCAAGTATAATATTCACTAAATATAAGACAATATGTAAAAGTTTGTTGGAAAAGGTTGTTTGTATGGTTAATTTGTAAGAAATTAAAAAAAGCAAAGTAAAAGATGTGTATGAGTCAATTGGGAAAATTGAGATTGAGGGTTCTTCCTTCTCACTCTTATGTATTCTTCAAAATATTAGAATATTCAGTCTTGGTTGATATTGATACACATATAAAAATAATACATATCGATTCCTCGCATACAAAATTATTAAGAGAATTTCCTAAATATCGATTCCTCGCATATTTATAAAAACTCCTTATCATTACGAACAGATGTTATAAAACAATTAACATTTCAAATTATTCCTAGCATTTAAATATGTTGAGCATTATCATTTAGGTTAGATGCTTCAAAATACTTTCCAGTCAAATCTAATGATCAAAATCATGAATAATTCAAGCTTTGAGAATAAAATGATAATACCAATCATCAATCAAGAATTGAAATATTATAGATAAATATCACCTCAATACATAAGAGTTTGAAAGATTATTCACAATTCCAAAGAAAAGAATTAGCCACTCCTGGTGACTATTACAAGCATGGACAACAAGAAAAGAAGATCCAAAGTGTTTCTCTTTGATGACTGCCTCCTTTAGGGTGTCCTTCCTTTGGTTCCTCCCAATAATCTCAATAATGTCTAGGGTTATGCCTCACACCTTCTATTTAACCTAATTGGGCTTAGGCTAAGTGACATATTTATTCATAATATATCATTTAGCTTAATCTCTTTAAATTCTTGAAAATAACAAAAAAATAGGGAATAAATCATTCTTATTCATCTCATTATCCAAAAATATGTAAAAAGATTCAACTTCCTAATTTAGAGGTTGAATTACAACTATTTTATCAATTAAAGTGGTGTTAGCACTAGCCTAAGTCAAGCCAAGTTAGCCTGGACATAGGTCGATATGAGTCGATCCAAACTAGGTCATGTTGAGTCGGCTTCTACCCAGGTCAACTGTACTTAGCTTGGGTCAAGGTTCAGCCGAATCAACCCTAGGCCCAGATTGAGCCAAGTTGGCTTAGGTTCAGGTAGAGATAAATCGATCTGGACCCATGTCAAGCCAAGTTAGACTAGGCCCAATTCAAGTTTGATTAAGGTGAGACCATGTTTAGTCTACTTGGGTTAGGCCCATATCGAGTCAAGTTCAGCCTAGCCATGCCTAGGTGGGATCAAGATAGACCGAGTCAATTTTTGGCCAAGTCTAGTTATGTTAGTGTTGGGCCAAGACATCATGCCTACATCGATTTGGGGTCTTGCCAAACTAAGTTGTGTTGATCCAACTTAGTTTTAAAGGTCATATGTTTCTAAATGTTATATTAGGTTTCTTTGTGACAAGGAAAAAACGAAGAAGTCAAATCTAGCAAAGATGAAAGTAGAAGAGGAGACATTGCTAATGGTTATCCAACACATTAAAAAAGTTGAATCAGATTTATGGTAAGTGGATACAAGTTGCAACAACTATATGAGTTGGAATAAATCTTCTTTTTCATTTCTAAATGAAGATTTTCAATCTACTATGAGTTTTGAGGATTACTCTATGGTGAAAATGATGGAAAAATGTGATATTAAAATAAAAATCAAGAGTTATTTTGTTGAAACAATTTCTAATGAGTTACATGTTTTTTATTTGAAAAATAATTTGTTAAGTGTTGGACAATTACAAGAAAATAATTTGTGAAGTGTTGAACAATTACAAGAAAAGGGCTACATTATCATCATTAGCAAATGTTCTTGTGAAATTTATGATCCTATTCGAGGTATTATTGTTGTTGTAAAAATGAGTTCAAACCAATTTTTCCTTCTAAAGATTGAAAGCATTCAATCCAGTTTAATAGCCAAAGGTAAAGATCCTTTCTGGCTTTGTCATTATTGTTATGGGCATTTGATTTTTAAAGGATTAAAGTTCTTCAAATATAAAGAAATGGTAATAGGTCTTCCACAAATTTTTGTTCCTTATCAAGTTTTTGAAGAATGTGTTGTTAATAAACAACATTGATCTCAATTTCCTAGCAAAAAAATCATGGAGAGCAAAGAATATTTTGGAGTCGGTGCATTCGGACTTATGTGGCCTAATAAAACTTTATCCGATGAAGGTAATAAGTATTTAATTACTTTTACTGATGCTTTTTCTAGGAAAATAAGGGTATATTTTTTTACAGGAAAAGTCATACGTCTTTTATGCATTTAAAATTTTCAAAGCAAGAGTTAAAGAAGAATTAGGAAAGGCCATTAAAACTCTCCGAACAGATCATGGTTGAGAATATTTCTTGAATAAGTTTGATGTTTTTTTGTAAAGAACATGGCACTGGAAAAGAACTTACGACTACTTATACACCATAACAAAAATGATGTATCAGAGAGGAAAAATAGAACAATTCTCAACATGGTGAAAAGTTTGCTAGCACAAGGACAAGTTCCAAAGAAATTTTGGCTAGAAGCTGTAAATTGCAATGTTCATATTTTAAACAGAAGTCCAACTTATTTTGTTTAAAAGATTACACCTGAGGAGTCTTGGAATGGAAGGAGACCAACCATAGATTATTTTAGAATTTTTGGATGTATTGCCTATGCCCATATTCCAAATGAGAAGAGAAATAAACTTGACGACAAAGGAGAAAAATATATTTTTCTTGGTGTTAGTGACCAATTGTGTAAATTGTACAATAATATCACCAAAAAAAATTGTTATTAGTCATGATGTGGTGTTTAATGATGATCAATTCTTTGGAATGTAGAAAAAGTTGAACAACACTTACAGGTTGATCTTGATGGTGATAATAATTTTGATGAAAGGGGACAACAACTAACAAGGAAACTTCAAAGTGAGCAACAATCAACTGAACCAACAAATGAGTGTCTTCAACAAAATAGGAGGAGACTTGCATGGATGGAGAATTTTATGGTAAAGGGAATTAATGAAGAGGAAATAAGCGATACAAATTTGATTATACGGAAGTGTTTTCTCCCATTGAAATACATGACTCAATCTCTTTGGTGGTTACATTAGCAACACAAAATTCCTGCACAATCTTCTAGTTAAAGGCCAAATCAACATTCCTGCATGCATATTTAAAAGAATAGGTATTTATTAATCAACTCCTTAGATATGTTAAAATTTGACATGAAAATAAGGTTTATATATCAAAGAAAGCTCTTTATGGGCTAAAGTAAGCCCCGAGGGCTTGTTAGAATCACATTGAGACTTATTTTCTAAATATTGGATTTGTGAAATGTCCTTACGAGCATACGTTGTTTGTTAAGGTGGGAGACAAAGGAAAAAAAGCTTAGAGTTTGCTTATATGTTGACGATATTATATTGATTGGAAATTGTACTATGATTAGTGAATTCAAGAAGTCGATGATGAATGAATTTGAAGTGTTTGATATGAGTTTGATGTATTATATTTTGTATATAGAAGTGATTTAACAAGAATATGGGATATTTTCTATCGCAAAAGAAATATGTAGGAGAAATTTTGAACGGGTTTCAAATGAAGGATTGCAATCATGTATTTGTTGAAGTTGAATGTGGCACAAAGCTACACAAAGATGCAATGAAAAGAAGGTTGATAGCATATATTTTAAATAAATTGTTAGCAACTTGATGTATCTTACTGTAACTAGGTCACACATCATGTATTTTGTGAGTTTGATTAGCAAGTACAAGGAAAATCCAATTGAATTACATTTGTTGATTGTAAAAAGAACTTTGCGCTATTTATAAGTAACCCATAACTTTGGAGTATACTACAAAAAAAGACAAAAACATTTGATTTGTTTGGATTTACAAATAGTGATTATGCATGTGATCTAAAAAACACCTCCGATTTTGTCTTTATGCTTGGAACAAGCTTTATTTCATGGTCTTTTGAAAAGCAACCCATTATTACTTTATACAGTACATAAGTTAAATTTGTTGCAGCTACAACTTGTGCTTGTCAAGCCATATGGTCGATGAAAGTTTTTGAAAAACTCCAATTCATGCAAATAAAGACTACTACTTTTTTTTTTTAGAATAACTCAACAACTAATTTGTTAAAACATTAAGTCCTACATGAAAGAAGCAAACATATAAATGTAAAGTTTTTTCTCTTAAAAGATCTTTACAAAGAAAAAACTATTGATCTAACTTGTAAGAGTGAACATGAAATCATTTGCAAACATTTTTTAAGTTTTTTAAGTTTGAAAAGTTACTAGATATCAAGGCTTTAAACTAGTATAAGTATATAATTTTAAGGAAGTAATAATTAAAAGAATAATTTATTGAATTTAATAAATTAACTGACTACTTGTAACCCAGTAATTAAGAGGTGGCTATAGGGCATGCATCTTACAATCTTTTGTGGTGTCTATCTTACACTTTTTACTTTTTATTAGGTAGAATTCTTCCTTACAATAGTTACAATTTTGTAATGTGTATTTTAAAGGCTATATAATTTGAATGAAATATAGAAAAAGAGAAAACAAAATCTTATAATTTTTGTCACGATAGTGTCAACACTGAATTTTTTTATCTGGGTAAATAAAATTGTTTTCAATAAAAATAACTAAAAATAAAGTTTTGAAAATAAAAATAATAACAAATATATATAAATCTTTAAAATTGTCTTCTTTGTATTATGAAATTTTAAAATATCAAATTTTTATTTTTGAATTTGTATTTTCATTTTCATTTTTTTTATAAAAGAAAAAGAAAAAGAAAAGAGAGAATACGAAAAAAATGTTAGGCCCCGCCCAATTTAATTTTGTTTTAAAAAGAAGAGAAAACATGACAAACTTTGAACCCAGCCCATTTTCGTTTTTTTTAAAAAAATGATAAATTAAAAAAGAAAAATAAAAATGAAAAGAGAAAATATGGTTTTTTCTCATAACCTCTCCCTTCATGAATCATAATACTCTAACATTTCACACCACCCATTCTCTCAAATTTCACTCACCCTCTACAAATATTCCCTTCAAATATCTCATCTTCACTGTGTACGCGGGGCACCAAACAAATATCTCATTTTTTATTATATTTAAAAAATAAAATTATATTTCATATATGATTATTTAAAATTTTAAAAAAATTAAAATCAACTTTTTATAATTAATATGAGGTGTATGGAGGAAATATGGAAGTCTTCTTTTTATATATGCGTTTCTGAAAAACCTGGATACATTCCACTGGTCCAATATTTTTACTATGTGTCACTCTTTCTTCTATTTATATATATATATATATATATATATATATATATATATATATATATATATATATATATCCATCATTTTTTAGGTAGTTTCTTTCTGCACCCCTACATTTTTCTTTCTGCACTCCCACAAGGTTGCGCAAAGACAAAACTGTTCTTATATAAACTGTACATTTTTTTTTGTATTCCGGATTGTGAAATCTGGTAAATTTTCGGATTGAATTTTCTGGTAAATTTTTGGATTGGCGCATTCGGTAATCTTCCGGATTGATGCTTCCAGTAGTGTTAATCCAAAATAAAAAGATGGAAAACATCCATAATTGAAAAAACCATTCCAGATCCGTCAATCCATAATTTAAAATATGCATTCCAGATTCAGAAATCCATAATTTAAAAAAATCATTTTGGATCCACCAATCCGTAATAGAAATTAGGCTTTCGGATTCAGCAATCCAGAAATCAATAATTTATGCAAACCTTGCTTCCGGAACACCCCCTCATCTGGAATGCAACATAATTCACTTTCAGATTGATGAATCCGTAGCACACTCCCAGATCCCGAAATTGTGGGGGTCAGTTTCGGAATTTACAAAATTGTGGGTGTGCAGGAAGAAAAATGTAGGGGGTGCAGGAAGAATATGTAGTTAAAAACGATTTGGGTCAGTTCGTTTGGCACAATCTTTCTTCTATTTGCCACATATTTTTTATATGTTCAATCACTACAATTTTTTTGTGAAAATTAAAATATAAATAAAAGTATAGTTTTAACGCTACGCTCAAATAAAATTTAGATATATGTATGATTACAAGCGTCATCTGATACTCAGTATGGTTGTTTGAGTATTTGTACGATTATATATATAATCTTATATTTTTTTTGAAAAAAAAATATGTTTTCTCCTATAAATTCACGCAAATGGTTAATAATATAAGTGTACTATCTTTATTTGTATTGTTGTCTGATTTGTAAAGAGTATTAATTATAGTCGGCCACACCATCTTATATTCTAAATATAGTGAGTCGTAAAAAACGTAAAACTTTGAAATATAATTTTTTATTAAGAATATCAACACCAAATAAATTTCTTTGACCTCTAGAATTATCTAGTTTATGATTTTTTTTATTGTAAATGGAAATACGTAAGAGTAAGACCCTATGAGACTCAGACACTTATCTTAAATGGGTGTATCCGTGTCGGACACACGTATCGGTATCGACACTCGTACGACACCTGTAGGACACTTATCGGTGAAGTGTTCAATTCAAAAAATATTTGTTGGATTTTTGAAAATTCTAGCATGGTTCTGACACAATTTTAAAAGGTATAAATATAATAATTTTTTAAAAACTCAAATTTATTGTATAAATTTGTATTATGATTATAAAAATAAGGAACAAATTCTTTTAAACAGTCATGAAAAATATCTTCCTGCTCCCAAAAGAATCTGAAACATACTTTTGCACATAAATATTTATTTTCAATTTATATAATTTAAAATTATATAATATATAGATATGTGTTCCCGTGTCCTACATTTTAGAGATTATACGTATCTCCGTGTCCGTACCCGTATCGTGTCAGTGTCGTGTCCGTATCCGTATCTGTATTACGTAGGTAAAACCATTTTTATCATAAATAAATAAAAAAAATTAATTTTTTTTATTTTCACATGCGTTTTTGTTCTATTTATTTTTATTTATGAAAAAAAAGTAAACATTTCAAAAATCACACTCATTTATGTATATTTAATTAAGGGTACCGTGTTATATGTATATTTAATTAAGGGTACCGTGTTAGAAGGAACGTTGTAAAATACTAAAACACTCTTTACACGTAAATGATTTCAGACCTTAATATGATTTTTCAGACCATTTCTTTCTATTTTTCTATAATTTCAAAAAAAATTCGTCGTCCCGTGCTGCCATGAATAATGAGAATACTACGTATTTAATATGTAATAGTCTTGTATCATTAAATATATTAAATTATTGTTGTATGTATACATGGAATGTATGAATGATAAGGTAAAACTCTCTATACTACGTTCTTAGAAAATAAGTAGGCTCATATGTACATTAAATTATTATTTTGAAACTATTTATTTTAAAAAATTCTTATTTAATAAACTCATAAGAATCTAAATAATTAAAGTATTAATTAGATACAAATTTAAAAATTATTTATCAATAGAAACTGATTTAATATTTAATTTATTTAATATAATAATTAGTTATTTTTAATTTTTTAAATTGATTTATATTTAATAATTTTCTTTTACTAATGGATAGAACTTTAAATATCAATTATTTAAAGTCTTTCTATTTCATTTACCTAATTTTATAATAACGTATGAAATGGGCATGGCTGAAAGATCAACAATTAATATAAAGTCTTTTGGACTAGTTTCATTTTTTCGAACTCATAAAAAATGGATTAAGGTTTAGATAGTTTAGGTAAACTAATTCATCCATCTTATCATTAACTAAATGGTTAAATATATTTTTAGTTTATATTTTTTTTATAAAATTGAATTTTGTCCCTCATTAAAATTGTAGAAAAATTGTAGAGTAATTTTTTTCTTACATTTTAGAAAGTTATGAAAGAAATTTTTGTTAATTCACGACTTTGTCAAATGATAAATAAATATAATAAATAGAGTTGAGTTTTTGAATCGGCTTTTGTCTTTATAAGTTGTTTCGGGGATTTAAATAAGAAAATTGTATTTAAATTGATCTTAGTTTCAACTCCTAAGTGATGTAAGACTATTGGATTACCAAAACAAACCTCGAGTCGAAGATTAAGGAAACGAGAGTTCGTCTTTAGAACTACTTTTCCATTTTTACAAACAACGTAAATGTTCCAACCTCAAGTCTGTCAAGATAACATCATTACGGTCAATTACTGCACTCGAGCTATTGTCTACTTTGAAGCTCGTAACTTCATCATACTTTTGTTTTTAAAAGACGTATTTGAGAGTTAAGGGATAAAGAATTAATTAGTTGTAAAAAATTAATTAAATAAAATTTAAATATGTTATCTTTTTTATTTGTTTCATACATTTAATTATTTCATTTGATGGATTAAATTAGGAAGATCTAAGAGCTTTGAAATAGTTTTATTTTCGTTATTTTAGTGTAATGTAATTTTCTAACCCATATTAATGGGTAAAACTTTAAAGATCAATTATTTAAAGTCTTTTGATTTAATTTATTTTCCTATTCACCTAATTTCCCAAACCATAAAATGGGCATGACTAGAAAGTTAACCAATATGAAGTCTTTGGACTAATCTCATTTTTCTAACCAATAAAATGGATTACGCCTTAAAAGTCCATATAAACTAATTCACTCATCTTATTATTAAAAAAAAAACATAGATGATGTTTTACACGTGATTTCAACAAGTTTATAGTTTTTACTTGAAAGCAAAATGCTTGTGTGACCATGTTATTAGATTTTGGTAATTTATAGTATTTTTTAATGCTATTAGAAGTACCCTTTCATGTAATTATTAATTAACATAATAATTTTAGTTTATGCAACACCTTAAACTATACAAATATTTTACAAAAGAATAAAATAAAATTATGTTCATCATTCTTTTTTTTCTCTAATGTACTTACACATACATTTACTAGTGTACATGGTATAGTTATTGATGGTTTATATAAACAACATATGTAAAAATAAGCTATCAAAAATAAAATTTTAACATACGAAAATATAAGTAAAAAAGTCAATCAGATTAATCATTCCTATATATATATATATATATTCTATTTTTACCTTTTTTATCAATCATAATCATATAATACTCAATATTAATCACCACTATCAAACTACATTCAAATATCATCATCAACAATCATATGAATCAAATTATCAATCACAATCATTTTCATTTTCATTAATACTAACAACTTATACATTTTCCTTTTAATTCCTATTACTTTTGATTTCATTTCAATCATAATGATTGCATATAGATCTATAGTCTTCCAAAAGACTCATTAAGTATACCCCTACTAGAGACTAATATATTCATTCCTTTAGAATCAGGATAAGTCCAAAAATCCAATATTGTGCGTCTATGTAAGTTACAGTGTGTAGGGACTCCCTCTTTAACTTCTTATTACAGTCAATGAAGATGAATATTTCTTGTCTGATGTGGTGCATCAAATGCAGCGCACGTAATCGCAATGGAGAAATGGAGGTTCTGATGAACCCTAATTGCAAATGAAAAAGTGACCATGACTTAAGCATAAAAGAGAGAAAAGCAGAGAAAAGAAATTCTTATTTACTTGTGTATTAAAGAGTTAAATACATGGTGTATATATAAGAAAAAGACTAAGACCTAGCTGAAACAGAAAAGGAAAGTTGGGCCAAACAAACAAAGTCCAATAACTTAAAAACATAAAAACTAAATATGTTAACACTTCTCACTACTTGGTATCTTAGTCTACGCGACTTAGATCATCAGTGAAGCTAGATGATCCCTGTTAAAATATAGGTTGTTGAAGATGGATGAAGGTCATCTCTACCTAGTCTTAGTGTGTTTGATGTAGATGTTAGCTAGTCTGCTTTGTAGGTTGCAATGTGTCTTAGATGATCTTGTACTCTAGGGTTGTGTGTATTCAAGGTTGCCTTTTGCTACATGACCTATCCTAGATGCCTAACCAAGCATAGATCAAGCACTTGAAGTGGTTAAAAGTTTTTCCAAAAGCTTTTTAGAGTTCTCTCCAAAAATCAGGATACTGTACAAAAATAAATCTGTTTCTCTGTAAAAGAATAGGTTTATTTTTGGTGTGCTGAAAGGATTTTCGAAAGTTGGTTAGGGCACCAAAGGTACAACTCAGTCAGTTATTTCAGTTAGCTGAGTTGGCAGTTTTCCTAAAATAAATCTGTTTAGTTTAAAACTGAATCTGTTGTTTTCATAACAGCTTTTCAACTGTTTTTTGAAAAGAAGTTAGAAACTGTTTTCTATATAAAGAAAAGCTTCTCTCACATGAAAGAATGCTGAGCAATCACGTTTTTGACAGAGATTAAACACTTTCTATGTGAGAAGAAGGATTGAAAAGAGTGTTTGAAAGGTTTTCCAAAGGGATTTTCAAGTGTGCTTGTTCTAGGAAAACTTTGATCTTGGTGAAGGTGCTGGTGCAGTTCTACAACAAATTGAACTACTGGTTTTGAGTTCTTGCATCTTCTTTTCAGGTGTTATCTTTCCTTTATTCTGGTTTGTAAAGGTGTAAGTGTTAGTCACTCCTTGATAGGGTTTCTTGGAGTGCAAGGTGTGCTGAAATAGGGTTTTTCAGCATTGGTTGTATTGTTCTTGTAGTGTTCAAGAACTGTTGTGTTTGTAAGTGATTGATACTGTTTTAGTGGATTCCACCTTGGAGTAAGGTGAAACTGGATGTAGCTCTTTATGAGTGAACCAGTATAAAAGCTTGCCTGTACTTTTCTTCTTATCCCTGCACTCGTTTATGGTTTTTTGCTTAATTCTGTCAAGAACGAAATCTGTTCATTTGAAATCAAATCTGTTAATTCTGGGTTTAATAAAAACTATTCTTCCTTATTTGTTAAAGTTCTCTAATCACTAACACAGTATTTGTATATGAGGTTTTCACTGATTTAAGGACAAATAGTCTTATTCATTAAATCCTAACAAAGATTCATTTCCTTTGAAACCTTGTGTTGAATGAACTTGATTGTTTTCTTGGCATAATCTGTCTTCTTCAAACTGGTAAAATTTAACCAATCTGATTCTGTTATACCTCTCTGTTGATTGCAATTTTAATCTGAACAAGTTCAAATTGTGTTAGATTGTTCTGAAAAATCAATTTGTTTCGTTTAGAAACAATCTGTTCTTTTTCCTCTGATATACTGAAAGTTGTTTGTATTTGCGAAAATTTTATATGTTCAATTCACCCCTCCCCTCTTGAACTTAGACACTAATAGACCCAACAAACACTTCTCACTACTTGGTATCTTAGTCTACGTGACTTAGATCATCAGTGAAGCTAGATGATCCTTGTTAAAATATAGGTTTTTCATACTTAATATACCATTACATAACATGTCATACATTATCCCAGATGTATGACATCATACAAGCCTTCATTATTCACATACAATACATATCATTCACACATAATGCATATTAATCACTCATACATTATTTAAGATTTCTCAAATCAATTACACATATATCTCAATTTCATATACCTTCCATCATTCATAACACAATTTACAACATTCAAAAACCTATTTAACATAAAAAAAATAACACTTGAATACTAAACTATCAAAATCTAATATTTCTAAAAGTTCATATAACATATAATCACACAACATTTTTACAAGAGAAATTGAAGTTTGAGATCAAATCCTCTCCACATCCAGATCTTTTAACCTAAGATGCTTTTAAAAACCTAAAGTTAACTTTCCTGACCTGAAAATGATTTAAGTAGTTAGTTAATTATAAAAAAAACATTAAAATTATTTAGCAATTAGTTAATTGTAAAAAAATTGGTTAAACAAAATTTAACTATTTGTTTAAATATATTATCCTTATTTTTATTTGTTTTCATACATTTAATTAATTCATATAATAGATTACATTAGCAACATCAATAACTCAATCTTGAAATAGTTTTATTTTCATTATTTTTGTGTAATGTAATTTTCTAACCCCATATAATGGGTAGAACTTTAAAGATCTTTATTTAAAGTCTTTTCATTTAATTTTGTCCCTATTCACCTAATTTCCTAACCCATAAAATGGGCATGACTAGAAAGTTAAGCAATATAAAGTCTTTGGAATAATCTAATTTTTTTAACCCATAAAATGGATTAGGCGTTAGAAGTCCATGTAAACTAATTCACTCATCTTTTTTTTAAAAGAAAAACAAAACATAGATGATGTTTTATACGTGATTTCAACTAGTTTATAGTTTTTTTTTCTTAAATAAAAAATGCTTGTGTGACCGTGTTATTAGATTTTTGGTAAGTCATAGTGTTTTCTAGACGCTATTAGAAATCCCGTTTCTTAAAATCTCATTTTCCTCAGTTTTATATTTATTCCTCTTTTTTCGTTTAAACATTAATAAGTTTTAAAATACACTCAAAATATATTTTATCAATAAAAACTTGTTTATTGTTTAATTTTGTTGTTTAGTTTCATAAACTTCTTTAACTTATATTTATCAAACCCTAATAATTTAATTAGTTATATATCATTACAAGAAAATCATGAAATAGAAACCAATTTTAGAGACAAAAAATAATTAGTTGCTATAGTGACTAAATTAAAAATTATTTTAGAGACTAAAAAAAATTTTGGTTTCTAAATTAGTTTCTATTATTGTTAAATGGTTTCTAAATTAGTATCTAATTAGCAACCAAAGTTTTTGCTATCAAATTTAGAATCTAAATAATCGGTAATTAAAACTTTGGTAACTAATTAGACACCAATTTAAAAACTATTTAACCATAAAAACTAATTTAGAAATCATTTTTTTTTTAATTTTTAAAATATCTCTAATTTAGTAACTATAACAACTAATTATTTTTGGTTTATAAAATTGATTTCTATTTCATGATTTTCTTGTAGTTGTAACAACTTTCAGCTATAAGTTAGGTTTTTTATTTTTAAGTATTTTTAATTTAGATGGGATAATGAATTGATTTCTCAAAATGCAAATAGTGAGAATGATAAAATAACGCGTGTTGAACTTAATCCAACCATGAGTGACTGATGAAGAGGGGAAACGTGTCAAACATCTTGAGTAATTGATATTAATTTTTGTGTAAAAAATTGAAAATTTTAACTTCACACTTAATTAAAAATAGATAATAAATGAATTTATCTCAGTTAATGGACATATTAGAAAAAAAGAAAGTGTGGAAGAAGAACGTTAATCTCTATATGTTGTTATTTGTGTCCTGTAATTAATCTTGGAGTATTAAGTAAACGAAATGCAGACAAAAGACAAAGACTTTTGAGGTGAACACTCTAATTCGTTTTTAGCACCTAAAATCACGTTGCTCTTGCTCAATTAAGAAGATAAAATATGATATACTGATTTTGAAACGTGAATTTGATTTTATAAATTTAGTATAGAAAATTAAAAATGTTAGATAGATAGCGTAAATATGAAAAGGAAGTGCAATACTATATATATAGGCTATTTAGTGTGCATAGCCCATAACCACTTCTTTCTAATAAAAAAAAACACTTGTTTATTGAGAGCTTTTGTGATGATGAATTCCTCAATTTTAATGGTTGTGTTTGTTCATCTTTGTTGGCTTTCTCTTAGTGTTTGCAGAGAGATAAAGTGCATTGGAAGTGAGAGAGAGACACTGTTGAAGTTGAAGCATCATCTCAAAGATCCTTCAAACAGACTTTCTTCTTGGAATGCTACTGCCAATTCCAATTGCTGCCAGTGGGATGGTGTTCTCTGCAACAACATTACATCCCACACTGCAGAGCTTCACCTCAACACTCCATTTCCTACTTTCCATGGTTATGAAGTTTACGAAAAAGTTTACGAAGAGTATACTAGACGAGCATTCGGTGGAGAGATAAATCCTTGTTTGGTTGATTTGAAGCATTTGGATTACTTGGATTTCAGCGGCAATATTTTTGAAAGCACTCCAATTCCTTCCTTCATTGCAACAATCACTTCCTTAACTTATCTCAACCTTTCTTGTGCTGGATTCACGGGGAACATTCCTCCTCATTTTGGAAATCTCTCAAATTTGCTCTATCTTGACCTAAGTAGGAATGAATTGCTTGGAGGAGGTATGCCAATTCCTTATTTTGTTGGGAGAATGACCACTTTAATTCACTTGGACCTCTCTTATTCTGGATTCATGGGCAACATTCCTCCTCAGATTGGGAATCTTTCCAATTTGGCCTATCTAGGCCTAAGGTATGTTGCCAATGGGACAATTCCCTCTCAAATTGGGAATCTTTCCAATTTGCTCTACCTTGAACTCAGAACTCTATTTCTATTTACAGAAAATGTTGATTGGCTATCAAGTCTTTCAAAGCTTGAATACCTTAATTTGGGAGGAGCAAACCTATCCCATTCGACTCTTCCTTCTTTAATGCACTTACATTTGTCAAGATGTATCCTCCCTCACTATAATCAATTATCCTTTCTTAACTTCTCATCTCTCCTCACTCTTGATCTTTATCATATTTCTTATCCTTCTTCAAATTCTTTTGTTCCAAAGTGGGTGTTTGAACAGAAGAAACTTGTTTCTCTTACTTTGTTTTTTAACAACATCAACGGTCCAATTCCTGATGGTCTTCGAAACCTCACACTTCTTGAAAATCTTGACCTTCGTCGAAATTCATTCTCATCTTCTATACCTGATTGGTTTTACGATAGTCTTCCTCATCTCAAGTTTTTGGACCTATCATTCAACATCTTACAGGGGACTATTCCTCATATCTTGGGAAATATGACTTCTCTGATTACACTTGATCTATCAGCCAATCAACTTGAAGGTCCAATTCCAACTTCTTTGGGTTATCTTTGCAGCTTAAAGGAGATACATTTCTCAGATCTCAATCTTAACCAACATGTTAATGAAATTTTAGATATTCTTACTCCTTGTATTTCCCATGGACTCGTGACACTTGAAGTTTATAGTTCTCAACTTTCAGGTAATCTGACAGATCATTTTGAAGGTTTTGAAAATATTATAGAAATGGATTTTTCTGAAAATAAAATTGGTGGAGAACTTCCAAGATCACTTGGAAAACTTTCATCACTGAGATATCTTATTTTGTTCTCAAATCAACTTAGTGGAAATCTATTTGAAAGTCTTAGATCACTCTCTAAGTTGTCACTCCTTGACATTGCTGACAATTGTTTTCAAGGAGTTGTCAAGGAAGGTCATCTTGAAAATCTTACCAGCTTGAGTAAGTTTTATGCGCCAAGAAACAATTTGACTTTAAAAGTGAGTCCCAATTGGCATCCTACTTTTCGACTTACTGATTTGGATATGAGCTCTTGGCAGTTAGGTCCCAACTTTCCATCATGGACTCACTCACAAAATGACCTTCAAAGTTTAGTGATGTCTAACACAAGGATTTCAGATTCTATTCCCTCTTACTTCTGGGAGGCTTTTTCTTTTCTTCAATATTTAAACCTCTCCAATAATCACATTCACGGCAAGATTGAAAATTCATTGACAAATCCAATATCTTTCTCGGTTATTGATCTAAGTTCAAATCACTTTCATGGAAAATTACCTTTTCTTTCTAATCAAATTATATGGTTAGATCTTTCAAGTAATTCGTTTTCTTCCATGAATGATTTCTTATGTTGCAAGCAATTCAAGAAATTTAACTTGTATCTTCTCAATCTTGCTTCAAATAACATATCAGGAAAAATACCTGATTGTTGGATAAAGTGGTCAAATTTGATGGATTACAAAGCAACCATTTTGTTGGGAACATGCCCTTATCCATGGGCTCTTTAGCTTGGTTAGAGTCTTTGAACATTCGTAACAACTCATTGTTAGGAATATTTTCTACTGCTTTGAAGAAGAATAATCAATTGATATCATTGGACCTTGGAGAAAACAATCTTTCAGGAACTATTCCAACATGGATTGGAGAAAGGTTGTTAAGATTAAAAATTCTTCGCTTTCGATCAAACAATTTTTCTGGTCATATTCCTAATGAAATATGTGATATGATATTTCTTCAGGATTTGGACCTTGCACAAAATAGTTTGTCTGGAAATATTCCAAATTGTTTCAACCACTTTAATGCCATGTCATTGAAGAACAAAAGTACAAATTTAATGATCTACTCTAATGCATCTAGATTGTATACGAGATTTGATGTAATCAGTATTATTATATGGACAAAAGGAAGAGCTTTAGTGTACAACACTATTCTTGGCTTGGTGACAAATGTTGATCTTTCTGATAATAATTTATCAGGAGAGATACCTAGAGAAATCACAGATCTAGATGGTTTGATATATTTAAATTTATCAAAGAATCAATTGTCAGGCCGAATTCCACAAAGTATTGACAACATGAGACTTTTAGAATCCATTGATATCTCTAGGAATCAAATTTCAGGAGAAATCCCTCCAACCATATCAAAATTGTGCTTTCTCAACCACCTAGACTTGTCTTATAACCATTTAAAGGGAAAAATTCCAATAGGCACTCAAATTCAAAGCTTTGAAGCATCTGGCTTTATTGGAAATCATTTGTGTGGTGCACCTCTACTCATCAATTGCGGTTCCCACCAACAAATTTCATATATTAATAGTTTTGGACCAGAGAATGATAAGCATGGAGTGAATTGGTTCTTTGTGAGCATGACACTTGGATTTATTGTGGGATTCTGGGTATTTGTTGCTCCTTTGTTCATTTATAGATCATGGAGATATAGGTACTTTTGCTTCATTGATGACATGTGGTATAAGTTACAATCTTTTTGGTGATTGTGTTTGTAATGTAGCATTATTGTTTTACTTGAGATCCATCTATTTTGGTATTAGTTTGTCTTATCTACATTCATGTTTATGTTACACATGTTTTTGTATTTTCTTCATCTTAGAATGTCAACAAGAATTTATCTTTTGCATGTTGCTTACTTGTATTAATGTGTCATGTTTATATTGTTTTGATAATCTAATAATGATGGATCTCATTTCTTTTCCCTTCTCCTCCTTTGCTTAAAATATTGAGTCATTTGAAGTAGCAATTCCATTAATAACATTAAGCAAATAGGTTAATATTTTTTTCCCTAATAGTTCTGCTGGAATAAAGTGCAATATGTTTATCTTGCCTCTGTTATTATTTTCGGTGATGAAACGGCTACATCAAAATTTTATCAGGCAATTATCAATAATAAAGAAATTATTTCAGAAACTCCTACTAGATCACATTTCTTATTAAAAAAAGTTAGAAAAAGTAAACCAATTCTCTGAGACTTTGGTAACTATTTTGGATCTTCTGATGTTGATCAACATTACTGTTAGTTGTGTGGGCCTCAACTTGCTCGTGCAGGCCTATCAATTTCCCAGCTACAATTATAAAATAATAATCACAAAAAAATTAATTAAATTTTCCTAGAAATAAATTTTCAATTTTGAGCTGAAATTGAATATATTAAAAATTTATTAAACTTAACATCTTAATAGCGAATTAGATATAAATTTAAAAATTAAATTTTAATAATAGAAACTAATTTAAATATTAATATTTTTTTAATTTTTAAAATAATATTTAATTTAATTAATATGATAATTAATTATTTTTTGTTTTTAAAATTATTTTTTATTTAATAATTTTAGTAGTGTCAAATCTACATTGAAAAAGTTTGCATATTTCATATTTCATATGTCAGATTTATTGCAAGTGACACTGAGTGTATGAGTATGTGAAACCCTCTTCAAATAATAATATGTTGAATACTTTAATTTTCTTTGCATAATGATAAATAAGGCTTATGCTTATCAAATTCCACCCTCTCAAGATTGACAATATTTGATTTAAGAGCATATAAAATTGTGATTTCCACTTCAAATCTTACAAAAAAAAATTAGTTTTCCATTTTGGTTGGGTTCGGTGATGTAAAATAGTTTGATTTGCTTTTCAAGACCCCATTTACGAACACTTCTCATTTTATCTAAACTACTTAATAAATTGCATGGCAAATTTATGCTTCAAATTTTAAAATGACGTAATTGTATTTAAACATAAATTGCTTTTTATTTTCTAATAATATAGTTATGTTAAAACTACAATTTCAATAAAAACTAGTTAACTAATTTTAAGATGTTTTATTCTTTACAATAATTTTTATAATAATTTAAAATATAAAATTATTAAATTAGATGAAAACCATGGAAACCATATGCTATTCAGAATAAAATATTATTTTAATCATAATTTAAATTTTATTAGTAAGATGAGCAAAAATAAACAAAAGTAAGTGTTTAACATTAGAAGATATTTAATTAGTTAAAAGTTTTCATTCTTGGTTCCTGGTTTATATTTGAGTAAAACATGATTTTAGATTATGCAAATATATACCATTTATTAAGTAGTCAACAAATCTCTGAATATTTCTGAGACTAGATATGATTTGGCTTTTGCTGATATATAAATGTGCTTGGAATGATTATATCAATAACATTATTTACCGTAAAAAAAAATATGATTCTAGTTCTCTATTTTTTTCTTTTACATAAGAATAAATGCTAGTGTAGTACGATTAGATGTATATGACATTAGTATTAAGCAGTGAAGATTTTTTTGTTCAATTTTAAAATATTTAAAATAACAAAGGATTATTGATATGATATGGAAGACTACAAGAAAATCATTGAATAAAAACCAATTTTAGAAAAAAAAAATAATTAGTTGATATAGTGACTAAATTAGAAATCATTTGAGACACTAAAATACTTTTTAATTTCTAAATTAATTTATATTATTTTTAAATAGTTTCTAAATGGGTATCTAATTAGCTACCAAGGTTTTAACTACCAAATATTTAGATTCTAAATTTGGTAGCAAAAACCTTGATAGTTAATTAGATACCAATTTAAAAACTATTTAACAATAATAGAAACTAATTTAGAAACCAATTTTTTTTTAGTTTATAAAATAGTCTTTAATTTAGTCAATATAGTAACTAATTATTTTTTTTCTCTGAAATTTGTTGTATTCAATGATTTTTTTTTTTTAGTGTTACAAATTATAATTACTTAGATAGTTTTATCTTTTGAGTATGTTATCAAGAATTTGATTTTTAAGCTTATGAAAAGATGTGTTTCAGAAAAAAAAAAAAAACCAGTTTCTTATATAGGTTTTAGTGACAAGTCCAAGGCCAAAGATAGAGAAGATTCAAATAGTTTAGAGATGCTGAAGTTGGTGAATGAATTCATGGCAGAAGTAACAAATGAACAGATTGAATCATTAAATTTTCTTATCCACAAAGTAGTTGATATATACAGGCCAATGTGTCGGTTTGCACACATAATAAATGAACATGGGCATATAAACTAAAGCAAACACACTTGTATGCATGATACTTTAATGATCAAAGATACACAACAATAATTAACATTTTTTGTTTTCAACAATGTTTGATGTTTGAAGCTTCAGAAACAGCCTAGGAGTTTCTTTGGAGCTGTTCCAGTTGCTCTATACTTTGCAGCTGTCTCCTCTGCATTTAGAAGATCTTCCCCTTTCTTTGCCTCAATTATTGCTCTTTTCTCTTCAGCTTCCTTGTGAATTGTAGCTATTTTGTTCTTTATTTTTTCTGCATATTCTGCTTTTTTCTTCTCCAATTGTTCCTACTCATGCAAAAATGAGAGTTAACTTTGGCCACATTCAATGCAGGAAGCATCACACAAAACCAATATTTAAAAATGTGAAATAGAAGAAAAAAACACAAAACATGTTAGAATTGGCAATGAAATTAATTCTTACTTCAATCTTTTTTAGTTCTGCCTCCACTGAAGCCTTCTTGCTGTTTTCCCATGCTGAAATGGCTGAAAGCTTTTTATGTGCCCTGTTCAATAATTTTAGTTAAATTAGCATCCTAGACTTTGTTAACCTCAGAAATTTATAATACTATCTGTCATTTATGTTCTAATTGGAATCATTTTTTAACATATATGTTTCCAAATTGACCACCTTTATGATGGTGATATTTTACAATGAATGGTGTATATTTGGTTCCAAGAGTGTTCAATGCACAAAAATAGCAAAGATCAGTACAAGTTAAAAAAGAAACCAACCAATAACCTTTCAATTCAAAGATAAAAGAACATAAAGTTGATGTTAGGTTGATTAATCACCATGGTTAAGGTAAATCAATTAAAGAATCTTACCAATTATTTGGCACAACAATGAAATTGATTCTACTACCCAACAAGATTTTAGGTTGATGTTAGGTAGATTAATCACCATTGTTTGTTTGTGTGCTGGGGTAACAGAAAAATCAATTACCCCACAAAATTTTGATACTATGAAAATGTAGAAGTAACTATTTTTCACTTGATCTTCACTATGAAAAATTATTGATTATTTCTTACCAAGAAGTTAATGTAAGCACACCATTAAATATGAACCAAAAGGGATGCAGATTCTTACTTGTTTTCAGCTTTTGATTTTTCACTTTCTTCCCATGCTTTGATTAGTGATAACCTCTTCTCAGTTGCAACTCTTGCAAGCACCGCATCTGAAAATAAATGAGGATGATGACATAATACAAAAGGGTTCATAAGTGGAAATGAAATTTCATAATGTCACATGACAAACCTCTGTTTACAGAACCCTCAGTAGGTTTCACTTCAGCAACTTCTTGAGTCTCTGACAATATAACCAAATTAACAATAATAAACAGCATAACAACAAAAATGGACAGAAGTTATGATCATAAATATGATGATGAAACAACAAAAGATTATTTTGTTGCAAACCATTGTTGGTCTGTTACTAAATGGCATGTAACTTGCTTCAATATTAACATTGAAAGCAAATCAATCCCTCACATGGGAATCAACAAAACTCATTCTTTGTATCTTTCACCAAATAAGAGAAACTTTTGTTATATTTATTTCTTGTTCTGCTTTAATGAATCATTGAACTAAAAAACCTCATTCAAAAATAAATTTTGTTCGTTTACTCTCCTCTGAACTAAGTTTCTGAACCAACAAGGCTACATCACCTTGAAATTGGCTCAAAAAATAGTGAAGCACAATAAAATTTGAAAAATTTATGTAAAATGAAGTTGTACAAGACTTGGATTTAAAGAAGGACGACTCTGTCACTTACTGATAGAAATGGAAAAGATGCAGTGCAATATGAGAATATTGTTTTGAATAAAATTACAACAGGAAAGTTCCAGCAAAAGGGAATCTGATAAAATACCAGAAAACGCAATCAAGTACAAGTAACGACAAACGACCAAACAATCAAATATGAAATTTTTTTCTCCAAAAAGGGGTTAGGAATATTAATATAAAAACATATCTAAGATATTAAAACCATTTCTCAGTGATTGTTTATAGCTATTTAAGAGAATAATAACAAAAATATTTATATCGTTAGCAGAAGCATATCACCTTTAGACACTAGAGTAGGAAATATGACACGAAATTTTCAGAAAAATCAGGTCCAAAAGCAGTGAACAACCATGTAATTTGAAAATATACTCAGAAGAAGCAGCAGAAGAAATAGTGAATGAAAAAAAACACTTTTTTCCTCAAGCAATTACAAAAAAATCTTTTTTTCTTTCTCAAAAAATTACAGAATAATAAAATTAAAGCACCCTTTGGAATAAACAAAACACGGGTCCTCAAAGAATTGGTTAGCCTAATAAATAAAGCATAAAAGAAATATGCAGAGAGACTCCATAAACACAGGTTTCAATTTCTTTGTTTGCAATCAGTTTTTCTCACCAACCAAATATAACTATCCCCAACTTCCAGAACATGAGATAACATAACAAGAATCAACATAACAATATTTTAGTCTCGACCAAGACAAGAGCCTTGGACTCCACCTTCCAAAACATGACAACATGAGAATCAACAAAACAATATCTTACTCTCAACCAAGACAAGAGCCTTGGACTCATCAGGCTTTTCATCAGAAGAGGGCACTGGAATCACAGATTTCTCCTCAGCCACATCCTTTGGAGCCTCAGGAACAGGAACAGGAACAGGCTCAGGCTCAGCTGGGGCCTGTGAAGAAGGAGCAGCAGGTGCTGCTGACTCTGACTCTACCGTTTTAGGTTGCTGTTCTGTCATTTTTCTCCTAAGAAACTCAGAATTCTGTGCACACAAAAGTGGTAAACAGAAACAGGTATAACTACACTTTCACTTATTTAGGAAAAATCAACACTTATTGAAGAGAGAGAGGGAGAGAATTGAGAAGGGTGTTGATTGGTTGAGATATTATAGTTGGAGGAAGGTAACTGCTTAACTCTAAGTTCCAAAAGCTTAGCTGGGAGTTAGGTACTTGTGGCCTCACCATGCGTTGGCACAGTAACAGATATTAGAGACCATTGTGGACGATGAAAGCTACATATGCTAACACTTGTACAACCAAAGTAAATTAAGGATAAACCAAACAAAATGTTCAATAACCCTTCTACACCTGTTCTTCGTGGGTCCCTTCATTAATTCTCTCTTCTTCATTCCATCAATGCCATCATTTCATGCCATCATTTCTTCCCAACACTTTCCATAGATAAAGTTCAAGAATAGGAATTTTAATTGTATGTTTGCTACTTTATTAGAGTAAAAAAAATTAAAATAAGAACAAACAAAGAGATAGGTATGATATTTGACTTTTACTTAACACTATTCAAGGATTTTAAACCATGACTTTAGTAAATTAAATTGTTCATAAAGTTTTTCATTCATTTTTCAATACCTTCACCTCACAATAGTTTGTATTGTTTTATGTATTTATTTAATTGATTGCCGAAACAATGAATTCTACATTTTTTGTTGTTGTTGTTTATTTGCTTGGAATTCAATTAAGAACCGCTTATAAATTATTTGTAAATGTATTGGTAATGCGCTTTACAGAACAAAATTTGAAATAAATGTAGTTAAAAGCATAATGTATAAATTATTTAATTTTTTTTTATGAATATTGATTTATATGATTTAGTAACAAATTCTATTCCTTAATAAAATATTTAGAAATTCAAAATTTAGTAATATCCCTTTAATTATTACTTTCAATCAATATAAGTTAAAAACAAGTATTTAATTATTTTTTTTCATTTTCTAACTTGTCACATGCTTTACAATTCACACAATAATTTTCTATTTTATTTTATTGTTTTAATAATAAAATGGATTACCGTATCTGAACCAACATGATAAATTGGTTCAAATTAAATAACTATTTAAAAAATATATGACTAAAATGTAATCAATTTAAATCGATCAATTCTAACTAAAGAAAAAACATTACAAAACCTATCTCCATATTCACCCTACTTCCACCACTACAACTATTAAGTTCTATCTCCATCTCCACTTAATTGAAATTTATGATGTAGTTTTAATAAGTCATGAATAATTTCTTTTTAATTTGCAACAACTTCCTTCTATTAGGAAAATATTCTTTAATTTTTGAAGATTTGATATTTTGTTTGGAAAACTGATATTTAATTAATAGCCACAAATTATGGTTACTCTTTGAAGGGTTGTTGACGCCATTATTGACAAAGAAACTTGTGATACATACAATAAAGTAAACCAACATTATTAGGTAATCACTCCTTAATCTATTGATTGATGATAACAATTCAATACTTTATTGGTGTTATCTTATTAATCAAGGTTACCCCACATATAGACACATAACGTGCTCTAACACCCTTAAACGTCGCCGTTTTTTATTACCTTACTCAAAGGGAAATTTCCATAAAAAAATGTATAGTTAATAAAGATTCTTTCATATCGTGCACACAAGGGAATATTTTGTGAGTGCCCACCTTGTAAAAACTAGGAGAAAAATTCATAATGGGTACCCAAAAACAATGTCATTAATCATCTATCACAATCAATCTCAATCAACTAAGTTGATTTCTTGCTCAACTTGTGCAATATTATTATCAAAGCTTTTTACATTTTAGATTTCAATGTTGCTATGATTTCAAGTCCAAATCTCACCTAGATATGGTAGGTTTTAAGGATGAGCTTCCTTTTGCAACATCGCAATATAAAGTTGATGTTGTTTGTTTCAACATATTGATTTGAGCAATCCTTTTGGTCATTTGAAGGATAAATAAGTTTTTGATTAATTGAGAATTATAATCATATCATATTTTGATATCTCCTTCTTTAAGATTTTGATATTTATATTAATATTTTTTTTACAAAAGTAGTTAGTTTTAAGGAAAAAAATAGTATTTTCACAATTTAAAAGTATATTAAACTTGTTATAATGATTAAATGAATAAATTGTTTGAATATTTTCCTTAAGTGGTAGATTTTTTTTAAAGAATAATCTAGATACTCTATTCTATTCCACACTCTAACCGAAAAAAATATTATGATGTGATTATTATGAATTAATTATATCTCATCAACCAATTTTGTTGCCTTGAATTTTATGTAAAATGAATAAATTGCTGTGGTATTAATAATACAAATTAATGACATTATTACTTGATGTAATAAATACGAAGACAATAGAAGCACTTTTTTTTCTGTCTTTGTTTTTTCACGTTTTCACATTATACATGGACGGTTTGAGAAGGAACACACCAACCACTACCTGCTAGGGACACAACAATATAATTCTTCTATGGAAAAAGTATCATCAATTTTTATTTTACTTTTCATACAGTATAAACAATCACTTATTCTGGTTATTCTCTTATCCATTATTATTATTATTATTATTATTATTATTATTATTATTATTATTATTATTATTATTATTATTATTATTCAAAACAAATGTTTGCCAGAAGTTAATAGTTAAAAGTGATTTATTAGGGCATGTATTTTTTTCTTAATAAATTTTAACAAAAAATCATTTGATTCTTTAACAAGCAATTATAAGCAAGATATTTAATTAAATGCATCAAGTAAAGTCATTTTGGGCTTATAAAAAAAATGTAAAGTTGCCATTCTATGAGTTTCTCCTCTAATTAACATTTATCCCTGTTTGTGTATGTGGAAATAAGTTGGTATGCTTTTAGTTTTACATTGTTCTTATTAGAACTTGGCATCATGTAGATGAGATTTTTCATTTTTATTCAGGCAGAGGTACAAGAGACCTAATGCTTAATTGGATATGAGAGAAAATTATGAAATAGAAACTAATTTTTAATGACAAAAAATAATTAGTTGTTATAGTGATTAAATTAAAAATTATTTTAGAGACTAATTTTTTATTTATTTTTAAATTAGTTTCTATTATTGTTAAATGGTTTCTAAATTGGTATCTTATTAGCAACCAAGGTTTTCGTTACCAAATTTAGAAACTAAATAATTGATAATTAAAACTTTGGTTTCTAATTAGATACCAATTTAGAAACCATTTAACAAAAATAGAAACTAATTTAAAAATCATTTTTTTTTAGTTTCTACAATAGTCTCTAATTTAGTTACTATAGCAAATAATTATTTTTGATATCTAAAATTGGTTTCTATTTCATTTTCTTGTAATGTATCTAAAATACTATAAGAAAAATAGAGTTTAAAAATATCTCCAAATTCCCCTTTTAATTTTTATATTTTCATTGAGATTTTTACTTTGTAGAATAATAAATGAATAAGATAATTGAAAAACAATATATTCAGAGGACTTCATATATATTTTGTTGAACAGTCTTGTTTGGCATGTGTTGTTTCCACTTCTTTTTATGAGATTATTTTCTTATTGGGATATCATTTTCAAATTGGAGAAGAAGTTAAAGTAGTTTTCATTTTTGTTACCATCTCTTGTAAAATCATGAAAACAAAGTGTATGTGGACACCAAGTGTGCTCCTAAACCACAAAAACAAAGAAAGTGATAAGTTTACAGAAGAAAGAAAAAGGACAAGAAAAAGAAGAAACAGGACAAGGTGGATGGAGCAAACAAGAACAAAATGTAGAATTGACCAGGAGATTGTCACCATGTACCCTTGCCTTCCACACTGTTCAGTGAGACAAAAAACACCTGTTTGCTTATTCCATGCACATGCATGTTTCATGAAATATATTTTGGACTAGAATTTTGGAGATGGTAAGATTCATTTTAGGCCATTCAGAATGGGAAGATTGGATAAGTACCATTTGAAGTGAAACTTTTAAGCCACCAAAAAAAAATATACCATGAATTGGAAAAGGAAAAAGAAAGGAAATGATGGGATAATAGTTCCATCAAGAAAATTTGTATCCTTTTGCATTTTTGGAGTTTGGTAAGTGTCTGTGTTTTTTCTTAATAATTTTCAGAAATATGTGTTACGAAAAAGAAATATTATCTATCATTTACTTCAAGATATTTTGAGGACATTGTTCATATTTCTCTGTGATATTTAGATAATTAATTAATTTCATATTTATATAAAAAAAAACTCATCTTTTGTTTGTTGTCTCTTTTAACTAGTAAAGAAGAATGAGTAAGCTGAAACTTCTAAATTGGTTTCACATATGTAAGGTGTGAGTTTCATTAAAATATACCAGCAAATGCAAGCTCTTGCACTTTGAATTTTTATTTATGATAACATGGTTATATTTAAAAGAGAATTTTCAGGCTCTTTAGAAAATTACATGATCATGGGTTTTCAACAAAACCTAAATTTAAACTATCTCAATTCTTAAAAGAGTAAAGAGAAAAAAAAAGGTTTTATTTGTGATTTAAGAAAATGAAACATGGAGAATGAATGTTGCTTCCACTTGTCACTTGATATCCTTCAAAGCAAAACTACTCTGCAAAGTAAGATACAAGAGCAAGCTTATATGAATAAATATAAAAATATGAGTAATGATGTGAAGTGTGAGAAGATGTTCAGTGCAAGCACAGGCCAAGTAACAAATTAAATTGAAGGAACATATAAGGGAAACTACATAGCAAGAATAGTTGAAGTTTGAACTTTTAAGACACTCCCTTTTCCCAAAATGGTTGTGCTGGCATGGACAACTTCACTGCTATGAAAGCAAACATTTGGCATACAAGTGTGCAAACCTTAATTGATGTTTGGTTCCTAATATGATTTGCTCCTAATGTTTAGATTAGATAAAAAAATTTAAAGTGAATAAAAGTGAGATACAATGCTTTTAAAATGTTTGAAAAGTAGAAGGTAAGATATGTACAAAAATCACAAAACACATCTTATAGTAAAATTTGCTTATTATCCAGAAAGATAAAATTGCCTTTGAACTCAAAGCTCCAATATTGTGATTGCATTGGCCCAATCTTTAAAAAAAATGGCCCAGAATCATCACCCTACAACTACACCGTAATTTTCTTATCCCTTCTATTCTATGGTACTTTCACATTCAATTGCTTTCCCGTAGAGAGATTCTTGTATGTAATTAGTTTAGACAAGTATGTGAGACAATTGTGAGAGTAAATTATTTTAAAGAAAAAAAATTAGTTTTTAAAGACTTCAAAAATTATAAAGGTGACTTAAGAAATATACAATACAACAATATATAGTTTGTATAACTAATATAATTATACATACTCTCATAATATTGATAAGTGTCATAATTCAATAATATTTCATAAAAAAAAAAAACTTATAGACTTTAATTGCTAAAATAGTTGTAATTCAACCCCTAATTTAGGAATTTGAATATTTTTACATATTTTTGAATAATAAGATGAATATGAATGATTTATTCCCAAATTTGTGTTAATTTCAGGAATCTAGGGACAAATGGAGATAAAAAGGCTAAGGAGAATGAACAAGTTAAAGACAAGATGAAAAGACAAAGTGATATTGGATACAATATGATGTAAGAAATGGAAGTTGTAGGCTTTGGGATAATGGAAGAATCTGACTATGCTATTTAGTTTTTTGATGAATTGATGTTCTTTTCATCATGTGAAGGTTTGTTAGTTGTGATTTATGTGTTGATTCTTACAATTGGGTTGTTGATTTCTGAATTTTATATTATTTGATATTGCATAAATGTGGTTTTGTGAGTTTTGTAAATAGTTTGGACATAGATGAAGCTTTCTGCATAAATTTTACTGATTTATGGTGATGATTTCCATTTTACTGATAGTTTATTAGACAAACCAGATTATTTTATTGTCTTTGTTTTCTTTTAATGTTGTTATGAAGTTACTTAATTAAAGTTATGTTTGTGATTCAATGATATTGTTTTGGTGGTGGGGTGTTTTTTTGTACTGTTCCCATTCTGGTTTGTCTTGATTGACTGGAAGTATGTAGAATGGTGAAATCTTGTATAGTTTGTAGAAATGTTGTTTGATATTTGAAAAGTTTCTATAAGATGCAAGTGTAAAAGATTGTATTGTATATTATGTCAGATGTAGTTAAAACATTTTAATGTCCGATTATGATTAACTAATTTATTTTGAACCTGATACATTTTTCTTGGCTATTTTTTAGATTAGATTTTGTTTAAAGCGCTTGATTGATTATTAATTTGATATTAATTGGTTAATATTTTGTTGTTGTGGTGAATGATAGTTTTATGAATGTATAGTGCATGTGTGTTTGTACCTCTAGTTCTTGTATGTTTGTACCTCTAGTGTATGTGTTTTAGCAATCCTTTTAATGATGAATTTCTTAAACTTTTGATGTTTGTTTCTTAATTTCAAACATGCATGAGTTGATCTTAGTTCTTACATGATAATGTTTGTTTCTCTCCTGGTATGTTATTTGTGTGTCCTTGGTCATTTATACGAGCATGGGTTTCTTTAAAGGTGATTCAAGAGGAAAACAACGATGAAGAAAAAAGAAACCATTTTAGAATCCATTTTGCTACTAAGTGTTGATTTTTCTCGGCAAGTGCACTGAATCAACTGTAATATAGTACTCTTTAAAGTACGAATGTCGAACCCATAGGGAACAATTCTAATTAAGATGTTTTGTTATAAAACTCATCAAGTATAAAAAATAATGTTGAGATATTTGTTCATAACCAAATTAAAGATTTCACAAGTAACTCAAATATTTAGGGTTTGATTCAACCAAAAACAAAACTAACTTATCAAATATAGAGAAAGATACTTGGGATTGAATTGCGTCTATCTCAATCATCTGTATTTTGAATAATACAATATATAATACTCAAAACTACTTATTCTTGATGCTTAATTTAAAGTCATTCACCTTGATTCCTCACAGATGAAATTCATAAGATAATTTCTCAAATACTGATTTCTCAGATATCTAACAAATCATCCAGCTTTATGAACAAAATTATGATGCAATTAATAACCTGGAATCTATTCCTAACATTACAAGTTATCAAATATTTTCGTCTATTTCAGATCCTTAAAGGTACTTTCCAGTTAAATTTAAGAATCAAAATCAAGACTCCATTGATCAGATAAAATCAAGCAATAAGCATGAAACGAAAATACCAGGAACGAGTAGAAAAGAGAATAATATATATATATATAATATATATATATCACCAAGAATACATTTTATCAAAGTAGATTACATTCAATCCCAAGTTAGAAAGCACTTAGCCACTCATGACAGCCCCTCCAATCTTCATTCTTGTTCTGGATTGCATAAGAAGGACTGATATGAGCAAGTTCTTCTCCTAAGAACAAAGGTTTCTTCTCATTCTCTCACTAGCTTCTCTCTAAAAATCACTTCTTGTTTTCCACCGCTTCCTTTTGAGTTGTGTCTCAAAATTTATATAATGAACTTTAGCTCAAGCTAGCCAATTTAGCTTAAGCTAAATCTTTCGGTGCATTTTTAGCTTGAGCTAGATTAGTACTGCACCTTTAATCAAATCTGGACAGTTTTAGCTTGAGCTAAATCCTCTAGCTTGAGCTAAATCTTCTTGTGATCCAATTAAGTTTTTTCTTTCTTTCTTTCAATGCTTCATATTCATTTGCAATTTACAAAAAAATTGAGATTAAATTTCTTCATTTGTTTCTTGGTTCAAAATATATAATCAGATTCAATAATTCTCAAATTAAGGTAATTTTCTTACATTAAGCAACAATTAAGTTCTAAAGTGTTCAATTTTCTCAATCATAAAAAGTACACATTGACACTTATCACTAAGCAAATTCCAAGCCTAAAGGATTTAATTTTTAACATTAAGAGTGAAGGACAAGACAAAAATTATTAGAAAATGAATTTACTAATATTCAGTAGAAGCAAGAACACTTTTGTATTATTAATTAAGCATTTTTTCTCTTATGGAATTTCATTTCTAAGACATATATTATTGCTTGGAAATGTAGTGACTTTATGGTGTATAAACATGATAAGCTTACCACTGTAATTGCATTGGAATCAAGTGTTCATGGTAAGTAATATATGAAATTCTTCACTATGATCTCTACACTTTTTTTTCCATTGCTTCTACTTTCCTATAGAACATTGACTTAATTTAATGATTTACTTATTATTATAACCTTAATTAATCTTTTCTATAATCTTCAACTTCCTCTCGTTATTTTTACTGTCTGCAACTCTACTATTATTTAGATTTTGCTTGAGTAGTTCTTTTAAATGAGCATTTGCAACTCGTGAATGTAAAAGGTTGCAGGCATAGAAAGAAAGAACTCAATCCAAAACTAAAGTTCTTCCGCTATATGATAATTTGTAAATCCTAATGCAGGTATTAAAGTAAAAATATGAATAGAATAGAAAATACTCAAACTGAATCCAAATCTAACACATAAAATACTCAAACTGAATCCAAATCTAACACATAGTGACCCTCATCTAATGCCATTCAGTTGTAGTAACTAGTATATTTTTCTGTGGAATGTCCTGCCAGAAAATGAAAGCTAACTATTATCTGATGTTAAATTTTAACTATTACTTGAATTTCTAAAATCATCTTGGTGTGACTTAAATATTACAATGGAACTTAAAAGGACTCTAATATTAAGATATAATTATGGATATTGGATTATTCTTTCCGTTATAATAAGTAGATGAAGTCTAGAAAAACTTTGGATCGTACAATTTATCAGTAACTTTTTAAATTTTATTTTATGATTTATATGAGTTATTTTATGATTTTATGAATAGTAAAAACAAGAACAACACTTGGTTGACTGTAAATATTACAGTAAATGAAGATGAATATTCTTTGTCTGATGTGATGCTTTAATGTAGCGTACGTAATCGCACGTAATCGTAATGAAGAAAGAGAGGTTTTGATGAACCCTAATTGTAGAGAAAAATAAATATAAAAGAAACTTTTATTCACTTGTGTATTAGAGAGTAAAATACATGGTGTATATATAAGAAAAAGATTAAGACCTAGCTGAAACAGAAAAAGGAAAGTTGGGTCAAACAAACAAAGCCCAATAATTTAAAATAGAAAATTAAATATATTAACAGTAAATTCTCTTGAATGTTTCACGTGACAATGCTTTTATGTTTTTAACAGTGTCTGAGTTGAAAAATGGGGTGGTAAAAGAGAGAAGTAATTGTGGCATGTTCATAGGAAATTGATGATGCCAAAAAGAGATAAGAGATAGGGAAAAGGTTAAAATTAAAGAAGCAAACATAGAAGATGGTGTGTGTCCCCTACTCTCTTTAGATCACCTTGGTCCAACAGCAATGACCAAATATTCCAATTTAGTTAAAACAATGACCCACCTTGTATTGTCTTGTTGTGGTTGTGGATAGTTCTATCGTTTACAAGACCAACCTCTTTTCCCTACTCTACCTCTACCATCTTTTTGTTTCATTTTTAATATTAAAATTTGAATACACTTCTCTTACTTTGTATTAGTACATTTATAAGAAAAAGGAAAATGGGTAAATGGCTTGTTAGATATCTAAATATGTGACTTGCCGTCAAAAGAATAAAAGATATGATTTCATCTATTAATATAATAATTACCAACATGAAAATATTAATTATTGGGAATATTGAAAAAGAAAATTCATCACAGAAAAAAAATCAATCGGTCTTAAGTTAAAGGTGGAATATTGCACTCAAATGGCCGAAAATCACGCTTGGATATTGCATTATTAGGCCTGATAAATATTACTTATTCCTCATGTGTAAGAAATTATATGTAATTCAATTCAGACGTATAAGACATAAATTCTTTATAACCATAACACATTTTTCTTAGGAACATAAATATGGACTACCTATTGAACTGGATGACTTATTCCTTACCACTCACACAAACAACAAGGGTGACTAGGTATATAGTCGTTCCAGACTTATGTAAGTAATTTCTTTGTTTTAAATTTTTTACTTCATTAAATTTTTTAATGTAAATTACTAACATTTACAACTTCCATTACTCTTTAGGAAACCTATCATGAGCGATTGAGGATGATGCAATCAGAGAGTTCAGAAGGATCAACTTTTGTTATCTCTCTCATTGATTTCAGTGCTGGAAAGATGTTGCTGGAGGGAATACTAGAAGTAGAGTTTAGGGCACTTGGGATTTGGCTGCTAACTTCCGCCATGGTGCCTCATCCCTCACTCAACCCCATGTATTAACTTGTAGTATTGATCATGATGATCATCTAGCTGAGAAAGCACAATGTAGAAACCAAATCTTAGAAGCAAATGAAAAAGTAGATAAGGTTGATCAAAGGAGGAAACAATTAGAGGAAACATTGAGGTTGATGCAACAACAAGTAGATATGATGATGGAAAAACATGTTGCAAACACTTCAACAAGTACCAATCAGGTCCACCCCAACTATGTCGAAGACTTTGATGAACACCATCTTCCTTGATTATGACTTCTACTATAAGTTAAATTACTTGCCCATTATGTTATATATTTTATATCAATAAATATAATTTTTATTTCATTTTAATTATTGTTATTATTTTTTATAGGTATTTTCCATTGTTTCCATTTTTTACAGGGTCTTATGCTCTGGGAAATATCATGTGTTAATTTGAAGACTTTTTTTAACTATGTAATATTGACATAATATTTGTACTTCTTTTAGTTAGCACATTCACTTGACAAAAAACTTCTTATGCTTGGTATTTTTAATTTTCCTATGTTATCTTTTAGATTAATTTATGAAATTCAGTTTGAACTTTTATTTCTATTACAAATTACCATTTGCAATTACGTTGCAAACTTTAGATTCAATGATTACATTCACAGTGATTGAATGATTGAAAATGAATAATGTTGGATGTTTGTAAGTTTGTAAATGGTGGATAGTAAGTAATTTTGTAAATTACTGGATAGGTGATATTTAAATATGGATGGAATTTGGATAGGATAGTTATTCTGGATGTGATAATAGAATTACACATGTTATTATGAATGTGAGAATGAGATTCTAAATAGGACCATCAACATTTTTTAAGTTATTTGTGGGGTTAGCAAGGGTGAATCCCTCACCAGGCCTTCCATCAACCTACACGTTCACATTACCATGGTTGGGGCTTAGTCCTTGTTTTTTGTTTCTTTAGCTATGGTTTATCCCTCTCTGGGTTAGACTAAGCAAGGGTTTGACCCTCTCTAATTTAGGAGGAAGCTAATCTACTAGCTTCAAACTAGAAAAGGGTTAAGCCTACACTAGTAACTACTGTCGCATAAAAAATAGCTCATATGAGTTACGATTTAGCAAGGGCCTAACCCTTTCTATGTTAGACTAAGTGAAAGTTTGACCCTCTCTAATTTAGGAGGAAGCTTGTCTATTAGCTTCAAACTAGACATGGTTAAGCCTACACTAGTAGTTACAACCCATCACATAAAAAATAGCTACCAGTCTTTTAGTTTCCGTTGGCCAGTCCTTACGTCCATGCTAAAGTATATTTAGCGTTCATGTTTCATCATTTGTGTCCTTATTTAGTAGAGGTTATTGGCATTGTTTCTTGTAGTGCAAACCATTGAATAGAAACAATTACTATTTCTTCTTTCTTAAATGAAGAATGCCTAGCTAACAAAGTGCTTTGGGCACTTGCAACAATCCACCAAAATCCAAGTAAAATATTCAACTACCAATCCATATACCACAACATATTTTATTACAAATTAACCTAGAAAAGAAGAAGAAAGGAATTAAAACATTAATAGAAAATAATTTACTTACTAAAACTTCAATAAAAAAATACTAGTCATTATCCATTTTCTCCATAGGAATATATTCTCTTCTCGTAAGTGAGTCACAACAAGAAAATCATTAAATATAAATTAATTTTAAATACAAAAAATATTGATTAAATTAAATAATATTTTGGATACTAAATTTTTTTTTATATCTAAAATAGTTTCTATTATTAATAAATAATTTTTAAATTGATATATAATTAGTTACCAAGATTTTAATTATATACCAATTTAAAAACTATTTATTAATAATAAAAACTACTTTAGATACTAATAATTTTTTAGTATCTAAAATAGTACCTAATTCAGTCAATATAATAACTAATTATTTTTTGTCTATAGAATTATATTTTATGTAATGATTTTATTATAATGAGCAAAGTATTATTAATCTTTAACTTAGATAATTTTAAAGAGATAAATTTTAGAATAAAATAAGAAATATTATAATTTTTATCTATAGACTTGTAAGTCTTTATTCAGTTAAAATTTTCCTTAAAATAAAACTAAGATCTTATATAATTATTAATTATTATACATATAATAATTATTATCGTAATCTATAGAAGATAAATAAGTAAAAAAATAATGAGGTTAACATGGATTAATGACGTAAAATTGGTGTACTATATCATATAAAGAGGAGTAAAATTTTAAAAATAGGAAGTAAAGGTGGCAATATTCATAAAAGTAAGAGGTAAAATATATAATTAAATGAAAAATAATTAATGTAGGATAAATTTTAAAATTATGATAGAAAAAAAATACTTTTTGAAAAAAAAAATATTATACATGATAATTGTATGTGAGTGAATACGGGAATGTTATATTTAATAACTTAGGGCGTGTTTCTTATTAAGCATATATTCTCGAAAAAGTTTCATGTTCATTTTATTAAACCTTTAAAATTTATTTTAGGATGTAATTAATTTTTAAAAAAATTGCACCCCATATAAAGAGATAGAATATAATACTCCTGTGGGAATAAAATGAATTAATATTAAACATATATGTAGCCTATATTTTTATTGATGTTTTTAAGTTAAAAATTTGTGTGAATAATCAAATATAAACAAAGACTATAAATTAAAAATGTTTGAAAATTTAGCTCCGAAATTGGAATAATTTTTTTTTAATGTTCAAAATGAAGTGCTTCTTTGGCAGGCCTCCCTCCTTGCTATTCAACCAAGCTTAGAGATTGTTAGTTCGTCTGTTCTTGATACGTTTATTTGTCAAGAAAAGATTGCTAAGGAGAAGATTGATCAAGCTTTTTATTGTCAATTTTTTTTATAAGCAAATAATGAAATTAAATTAAGAGGGATACAAAAGGGGTATCCCAACCCTTTTACATAAACCAAACCACATTAAGAATCTCCAAGAATAAAGAGATGAACAAACACCCCAGAAGCAATAGAAAGATAATGTTTGTTGCATAAACTAGACATCTTATTCCAGCTATCACCGTGCTCGTATTGGAATGCTATAAGCACTGCAAACTGCAGCTACAAAACCATCAAAATACACCAAAATATTGGTTATCTCCACCACCTCAATGACATTCCTTCTACCCAGTTTGCAGTGGCACGATTGTAGCACTTGTCACATAATTAATCACTTCAATGCAGCATCTTCCATTCGCTCCTTTTTGGACTTTGGCTTCCCCCTGTTTGCTCCTTTTAAGCTCACTTTTATCAGAAACCAACTTCCTACTTGCCAGGGTCCATCTCGCACTTAGATTGGTTGGAGTTTACAACTTCGACTTACATCCCCCAACATGTCTGAATCCCCACCACAACCTCTACTGCTACCATCCACATGTGAGACCACTAGTTGATCATCAAACACACTTAAGGATTTCCACAACAATCAAAACACCACATAAAAAACACAGTTTTTGTTTCTTGCAAAAAGAACCTTGAACCAGCATACACCCTGCCTCCATTAGTCTGTTATAAGACACATCAAAACAGAATCCTCCATCATGTTCTTAACATTCCTTTGGACTTCCTTGCATACAAGCACATATGTCCTTTCCATCTTGCTTTTTACTGTCAATACTTGTTTTGGAAAGAGAGGGCCAAGATGCTATGGTTTAAAGATGTGGATCAAAACACTGCTTTTTTTCATGATGTGGTTAAAAGGCATAATAATTCTAGTGGGATTCATAGATTACAGACTGATAATGGTGTTATTGAGGATTCTAAACTCATTGTGATCATATTTTGGATTTTTATAGAAATCTTTATGTTGAGTCTAATTCTAATTGTCCAAATACTGGTAGTATGTAGGAGTTTATTGGTCTTTATATCCCTGAAATGATTTCTTTCGAGGAGAATATTATGTTAAATAAATTCTCGGATTAATTAGAAATCAAAAATGCAGTTTTTAATCTTAATAGTAATAGTGCTCCTGGTCCGGACAATTTTGGTGGTGTTTTTTATCATTCTTGCTGGGAGATTATTGGGATGGATAGTTGTAAAGTTGTTTAACATTTTTTTAAACAAAACTATATTCTTCTTGGAATGAACAATAATGTAGTTTCTCTAATTCCCAAGACTTTGGGTGCGGATTCCGTTAAAGATTTCAGACCAATTGTTGTCGCTAATTTCAAATTTAAGATCATCTCTAAAATACTGGCGGATAGGCTTGCTATTGTGGTTGCTAGAATCATTTCTCCAAATCAATATGGGTTTGTGGGTAGACAGATTCATGATTGTACAGGTATTGCTTTTGAAGCTATTAACATGCTTTCTAAAAAGTTTAGAGGAGGTAATATGGCTTACAAAGTTGATATTCATAAACCATTTGACACTCTGAGTTGGAAGTTCTTATTGTTAGTTTTGACACACTTTGGTTTTCATTCCTCATTTGTCAGTTGGATTAGTATAATCCTTCATTCAGTTATGTGTTCTATCAGGATAAATGGCAGTATGGTGGGGTTTCTTCCTTGTAGTATAGGTGTGAGACAAGGTGATCCTTCATCTCCCTTGCTTTTTTGCCTCGCAGAGGAGGTTCTAAGTAGAGTCATCTCTAAACTTGTGAATGATAAGAAGATTCAGCATATGGCTAGCCCTGCAGGTTACATCACTCCCTCTCACATTTTATACATGAATGACATCTTTGTTTTCTGTAGGGCGGATAATAAGTCTCTTATAAATTTGAGTATTTTCCTTAAAATATATGGTGATTTTTTTGGTCAACATGTTAATAATTCTAAAAGTACTTTTTATACCATGGATACTTCTACAATTTGTTACCAAAGTTCAATGTCTTCTTTCTTACGGTCATGGGGTGTTACCTTTTAATTATTTACGACTGTCTATCTTTGTTGGTGCTCCAAAGTGTCGATTTCTTCAATCTTTGGTTGATAAAGTCAAATTGAAGTTGACATCTTGGAAAGGGAAATCTCTTAGCATGATGGGTCGGATCCAGTTGCTTAATACGGTTATTACTGGTTTTCTCGCTTGTAGTTTTAACATATATAAACGGACGGTTTCTATTATTAAGCAAGTTGAGCAGTGGAACCGAAATTTTATTTGGACTGATGATATTATGAAAAAGGGTATAGCTACAATTAATTGGGCTAAGATTTGTTCTCTTCTTGAGAATGGAGGATTGAAGATTATTAATCTCCATCATGAAAATAATGTGTATCATCTTAAGCTTAGTTGGAAATTTTCCTATAGTAACAAGTCTTTGTCTCTCCTCTTAAAAGCCAGAGTTATTAAATCAAAGTACCAATTTAGAATGGTTTATAAATCCTCCTCTATTTGGCCTAGGACTAAATAGTTTTATGACATTATGCTTGAACATACTTCTTGGACGTTGGTACATGTACTTTTATTAATTTTTGGAATGATAAATGGTGTTTCACTCCTTCTTTATCAATCACTGCAGGGGTACCTAATGCTTCTAGAATCTCGGATACAGTTTCTCAATTCCATAATGGTAGTGATTGGAGTATTCTCTTGCCATTACGGCAGATGCCTCATTTTTTTGAACATATCATGATTAGGAAGGAACAAGATATTCCTAATTGGATTATGGAAGATTTTGGGCGTTTCATTAAGTTGGCTTAGACTTTTTTCTTGCATCCAAGAATTCCCTATGGTTGGAGTAAACTCATTTGGTCTTCATATATACCTCTTTCCAAAACTCTAGTTCTTTGGAAAGTTTTTCATAGACGACTACCTACAAATCAACACATTCAGCATGGAGGTTTGCATATATGTTCTATGTGTACGTTTTGTGAAAAGCAGGAGGAATCTATTCATCATTTTTTTAAATGTCTTAATGTTATGCATTATCTCCTTTTTCTAATGTGGATTATCTCCTTTCTTTTATTAAGATAATGGTAGTCCTTTGATTAATCTGATTAAACTTGCTATGATAACTTGTTCTATTTGGATGATATGGTGTATGAAGAATTATGCTAAAAGTTCACTAAATATTTCACTTGTCTAGTGGGTAATTCGTTTAAAAGTTTTATGCGAAATGATATGTTTGATTTTAATGTTCTAAGGTTTTTTGGTATTAATACTTGTAGTGGTAAAGTTCTATCTCCTTTTTCTGTTCGATGGGAGTTTCCTTCTCCAGGTTGGGTTAAAATAAACACTAATGGTGTTACTATGGGTTTCCTGGTCTTTCTAGTTGTGGTGATATTTTTCATGGGAGTATGGGGGAGTTTATTGGTGGTTTCTCTGTTTTCCTTCGTGTTTAGACTGTTTTGGTTGTTGAGTTTTATGGAGTTATACATGTTATTGAACAAGCTCAAAAGATGGGTACTACTAGTTTATGGCTTGAATGTGATTCTGCCTTGGTTTGTGTTGCATTTACTTCTAGGACTAATGTTCCTTGGATGGTTTGTAAACACATGTCTTAACTATTGTGGGAAAATCAAGTTTAGGGTTTCTCACATTTTTCGTGAAGGGAATGCATGTGCTGATAAGTTTGCTAACTTAGGCTTTATTCATAAAGAGTATTTTCATTGATATAATAGGCTTCCATCTAGTCTTTTCTTAGAGTTCTTCATTAATAAGTATAGATTACCTATGTACATTTTTGTTAATATAGGGATTTTGGTCTAGTCCCCATATTTTCTTGTATTTTTTTTCCTTTTAATAATACTTTTTTTTTATATAGTGACAGTTGTTGTTATTTGAAGTGTCACTCTAACCGAAATGTTAAAGTTTCGTAATAATACTTACGATAATAGTGTTTTTAAAAAAATGTCTTCGAAAATAATAGTCATAGTTAAAATATTAGAAAGAAAAATATGTTACCTATACACTCACAATAAAATTATTAAATGAAAATTAGTTTTAAAAACAAAAAGTAATTAATTATTTAATTAAATTATATATTATTTTATAAATTAAAAAAAATATCAATATTTAAAATAATTTTAATTATTAATAAAAATTAATAAATTAATTTTAAAATTAATATCTAATTAACTAACAAGTTTTAATTTTCAACTATTTTATATTTTAAAATTAATAACTGAAATTTTGCCAATTACTTATTTTATTTTCTAAAACTAGTTTTTATTTAATAATTTTTTTATATTAATATAATACTTCCTTATTCCATTTTAGCAGTCTTAACACTTTAAATCAAATTTCAAATGAGACATAAATAAAATAAAAAAATTGTCCATACTTAAAAAAGAACTGGAGGAGTATAATTTTGTGAAACAAAGACTTTGCCTCTGTGGAGAAATTAATTGTTGATTTAAGCCTGGAAGTGTCCCTTGATAGCAAAAGCAGATGGGTGAGACACAGCATGCAATAAATAGAGAGAAATCCTGAAATGCTCCCAAGCTTCATAACCTATCTATGCTCACTTCAGAGAAAGACAAAAATATGGTGTTGGGAAAGCATGATGGTGTTCTTCCATTAACTTTTGTGGTTCACTTACTAGCAATTCCTCCCATTCTCATGGTTTTGGTTTGGAGCATACACTTCAGGGGTGGCTTCTCTTTCAACTCTTCCAACAAATCTCTCATCTTCAATGTATGTTCATCTCTTTCTAACTTCTTTTCATTCACTTTGCAATTTGTTTCAGATATTTGGGCCACTTCATGTTTCTCCTTCAGAAATCTTCTCTTCTTTGGACACTCATGTTTGAACTCTCTGTGTTTTCAACTTTGATCTTACATATATAGTTACTGTGTTTTGCATGTTCACTGTCAAATTTTTACAGTTTTGTTGGCAAAATACAAGATTCTTTTAATTTAGTTTAATATTTATTTAGTTGGTGCTAAAATACTACTTTTTGTGACCAGTTTCTTGTAAGATTTGCCAAAACAAGAACCAAAGTAGAATCATTATTGACAAACAATGGAAACTGTTAATTTTGTATTTTTTAACTTATGCAAATATATCTTGAATTTGGATAGGCATTGAAAAGTACGATTTTGTCAGATGTATGCATACTTAATAAATGAAAATTAAAATGAATAAAAAGATTATTTTTAATTCAAATAAAAAAAATTCTTACTTAATTAACTAAACAAAATCACCAGGCTTAGAAAAAATGGTTGTCATTTGTACCTTATAGTAACTATAAATGTTTGAGGTACACGCCAACTACCATTTAAAGTCTTGAAAAGATCGAATGACCCTATCTTTTAATACGAGAAATGAGTGAACCATTTCTCTTTGACAATTTCAACAACTATTTCTTGAAAAATAAAAAATAAAATATTTTTATATCAAAATATTTAAATATGCTTTAGTTCTTATGAAATATTGAATTTTGATTTTCGTTAATATGAAATTCAATATTTTTAATAAATTTTATTTTATTTATTATTATGTAATATTTATTTATAATTTATGTGTTTAACGAAATATAAGTGATTATCTAGATAATCTTAGTACTGTAATTTTAACCATACCAAAAGTTTCATATAAATGGTATAATTTTAAGTTTTTTTCATCTTAACATGTACTCAAAAAAATATTTTATTTTTCTTATTTAAAATAATGAATTTATGAAAAAAAATAGTAAAATAACTTAAAAATTTGTATATTTAATATGGTATTAATTATATAATATAGAAATAATTGATAGTATTAAAAATTTCTAACCCCCACACGCAACATTTAAAATGCTACTTTTTAGTTCTTCCAGCTGGCGCAAGCTCAGCCACTACACGTGGATAAATAATAAACATACACTTCCTAAATGTTACGTACTATACCCACAGGATAAAACCAACTCATGGAAAAAAATCAAGGTTAACATAATCACTACACTAAGAATTTTTATTAAAATAATTAAAAAATATAAATTAAATAATTAATAAATTACTTATTAAATAATATATACATAATTTATGTGGTTTAATTAATGAATTATTGGATCAATGAACCACTAAGTCAACATGTTCTAATTTCTACTAATTAAACACGTGTTGAATGTTGAGATTTACATATTTAATTATTTTTTTCTTAAATAGTTGGTTTAATTATGCTTTAAATTTTAAAAATTTAGGATACTACATCAACTTTAATTTATTTATAAACATCTTTTTACTTTTTTTCATATCATTTTTATTCTTTTCTCTCATTTTTTATTGATCACGTTTACCATATATATATATATATATATATATATATATATATATATATATATATATATATATATATATATATATATATATAATCTTCGTTTTTTAATTCCTCCCAATACTACATCGTTACAACTAGAAACTTTTCATTCTTGTATATGTGTAGGTCTCAATAGTGAAATTGTGATATTACTCTATTAAATGAAGCCCTCTAATCTTGTGCATCTTTTGATACAGATTCATCCTGTTCTTATGCTAATTGGAATAATAATTATTGGAGGTGAAGGTAAACAAAGTATTTTCACACTATTTTATTAATATTACTTTGCTTATTACTATCTCTATTGTTTATTTTGTTTTTAAACACTTTCTAAGTAGCTACCATGAGATATGAATTTACAAACATGATGAGATTGGTTCTTGTGGATTTGATGCAATTTTTTACAGTTCTTTATCAATTTTTAGATAGATCACACTAAATTATGTGAATTTTATTATCTAGTTAATAGGAGAAATTTTAACAAAACAAATGTTGAAATGAAAATTATGTTAATGATTTATCTTTCACTCATTGACCTAACTAAATGCTTGTTATTATAATTTTTGTTTTGATAATTGCAGCCATTGTAAGTTACAAATCTCTTCCTTTGAAGAAAAAAAGCAAGAAATTGATACACCTTGTTCTACATGGCATGGCACTAATACTTGGAATAATTGGAATTTATGCTGTCTTCAAGTTTCATAATGAAAGTGGGATTGTCAATCTCTACAGTTTGCATTCATGGCTTGGAATTGGGGTTATAGTTCTCTACGGTGTTCAGGTAAATCATTGGAATCTTGTCTTCAAACCCTAAATATCCTGAAATCCTACTAAGAATATGTGCAGGTTTGGGCTTCAAGGTGAAAATTCTAATTTGAAAATAGTCAAATTATGTTTGCACCTTCGTAAGCACTCCTTACTTTTTGAAAATTTCAAAATTACTTCATAATTTATTAATGTTTTTTTAATTATATGAAATTTGATTACGTCCTGAATAAAAAATCTGAAATTTAATATTTGTGATTTTCTATATTTTGAATTGTACAATAATGTAACTCAAAATATAAATTTTGTATTTTGGAGTGCACAATTCAAAATACAAATTTTTCGGAATCACTAAATTATAAAATTTTTGTATTTTAAATTGTACGATCTAATTCTGAAAAACTAATTAAAAAAAAGTAATTTTATTATTTTCTGAAATATGGGAGGGCAGAAAGAAACGCATGAAGGTGCAAGGAAAAATTTGCCTTCAAAATATGGACTTTGCTTAAACCCAATTGAATCCATGGCTATTAAGAACCAAAACAAATTCAAAAATATTTTGAAAACAAAAACGGCTCTTTCTTCCTACACCTCCATATATTCTTCTTTCACTTCCATAAGTTTTTATATTTTCAAAAATACCCTTCTATAATATTTCAGATTACGTAATTTGAATTTTTTTTTTTTAAATTCGTAATTAGCTTTCAGATTACATAATCTGAAAACCTTTTTTCAGAAGAATGATTAGTTTTCGGATTATGTAATCTGGAAGTTTTTTTTAGCTTCCAGATTATATAATCTATAAGTCTTTTTTTAAATGTGTGTCCGGATTACATAATCCGGAAGCTACTCTATAGGAGTGGCACAAAAGGGATAAAAATGTATTTTCATATTCTATATTGGGTGACAAAAAAAAAGGATGGAGGTACAGGAAGAAACAGTCAACACATTCATCCTTTAAAATAATGATAAAATTAAACAATTTTTAATTATACGATAATCTATCATCTATATAACTAGATTAAAAACAGATAGAAACCTATATACGTATTCAACTAAACTCTTTAAATAATCATTCAGTTACACAAAAATAGAATACTATCGTTCAATTACAAAAAATTCTCAATTTTTACAGAAATGATACATGGTTAATGAACTTGTTTCCAAAACTATATCTAACATTATTGATGCTTTGCAACACAGTGGTTATTTGGGTTTGTGATGTTTATCTGTCATGGAGGGAATTCATCCCTGAGAAGCAGCACAGTTCATTGGCATGTGAAAATGGGGCTCTTTTTGTATCTCTTGGGTGTTGCAACTGCTTCTCTAGGGTTTCTAGAGAAGCTTACTTTTCTGCAGAGTTCAGGATTGCCAAAACATTCCTCTGAAGCCATTCTTGTCAACTTCACTGCCATTCTCACTATCTTCTATGCTGCCTTTGTTGTTCTTTCTGCTGTCTCACCCTCCTCAAGAACATGACATCACTTAGCAACATCACTTTTTTAATAAGTTTTTCTCATGCTTGCCACTGGAAACTAAGTATGAAAGCACAGAAATGTGATTACGATGAATAATGTATAAATTTTTTAATATTCTCTTCATATTTGGTATCATAATCATTACTAATTACTATAAAATAATTTTAGATATAAAAATTAAATAATTACTATAGAATAAATTAAATATTATTTTAAAAATTACAAAAATTATTAATATTTAAATTAATTTATATTATTAATAAATAATTTTTAAATTAATATTTAATTAATTATTAAAGTTTTGGATCTCACTTATTTAGATTATAAAGTTGGTAAGGAAAATTTGAGTACCTAATTACATACTAATTTAAAAATTACTTAAAATAATATATAATTTAATTAATATAATAATTAATTATTTTTTATTAATACAATTATTTTTATTTAATACATTTTTTAGTAAATCCCAGTAATAAAATAATCACAGCAGTACTATGTTACGTGGGATTTAAAGTGGGAATCCCTTTTATTCATTACTAATGGATTCATTACTAATGGGAAAACGGCCTAATTTTTAGTTATATATATATATATATATATATATATATATATATATATAAATTTATGTGTATTTGTATGTGCGAGAGATATATTATTAAATTTTAAGAGATTTGAGGAATGAGAGAGATAAAATAAGAGAAATTTTTTTAAAAAAATTAATTAAAGAAGAATATCAGTTTAAAACAGAAAAATAACTAATCTTTCTACTCTCCTATCAGTTAGTGACAACCAAATAAAATTAACTTACAAATCTTTTCACTCTGTTAGTTATGTAAGAACAAATAAAATAAAATTTTAAAATAAAAAAAAAGTGTTTTATAAACTTTTAAAATTATAAAATATTCAAATAACCAAAATAAATTAATAAAACAAAATATTAAACAAAGATAAAATAGGAAAATAATTTAGATCAGTAGAATTTCTTTTATATATAAAAGATATAAATAACTAAAATAAATAAATGTTGTCATGTCTCTCTAGATTTTTTTATGACGTTATATTGGTTATTATTTTTTATTAAGATCGGGTTAGGGATTATTATTATGAAGCTTATTGATACATTGTTTTCTAACATGTGTATCAACATTATTAAAAACAAAACAAAAATATAAAGACTACGAGGAGACAAAGCCGAAACTCACGCAAAGAAAAAAGTCTCCAAAAACTAACTATATGAAAAAGATACAAATAGCACGAGGGGACCGAATACAAACTCCTATAAAGAAAAAAAAAAGACTTAAAAAATTAACTAAACTTAAACCTCAAGAGATTTAAATAATTTCTAAAATAATTAAAATACGGAAAGTTAAATAATCAAAAACCAAAAAAAAAATCAGTATGTTAGCAAAATCATCTAACACATTTATTATTCTAACAAAAATTATAAGAGACTTTAAAATGCATATATTTACATATGTTAAAAACCTATTTTTTGACAACGACGTTTTAGTCTTAACGGAGAATATATCAAAACTTTGAAAAGCATTGAAAACTAAAAGAGAAGTTATATTCAAAATCATCTTGTAGTTTTTAGCTTCAGAAAACCTATTACAAGAATGATATTAAATGATCAACTTAAATAGAAAAATTGATGTCAAAATAGGTAAAAAAAATCCTCCAACAAAGTCTCTTTTTTGTATTTGAAGATGTCACCACCATGAGATGATCGGGAAAACCTGTAGTACTTACCATCAATATTAATATCTAACCAACTTACCTAGACATTATAATCAATCTATCTTGTTTAACTCTAATATTGTAAGGATATTGATGTGATTCCAATAGCCACATAGAACAAGATTCTTGACACTTTTAGGAATCACCTTGAGCTGGAAAATATAGAGGCACTTTCTTAGAAGTTGGATCATGGTTCTAAGTCAAGAACTCACCAATAACAAGTACCAAATCCCAAACTCATTTGGATGAACCAAATATTGTCAAATTGAATCAACAAAGGAATTATAAAAAGAGAAGACCGAACATAATTAAACCACAAAAACAGAATATAGGTGCTGGAAATTGGAAGAAACCGAAACTAAAAACAACTCAAAACACAAGGCAACATGAACAATTGAAGAAGAAGAAAGGAAGGAGAAGAGAATGCTCATGAAGATGGAAGAATGGTTGGATGATCACGCCACTAGAAGTATGGATGCTCCTAGATGAGTGTGCAAGCCGCCACTTGAGGAAACCATGGTCCTTCAAGATAAGACTAGAGTGGAAGCTCAAAGCTCTCCAAATGCTCACTCCAATTTTGAGTATAGTTTCTTTAGATAAATTCAAATCTGAAATTTACAAGGAAGGCACCTCTATTTATAGCCTAAGGTGCTGAAAATTGAAAGCTAAAACAAATCAAAATTCCCTCCAAAACAAGCTAGAACCGGCGCTAAAATGCAAAGCAAGGAAGGTGTGATCCTTTCCTTCACTTTGGCACCCCCTATTCTACTCCTACACCTATCTACTAATACACCCCCCTAAAGCTCCTAACTAAAACCTAAAAGATGCTATAACAAAAGAGGTTTCTAAGGTTTCCCTCTAAGCACCTTCAACTAAAGATACTACAAAAAGAGAAAATAAATGTCCTCTAGCTCCCAAGGCTTTGAACATGCTTCTTGTAATCCTTTGAGGTGGACTTTGACCTCCATGGGCGTCCTCCATTTGTGCCTCCACCTCTTCTTGAGCTTGATGAGTGGCCTCCATGTTCTCTTGGGCTTGATCTCCATCATACTCCCCGAGTTGGAGAGAATTCGACCACGAATTCTGGAGACCTACAGAAAAAGGAGTTAGATCGCTGACATTAAAAGTATGACTACCTAAGAATGTATCAGGCATATCTAACTCATAAGCATTGTCATTAATCCTCTTGAGGACTTGGAAAGGTCCATCCCCTTGAGGCATTAGTTTGGACTTCCTTTGAGTAGGAAAACGATCCTTCCTCAAGTGAAGCCAAACCCAATCGCCCTCATCAAACAACAATGCTTTTCTCCTTTTATTGGCAAGTTCAGCATACTTGCCAACCTTCTTCTCAATTCTCTTCTTGATGTCTTTATGCAAAGTTTTCACAAAAGAAGCCTTTTCATCCCCATCTTTGCACAAGACATCGTCAAGAAGGGGAATAGGAAGAAGATCAAGAGGTGTTAGGGGATTAAACCCATAGACCACCTCAAAAGGAGAATGGGAGGTGGTAGAATTTACTACTCGGTTATATGCAAACTCAACATGGGGTAGTAAATTCTCCCACACTCTAGGATTCCCCGAAATAAAGCATCTCAATAGTTGTCCTAAAGTTCTATTCACCACCTCGGTTTGACCATCAGTTTGTGGGTGGCAAGTGGTAGAAAATAAAAGCTTAGTTCCAAGCTTGCCCCACAAGGTCTTCCAAAAGTGACTCAAGAACTTAGGATCTCTATCGGACACTATAGACCTAGAAATCCCATGCAAGCGAACCACTTCTTGGAAGAAGAGGTTTGCAATGTGGCATGCATCATCCACTTTGTGGCAAGGAATAAAGTGAGCCATCTTTGAAAAACGATCCACTACCACAAAAATGGAGTCCTTTTCCTTTGATGTCTTGGGTAAGCCTAAGATGAAATCCATAGATATATCTACCCAAGGCATTGAAGGGATAGGAAGAGGAGTGTAAAGACCATGGGGATGCATTTTAGATTTAGCTTTGCGGCAAGCTATGCATTTATCACACAAACTATGAACATGCTTATGCATATGAGGCCAAAAGAAATGTTCATGCAATACATCCAAAGTTTTAGCAACCCCAAAATGACCCATTAAGCCCCCCTCATGAGCTTCTCTAACAAGAGATAATCTAATAGAGCATTGGGGAACACAAAGACGTTTTCCCTTAAAAAGAAAGCCATCTTGAATAAAAAAATCTTTGTGTCCTCCCTTAAGACACTCTTGATAGAGGAGAGAAAAATCAAGGTCATCATGATAAAGTTCCTTAATGTGATCAAAACCAAGATATTGAGAGGTTAAAAGATTTAGCAAAGTGTATCTTCTAGAAAGAGCATCCGCCACAATATTTATTTTGCCTTGCTTGTGTTTGATCACATAAGGAAATTGCTCAATGAATTCCACCCACTTAGCATGCCTCTTGTTAAGTTTGTTTTGGCTTTTCAAATATTTAAGAGATTCATGATCACTATGTATCACAAACTCTTTGGGAAAAAGATAGTGTTGCCAAGTAAACAAAGCCCTAACAAGTGCATATAATTCCTTATCATAGGTGGAATAGTTGAGATGACTTTCCTTCAATTTCTCACTAAAATAGGCGATGGGGTGGCCCTCTTGAAGGAGAACAGCCCCAATACCTATGCTTGAAGCATCACACTCAATCTCAAATGTCTTAGTGAAATTAGGAAGGGCCAAGATGGGAGCATTAGTCAATTTTTCTTTCAAAGTATCAAAAGCATTTTGTTGTGCTTCTCCCCAATGAAAGACCACATCCTTTTTCACTATGTCATTGAGTGGTGCGGCAATGGTACCAAAGTTTGGGACAAATCTTCTATAGAAAGAAGCAAGCCCATGAAAACTTCGGACCTCATTCAAAGATTTCGGTGTAGGCCAATTTTGAATGGCCACCACCTTTGTTTTGTCCACATGGACCCCTTTACAACTCACAACAAACCCTAGGAATTCTATATGATCAAGAGCAAACATACATTTAGCAAGGTTAGCATACAAATGTTCCTTCCTAAGGGTTTCCAAAACTTGCCTAACATGCAACCTATGGTCATTCAAAGATAAGCTATAAATGAGAATGTCATCAAAGTAAACCACAACAAACTTACCAATGAAAGGTCTAAGAACATGATGCATGAGGCGCATGAAGGTACTTGGTGCATTAGTTAAACCAAAAGGCATAACTAACCACTCATATAAACCAAAGTTGGTCTTAAAAGCCGTCTTCCATTCATCACCCGGTTTGATACGGATTTGATTGTAGCCGCTTTTAAGATCAATCTTTGAAAAGATTTTAGAACCATGTAATTCATCCAACAAATCATCTAGTCTAGGTATGGGATGCCTATACTTAATGGTTATGTTATTTATGGCCCTACAATCCGAACACATTCGCCATGTGCCATCCTTTTTTGGCACTAAGATGATAGGCATAACACAAGGACTCATGCTATCTTGCACCCACCCTTTCTCAATCAAAGCCTCAACTTGTTGGCGAATTTCCTTGGTTTCACTTGGATTGGTCCTATATGCGGGACGATTTGGTAAGGAAGAGCCCGGTATCAAATCAATTTGGTGCTCAATCCCTCTCAAAGGTGGAAGTCCATTTGGAGGATCTTGAAACACATCTTTGAACTCTTCTACCAAATTTTCCAAGCAATGAGGACTATCAACAAGTGTTTCTATGCTAAGAGTTCTAGGGATGGCTAAAAAAAGAGGATGATGAGCCACTATTTCCCTTTCAATGTCACGCCTAGACACAAGGAGTGTAGGCTTAGAACTCTTATCTTTTTTATCTTTTTTATCTTTTTCACTCTCCCTCTTTTTCTTCATGATAACTTGGTCCTCATGGACTTCTCTTGGAGAGAGAGATTTTAAAGTAACCTTGTGACCATGGAATTCAAAAGATAATTTGTTGGTAAAGCCATCATGTAAAACTTTTCTATCAAATTGCCAAGGCCTTCCCAAAAGAACATGAGTGGCTTCCATGGGCACAACATCACATAATACCTCATCTTTGTATTTTCCAATGGAGAAATGGATGAGGACTTGTTTATTAACAATTATTTCTCCTACTTCACTAAGCCATTGTAACTTGTAGGGCTTTGTATGAGAGATAGTAGGCAATCCAAGTTTATCTACTACTCTTGTACTAGCCACATTTGCACAACTACCCCCATCCACTATCAAGGAACAAATGTTGTTTTGAATAAGACATCTTGTATGGAAAATATTTTCCCTTTGACTTTCATCAAAAGGTTGTGAAACTTGTCCAAGAAGTCTTCTCACAACTAACAAGTCCCCTTCAAGTGGACATTCGCTCTCTTCCTCACTAGATGCATGAGAATGCAATGAATGCTTTGAAGAATCCGAATCATGCTCACTAACTACAATGCCCTCATGCATGTACATACTTCGTTTGGAAGGACAATTTGCAGCAATATGACCATAACCCATACATTTAAAGCATTTAGTGTTAGATGTTCTAGTGGGAGACTTAGGTCTAGATGTTGATGGCTTAGATTCCTTGGGTTTGAAAGAAGAATCTTTGGAAGGATGTTTAGAAAAAGAAGTTTTGTTTTTCCAAGACTTGGAGTAGTATCCATTATTGGAAGCATTTTTAAAAGAGTTTTTCTTAGCAAGTTGGGCTTCCACCTTCATTGCAAGATGAACTAAAGAGCCCAATGATGAATACTCTTGTAACTCAACAATGTCTTGGATATCCTTCCTAAGACCACTCACAAACCTAGCAATCATGGCTTCTTCACTTTCTTCTAATTCAATTTTAAGCACAAGCGTCTCAAGCTCCTTATAATATTCATCCACATTTAGCGTGCCTTGTTGAAACCGTTGGAGTCTCAACATGAGGTCTTTCCTAAAATGTGGGGGCACAAACCTAGTGCGCATATGATCCTTTAAAGAGTTCCAAGAGTCCACGGGAGGACCCTTGTGATAGATAATGTCCTTTACAATCCCATGCCACCATTTCATGGCATAATCACTAAACTCTAGGGTGGCTAGCTTGAGCTTATGCTCATCTTGGATCTCATGGATCTCAAAAATTTGTTCACACTTAGCCTCCCAATCTAAATACACATTTGGATCACTAGAACCATTAAAACAAGGTAGTTTGACCGAAGGAAGCTTGGACTTTGCATCATGGTAGAAGCCATTGCCGTAGTGAATTCTTTCCCCTTGGTGATGATGTCTTTGTCCATGGACTTGGGGTGGAGGTCTCCTTCTCCTATGCTCATCTTCACGGCCAACATCATTTGAAGAAGCTCTTGAAGATGGTCTATGAGAATGATGTCCATCATGGATAGAAGGAGATGGTCTAGTTTGTTGGACCTCCATCTTTTGCAATTTCTCCTCCAACCTTCTAATTGTTCTTTGAGCTTCATGTAATTCACCAAGAATTGAAGCTTTGGAAGGAGAATTCTGCTTGTAGGATGCATCACTTGAAAATCCAGCCATTTGTAATTAAAAACAGCAAACACACAAAACAGCAAACAAGTTAAAAAATTAGCAAAAACAGTAAGCTTTGCAATTGAAACTGCCGAAGTGAATTTAAGGCTGAAAAAGATATCACTCTCAAAGAAATAATGTTCTTGCTCCAATCTGATCTTGAGGCCTTGGAATCCTCAAATGAAATATGTCAAAGCAAGCACACCAATCTTAAGAGCAAACCACCACAAAACCAAAGAAACAATAAAGACAAACAAGAAAAGGTATAAGCAAGGAAAAGGTAATTGCAAAAGGAATACTATATGTAAGACAAACTCAAAGAATAAGAATGAAAGACAATCAAGAAAATAAAGAACTCAATGAGAAAAGTAGGCACACAAAAGAATACCTAAGGAAAAGCACTAGAGTAGATGAAGAAAACAAAAAATTTAGCTACTGGAAATTTTTTTTTTTTATATGCAAACTGTGTTTGATATTCACTGATTTAACTGGAACGTTGTAGAGCGAACTGGATTATGAAATTTATACCACAGAAAATTCAAGATGTTAACTCAAAAATGGCACTGGAATCAATTAAAAACAGTAAGCCAATTGAGAGAAATAAATTTTTTAAAATCACTGCCAGATTACCGTATTTTTTTCGACAGGAATCTACACTTTTTTTATTTTATTTATCATTTTTTGTGTACTTCATATTTTTGAATGATTCTTTTTTCTATTCTTTTCTAACACTTTGAATATCTCAAATCCAGAATTTCAGAATTTTACAGTACGTAAATCAGTTGCAATAAGGAAAAACAGTAAGCACTCTTTTCAGAAACAGAGGAATCCTAATAGGAATAAAAAACAGAATGATGAACTAGCAAAGACATAATAGAAAATGATGTATTGGAACTTGTATAGGTCTAGAATACAAGTATGAACTCAATTCTAAAAAGAAAATGCACAAAGGATCAACATCAATTCAGAAAATTATATGACACCAAAGCAAGAAACAATCAAAACAATAAAAGTACTACTAGAAGTAATGACATATATGGAATAACATGACTAAGACAAAACTTGACATGATTCAAAAATTAAAAGACACAACACAAATTGTAACAAGTGAAAGGAAGCTTAAGGTAAACTCTAGGAAGGATAATGCCATTCCAAAAGAGCAACCATACTCATAAGAATTATGAGTGCCATAAACCTTTCCACAAACACTTGGAGCAAAAGAAAAACAGCAAGAATACTCAAATAAAATTCTAAAACAGAAACTTAAATTGCAAGAAAATAAAGAGCTCTTGAAATTAAAGTGCACACAACTCAACAATTAAACAAGAATGAACCTAAGACTCATGATACCACATGATGTGATTCCAATAGCCACATAGAACAAGATTCTTGACACTTTTAGGAATCACCTTGAGCTGGAAAATATAGAGGCACTTTCTTAGAAGTTGGATCATGGTTCTAAGTCAAGAACTCACCAATAACAAGTACCAAATCCCAAACTCATTTGGATGAACCAAATATTGTCAAATTGAATCAACAAAGGAATTATAAAAAGAGAAGACCGAACAGAATTAAACCACAAAAACAGAATATAGGTGCTGGAAATTGGAAGAAACCGAAACTAAAAACAACTCAAAACACAAGGCAACATGAACAATTGAAGAAGAAGAAAGGAAGGAGAAGAGAATGCTCATGAAGATGGAAGAATGGTTGGATGATCACGCCACTAGAAGTATGGATGCTCCTAGATGAGTGTGCAAGCCGCCACTTGAGGAAACCATGGTCCTTCAAGATAAGACTAGAGTGGAAGCTCAAAGCTCTCCAAATGCTCACTCCAATTTTGAGTATAGTTTCTTTAGATAAATTCAAATCTGAAATTTACAAGGAAGGCACCTCTATTTATAGCCTAAGGTGCTGAAAATTGAAAGCTAAAACAAATCAAAATTCCCTCCAAAACAAGCTAGAACCGGCGCTAAAATGCAAAGCAAGGAAGGTGTGATCCTTTCCTTCACTTTGGCACCCCCTATTCTACTCCTACACCTATCTACTAATACACCCCCCTAAAGCTCCTAACTAAAACCTAAAAGATGCTATAACAAAAGAGGTTTCTAAGGTTTCCCTCTAAGCACCTTCAACTAAAGACACTACAAAAAGAGAAAATAAATGTCCTCTAGCTCCCAAGGCTTTGAACATACTTCTTGTAATCCTTTGAGGTGGACTTTGACCTCCATGGGCGTCCTCCATTTGTGCCTCCACCTCTTCTTGAGCTTGATGAGTGGCCTCCATGTTCTCTTGGGCTTGATCTCCATCAGATATGGTCCTCACTCGATCCTGGATGTATCAAGATCGATTGCCAATCGTGATAATAGGCGGACATCATGGCACGAAGCATGGGATTCAGAGTAATTAGTCTTAAATACTCAATTAGGACATAATCATAACCGTAAGATGGAGGTTAGGAATACACCCATATATACTATGTAATATGTTGCTAGAAAGAGGATCTAATACATTGAATACTCACCGGTGAAAGGGTGTTCCTATCCTTAACCACTTTTGATGTTCTAGGTAGAGGGTCGCCTATATTTCTGTCTATAACATTTTGGCACCCACTGTGGGGCAGGTAATTTTTTTTCCTGCGCCACTAATTGAGACAGACAAAAATGAGGGGAGGAAGAAGAGCAGCTGTGGAGGAAGAGGTAAATGTTGTACCAAATGGAGATCATACCTTAGACGCAACTAGGACTTTGATGGAGATGATGGAGACCATGAGGAGGCGAAGTGATAAACAAGCTGAGGAATTCAAGAGGAGACAAGGATGAGAATGGAGGAAACATTAAGGGGTCAAGAGCAACTCCTGAGGCAAAATGAGGAGCTTTAAAGGCAGATGGAGGCTCAGAGTGTGGGGAAACGAGTAATGGAGGACGTGGAGCCAGATTTTCAATCGTTTTCTTTTGAAATTTTGAATGAACCAATTCTGGAAAATTATGTTTTTCCTAAGATTGGCTCGTTCAATGGGAAGCAAGATCCGAATGCCCACCTAAAGAATTTTAGGGCGCAAATGTCGATATATGGAAGGTCGGACGCCGTCCGATGTAAAATGCTGGCAGGATCCTTGATAGGTACGACGTTGGATTGGTTCAACAATCTGCCAGAAGGATCGATGACATCACTAGAGGTTTTTGTTAGGTTATTGGTTGCTCATTTTGCAGCAAATAAAACTAAACCTCCAGACACAACAAATTTATTTTATGTAAGGCAGGTTAGGGGAGAGGCGGTAAAACAATATTTGCGTTGTTTTAACAAAGTGGTAGTTCAAATTTCCCAGCCTAATAAAGGAATGTGTGTGAAGGCTTTCATTATAGGGTTGAGGTCAGGATTGTTTAGAGAATCTCAGGTGAAGAAAAGACCGGCAAACATGGCAGATATTAATCTTCGGGCTGTATCGTATGTCAAAGTGGAAGAGTTCGCTAGGAAGAAGAAAGAGGAGGAGCGAAGGGGTGAAGATGGGTTGCGATCAAAGGCAGAAAAAAGAGGTAATAAGAGTTCGTTCAGCTAGCGGAAGTGGGGGCCTGTTGAAGACACGAAGGGAGGAAAAATCGGGAGGAGGTTCATATGGAGGAAGAACTGGAGGAGGTTCTTATACGCATGGAGAAGAAAAGCCTTATGAGAGAAGAGAGGAAAGGACGTGGTTTCCACCGAAACTGCCAATATCTCAAAGGGATATTGTGAAAGACGTAAATACAACACGACTTTTGCGTTTTCCAAAGAAGGCCACCATGAACATGGGAAAAAATTCGAGCGCTTGGTGTTGTTTTCACAAAGCATATGGACATGATACAGAACGGTGTTATACTCTGGCGAGACAGATTGATGATCTAATGCAAAGAGGAATGTTGCAAATAGCAGGAATGAAGGAAGTGAAGGAAAAAGAATCAGAAGAAAAAAGGGAGAGAGAAGAGAAAAGAATGGGGAAGAGGAAGAAGGACATGAAAGTTCAATATTGGGAGATTTAAATACAATTGCAGGAGGATTTTTGGGATGAGGAGTTTCTAGTGCCGATAGAAAGCGTTATGCTCGAGCGGTGCTGCATTTGGCTACTGAAGTCACTCCAATGCCGACACTGAGTTTCACCAAAGAAGACTTGGAAGATGTTTTTCCCCATGATAATGATCCCATGGTTATTTCGATTGTAATGAAAAGTCGATGTATCCATAAGGTGTTGGTTGATCAAGGGTCTTCAACTGATGTGCTTTTTTAGGATGCTTTTGTGGCTATGAGTGGATCGTTAGAAGAGCTAAAGCCGTATGAAGGGGTTTTGGTTGGGTTCTCGGGCGATCCAGTTCAGGTGCGAGGATACATACAAGCTCGAACCACTTTTGAAGATGATAGCAATACCAAGACAATTAATATCAGGTACATGGTCGTTAATACTCCATCATCATATAATATCCTATTGGGACGACCAACTATTAATAAGTTAGGGGTAGTAGTGTCTTCAGTGCATATGAAGATGAAGTACCCTACTGATCGGAGCAGAGTAGGGGTAATAAGGGTGGGTCAAAATATGGCAAGAAAGTGTTATGAAAGGAGTTTAAAAAATAAAAAGAAATGTTGGCAGGTAGAGAGGATAGATGTGGAAGTAGAATTGGACCCACGGGTAGATTATGAGGGGGAAAGACCACAACCAATGGAGGAAGTAAAAATTGTAGCAGTTGGAGAGGGTAAGTTGTTAAAGACAGGAAGTTGTATGGAGTTGGAATGGGAAAAGGAGTAGATAGAATGTTTGGAAGACAATTTAAGTGCTTTTGCATGGTCGGTTCAGGATATGCCAGGGATTGATCCTGATGTCATATGCCATAGGTTATCAATGAATCTGAACGTGAAACTTGTGGTACAGAAGAGACAGAAATTAGGTGAAGAAAGGCGACATATAGTAGACAAGGAGGTGAAGAAATTGAGGAGTGTTGGGTATGTTCGTGAAATACAGTACCCATCTTGGCTAGCTAACGTGGTTTTGGTGCAAAAAGTAATGGAAAATGGAGAATGTGTACAAATTTTACTTATTTGAATAAAGCATGTCCTAAGGATGCTTATCCTCTGCCTAATATCGATGTCTTGGCAGATGGGGTTTCAGGTTGTGAGTTATTAAGTTTTATGGATGCATATTTGGGTTACAATCAAATACCATCCTATGGATGAGGATAAAACAACATTTAGGGGAGGTTTGTCAAATTTTTGTTCTACCGTAATGCCGTTTGGATAAAAATATGTAGGAGCGACATACCAAAGGTTGATGGATCGGATTTTGGAGGGAATGTTGAGCAAAAATGTGGAGGCATATGTAGATGATATGGTGGTGAAGTATGTAAAAGCTGATAGTCATGTGCGAGATCTAAGGGAACTTTTTCAGGCGTTGGACAAATATAAGTTGAAGTTGAATCCAGAAAAGTGTGTATTCATAGTAAAAGCAAGAAAGTTTTTGGGTTTTATGTTGACACAAAGGGGAATTGAGAAAAGTGTGCGGCAATCTTGAACATGCGGAGTCCAACGTCAGTTAAAGAAATGCAGCAGTTAGCTGGAAAGATGGCATCTTTGTCGAGATTTATTCCGAAAGCGGGTGAAAGATCGGTCTCTTTTTTCCAATGTCTAAAGGGGAGTAATCAATTTATATGGACACAAGAATGTGAGGAAGCATTTCAGAAGTTAAAAGAAGTATTAGCGTCACCGCCAATCTTAATTAAACCAATGGTAGGGTCACCTATCCCTCTATACTTATGTGTCACAAAGAAGGCGATAAGCACGATGTTAACACAGGAGAAAGAGAATGAACATAGGCTGATCTATTTCGGACATTACAAGGAGCGGAAGTAAGGTACCAAAAGATAGAAAAATCAGCATTAACAGTTGTGATGACAACAAGACAGTTGAGGTATTATTTTTAGAATTTCCAGGTAGTGGTGAGGACAGACTTGCCAATTAAGCAGGTCTTACAGAAGATGGATTTGGCAGGAAGGATGATGAAATGAACGATTGAATTGCCAGAGTATGGGTTGTTGTTTGAAGGCATGGGGCTTGGTAAGGCCTCAGGCACTTGTAGATTTTGTGGCAGAATTAACACCCTCAAATGATGAGGATGTGAAGGGAGGTTCGGGAGGATGGATCTTATATGTGGATGGCGCGTCAAATGTGCAGGGTAGTGGAGCAGTGATAATCTTGGAAGGGCCGGATGGTGTCCTAGTAAAGAAGTCGTTAAAATTCGCATTTCAAGCGAGCAATAATCAAGCAAAATATGAAGCTTTGTTGGCTGGAATGAGATTGGTGATTCATATTGGGGTCAATAGGTTGGTGGTAAGAAGTGATTCTCAATTAGGTGACCGAACAAGTGGCAGGAAACTTCTAGGCACGAGACCCGCATTTGGCCAACTACCTGGAAAAGGTATAGAATATGGCAACCAATTTTGAGGAGTTTGGTTTGGTGCACGTACCACATGACCATAATGCTCGAGCAGATTTATTGCTAAATTAGCAAGTACAAAAAAATGGGGTAATCATAGGTTGGTCATTCAGGAGAGCTTAGCAACACCAAGTGTAATCATTGGGGAGATCATGGAACTTCGTAGCAGGCATAGTTGGATGGACATGTATTTAAAATGGTTCAGAGATGGAGATGAGCCTGTTGGGTTGGAAGCACAAGCTATTTTGAGAAAAAATATAGCTCGATTCCAGATAATTTAAGGAAAGTTATATAGAAAAGGATTTTCGACACCGTTGCTGAGGTGTGTAGACGAATTGGAAAAGGAAAGGATAATGCAAAAGATTCACGAAGGAATTTGTGGGAGTCACATCGGGGGGAGATCCTTAGCTATGAAGGTACTAAGGGCAGGTTTTTTATGGCCCACGTTAAGAGGGGATTGTGCAGAGTATGTTAAGAAATGTGATAGGTGCCAAAGACATTCAAATGAAATTAAGATTCCAGTGGAGCGATTGTACTCTTTGATCACCCCTTGGTCGTTCTTTAGATGGGGAATTGACATTCTGGGACCTTTTCCCATATCGGTAAGACAATTCAAATTCATAGTAGTAGCTGTTGAATATTTTACGAAATGGATAGAAGTGGAGGCTTTAACCACCATTATATCAGATAAAATTACCAAGTTCGTATGAAGGTCAATAATATGCAGGTTTGGTATACCTAAAGAACTGATATCAGATAATGGTACACAATTTGCTAGTTGGAAGATGAGGCCCATGTGTGAAGAATTGGGAATCCGACACATTTTCATCTATGGAAGATCCGCAGACTAATGGACAGGCGGAAGCAACAAATAAGGTAATTTTACAAGGGTTGAAGAAGAAGATGGGAGCAGCCAAAGCCAAGTGGGTGGATATTTTACCAGAAGTAGTTTGGTCGTATCACACTACGGTGCAGTCAACGACAAAGGAAACACCTTTTGATTTGGTATATGGTGGGGATGCAGTATTGTCGATTGAGGTGGAAAAGATGTCAAGAAGCGTTGAAAATTTTTCGGAAGCAGCATCGGAAGAAGGTCGGTTGTACCGGTTAGATACTATTGATGAGTTAAGAGAAAAAGCGAGGATACGAGAATCAGTGCAAAAATGGAGAATAAAAGCAAAATACCTAAGCAAAGTGCATGCAAGGGAGTTCAAAGAGAGACACCTCATCTTAAGAAAGGCAGTAGAAGCAAACATGGATAGCAAATTAGCATCGCGATGGATCGGACCATATAGGGAGAGAAGCGTACAAGTTGGAGACCTTAGATGGCGGGGAAATCACTCGGACATGGAATGTAGCTAATTTGAGGTTTTATTATAGCTAACCTGCATGTTGGGATTTTCATTTATTTTACAGTTTGAGACATGTTACAACAATATTTTAATAATAAATTACCAATTCAAATGGATTGGCGTTTGCAATGATTTATTAAATTGTTTTCAAGGTCAGGTATATCCAATAAAAGCCATGGGAAGGTGTTCACTGCCCATGGTGTCGAGCCAGAGTTGTTCGGTCCAATAAAAACCATGGGAAGGTGTTCACCGCTCAAGGTGCTGAGACGAAGTTGCTCGGTCCAATAAAAACCATGGGAAGGTGTTCACCGCCCATGCTGCCAAGCCAGAGACGCTTGATCCAATAAAAAACCATGAGTTGGTGTTCATTGCCCATGGTGCCGAGCCGGAGATGCTCAGTCCAAGAAAAACCATGAGAAGGTATTCATCGCCCATGGTGCCAAGCCAGAGACGCTTGGTCTAATAAAAAATCATGGGTTGGTGTTCACCGCCCCTAGTGCCGAGCCGAAGATGCTCGGTCCAAGGAAAAATCATGGGAAGGTATTCACTACCATGGTGCTGAGCCGGAGATGCTCGATTCAATAAAAACCATGGATTGGTGTTCACCGCCCATAGTGTCGAGCTGGAGATGCTCGGTTCAATAAAAATCCATGGCTTGGTGTTCACCACCCATGATGTCGAGCCGAAGATGCTCGGTTCAAAGGAGGAGGTAGGCATTCACCACTTTTGGTGCCAGGTTGGAGATGTTAAGTCATTTATAAATTATATTTATAATTTATTTTCAAAAATTACGTTTAAAGTTGATTTTCTTTTAAGTCTGAATTTGGATACGTTTGGTTTCGTTGTATTACAAATAAATTTTGTTCAAATAAGTAGGAAATAAGCCTAGATATCATAAGAGTCGCCCAAATACCAGTAGTCTAGTTGTTTAAATAGTAATTATGAGAAACAATTGTAAACTTGATTACACGAAATATGGTTAAGTTTTCAAAATGATACCGAGGTTTAAATTTTTTCTTTGATATATTCATTCTTCATCCACAATCTGACCATCAACAACACTCTTAAAAAGGCTCATAAACGAGATATCCAAATCTGGATGGATCACTTTGATTTTCTGCACAGCTCCATGGAAATCGTCCACAAAGGATCAGGATATTTCATTCTTAGCTACTTCCAATGCATTCTCCAAAGTGTTTATTTTATTGTGCATCGTGGCTTCAGTGTTCTTCCAAGTTTGGTTGGCGGCCTAATGTTCATCCTGATGGCGAGCATAATCTTCAAGTTCTTTGTAGCTTACTAAGAGCATCGTCGCGGTCATGAACTAAGGTTGTTAATCGTTGTTCTTCCAGTTGAGAATTCGTGGTACGAACACTCTCTACTTTGTTGCTTAGCTCGTCTATTTTTCTTTGTCTTGTTTCAACAGCCGGTAGGCCATGTGGTCAAAGGCGTTTAGCAGCTCGGTCTAGGAAGAGACGTTCATCTCAAAGGAGGGGTTAGCCTCATTATGTGAAGCTCGGGCTCTTGATGATCCTTGTTGGTGAGAGAAATGATCATCTAGGTCGAATGCGCCTTCTGGAGGGCGACCCTCAACATTACGCTTCTTTCGTACCGGTAAGTTGGTGGTGTGCTCAGAATCACCAACAGTTGGTTTGGTGCTAGGTTTTAAGGAAGCCTCCCTCAGTCGGCGAGCCATTTCAGCTTTAGTAAGAAGCATGGCGTTATCTGAAAAGGAAAGTATTAATGAGACACCAATAAACAATTAGAGGAATAAGGAGAACCAATAGAAGTGTGTACCGATATAGACTTTTAGGTCATGTAGTTGGAACTCGAGCTTTAAAAGTATGGAAGTTTCAAAGACAATCCCTAAGTCGTCAAGTTTTTTGCAGTCATTAAATTCATTACTCTCAAGGTTGTCAGGAGAAAGAGATTGCTGACTCTGAGGATTGGATGTGCAGTAAAGGGGAAACCCTTCAAAGAAATCTGGATTGCGATCGGCCTTTTGGATTTTTATGAACTTGCCTTTAAAAGATTTATAGTATGGCCCGATCTTTCGCTCCGCTAATAAAAGCCCAGGAAGTTCATTTGGAAGTTTTATATTCAAAGAAGTAGAAGAACATATTTTCACTCGGAACAAAGTTAAGCTGACAACACAGGATATAGAAGGCTCGCACAAAAGCCTAGCTATTTGGATGAAGTTGTGAGTGAGCCACATTCATGGCACTAAGAACCTCTTTTTCGAAGGGAGTCAAAGGCTAGCGGAAACCGAGTTTGGTAAACAACATTTCATAGAAAAAGCATAAGGGTGACTCGCCTAAACAACAACTACTACAAATGGGTTTTGTAGGTTTGCAAGGAACAACAAGATCTTTGTCGGAGCGAATATGACTCATCGATTGAGCATGGCGAAGTTTTCTAATGCGTTTAAAGGAAGAAAATACATAAACCTCACGTAAAACATCAAGTTTTGCCCAGGGATAAAGAGCACTGTAATCCACGAGCAAGAAACTACAGGATAGAGGGACGAGGAATGAACATCGTATAAGAAGGGAAGGATAACCACAAACCCTATATCAATGATAAATCTGAAATGCAGTGTTGATGCAAGCAGTGGAACGACTGGAAGTGAGTTAAGCATGAACGGGAAAGCACGCAGGAGGATGAATGTCAAGATAACACAAGTAATAGAAGAAAATCAATTGCGTACCTGGAGAGTGGAAGTGGGTGTAAAGAGTGGCAAAGTGATAACGCGAAGGCAATGAGGTGTACGGGAAGAGACACGATGGAAGTAGTAAAGGGATGCAGAATTGAAAAGGCGTGAGAAAGGGATTTACATTAATTCATTAAAGTGTGGCCCAACATGGGGAGACACGTGGGTGCATGGAAGAAGAAAAAGTGGGTGATGAGATGTGGTGCAGCACGTGGACGCAAAGAAGGAGAAAAGATGGGTGATGAGACGTGGTGCAGAGCATTAAATGAAGAGTGATAGTATCATGATGCAGAGCATTAAATGAAGAATGTTAGTATCGATAAAGTGGACGATATTGGATTTTGAAAGACAATTAATTAGAGCCTCGGTATCCTACGTTGGAGCCTTGGGGGCACGTAAGGATATTTGCCTAGTCCAATCTCGAGAAAGGATAGGTCACCCTCAGACCCTTATCTCAATAAAGCTTCATTGGCTTCGCTTGAGGCTGAGGGGCATGTAAGGATATGGGTCTGACCCGATCCTGGGTGTATCAAGATCGGTTGTCGATCGTGATAGTAGGCGGACATAATGGCACGAGGCAGGATTCAGAGTAATTAGCCTTAAATACTCAGTTAAGACACAATCATAACCGTAAGATGGAGGTTAGGAATACACCCATATATATATATATATACATTATGTAATATGTTGCCGGAAAGAGGATCTCATACATTGAATACTCATCGGTGAAAGGGTGTTCCTATCCTTAACCACTTTTGATGTTCTAGGTAGAGGTTCGTCTATACTTTTGTTTAGAACAAATACCTTTGAAAGTTTAGTTTGTACATTGAAAAACTTCAAAATGCAAAGGCCATTTATATCATTATGCATAGATTTATAAGTATTTTGGATTATGCAATCCTCTTTCTCGTTGTCACACTCTTATCTATATGTTGTGTCATGAATGGACTCAAGGATTAAAACTTTCTAGATTACATAATCTTAAAGGTTTTATTTTAAAAAATTGATTTCCAAGTTCTTAAATTTGAGAACTTTTTTCATGCAAAAAAAAATGACTAATAGATTGTATAATCTAAAAAAAAAAAAAACTTTTTGGGATTACACAATTTAGAATTCAAAAGAATTTCTAGATTTCACAATTCATAATAAAAAAAGTTTCCACTTTACGAAATCAGAAAGTCAATTGTACAATCTAAAAGCTCTTTTTTTTTTCACGCAAAAATATTTCTAGATTCAAAAGTCAGTTTTAAATAAACTAGAAGAGCAAAGTGGAGATTTTAATATTTGTGGAAGTGCAAAAGGAAATTATGGACGTGCAAAAATAAATTGCCAAGAAACAGCACATACGGTAAAGCAGATTGGGTTCAGGCCCAAACCATTTCTCTCACTCTCTCTTTCTCTCTCTATATATATATATTATAAAAGATTTGAGCATAATTCTTAATAATTAATTTTAATCAACAATGATAAACATATTTATTTCTTTTTAAGGTAAACAAATATTTCGATGTGATCTAAAAATAGGGTTTATTGGATTCAAAAATGCATCTCTTGCAACCCAAAAGTAAGCAACAGGATATATATGGTTCCATTAAAGATTTTATTATTATTTGATGATATAATTTTTTTGATTTTTAAACAATGTCGATTATTTGTTATAATATTATACTACTACATTAATAATGACACTACAAGAAAATCATGAAATAGAAACCAATTTGTAGAAACCAAAATAATTAGTTGCAATAGTAACTAAATTAGAGACCATTTTAGAAACTAAAAAGAAATTTGGTTTCTAAATTAGTTTCTATTATTGTTAAATAGTTTCTAAATTGGTATCTAATTAGCATCCAAGGTTTTTGCTACCAAATTTAGAAACTAAATAATTGGTAGTTAATGTTGAAGCTGGAGGAAGCTTCTTCCCTACCAAGGCTTGATATGTGTTTGATGAAGAAAATGACTTGAGTGCTTTGAAGATTGTAATAGGTTTTTAGATTCATTTGTAATTAGGCTTGTAATTGTGTATGATTGATTGCCTTTTGCTGTATAACCTATCCTAGATGCCTAACCAAGTCTAGATCAAGCACATGATGTGGTTAAATGGTTTTTGAAAAGCTTTTTAAAATGATTTTAAAAGTTTTAAATCAGTACACAAATAAATATGTTTTATGGAGAAAGAATCTGTTTATTTCTTCTCTGTTAAAAGGCTTTTCTAAAATTTTGTTAGGGCACCACAGGCAAAGCTTAGGTCGTTATTTCAGTTAAAGCTGAGCTGGCCTATTTGCTCTCATTTAATCTGTTTCACTGTGAAAGAATCGGTTTGCCATTTTGGTCAGTTAAAAGGTTTTTCACAAGTTAGTTAGGGCACCAAAGGTACAACTCAGACAGTTATTTCAGTTAGCTGAGTTGGCAGTTTTCACAAAAATAAATCTGTTAAGTTCAAAAATGAATCTGTTGTTTTCATAACTGTTTTTCAACTGTTTTATTAAAACAAGTTAGAAACTGTTTTTCTATATAAAGAAAAGTGTCTCTCACATGAAAGTGTGCTGTGCAATTACGTTTTTGACAGAGATCAAACAATTTCCATGTGAGAAGAAGGATTGAAAGATTTTTGAAAGGTTTTCCAAAGAGATTTTCAAGTGTGCTGGTTCTAGGAAACCTTTGATCTTGGTGAAGGTGCTGGTGCAGTTCTGCAGCAAATTGAACTACTGGTTTTGAGTTCTTGCATCTTCTTTTCAGGTGTAATCTTTCCTTTATTCTGGTTTGTAAAGGTGTAAGTGTTAGTCACTCCTTGATAGGGTTTCTTGGAGTGCAAGGTGTGCTGAAATAGGGTTTTTAGCATTGAATGTGTTGTTCTTGTAGTGTTCAAGAACTGGTGTGTTTGTAAGTAATTGGTACTGTTTTTAGTGGAATCCACCTTGGGGTAAGGTGAGACTGGATGTAGCTCTGTATGAGTGAACCAGTATAAAAACTTGTGTGCCTTTTCTTCTCATCCCTGCACTCATTTCTGGTTCTGCTTATTTCTGTCAAGAACTAAATCTGTTCTTTTGAAATTGAATCTGTTAATTCTGGGTTTAATAAAAACTATTCTTCCTGATCTGTTAAAGCTCTCTAATCACAATCAAGACAGTTGTATATGCTGTTTTAATTGATCTGAAAACAAATTGTCTATTCATTAAAACCTGAGAAAGATTCATTCTCATTAAAACCTTGTGTTGAATGAAGTTGATTGATTTCTTGGCATAGCTATATTCTTCATACTCATAAAATCAAATTAATCTGATTCTGTTATAGCTCTCTGCTGATTACAATTTTAATTTGAACAAAGTCAAATTGTGCTAGACTGCTCTGAAGAATCAATTTGTTTCATGTAAAATCAATCTGTTCTTTTTGTCTCTGGTATACTGAAAATTGTGTGTTCTTGCGAAAATTTTATAAGCTCAATTCACCCCTCCCCTCTTGAGCTTAGACACTAATAGACCCAACAGTTAAAACCCTAGTTGCTAATTAGATACCAATTTAGAAACTATTTAACAATAATAGAAAATAATAGAAACTAATTTAGAAATCAATTTTTTTTAGTTTCTAAAATAGTCTCTATTTTAGTTCCTATTGTAACTAATTATTTTGGTCTCTAAAAATTGGTTTCTATTTCATGATTTTCTTGTAGTGTGATGAAACTGTTTTATTTCTGAAATTGATAATAGTTGACATTATTAAAACACACGCCAAACAAATTATACACATATTATTCTATAGTTAACTTCTAATGTTAGTCCATTATATTTTTCTAAGACTGATTTTTTATCATTCAGAAATATTTTAACATTTACATTTGATTTTAATTGAGGGGTTAATCCACACCATTATACAAAGGCTATACTTTTTTTTTATTAATTGTCTTTGGTTTCTATTTTACCAGACCAAATTTATACCTTTGAAACAGTTTTAAAAATGGTATAGTTAAATATTTTCCAGTTAAACTTAAAATAAGTATTTTTTTTAAAAAAAAACCTATTTAATAAAATTTACTTATTAAAATAAGTTAAAATTTACTTACTTTTAAAATAAACAAATTAGACAAACAAACAAAATGTTTTTTTTATTAAAAATATATTTTGTTTTTAAATAAGCACAAACAAACTGACCCACTATTTTAACAATAAAATTTTATTATTTTGGTGAACATAACAATATAAAGGATGAATATTTTTTTCAAGAATAGTTGTTATGGAGAGAAAGAAAGAAGGATATTAAATTAGGTATTACTTCAAACAAAAAGGAAAAGAAAAAAAGAAATCTAACATGTTCTAATTAACATGCAAAGTATTAGGATTGAAGGGAAAAAGTTTGGTCTCATACATAATTAAAGACAAAGACCAACAAAAGGCGTTTCTTGACTTTAAAAAAGAAGAAGGAGAAAAAAGACAGATCATTGACGAGTAGAAAACTAATTAACAAAAACAAGCTCTTTAACTAATCAAGAAATTAAATATAAACCTTCTTTTTTTACAGAAAACTATTAATAATGTGTTTTTGTTAAGATGTTTCTACATTTTTTTTATTTTTTAATAATTTCTTAGTCCTTAATTATTCAAGTGATGTCATTAATATATTCATTAAGAGTATACTACTAAAACTTAGCATATATATGTGACCGTTATAGTGAAAGACCTTTTATATTAACTTTCATTAAAGCTTTTGAAAAGATATGATTCAAAGATAACAAAATTCATGGAAGAATATAAATAGTATTTAGTGAGCATAATATGGGTTTCAAAAGTCATTAAAATAATGCATTTTTAATATAATTAAAAAATGCAAATATATATATATATATAATAAAAAATTATAAAAAAAACCAAGAAGCATGCAAAGTTGGCAAGAAAAAAAAATAAATGAAAATATTTAAAAAAGAAAAGGTTGGAGAGAAAGCCATGTGGAAGATGTTTGATTAATATAAACATTGATTTTGATATAATTATATATAACGATAGAGATTGATTGGTCCATATGAGGTTTACGTGTGTTAGATGTGATCTTCAATCAGCTTATCAACATTGTTCAAAATAATTGAATAGCTAAGAAAGATAAGTACAAATTTTAAAGCTCTCTCTTTCAAACAATCTTAATACAACATTGTACAACTACCACCACGACTTTAACATAGCTGCATTATTTATACTAGGCTAATTTTAACAAGAATTCTAAGAGTATTGGCTAAGAAAAATATCTTTTTTAATTTTTAAATAGTTTTATGAAAATTATTAAATAAAAATTAATTCTAAAAATAAAAAATAATTAATTATTATATACACTAGTTAAATATTATTTTATAAACTAAAAATTATTGGTATCTAAATTTTTTTCATATTAATAAAAATTTATAAATTAGTATTTAATATTAATTACTAAAATTTTAAGTATTAATTATTTAAAATTTTAAATTAGTCATACAAATTAGTTTTTAATTATAAATTGATAATTAATTTAAAATAATTAGTATTTAAAATTTTGATAGTTAATATCAAATATTAATTTAAAAATTAGTTTATAATTTTTTATTAATAATAAAAATGATTTTAGATATCAATAATTTTTTAGTTTATAAAATAATATCTAATTAATTATTTTTTATTTTTAAAATTAATTGTTATTCAATATTTTGTTTACTGATTTTTAATAACTTTTTTATTTTATTTTAACACCGATTAATAAGATCAATTAACCTGATATGTAAGTTTTTATATGATAAATGGTAGGAGTAATATCCTTTAACACACTCTTTTGGATATATATTTTTTTCATGAAAGACGCATTTTTGTTGTTGGTTGAAATATGTTGAAAATGAAAAAAAAAATTAAGACTGAGTTTCTATTTAATAACTCTGTCATAATTTTACAATTTTTAATAAAATGAAAACGTGTTAAAAGAAAAGTGTGTTAGATGTGTAAACATGCCATGTTCAAATGTAATAATATGATTGGTTTTGAAAAGGTAATTGAACTTGTAATTAATTTGTTGGTAATTGTGATCATTATTCATCATGCAACCTACAAAGGTAGGACAATGATAGAACATGTGGCCTTCAATGAGGTTGCAATATGGAGAAAATGAGAGTTTGTTTGGATAAGTAACAAAAATAAATAAAGAGGTTTTAAAAAGGAAAAGAAAAGTGTTATAGAAAGACAATGAGGGTGGTTTGATTCAGGCCAGAGAATGAAGATAAGATCCAAATTCAATTAAAACAAAGTTTGACAGTGATGAGTAGATAATTAAGGAGCATTTTAATGTGTATAATAGTAGATACATATATTTATTTATTTTGTAAAAATATAAAAATATTTTTAATATAAATTATATTTTGGATTTTTAACGAGGAAAGGGGTTCTATAAACATTCTGATTTATGACTGGGTATGTTTGTTCGTTTGCGTTTGTATTTTAAAACGTAAATAAACACATTAATATGTAGTTATATAAAAATTATGTCAAAATAAATCACATTTTATTATACTAGAAAACTCATTATTTGATAAAATAATAAAATAATTAGTAATATAATACAATTTGCACTCTAAATATATAAAAACTTATTTTTTATTTTCAGCCACATTCATAATGTTAGAGATTGGATGAGTTCAGCTGATTCTACTCCACATAATGATTTCCTGCACAACAAATAAACCTTTCCCAGTTCTTTCAAGCCTTTTGTTTTACTCCACCAAAAGAAGACTAACAAAACAAAAAATGGAGGAGTTGACAAAAAAATCATTTACATCACTGCATAGTTACAGACAAAATAGAAAAAAAAAAACCCTTAAGAACCAATTCCTCTCAACTTATCACCTAATAGGCCATGAGATTAAAGGCACCCCTTCCCCAACCCAAACCAGTGAACATAACACAATTAACCTAAGGTTAAGTCCAAACCCTATTCCATAAACTGCAATTTACTTTTTTTTTTATATTTTTTAAAAAGCTAAATGGATCAAATACACAAAAAAAAATAAGGAAATCTATTGATATTGATTTTACTTTTGTAGTAATATAGGACAATGTCTTTAACCGAGCTAGAGAGAATATCTCATCTAGATTTACTAATGCATAAACACTATATTATTTTTTTTGTCTTCAAATCTCCCAAACAACCGTGATCCACATATAATTCCAGACGGTGTCAGACTATGTTTTATAGGTATAGACAACCTAACTAACTTAAACCACTGAAAATGCAAGTTTGGGTAACCATGTTGTACAACTAACTCATTTATCCATTTATAACACTTATTCCAAACAAACCAGACTATCCTCTACATGAAAAACAAATATGGAGTATCTTCCTTTACCTCACCACACGTAACACATATTGCACTATCTACAATTATACTCATTCTCACTAAATTGACTTTAGTTGCTATAATATTATGCAATACTCTCCATGCCCGAAGTTGTGTTGATGGGAGGGCTTTGACCTTCCCAAATGATTCAGAAAGATTTTTCTCATCCCCATTTGTCCAATTAGATAACCTATTATAACTCGCATTAACTTTATAGTACATTATGTGTTCTCCCTTCCACTACCATTCATCTTTTTCTTCCATTATTCCCACATATTTCATTAAATTCCTCCCATCTCCATACTTTCATTCTAAAATTTATTTCCAAAATCCAATATTTTCTATCCCTAGCCTCCAATTCCATTTCGCTAATAAGGCAATATTAAAGACTATAAAATCAATAATCTCTAGTCCTCCATCACTCTTTGATTTGCATATTCTCTCCCAAACAATCCATACTATTTTCTTTTCCTCCTCTAACTCGAAAAAAGACGTCTTTATACTCTTAATCTCATTATGAACATATTTAAGCATTTTGAAAAAGAACATAAAAAAGGAGGTATAGAAGATAACTGATTTCAAAAGACATATATGTGAATGACATTTTCATAATTTCAAAATTTAAGATTCACGCATATCTTTAAATATTAGTCCCTTCTATTCCTATCCCCTCCGATCTTATTATGACATTATCTGTTTTAATTTATAATTTTTGTTATCATTCTAGGTTTTTTTTATTTTTTTATTTTTTTATTTAGGATGTCTTTGGGTTTAATTAAACTTTATTTATGCTAATAAAAGAAATTCAATTGGTGACTTATCTTTCTTGATTGCTTATAATTGGAATTTCAATTTTCAAATCTTGACTTGGGTTAAAAGGCATAATGTGTTTCTAGGTGTTCAAGAATTCAAGATTGATCTTGTGAGAAGCCTCATCTTCTTTTAAAGTAAACTTGGCTGGTATTGTATTTCCTACAACAGATTTGAAGTAGTAAAACTCTAAGAATACTATGTGAATCCTATCAACTAAATTAGAAAAACTATATTAATAGAGAACACAAATATTACTACAAGAAAATAATGAAATAGAACCAATTTTTAGATACCAAAATAATTAGTTGTAATAGTAACTACATTAGAGACCATTTTAGAAACTAACAAAAAAATTAGTTTCTAAATTAGTTTCTATTATTATTAAATAGTTTCTAAATTGGTATCTAATTAGTAACTAAGGTTTTAGTTATCAATTATTTAGTTTCTAAATTTGGTCTCTAAAACCTTGGTTGCTAATTAGATACTAATTTAGAAACTATTTAACAATAATAGAAACTAATTTAGAAACCAATTTTTTTTAAATGGTCTCTAATTTAGTTACTATTGTAACTAATTATTTTGGTCACTAAAAATTGATTTCTATTTCATTATTTTCTTGTAATGTATTATTGATTATCTAAAATTGAAAAATAATGAATTATTATTTAAGAGATATCAATAAGCAATTCAATAACACTACAACAACTATCTACTAACACTATTACAAGATCATTAAATAAAATCTAATTTTAAAAACAAAAATCTAATTAATTACTATATTAACTAAATTAGATATTATTCTAGAGACTAAAAAATTATTAATATCTAAAATAAATTTTATTATTGATAAATAATTTCTAAATTGATATCTAATTAGTTACCCATATTTTAGCTACTACTTATTTTTTAGATTATAAAGTTGATAGCTAATTAGATACCAAATTGAAAAATATTTATCAAGAAAACAAACTAACTTAGATATCAATAATTTTTTTTAGTTTCTAAAATAATATCTAATTTAGTTAATATAACAACTAACTATTTTTTATTTAATGATTTTTTTTAATGTAATAAAAGACTTAATTAATAACTGAAAATTAAAAACTAAAATGAATTATCCTTTACAACTTTTTATATATATATATATATATATATATATATATATATATATATATATACGTGGATGGTTAAGATATTACAATAAAGGTTTATTAATTTGATAGTAGATTAATACAGTTGTACCTAACACCTTTGCATCAGTTTGAAAATGAAGTGCGGGAGGAACACTCCAACTATAAAGAAGTTTTGACGCATTATGAACTTTTATTTTTAACACAAAAATCTAAATTAGAGAGCGTTTTAATTATGATTTCAATATATAAGTAAATATTTCGTTAATAGATGCAAAATTTATAAATATGCGTGTTATATGTTGAACTTAGAATTTTGTTAAATAAATATGATTTGAAAATGATGAAATTCTTTTATTAATTTTGTATATAGAATATGTTTAAATCGTTAGATACCCACTAAACAAATGAATGACATATGTTAATATTATATTGAATATATAGAGCAACCACTATTTTAATTAAATTTATATACTGCGTACTACGCAACAACTTTTTCGTTTTTAAGAAAATTGAAACATACTTAATTTATTTATAATGTAAAATTCTTAATAAAAGTCCCTGAGATAGTAAAAACTTACTATCATATAAAAAAAAATATGGAATGCAACATAACCTAATGAAAAGGTTAAGAAAAATGCATTTTATAAAAGAGTGATTATAATTTCTTTTCTTGGTGTAGTATGGGGTATAGACACGGCTTGCTACCGGTTAGACAATTGAAATTTATCTTTTAGTTGATTTTTTTTCTATGTTACTGTATTCGAGTTTTAATTTTTGGTTGGGAGTGAACCTGCAAAAAGTTATAAGCTCAAGTGAGTATTCGGGATTTAAGTGTGGTTAATGTAGTAATAAAAGCGTACTTTACTCTTGTATAACATGCTTATTTATATGATTTATAATGGGCTCTATTGATGTACCATATCTAATGTGTATCATAATAAAAATAGAATTATCTGATTTCACTAGTGCAAAAAGATCCATTTACAACAATACATTCACAACACTTTTACTGTCAAATGTTATCCATCAAAACGCTTTCAAAATTAAAGCGAGTCTAAAACAACAACTATGAGTTACAGCGTTGTTTTAGACCTAAGCGCTTGGTCTAAAACAACGACTTTTACTATAGCCACCGTTTTAGACTAAATGTAACACGACGGCTATCTTCTTTGCTTGAAGAGAATAGACTACGGAAAAAATAACAATCATACAACTGTCATTTTAAGACTAAAATGACCGTTATTTTTCATTTTTTCTGGCTTAGTGTTTGTCGTATATATCTTATTTTATCTTGATGTGTTTATGGCCGGTCGGAAAACCTCCGATATTGAGTGTCATTGACTCGTCCGATCTCAACTGAAACACTTGGAATACTTAGATAATGATAAATTGTTTAAAAAAATATACTATTTCCCGCGTTAAAATGTTACAACTTCGTTTTAAAGCAAATGAACCTGTTCAGGCCAACTTTTTTCTTTTCTTTTTATGAACCTCATCAAGATTGAAAATTAATTATACTTTCTTCTTATATATATAACTTGAAATATTTTACTTGACAACGTTACCATACATGGAATAAATTTGCTAGTGATTATATTATTATTATTATTATTATTATTATTATTATTATTATTATTATTATTATGATGACGACGACGACGAATAATACATGCAGAGAATAAGACTAGTAAGTAGCCTAGAAGAAAAAGAGAAGACTACAGAGTACGAAATGAATAAATGAAAACTATAGAAAAGGAACCAAATCCGTTTGCATTTACAACTTTGATTTACGACATAAATCAATTATTTGGTGCCTTTTGGTTTGTTGTGTTTTGTTCAAAGAATTAGGTAGTGGCTAATGAATGCTCCAATCAGTTTATAATCGGATGATAAAGATGACAAAAAAATGATATACGGATAATTAGTAATTTCTTTAGTAATTTTTAAAAAAATTAAAATTAAATTATCAATTTATTTGGAATTTATAAAATATTATTAAAAAAAATTTACATGATTGAACTATCACTTATTTCATGGATTGACAATGAACTAGAACTTTTCACATGTTGAATAAAAAATGCTTATTTTATATAATTGAAATTTATAATATATATATATATATTTAAATATTTAATTTTTTTATAATTAAAATATGTAGAAAATTTCAATTGTGCTTTTATCAATGATAAAAATTATAATTACTAAAAATTCATTTTAAAAAAATATTAAAATTTAACTTAAATTTAAAGATATTAAAAAAAATAAATTAATATATCATAGTAGTAATTTATCATGATTTGGAAGATGCATATTAAACATGTCTCATCATAGACTAATATTCATTCCACTAGTGATACACAAACTTTATTTTACTTCTCATCCTACTATTATGTCTTAATCTATATGATTTAAATTAGTGTTCATCTTATATTATTCCTCACCATACATTCATCAAGGGTTACAAATTTTCTCTCATTTAAATCAAGTATCTGTGTGTGATCATGTAAATAAAATGTTTTCTTTGTGTGAAGGAGGAAGATTGTTGAAGAGACATGTGTTTGATGGTATATGAATAAATGGTGATAAGGATATGGGATAACAATGATAGTGTTGACAAGGCAAACAAAATATCCAATTATTTTTTAAGAAAATAAGGTAATGTGGAAAGTTTTGAAAACAAATTACCAAATTAAATATGTTTGCCATAAATAATTTTAATGATTTTACTTAGAGGAAACTCTTACGGGGTTGTTTTATTTTTCTGGTTCTACTCATCAAATAGTTGGTCTCGGGGTTTGATACATGTAGAATGTTGACACCATTGGAGCAACTTTGTTTTTTTGGTCTTGGTGTGATACACGTCAAAATTTCATATAATTGAAGAAAAAGTTTTAAGTTTCAAGAACTGATATCCAAGTACATAATTCTAATTCTTCAATTTTTATCATTGTGGTATGTTTTAAATTTAGAATAATCATTCTTTTCCTTTATAAAATTTGCCTGTCTGCTGTGGGTGCATATTAAAAAGTCAAAAAAGAATAAAGAAGGTGTCGGGGTTAATTTTGTGATTTAAATTTCCTCATTACTTCTTCTCAAAGTAAAAAGCCAAAAAGAAAACCATACGTCTCATCTGTGTTCCTTTATTTATTTCCTCTAACATTTGTTAAACTTTGGTTTAGAATGTCTCTTGAGGAAAAGCTATTGTTGTCAAATTCATTTTTGTTTTTCAGCTTGCTAACCATGCAAGTTCAGTACAGCATCTAGCATCTCGTTGCTTTCAGTGTATCTATCCCACACTTCACTCTACTTGTTAACTAAATATATCAAAACACAGCAAAATTTCAAGCTAACACAGGATCCCCCGAGGGAGCAATGAGGTGCCTCTTATAAAAGCTCTGGTTTGCATCCACAAGACAAGAACAGCAATATTTTGTCGGCCGGAAAACATGTTTAAGTCACGGGGCAAGAAAAACAATACTAAAGCTGTATTCAAACTGCAATTTCAGGCAACTCAGGTAAAATGAAGACAAATAAATATTTATCCGTTAAATACTAAATGGGGTTTGTGCTAGTAGTTACAAAATTACAATTGAAACATATTGCCAAAAAGTTTGAAATTAGTACAACATCACATTGTAGATTCAGGTGAGTTTGATAACACTTGCATATTGTTGGGAATTTAATGCCAATGTATAATTTTATCAGGTGCCAAAGATGAAAAAGCCTGCACTGAAGGTAGCTTTGGTGCCAGATAATGTTGGGAAGCCTACGGTGAAACTAGAGAAAGTTGCTGCCCAGGATGGAACCTGTTCATGGGAGAATCCGATTTTTGAATCAGTAAAATTCGTCAGGGACGCAAAATCAGGAAAACTTCAAGAGAAAATCTACCATTTTCTTGTTTCAACCGTAAGCAGTAGATTTAATTGCATACTATCCTTTACCTGACTAAGATGTTGACTGGAAAGTCTAATCATTTTAGGTTCTTGCAGGGATCTTCAAAATCTGGCTTTCTTGGAGAATCCTCAATTGACTTTGCCGATTTTGCTGCAGAAACTGAGCCACTGACTGTGTCCCTACCTCTGAAGTTTGCCAATTCAGGCGCAATCCTACATGTTGGTACCTTCTATTTCCCTCCCCACCTGGTTTCTTATGTCCCTCATATCATGCACATTATTACTACACATCTTTAAAAATCTCATCTTCATCAACCTTTTTTTTTCATTCTTATTCCATATTATTTAATACCATTGACATTACAAAGCACCAAAATTATTCCTCAAATAACACATGTTGAGACAGGTGACAATTCAGATTGTGGAAGGGGTACAAAGAGATCAAAGGTGAAGATGAACCTTGCAGCCAGTTAATTTATCTCTATAAATTTCCTTTCGTTTCAGGATTTCATTCCTCTCCTTGTTAACTTCCCTGATGCAGTACATTCAGAAATGGGGAAGACAATGGAAATGGAAGCTCAAGACACCTACTGAGCATTTGCAGTGCGGATGAAAATTCTCGTAATGTTTATGAAGTAAGGTTCTACATGATACTGTGAGTTTATACAGCTAGCAATTTTTATTGTACAAAGTTGAAAATTTCCTAAACAGAACAGAGGATAAATTAAGAAAATAAATAATCTATATTATAAAATTTCAGAAATTATTAATATTTTAAGGGATGGAACCCTGACTTTTAAAGCATCTAATGGTGTCACCCGTATGGTAACTCTATGGCAGGATTTTCCCCAGCTATTACCACCCTTGAGGCAAAATTCAATGCCGTCCAAAGGAACTATCGAGGCCATTGCAATAAGAGCTCAAATACATAGGGGATCACTGGGTTCAGCGTCAGATAGGAATTTAGGCGACTCCTGGAGAAACAGCCTTGAAGATACTCGTCCTCGAGAAAGATTACAAGAGCCTTCAGATAATGTCATTGAAAACCTCAAAAGTGAAATTGTTTCTCTGAAGAGGAAAGCCGAAGAATCAGAACTAGAGTTACAATCGCTTCAGAAGCTGATAGAGAAGGAATGCAGTCGAGGACAAAGTATGTCAAGACAAATAATCAGCCTCAGAGACGAGAGAAATATCATCAAAACTAAATATGAGCAACTAATGTCGCAGCAAAACCTCATTAACGAGACCAAAAATTCAGAAGCCTTACAGACCGAGATTGAACACGCTAGGCAGCAGTTAGAAGCAATAAAAGAAGACCTTGATTATGAAAAAGAGTTTAGTTCTAATCTTAAATTGCAACTCCAGAAGACACAAAACTCAAACGCTGAACTACTTTTAGCAGTGAGAGAACTTGAAGCAATGCTGGAACATAAGAATAAGGAATTGTCGGACAATACTAAAGAGCATGATGATGCCACAGAGTTAGGTCACTTGAAGCAGAAAATTGCAGACCTGAATGGTGAAATAGACATTTATTATAAGCAACGTGAAGAGCTAAATGAGCAGATAAAAGACCTCAACTTTGAGTGTGAGTATCTGAAGAAAGAAAACCTGGATATCTCTTTGAGATTAAACCATAAAGACGCCCAACAAATTGCGTTACAAAATAAATATTCAGCTTCTTTGGCAATCATAAAAGAATTTGAATCTCAAGTACAGAGATTAGAAGAAAAGATAGGGAAGCAGGTGGATGATTTTTCAGTGTCTTTGATTTACATCAATGAACTTGAAAATCAAGTCAGTGATTTGACGAGAGAAATGAAAATAAAAGAAGAGGAATATCGAAGTCTTTCAGTTGAAATGACATTGAAAGTAGAAAAAAACGAAAAGAAGGTCATTGAAGCTTATGCAGAATGTGATGAATTGCAGAAGAAGAACAAACTCGTGGAAGAAATTATCCAGAAATGCAATCAAGAGCTAAGGCTTATTACAAATCAGAATGAATTGAAATGTCAACAGCTCTTGAACCAAATAGATTCAAAAGAAAAGAAAGTGGAAATGATGTCTAAAGAACTAGAGATTAAGTCCAAACAACTTGAAGATGTCCAAAGGCACAGGGATGAAAAGGACAAGGCATTAAGAAAGCAAATTCAATTGCTCAGAACTGAAATTAGAAAGCTGATGCCAGAAGAGCATGTATTGTCTAAAGTTGATCCAACAGAGCTGATGACTATGATGTTAATGCTAGAGAACAGTGACGAGGAGATAAGGTTTGACACCCTAATGTCAGCAGTAGAAATCTTGAAGACCGAGCACAATGAATTAAAACATAACTTGCATGTGGAACAAGCAGAGAAAGAAAATATGAAGGAAAAAATATCTCAATTAGAAGGAGAGCTGAAGAAGAAGGTAGAAGAACTAAGTGCTGTAGAAAAGAGGCTCAAAAATAGCAAAGGACCAGCAACAGCCAAAAGTATGCATTTTGCTTCATGGAACTACGAGAGTGCTGCATCTTGTTCAACCACTAAGGAGCACAATAGGAAGTCAAGATCGGAAATGCAGATGGTAATTTTCGAGCTCCTTTGCTAAAATTGTAATCAAGAAAATTAGTGTCACTGTCATATATTAGGTCAGGTTGCAAGTTATCACCACAAGCACCCCCTTACGAGTACTCTACACAGTACAGAAAATTGAGTAATCTAGTAAGGACTTAGGATACAAGCAGATTGGCAATATATTCTGAAATTATGCTATATTTATAATTTGGAACAAACCAACGAATCATCATTTTCAGGGCATGTTATAAAATTTTAATACTGCCAAGCAAACATTTGACACGAACACGACAGATGCTGAAAAAATTTGTCTGAGAAACAAATTATAATCAGTTTGGTCATACATACTTAATGCTTTGAGGATGATAATGTCCTTTTTCAGTTCTTGTTAATAACCGTAGAAAGCATGATCAACAAGTTGAAGATTTCTAGGGGTGTTGGACTCATTATGGGACACCACAACACAAGTAGTTAAGTCATAGGGCAGTTTTTTTTAGCTGATTGATGATCAATGCACCTGGATAAAAATTCTGTGCTATCTGCCAATTGATAATTGGCAAAGTTTACTGCAATACAATTTGTGTAGTACATTTTGCACGCAATGGAGTTGGCAAAATGAGTAGGGATCATTATCAGTCTTTTTTTCTCTTTTTTGTATTATGAAGACAATTTTGTCGCCTGGTTAAGTAGGTAATAAAATTTCACTGTTCTGTATTGTTCCTTGATCTTTTTTCTGTATAATACATGAACTATTTTGAATAACAACAAATTACAAATTTTTGGATGCGATCCTATCCCTTAAACTTTAGCAAATCAAACAAATCTTAAAAGGTAAAACTCTTATAAAAGAAATGTCCAATTAGCCATAAGTTTGGTCCTACACTGAGTCATCTTTCCCTTTCCTATTCATGTGCTTGCATCTAATATGTAACAAAAAAGAAGAGGAAAGAAAGAGAACATGTAATTTAAGTTTACTTTGGTTTTGATTTGGACATATTAGTAGTTAATAGTTAATGACTTGATGAACTACATTAACTTGGGATGTTGTTATATTTGTAACATGAAAGGGAATGGATGATGCAAACACCTCTGTTAGAAAGTCTGAAAAAGGAAGAACCATATGCAGTTCAGCTGAGAACAAAGTTCATCTAGCAGCACACAGAAGGTAAAAGACAAATTCTTGTTCTGCCATCTGAATCCGTAGATCCCTTGAGTTACACCCATTAACCTTCTTATCATTTATTAACAATGTAACAGAAAAGTAGTGCTTCAGGCTCAGATATCAAATTTATAGTACAGTCATCTAATGAAGTTATTTTTATTCCTCTTTTACCCTGACAGTGAAGTGAAAACTTGCTTGGAAAATGAGGCTATTGTCTTCAATTATGATGATGATTGTCCTACAAAAGAATTGTTGGATGAAGTGGCAGTACTAAAGGAAAGTAACAAATATATGGGAACTCAGCTAAAAGAAATGGAAGAAAGATATTCTGAGATTAGTCTTAAGTTCGCAGAGGTGGAGGGAGAAAGACAACAGCTTGTTATGGCCCTACGGAATCTGAGGAATGGTAAGAACTAGAATTCTTTACATGCGTTATTGCTCACTCATGAATTACACGAGTTACGAAACAGACAGGACATCATGATCGTATTCGTGGAATTCATATCGAGCTTAACCCGTGTTTTTCACTTCAGTAGAATCAACATTTAAACCTCCAATTTAAATTTGTTGACCTGTCTGCTTAGTTCGATATTTCTGGTCGATTGATTCATTGAATTGACAAAGGTAGCTATGGGTGGGGGCATCAGACAGGCTATCTAGAAAATGGTTATCATCTATTTGAACAATTTTGGGTTACATGTATTGTAAACATTATAGCCGATAAATAAGGCTTGTGATTCTCAGATGAAACACATTTTATTGAAAATGTTAAAGATCAAGAGCAAAACGGCTACTGAATCTAGAATAACTATCATCTAGATGAGGTACTTGTGCTTTTTAAAAGTTGTTGGCTATTTTTTTAAGCTCCGATGTTAATATTTTTTGAATGATTGAAAAGGAAAATGTGTTGTTTTGTTCATACAAAAAATCGGGTGTACGTAATATTAACATTTCTTAAGATAATTTTGGAGTAGCAAAACAGTAGAGTTTATTTTTATAATTTTGGAAAAAATACAAAAAAAAGAGCACTAACAATATGAAATGCAATTTTTATTTTTTTAGATAGGCGTAAGACCATATGAAACTAAATGAAAATTATAACGTTAGAACTTAGAACTAAAAGTCCCTACTCGGGTTCTTAGATCGTACATCAATCATCATATGATATCCCTATTCGCTCCAAACATAGATTATCCAGTACGGTATCTAACTTCCTATTCTGATCCCGAACTCCATTTTCATCACGGGAAACCATTGGCTTCAACTTTCATCAATATTATAAGTCAGTTATTACCATAGTCCATTGAGTTATTGTAGAATAGTATAGAAGTATAGATGAAATATATGCCATTTAAAGAAAAGGATCAGAATCAGAAGTATGAGGAAATTAACCTGAGTATTGTTTGAGAATTACTTCGCAACTATGGTTTTAAAGCAAAATACCTTTCAAATGGTTAAGGCCACCGTCATATATAATATAAATTCTGCACTCTTTTCTCCAATGATGGTTATTGTGTCTGGTATGAGTTTATCTTTTTATCACTCCAGACCAGCCTTGTTTGGCCTCCACTTCCGTTCCTCCCAAAGGTCAGTGTCTGCCAACGACCGAATGTCCGTGAATAATAATAGGATAGAAGCAAAGTTGTCTTCATGTCAATCAATCTAGGAGGGACACGAAGTTGAATGGGTTTGCCAGTCTAAGTATCAATTAATTATTATAATGATCAATTTTTTATATAAGTTACTTAAATATTTAAAACACGCATTTATTTATTTCAATAGAAAATAAATTATTTTTAATGTAAATAAATTTCGCACAGTTAAGATTTCTAAGTTCTAACTATATAACTACACTAGAAGAATACAAGTTTACCTAGATAAGTAGCTAGCAGCCCACGTAAGTAAGGCGGGACCGATCAGACTATATTTGGATAAATATTTTTAGAAGAAAAATATAGAAAATAAAATAAAGTTTTTAATTAATTTAAAATTATTATTATTTTATAAATTAATTTATAAAAACTTTTTTGTATACTTTTTCTAATTTTGTATTTTATTTTATACAAAAATTCTTATTAATAAAACAGGATGACACGTAATGAAAATTTTTCATGAGTAAAATTCTCTACAAAACAAGACACATCAAGTAGTAGTTTGTTCAATGACGTATGATCATTGAGCTAAAAAATGGTGTATAACACTAAAAGCCAATAGATGAATAAGTATAAGTCTACCTGCAGTGAATAACTGAATATGAACGAAGACTATGTCACTTCTCAAAACAACCCACCAACATAAATTTACACATTTTATGCATTAACTGGCACATTGAGAACAAGACAAGATGAACAAGAATCAAGAATAAATTATATCGCATTTCTATCTCTGCTTCTTTTGGCCGTATTTTCACTTTAATTAACACTAACACACAATATAAGCGTACCTTTGTTGATCGCTTATCTTTTGGAGTCCATGAGGATGAGGGAGTAGAATATCTTCCTTTCTTGGTTGAGTTTGAAGATAGTCCAGATTGCTTCTGTCTTTTCTGTTCCGAAACATTTCCAGATCTGCTAGGTTGGTACTTAAAAAAATCAATTACAGAAGGACTCTTTCTCTTAAAAGCTTTGGACATGTTCCCAGGATACCCAAAATAAGGGCCAGAATTCTCACATAATAATGATTTTTGACGCAATTTGCTCTTTTCTTTTACTTTATTGATAAATTCAGTTGTCCAGGGTGAATTCTTTAATAGACAAGCTGACCGGCGGGCAAATGAGAGTGGAGTTTCACTCAAATGCGACATTTCTTCCTTGAATGCTGATTCTTCTAAATTTCTCATCGATGCCTGAGTTAAACCAGTGTTTCCATGTGACTTGAAATCAAGAGGAAATACATTTTCTCCAAAATCTGGTTCGGGGAATTCGTCTATTTCTCCTTGTGTATCTTTTAAGGATCTCCATATTTTCGATGAGTTGGTTTCTTGGTGACTACTATTATCAAATGACAATTTCCTTGCAATTTTATTCTTTCTCATGTGATCTTTCTCTGTTTCCGTTATCAAATTTGTGAAGTACATGGAATCAGGAATGTCAAAGCTTTTATCAAATAAGGGGCTATCTGTCAAGTCCACCACCTCACCTCTAATGTCTTCATGCAACTTCTCAGAATTACTAAGGCTGTGCCAATTCACACTTTTTCCAATAAAATCAGTATCCAGTATTTCATTTTGAGCTAACTCTTTATTTTTCAAAGATAAACCGGGTTGTCTCAGCTGCTCTAATTTTTTGGGAGCTTTGCAGTTCCCTGGTGAATAGGAGACTCCGGAACGGTTTCGCATTGTAGCCGCGATGATGTTCTGCTTTTGACCAAAAAACTCACTCATGGATAAACTTGTCTTTGCTAACTCACTGGATCTCCCAGCATTTTTTGAAACACCGAAATCAAAAGGTTTTGGCAAGGTAGAGGAATCCGGGACAGCCTCAACTACTGGATTTAGTGTCTCGATTTCAGTCAACTCATCAAAACACAGTTCATCCATCTGATGACTACTTATTGAATGTTTTCTTTTTCTTTCATTTTGAACTTGATATAAACAAGACCTATCTGAGTCCAGACCTGAAGATACCGAAGAGGAGCAATCTGTCATTATGGATTTTGAATCCTCCCGTTCCCCATATCTGCAGAAAACACTGAAAAGAGAAATACTTTCTTCTGGAACGTGATACTTTTCTAAAACATGCATCCTTTGCTCATGTGACCACGCAAGAAACTCATTAAGCATGACCCCTGAAGATAGTATAGAGTGTGCCGTTAAAGGATTTATTCCAGGGAATTCCGTAAGAAAAAACTCGGCAAGAGTTACCGAGTCAGGCATTTTAGGATACAGACCCCTTGTCGTATTGGTAGCGGTCTTAATGCAGCTTACAATAACTTCATTTGTCAATTCAGGTGAGTAAGAGAAGAATATCTGCAAATCAATTCCCAGGCTTGTTGCTGCAGCATAAAGTCCATCAGAGGATTCCATTACAGTTGATAGAAAGTTAAATTCACCTTCAAAGACCTGAAAAGAGAATATACCATATTCAAACAAGCTCAACTAACACTCAGCATCACAACAACTCTCAAATCTTAATTAATCATATTTACGTTCATGATGACCCTTTTACTACTACCTCACATCTCAATATAATCATATTCTGAAAACTAATTTTATCTGCTACCTTGTATAAGAGCTTATATCTTACAAGCATGTAATACAAAATGACGATGACTATGATTAAAGTTCCTTAATTACTCTTTCCGCCCCACAGGGGTTTATTTGAGAATGTTTTTACTCCGCGAGACATTAATCTTCCAGAGGGCCATAACGAGATTTCAAAAATGGAAAAGCCAAAGCCGAGTTCCGAGATTGACATACTTTCCGTCAAAAGGCTGTTCAAATAACTCCTAACAAAACTTCTGGAGCACCATTTGACATTGCAATATTTTATAGAAACAGTTGAAATAAATAAACAAATAAGTATCATACAAGTGTAATCAATATAAAAATTTGAAATTACCAGAAAGCAACCATGGAAGTAAAAACTAAGCAGTGTCAGGACATCTGTGGCAATATTCTCAATACATAAAGGCAAGCTTGAGGATGCTTCGGTTGTTGGAGTTGCTTTCTTCCCCAGGGTTTTACTATCATACCATGCCAAGCAAATAGCAGAACTTAGTATAATATCAGCCGGCAAATTTAAATCACGTTCAACGACTTGAATTCCTTCTTTCTCCATTGCCAGAATCACTTGGTAAGAGCTTCTTCTAGACATTATCATTTCCTTATCTACATTTTGAGTATTTACGATGATAACTGTTCCAGGGAGAGCCTCCATGTTCTTATGACCTTGCTCAATTTTCACAGCAGGAATTAGTGGCACAATATTATCTGCTTCAGGTGCAACCTTTGAAGATATTTTATCATAGCATTGCTCCACAGGACAAAAATTCAGTAGTCTCTCCACGTTCTGATTCATCATACTTTCTTTATGATTGAAAATAGGACGAGTCTCACTTTCCTAGCAGACAGTAGTTGTAAGTTGCATGAGCGAGTTCTTGGTATACCATATATGAACAAGGAATTAAGAGTAACAATCAATTGACACAGGTAATTCAGTATATCTCCAATTAAAAATAGGCGACAGAAGAAATAATTTCATTTCAACTATGATAAACGAATACCTACCATAAGCGTGATACTACTCCGTATGCTTATTTTTAAAAATAATGTGATAAATATATATTTAAAAATATATAAAAATTCTTAAAACATAATAAATACATAACCGCAATTGTGCAGATCCAAATTAAAATAACATTTCTTAAATATTTTCAAAATACAAAATTATAAATCATTATCATTATAAAAGTATTTGTACTTCACAGGTTTGGATACTACATCAATATATATCGGTGAAGCATTCAAGAATATTGGTATAGGACGGGCTCTAAATATGGATACGTGAAACAAATTAAAATATCAGGGCATTTCAACATCAGTACTACAAATGTCACACATCGTTCACCATAAACACAGATTTGAAGTTACAGTCATCTTTCATTGAAAGAAAAATTATTTTTCATTTCCATGTCTGTTCAAATAAAGTATCCCCCACTCAAGCCTTCTATTCACTCAATTTTACACAGGCACACATGCAGAGATACATAAGCAAGAACATGTAACATGCATTATATTGATACCAGCCTGTCCCTCAAATTTAGGATAAGTAATACACCAAATTAGTTTATTAAATTTCAAATTCCGGTCAATTAATTCCTAAAATTACAAAGTCCTTCAAAGTACCAGCAACAATCATTTTAGAATCTAGTCTGTAACCTACGCAATGGTCATTTTAGTAGAAATTTCAGAAAAAAAAACACTAACATAGCTGAAAGTTTAGAATTTCAGGAACTAAAATGGTACTTTTTGTAATTTAAAGATTACATTGGCTAATACTACTAATCTTAGAATTCCATGTTGATTATTTCTTTTGTTTTTCTTATCCCTTTGCTCTTAATGTTTTCTACACTATGTTGGATAAACCCAGAAGTATGCTGCTCTAATATTTTTATTAGGAACTGCAAAAGCCTATTTTGTGGAGAATCCTGGCCCATGTGAGGCCAATGAAAGAGCTACGCAGTTGTGTTTGAGCATTTTCTTGATGGAGTAACGAAGAAATCAAAATATCAAAACATGTTAATATTTTGTGTATTTTTATTGAGTGATACTGCTGGTTCTTGCTTTTCTGTAACAGCTCCAGACATTTTTTTCCTCATAAATGAAGAATTAAAATATAATTCAGAAACTTTATCCTTAATTTACTTAAGTAACACAAAACCCTATTCATGTATGCCTATACTTATTTACATCACAATAAATAAGATACTTTAATTATACGGTAAATAAAGTATAGAACACGTGCAAACAAAATTATATGGAATAAGGAACTTAGACAAATAATGTAAAGTATCTACGATAAAGATTATATGCACATTATCATAATCACAGAGGCTTACCAATAACATCTCAGTGTTTGGGTGCAATTCAACACCTTCGCAGAGTGCTTTCAGAGCGGCATGATCATCAAATTCAACGGTCAAAAAGTGAAGATGAGGCAGTCCAACCAAGGTTTTGGAAATCTCAGATATCCTAGATGAGCCGTATGAACCTCCATATTCCAAGATAATGTCAAATTTGTTGAGTAGAAGCAACGAAGAAACATGCCTTCAATCAAATAAAACAGTTAACTTAGATTCATAGCAGAAAAAGTATGACCAAGAAGATGGCAGCAAAAGACTTATGCTCAGCATTGATGCTCAGAAATACTATTTGATAAACAAAACCGAGGAAATTGAAAGAAAAGCAGTTTCCTTTAAAAAATGTAAGCAGTGCCCCTTGTTTGCTCACCCTTTTGGATTTTTGCTGCTCCATATGCAATATACAAAAAGGAAATACATACGTCTGGAATGGAAATTTGAAAACATGCTAAACGTATAAGAAAAATAAAGTATAATTCTATGCATGCAACATAAATAAAATATCCTGAAACAAAAATCTTACTTGTGTGAAACCAACAAGCAGTCAGAAATCATAAGTTCTCGCATTTTAGTATCTGCCTCCTCACGCCCATTATTGGCATATGGATGATCTCTATTATGAGCATTTTGTTCACTGAATGATAACCCCACGGAAAGGAGAAGATTTTTCAATGAAGACCAGAATACTTCTTCAGCCACAATCAAAGTTTTCAAACTATCCCGTTTGATGTATGACAGGAAAATTTCCTTCACAATTTTTAATGATGGGTGTGCCAAAGTAACATTGTTGTCCACCTTCCTCTTTTCATCTTCAATCAAAGATTTGAGGATGCCTAACCTTGATTTCAAATAGTCCAAGTTTTGACATAATTTGTCTAAATACAAGAATGCTGGATGGAGACCATAGAAACACAAGTACCAAGCAGCCTGTTTGATAGCACATAACACAATAAATGCCATATTGTTTCCATTTGCATGGTATTCAATCAGTTTGTGCCTTTGAATGCTGAGCAATTGAAAATAATCTACATTTGATTTATCTGTTTTTGTCATTTCTGTATCTCTTTGCAAAATGGCTAGATAGCTTTTTTCAAAATATCCAGCCAGGGCCACAATATCATCAGACAACTTAACTCTATGCAGAATAGTATTTGACCCTAGAGACTGTGTATCAACTTTCAATTCAGTGGATGAAGCTTTTGGAATACTAACATTAGCATTAGTGGACTCTACTGCATAATTATAATTCCCCTCACCAGTAACTTTCTGAGGGTTCAAGAAATAATCAAGATTACTGATTTCTGACATAGATTTAAATAATAATGAAGCCCTCTCAGTCATTCTTTCAGGTAATTGTTCTTCACTTCCTTGTTTAAAAGATACAGGTTCTAATATTTTGCCCGAAGCAAATTCCACCGGATGATTGTCAAGGACAGGCATGCAATCAGAAAGCAACTTCTGTAACTCTTCATCCTGTTTAATTTCACATTCACCTGTCGTATCCTCACAGAAAACTAGACCAAATACCAATTTTCCATCATCGAAAGGCTTACCTCCAAAATCCTCGTTGCTCAGATCTATCTTGGCCAATATGTCCTGATACCAGTTTGAAATCTTGCGGTTGCACCTATCTTCTTCAAGTAGATCCCAATTTAAGTAAATTCCATCAGATGCAGAGAGGGGTCGGGTCTTCAAGCTGGAAATTTGTTCTCCAATAATGTCATGTAGATATATCATCCTTTTATGATCAGAGATAACAGGTACAGGCAGTGATTTAAACGCGTTATCTGTTAGCGCTATCTCATTACCAACAATCAATTCATCAAAACTCTTGAAGTTAAACTCTTTCTTAAACATCCAGTCATTTGTTACTAGATCATCCGAAGCTTTTGTTTTGTACAAAGCATCAAAGGTTTGCATTAAGTCTTCATCAAGGAACTCAAACTCCTGGAAGGTAACAAGATTCTCTAACAAGTCACCATTAGTATGTGATGTCTGCAGGCCAGTACTCCCATTAACATGTTCAGTTTCCAACATATTCATAAAATCACTTTCGGGAAACATATCTGATAACTCAAGGCTCTTCTTTGATAAAAATTCATCTGAGAAAAATTCCATCATGCTATGCTTCATAGAACCCAGAAGTTCCTTGCCCTCCGCTATGGATTGACATTGCTCATCGAAATTTTGAGATCTGGTATTTTCAAAATACGAGTCAACGATTCCTACCAAAGAAATACCAGAGGGAATTGCCAAACTTCCCTCATCCACTTCCAAAATAAGAAATACGTTTTGGTCAGAGCGTGGCAGTTGCTGAACAGAAATATGATCTTCTAGAGGATATCCATTTTCCCCCACCAGGTACTCCGAAATTACATCTTTAACCAAGAATACTGATTCCAAAGCCTCGTAAGGGTACTGCCTTGATGGTTCAGGCATCTTGAGCATTTCCTGCAAGGAAACAGAAGAACTTGTTCTATATGAACCTTGGAGACAAACACATCATGGAATTTTAAAAAAATTGAAAGATTTCCTTGTATCCTATTACTGTAAGACCTAGGGAAGACCAAATCCATTCTTATGCTTGAACATTCCATGCTGAATGATACAAATAGTTATCAGCATTCCAAGGATAAAATTAAAACAAAATCTTTTTAGCTCTTCCATTTATCAAATGAATTAACTACAACAATTAAAGGAACAAGTAAGAAGCCTGCGTGTATAAACTATATATAGTAACATGCATTAAAATATCTTATACTTTGAGATCACATAATCAAAGTTTACAACAAGAGAGTAATGTTATAATTCCAATATAACTAACAGACTCAATTGCCATAACTGTACATAGTTCATACTCATACACAAACCTATAGCCACAACGCTATGTACAGCAAAAACCAAATTATTACATGATTGTTGACAAATTACACCATTTTACCAGGCTATTTTCGACCTCTGGAGTTTGAGACAGCATTTGCATCCTCTCCGACTCAGCGACACGTACATTTTCCTTTAAAATACAAAGAAACAAAAGTAAAATAAAAAAACGAAGGTAAAAATTGAGTTAAACTTCTTAAAACGGAAAAAGCTATCTTATATTATGCATAGAACCACAAAATTAGAAAGAAGCACCTCACCAAGAACACGTCAAGCTCAGGTGTTTCAAATTGAATCGTCTCATAAACAACATCGTTCTTATCACCGAGCACAATAGTTTTACTCTCCTGTCAATAATATCGCAAAATAAATAACTAAATAAACAAAAATCGCCGCAAACAAGGCTTATTAATTAATTAATTAAATATACATTTGAAAATTTAACTTCAGTGTCGGAGCCACGATCTTCGAAGATAACCTCCGCCTCTTGCTGCAACGCAATCAAAACAGTCAAAAAACATGAGCACTCTCAGAAATGGTAAGATTCATATGTAAGTAAGCAATGCACATGGAATCACAATTTCACTGGCAGAAACAAACGCAAGCTCAAAATTCACTATGTCATTTCAATTCTCGAAGCTTACCGCGGGGTTTAAAGCGGTGAGATCTCGAGAGTGGATGCGGATTCGGTGTGGGAGGACTGCGGCGAGGAAGGCGGATAGAGCAGCGTGTACAGGGAAGGGATCAAGGTGGAGGGAGAGATTGAGCGGAGGATCGAAGCGGAGGAGGTTGTGGATGTCGAAGGGCGACTGTGGAGGGAGACGAGGGACGGGGAGGTAGAGAAAGGGAATGGTTTGTGGTGGAGGGAGAGCGAAGTAGTTGTTGTTGAGAAAGCGAGTTCGCATTTTCTGAATAAGGTGCTAACGGACTGGGAAATTAAATTGAATTTTGGCGCTAAGTTTAGTATTTATAGCACGTGATATTTGGACTTCCGAGCGGTGCAAGAACCGAATCTTGAGAGGTTCACTATGATGACCCGAATTTGGGATCCGATGATTATTGAGATAAACTTAAACACTTTTTGTGTTCAATTTTTTTGTCAATCTCTCTTGTTGATATTGATTTTGTGATCAAGAGGGATGCTTTTTTTTAACCATGAACTTATTTACTTATTATTAGGTTGCAAAGTCGTTCTTTCGGTTGTTCTTACTGCTTGGAGGATGCTTGAAAATAAACTTGTTACTAGGGTCAATCTGGAAAGACGAGGGGTGTCGGTTGAAAATTATTTGTGTTGTTTGTGTGGAAAGGAGGAAGAATCGTACCGCCATTTGTTTTTCGATTGCAGTTTTGCCTGACACGTTTGATGTTTATGCTTTAAGTGGCTTGAAGTTTCGTTTGTGTTTCACATTGATCTTAAGTCAAACTTTGATCAATTCAAGTTGAGCCGGTCTTCCGATTCGGTTAATGTCGTGTGGAGCACAATTTGGGTTGGGGTGGTGAGCGAACTCTGGAATCATAGGAATTTTATCATATTCAAAAGGGGTGTGGCAGACGCGTCTGAAGTGTTTGCTTTGGTGCAAGTAAAAGTTTGGTCCTGAATTTCGGTAAAAATTCGCTCTGCTTCTTTTTCCTACTCTAATTTGTGTTTGGAACCTTTGGTATGTAGGATGATGGTTTCTTGAAGTTTTTTCAGGATTTATTTATTCGGGTAGGGCTTCTGTTAGTTAGTTAGTTTGGTGGTATTTGTTAGATGTTGGTTTTTTTGCGTATTCTGTACAAGGGTTGAACCACCCCTGAATTGGTTCCCATTTTATTTATTTGTTATTGTTGATAAAAAAAATACTTATTATTACTTATCACTAAATCAAATTATGGAAGTCTTCTTAAATGTAAAATTTAATTTTCAATACCTTTTATTAGATTTTTGTTTCTAAATATATTAAGGAAAAAAAAGTACATCATTAAACTTTACTCATATGTTGGATAGAGAAGAAGAAAAATAGAGAAAGTATAAAAAAATAAAAAATGTAAAACAGAGTCAATAGAAAAATTGTATAACTTAAAAAGAAAATGAAAAATAAATAATATAAAATATAATTTTTTAATTTGTTTTTAGTAATTTATTTATTATTATTTTATTTACTTACTATTTATAATCTATAAGAGTAATAAAGAATTATTTTAAAGGTGCCTTTCTTCTTCCAAATAACAGTTTTTTTTATATATTAATAATTAATTATTATTTTTATATGAAAATAATGTATTATTAATGGATAAGTAAATGAGTAATTAATTAAAAAAATTAAAGATATTATTATTTAATATCTTTGAACATGTAAGGTGACAAATGTTATAAGATTAGTGTTTGAATCTGAGCGAATGCATGTGTCTTTTTGACAGGATGGTTAATATTTGTTAACAAGTTTTTTTTATAGAAAAGGATTAATTCAACTTTTTTCAAATAAATAAATTCTAAATAAAATAAGTGGTAGTCACTATAAATGTTTACAGAAAAACTGCACCATTTGTGGTATTAATGAATATTAACTCTTAACCAAAGGTGTTGACTTTGGTAACATAAACAGTGCATTAATATTATTCCAACAATTTTTGGTTCATATGTATAATATGATTGATGCACAGGGAATATGTTTCACAAGAGGACAATGCAACAATAAAACGACCAAGACCTCGATGCAAGTATGAATACCGTGCCTAAATGAACCTATATTTGAATGTCCAATATAAAGATAAAAAGTAAATTAGATCAAATGAATAATAATATATAGCAGAAAGTAATGGTGATAGTATTCCATGAAACTTGTAAGCGGAATATGTACATTAATTGCTATCATGTAAATGACATGCAATAGGAAAAAATGTATCACATTTATAACAATACATATAGTAGATAGAGTAAAGTAAGAAAGGTTTAATGTACATTAATTGTTATATTGTAAATGAGATCTAATAGAAAATAATGTATCACATTTATAATAATAGATCTAAGAGATAGAGTAAAGTAAGGAAGGTTTACAACTTCAAAATAATCACTAGTTGAAAAAGTCTTAAAAAGACAGTGAATAATGACAGTGGGTCCGAAATCCATTTTTGAAAAAAACGTGATGACATTTTCGTTATTAACTGCAAAATAATGACCATTTTTTTATAAATCGTCGTTAATAGTTTTTCAACGATGATTTTTTTTTTGAAATGTCGTCTTTAATTAGGGGTGGCAAAGCGGGCCAACCCGCCCCGTGTTTGGCCCGCAAAAATGCTGGACGGGCCAACCCGCCCCGCAAAGTTATTGCGGGCTAGAATTCCGGCCCGCCCCGCATAAGAGCTGACCCGCGGGTTTGTGGGCCAGCCCGCGTTCTTTTTTTTTTTTATATTTTGTTTTTAAAAAATTGTCAAATTAAACCTATATATTTGTTACTATCAAACCTAAAATTTTTTTTCTTCCTTTTCAAACATCAAAACATTAAACATTAAGATAAATATCAAATATCACTATTCTTCCACTTCCAAAACATAAAAATACCTAATTTCAAAACATTAAACATAAACATAAACATTAGTTCAAAAACATTAAACATAAACATTATTGATATTCTTCCATTTCAATAACATTGGTTGTCGCCTTAGAAAAACTTTCATCCATTTTTTTTCTTGCGGGTTAGCGGGCCAGCCCGCCCCGCCCCGCTGCTGGCCGCGAGCTAATGCGGGGCGGGCTAATGCGGGTTAGCGGGTTGAAAAGGTTAGCCCGCCCAGCATTTTTTACCAGCGGGCCGCGGGTCGGCCCGCACGGCCCGCCCCGCTTTGCCATCCCTATCTTTAATAGTGATTCTGGATTATTTATAACGACGGTTTGAACCGTCGTTATAAATGGGTTCCACATTCAAAACAAAAAATAAACTCATCTTGTGCACACTCATTCACTCATCTTCTCCCATTCGCGCCTTTCATTCTCTCAAAGCTCCGCGCCCTCCTCTTCCATTCTTTCTTCTTTTCCCATTCTCGTCTCTCACTCTCCAATACACTCAAAGATCTGGCCCCTCCTCTATTCTCATCATCTTCTCCAATACACTAAAAGTTGCATGCCGCTCTGCGCTGTCTTCCAGCTCCAGCCCTGCCGCTTCTTGTCCAGCTGTCCACGCCTCACCACCATGCCAACACGCCAAACGTCTTATCTCCTTTGAGGTAACAAAGCCCATGGCCACTAGGAGGGGATCGGTCCATCAAAATTCCAAAAAAACACCGTTTACTATTGGTTTTTAGGATTTAAGTATTATTTAAGTCTTTCAAGTATTTTAAGGTTTTAGTTCTCATACTTACACTTGTTAGAAAATTCTGAAATTTTGCATGATGTTTTCTAGTATAAATTAGAGATTTATCAAACCATTATGATTACATTGCATTCACAAATTTATTACTTTTACATTACTCACAAACTTTTTATGTGTGTGTTCTAACATAAAATCTTATTATTTCTGTGTTTATTCTGGATATAACATGTTGAGTGAGGGGCGGGGGGAGTGCAAGTGCAAATGAAAAGAAACTCACTTAGATGCGCTTTAAGGTAACCATATATACACTTCAGAATGACACAACTTTTTCATATAGTTATAGAACTTTTTGTACACTTTCATATTTAAATTATGATATTACGTGCATTATTGTTTTGGGAATTTGATATTTTATGGAAGATTAGAGTGAATATATAATATATATTTTTTTTTTAAAAAATACACTTATAACGATAGTTCCCACTGGAACCGTCTTTAAAAGCCCTCCATAGGCCCTTATAACGACAGTTCCAAATTAGAATCGTCGTTATAAGTGTTTTATTATAATTTATTTGGTAGAATGTTAGCTTTTACACGAGTTGTTAATGTGGGTTTATAACGACAATTCTAGAATCATCGTTATAAACAATTGATTATAACGACACTTGCAATAACGAAGGTTCAGGAACCGTCATTATATGGCTTTTTGAATAGTTGTTAATGTGTTATTTTGTACTAGTGAATGGAAGGAATCAATTTGTCTTGAATTTGTAATGGATTGAACAAATATTTTTCCTAAGAAACAAATATTTTGATATCAACATTCATATAATTTAATGAATAAAAATAGTTACAATAAAATATATAGATAAAGTATCTTCACTCACCATCATTTTGTTCTTTCTAGATTGCTTCTTCATCATCCAATATTTTAAGAATTAAGTTCATACTGTTGAATGCATATTGAATAGTTTTCTCAATAATATGATTTATTTGTGGTGAAATTATAATAGATGGCATAAAATCTTTACCTATAAAGAAAGTTAATAGTATATCAGAATTCACAAATAATTAAATGTTTAATATAATTGAAAGACATAAGTATTTGTAGGAACGTTTTCCAACTTGACGAAAGTACTGTCTGAGAAAGGTTGTCATTCATTTTGAGTTGATTATGCACAACATAATGATATAGATTTAGACCTTCAAAATATTGAGAGGAATCAATATGTCTTGATTGAATAGAAGTTTGACCTAAGAAACACCAAAAAATAGAAGTTTTCTAATTTTTATAATCAAAACAATTACATATTTATGGAAGATCTTTTATTAGTATTTTTATACCCAACAACACCAAACACTTCCATAGAATGTAAATGTAAATTATTGTAAACTCAATTGTAATATCTTGTACTCATTTAATTATGAACTAAAGAAAATAGAAAGAGAGGATGATCTCAAAACAAAGATATATATTGTCTAGAAATTATTCAAAGATCAAACAATTGTAAGGAAAGAATCATAACTTACCATTTATAACTCTTACTAAAAACAAACATGGATAACTTCTAAATATTGATGAAGTTAATGAATCTACATAGGGTTGGAAAAACGGGGTAAATCGCACAGGCCGCCCTGTAGCCCACAAGAAATAACGCGGGGCGGGTTCCCCTATTTGACCCGCTAACCCATTTAAGCCCACCCCGCATAACTCGCGACCTGTGCGGGCTTACGACGGGGTAGGGCGGGCTGGCCCGTCAACCCGCAAGAAACTCCATATGCAATGCAACCCGCTGTTGTGTTGTGTTGTTGCCCTTTCTTTCTCATCATCAAGCATTTTCAATCCCTAATAAAATAAGAAAATTTGTGTCGTTGATTCCTTCACCGCGCACGAGGTCTGTGACCGCCCTCCACCGCCAAGACCACCATCTCTGCGAGGGTCCTCCACCGCGAACACCACCATTTCTGTGATTATCCTCCACCGCCATCACCGCCATCTGCGATCGCCCTCCACCTCCAGGTTCTATCCTTTCCTCCTTAACCTTCTCCCACTTTGATATAGAGACAAATTTATGTTGTTGCCACTTTGATTTGATTTGTGATTTTTTATTTGAAAGCTGGTGAAGGGTGATTTGTGATGTTAATTTCAACTTTTACTCATGAGACTTTGTTTTCCCTTACCTTTTTCTGCCTGCAGTTTTAAGACTTTAGCAGTTCAAGATTTGTAAAGTAACCTCCACATCGTTTTTTTTCCAGCATATTAGTCATGAACATGTCTTTCATTTGTTAGTTGATGCCTTCCTCTGATATAAAAGAGTTTAAAGTTATATGAAGAAGCTTGTTTTATATTTGTTTTAGTGTTGGCTTCGTAGTTGACAACTTCGTAAGTGACAACTTTGGAGTAATTTTTAAATCCAACGTCATGTTGGTTATGTTGTGTTTTTCTCTTTGTATTTATGGTTATGTTTAGATATGTTCTTATGTTTATGCTATTAATTAATTAGGATCTTAATTTGGAAATTGGAATGGCTGAAGAGGATATTAATATTCCCCTTTGTGAAAATTGAGGAAGGTGATTTTGAAAAACAATCTGAAACTGCTAAAGGTGAGAAAAAGAAAAGGGTTAAGACTAGCACATCTGATTGTTGGAAGTATTTTACTAAGATTGGGGTGGATAAGGATGGAAAAGAAAGGGCAAGGTGCAATAGTTGCAATAGAATATATATAACTGGTGGAAGAAAATATGGCACTTCTCATTTAAATCGTCATATTATGAAATGTCATAAAAGAAAAACTGAAGATGTGGGTCAAATGATTTTAGATATGCAGGGAAAGTTGAAAGGAAAAAAGATAGATCAAGTTGTACATCATGAATTGTTATCTAATCTAATTATTAGACATAATTTGCCTTATAAATTTGTTGAGTATCCCGAAATTAGGACTTGGATAAACTACTTGTGTCTTGATGCAATTATGATTTCTAGAAACACTGTTAAGGCTGATATTGGAAGAATGTATATCAACGAAAAAACAGTGCTTAAGGAATTGCTTGTTTATGTTCCTAGTAGGATATGCTTAACTACTGATTTATGGACATCTATTAATACTGAGGGTTTCATATCATTGACTGCTCATTTTATTTACCTAAATTGGAAGTTAAATAGCAAGCTACTCAAATTTTGTCATATACCTCCCCCTTAAACAGGTTTTGAGTTGTCTAAGAAAATATACGAATTTTTACAAGATTGGGGATTAGAGGAAAAAATATTTTCTATCACTTTGGATAATGCTTTTGATAATGATGTTCTCCAAAGTACTTTAAGAAGCCAACTTCTTTTACAAAATGGTTTGATATGTGGTGGTGAATTCTTTCATGTCCGTTGTTGTGCACATATATTAAATTTAATTGTTCAAAAAGGATTAAATGTGCTTGGTGAGGCTTTGAACCAAATTAGAAATAACATCAAATATGTGAGGGGTTCAGAGAGTAAAATGATGAAATTCAAACAATGCCTTGAAAAGTTTAGTGATATTGATGTATCATGTAGGTTGTGTCTTGATGTCCCTACAAGGTGGAACTCAACTTACTTCATGCTTAAAAGTGCTCTTAAATATCAACGTGTTTTTTGAAGCTTGCACTTGGTTGATGAATCTTATAAATATTTCCCTTCAGAGGAAGATTAGGAGAGAGCAGAAAAAATTTGTAAGTTCTTGTTACCCTTTCATGATACCACTCCCTTGATTTCTGCTACAAGTTATCCAATTTCCAACTTGTATTTTTTACAAGTTTGGAAAATTCAAAGCTTGTTGATGGAAAATGTGAAAGATGAAGATGCACTAATTAAGAATATGGTTGAATTGATGATAGTAAAATTTTGAAAAATATTGAAATGAATATAATGTTGTACTTGCATTTGGTGCAATTTTAGACCCAAAGATGAAGTTAGAAACATTGAGTTTTTGCTTTGAAAAAGTTGATTCATTGACTTGAGAGCTGAAATTGGAAAAGATCAAGCAAAAATTATACAAACTTTTTTTCGAATATTCTAGCAAAGGTTTGAGAACAACATCAAATACTCTAAAGTGTAAGCAAGGACAATCTTCATCCTCATCTACTTCTAAACCAAGTCTTTTTTTATGTAAGTTGCTTACTTGAATGTACTTTAGTTAATTTTTTAGTTTTTGTTGTACTTGCCCCATGTTACTAACTTATTACATCTATAATAGGAATTAAAAATGGGCAAGATTCAAGTAACTAATCAAAGTGGAAGAACACAACTTGGCACTTATTTGAATGAGCCAACTTTGGATTTTGATTTTTTGGAGCATATGGACGTGTTAGAGTGGTGGAAAAATAATAGTCAACGTTTTTCGGATCTTGCTTTAATGGCTAGAGATTTATTGAGTATTCCTATAACCACAGTTGCATCAGAATCTGAACATTGGTTCTCAAATTCTTAACAAGTATATGAATTCTCTTTTGCCTGAAAATGTGGAAGCAATTATTTGTACTTCTAGTTGGAAGCATGGATTTTCCGAGGGTAATTTAATTATTTTAACCAATCCTATTGTTTTTTTATTACTTTTGGAAGCATGGATTTCCTGAGGGTAAATTCATTCTTTCATTGTCATTGTTCAAATGTATGCAAATGATGGAAAAAATTATAATTATCAAAAAGTGGAAGATGAAAATTCTTCCAAGGTTGCATCTAATGTTCTTGAAGTGGAAGAAGATGATATAATAGCAATTGCATAACAAGTGTTTGATGTGGTAATTGCTTTTGATTATTAATTGATGTCAGTTGCTTATTCAATGTTGTTTTTGAGTTCATCAAATCTCTTGTAACTATTGATGATATGTACTATGAATCATTTTTTGCCATCTTGTCAAATCAATTTTAGAATTTGTGAGGTGTATTTGATTGTCATACTTTCTTGTACACCACAGACTTGATTAATTCATAATTTCATATTGCATCAATTCCCAGAGACTTGATTTAACTATATAATAGTCCATTTGAAGAAGTTATGAGGACCGGTTCGCAAGCTCGCGGGTCAACCCGCATGCGGGACGGGCCATGAAAACCAGCCTACATTATGTATGTGGGGCAGGTCGATCCGCTTTGCCACCCCTAAATCTACATTTCATTCAATAAGTAATTATGAAATTAGCTTGGAGGATCAAATAAATAACAAAAAGTATATTATAATTAGAACAATAGTTATACCTCATATGTCTTTGATTTTAAAGATTTTCAAATATTTCTTTGTACACCACATTTTTAGTTGTATTGGTTATGTTTCCATCTTCAACCAGAATAAGTATTTTGAATAATTTTTTTTACTCAACAAAATATAGTTGGTCATGTATGAAAATTGGACGCGGAAGATACAATTTAACTTTTGAAAGTGATTGACCTTGACTCTTATTTAATTATCATTGCAAAACATAGAGATACTGAAAATTGTATTCTTTGGAATTTGAAAGGCTAAACCCTAAACCCTAAATCAATATTTTTTACCAATGTTTTTTCTTGTGATGATAGTTGCAGAAATAACATTTTTTCCCCAAATCATTAATTTGAAACATTGTCTCATTACAAAGATCATTTACTTGATCAATATTTCTAAAAAACATGATAGGTACACTCATTTTCAACTTAAGTTGATGATTTTGTATCTCTGAACATTTAATAATTCATATGTAAACCAATCACCTTGAATTTCCTTATCTTAATCCAATTGGCAAGGTGTGTGTGAACTTAGATATGTTTTTTCTTCACCACTTGTTAAAGATAAAATGAAATCATTAACTTTCTCTACAAATTTAATTATGGTACAAAGTATTGTTCCATCATCAAAAAATTTAGGAAACAATTAAATAAAAATTGAGGATACACAAAGTGAACCAATGATAATAAAGGTGATTCAACATATTCAACTAAGAGATTTTATGGCATATGAAGAATATCCTCACCATTTTTACTGAAATCCATTTCTCCATCTCCAACTTTTAGAATCCAATTAGAATTTTTGTTATATCTCTTGCACTTTCACTACATTGACAGTATTCAATCTCATGTTTTGTGAAAGTTTTAAAACTTTGTAATTTTGCCATAAATCATAATATTGATGACTTCACAACATCATATATGGATCCCTTTCTTGCAAAAAGGAGAAATTTTCCCAAAATCACTTGCCAAAACAACAACCTTACCACCAAAAGTTTTTTTTTCTTTTTACTATTTTCTTCATTTTTAGTTTTCGGAATATCTCTCAAGGCTCTATCAAATGTTTCAAACCATAATCTATTCATCATTGGTGTTTCATCCCATGTAATCAATTTGGTTTCAATCAAAATCCTAACACGAAGACTTCATACAATTATGTTGCAAGTTGATTCCTCATTTATTAATAGTGAAATGCAAAATATAGAATGTTGTCTTTCTTCTAGGAAGTAATAAAGAAGCAATTCCACTTAAAGTTACATTCAAAGCAATCATTTTGTTACATCTAATAGTAGTGAATAATGTTCTCCACATAAATGTCTTTCTTGTACCATTATAACCATATAGAAAAAAATCCCGTGTGAAAGGACTATTGTCACAATGTCTTCATACGTATGTAGTTGCTCATTAGTGAGGGATTGCAATAGTGACACATTGTTTTTCCATGTATTATTTATCATAGTTCAACTTTAATAATAAAGCTATTTATGAATAGTAATGAATGTGAAAGATCAAGTTGAGAAAGACAAATAAAATCTTTTAAGGACCTACGATATATATTTTGTAATTCAACTTCCCAAAATTCAAGAACTACATACAAATAATTCTTAATATAAACATCAGAGAACATGATTAAATTTGAAACATTAATAAATATAATACTTGACAAATTGAACTCATTACTTTTTTAGTATAAAATTCAATCTAACAGTAACTTCCAAGTAACATTCTAGACTACATCAGGTTTGGACATTGTATTTACGACCAATAATGTAACAAATAATCTTCTAAGTCTATTTTCATAAGCTAGTTCTCTTGCTTATTTAATTGTATAAGTGAATTCTTGATCATCGGTTAGTAATCCTAACACATAGCAAGTTTGTTGGTATGCTTCAAAATTTTGTCCATTAATTATCTTTATGCTATCATAATCAATACAACCTTTTGAATTGTCAATAATATCCTCATAAAATACAACTCACCAGATTCAAGAGGAACATATGTAACTCTACCAATGTTGTAACCTTGTTTCCTTGGTTTCCATTCTTTTTATTTAGGTATCCAACCAAACTTGCTTGGAATTTCATAATATGTTAAATTCCTTCCCTTATCATAAATTTTATTACCTTCAAACCAAGCTAAAAACATTGTGTTAACATTTTGGCAATTTTTGAAGATTAAATCAATTTGATCATCATCTTTAAAAAAAATGTTTGTTGACATGACAAATGAAATGTTAATCTTGGGATAGTAGGCCATTTGTGGTAGATGTCAAAATGATGACTATTTTACGGCAAGTGTACCGTATCAAAAGTAATAAATTTGTCCCTAAGGACAAATATTGAATTCACAAGGAACAATCGAATTCTCAAGTATAATATTCACTAAATAGAAAAAATATGTAATAGTTTGTTGAAAGCTTGTTGTTTGAATTTGCAAAAATGTAAATAAAGCAAAGTAAAATATGTGTGTGATTCAATTGGGAAAATTGGGATTGAGGTTCATCCTTCTCACTCGCCTGTACTTTTACAAAAGATTATAATATTCATTCTTGATTGATATTGATGCACATATAAAAAGCATTCATATTGATTCCTCACATACAAAATTATTAAGAGAGTCTCCTAAATATTGATTCCTTGCATATTTATAAAGTTCCTTATCATTACGAACAAATGTTATAAAGCAATTAGCATTTCAAATTTATTATTAACATTTAAATATGTTAAGTATTATCATTTATGTCAAATTTTTAGAAATACTTTTCAGTCAGATCTAAGGATCAAAATCATGAATATAATTCAAGCTTTGAGAGTAAAATGATAATACCAATCATCAATCAAGAACTGAAATATTATAGATAAATATCATCTCAATACATAAGAGTTTGAACAAATTACTCCCAATCCCAAAAGGAAGAATTAGCCACTCATGTTGGCCATTACAAGCATGGAAAGCAAGAAAAGAAGATTTAGGACGTTTCTCCTTTACAGTTTCCTCCTCTAGGGTTTTCCTTCTCTTTCTATTCTCCCAATGATGTCTAAGGTTATGCCTCAAGCCTCATATTGAACCTAATTGGGCTTGGGCTAAGTGACTTCTCGCCTAAGCGAGTTATTACTTGCTTGGGTGAGTTTGACACCAACTTCACTGGAGTGAACTCGCTTGGGCAAGTGACTCTGGATTGAACTCACCAGGGCGAGTGACTCTGGAGTGATCTTGCTTGGGTGAGTTTGGGCAACTTTTGAGCGAGTTTCCAATGTTCCAACTTTCCCTTTTTATTTTGTCTATTCTCCTTTAGCCCTTTCATTTCCATTTTCCCCTAAAATCCTGAAATTAACACAAATTTGGGAATAAATCCTTCTTATTCATATTATAATCACAAATTATGTAAAAAGGTTTAAATTCATAAAGTAGGGGTTAAATTATAACTATTTTATCAATAAATATTTATAAGTGTCTGTCTTTTAATATGAAATATTATTGAACTATGACACTTATCACAACCAAAAAATCTCCAAACTACTTCACATGGGGATAAATATCTACAATCATAGTGTTGCTTTATTTCATCAACAATATATAGGTGTGTTTGTACTTTGTGTACAACTACTACTAATTTTAATTGTAGTTTTATATGGACCATTGTTAACATATTTAAACAAATATTTATTGAATTTGACGTATTGCAATATTATGTATTGACATGAGCTTGTTACTTCATTAAAATAAGTGGACTATAAGAAACAACATTGTTATTACCTAGTTTAATTCCATTCTTTTTGACAAATATACCATTATCACGTCGTTTATAACATGGATATTCATCTTCATCTATGGTAGTTGAATGTGTAATTTTTTTAGGATAAAATTTAGAACATATACATTCTTTCATGCAAGGTGAGCTGAATTTACTAGTTTCATAAGGACCATGTATCATGTAGTTGGTAATAGCCTTTGACATGTTTGGCTACAGATCTGAATAAGGTGTTTCAGTAGAGATTATTATATCAATGTCTCTTGCATTTTGCAGTTTGTTTTTGTCATCCAATATAACAATATATGAGCATGTGGTAGTCCCCTCTTTGAAAATTCAATGGTGTAAATTTCTAATATAATAAAAGAGAATTAGTGCAATAATTGACATTTTTAATATTGTTAATTCCTTTTTTGAAAGATAATAAAAAATCATAACCTCCTGTAATTTTTCCAAAAAAGTTATTCTTCCTAAAATCTGTCATCATTTGATCCAATTTCATTTTGAGCACCCTACTGACAATATAAGATCTATATGAAGCTATTAAAATTTTTTGACAAAAAAATCACGGATTTCACTCCAATTCACATTACATGTAATAATTATAATCAAATTTAGATATTTAAATCTCTTACAGATAACCATATAATTTTGGCAATTGTTGAACATCTACCTCATACCACTAGTAAATAAAGTATGTAAAACTACACATCTACCAATTAAAGAATGATCAATCTCTTCTCTATTAACTACTTCTTGAAAGCCATTAAGAATTTCATAATGAATTAATTTCTTATTTTCTCTTATGAAACATAATCGTTGTGCTTAAATCATGTGTAACAATCAACCAGAAAATGTTGGAAGAACCTACTACATTATACTATGTTACCGAACTCAACAATTATTTTTTAATTCTAAATGCAATAAATTTTCTTAAAGAAATGTGAATTCTTTTTCTACACTGCAAGAAAGTCATGAAATAGAAACCAATTTTAGAGACAAAAAATAATTAGTTGTTATAGTGACTAAATTAGAGACTATTTTAGAGACTAAAAATTTATTTGGTTTCTAAATTAGTTTCTATTATTGTTAAATAGTTTCTAAATTGGTATCTAATTAGCTACCAAGGTTTTAACTACCAATTATTTAGATTCTAAATTTGGTAGAAAAACCTTGGTAGCTAATTAAATACTAATTTAGAAACCATTTAACAATAATAGAAACTAATTTAGAAACCGAAAGTTTTTTTAGTTTCTAAAATGGTTTCTAAATTAGTCACTATAACAACTAATTATTTTTGGTCTCTAAAATTAGTTTCTATTTCATGATTTTCTTGTAGTGCTACTTTCACCACAATTGTGACATTCTTTTATTAGAATATCCTCTTAATAACTATTTTCTCCATATAAAAACATCAAAAGATATTGCACTGGAACAAAAACATTTGTGTGTTTCGCGCAGTCTTGTCAATTCACCATAAAAAAAAATCACAATTATGTCTCTTTTTACATCTATGTTACCAAAATCACCAACTAATAAAGTTGCCATCTTATCTAATGAAGATATATTATATACCTTAAAATCTTTGAACCGATTTCTAAGTGTAAAATCTTATTTTACATCACCGATATAACAAATCTCTAGCTCTTCTAAATGATTTAGCAAAAATATTATATTTATTGATCATATTTACGAAATCAACAACGAATGATTTCTCAAATATAAATAGTTCTAAATTTGATTTTTTTTTAATAAAAACTTTCATGTTAGGCATTACTATGCTACTTGACATCTCAGTTAGGCTGACACCTCAAATAACAACAATCATTTGTCATCACATGAAAAAGGTATAATTAAAAAAAGAAAAATAAAGAAAATAAAAAAATATAGGGGGACTAGACCAAAACCTATATGTTAACAAAAACGATACATAGGTAAACTATACCTATTAATAAAGAATTCTAAGAACATACTAGATGGAAGCCTATCATACTAATGAAAGGATTCTCTATGAATAAATTCTAAATTAGCCAACTTATCAGCACACGCATTCCCTTCACGGAAAATATGAGTAACCCTAAACCTGATTTTTTCACAGTAATTAAGATAAGTATTCCATCGATTACGAAGCATCCAAGGAACATATGTCCTAGCAGTAAACACAACACAAATCAAGGCAGAGTCACAATCCAGCCAGACATTAGTAAGTTCCAACTTTTGAGCTTCCTACAAAGCATATATAACTCCATAAAATTCAGTAACCAAACAGTCTGAACGTCAAGAAATGCAGAGAAAGCTCCAATAAACTCCCCTATACTCCCACAGAAAATACCTCCACAAGTGGCAAGACCTGGATAACCCCTAACAACCCCAGCAGTGTTAATTTTAACCCAACATGGTGAAGGAAACTCCCATCTAACAAGAAGAGGACGAAGAACTTTACCAGTACGAGTATTAATACCAAAAAACTTAATCAAACTGAAATTCATCATATCATTCTTCATTGAAGCTTTAGACGACTTTCCCATTAGACAAATCTTTAATAATTGAAATAGCCATAGAAACCTCAAATGTTATCCTGAAAACGAGCATAATTCCTCATACTCCATAACTTCCAAATAGAAAAAGTTATTACAACAAGCTTAATCAATTTAATCAAAGGACTACCATCACTTTTAATAAAAGAAAGAAGATCATCCTTATTAGAGAAATGAGAATAGGAAAAATCTGCGAAACACAACTACAAATATACAAAGCATTAGAGCATTCAAAAAATAAATGATGAATAGATTCCTCATGCTTTTCACAAAGCGTAGACATAGAACAAATATGGAGACCTTTTTTTTGAATATGTTGATTTGTAGGAAGCCGCCCATGAAAAACTTTCCAAAGGACAACAGTTTTGAAAGGTGGGATATGTGAAAACCAAATAAATTTACCTCAACCACAGGGAACTCCTGGTTCCAAGAAAAAAGTCTTAGCCGATTTAAGAGTGAAACCGACCAGACTCATCTAGAATCCAATTAAGAACATCCTTATCCGTCCTAACCATTATATGACTAAAAAGATGAGGCATCTGCTGTAAAGACAACAAAATATTTCAATCAGGACCTGTCCAAAACTGAGAAACTGTATCCGGAATGCTAATACCATCAAATAACCCTGCAATATGTGCTAAAGGAGTAGTAGAACACCATTTATCATTCCATAAATTAATAAAAGAACATGTACCAACAGTCCAAGAAGTATAATCAAGTATAGTAGAATAAAACTGCTTAATTCCAAGCCAAAGAGATGAGGATCTATAAACCATTTTAAACTCGTATTTTGATTTAAGAACCCTGGCTTTCAAATGCAAAGACCAAGACCTGTTGCTATAAGCAAAGTTCCAAGCAAGCTTAAGAAGATATGCATTATTTTTGTTGATCAAAGGCTTTAAAGAATCCAAATCCAAATGTTTGATGCAAGGCTGGAGTTGCTGCTGTGTTTAGGATAGGATCTGGGTAGTTTATTTGTGTAATCCACTCTTTGTTGAATCTAAAGCTAATGTGTTTTAAAACCTTTTTGAATTTAAAAGTGCTTTTCAAACTAAGTGAAAAACAACCTGTTGTTTTGTCGAAACAACCGATTGTTTTGCTCTTAGGTGTTTTTGAAAGGTTGAAAAATGTTTTGGTTAGTTGACTTGCTGTCAAACCAAAACAATCAATTGTTTCGTGATTTCAATCGATTGTTTCTTTGAAAATCCTGACAAAATTTTGTTTTGTTAGTTGAGTGTGCTTTAAATGATTTTCAACTGAATACGCTCCTCTATTAAATGCTTTGACCAATCTTTGAAAGCTATAAATAGTTTGTTTATGTTTTATAACAAACAAGAAAAACAGATTTGAGTTTTTCAGTTGTGAAAAATTGCTTTAAAGTTTTAAACATTCACAAAAGCTTTGGGTTTTCTCAAGAGAGAGTGGAATAGGATTACATCTGTATTGATTTTAGATTGTTCTGTAAACAAGTGTAATTCGTTCTGAATACTTTGTAAATTCTGGTGTTGTTGCCAAGGAGTGTTGTGTGCTCTTGAGGTTGTCAAGATCAACATTCTTGGTGTTATTTAAACTCATTTAAATTCAGTTGTTATTGCTTTGCTGGTATAAACAACTGATTGTTTCGAAGAAACAACCGATTGTTTTTCCGGTGCTTTGTTGTTTTGTGTTTTATATCTTGGCTAACTGAATTTCTGATTGAGTTTCATATAAAGGATTTTGTTCTAGCTGAAATTTTTTTCAAAAACCCCCTTTAAACAATTCACCCCCCCCCCTCTTGTTTAAGGCCATATATTCTAACAATTTTCACGGTGAAGGTTAATAATCTTCAAACCTCCATTCTCAAAGGGAGAACAAATCGTATCCCAATTAACAGTAGTTATGCCTTTCTTTAGAATTCTCTAGTCCATATAAAATTTCGACACCACTGCTCAACTTGCTTAAGAAGAGAAACAGGCCATTTATACAAATTAAAGTTATATGCTAGAATTCCCGTAATCACCGTATTGACTAACTGAATTCGACCCATCATGCTAAGAGATTTACCTTTCCAAGATGCTAGCTTTAATTTGACTTTATCCGCCAAAGGTTGCAGAAAATGACTCTTTGGAGCACCAACAAAGATAGGCACTCCTAAATAATTGAAAGACAAATAACCATGGCTACAAGAAAGAATACGTTGAATTTTGGTGACAAATCTTGCAAATTATCCATGGTGAAAAAACTACTCTTAGAATTGTTAACATATTGATCCGAGAAATCACCATATGTTTTAAGAAAAGTACTCAAATTTCTAAGAGACTTATTATCCGCCCTACAGAAAAAAAAAATGTCATCCGCATATAAAACATGGGAGGGAGTGAGAAAACCTTGTGGACCAGCCATATGTAGAATCTTCTTATCATTCACAAGCTTAGAAAGACCTCTACTGAGAACTTCCTCTGCAAGACAAAAAAGTAGAGGAGACAAAGGATCACCTTGTCTAACCCCTCTACTACAAGGAAAAAAACCCACCAAACTGCCATTTATTCTGATAGAAAGCATAGCAGACCGGAGAATAGTACTAATCCAACCGACAAACGAGGGGTGAAAACCAAATCGTGTCAAAACTAATAATAAAAACTTCCAACTCAGAGTATCAAAGGCTTTATGAATATCAACTTTGTATGCCACATTACCTCCTCAAACCTTTTAGAGAGCTTGTTAATAGCCTCTGAAGCAATGCCAATACAATCATGAATTTGTCTCCCCTGCACAAACCCATACTGATTAAGAGAAATTATTCTATCAGCCACAAGGGCAAGCCGATCTGCCAAAATCTTGGAAATAATCTTAAACTTAAAATTAGCAACGACTATTGGTTTGTAATCTTGGATGGATTCAGCACCCTGAAACTTAGGAATAAGAGATACCATATTACTATTCATTCTAGGGAGAACCCAGTTTTGCTTAAAAACTGTTGGACAACATTGCAAACATTTGTCTCAATAATATCCCAACAAGAATGACAGAAAACACCACCAAAACCATCAGGACCAGGAGCACTATTACCATTAAGGTTAAAAACAACATTCTTGATTTCCAAAAAATCAGAACATTTCATCAACATCATATTCTCCTCAGGAAACCAGATTAGGAATATAAGTACCAATAAAATCTTCCATATTACCTGTATCCTGATCATGAGAAATAAACTCAACATAAAGAGTTTTATAAAACCCCAAAATATGTTCCTCAATGATTTTAGGATCTTCAATAACCACATTATCAATCTGTAAACGATGAATCCCACCAGAATTATTTCGCCTTTTAACCACTACATGGAAAAAAGCAGTATTTTTATCCCCATCTTTAAACCAAAGCATCTTAGCTATTTCTTTCCATAACAAATATTGATAGTGAAGAGCATGATCAAGCTCCTCCTTAGCTATCTTTTCTTGACAGAGAATCCCATTAATATCAGACATACTAGCAGTCTCTAAATTTTGTTGAATACCAAGGAGGAGACCCTGCTTAAGAATAACTACATTGTGAACATTACCAAAAGAGTTTTTATTCCAATCACCAAGCTCAATTTTCAACCTTTTTAACTTATGTAGCAAAATAAACATAGGACACCCAACAACCTTATTATTCCAAGAGTCATGAATAAGCTTCAGACATGAACTGTCCTGAAGCCACATAGAAAAGAAACGAAAATTGCTAACCTTTTTCAAAGAATTACTAGTAAGACTAACAAGAATAGGGGAATGGTCAGAACAATTCCTAACAAGAACCTAATAAGAACATGAATCTCATTCATCCAGACATACTCCGTTACATAAAGCCCTATCCAGTCTTTTATGAATTTTATGTAGCCTCTCTTCTTCCATTACACCAAGTATAACCAGATCCAGTAAAAGGCATACAAGCAAGATCATTAGTAATAATCCAATCAAGGAAATCATTACAAGAAACTTGATTAGGAGCCACCCCCTCTTTGCATTCCTCCGTTGATAGCACAACATTAAAATCTCCCAAAATACACCAAGTCCCTATGAAGTAACTAAGATCCCTCCACAAAAACCGTTTAGCCAAGTATGTGTTAGCACCATAAACACCTGCAAAGCTAAAATATTTATCATGCAAATGGCAAGATATAGAAATAAACTGATCATTTACCGAGAAATTTTGAACTAGATTAGGGACCGATAAACACCAAAGCTTTGCAGACTTATTAACATATTTGAAAAGGACTTCAAAAGCATCAGTGTATGGCACCATTGGTTCAGCAAGAAAACCCATAAGGGATTTATGTATTTTAAGTAAACTAAGCAACATCTCTACAATTTTGTGGTTTATTAGTCCTCTAATGTTCCAGAAAAAAGAAGAGACCTTCATTTCGACGTTATGGTGAGAACTGTCTTAGCAGTTTTTTTGGCTTTACCAGTCCCCTTAGGTGGTTTCCCAAGTTTTCTTTTAGTACGAACTATCTCCTCCCCAGTATCACTGTCATCCTCCTCCATCTCATTAGGATCAGCCCAAATTTTGACCTAATATGATTTTCAAGAGTGATATGGTCAGAATTAAACTCAACAATGGCAGTAGATGTACCAATATAAGGATCACCTCCCACATCTAAAGTTTCCAAACCCTCGAGAGAGGAAAAATGATTTTGAAGGACCAACGACGGGGATGGTACAGTCACAATTGCAGACATGTGATGACCATCCATAGAAGTAGTGAATGGTGATGTAGAAACTACAGGTGAAGTAGCCCTCTGAAGAGATGGATCCCCCACAGGAGGTGAGACCTCCACCTGAAGATCCTCAATATGAGCATGAAACTCTGAGCCCTTGCCTTGCATAACAACAGGTAGCATTCCTTGTTATGGAAAATTCGAAGTATGAGTGGATAACCCTTTCCTGGATTAATGATCCGAAGCATCCTCAAGAAAAGGCATATCAGCAAAATCATCCTCTAGTCCTCCTGGTTTATCAGAAGCAAGGTGACCCAAGGGTGACCCTGCATTAGCCTCGTCAGGAACAACAAAGTTTGAATTATTTGTGGGGCCTTCCATGAGCTTCGGCTACAGATCTTTCTTTCGATATTCTTGACGTTGCTTAGGAGCCACAGTCCTCCCCTTATCCGGTTCATCAGAAACTATCTTCTGAGAAGATTTTTGTTGAGTCCCAGGAACACGACCCTGATCATGTATGACCCGACACTGAGCAAGCTCCTGCCCTATCATCTTACAATGAGAGAAAAAAGAAGGTAATCATTCATATTCCACACCAACTACAAAAGTGTAGTCTGAACGTTCAACCAAGAGGTGATCGGGAAGAGGGGACAACATATCAATATCCACCAACACTCTAGCAAACATACCCCTCTTCTTTCTCATAGTATTCTCATCCAAAGACAAAGGAGTACCAAGACCTTTGATGATGGAAAAAATCGTCCTTGATCTCCAATACTCCAAAGGCGACCTATATAGTCGAACCCAGGCCTGAGTTTTGGTACTCTTCATAGTAGCTGGAACAAAGTCTTTTGTCTAGACAAACAGTCTCAAGAAACCCGAAGATAACTTCAAGGAACCCATCCTGATGGCCCATCGCATGTCTTCTAAGGAAGCGAACTCAAACTCATAGAAACCCTTCCCGAGAGGAATTTCTTTCTACGGACCAAAAGCCTTTCACACCGGCTGCAATTTTTTAGTTAAATTCAGGTGTGTAAGGAGTTTATCCCCCTTAGAAAGAATAACTCAACCAAGAAGATGGGTCTTGCAATCCTCAAGTCTAGCCAAGTAATCTGCCTCATCTATCCGGACCACAATCATGTCTCCCTTAATACAAGGAGTGGGTAATTCGAACAAAGGAATATCACATGTAGTTCCCAAAGCCTGAGCAAAAGTTTTCCTTTGGTCAGGCTTATCATATACCGTCTTCATAGGAGATATTTCACAATCCTTCAAACAAGTCCATGGGAGAAGAAAACCCTTAGAACCCTCCGCCATTCCAAAAGTCACTACTCACCACACCACCCCTGCACAACCATACCACCACAACACCAAATCTTGAGTTTACCACAAATTTTGATAAAAGTATTGAGTTTACCACAAATTTTGATAAAAATCTTGACTTTACCAAAAATTTTGATAAAAATCTTGACTTTACCACAAATTTTGATAAAAATCTTGACTTTACAAAAAGTTATGATAAAAATCTTGACTTTACCACAAATTAGAAGTGGCTACAAGAAAAAGGTGAAAACTTTTTGTGTGTAATAGAAGTTCCACGAAGAAACACCTTTATAAAGAAAAAGATTTAAAAAAAGAATACACTTTGTACGTAGACATAGAGAGTCATCGCGCTACCACCAGCGCCTTGGCAGACTATCGCGCCGTCGCAGACCAACATCCACGACCCCTGCGCCACCACCACCAAGTTGGAGAATGAACAACTACTCACACAAACCCTAGCCACTCCAAATTCCTTCGGAAGAGAAAGAATAGAGAAAAAATATATGTTTCAAAAAACTTCAATCCAATCTTACTTTATTGAAAAGAACAAATTTATTGCAAAGTAAAAATTTTAAATAGAAAAAAAAAACACTTACCAAAAGTGATGAATTTTATTAGTTATCTAATTTTTCGTATCATTATTATTCATTTTATTAAGAATATAAAGAAGTGTAGTGTTTCTATATAATTATATTAATAATACATAAATAAAACTGAGGTCCATAAAATTATATTTATATTTAAAACATATAGCCACTAGTTTTGTATTTTATTAAGGAGGAATGAAGTAGCATGAACTTTCATGTTCTGTCTGTTCTATGTAAAATATATCATTATATTGACACAACTGTAGTAGCATTTATCTATTATCTAAAACGGCGGTTTTTCCTACTTCAAAACCTCTAGTGGTGTATGAGAATGAGCCACGTGGCTAAAATTGGTCAACACGTGTCAACTGGCAAAGGCCTGTCGGTTATGTCACAACACGTGTCTCCAGTTTGGATATGCCACAGCCATGCAAAGGTGGCAAAACACAGTTTCATGTTCTTCTTTATAAAGCATTCTTATTATAAACCTTTGTCATGAACATTCCTCACCGAGTACACTAGAAGAAGTTACCTATTCAATCTACCTATTCAATTCAATCTACCTATTCAATCATGGATCCAAGAGCAGTTCAAACTCAGGGGCACAACTCCGGTCAACACCACCATAATCCTCAAAATGTTGGGTCACGAGGTACAAATTTCACTTTTTTGGAAGTTGGAAGTTTGATTTGATCAACCTTTGTTAGCTTCCTCTGGTGGGCACGTACATGTTAATTTCCTTATTGTAATTTGTTTGGTTTTTGCTTTAAATTTTTTATGCAGTGGCGCATGGGGATGAACACAACCAGCATGAGAAGAAGACGGTTATGAAGAAGGTAAAAGAGAAGGCCAAGAAAATTAAGGACACTATCACAAAGCATGGCCATCATGACCATGAACCTGGCCACGAGTATCGCTATGAAGATCAACATATTCCTGATGATCATGACTTGGATGAAGAAGATGACGAAGATGTATACCCAGAAGTCCATGGAGCACCGAGTAAGTTCTTTTTCTAGCACATTTGAATTTATCATTGTAACTAAACACTCTCCTCTCAGGTAGTGTATATACCTGTTGGACAATTTTATTGAGTACGAACAAGTTTTAAGATTACTTGTCTATTTTCATTTAAGATAAGATCTGACAATTTAGTATTTTTGAAGAAAAAAATGATTCCTTGGGTTGACAATAATTTAGATGATTGTTCTGCAGTTTACGACAGTGAAGGTGTTAGAGGTGTTGGGAGAAGTGGTGTTAATTTAGGAGGTATAGCAGTTAAGGGAGGAGAACCTCATCATGAGCCAAGAGTGATGGTTGTTTCTCCAACTACTGGAGTTAATCAAAGCAGAGCCAGTGACCCAACTAGGACATTTGTTGCGGTAGAGAAAGCAGTGCATGCTAAGGTCAATTTGGAGAGACCAATTCACTTGGAGGAAGATCCTCACGCTCCACGAAGTGCACATCAAGCATATGCTCCAGCAAATTATGAAACCAAAGTCAAAGATCCAAGTGGGCTAGGTAAGTTGAACAAAGTTGCTGTGATCTGTTAGAGTACGCATGCGGATTCATTGATGTGTATACATAATAGCGGGTTAAATTCTCAAAGTTGTAGAAGGTGTTATACACAGGTTCTATAACACATTGTGGACCAATATTTAACATGAACTATATTTGTGTGCCATGAGATTTAGCATCTTCACATGCCTTGATTTGATTCTAATCTATTGTCATGCCGTTTTTGTAATGTTTTGTATGGCTAACAGTTGGAGCAGAAATTGACGTTACCCCAGTTGAGAAATCTTTCTCCATGTTGACTATTCTTTATGAGCCAAACCAAGAACCAAACCTCTTTCCAACTGTTCCTGAAACTCACCACCACCCTTCTGCTGGAAGCCACTCCCAATTTACACCAGAGCTGTCTACTGCAACTATGCCTGAACTTTCTGGTGAAGTTAAAACCCAATACCCCAAAAGCCATGACCAGTTTGCGCCAGAGTTGTCCACACCAACCAAAACTCACTACCCTGAAGCCAAAATCCATGACCAATACTTGCCACAACAATCAAGTGCAACAAAAAATCAATACCCTTCATCTAGAAGCCATGATCAATTTACAGCAGTGTCATCTACTGGACCTAATATTCAGTCTACCAAATTCCATGAACAACACTTTCCACAACATTCCAGTGCTACAAAAACTCAACAACCTTCATCAGGGAGCCATGATCAGTTTACACCAGTGTCATCTACTGGACCTAATATTCAGCACCCTTCTACCAAATTCCATGACCAACACTTGCCACAAGAATCCAGTGCTACAAAAACTCAATACCCTTCATCTGGAAGGCATGATCAGTATACACCAGTGTCATCTACTGGACCTAATATTCAGCACCCTTCTACCAAATTCCATGACCAACACTTGCCGCAGCAATCCAGTGCTACAAAACCTCAATACCCTTCATCCGGAACCCATGATCAGTTTACACCAGTGTCATCTACTGGACCTAATATTCAGTACCCTTCCACCTTCCATGACCAACACTTGCCGCAGCAATCCAGTGCTACAAAACCTCAATTCCCTTCATCCGGAACCCATGATCAGTTTACACCAGTGTCATCTACTGGACCTAATATTCAGCACCCTTCCACCTTCCATGACCAACAGTTATCACAACAATTCAGTTCTACAAAACCTCAATTCCCCTCATCCGGAACCCATGATCAGTTTACACCAGTGTCATCTACTGGACCTAATATTCAGCACCCTTCAACTAAAATCCATGACCAACACTTACCACAACAATTCAGTGCTACAAAATCTCAATACCCTTCATCTGGAAACCATGATCAGTTTACACCAGTTTCATCTACTGGACCTAATATTCAGCACCCTTTGACCAAAATCCATGACCAACACTTGCCTCAACAATCCAGTGCTACAAAAACTCAGTACCCTTCATCTGGAACCCATGATCTGTTTACACCAGTGTCATCTACTGAACTTAATTTTCAGCACCCTTCTACCAAAATCCATGGCCAACACTTGCCTCACCAGTCTACTGCAACAAAAACTCAATCCCCTCCATCCAGAAGCACTGATCGGTTCGCATCAGAGTTATCTACTGAACCCACACTTCGGCCCCCTTATACCAAAATCCATGACCAACACTTGCCACAGCAATCTAATGAAACAAGACATCAGTACCCTTCAACAGGAAGACATGTTCAGTTTACACCAGAGTTATCTACCGAACCTAAAGTTCAGTCCCATTACACCAAAACCCATGATGAATACCCTTCATCTGTAAACCAGGATAAGTACCATTCTACCACGAACCATGACCGACACTTGCCACAACAATCTAGTCGAAGTGCAACAAATACTCAATATCCTTCATCTAGAAGCCACGATCATTTTCTACCTGAATTTTCAACTGAAACCAGAACCCCACAAGCCTACAACACCACACACATGGAGGAATCCCAATACGGATCAAGGGAGAAACCATCAAATGAGAGCAGTTACACAGATAAAATCTCATCAGCAACCGCTTCAATAGCTGATACAGCCATCACTGCTAAAAATAATGTAGCTTCAAAGCTTGGATATGGCGACAGAAATGAGAGCGAAGCAACTCGAGCAAAGAAGCAAGAAGAGAACATAAGCAACGAAGAACCATCAACAGTCTCTTTAGCTACAGCCGTAATGGCTGATAAAGCCGTCGCGGCAAAAAACACTGTAGCTTCCAAACTCGGATATGGTGCTGACACCGAAACAACTCAAACAAAGCATCAGCAACAGAACACAAGCAGTGAAAAACCGTCTACAATCTCATCAGCAACCTCTACAATAGCCGATAAAGCTGTCACTGCCAAAAATACAGTAGCTTCAAAGCTCGGATATGGTCCTGAAGCAACTCATCAGGAAGAAGAAAAACCATCAACAATCTCTTCAGCAACATCTGCAATAGCTGATAAAGCTGCCAGTGCCAAAAATACCGTAGCTTCAAAGCTTGGATATGGTGCTGAAACAACTCATCAAGAAGAAAAACCATCAACAATCTCTTCAGCAACCTCTGCAATAGCTGATAAAGCTGCCAGTGCCAAAAATACCGTAGCTTCAAAGCTTGGATATGGTGCTGAAACAACTCATCAAGAAGAAAAACCATCAACAATCTCTTCGGCAACCTCTGCAATAGCTGATACAGCTGTCACTGCCAAAAATACCGTAGCTTCAAAGCTCGGATATGGTCCTGAAACAACTCATCGGGAAGAAGAAAAACCTTCCGTAATCTCTTCAGCAAACTCGGCCATAGCTGATACAGCTGTCTCAGCCAAAAACACCGTTGCTTCCAAGCTCGGTTATGACACTGAAACAACTCAAGCAAAGCATCACGAAGAAAAACCATCAACAATCTCTGCAGCAACCTCTGCAATATCTGATAAAGCTGCCTCAGCCAAAAATGCAGTAGCTTCAAAGCTTGGATACGGTGCCAACACAGAAACAACACAGACAAAGAATTACCAAGAAAATCCAAGCAATCAACAGCAATCAACAATCTCTTCAGCCACCTCTGCAGTAGCTGATAAAGCTATCTCAGCCAAAAACACCGTAGCTTCCAAGCTCGGGTTCGGTGACACAACAACAGCACATGAAGAGAGGAGAAGAGAGCATGCTGCTGCACCAACTGAATATGGAAAGAGTGTTGCTCAGTCTCTGACTGAAAACCTAGGTCCATACGGAAACGTTGGAGGAGTGGGAAGTGGTGTGAAGTCCAACGTTGCTGGTGAACAATATCCTAGTGTGGGTGTGAAACAAGACAAGGGTGTTTCTATGAAGGACTATTTGGCGGACAAGCTGAGGCCAACCCCTGAAGACAGTGCTCTCTCTGAAGTGATATCAGAGACTTTGCATAGGAAGGAGCCAGTGAAGGTTACTGAGGAAGGAAACAAGGGTGGTAAAAAGGTGATTTCTGATGCAGTGCATGAGAGAGAGGATGAGGCTGAGAGAAGAGTAGACCAACAGATACCATTATGGAAGGTAACAGAATCAGAGGAAGTGAAAAGAAGGTTAGGAAGTGAAGATATAGAGACTGAGAGAAGGTACCAAGAGATGTATGTGAAGACTCCAGGGACAGGGGTGGTTGATAAGCTTAAGGGAATGGTTGGATCATGGATTACCAATCCAACGGAGAACCAATCCTCACAAGGTAATGAGTTCTAGTATTTGTTTTCATGAGGTATCTCTGCAACATGATTTCCTATTATTTTTTTCATTTTACACACACATTATCTAATTGTTTCAATCTTGGTTTTATCTCGTAAGACATTGTAGTAGTTTCAGACTTTTTATATAAGTTGATTTTGTTTTTACAATGAGCATACTTGTTTCTGCAAGTGCCACTGTGATGCTGAATATTCGGTTTTGTTGTGTATGCATGTGAAGAAGATTCCTCTACTACGAATTATGGGACAGAAGTGGAACACCTTAACCAAGGTGGAGGTGAAAGAAGGCTACAGGATTCATCTAATTGAAGAATCGGTTTAAGGAATCTTTGCTTTTGATGCAAATTTGTCTAGATTTTTGTTATTGGTGTTTTTGTCTACTATCTGTGTAATGTGTTTGGTTCTTTCTAAGAACTCTGATGTTTTGAGTCACTAATAATTTATTTTCATGTTTCTTTATAATGTATACAATACTTTTGGGTCTGTAATGTTATGTCATTTCAGTGTGTTACTTTGTTATAAAAATATTGGGTTATTATATTTTGAGAACCTTGTTGCATCTTACCTCCATAATAAATATTAATACTTTTAATAAAAAAAAATTAAAAATATTATTTAGGGTGGAGTATGTCCAATAAACATTTTTGAAAAATATTTTATGTAATAAAATTTCGTTCTTTAAACATTATTTAGACATTCCAAATACGAGGCTAATGCTAAAGAATTTGACTTTTTTTTAATGTTTTAATAAAGATTTCAAATGTGGCTAATACATAAATTATGAAATGTACGCTTTCAATACAGTATATTAAAAATTGTACGCTTTATCCATGTATATCTCTTATGTCTAAAGAGTATATGAAACGTATAAAAGCAAGTGGTTTTTGAAATTAATTAATATAAATGTATGACTAAATACAAGTTTTTTTTATGTTTTAATAAAGATTTCAAATGTGGCTAATACATAAATGTACGCTTTCAATACAGTATATTAAAAATTGTACGCTTTATCCATGTATATCTCTTATGTCTAAAGAGTATATGAAACGTATAAAAGCAAGTGGTTTTTGAAATTAATTAATATAAATGTATGACTAAATACAAGTACAGTTTTTTTAAATTAAATATTATTTAAATTATACTTTTTAAATCTTAATTTTAATCCTGATACAGCATATCGATTTAATCTTTTTTAAATTAAAATGGAATTATAATATTATTTGAATTTTTAAAATTTAAACAGTCTTAACTTTTTTCTCATATAATATAAAAAAATATTTATGTATATTGCTCTCAAGCTTATATTAAGTTTTAATGGAAAATGATTCATTGTCTAGTCAATGTTAACTTGTTCATAAATATATGTTAATGTTCGTATTGATTATGTTATTTGGCTAATAATTAAAATATTGGTAATAATAGACACTTTATAAAATTAAAAATACTTATTTTTAAACTTAACCACATACATTTGTCTACTTTTACAAAGCTCATGTTAGGTATTATTCGGCATTTGGCAGACTAACACACCTATACAAGAAAAAAAAATTAAATTACAAGAAAAAAAAATTAAATCTCTAAAAAAATTAGACCAAAATTTTTAAATTTTATTATATCAATAAAATGATTTTCTTATAAAGAATTTTAAGAATAAATATTTATTTATAAAAAAATTAAAAATAGATTTATAAAGAGTTTTAAGAATAAATAATTTATAAAAAATTTAAAAATAGATGAAAATTTATTATATCTATAAAATGATTTAATAATTTTCTTATAAAAATTTTTAAGAATAAATTAGATGAAAATTTATTATATTAATAAAATAATTTTAATCAAATATTCTCTAAAATTTAAGAAAAATAGCTTTGTTGTTTCTTTATATTTTTATTTTTATAAATAAGTAAACGCTTATGTAATAATTTCAAACTTATATAAAAAATAAAATACAATGCAAATACAAATAAATATATTCGTATTATGAGTGTAAGTTTTATTTAGATTGAATTATATCAGTTTCCGAACTTCTATTAAATTCAATACTCTATTTGATTTTTTTTAAATTTTCTGCTTAATATATAAGAAAAAAAAATTTAAATATGAGTGATATAATAAATTTATAAATAAAAAATAAAAATCACATGTATAAGTTTAATGAGAATTAATATATATCTTAACAATATAAAGAAGTCGATTTTAATAATACCATTCCTTTATTTATTATATATATATATATATATATATATATATATATATATATATATATATATATATGAGTTATATATAAGAGTTGGTGCCTCTTATTATCTTCTGTTATTATTTTATAAACTCTTGGGAGCTTTGTTGTTTTTTTATATTTTTATTTTTATAAATAAGTAAACGCTTCTGTAATAATTTCCAAGTTATATAAAAAATAAAATACAAATACAAATAAATATATTCGTATTATGAGTGTAGGTTTTATTTAGATTGAATTATATCAGTTTCCGAACTTCTATTAAATTCAATACTCTATTTTTTTATTTTATTTTTTACTTTTCTGCTTAATATATAAGAAATAAAAAAATTTAAATGAGTGATATAATAAATTTATAAATAAAAATCACATGTATAAGTTTAATGAGGATTAATATATATCTTAACAATATAAAGACGTGGATTTTAATAATACTATTTCTTTATATATATATATATATATATATATATATGAGTTGGTGTCTTGATGGTTATTCTGTTATTATTTTATGAACTTTTGAGAGTGTATATATATGTGAGTTGGTGTGCTGGTGGTTATTCTGTTATTATTTTATAAATTTTTGGAAGAAAAGATTCTCTTTTATTGTAACACCTTGAGAGAAGGCGCCCTTGAAAAGATTGAATTTTCTCATGTTAAGTATGCTTTCAGTTGAGATTAAATTCTCGTGATAGAAAGCTATTACAAGAGGTAAGCTATAAAAAGGGCTTGAGACCCTAGGTAAAAGTACGTTGTTTTTAAGACTGAAACTAAATACTTCTTGATTTTTAGTAAACCCTTTACTAACTTGATCGTCGGAGTGCAATCAACATGCAGGGTCCCATCTATTTCAACGGAGCTACATTATAGAGCAACAAGAGTAAAAGACGGATTCGTGAAGAGACAGACAGAGCTAGAGCTTGTCATCAGAGTCAACCGGCGAGCACGTCAACCGACAAGAACATTTGGCACCCACCGTGGGGCTCGATAAAACCTGATCCCACCCACAGTCGTACTTGACTTTTCAGACGTGATGAGAAACATGAGGTAGGGTCCACTGAGATCTGAAATGAATGACACCCCCCACCATACAAAAACTGATGGAAACTATGAGTGCTCTTTAAGAAGCAATGGTGGTGGCCAAACCTGAACAGGAAAGACTCATGGTAGAAGCTCGAGCTGAGCAGCTGCTCAGACAAGACTAGTTGATGGAGAAAATAGACGTGTCACCAGTTGATGGCGAAAATTTTCGAACGCTCCGCAGGGGAGTGAGGCCAGACTGCTCAACTAAGAGCTCGCCCTAGACCGTTTTCGAAGACGATTATGGACATTGTCATACCAACTAATTACATAACGCCCAAGATTGTTTTCACGGGTGTAGAAGACCCCGAGAGCCATCTTACAACGTTCAACGTCCAGATGATCATCTTGGGAGGGACAGATGCCATACATTGTAAGATGTTCATGGGTACATTCACAGGAACAGCGTTGCAGTGGTTTAGTGGCCTTCCCAAGGGCCACATCACCTCCTTCGACCAGTTTTTCGAGTTGTTCAGGGAACAATTCATGTTAACCAGGCTCGAACACCGGTTCCCTTCGATCTTTTTGGCGTAAAGCAAAAACAAGGTAAGTCTTTGAAGGATTTTTTGAACAAGTTTGGGGCGTTCATAGTGAAGCTCCAGACACAGTACGAGGCCTTGATGGTCCACGCCTTTGGGCAGGGGATCATGACAGGACCGTTCAATGACTCTCTGATCAGAAATCCCGCAAGAATGTTTGCGGAGATACGATGTCGAGTTGTCGCTCACATCGGTGCAGAGGAAGCAGTATCTGTGAAGCGCGACAGCACATACCCAGGGCAAGCCAAGCCCAAAGAAGGTGGTCAAGCTCAACCTCTGAGGGTCCACAAAGCCGCAATCGAGAAGAGGTCAGACGAAAGGCGAGCATCATACATAGCTAGGAAGAATCAACCCAGAACGAAGGCAAAGGAAGATCTACCATTTCGACCAAGGTTTCGGATAACTTACAAGGAGCTGTTGAGTATACCAAGGATGGCGGATAAATTGAGATTCCCTCCAAAATCTGACAGGAACTTGGGGTCACAGAATGAGACCTGGTGCGAGTTTCACAAGGGGTTTGGGTATGACGTGGAGCATTGTATAACTCTGGGCTATCAATTAGCAGACCTGGTAAAGGATGGATTCTTTAAGGAATATCTAGAAGGGAGCCAGGAGGGGTCGAAAGAAGAGAGTGCTACAACGAACCAAGGGCATGAGGTACCAGTCCATGGCGAGCTGAACACCATCTCGGGAGGAGGATGCTCCGCCTCCATGCGTAAGAAGTACGCAAGAGAGGTGATGGCAATAGAAGCAAGGAGGTCTAACCAGCCGGTAGAGCCCGACCTCTGGTTTACAAGTGCTGACTTGAGTGGTGTGATCCCACATGAGGATGATCCAATAGTGATATCCGTGGTCACTGTGGGAAGAAGAGTACATCGAGTTCTCATCGACCAGGGGAGCTCAGCTGATGTGATGTTCTGGATAACGTTTAATAACTTGCAGTTGTCGCCTAACCAGTTAAGGCCTTACGACGGTTGTCTGTTTGGATTTGCTGGAGATTAGGTGGAGGTGTGAAGGCATGTGGAGTTGAGGATGATTTTCTCAAATGGTGCCTCATCTCACACAATCAGCATCAGGTATTTAGTAGTTAATGTTGTCTCAGCCTATAATTTGCTTTTAGGAAGGCCCTCCTTGAACAGGTTAGGCGCGGTGGCCTCCACGAGGCACATGAAGATAAAGTTGCCCTCCCTTGGTTGAGGGATGATCGTCATCAAGTCTGACCAGAAGGCGGCAAGAAAGTGCTATGAAAATAGCCTGAAAAACAAAAAGGGGAGTATGTTCGATCACTGCTCAGGCGCGAGAGGCAGAGATGGTCAGGCAAGTCAAAGTTGCCAGCGAGAGGCGACCTAGACCTGCTGGTGAGGTTCAAGAAAAAGAAATTGAAGGTAAGAAGTTTAAACTTGGCACGCCACTAGGCCGAGAATTACAAGACAAGATAGTTGAAGTAGTATCAAGGCATATGAGTGTTTTCGCTTGGTCGTCCGCGGATATGCCCATGATAGACCCAAACTTCCTCTACCATGGGCTTGATGAGAAGGTCATACCGGTAGCGCAGAAAAGAAGGAAGCTTAATGAGGAGAGGCATTAGATCATCAGGGAAGAGACGCAAAACCTTTTGAAGGCTGGCCACATATGGGAGATTCAATACCCTGAGTGGTTGGCAAACGTGGTATTGGTACAAAAGACCAATGGGAAGTTGAGGATGTGCGTTGACTTTACATACCTGAATAAGGCCTGTCCCAAGGATTCTTATTCGCTACCCAGCATAGACTCCTTGGTGGACAATGCTTTAGGTTGTCGATTGTGGAGTTTCCTAGACACATTCATGTGGTACAATCAGATTCGCATGCACCCCAGGACAAGAGCAAAACCGCCTTCATGACTGAGCTCTACAAAGTCATGCCCTTCGATCTCAAGAATGCCGGCGCTACCTACCAAAGGTTGATGTATAGGATCCTCACCCCAATGATTGGGAGGAATGTACAGGCGTACGTAAACGACATGGTCGTCACCTCAAAGGAAAAGGATCAGCACGTGGATGATCTAGAAGAGGTATTCAAGATGATAGCCAAGTATAATCTAAACATGAACCTAGATAAGTGCGTGTTTGAGGTGGAAGCTGGGAAGTTACTTGGGTTTCTGCTCACTGAACGGGGCATAAAAGTGAACCTGGACAAGTGTGCACCAATCATAGGGATAAAAAGCCCTGCCAGTGTGAAGGAGGTATAACAGCTGACTGGGTGTATGGCTGCCTTGTCCAGGTTCTTATCAGTTGGAAAAGATAAGGGATATCCTTATTTTCAATGCCTGAAGAAGAACAGCCGTTTCGTATGGACTAACGAGTGTGAAAACGCATTCGTCAAGCTGAAGGAGTACTTAGCCAACCAGCCTGTCCTTTGTAAGTCGCTGCCAGGTACTCCCCTTCGTGTTTATTTCGCAGTCACGGATCAGGCAATCAGCTCGATCATTGTGTAAGAGCAAGACAAGGTTCAAAGGTCTATTTACTTCGTGAGCAAGGTGCTGCAAGGGTCAGAGGTACAATATCAAGCTATTGAAAATGCCGCCCTGGCAGTTGTGTTTGCTGCTCGACAACTCCACCATTATTTCCAGAGTTTAACTATAATAGTGATGACAAATTTTCCTATTCGCAAAGTCCTTCAGAAGCTTAACATGGTAGGTCGGATGGTTCGTTAGGCAGTCGAACTGTCTGAGTTCGACGTACAGTACGAACCCATAGGACCTATAAAGGGCCATGTATATGGTGATTTCATGGCAGAACTATCATCTGAGGCTACCCCGATAGGTGGTATGTCCTCTCGGTAGATGGATCTTCCAACCAGCAAGGTAGTGGTGTTGGGGTCATTCTGGAGGGACCTAGTGGACTGTTGATCGAGTAGGTCCTGAGATTTTCCTTCAAGGACAACAACAATCAAGCTAAGTATGAAGCTCTGATAGTTGGAATGTTGTTGGCCAAGGAGTTGGGTGTTCGGAGCTTGTTGGTAAAGAGTGACTCGTTGCTGGTTACTAGGCAGGTCACAGGTGAATACTAGGCCAAAGACCCACACTTGGTCGCGTACCTCAGGTATGTTGCGCTTTTAAGGGAAGCTTTCTCTATGTTCAAGTTGGTGCATGTTCCAAGGGAGTAGAATGCCCGAGCAGACCTGTTGTCCAAGCTGGAAAGCTCGGGGAAGGGAGGTCGATAAAGGTCAGTTATTTAGGAGACCTTAAAGTCACCCAGGAGTGTTGCGGAGGAGACAACAAAGGTCAACCATGTAAAGACCTTGGAGGTTAGCTTAGTAAAGGAAGAAGGCACCGATCATTGACACATGAAACTTTGAAGATGCCCAGGATAAGCACCTATGGCTTGTTGGGAGAAGAGACATTGGAGGTCCTCTAGGTCGACGTGGTGGAGACCCGGATGTAGCTCATGGTCTGCTCCCAATAGAGTCCGCAAAGGGGAAAAGGGTTGCGAGGAACGCGAGAAGGTATACCCTGGTGGATGAAAAGTTGTTTCATCATGGCTACACCCATTCCATCCTCACTTATGTATGAGGGGATTAGTGTACCCACATCATGGCAGAGCTCCATGAAGGCATTTGTGGAAGCCACGTGGGAGGAAGAGCTCTCTCATTGAAGTTCGTTTGAGTTGGGTATTATCGGCCAACTATGAAGGAGGATTGTATGAGACATTCACAATGATGCAAACAGTGTCAGAAGCATGTTGATTGGCATCATGCGCCCCCTGAAGAGTTGCGATTAATACATAGCCCCTGGCCTTTTCATACTTGGGGAATAGACATCTTAGGTCCTTTTTGTTTGGCAATTCGTCAGATGAAGTACCTCGTGGTGGCTATTGAGTACTTCACCAAGTGGATAGAAACTAAACCAGTTGTGCAGATAATTGCTCACAAGGTGCAACACTTTGTATAGAGAAACATTGTCTGTCGTTTTGGGGTTCCAAGGCACTTGGTGTATGATAATGGTACCCAGTTTCAATTCAACAATTACGAAAACTGTGTGTGGAGCTCGGTATCAAACAGGTGTTTGCCTCTGTGGAACATCCTCAAACGAATGGTCAGGTCGACTCTGCCAATAGAGTCTTGCTCAAAGGGTTGAAGAGGAGGTTGGAGAAAGCCAAGGGCTGGTCAGGAGAAGTACCTCGAATTTTGTGGGCCTACCACACCACTCCCAGTCTACAACCAAGGAAACGCCTTTCAGTTTGGTATATGGATCGGACGCCATGATACCTGTAAAGATCTAGGAAAGTTAACATCGGTTCCAGAACTTCGTGATAGAAGAATCTAATGAAGGGAGGAAGGTGAACTTGGATCTATTAGATAAGTGCGCAAACAGGCTCGCATCAAATCAGAAGCTTTAAAAAGAAGAGTGGAGCTGAAGCAGAAGTCCAAGTTGAAACCTAGGCAGTTCCAGGTTGCTAACTTGGTGATGCGGAAAACCCATCCTTACTAGCTGGAGAATAAGTTGTCTCGCAAATGGACCGGCCCATTCCGTGTGGTGGAGGTGATCGGAAACGGAGCCTACCGACTCGAACCCTCGAGGGTGGAGCAATACCTCGAACATGGAATGGAGCAAACCTCAAGTTTTATTTCAGTTGAAATGTTTTGTCAATACGAATGATTTGAATAGTTACAGGGCACTCTTTTTCCCTTACAAGAGTTTTTAATGAGGTCACCCAATAAAAAATTGTTCTTGAAAGATGATGTATTAGAATTATTTGTTAGCACACGATAAGGCGACTTGCCGGTGAGTTATCCGAGTAGGCGCCATGTGTGTATAACTGATTATGTAATGATTAGACGAGGCGACTTTTTTCCTTGGTAAGATTCCAAGTCTAGGCGTTTTGAAGTCTGCGTAATTCAGATGGGACAACCTTTTCTTAGTAAGATTTTGAGTCCAGACACCCTGAATTAGCTATCACTTAAGATTGTTTGGCTGAGGGCGGGTAAGACGACCTACCTCAGCATAGGTGATGTCACCCGAAGTTGAATACCCCACAGGGTAGTAACACTCTGAGGGGGTAGTTGTTGAAGAGTTGACTTGGTATGTAAGCCAACACCCAAGTCAGATACTCTAAACAAGAGAAATTGTTGAAGAGTTGACCTGGTGTGTAAGCTAACACCCAAGTCAAATACTCTAAGCAAGAGAAATTGTTGAAGAATTGACCTGGTGTGTAAGCCAACACCTAAGTCAGATACTTTAAGCAAAATAAATTGTTGAAGAGTTGACTTGGTGCGTAAGCCAACACCTAGGTGAGACACTCTACGCCAAAGAAATCATTAAAGAGTCGACTTGATGTGTGAGCCAACACCCAAGTCAGATACGCTAAGCGAAGGAAACAGTGAAGAGTAGACTTGGTGTGGAAGTTAATGTTGAAGATGGTTGCTGCCCCTTCAAGATTGTGTTTGATGAAGACTTGTATGTTGTGTTTGATGAAGACATTTATGTACTTTCCATGTATTTGTGCTTTGCTTTAAGTATGTCTTAGTTAGTGTTTAGAGGTTGTCTAAGAGTAGCTTTTTGCTGAGTAACTCACCTCATAACCACTGGCCATGTGATAAGAACAAGCATAAGATTTCTTAAACTGTTTTTCACATGTTTTACACAAAAACACGTTTACTGCATAAAAATAAATCTGTTCTTTTCTAAATAAACATATTCATTTTCTTCACTGGTGCCTTGGCTAAAGTCTTGTAAAAATTTGATTTTGTGCATCAGGTATTTTGACTAAGTCTTCCTCTTTTCAAAACGACTGAGTTTCAAATAGTTAAACTTTCTCTGTTTTCGTTTTGAAAAATAAATCTGTTCATCTGTAAATGAATAGATTCTTTTTGCCTCTGGTGCCATGTCAAGCTTAAACGTTTTTTCAGTTTTATCTCAGCACCAGAATGGTTGACTAAGTCTCCTCACTTAACAGATTCTCTAACTGCTTTTGAAAATAAATCAGTTTATTTTATTTTCAATCTGTTCATTTTATAACAGCTTTAACTGTTTTTCAAAATTCTGTTATAAGCTGGCTTTCTATAAAATGCAAACTTGTTTCTGAGCTTAACAACGATTCAAACAGTTCATACATTTGCAAAAAACAAGTTTTGACAGCAGAGAGTTAAGTGTTTTCAAGGATTAGCACTTGTTCTTCAAAGATTTCAAAAATCACAAAGTGCTTGTTCTTGGTTTGGTTCCAAAAGCTTGGTGTGAGGTGCAGCTACTGTTCTAGCAATCTTGCCTACTGGGTTAAGGCAGATCTTTGTTACCTCAATCAGGTGTAGTCGTTTCACTTCTTATTACTTGTAATAGTTTGGTTGAATCCTCTTCTTGATAGGTGTTCTTGGAGAGTGGATGTGTGTGTATGAGTGCTGAAATAGGTTTTTTCAGCAAGAGTACCTAAGTTCTTGTAGGTTTCAAGAACAGTGGGAAGTGTACTTGATTGTACTGTGTGTTAGTGAATTCCACCTGTTGTTGGTGAAGACTGGATGTAGCTCAGGTTGAGTGAACCAGTATAATTGTTTGTGTTCATTCTCTCCCTCACTCTGCAATTTCGTTTCTGCATAATTGATAAAACAGCAAAGAAATAAATCTGTTCAATTGAAAATAAATCTGTTCTTTCTGGGCACTGTGCATACTGTTCTTGATTTCTGAAAAAGGTATTTGAATCTGATAAGAACATACATAATCTGCTAAAACCATTGGAACAGATTGATTGTGATAGGCTGTTCAAGAAACTGTCAATGCTATTAATTGAACCTTAAACAAATTGCTTAAAGTTGAAGCTTGCTGTTTTGTGGTTCATTGTTCTTAATTCCTGGAAAATTTCTTGACATCAAGAAGAACATTCATAGTCTGTTAAAAGTCACAGGAACAGCTTGTTTGCAAAGGTCACTCAATTAACTAGCATACTATCAATTGAACCTTAATCACTTGCTTGAAATTGAAGCTTGCTGTTTTGTGTTTCACTGTTTTTTCAAATCTGATATCTGTGTGTGCTGCTGGAAATCCTCACTGCATAGTCTGGTGATTAGCTCTGCTGTATTAAAAGCGTTTCAAACAGAAAAACAGTGTTGAAATAAATCTGTTCATTTTCACATAAATCGATTTATTTTCTGTAAAACTGGGTTAAACACTGTTTCTGCGAAGAAGTTTTAAAAGGTCAATTCACCCCCCCTCTTGAACTTTGGCACTATTAAACCCAACAGTTAACACCCAAGTCAGATACTCTATAAACAAATCACTCTTAATGTGAGGGGGAAAAGATCGAGCTTGAAAAACGGGTGGTTCTCTAAGCATGGAGGCCCTGTTTCGCAAGGTTGAGATACATGTTCCCTGCTTAAGTAGTCAAATAACATCCAAGCAAGTTAAGAGATTCTTTGCGGCCAGAGGGTATGAGTCACCCACAGGTTAGCTCTTCTAGAGCATTGTGATTTTCCATGCTTTATTAGTGCATTACGTTTACTGTTGTTTTGGTAGTTTTTATACCATTGCTAGATGGTAAGTCCATGCTAATCGTGTTTCATTAAAGCAAGTAGTGAGATATGCATTGTTGATACACTAGTCGAAGTTTACCAAGGCTAAAAAGTTAAATTGGGAAAACGAAAGGCTATGTGTAGCATAATACATAGGAGTACTTAATAAGTTAATATTATTCAAAGTGCTACTAAAGGAAGTAAGTTACATAAAGAACATTACTCTTCCACGAGCTTCCCATCTACCATAGTTTTGCCTGGACCAAGCTGAGAGAAGTCCATCTCAAAATAGATTCTCGAGGCTTGTGCGACGGCATATTCAAAGCTCGCCAGGTATGAGTTAGCAGCGTCATCAGTGAGGGCTTCCCTCTCCTTAACCAACTCCTCATCCTTCTGAGCCAGTCCCTCTTTAAGCCTTTCAACCTCAGTCAAGAGTTTCACATTCTTTTTAGATAAGTATAAGGCTTCCTTGGACTTTTCAATCATGAGAGCCTTAACTTCTTGTTGTGATTGCTGGAATTCCTCATGAAGCTTCATCATTTCTCGCTTTAGGTTTCCAACTTGTTGAAGGAGCTCAGTAACCTCATGGGACTTCTTCTCAACCGACCCCTTCCACTCTTTCAATTTGGAGATGGCCAAGAAACTTGTAGCCAGTGCCTGCCCCATTTGCCTCATGGCCTCCCCCACCAAGCGATCCTCCTCGATGCCAATCAGCTTCTCCTTGGTCTTGTTGAGCAGAAGGACCTTCTCAAGAAAAGAATGAGCTTCCATGCTTGGGTCCCACAGTCCCTTTTTCTAGACACTTGTGCCCTCGTCTTCTTGCACCACTACCATGTCACGAGGTGGGGATGGGCTTGGCGAAGGAGCCTTGTGGGAGGGAGCACGTCCGTCTAAGGTAGAGATCTTTGAAGGGGCAGTTGCGGTCTTCCTCCTCCTTTTAAAAATTGGTCTAGAGTAGGTCTCCTTGTCGCCTTCGATAGGGGTTAGAGCTACGTTGACAACAACTTTGAGCTTAAGATCCTGAGCTGGGGGCGCTTGGGCAACTGCTTTCATCTTCTTGGCCCTTTTTGCCAAATCCTTTTTGTTGATCTGGGGCAGCATGTTGTCTACAAAAAAGTGAAAGAGAAATTCAGAAACAATAATCAGGTCATCATCATTGAGAGTAGAGGATGAGAGGTACCAATGTACGCTTTTAGTCCCCCTGGGGAGAACTTTTGACTTATGAGAGTGGTCGTGTCAAAAACCACCTTTCAGCTGGAGAAGAAATGACAAACCTCCTAATCACGCTGTGACATGCTTTCCAGGCACCGAGCACCTTGGAAGGTTGGTTTCTTGGTCCAATATAAAGGAAACTCATCTAGAAGAGTTGGGTCCCTCTTATTGTAGTGCATCTTCAAGAATTTATCCTTGAAACCTTTATAAGACTGTTGGAAGAGTGATAACAATGCTCTCCCAGCCACTCCGTTGAATGAAACCCAAAGTTGGTGGCTTAGACGTTTGGCCTCAAAGAAATATAGAAAAACTTCCATAGATGGAAAAAGGCCAAACTGGGTGTAAAGAATAGAGAAACCTTGAACGAATACCCAATTATTTTGGATGTAGCTGGGCAGGGGCCATGTTGATCTCTATGAGAAGTTCTTTTTTGAAATTGAATAAGGGTAAACGAAGGAGAATCCTTTTGAAGATTGTGGCATAAAAATAACAAAAAGGAACATCAGGGTCCAATGACTCATTGCAACAGACAGACTCATCCTCTCTACACAGGATTACCCTAAGAGTTGTATCGTTCTCTCTACCAAAAAGGCACTTCTTTTGACGTTCGTTTTTCATATAGGCCATTATTTGTTCATGAGAGGTGTATATCTAGACTTCTTCAAATAGGTTCTCGGGTGCTCAGGGATACATAGTTTGGTAATCCATCATACAGAGTATCTAGAAATACAAACAACAAGCAAATGCAGATACACATTTAGGCATACATTCAGGTAAAGAAAACCACAATCAAAGTTGCATTTCAGATTCAAGTGAAGCTATTAGCAAAGATAACGACAAGTGTAAGCAGAAAAAGATGAATCCAAAATAGACCCAGCTCAGGCAGTATGATCGCAACAAATATTCCAAACAAGTCATCATGCAAACAATACAGTAATGGTTTGGGTAAGAGAAAGTACCTTGTTTCAGGGAGCAATTGAAAGCAAGGAGGTTTCCTAGGTTGGTGAAGGAGGCATAGAGAGTTGGAAAGGGCGCGAAAGCTCAGTGCTCGGTGGTTGGATCTTGATGCATGGCACAGGCAGGTCAGCTTGGTTGTTGGACCATGTGATTGGGCCCCGGTTGGACAAGTAAAGTCGTTTCAGTATAATTAAGGTAACCTTTTGTACGTAAAGGCAAGAGGGTTAACAAAGGATATTTGTGGACCTAAGGGTGCGTTTAGCGTGCATGAGGTCTAGGAAAAGTAAATATTTCCTTTCAAACCTAAGACCATGTGTCTTAGGACATGTAGAGGTTAGGTTGCATGTATAGTAAAAGATAACGTAGCACCATGAGTAGGCTGCCCACGTAAGCAGAATGTACCCCTGATGCTGGCACATGAGTTAGTACCGTGGTGGTTATTCTATTATTATTTTATGCATTCTTGGGAGGAAAGATTCACTTCTGTTGTAGCACCTTGACAGAAGGCGCCCTTGAACATAATGGATTTTTTCTTGTTGAGTATGCTTTCAGTTGAGATTAGATTCTCGTGATAGAAAGTTGTTACAAGAGGTAAGTTATAAAAGGGACTAGAGACCTCAAGTAAAGGTACGTTGTTTCTAAGACTGAAACTGAATACTTCTTGATTTTTAGTAAGACATTTACTTGATCATTGGAGTGCAATCAACATGTAGGACCCCCTCTGTTTCAATGGAGCTACGTTCAAGAGTCACAAGAGTAAAGGACGGATTCGTGAAGAGACAAAAGGAACTAGAGCTTGTCATCAGAGTCAACCGGCAAGCAGGTCAGCAGGTCAAAACAATATATAATCAATATTCAAAATATATAATTTGATCAATACTACTTCAAATAATTTATAAAATTAAATTATTTTAGACCAATAAATAATTTAATAACTAAAATTCTTATTAATATTGTTTTGCTTTGCATATATAGATATCTATAGTATATTTAAATTTGTTATTATTATACCTATATATGGAATTATCTTCTTTAATTTCTCTCAATTTTTTTCCTATTTTATCCTTATATCAATATTTGATTTTATTTCATTATCATGAGCATTGCGTCATTTTCTATTTTTTCAAAATTTTAAATTTTTAAATTTTGAAATTCTAAAGCCTTTTCAAAACACTTCCAAATTTTCTATATTTTTAAATTTTCCAAACCCTAAAAGCCTTTTCAGAATACTTCAAAATTCAAAATTATAAATTTTCAAATTTTTAAATTTTCTACTTTTTAAAATTTCAAATTTCAAAATTTTGAATTTTTAAGTTCTCAAATTTTTAAATTTTCAAAATATTTCTCTCTTTAACTTTTCTCAAATTTTTTTTATTTTATCCTTATATCAATATTTAATTTTATTTTATTATTATGGTTATTGTGTCATTTTATTTCTTATTTCACTATTTTAATTTTTTCAAATTTTCAAACTTTAAAGTCTTTTGGAAACATTTCAAATTTTCAAAATTTTTAAATTTTCAAACTTTGTAAATTTTCAAATTTTAAAATTTCGAAATTTTGAATTTGATATTTTTAAAATTTCAAATTTTCAAATTTTTAATTTTCAAATTTTCAAATTTTTAAATTTTTAAAATTTAATTTATAAACCCATTAAACCTCTTTTTTATTTTCTATTTTCATATTCAAAATATCATAAGTCGTAGTTTTGTCTTAGGAACCACGAAATCAACCAGTAAGTACTGTTTTTCAATGGCTTATGGACCGTTAGCGCTGACAAATTCGTAAGTATGTATATAATTATCGTTTTTTTGTTTCTTATAATAATTTACAAAACCATTCCATGAACAACGATTCCCCATTTTCTGTTTCGTCGACATTTTTTATTATGTACTTGCTTGTTGTCGAATTAATTATTATATTTTTTGTTTTTTTGTTTATAATATCATATGAACGAATTTCTCATTTGGTGAAGGAATATGTGAGGCTTTCCAAAGCATTCTCCGAGAGAAAGTGGTCAATTTTTGCTTTTCTTGATTGCCATAACCCGATAAACCCTGAACTCCCTTATCCACCACACTTCATTATATCTAAAACGTACTTTAAAAATTTTCAAAATATTATCTTCTTTAACTTCCCTCAATTTGTTTTTCTATTTTATCCTTATATCAATATTTTATTTTATTTCATTATTATGGACATTGCGTCATTTTCTATTTTTCAAAAATTTAAATTTTAAATTTTAAATTTTCAAAATTTTAAATTTTTCAAATTTTCAAATTTTAAACTTTTTCAAAATTTTAAACCCTAAAGCCTTTTTCCAAACACTTCAAAATTTCAAAATTTTAAATTTTCAAAATTTTTAAATTTTAAATTTTTTAACTTTTCAAACCCTAAAGCCTTTTCGAAACACTTTTCAATTTTTTAAATTTTCAAAATTTAAATTATTTAAATTTTTAAATTTAAAACTAAACTGAAGGCTTTATAAACCCATCAAACCTCTTTTTCGTTTTTTATTTTTATATTCAAAATATCAGAAGTTGTAGTTTCGTTCCAGGAACCACGAAATCAACTAGTAAGTACTGATTTCAATTGCTTCTGCATCATTGGCGCTGGAAAATTCGTAAGTATGTATATAATTATTGTTTTTTGTTTCTTATAATAATGGTAAAATCATTCCATTATTAACAACGATTCTCCATTTTCTGTTTCGTCGACATTCTTTTATGTACTTACTTGCTGTATAATTAATTATTATATTTTTTGCTTCTTGTTTATAATATCAGATGAGCGAATTTTTCATTTGGTGAAGGAATATGTGAGGCTTTCCAAAGAGAGAAAGTGGCCAATTTTTGCTTTCTCATTCAAGAACTAAAATTATTTTTGTATTTTAATAATAAAAATCACATAAACTAAAAATATATTTAATTTATACTTAAATATGTTTTTTTAAACATTATCATATGTTACATATTTATTTTCATATTTTGCAAAATATTTTCTGAAGATATTTTTTATTTAGGCTATCTATTTTTTGTCACATACTTATTATTTGTTTTAATATTTATTTCATATATCAATATTGTTTGGTGCTTGTGATAACTTATTGCTTTCGTTTACCACTCATAGAAAAAAGGTAAACTGTAATTCTTGTTGTATGTATGTTTGATTTGCATTAGTGATTTGTCATTAAAATTATTAACACTTGCTTTTGATGTGTACTATAATACTATTATTTGGTATTTTTTAATTTTTTATGAAAGTGTTTTCATAATTTGTTTTGCTTTTAGTTTTGATTTATATTTTAGAATCTTTTACATAATTTTTTTAATGTTTATTATTTTTATACATTTTAATAGATTACATAAAAAAAATGGAAATATAAGTGTAAAACATTAACACTAGAACGACAAAGCCAAACTTGAAGCTAAATATTGCAAATAGAAGACGAAGAATGACCATTCAACAAAGGACAAATGAGCTATCTACACAAAGTATAACTTATAGAGAAAGGAGATTTTAATCTATTCGACATTTGGCTCGATCAATCAATAATGCAGGTAACAAAAATGTTATATATAAAAAAAATTGGAAAGTTTTTTTGTTTAAGAAAGAGTGGTGGATATATGGTTAGAAAAATATTTAAGACGAATTATAAATAAAAGATTATTGATATTGGAAATTATCACTTAATTAATGCAGTTTTATGAATACTATGTACATTGCTGCTTTCGAACATAAACAAAAGTAAAAACAAAAACTATAGATTGCATTGATTCAGGGGGAGAGATTCCTCAATGGATAGATCTTGATCAAATAGACCAATAGACAGATTCTGCTCACCCAGTTCCTGACCAGACTGATGTGTTGGGTCTATTAGTGTCTAAGTTCAAGAGGGGAGGGGTGAATTGAGCTTATAAAATTTTCGCAAGAACACACAATTTTTCAGTATTCCAGAGGCAAAAAGAACATATTGTTTTTACATGAAACAGATTGATTCTTCAGAGCAGTCTTGACACAATTTGAATTTGTTCAATGTAAAATTATGATCAACAGAGAATTATAACAGAATCAGATCAGCTTAATATTGTGAGGATGAAGGATACAGCTATGCTTAGAAATCAAACAAAATTACTCAACACAAGGTTTTAAGAAGAATGATCCTTTCTCAGATTTTAATGAATGGACAGTTTGTTCACAAATCACTTAAACCATTATATACAGCAGCCTTGTTTATGATCAGAGAACTTTAACAAATCAGGAAGAACAATTTTCACTTAAACCCAGAATTAACAGATTCAATTTCAAAAGAACAGATTTAGTTATTGACAGAATTAAGCAAAATCAGAAATGAGTGCAGGGATGAGAAGACAAGGCACACAAGTTTTTATACTGGTTCACTCATACAGAGCTACATCTAGTCTCAACTTACCCCAAGGTGGAATTCACTAAAAACAGTACCAATTACTTACAAACACAGCAGTTCTTGAACACTACAAGAACAACACACACAATGCTGAAAAACCCTATTTCAGCACACCTTGCACTCCAAGAAACCCTATCAAAGAGTGACTAACACTTACACCTTTACAAAACAGAATAAAGGAAAGATTACACCTGAAAAGAAGATGCAAGAACTCAAAACCAGTAGTTCAATTTGCTGCAGAACTGCACCAGCACCTTCACCAAGATCAAAGGTTTCCTAGAACAAGCACACTTGAAAATCTCTTTGGAAAACCTTTCAAAATTCTTTCAATCCTTCTTCTCACATGGAAAATGTTTGATCTCTGTCAAAAACGTAATTGCTCAGCACACCCTCATGTGAGATAGACTTTTCTTTGTATAGAAAACAGTTTCTAACTTCTTTTCAAAAAATAGTTGAAAAGCAGTTATGAAAACAACAGATTCATTTTTGAACTTAACAGATTTATTTTGTGAAAATCGCCAACTCAGCTAACTAAAATAATTGTCTGAGTTGTACCTTTGGTGCCCTAACTAACTTGTGAAAAACCTTTCAACAGATCAAAGGGCAAACCGATTCTTTCACAGTGAAACAGATTAAATGAAGGCAAGTAGGCCAGCTCAGCTTTAACTGAAATAACGAACTAAGCTTTGCCTGTGGTCTCTAACAGAACTTTTAGAAAAGCCTTTTAACAGAGAAGAAATAAACAGATTCTTTCTCCATAAAACAGATTTATTTGTGTACTGATTTAAAACTTTTAAAACCATTTTAAAAAGCTTTTCAAAACCCATTTAACCACATCATGTGCTTGATCTAGACTTGGTTAGGCATCTAGGATAGGTTATACAGCAAAAGGCAATCATACAAAATTACAAGCCTAATTACAAATGAATCTAAAAAACCTATTACAATCTTCAAAGCACTCAAGCCATTTTCTTCATCAAACACATAACAAGCCTTGGTAGAGAAGAAGCTTCCTCCAACTTCAACAATCTCCCCCTGTTTGATGGAGACAAATTCCCTTTGCTTTGCACAGCTTTGAAGAAAGATCATGACCAAACCTGTACAGAACTATATACCAGGAAAAAAATACACAGGTGTCAAGGCAGAACAAACAGATTTAGAATTGATGTACCTGCAGTTTTAACATCTGAATCATATCAGCAGCCTCTGTGAATATCAACTGCAGAACCTGTATTAGACTATTCTTCTCCCCCTTTGGATTCATCAAACAGAATGGGAGCACAAGATACCAAAGAAAACATAGTCATACATAACAGTTCAAATAAAACTAAAATAGAGGTTCATTACAAATAAACTAAAAACTAGTACAAAATAAAAAAACAATACAGATTAATCCCAAATTGTTCAACAACATATAAAAGATAAAGACTTAGAAATAGGATCACTTGTTGTTGTAATAGAGCTCAGCTAGCTGCACTTGAACTCCTTCAAGTTGGTCATCCAAGTGTTGAAACCTGGCGTAAGTCATCTCATAGTGTGCCTTCTGCTCATCTGTGAGTATGTCCAGCCTGTTTAGCACTTGTCTTTCAAACATAGACAGAGGTTCACCTCTGTACTCAGGTGCCTCATATGCAACTATTGCATTCTGACTCGTAGCAGCAACATTTTCATGTTCAGCAGAATGTACTGGTGATTCATCCATGTGTTGCACACCATCAGCATTTGCTTCTTCTTCATTTCCTTGAGGAGCAACTTCTTGCTCAGCCCTCTGTCCAGCATTTCTTCTGAAAACCCAGCCATCTTCATCCTTATAGAATCCCATTTTCATGAGTGTGGAGTTATCTATTTCACTTGCAGCTTTAATAGAGTCATTCCTTTCATTGGTAGTGTCCACTTTAAAATGATCAATTAGTTTTGACACAAATATTGCATAGGGAAGACGATAATCAGGTAGTCTTGCAGATTTCAGCATATGTTCAACCATAGTACTTACCCAATTTACCTTAAGCTGTTTCATGATGCAGTACAACAGTATCAAATCTTCCTCATGAAGTACAGCATGATTACTTCCTCTAGGGGTAAGCTGCCAAGCAATTATATGAGCTAAGAGTCTAGGAATTAGAGTTAGGCTACCTGCATGATACCTAGCTACTGGTTCAGTAGGATTCCTCACACAGCTTCTATAAAATTACAATTTGTTGAACCCTTGAATTCCAGTAGTGTTCCCTTTGCTCACTTTCAGTCCTGAATATTTGATTCCACCCACACTGCCCCAGATTTCCCTAGTGATCTTCAGCTTTACTCCTTTCACATAGGAAACCAGATTTTTACCATCTTGTTCAAGGTTGCAGTAAAACACCTTCACAAGATTTGGATAAATATTTCCATTCATCTCCAGAAATCCTTTCAGCTTTTGATGCTTGAGTAAGTCCTTGGCTTCTATCAGATTCTCCTCTCTCAGCCATGAGAACTCAAGCAGCTTGCGTACATTGATTTGCTTTCTGCCAGTCTCATGTATGAACCTTGTCATTGCCTCTGAATCTCCAGCAAACCAGTTTTCCAGGATGCCTTGGCTGCTTTGAGATTGCTCCTTGGATTTCTTCTTTCTATGTGAAGAGGATGCCATGCTTAATCTGTTTTTCCCTGCACCAATATATTAACATACAATTCTAGAAGAAAAACATTACAGATTATTACTCAAAACAGAAGCAAAACCTATGGTGAAGCAATGTGCACCTGGACAGCTTATAGTACAAGTGAGAGGGTGTGAGAGACGAGCTAAATTGTGCTAGGTTTATATAGGATTATTAAACCAAAATTGAAAAACACAAATTTTAATTCAGGGCAATGTGATCAGATTTTGGAAATAATGAATTTTGAAGAAAAATCAAATCCCACAGATATGCTACAGATTTTATTCCAATGGTGCAGCAGGTTCAGGTGTGGATTCACGTAAGAATATCTTGGAACCTGATTTTGGTACATCAAATCTGTTGCATCTACACAAAATCCAATTAGTTAGGATACCCACACATTAATTTGCATGGATCTGTTGGTCAATAACCGTAAAAGCAGTCAACAATAAAGTGAGAGAGAGAAAAAAAATAAATCTTTCTCTTTCCTAGTCACATCTGTGATTTCTGAAACAGGGAACGAAACATGTTAAAACATAAAACAACATATTGAAATTTTCACTACAGAGGACAATTTAAGCTAATAATACCCAATTCATTTAGAAGAAAGTGAAACCTGTCTTTAGCAAGTGGTTTAGTGAATAGATCAGCCAATTGAAATTCAGTACCAATGAATTGTATATCACATGTTCCATTTGCTATATGTTCTCTTAGAAAGTGATGTCTAATTTCAATGTGTTTAGTCCTTGAGTGCATGACAGGATTCTTAGATAGATTTATGGCACTAGTATTATCACAATTTATAGGTATGTTATTTAACAGAATTCCAAAATCACTTAGCTGCTACCTTAGCCATAAGGTTTGAGCACAACAACTTCCAGCAGCTATGTATTCCGCTTCTGATGTGGAGAGAGCAACACAAGCTTGCTTTTTGCAATGCCAAGAGATTAGACTTGATCCAAGCATGTGACAAGTCCCACTTATGCTCTTCCTATCAACTTTGCAGCCTGCAAAATCAGAATCTGAAAAACCAATAAATTTAAAGATACCTTGTTAGGATACCACAATCCAACATCCTTAGATCCTTGCAAATATTTCAGAATTCTCTTTGCTGCATTGTAGTGTGATTCCTTTGGATCAGATTGATATCTAGCACATAAACATACAGCAAACATAATGTCAGGCCTGCTGGCAGTTAGGTATAATAAGGAACCAATTAATCCCCTATACTTCGTTTGATCTACTGATTTTCCTGCAGCATCTTGATCCAGCTGACAACTTGTTGAAATAGGAGTGCTGATTGCTTTGCATTGATTCATATCAAACTTCTTGAGCAGTTCCTTGCAGTATTTTTCTTGGCTTATGAAAATTCCATCCTTGAGTTGCTTAACTTGTAGTCCAAGGAAGAAATTCATTTCTCCTAACATTGACATCTCAAACTCACTTTTCATGGTTTTCACAAAGTCTTCACACATCTATTCATTTGTGGATCCAAAGATAATATCATCTACATGGACTTGCACAAGTATGATATCTTCACTTTTCTTCTTTAGAAAGAGATTTTTATCTGAATTGCCACGACTATAGCCTTGAGAAAGTAGAAATTCACTTAGCCTTTCATACCATTGCCTAGGTGCTTGCTTCAATCCATATAAGGCCTTCTTAAGCATGTACACATGTTCTGGATTTTTGTGATCTTCAAACCCTGGAGGCTGAGATACAAACACCTCTTCATTGATGTAGCCATTTAGAAATGCACTCTTGACATCCATTTGAAACAACTTGAAACCTTGTATGCTGGAAAATGCTAGAAGAAGTCTGACAGCTTCAAGACGTGCTACTGGAGCATAGGTTTCACCAAAATCAATACCTTCTTCTTGGTTATACCCTTTAGCAACCAGTCTTGCTTTATTTCTAGTGATAGCTCCATGTTCATCCATCTTGTTCCTGTACACCCACTTGGTTCCTATGATATTCATCTCATGCTTTCTTGGAACCAAAGTCCACACTTCATTGTGTTCAAACTGGTTCAGCTCTTCCTGCATTGCTGTTATCCAATTGCTGTCTTGCAGTGCTTCTTCCAGGCTTTTAGGCTCAATCTGTGACACAAAAGCTACTGTTCTGCAGAAGTTGTTGAGTGAATTCCTTGTTGAGACTCCTTTCTCAATTTTACCAATTACATTGTCAAGAGTGAGATCCCTTGGTGTCTTCCATTCTTTAGGCAGTCCTGCATTCACAGTAGATTCTTTGACAGAATTTGGATTAGTAGCATCAAGCTCACTAGATTGATTCTGTTGCATAATTGTTCTTAAATCATCCATACCAGGTTCATCCAGAACAGATTTGGGCACAGAAAAATCTGTTTCATCAAATACAACATGTATAGATTCTTCAACTGCAAGCAATCTTTTATTATACACTCTATAAGCATGACCATTTATAGCATATCCAATATGTATTCCTTCATCTGATTTAGGATCAAATTTTCCCAGATTATCTTTACCATTATTTAAGACAAAGCATTTATAGCCAAACACTCTAAGATGACTAATGCTAGGCTTCCTACCCTTATACAATTCATAGGGAGTTTTCTTAAGAATTGGTCTAATTAATGTTCTGTTAAGCACATAAGAAGCAGTGTATACAACATCTGCCAAAAAATATTTAGGTAAACCAGATTCATTTAGCATAGTCCTAGCTAACTCTTTTAGTGATCTATTCTTTCTTTCAACAACACCATTTTGTTGGGGTGTCCTAGGAGCAGAATAACTATGTGTGATCCCATGTTTTTCACAATATTTATCAAACTTTGCATTTTGAAATTCTCCCCCATGATCATTACGAATCTGTTTTATCCTATTTTCATTTTTATTATGCAGAACCTTAGCAAGTTTCTTAAAGGCTTTATATGCATCATTTTTAGAAGCAAGAAACAAAGTCCATGTATATCTTGAAAAGTTATCAACAATCACCAAAGCACAGTAATTTCCAGCTAAGCTAGCAGTCCTAGATGGTCCAAACAAGTCCATATGCAAAACATCCAAAGCTTTATTTGAAGAAATCATATCTTTTGATTTAAAAGAAGTTCTAATCTGTTTTCCCTTTACACAGGCATCACACAATCTGTTATTTTGAAACTTTATGTTTGGTAAACCAGAAACAAGTTCCTTAGATTTTAGCTTATTCAAGTGATTTGTGTGAATGTGAGCTAGTCTCCTATGCCACAGCCATGACTCATCATTTTTAGATAGCAAACACTCATTTTCAGAACAACTCTTTATAATGTCAAGGAGATAAATGTTGTTTACCCTTTTTCCAGGGAACAACACCTTAACAGAATTTTCATTTGAAATTGTACAAGTATTGGCTTCGAAATTGACCTTGTATCCCTTGTCACACAGCTGGCTAATGCTTAGAAGACTATGTTTTAGCCCTTCAACATATAGGACATTCTCAATAGTAGTTGAGTCTTTAGTACCAACATCTCCTCTTCCAAGAATTTTTCCTCTATTGTTATCTCCATATGTGACATGCCCTTCAGCTTTGAGTTTCAAATTTATGAACTGAGTCACATCACCAGTCATGTGTTTTGAGCAGCCACTGTCAAGATACCACTGGTTTCTCCTGCTGTTTTTTGAGTCAGAGTTGGATCCCTCATCATTCACCATGAAGCAAAGATTTGCTTCTTCACTTTCAGTTGAGGAATAACTAGATGAGGATACATCATTTTCTTCCCATGAGATATATGCTCTTCTACCTTTGCCTTTGTCACTCCTCTTGCTTGCTGATTTTTCTTTACTTTGATTGTTTGGACAATCAGCTTTTATATGACCTGGTTTACCACATCCAAAGCACGTGTAATTGGAAGAATTTGAATCATTAGGTTGTTTGGAATACCTCTTTCTTTGCTGAGTTCTGTCACGGTTTTTCTTTCTAAGAAACCTGCTGAATTTTCTGGTGAGCAGACTCACGGTCTCATCATGTTCTGGATCACCTTCTTCCTCACTTGTATCATGTTCCATGGTAGTTTTCAGAGCAATTCCTTTGGCCTTCTTCTCCACTGTTTCTTGTTCTTTCAATTTTTTCAGCTCAATTTCATGCTCTATCAGCTTTCCAAAAAGTGCAGCAGTGGACATCTTGGATAAATCTCTGGATTCTGAGATTGCTGTTACCTTAGGCTGCCAGCTCCTATCAAGACATTTTAGTACCTTTATGTTAAGCTCTTCCTTGTCAAAGACTTTACCAAGGCCAGTGAGGTGATTTACAATGTGTGTAAATCGTTTCTGCACATCTGCAATACTTTCTTCAGATTGCATTCTGAACAGCTCGTACTCCTGAATTAGTGAGTGCTTCCTTGCCCGTTTCACATCATCAGTCCCTTCATGAGTCACCTCTAGTACATCCCACATCTCCTTTGCTGAGTTACATTGAGAGACTCTAAAGAACTCATCCATATTCAGTGCAGAGGTGATGATATTCTTGGCTAAGGAGTCATATTGGGCCTTCTTCTTCTCGACTTCACTCCATTCAGACCAAGGCTTCTTTATTGTTTCATCTTTGACAACCTGCATAGGTATGAAAGGTCCACTGACCACTGCATCCCAGATTCCCATGTCAATAGACTCCATAAAGATCTTCATCCTGATTTTCCAGAAAGCATAGTTAACACCACCAAACATAGGAGGTCTATTAATAGACGCACCTTCAGCAAAAGGCATTTTAAACTCAGACATCATACACACACTTGAGCAAAATACAAGCCCTAGCTCTTGATACCAATTGTTGGGTCTATTAGAGTCTAAGTTCAAGAGGGGAGGGGTGAATTGAGCTTATAAAATTTTCGCAAGAACACACAATTTTTCAGTATTCCAGAGGCAAAAAGAACATATTGTTTTTACATGAAACAAATGGATTCTTCAGAGCAGTCTTGGCACAATTTGAATTTGTTCAATGTAAAATTGTGATCAACAGAGAATTATAACAGAATCAGATCAGCTTAATATTGTGAGGATGAAGGATACAGCTATGCTTAGAAATCAAACAAAATTACTCAACACAAGGTTTTAAGAAGAATGATCCTTTCTCAGATTTTAATGAATGGACAGTTTGTTCACAAATCACTTAAGCCATTATATACAGCAGCCTTGTTTATGATCAGAGAACTTTAACAAATCAGGAAGAACAGTTTTCACTTAAACCCAGAATTAACAGATTCAATTTCAAAAGAACAGACTTAGTTCTTGACAGACTTAAGCAAAATCAGAAATGAGTGCAGGGATGAGAAGACAAGGCACACAAGTTTTTATACTGGTTCACTCATACAGAGCTACATCCAGTCTCACCTTACCCCAAGGTGGAATTCACTAAAAACAGTACCAATTACTTACAAACACAGCAGTTCTTGAACACTACAAGAACAACACACACAATGCTGAAAAACCCTATTTCAGCACACCTTGCGCTCCAAGAAACCCTATCAAAGAGTGACTAACACTTACACCTTTACAAAACAGAATAAAGGAAAGATTACACCTGAAAAGAAGATGCAAGAACTCAAAACCAGTAGTTCAATTTGCTGCAGAACTGCACCAGCACCTTCACCAAGATCAAAGGTTTCCTAGAACAAGCACACTTGAAAATCTCTTTGGAAAACCTTTCAAAAATCTTTCAATCCTTCTTCTCACATGGAAAATGTTTGATCTCTGTCAAAAACGTAATTGCTCAGCACACCCTCATGTGAGATAGACTTTTCTTTATATAGAAAACAGTTTCTAACTTCTTTTCAAAAAACAGTTGAAAAGCAGTTATGAAAACAACATATTCATTTTTGAACTTAACAGATTTATTTTGTGAAAACCACAAACTCAGCTAACTGAAATAACTGTCTGAGTTGTACCTTTGGTGCCCTAACTAACTTGTGAAAAACCTTTCAACAGATCAAAGGGAAAACCAATTCTTTCATAGTGAAACAGACTAAATGAAGGCAAGTAGGCCAGCTCAACTTTAGCTGAAATAACGAACTAAGCTTTGTCTGTGGTCTCTAACAGAACTTTTAGAAAAGCCTTTTAACAGAGAAGAAATAAACAGATTCTTTCTCCATAAAACAGATTTATTTGTGTACTGATTTAAAACTTTTAAAACCATTTTAAAAAGCTTTTCAAAACCCATTTAACCACATCATGTGCTTGATCTAGACTTGGTTAGGCATCTAGGATAGGTTATACAGCAAAAGGCAATCATACACAATTACAAGCCTAATTACAAATGAATCTAAAAAACCTATTACAATCTTCAAAGCACTCAAGCCATTTTCTTCATCAAACACATAAGAAGCCTTGGTAGGGAAGAAGCTTCCTCCAGCTTCAATAATGAACAAGCAGATCATGATCAAATAATGTTAGACCCTCAAATAGAAAAAGAACTTGAGCCTTTAGAGCAACAAATGCAATTTGAATTGAGACGCTCTGAAAGAAAAAGAAAGCAATTATCAAAGTATCTTGAAGAAGATTATATTACTTTGAAAGATAATGGTGAACCTCAAAACTTCTCAGAGGCTATGGAGTCATTTGAGAAAGGGGAGTGGATCAAAGTCATGGAAGAAGAGATGAACTCTTTACATGAGAACCATACTTATGATCTGGTGGACCTACCTAAAGGAAGAAAAGCCTTGAAAAAAAATGGATGTATAGGCTTAAAACTGAAGAAGGAAGCTCGAGACCAAGGTACAAAGCTCGAATTGTTGTGAAAGGGTGGAATCAAAAGAAATAAGTTGATTTTGATGAGATATTCTCACCAGTGGTTAAGTATTCCTGCATAAGAGTGGCATTGGGTATAACATCTATCCTAGACCTAGAAGTTGAACAACTTGATGTCAAAACAACTTTCCTACATGGAGACATCAAAGAAGAAATCTATATGGAGCAGCCCGAAGGCTACGAAGAACTAGATAAGGAACATTTAGTGTGTCATCTGAAGAAGAGTTTGTATGTTCTAAAACAAGCACCCAAACAATGATATAAGAAGTTTGAATCCCTCATGACCAAACACAATTTCAAGAAGACAACTACTGACCATTGTGTGTTCATCAAGAGGTATGGAGATGGAAACTTTATTATCCTACTATTATATGTCGATGATATGTTGATCATTGGACAAAGTAAAACCAAGATTGTTATTTTGAAGAATGTTTTAAGCAAGTATTTTGCCATGAAAGACATAGGTCCTGAAAAACAAATCCTTGGGATGAAGGTTATTAGAGATTGCTCCAAGAAGTTCTTATGGCTATCACAAGAGAAGTACATTGAGAAAGTTCTCAAGAGATTCAACATGGATAAGGCAAAACCTGTCAGTGTTCCACTGGCCAAACATTTCAAGCTAAGCACAATGCAAAGTTCGACTAATGAAGAAGAAAAGAAAGAGATGAGAGTTCCTTATTTTTCTGTGGTAGGAAGCCTAATGTATGCCATGATTTGCACAAGACCAGATATTGCCCATGTAGTTTGTAATTCGAAAATCCTGGCGAAGAGCACTGGAATGCAGTGAATTGGATATTGAGATATTTGAGGAAAACTACCAAAAAATGATTATGTTTTGGTAATGAAGATCCTATGTTGATAGGATACACAAATGTAGACATGGCTAAAGATGTAGATTCCATAAAATCCACACCAAGATATTTAACTACTTTTGCATTGTATCTTGGCAATCCAAGTTACAAAGATGTGTTGCTTTATCAACAACTGAAGCAAAGTACATTGTCGCATCTAAAGCTGGCAAAGAGGTAAAATATATGAAAAATCTCTTGCTTGAATTTGGTCGTGTTCAAGAAAGATATGTTCTCCATTGTGACAACCAAAGTGCAATCTACCTAGCTAAGAATCCTACATTTCATTCTCGAACAAAGCACATTAATTATCATTATCATTGGATACGAAATGCTTTGGAGGATGAAGAGTTGCAGCTAGAGAAGGTTCATACAAATGAAAATTGGTCTCACATGATGACTAATGCAATTTCAGCTAAAAAGCTAACAGACGGTTGTAGGCGAGTTGGTTTATTGATACCCCTTAATTAAGTCGGGAAGGGGGACATTTGTTGGGAATCCCTCTATATTCTAATGGGGACCATGATCAATTAATCTTGATAACTGATCCATTGAATATATTCAATGATGGTCATTCCAAAAGTCTTGGAATTATAACTCTCTCTTGAAAATATGATGAACTTTAATTATCCTCTCTCTTTATGTGATAAGCCTTCCTCTCATCCTCTATATAGAGGGAACTTGTGAGTAAGGAAGAGAAAAGTAAGCAAGTGAGAAGAGTAACATAGAGAATAAAAGAGAGAGTTGATATCCACCATAGTGTGAGATTAGAAATCCTAATGAAAGGCTACAAACATGTTGTATTCCATAATTGCTGGGTGAGATTACATTTTCTGGACTAGGTCCCACAGGTTTTTATTTATCAAGTTGAGAAAGTTTTTCCACGTTAAAAATTCTCAGAGTCATTATTCTATTTGCTCTATTTTCTATTATTTGCTTATTGCTTCCGCAATTGCTCATTTTGTATCTACACCAAAAAAGTAAGATTTAATTCTGATTTTCCCAACAACTCAAAACATCATAGCATACAATGGACTTCAACATTCAAATTTTCATGCAATTGTCAAAATACAAAATCCAAACACATGACGAATACACAATGCAAAAACAAAATTAGATATTTAATATTGTTTATCTTAATGTAAGGTCTCTAGTAAAATATTTAAAAAACGAATTATTTTCTCATTTTACTATTATTTGGTGTTTTATGCGTTAGTAGTGAATATCTTGTTAGGTTGTAATTAGAGGAAAACGAATCACATCACAAGTTTTTTTAAAATAATATTTTAAAAACGAAAAAATTATTTAATTCTATCATTCAAATTTTCATTCTAATATCATGTTTTATTGTTGTAATTAAATAAATAATAAATTTAAATATAAAAGACATATTTTTAAATATAAAATAAATATTTTTAATTATATTAATGTGTTGGTATTTTATATGAGAAAATTAGATCAATGTTTGATATTTTTGAAATTTCTGTTTATTCAGTTCTACTGGGCCAAATTTAATTGGATCTATGAACTTGTTGAATGCAAAATTTATTTATATATGTAAACATGTACTACTAGTGGTCCAGATTGCATTGTTTCTTTAGTGGTCCAGATTGCATTGTTTCTTTAGTGGTCCAGATTGCATTGTTTCCTCCTTTATTCACTTTCTGTTCTTTCCAGGTATCATCTAATCCTTATACCATTCTATTTTTATCTTATATGTATTGTGTGAATCCTAAATCATCATCTGTGTATACTGAATGCTCCAAAAATATTTACTGTTACAACCTCAAGTTTATTGAAATGATTTCACCATGATGAATTACTGTTTCAAAGTTTGAAGCTTCGTTACTTACTGTATTCGAGTTTCGCTGTATTTGAGGTATTCTGAGTTCTGAAGCTTAGATTTCCATCACCTCCTGTATTTAAATTTCGAGTCATTGTATTCGAGATATTTCAAGTTGAAACTTGGATTTCCATCACCATTTATTTGGATGATTAAGAGATGAATGTTGTTTTTGAATTCACTCCTAAGCAATGTGAGACTATTGACGGAACAAGCCCTCAGGTTAAAGAGAAGAGAATGATGGTTCATATTTAGAACTTTGTTTCGAGTTAAGGGGGGTAAAGTGGGGTGGGGCGGCCCGCGGTAAAGTGGTTCAACCCGCTGATCCGTATTAACCCGCCTCTCATAACCCGCGGCCCGTGCGGGCTAGCAGTGAGGCGGGGCAAACTGGCTCGCAAAAAAATAAAAAAATTAAATAAAATAAAATTAATTGACTTGAAAACAATGGTCTAGTGGAGGAGTGACAATTTAAGTGAAAGAAAATTAGGTTTTCACTCAAAATACAATGCAGTTATACTGCCTCCACCCCTCCTCTACTTTAAAAAAAGAATGTGGGCCAACCTACAAGTCCGCGGGCCAATCCGCATGCAGTGCGGGTCATGAAAACCAGTCCGCATTTTGTATGCAGGACAACCTAAGCGGGGCAGGCTTATGCGGGACGGACCGACCCGCTTTGTCACCCCTTGATCAAATTTATCTCAACGAGTTTAGGATATTTTATTATGGTTATATTAAGTTTTAATTATTTCAATTTAAAAATTTATAATTTTAAATTTAGATAAATAATTTATTCAAATTATTTGTCTTATAACAAATCTGTTTTTTTTTTTTAAATATCAATACTAACCTAAAAGTTAGAGATAGTAATTAGAAGTGAATTAGAAGGGTAATGGGAGACTTAAATGAGAGACTATGATAAATCCAAATGTGAATAAATGCAACTGATAAGCGTAACGGATTTGAAAAATGTAAATATGATTTGAATAATTTAAATAAGATTTGACATAGATTTGAATCATCTAATGGAGAAAAATAATAATAACAGGTAAAATAAAATATATAAAAAAATAGATGTTTTTTTATTATACTATTTTATTTTAATAAGTTAAAACTTAATATTTATATTAATTTTAGTTTTATATTTTTATTTATATAAAAATATATGCATCATTAGTTTTTATATTTCGTATGTAAACTGAATGAAAAGATATTCACATATTTTTGCAGTGTACTTTAAAATTTAAAATATGAAAATTTAAAATATACATAAAGACAAATAGAAACATGGAATAGATAAGTAAACTGAATGATATTTCATTATATATATTATAAATTTATTATTCTTTTCAATGAATACAAACAGTCATATAACTTTTAAAAGTAAAATTATAAAAAAAAATATATGTATACTATTTATTAGTATCTATTTACTAATACTTAAATACATAAATAAATAAATAAATAGCAACCAAATTCAGTACCATATTTACATAAAAATATATTTTTTTAATGTAAATTATTTGTAATTTGTGTTCATCCTGTAGCAACTAAAGAAGCAAAGCAGATGTCGGTGGCGAAGAGGAAGAGGAAGGTGGCGAAGAGGAAGAGGAAGAGGGGAAGCAAAAAGAAGGAAAAGTCAAGAGACAAAATCATCAGTGACTTACCCTTTGACATTCTCTTCCACATACTGCAATTCATGAACGTAAAGCATGCAGTGCAGACTAGTGTCTTGTCAAAACAATGGAAGGACCTTTGGAAGGGTAGTGCAAGTTTCTCTATGAACTCCACAGATTTTAGAAGGGTCATTGATTATAACAGATTTGTGTCTCATTTTTTTTCTGCTCGAGATACTTCCATTACCTTACCCAAGGTTGATGTTGTTCTACACCGTTCTTCTCAGGTCCAGAAGCTGAACAGGATCATCACGTATGCTGCACTGCACCATGTTCAGCAAATCACACTTCATCTTTCTTTCTACATGTTGGATTCCAAATTTCCTTCATTCATAATTCAATGTCCATCTTTGTTTTACCTTCAGATTTCCCATAAACATTTTTGTCATCCTGTGTTGAAATTTCCAAACTCTCTCCCTCTGCCAGCTTTAAAAGTGTTGCATCTTGAGAATCTTTGTTTCACTGCAAGTTACAGTGATTGTGCTGAACCCTTTTCGTGTTATAACTTGTTGCACACTTTGATCCTTAACGATTGTTCTTTACATAGATTTGATACTGAAGAACTCTTCATATCTAATTCTAGTATTTCCACTCTTAGTCTGCATCATTTGTACAGAAAACCTTACAGATTTTTGCTTTCGACACCAAATCTTAGCTTTCTAACTGTGATGGGTCAAAGCTATCTATGCAATCTTTCAGAAGAAAATATTAAAGTTGGATCTTGGTTGAAGCTGTTTGCTAATGTAAAGGAAATGACACTCCCTGCTGCTGCCATTGGATTTATTTTAGAGGTGTTATATATTTTTATGTATTTTTTGTTTTGTTTTTGGTTCTAATACTTCTAGATATCCATTCAAATATGAATTTAATCATTGTAATGATTGTAGGTTCTATCAAAGCATAATTTAGTGGAAACTCAAATTGCTTGTTTTCCTAAATTAGAGTCACTGAAACTGATAAAGGATATACACAGTGTAACGTCTGATGAAGCTGTAAATACGATGGTGCGGTATTTACATAAGAACTCTCCATTCGCTAGAGTTGATTTTATAAGGAGTAGATGAATCACATGTTATATCTGTGTTTCCTTAGTTTTTGTTCATAGAAAAGTATCTGAGAGACTTCTACCTGCTGCTGACGATTTACTCTTTCGTCTCGGTTCGTTGGTCTACATTGCTCCTTGTATTTCTACAATTAGTTTGGCTTAATCTTCGTTCCTTTGTTCTCGCTTCTTTACTTCAATCAAGTTTTTATCCGGAGAACATTCGCAAAAGATACTTCGACGCTCAAGTAAGTATTCGATATTCAGTGTTCGGTGTAATTAATACGCGATAATGACATATTTTTTTTGTTGAAAGTCATGATTGTTTAGATGCTTATAATCGATCTGTTAATATTGGACCAGATTAACATTTGGATGTGATTAAAAGTGTATTATGTAGTTTTTATGTATAACTTAAACTTGTTAATCTCTTTTTGATCTTAATGTATTTTAAATATGTCGGTCAGTTAGATCCGGTATCATCGAGACTTCTAGATCTCGTTTGGTTCTTACCGGTACAGTCTTGTATTTTTCTTTTAGTCTAATGTTTTCTATCCAAAAACTGGTATATATTTTGGAGAATTTGACTTTGAACAGTATTATTTGAACATCTTTTTAGTTTTTGTTTATTTCATTTCATTATATGCATTCTTATCACAAATGATAGATTGTTACAGCAGCTAGCTTTCTTTGCTTTTGTTAAGAGACCTATTGAACAGAAGACAAAATTCTCTTAAAATTGGAGAGAATTTTTTCAAAATGTAGGATTTTTATTAGTTATTAGGTCAAACAAGCACATAACACTGGTGCACAAACATAAAACAAGAGTGGATATTTCGAATTTATAAATGCGGTTTTATAACCGCATTTGATCAACACACAGTTGTAAATCAAGAAATACAAATGCGGCTATATAGCTGTATTTATAAATACCATTTACAAGTGCGACTATTTGTTTTAGTTGCACTTGTATATGCCAAATCATTAAAAAAAAATTAAAAATTTTAAAACATCGTTAATCTTGTGTGAAGGCAACGTTGATGAAGAGTGGCATGGGAGTGCCAGCAACGGCGGCGGCAGCAGAAGCGGCGGTGGACAGGGAAGCAGCGACGGAGCAAACCAAAAAACCTTCAAGAACTCACGAAGACAATGAAAGAGTACTGAGCAATGCAAAAAACCAAACAATGTAAGAAAAACAAATGTCAGCCAATGAAACAGTGCTTCGAAACCACCAATGCAAGGAAAAAAACATATATAAGAAAAACGAAAACATCTATGCATATATTTTTGAAGATGAAGATGAGGAAAGAGAGCTCAAGAAACTTACATTGACACAAATGGAATGCAGATGCAGTAGAAGGAGACGAACTCAGAGTGTGAACGCGAAACGAAGGCAAAGACGAGAAAGAAAGTATGAAATTGTGTGTGGCACGCTTCAAAATTTAGGGTAAAAAAGGATTTACAAATGCGGCTAAAGGTAAAACCGCACTCGTAAATCAAAACGCTTTCATTTACAAGTGCGGCTATACAAATAGCCGCATTCGTAAATCAAGCGCTTTGATTTACAAGTGCGGCTATACAAATAGCCGCATTCGTAAATCAAAATAATTTCAAAAATGCCACCGCGTTTTTTACGAAAGCGGATAGCGCAAAAGCCGCACTAAGTCAAGAGTATCCTTTTCTTCTTTTTGCACTAGTGTAAGAGAGGAAAGGATATCTATTTGAGATTATATAAAAAAGCTTGTGTATTACATACTGTAGAAGGGTATATATAAGGATACCCATGCAGCCCACACAGTTACACAATTAGAATACATTCTATAAACCCATAGTATGTCATTGATCCAAGTACTGGATTTGTATCTTTCGAAGTCGAAAACTGCATTGACTCGGCTTCAAGACTAACACCAGAATTTTGAAATATACTCTTTTCATCCATAGACTTCGTGTAAAATATACAATTATTTACTTCGTACGCTGTACATGAGATGACATCAAACTTCAATCCAGCAGCCAACCAGGTCAAGGTCTCTGATGTTGTTGAATCCTTGAACACCTCGTCTTTAAACCAAGGCATGAAAGTTCTATTATGTTCCATCAAGATCCATTTCTCTGCTTGTCTTAGGTTATTTTCCTTCACAATGGCTTTATGAGCTTCTATGTAAGGTATAATTTCATCTGTGTTATTCAATATATACAAATGTGCTTGCAAGACTTCTGATTGAGATTTGCTTACAATATTCTCACCACGTAAACATTTACTTGTAGAACGTCTGTGTTGCCATGAATTAGTTGGAAGACCTAATGGATTTTTTTTTGACATGTACTCTGAACAAAATTCAATACTTTTTTTAGCTATGTACCTTTCAATCATTGAAGCTTCTGAACGATAATGATTTTTCATATAACCTTTCAAATTTTCATATACCGCTCAACAGGATACATCCATCTTAAGTACACTGGTCCACACAATCTAACCTCTCTTACCAGATGCACCACTAGATGAACCATGATGTCAAAAACGGATGGAGGAAAAAACATCTTCAATTCACACAAGATAACAACAATTTCATTTTGAAGTTCATCTAGTTTTGATGGATCAATGACTTTACAACAGATGGAAGAGAAGAATGAGCACAAACGGGTTATGGTATGTCTAACATTTTTTGGTAAGATCCCACGAATAGCTATCGACAACAACTGTTGCATCAAGATGTGGCAATCATGAGACTTCAACCCAATTAACTTCAAATATTGCATTGACACTAGACTCTTCACATTTGAGGAATGTCCTTGTGGCACTTTCACACCCTTTAGACATTGACAAAAACTAATTTTTTCATCTTTTGAGATTGTGTAACAGGTTGGGGGCAAATATGTACGCTTACCCATTTTTATGGGTGCCAACTCGCCTCGTATGTTCATCTCAATCAAATCTAAACAAGCATTTAGACCATCTTTGTCTTCCTGTTAATGTTAAGAGGTGTACCAATTAAGTTATCACACACATTCTTCTCAACATCCATTACATCTATATAATGTCTGACTTCTAACCTCGACCAGTACGGAAGATCAAAGAAGATTGATTTCTTCTTCCAAATATTTGTCACAAATGACTTTTTTTTTACTTACAAGGTGTGGTCTATGTTATTTACCTTTTCGTAAACCTCAACACCAGTTAATGGAGTTGGTGGACCACTAGCTTCTTAGTGTCCATTAAAGGCTTTTTTCAACCTCCGGTAAGGATGATGACTTCTAAGAAACCTCCGATGCCGAAGATATATTGTCTTCCTTCCATGTTTCAATTGTTGAGAAGCAGTGTCTTCTGTTGGACATGCTTTATGACCCTTAACACTATAACCTGATAAGTTACCATATGCCGGAAAGTCATTGATGGTGCAAAATAACATGGCATGTAGCTTGAAAGTTTCATCAGCAAATTCGTCAAATACTTCAACACCCTTGTAGGGATATCGTGTGCGGAAGCGTGATAATTTCAACCAAAGATTATGAGAAATTAAAGTAACAAGAAAAATGAGAATAATACCAGAAATTTTTAGGTGGAAAACCCCTTTAAATAGAGGTAAAAAACCACCGGCGAGAGGACCAAAACTTCCACTATAATGGTACTGGGAGTACAATGAATTTCTCTCAGGCTAATAGATAAATAGTCCCAAAACAAATTCTCTCTATACGGATTAAACGCTTACACCCAAGAGAAGAAATAAAGAGTATAGGAAAAGAGAGAGGAAGCGTGTGTGTTGTTGTTTGTTGTGTGTTACATTGCTTGAAGGAAACCACTATATATAGTGGTTTTAGGAGACAACAATAATAAAATCAATTAATGGTAAGTAACCTCCCATTTATGCCAAGATAACGGTAAAGGTGAGTCATAACCCACAAATCTCCACCTTGACTTGCCTTTGATTGGAACACTCTCTCGCCATGAAGCCTTGATTAAGTATGGATAATACCAGCTAAGTTCAGGCAATGATCGAACTTAATCGGTGGAAGTGGCTTGGTCAACATGCTTCATCCATGATGGACCCCACGTATTCTTCAGTTACGGAAACCCATCACATAGCAGGTGCTCCCTCATTATATTAACATCCAGTATCCTTCCATTCAAACAGTTAACGCACAAACACTTGATCTTTGCTTCATCATGACCACTATTAATCGCATTACGTTGTGCAAATTGTAGAAATTCTTTTACTCCTCTTTCGTACTCGTCACTTATACGAACAAAATTTATCCAATTTTGATCCATTATATTCTGGAATGGTTAGGATTTTTCAATCAGTGTTCTATCTCACGCGTTTGCCAATGGTCAAACACCCCCGGACTCAATACCAGAACGTATTATTGCCGAATATAACATATAAAGTAACAACTAACTACTAAATAATATAAATTTTAAAAAATACAAATTACATAATACATAAAAAAGAACAAATTCAAAATATAATAAGTACTAATACTAAATAATATAAATTTTTAAAAATAAAAATTATAATACATAAAAAACATATAAATTTAAAATATAATAAATACTAAATAATATAAAATTTAAAATATACAAATTATAATACATAAAAAAAAATTCAAAAAATTAAAGAAAAATTCAAAAAAGTTATAACACCACACCAACCTTGTGTGTGAACCAACGTTGGTGGTGAAGAGTGGCAGGGGAGCGCCATCAACAACAGTGGTGGAGCAGTGACGGAGTAGCCAATGGAACAATACCTTCGACCACCAATGCAAGCATAAAAAACAAATATAAGGAAATGAAAACAAAATTATAAAACGTACATTAGTGAAGATGGAGAGGAAGAAAGCGAATCAAGAAACTCACACACGTATAATGAAGATGCAGAAAAAGAGATGAACTTCTTACGCCAGGGCAAGAACAATGCAAACGAGAGGCAAGAGGAGAAAGAAACTACAAAAGTGTGTGGCGTGCTTAAAAAATTTAGGGTAAAAAAGATTTACAAATTCGGCTAAAGGTAAAAACCGCATTTGTAAATCAAATTAATTTAAAAAATGTCACGACATTTTTTACGAATGCGTTTAAGCGCAAAGCCTCACTAAATAAAGAGCATTATTTTCTTCATTTTGTACTAGTGAGGAAACTGTTGCTTCCGTAGCAAAAAAATTTCTTCAAACAGTTTCAGAGAGATCGGTGTGGTAAAAGAAGTGAGGAGAAGATGGAAGAAGAAGATAAAGAAGCCATAGAAATTGGGAATGTAGCGAAAGACATGAGGGAGGAAAACAACAATGAACTCTTGATACCATATTAGGTCAAGCAAACAAATAAGAGAGGAAATTATCTCTATTGAGATTATATCAAAAAACTTGTGTATTACATACTGCAGAAGGGTATATATATATAAGGATACCCATGCAGTCTACACATTTACACAGTTAGAATACATTTTGTTATATGCTAAACATTAGTTAATAAAATGTATGAAGTTATTTTTTTAATATCTTGCTATGAATAAGAGTAAGTAGAAATCTTATTTTTTTTTATAATAGATAATATAGGTAACCTAATGCTGGGAAGAGATAATAGATTTGAGTTGTACATGTATCTTTAATTATGAAAAACTCTAAAATTTTTCCTATTATAGAAAAATTTAGTTTGCAAATATTTTATACTTTTTTATAAACTATTAATTTTTATCAATTATTCTCTTCAATTTTATCATTTTCTTTTCCATTTCAACCATTGTTTGATTATTAACATAATTACTAGTTGACAGATTTTTAAATGTGTGGATAAAAAACACACCAATTTTTTTAAAGCATGAATTGAATCATTGATATTTCAGAGGAATTAAAACAATATTTTATCCGTGGCCATCTTGTGATAGTTTATTGAATAAGTAATATTTTGGAATCATTCATTTAATTACTATAATTTGGTTTTAATATTATTAACAAATTTCTATTTACTTTTTTAAAAAAAAAATTCAAAACTGATAAATTTATTCTCTGTCGTAGTTGCAAACACCATACCTTTAACTTTCTTATCTAAGCTTCTATTAAAAATTTAAATGGCGAGGAATGAATGTAAGTAATTTATTCTATATATCTTTATTGACTTTTTTTATTCTTTTGTTTTTTTGCAGATTTATCTCCATTTTCGACAAAGACTTGAAGTGAATGATATCACAAAAGAAGAAGATAACATAATCGAGACATCTTATTTAACATTATCAAATTTATTACTATTAGGTTTTTTTGTTTATTTTTTTAAAATAGACTTGTATTATGAATTTGATCATAGCATGTGTATACGAAGGATTATCATACCATTCATACCAATTCCAGTCAATTTTTACACAACAAGAATGTTTATATTTTCTTGACACTTTCTCTCCAATTGTAATATTAACCATTGTACGTGTTATTCTTGTTATTGTAACCATCAACAAACACTACAAAAAAAAAATTTAACGTTTGCAAGAGTTTTAATCCCCGTTAAGTGAGTTACCCGCGATTTGTTTTTTTTCTAGAAGGTGCAGCGCTGTTAACGGATTACCAGCAGTTTTAAGTAATCCCTGGAAGATCATTTTGAAACATACAAGAATTTTTTTTAACGTTTTCAGGGGTTTTAACCCCCATTAAGTGAGTTACCCGCGATTTATTTTTTTCCTAGGAGGTGCAGCGTCGTTAATGGATTACCGGCGGTTTTGAGTAACCCCTGGAAGATCATTTTGAAACTTACAAGATTTTTTTTAACATTTTCAGGGGTTTTAACCCCTGTTAAGTGAGTTACCCATGGTTTGTTTTTTTTCTAGAAGGTGCAACGTCGTTAACGGATTACTGGCGGTTTTGACTAACCCTTGGAAGATCTTTTCAAAATCCCCGGTATTACCAGGGCTTTTCGTAACCCAGTATATATAAAAATCCTGGTAAGAGTTTTGAATATTTTCTATCCTTTCTACATTAGATTTTGTACTTATGTTTATGAAACAATGTCATTGTGACATTGCATATTATTGTTTTTAATTTTCATGTTCTAAAACAAGTGTAGTAAAAGAAATTTTTAACATTTATTTTTTCAATCATAAGTAACTAAGGTGAAGAAGATTCATAATAATGCTTCTTTCTTATAGTGAAACTAAATGATGGAAAAACTTGATTCAATTTGTCTCTTCCATAAGGTAGCGTGTGTGAGGAATAATGTAAAAGTTAAGAAAGTTTTGAAATTAATATATTCATGAATGGTAATAGTTTAAATATAAGTTAAAATTATTATACATTTAATTTATTTTTTTATTTTTTTCTAATAAAAATAAGGTTTTGTTTTCCTAAGAAAAGCCTCTTCCAAACAATGCATCATTTATAACCATTCAAGTTCAACATTTCCAAAGGCATGCATTAGACTCAGTTGAATAAAACACTTGAACTCCTCTTAAAACACCTTTAATATTCCCATATTAGTTTTTAAATGTCATTTAAGATTATATTTAGAAAATAAAAATAAAGAAATACAATACTTTTTATTTTAATATTTTTTTTTCATTTCTACATCATTGTAAGTAAACTAATTATATATTAGGTAAAAATACAAGGATGTAAATAATAGAATTTGATATTTCTTTTGATGTGAATGGTGATGAGGTTAATTCATATGCTTGAATTTTTTTCTTAGAAAGAACACAAGAAGAAACTAATTAAAATTACATTAAGTGTGGTTGACAATTATATAATTTATTACAATTGAACTTACACCAATTTCCCTTGCTTCATCACTCACAAATGCTCCATTAGTATGTTTATGTTTATGTTTATCCTTTATCACTCACAAATGCTCCATACATCTCCTCTACTAACCTTGTGTCCACACTCTTTTTCCTATTAAAAGGAAGAAAAATTATGAAACAATGTAAGAGAGACTAAAACATAAATTTGACATGAACATATGTATTGATATCACCATTTCATCTCTTTTCCTTGCAATGCTCTTAGATCCACCTGTGTGAGCAATGGTTTGCTTTTTCCTATTTTATTTATTTTTTAGGGCATTTTCCTAATCATCAACATATAAAAATTAATAAGTTTGAATGTAAATGCCTAAAAAATGTTTCAGTTATACCTTTGTTTTTTAATTTAGACGATAATCCACAAAAAAAGTCCAATGATCTCTATCTATTCCTTCTAGAGCCATTGTAATCAATTCATCTCTTGTACATGTTCCATCATTCCTTTGTTCCCACAATTCTTGTCAGTAGTCTCTCTATTTTGTGTTAAGTGATTTAAGGACATGATTTATATGAACATCAGAACGAACATGAAATTTAGCCTTCAAAACAATCAACAATTAAAATTAACAATAATTATAATATATAAATTATAAATTAAATTATAGTATAATTTTGGATATGATTACCTGAATAGTGTGTTTAAGTATATATTCTTTATAAATTTTAGGAACCTTCCTTAAGCTAGAATAACTAATAGGAAATGCATTATAGTTTCTTGCAATACTACCTAAGAACCTATTCAATAATGCTCCACCATCTGCATTTGGTTGACCCTCATTATTCCATTGCACAACAATCATTTCATTTGGAGGTAGATACCAAACATCATTGGTTCTTAACTGTTTTGTGTTTCTCTTTCCTTCCTCATCTGTGAAATAATACAAACATTTGTCTTAAGGGATATAAGACTAAACCAAAAAATAATATTGCATATATAACTATATATAACATTATATGCTTTTAACAAATTGATAGTAGATTTATACAAATTTCCATTTTGCACTTGATATATAATGGCTTACCAATGACATCAACAAGCCATGCTCTTTTGTAGGCTGCAGGCCTTTGTTGATGTGTTTGCAACTCAGATTCCTCATTTTCTTCATTTTCATTTTTTGAATATACATCTGATGTACCAAGTATTGTTGGTCCAAGTACATGTACAAATTGATTTGGTGGCTCAGAATTACATTGAGGTGCAATTGGGGGTTGAACAATGAATGTAGGAGCAGAGTTGGTATGACTAGTTGAACGTATCCTCACTTTCAAAGTTCCTACATCCAGATCTTCTAACCACGTCACCCTGACCTTTAGATCTTCTAACCTAGGATTCTATTGAAAAGAATAAGACTAGCTCCCCTTATATGAACTTGAGCAGATGCTCCCTAAGAGCTCCAAACTACCAAAAGCTCAAGGGTAGCCTAACCTGCACCAGAGTCCTGATAAAAAATCTAACAATACCACTAGGACCCTAAGCTAACAGAGACTAAGCTTAAATTAAAGACAAACCTAAACAGATCAAAACTAATTCAAAGGAAAAGGAACCAATAATGAACCTACTCTATCTGAGATTTTTGATCGGACAAACTTGTAGAGTTCACTGCCACAAATCCAATGGCAGACTCCGATTGTCAAATTGATAAGTGAGAATATTAGAATCTCAAAGAGAATGGAGAGAAAAGGAAAATGGATATAAAATGAACTTACTCTATCAAAGATTATGATCGGGCAGTGTTGTAGACTTCGCTGTCAGGAGTCTAATGGCGTACTTCGATCGTCAAACTGATGAGCGAGGAGGTCAAAATCTTAGAGAAAAGGCATAGGAAAAGAAAATGGAGTTTTTAGAAAGATGATGGTTCTTTTAAAATGAAACATGAATAATTGAATTTCTATTTATATGCACTTTTAAATTTAATAATAAAATATTCAAGTGTCATTTTAATTATACCACTTTTACTCAAACTATTTTTCTCGGTCCTTACATTCTTCCCAACATGAAAAATTTTCGTCCTAAAAAATTGACATGCGATAAAGAGATAGGGATAGGTTTCTCTCATGGTTTCTTTTATTTCCCAAGATGAATCACCAAACCTATCATCTTGTACTACCTTCACCATAATGATAGTCTTTCCTACGAACTATGTAGTTAGATGATCTTCAATCTTAATTGGTTTTACTTTAACAAAAAAACATGTGGAGTCATCCAAGTGTCCCTTGTTGATACTTGAAATATTTTTTCAGGAAGCTTTGTCTCACCCGAGTAGTGTTGTGCGTTTATCCTTGGGAGTTTCAAGGTTTCTTGATATATAGATCTGTGTGTCCCACCCTTTCCAAAGCTCGCCAGTTTAAATAGTAGGTAAGCCCGAACATTCTGTTCTCTCAGGACATGAGTGAGCTCGAACATGGAGAATGCTTTGGCCAAGGCATTCACATACTTGAGGTATGATGCCAACTGAGGGTCTTTGGCTTGACAGGCTCCGCTAACTTGCCCGGTTACGAGCGAGGAATCACTCTTGCCTAGTAAGTTACGTACGCTGACTTCCTGAGCTAACAACATCCCGGTGATGAGGGCTTCATATCCTACTTGGTTGTTGGCCTTAAACGTAAATTTTGGGGATTGTTCGAGGAGGACCCCATTGGGTCCTTCCAAGATGATATCTACTGCACTACCCCTCAAGTTTGATGAACCATCTACTGAAAGGAGCCATCACCCATGTTTGTAGGGGCTAGCTTGACCATAAAGTCAGCATAGACTTAATCCTTCAATGGTCCTTGCTGTTCGTAGGAAATATCAAACTCCGATAATTCAATGGCTCATCTGACCATTTGCCCTGCCATGTCAGGTTTTTGGAGCATTTGCTTGATGGGGAGATCAGTCATGACTATGATGATAAAGCCTTGGAAATAATGCCTCAGACATCGAGCCGTGAAGACAATGGCGAGGGCGACTTTTTCTATATTTTGACCCTTACCTGAGTCTTGAACCAAGACCGAACTGAAGGCCCGTTCTGTGATTGAGAAGTATAGTCGGATTGGCGTTCCCTTTAATGCCTTACTCAGTATGGGAGGTTTAGTTAAGTATTATTTCAACTTGGAGAAGGCCTATTCACACTCGGTAGTCCAGATGAACTTGTCATTTTTGTGGAGACACTGGAAGTATAGTTATCACTGTTCTCCACTGGCAGAGAGAAATCGTGACAAGGGTGCTACTTTCCCTGTCAGCCGTTGCACTTCTTTCACATTGGTTGGGCTCCTCATGTTGATTATGGTTACACATTTGTTTGGGTTAACTTCTATGCCTCTTTAAATTAAAAAAAAATCTGACGAACTTGCCTACCTGGACACCGAAAATGCACTTTTCGGGGTTATGTTTTAGTTGATGCCTCCCTATTATTTTGAACTGCTCCTCCAGATTGGTGAGATGGTAGTCAGGTCGGTCGGAAGTGACGACTATGTCATCTAGGTAGACTTTACGTTTCACCCGAGCATGGGCTGGAGGATCCTATCCATCAGTCACTGATAAGTGGCGCTTGCATTCTTTAATCCAAATTGCATTACTTTGTATCAGTAACTCGCTATATTCGCCTGAACGCTATTTTATCTTCATCCAGTGGGTGTATTCTTATTTGATTGTACCCCGAGAAGGCGTCCATGAAGCTTAGTAAGCCACACCCCGAGGCACTATCCACTAACGATTCGATGTTCTTTTATAGGATTTCTCTAATTTTATTCTCCAACTCCTCGTGTAAAGTTGCTCCGACCTTAAAAACTCTACCATTTATCTGAATTTCCTTGACCTCCCCTGCGGGCTCGGGTCTTCTGTTGTGGTCGGCCTCCGCACCAAACTGCTTTGTGTTTTTTGTTATCACATAAGTCCCTCGTCGGCTCTTGAGGCTATTTTCTAGCATCTTCGTGCAACCTTCTGGTCCACTTTCATGGTGATGACCTTTCCATTTGGTGAAGGAAGTTTCAGCTTGAGGTGTGGTGTGGAAACCACTACTCCTAATTTGTTCATCGATGGTCGCTCTATGAGCAGGTTGTACGATGAGGGGGTGTTGACCAATGTATATTTAACTGTGATGGTGCTCATTGATTCCTTATCTAAGAAGGTCGTGCACAACTCTACATATTCTCACACCTCTACCTGGTCACCGTTAAAACCGACTAGACATCCTTCGAAAGGCCAGAGCTACTCGGAGGGAATGTTAAGGCTAAGATACGTGGTCCATAACATTACATCGGTAGAATTTCCTTGATCTATCAGCACACGATGCATGTTGCGTGCCATGGTGATTACCGAGAGCACCACTAGGTCATCTTCATGGGAGTATATGTCGTCCTTATCTGAAAGGGTAAAACAGAGAGAAGGCACAACAGAGGGCTCTTGAGCCTGTAAAGACAGTACTGACCTGGAGTATCTCTTTCGAGCTGAGGAGGTCGGGCCTTCGCCCACGGATCCACTGATAATGGTGTTGAGGTCTCCCAGCACTGAAGTCTCATGATTGTGTCGTTGTCGTTGACTTCCCCTTTTCTCATTCATTTGTATTTTGATTAACATGACAATAATATTGTGCCTGTATAAAAATCATTTATATCGATTCCTCACATATAAAATTATTAAGATACTTCCTAAATACCGATTCCTCGCATATTTATAAAAACAACTTATCATTAAGATTAGACGTTGATAGCAAATAACATTTCAAGTCTATTCCTAACACTCAAATATGTTAATCATTATCGTTTAGGTCATGGTAAACGAAGTACTATAAACAAAACAATAATACAAATCATCAATCAAGAATATAATATTGTATTTAGATATCATCTTAATACATAAGAGTTTGAACAGATTACTCCCAATCCCAAAGGGTAGAACCAGCCACACATGATGACTGTTACAAGCAGGGACAACAAGAAAAGAAGATTCTGGATGTTTCTCCTTGACCACTGCCTCCTCTAATGTTTCTCACACATCCTATTCTCCCAATTGGGTTACAATTCACTCTATGGTGTTTTCCTCTCAATCTTTCACACTAGGTTTGTGCCTCAAGCCCCTTATTTAACCTAATTTGCTAGGGTTAAGTGACTTCTTGCGTGGCGCATTTGGGCTTTTTGTGCACTTGTGCATTCTGTGGCCTTCCAGCTTTCTCCTTTTAGCTTATATTATTCTTCTTTAGCCCAATCATCTCTATTCTTTCCTAAAAACCTGAAATTAACACCAAATTTGGGAATAAAATGTTCTTATTCAAATAAAGATCATCAAATGTGTAAAAAGGTATAAATTCATAAATTAAGGGTTATTTTATATTCATTTTAGAAATTAATACTCAAAAGTTCCTATATTTTAATATGAAATATGCCTGTTGTAGTTTTCTCGTTGATGACCTCACGCAACACCTCACGGGACAAGCATAACTGGATTGCAGACAATGCCTTTTCATCCATCTCATCCCATTGCTCCTCCGTCATAGTGGTTGGCCTCGTCATTTTACCTGTCAGAACTTTTTTTAAACCATTCTGGGTGAGAACAACTAGCATCTACACTCGTCAGATAGCAAAGTTGATTTTACCATCAAATTTCTCAATATCGAATTTCGACATTATTGAACAACAAATCCTGGTTAAATTATCGAAAAGCTCTTATGCCAATTTGTAGGGATATCATGTGCGGAAGCGTGATAATTTCAACCAAAGATTATGAGAAATTAAAGTAACAAAGAAAAATGAGAATGATACCAGAAATTTTTAGGTGGTAAACTAGCCTCTATTGTGAGACATGTGAAAAGTACAACCAGAATCAAGAATTCATTCATTTTTAGACCTTTGTTCATTGTTGGAAGCTACAAAACAATCCCCATCAGATTCAGTTTCAACAATACTGGCTTCGGCATATTTTTCTGGTTGTTTACCATTTCCTTTATCTTCTCTATCTTGCTTATTTTTCAATTTATAACATTCAGATATCTCGTGCCCCTTTTTCTTGCAATAACGACAATATTTGGAGTTCTTGCCTCTAGATTTTGACCTACATTTATATTTACTGTTCCTACCTTTCTCTTGGTTTCTCCCTCTAACTACTAATCCTTCACCAGAACTTTCAGAATGAAATTGAGTATCAAATTTTTCTTTGGCTAGTAAATTAGTCTTGACATCATCAAAGCTTAATGTAAGATAATTACCATATAACATAATTTCTTTCAATTGTCGATGCGAGGGTGGTAGAGACACAATAAATAGAACAACTTTATCCTCATCATCAATTTCAACATCCACATTTTCCAAATCAATTATGATGGAATTAAATTCATCAAGGTGAGATTGGATGAGAGTACCTTCGGACATTCGGAGTGTAAAGAGTCGCTCCTTTAACCAAAGTTTGTTTGCAAGAATTTTGGTAATGTAAAGAGACTCCAATTTACTCCATATGCCTGTTGTAGTTTTCTCGTTGATGACCTCACGCAACACCTCACGGGACAAGCATAACTGGATTGCAGACAATGCCTTTTCATCCATCTCATCCCATTGTTCCTCCGTCATAGTGGTTGGCCTCGTCATTTTACCTGCCAGAACTTTTTTTAAACCATTCTGGGTGAGAACAGCTAGCATCTGGACTCACCAGATAGCAAAGCTGATTTTACCATCAAATTTCTCAATATCGAATTTCGACATTATTGAACAACAAATCCTGATTGAATTATCGAAAAGCTCTAATGCCAATTTGTTGGGATATCGTGTGCGGAAGCGTGATAATTTCAACCAAAGATTATGAGAAATTAAAGTAACAAAGAAAAATGAGAATGATACCAGAAATTTTTAGGAGGAAAACCCCTTTGAATAGAGGTAAAAACCACTGGCGAGAGAGCCAAAACTTCCACTATAATGGTATTGGGAGTACAATGAATTCCTCTCAGGCTAATAGATAAATAGCCCCAAAACAAATTCTCTCTATATAGGTTAAACACTTACACCCAAGAGAAGAAATAGAGAGTATAGGATGAGAGAGAGGAAGCAAATCTATGTTGTTGTTTGTTGTGTGTTTTACATTGCTAGAAGGAAACCACTAGTGGTTCTATGGGACAACAATAATAAAAACAATTAATGGTAAATAACCTCCATTTAATAACAATTAATTGTGAGTGATAAGTAACCTCCCAATAATTTCAATTAATTGTCAACGGTAAGTAACCTCCTCATTATTGCAAGAAAACGGAAAGGTAAGTCATAACCGAAAAAAAACCTTAAGGTGAGTCATAACAAAAAAAAAAAAGCTTAAACAAGTTTTCTTGTGCATTCCCCTATCTATTCTTAATTTGTGGTTTTTGTTGCCACCTTTTCACTCTTTGTTTTCTTTTTTTATTAATGCATGTGTTAAAATTTGGATACGTTCTCTGTTTTCCTTGAAGGTTGCATCTTTATTTTATTGTTTTCTCTCAAAAGATTTATTTGCCTTTTATTGCTTTTTTTACATAGACAATATTGTCCTTACTAGTTACATCAACTAGGTTATATTTTGTCTTAGAAAGAAGTCTGTGTTTGTCCATACATTCTTAACTTAGTTTTTCACATTTAAAGCGAGGAGCTAGCAGTTCCAAACAATTGTTATACATGTTACCTCAAAAAAATTTACTAGTAAACTCGTACATAAAATTTGAAGAATTTGTCGTTATTCTTTTAATAGTTATAAATTCTTTGGGTAATGAACTATTTACTGTGTAATTTATATAAAACAAACCCAATCAATAGATAGATTTATTACTTAAAAAAGATGTTACTTAAAAAAGTTTCATGACAATTTGACACTAATCAATTTTTCTACACCCAATAATATTAACAACCAATCATAATATTATTTTAATAATTTTTTATATTATTTTTTTACAAATTTACTTTTTATTATATATCTTTTATCAAAATTATCAAATCAAAAATTTTATACAACTATAAAGAAAGTATAGTTTTCAATTTTAAAACAATGTTAATTATTGAACTCAATTACTAATGGTAATAATTTTCAACCTTTTAGAGATTGATGAGACACATGTAAAAAGGACATCAGGAGTTCCATTCATGTTGCCAGTTTGCGCGAACACCAAAATAAAAAATATAGCTACTATTTACAGGGATAAAATTAGTATTTTAGGTTACCAAATTCATCCTTGTATATATTTGTTTCTTTAAATTCATTTTTCTTAATTTCTTATCATGATATTTCTTTAGGCAATTACAATACTATCTTGATCACAGACAAATCTTTCATTTATATTTTGTTAATTTTATTATCTTACTTTTCATGTCATGAGTCTTATCGTGGGTCAAGAAAAATGCATGTATGCACCAATTAAGAGAGTATTACACTGTGGCAGATGTAACAACAATGTGATACTTTGTTAATTGATATATACATGAAATTTTTTTATCAGGATAAGACTAATAGCATAATAAATAAGATAATGAAAGATCTGACTGTCATCATAGTATTCAAAATAGTATTGTAACTGCCTAAACAAATATGGATGATAGAAATTAAGAAAATTGAATTTATTCAGAAATGAATTTGGTAACCTAAAAATACAAATTTTATTCCAGTAAATAATAATTATATTTCGTAACCTTGCAAACTGACGACAAGAATGAAACTCATCATGTCCCTGATTTTCCTCTTCTTCCTCTTCTTCTGGCGTTTCATGTTGAAAAGCCTGTCTGTCGCACCCTTTTCTTCCATTCTCTCATCAACAACAGCCTCTACTGAATCAAGATCAAGCTCTTCAAGCCTAACCCCTATTCAACTCGCTGTAATTGACGTAATCGGAGTTGGGAACCTTCCTTCGTTGGCCATAATGGGATGGTACTTGTCGTCCCTCCACCGGCACATGACACGCGTGCGACCTCCAGGGGGAGCACTGACGATCTCCGGCGCTTCGACGTGTTGGACACCAGTGCCGCCTCCGCGCCGTCGATATTTGCCGCTGCCGGATGGAAGTGAAAGATGACCTGAAAAAACTGCAGGGAGGAAAACGCATATTTTTATCTTAATTCTTCTACTCAATATCAATTCCTAAATCACTATCTATTTACGTCAAGTGTATAATCTTTAGCTTTTTAGAAAGAATCTTGAAAATTTTGAAATATTTCAAATTTGAATTATTTTGGTTTCAGATTATTTATTCTAAATAATAATTTCTTAATTTTAAATATTTTTTTAAAATCGTTTTAAATTCTTAATTCAGATAAATAATTTAAAAACTTATTCCAATTATTTTATATTTTTTTACTATAAGCAATTTAAAAATTTATTCCAATTATTTTATATATTTTTACTATAAGCAATTTAAAAATTTATTCCAATTATTTTATTTTTAATTTACATAATTAATTTAAAAATAAATTCAAAATATTTTATTTTAAAAGATAATTTAAAAATTTACGACTTAACTTTTTTCATTTAATTTACATAAAATAAGAAAGCAAGTTCAAGTATATTTTTCTTTTATCTATATTTGTTATATAATACTGAGAGTAATGTGTTATTGTTCACACACTTATATTAACAAAAGAAATTCATAGTACATTATGAATAAAAAAATGTCATTATTATCACTATTATGTAAAATCATTATATCTTGGTATGAATTTGTTTAACCAATGCGAGTGATTAATCATTCTTTTAAGTGTTTCATTCTTTACAAAAAAAAATTCCTACGAAAGAATGTCAATTATGAATAAATTGCAAAACACACACATACATATATATATATATATATATGCAATATACCTATATTGATAATTACTTATTTGTGTAGATAAATGTGTGAATGTTATGTGTTGATATCTTCATTCAACTTTAAGGGCTCATTGTATATTATGTTACCTTCAATCTATAATAACAAATAGTGTAAATAGAATATTCACATATACTTATCTTTATGTGTCACACATAAATAAAATGAACAATACCCGATTTTCCACGGGGTTTGGAGAAAATTACAATCATAGGATTTTCCTAATCCTTATCGAAAGGAAGAACGTGTGGTCTTTGACCCCCCTAATCACTACGAACGTCCTCGATCAATACAATGAGATGTGTCTATTTATCTATCTTCGAACATTAACCAATGGGCCTTTTATTTTATTAAATTATATTCAGGCCTAAAAACCAAAATGTATTTCACATAAGTCACATTATAAAATTAATTTACATAATTTTCTAACATTCTCCCACTTGACTCATAAGAGCTATAATATTTCATGATTTAATAATTACATAAATCATAATGTGCATTGAAATGCCTTATGTAAATTGGTTCTTGGTTTATCATCAATCAAAATCAAAGATAAAGAAATAATAAGAGTCATGGCAGTTACATGTCATTTAATCAACACATTTTCTTCCATGTACTACTATATCATCATTTCTCCCTAATATGACTTTATAATGAGAAGTCCATAATAGTTCAAACATAATGTTATTTTCAACAATAACATAATTTGTTTTCCACACCATAATTTGCATGCATATACATAAAGTAGAAAACATAGATTTCAAAAATTTTATATGTCAATAAACTCAAAGTGTCAAATAAGCATTAATAACAACACTCATCATTCACTAGTAGACATAATGCCCATATTCTCAATATGACCAATAAATGTTTTGGGAGGTAACCCTTTTGTTAAAGGGTCAACAATCATAAGATCAGTGCTGACACTCTATGTTTTTGAACTTCCTCTTTAATGGCAAAGTATTTCAATTCCATGTGTATAGCACCTTTCAAATACTAATTGTTTTTAGAAAAGAAGATAGTTGTGGACTTATCACAATAAATTCTCAGTGGCTTGGCAATATTGTCAACAATTGCAAGTCGTGAAATAAAATTTTGCAACCAATTAGCCTGAAATTCAACCTCCATGGTGGATGCAACAATGACTGACTGCTTCACACTTTTCCATGAAATCGCTCTTCCGGCTAAAAGATACACATAACTAAATGTGGACTTTCTTGTATCCATACAACCAGAAAAATATGAATATGTATATCCAATCACCTCAAGATGATCAGATTTCCTATATGTAAGCATGTGATTCTTTATCCCTTGTAAGTATTTTAAAACTTTCTTTGCAACTTTCCAATAATCCAATCCTGGATCACTTTGGTATCTGCCAAGCATACTAACTACAAAGCTAATATCTGGTCTTGTACATATATCAAACTGCCAACAACAGATGCATAAGGGATATTCTCCGTCGATTTCTGTTCCAAATCATTCTTTGGACATTGCATGAAACTAAATTTGTCTCCTTTCTGTATTGGAACAGGAGATGTTGAATATTTATCCATTCTGAATCTCTCTGAAACTTTATTAATATATGTTTTTTGAGACAAGCCTAACCGTCCTTGTGATCTATTACAAAATATTTCTATTCCTATCACATAGTTTGCATCACCAATATCTTTCATTTCAAAATTATTAGAGTGAAACTTCTTAGTCTCGCTTAATAGACCAAGATCATTAGTTGCAAGCAAGATATCGTCAACATTTAGAATTCGAATTATAAGCTTGTTCCTACTGACCTTCAAATATATACATCGATCAAAAATGTTTTCCTTAAATCTTAAACCCTAAACCCTAAATCCTAAGGACACAATAGTATCATTGACCTTAAGATACCGTTGTCTGGAAGCCTGTTTAAGTCCGTATATTGATTTCTTAAGTTTACACACCATGTTTTTCTTTCCTTCTTTAAGGAACCCCACTAGTTGGTCTATATAAACATCCTCTTCTAAATTCCCATTCAAAAAGGTAGTTTTAACATCCATCTGATGCAACTCAAGATCATAATGAACTACTAATGTTATGATAATTCTAAAGGAATATTTCTTAGAAACATGTGAAAATGTTTCCTTATAATCAATGTCATCCTTCTGAGTAAAACCTTTGGCAACAAGTCGGGCCTTATAACGTTCGATATTGCCATGAGGATCACGTTTAGTCGTAAAGACCCATTTACACCCAATTCCCTTACATCCTTCTGGAAATTCCATAATGTCCCATACATCCTTGTGTGTCATTGATTTAAGCTCATCTTTCATGGAATCTAACCACTTATCATAATTATCACCATTGATGGCTTCTGAAAAAGAAACTGGGTCATTATCAATGCCTAAGCCATTTTTTGACTCTTGTAGATAAATCACATAATCATTCGAAATAATAGACTTTCTTTATCTTTGAAATCTTCTTTCTACTATTTCTTGTGGTTGTTCTACTATAGGTTTATTATTAATGGCATGATCATTAATTTATTATTCTTCTTCATCGTTGAGTGGTTTAACTACATTAGGAAAAACAATACTTGAAGTAGAGGTCTAGTTAAAAGAACTTGTATTCCTAACTTCCTTAATCTCCACATTTTGTGCAGCTTCACTTCTACTAGTTTCACCATTTCAATGAACCGTGCATTTCCAGTGTCAACAATTCTTGTACTATGGGTATGATAGTAAAACATACACCCTTTTGACTTTGCTGGATAACAAATGAAATATCCACTGATTGTTCTTGCATCCAACTTCTTTCCTTATGGATTGTATATTCTAATTTTTGTCTGACATCCCCAAACATGCATGTGTCTCAAATCGGGTTTTGCTACCTGTCCACAATTCAAAATGTGTCTTTTGAACTGCCTTACAAGGAACCCTGTTCAACAGATACATGACAGTTTTTAAAGCATACATCCATAATAATACATGTAAAGATGAATTACTTAACATACTCCTAACCATATCCATTAAGGTTCGATTACGCCTTTCTAACACACCATTTTGTTGTAGTGTACCTAACATTGTGTATTGAGCACAATTACCACGTTTCTTAAGGAACTTAGGAAATGGATCAGGGTGTTGTCCACTTTCATCATACTTTCCATAATATTAATCACCTCTATCTGACTTGACAATTTTCACCTTTCTGTCTAATTGTCTTTCCGCTTCATTTATATAAACTTCCAACACATTCACTGCTTGAGATTTTTCATATAGTAAATAGACATAGCCATAACGTGAAAAATCATCAATAAAGATGATAAAATACCTTTCTTTATTGAAAGAATTTACATCAAAAGGTCCACATATATCAATGTGTATAATTTCAAAAAGCTAAGTACTTCTTGTGGCTCCCTTCTTTTGTGTGATTTGTTTGTTTACTTATAATACAATCCATGCATACATTCATATCAATAAAATTTAAATTTGGAAGTATTTCATTTTTTACTAATCTTTTACTAATTTTTGCTAGCATAAATAATAGCAACATGTTTCTCAACTTCAAAGGTCAAATCAAGATCCAACACACCTAAGAAAAATTGGACTTGTTCACTCCAATCAAGAAAATTCAATCCATTAAAGACTGAAATAGACTTAGCATACGATTCTAAAGACACGGAACAAATACTTCAATTAACACATGTTTAACATTAATACTTTGAGTCATAAACTAAACATACAATACAAATTCCGATAACTAACAAACATTCTATGCATACTAATGTTCTCCTTTGGGTGATACATTAATACTCAAAACATAATGATGCTAATAATATTACCATTATTCGACAAGACATGTGCATTAACTAGAAATACTTGTTATCTTTGGATATACAAATAAAACTAATAACACATACTCGCTACCAACAATCATATCCATTGATTATAAGGACAACTAATCAACCTTTAGGTGATCCATAAATGCTTTATAATAATCAATTTCAATTAACCCATAAATAAATAATTTAGCATCTATTCGTTAGGTAATTGAAATAAAATTCACCACTAATTTGGAATTAAATAAAACATAAAGATTTGATCACTTTGGTGATTATAAATCTATCATACAAATAATTCTAGAAATAACATATTAATTGAAATAAAATTCATCATTAATTTGGAATTAAATAAAACATAAAGATTTGATCACTTTGGTGATTACAAATCTATCATACAAATAATTCCAGAAATAATATATTAATTGAAATAAAATTCATCAGTAATTTGGAATCAAATAAAACATAAAGATTTGGTCACTTTGGGGATTACAAATCTATCATACAAATAATTCCAAAAATAATATATTAATTGAAATAAAATTTATTAACAAAATATACAAATACATATTTAAGTCATTACTTTTATTTATCATAATCTTTTCCTCTTTCATTCAAATAAAAAATCATGATTTATGATGCAACGAAAAACTTGATATTTCATTATTTAATTTGAAATCAATTCATAATGTAGCGAAAATAAGGGGATAAATTAAACCATAAAAATTATCCTCAAATGTTATTATTTTCTTTACAATATTCATAATTTTAAAATTAGGGTTCATAAAATTGGGAAAAACATCATTTATGGAGAATCATAAATTTGAGAAACCATGATACCACATGTAAAATCAAAGCGTTCAATAATGAGCAATAATGCACATAATCATCATCATCATAAGGATCTTACAAACTATGATTCTGATTCTCACATTCCATACATCAGATTATAATAAAGATATAGGCACTTACCATGATCCCTGAGAATCCTTATGTGAGCAGTTTAATTCCTTTCTTCTCACGTTCTTTCTTGATGCTTAACCTTGAACAACTTCCTTTGCAGAGACAAAACCCGTTTCTATTCTTTCCAAATCTCCATCAAATTAGATTTTCATTAGGTATCATAATATATATATATATAATGTACCGGCCAGGACCGGACGAGGCATAACTCACACAGTAAATGCAGTAAATGAGTGATTATAATTAACATCAAGAGAGTCGATGCAAAGCATATCTCTAGTGGGTAACAGATAAAACATTAAGGAGCCATTACGCATCAGTTAATAGCTGATCCGTAACCCATTATTAAGGCCAAAAGCTCACAAAGAAATAGTATAAATAGAACTCTCAAAAGAAGAATAAGGTACGTTTTTCACATTCTACGAGAACACATTTAAAACCCTAGCACTAACTTGAGTGTCAGAGTGCAATCCTAAGTACCCCCACCGACTGATCGAACACCAGCATGATAGGAAGGAGACTCAAAGGAATATGAAGGTCACCGACACGTCAACAATTGTACACCTAATGGTATCTCCTACCTGGGTCACTCTTTCCATAATGGTACAATTAGCGCCCACCGTGGGGCTTGAGGCAGTATCCAATCGACCTGGTATCAACAAGGAATAATGCAAGCAACGCCCGTATGGCGGAAAAACATATAGCAATGATCCAGGCCCTCTAAGCGCAAATGGAGGAATTACGTCAAAAGGGAATCGTAGGTAAATTACAGTATGAAGAGCATCAGCGTCGGCATGAGAAGGAGATATCCCTTTCAATGGAGCAAAACAAAAATCTACTGCAACGACTTGAGGAGAACGAACGGAAAGAACAATCCCGAGCATCGCTGCCAACCCCTCAAACCCACCAAACACCTCACACTTTCCAAACTCATCATACTCATCAAAGCTCCAGAAAAAATTTTGTTCCCGATGAGGAGGACCCGAGGGGACACCCATTCACAGATGAGATAATTAACACACCACTCCCCGCGAAATGGACATGTCTGACTATCAAACTTTACGATTGTTCTATCGCTTTAGACGAGCACTTGAATATCTTCTAGACACAAATAACCCTATACACAACCGATAAAGCAGTATGGTGTAAGGTTTTCCCCACTTCCCTACAAGAGGGTCCGCTCAGTTGGTTCACCGGACTCCTTCCTAATTTGGTGGGATACTTCAAAATTCTGACAACAAAGTTCGTTACACAGTATGCAACAAGTAGTCCACATCATACCTCACAGATAGATTTAGCAAAATTTGCATGAGTATTAGAAATTTGATGTTGGAGATAGCCATGCATCATCTGGTCTCGACCATCCCTCTGGGATGATTCACTGAGATCCTAATCAAAAGACTAACACAAAACATGGAAGAACTGAGGAATCGAGCCACCAATATCATGCCGATAGAGAAAATATTGACTATCACAGAAGTCATCAGGTCGAGAATACTGATAAAGGAAAAGAGAAAGATAACGATAAAAGCAATTGAACAACTATGGGGCGAACCAACCGCTATAGAGAGAATCGAGGACCTCGGTCACCTCCACAAATTTGTCAAGACTGACACTACTGGACATCGGTCACCACAAAGGGTCTCCTCAGAGAAGATGATCGACCTGGACGAGGAGATTCTCATGTCGTGGCGACAACCAGCGTTTGATAAAACAACGATAAATTGAGAACCCAGAAAAGAGGACCTGACCACGGAGTGAAAGCCCTGAGAGGGGTAACCACATCAGACGTAGAGTCCGAAAGGTCATTAACACTATTGTCGGTCCACTGCCACTCGGGGTGCCCGAGCCAGAAGTCAATTATATAGCTGGAGGCTTCGTGGGCGGTGGATGCTCCTATTTGATTATAAAGAAACATCTTAGAGCCATTCAGTTAGTTCATTCCATATCAAACTAGAAATGACCATGGATACTTCCAATAACATTCGCTAATGACGATTTTATTGCAATAGATCCACACAAGACAACCCTATGGGGATCACCATAGAGAAAGGTAAATTTTCAATTACCAAAGTGTTGGTAGATCAAGGCAGCTCGATAGACATTCTTTATTGGAAAACCTTCAAGAAGATGGGAATCCCAGACACAGATATTCAGCCATATGATGAACAGATTGTAGGGTTCTCGAGGGAGCGGGTGGACACTTTGGTAATTATATAGCTTGAGGCTTTGGTGGATGCTCCAATTTGACTAGAAAGAAACATCTCAGAGCCATCCAATCTATTCATTCCATATCTAACCAGAAATGACCACGGATACTTCCAATAACATTCACTAATGAAGATTTCATTGCAATAGATCCAGCACAAGACGACCCTATGGGGATCACCATAGAGATAGGTAAATTTGCAATTACCAAAGTGTTGGTAGATCAGGGCAACTCAATAGACATTCTTTATTGGAAAACCTTCAAGAAGATGGGAATCCCAGACACAGATATTCAACCATATGATGAACAGATTGCAGGGTTCTCAGGGGAGCAGGTGGACACCAAAGGGCATATCGATTTATATACCACGTTCGGTGAGGAAGTAGGCCTTAGCAAAACCATAAACATAAGATATTTATTGATTGACGCGAACACCTCGTACAACATACTGCTCGGAACTTCGTCCATTAATCGTTTAAAAGCAATTGTTTCTACCCCTCACTTAGCAATGAAATTTCCATCTGCGACCTCAGATATTGTGACGGTTCACATAGATCAAAAAATGGCTCATGAATGTTATGTTGCTAGCCTAAAGGTTGAACCTACCAGATGACTATACAGAACGTCACCGCGCAGTCAATCCCCAAGGAGGCGAGGACGATCACCAGAAAGACACTCATGGGACAGACGTTCTATAGAGCACATGGTCGCATTAGTGCATCTAGACCCTTGACTTGACGATGCTCGTATGGAGGTAGACGAAGACCTTCAACCTCTACCTCTCCGTGACGATGAGCATAAGACATATATTGGTACGTCTCTGGAACCGAACGACCTATTTGCATGGACGGCTATTGACATGCCTGGAGTAAGTCCCGACATGATTACACATTGCCTCTCTATTTTTAAAGAGGCCAGGTCCATTTTTAACTTGGGAACCACCACAGTCGTGGTCCTTTCTAACTCCTCTCCCAAAGACCAGTTGACTACCAACACACAACTTTCAAGCTCCATCAACTCCGCGATCAAGTTCTTAGACGGGACGACAGCTAGGACACTTTCATCCTTCGGTAATATTGCAATTTTCATCCCCGACGCCATTTGCAAGAATGGATCTAGCATAGAAGGCAACCAAGGAGGTTGTCGAGAAAGCCCTGCCTCCGCATCCAACTCAGATCCCTTGGCCGGTTGGCCCCTTTTTCGGTTTGTAAGTGGAGTCGCAGTAGCTGGAGGTACAATGTCAACCGGAATAACGGGTTTCCCTTTACGATCGACTCGAAGCTACCGATTTTCCAATTCGCTGTCTGTTGACAAAGGTTGACCATGTAGTTCCCAAGGGAGGGGTCTACCTGAGTCATGAGAGCTGAAAAACACAAACAAATTAAACACCATTAACGAAAGTAACACCATCATGAACATAAGAACTTTACATACCTGTAAAATTCGTCCACCTATTGGACGCCCGAATAAAGCTACCAACTCCTGTGTAGTTAACTTATACGGGAGTTGGTCAAAAGCGACTAAAACCGCTTGGTCCAGTGGCGACATCGAAGACCTCGGCCAGGTGGTAAGAGATGTAGGATTCTAGGTCCAATGAAAGGGAACTTTTGTTTGCCCCTCCATAGTATAAAAGTAGTCTCGTCTGTCGGGCTCCACAAATATTTTAAAATATTTTTCTTTAAAATTCTTGTATGAGGTGGTGTACGACGCAAACTGAACACTGTCAGGCCGACTCGATAGAGACAACCAACTCACCGGAATAATTGGGTGCGAATGGTAATAAAATAAAAATGATCAAGGTGTGGGAATAATCTTAAAGATATCGCAGATTATCCGAAAGGCTTGAAGAGATGCCAACGAGTTAGGGTGAAGTTGGGTTGGTGCCATGTTTAGAATGCGAAGAACCACCATGGTAAAGTCATCGAAGGGGAGGGTCACACGTAAATCCGCAAAGAAAGTAGTGTAAACAAAAAAGAAATCATGCGGTGCATTGTCCCGACCGTGACAGACGCAGTCAGTGTAACCACAAATGTCGGCCATTACCGTATACACGGGAGAATCTGGTTTTAAAAAAGTGACTTTTGGCAATAATTTATCCAAACTATTAGAATCCATGAAACAAGTAGGGATGTTCAAGACGCGTGGGTCAACCCACTCATAACTCGGGCCGTCCAATTCTTGGTCGACCGAACGGTCCGAACTGCTCGAACTACTTGCACTTCTCGCACCACCAGATGCGGTACGGGTGACCTCATATGACTCAATGTTGACAACATCATCAAAAGAATTGCACGAAGAAGACATCACTAACCTATGTAATACACGAAAAGTGGAAGGCAGTTGGAAGACTCGGCACTCGGAGCACTCAGAATTCTTTTGAAACCAAAAACGTAAACTCTATTACGCTCAAGTAATACGCTATTTATAGAAAATCATAGAAGAGAGAGGTTATTGAATCATTCGTTCGGAGTCATTAGATCCGTGTCCATCCAATGATGCAGATCACCCAGCATACGAAACGACGGACAGTCACAAATGTTAGATCTTTGATGCAACAGTGCTTGTCAAAACGACGGTTTTAAAAAAAAGTAAACGTCACATCCCTGCAATGCATTTCATGCTTATGGCAAGCCTGACACACCTTGGGAAATGCAACGGTCATTCTCGACTATTTAGAAATTCATTTCTTCGAGCCTGGGAGGTAAGTGTACCGGTCGGGACCGGGCGACTCAGTCACGATCAAGGAGACCGGCCAAAGACCAGTCTTGCAAAGCATAACTCTCACAATAAATGCAGTAAATTAGCGGTTACAATTAACGTAAAGGGAGTCAATGCAAAGCATATCTCCAGTGGGTAACGAATAAAACATTAAGGAACCGTTACACATGAGTTAATAGCTGATCCCTAGCCCATTATTAACCCCAAAAGCCCACAAAGCAATAGTATAAATAGAACTCTCAAAAGAAGAATAAGATACGTTTTTCACATTCTACGAGAACACATTTAAAACCTTAACACTGATCACAGGTACACCCACCGACCGATCGAACACCAGCATGGTAGGAAGGAGACTCAAAGCGAATCTGAAGGTCATCGACACGTCAATAATTTTACACCTAACGGAATCTATTACTTGGGTCCCTCTTTTCATACAAGTACATATAACTTTTCACGTTAACCGATAAGCCTTTTAATTTATTAAATTATATTCAGACCCAAAACCAAACGTCTATTTTATATGAATCACATTATAAAATTAATTTACATCAACTATCAGAATGAAGATACAATATATGTTTCTGTATGTTTTTTTTACCTTTCTATTGAAATGTATGAAAAATATTATTGGTAAACAACTTTTAATAATATATACTAAAAATGATCAATTATTTATTAACATTTTTTCTATTCTTCTTTTACTTTATTACATATTACTCTTATTCTTAAGTTATAAATCTCACAGTAAAACATTGTAAATCAACTTGAAGTGAATGGCATGATATAATAATGAGAATAACGTATTTGTGACATATTAGTATTGGTATCTTTCTCTTTTCATCAAATTAGAATTCTCCATTATTAGAATAATAGAAAATGGAAAAGATAATTTCTTAATATGAAAGAGAAAATAAGGATTTATATACAAAGTGATGGAGGTGGAAAGAAAACGGGAAATAGTTAAACAACTAACTGTAGAGTAACTAATGGTCTAATATCCCTACTAATGGTCTAATATCCCCCCTTAAAATTTATGGGGATGGAACACCAACCACAAGTTTATGTCTAAAATCTAAAAATGAAGGGCTTAGTGAGTATGTCAGCTACTTGAAATCTAGTAGGAAGGTGAAGTAATAAAAGTTTGTTTTGTTGAAGATAGTCTCAAACAAAATGAAGATCTAATTCGAAATGTTTGGTGCGAGAGTGTAGTATAGGATTCATGCTGAGTAATACAACTCCCAAATTATCTGAAAACAATTGTGGTTGCTTGGTCGGGATATGAAGCACATGAAAGAGAGATTGTAACCAAATGACATTAGTTAGAGCAGTGGCCATGCTTCGATATTCGACTTCAGTACTACTATACGAAACAACACGTTGTTTGTGTGATGACCAAGCAATTATATTGAGACCATAGTAGACACAATAACCAGTAGTGAATTTCTTATCATCAATGTCACTGCCCCAGACAACATCACTGAAGGCACAAACATATGTGATAGGACTGTGTTGAATTCAAAGAAAGAATATAAAAAAAAATTGTGTCGGTTTTTTTATTTTAATTAATTTGTATTCGTTGATTTTCGTGTTTTTCTCACCATTCTTTAGTTGTGGAAATCAATTGTGACAAACAAATACACCAAGTTTATCATTTTTTGTTTTGGGGTTTATTTAATTATAGGCTGTTGATTGTTGATGAAAGACTTGTTCCATCGGTAGAAGAGGAAGATAAACGAAAAAATGTTGTTCAAAAGTTTAGGGATATCCTGTGCGGAAGCGTGATAATTTCAACCAAAGATTATGAGAAATTAAAGTAACAAAGCAAAATGAGAATGATACCAGAAATTTTTAGGTAGAAAACCCCTTTGAATAGAGGTAAAAAACCACCGGTGAGAGAGACAAAACTTCCACTATAATGGTATTGGGAGTACAATGAATTCCTCTTAGACTAATAGATAAATAGCCCCAAAACAAATTCTCTCTATATGGGTTAAACACTTACACCCAAGAGAAGAAATAGAGAGTATAGGAAAAGAGAGAGGAAGTAAGTGTATGTTGTTTGTTGTGTGTTTTACATTGCTAGAAGGAAGCCACTATATATAGTGGTTCTAGGAGACAACAATAATAAAAACAATTAATGGTAAATAACCTCCCTTTAATAACAATTAATTGTGAGCGATAAGTAACCTCCCAATAATTTCAATTAATTGTCAACGATAAGTAACCTCCTCATTATTGCAAGAAAATGGAAAGGTGAGTCATAACCCACAAATCTCCACCTTGACTTGCCTTTGACTGGAACACTCTCTCGTCATGAAGCCTTGATTGAGTATGGATAATACCAGCTAAGTTCAGACAATGATTGAACTTAGCCGGTGGAAGTGGCTTGGTCAACATGTCTGTAGGATTTTCGGCGGTATGAATTTTATCAACAATTATATCTCCCGTATCAACAATGTCTTAGATAAAATGGTGCTTAATTTCAATGTGCTTGGTCCTTGAGTGATACTTATTGTTCCTGGTTAAGTGGATAACACTTTGACTATCACAAAATATAACAAGAACATCTTGTTGAAAACCAAGTTCACTTGCCAAGCCTCGAAGCCATATAGCCTCTTTCATACCTTCTGTAGCAGCGATATATTCTGCTTCAGTGGTGGACAAAGTCGCAATGGCTTGAAGTGAAGAATACTACCAGCTGATAGCAGAACCATAGAGGGTAAAATTGTAGGATGAAAGTGACCTTCTCCGATCTAAATCACCACCATAGTCAGCATCAACATAGCCAACTGTTTCTCCGGGATCGGCTCTATGTTGATCAAATACCAAATCAAGATTTGCAGAACATTTCAGATAACGAAGTATCCATTTAACGGCTTCCCAGTGTGCCTTGCCTGGATTATGCATGAACCTGCTAATAATGCTAACAACATAAGCTAAATCAGGCCTAGTACATACCATAACATACATGAGACTTCCAATTGCATTTGAATATGGGACATGTGACATGCGCCTTTTGTCCTCGTCTGATTTTGGACACTGATCTGATGACAACTTGAAGTGGGCGGCAATTGGAGTATTAACAGCTTTGCAATCTCGCATTCCAAATTTGTCAAGCATCTTAAGAACATACTTCTTTTGTGATAGAAAAAGTATTCCAGCTTGACAATCTCTGTTGATCTCCATTCCTAAAATTTTCTTGGCAGGACCTAAGTCCTTCATATCAAATTCACTACTAAGTTGGGCCTTTAACTTGTTAACTAAAGATTTATCTCTTGCAGCAATCAACATGTCATCAACATATAACAACAAGTATATAAATGACCCATCAAATGTTTTTTGAAAATAGACACAATTATCATAGCTACTTCTGGAGTAGCCATGTCCAACCATGAAAGAATCAAACCTCTTATACCATTGTCTTGGTGATTGCTTCAATCCGTAGAGAGATTTCTTCAAACGACATACATGGTCCTCCTTTCCAGGAACAACGAACCCCTCAGGCTGCTGGATGTAAATCTCTTCCTCAAGATTACCATGAAGAAAAGCATTTTTCACATCTAACTGTTCCAGCTCCAAATCATACAAGGCAACTAAAGCAAGTAATATACGTAGAAGTATGACGAACAACAAGAGAAAATACTTCATTAAAGTCAATACATTTCTCTTGATCAAAACCTCTTACAACAAATCTTGCTTTATTCCTTGTACTCTCAACACCAAGGATCCCTTCTTTTCTATTAAAGATCCACTTGCAATTAATGACTCGTTTTCCTTCTGGTAACTTCACCAATTCCCATGTTTCGTTTTTTAGAAGACTCTCAACTTCTTCTTGCATAGCAATAATCCACTTTGTTGAGTCGTCACTAGAGATAACTTTAGAGTAATTCTTGGGTTGACCTTCTTCACCCATCTCTTGTGCAATAATTAAAGCATAAGCAATGTTGGCAGATTCTGCAATTAATCTTTGAGTCGGTTTTCTTGGTCTTTGTTGTGGAAGTTCTTGAGCCATAGACCACGGCTGTGGTAACCATCGTCGTTGAGGTGGACATTACTCATGTGGAGTCACATGTTCATTTGTACCATCAATAGCAGTGGCTTGATCATCTTGAGTACTAGAGGAATTGGGAACGTTTTCCTCATGAGCGGGTGTTTTAATCTCAAACTCCACCTTCGTGTGCGGAAGCGTTATAATTTCAACCAAAGATTATGAGAAATTAAAGTAACAAAGAAAAATGAGAATGATACCAGAAATTTTTAGGTGAAAAACCCCTTTGAATAGAGGTAAAAAACCATCGGCGAGAGAGCCAAAACTTCCACTATAATGGTATTGGGAGTACAATGAATTTCTCTCAGACTAATAGATAAATGGCTCTGATACCATATTACGAAGTGGACTTTAAGCCTAACTCAACCCCATAAAACCGGCTCAATGAAGTGAGGTTTGCACCCATTTATATATTATGAAAGGCTCTCATCTCTAGTCGATGTGGGATCTCCAACACACACCCCTCACGCCGAGAGTGATAGATAGAAGCTCGTGCGTGGGACTATATATTATGGGTGGTCCGATAGCGGCCCGATAGCGGGTGGCACGATAGGCCCAACACAAATACTCGCTAGGATAGGCTTGAAATGGCTCTGATACCATATTACGAAGTGGACTTTAAGCCTAACTCAACCCCATAAAACCGGCTCATAGGGTTGAGGTTTGCACCCACTTATATACAATGAAATGTCCTAATCTCTAGTCGATGTGGGAACTCCAACAAGCCCCAAAACAAATTCTCTCTATATGGGTTAAACACTTACACCCAAGAGAAGAAATAGAGAGTATAGGAAAAGAGAGGAAGCAAGTGTATGTGGCGGTTTGTTGTGTGTTTTATATTGCTAGGAGGGACAACAATAATAAAAACAATTAATGGTAAATAACTTCCCTTTAATAACAATTAAGTGAGCGATAAGTAACCTCCCAATAATTTCAATTAATTGTCAAGGGTAAGTAACCTCCTATTTTGACAAAAAGCTTAAACAAGTTTTCTTGTGCAGCATTCCCCTAACTATTCTTAATTTGTGGTTTTTGTTGCCACCTTTTCACTCTTTGTTTTCTTTATTAATTAATGCATGTGTTAAAATTTGCATACGTTCTCTGTTTTCCTTGAAGGTTGCATCTTTATTTTTATTGTTTTCTCTCAAAAGATTTATTTGCCTTTTATTGCTTTTTTTACATAGACAATATTGTCCTTACTAGTTCCAAAAATTTTAAATTTAAAACTAAAGTGAAGGCTTTATAAACCCATCAAACCTTTTTTATTTCATTTTCTATTTTCATATTTCTATTTGACATACCAAAATTTTTCGCACTTTAAATAAGCGAGAGAGTAGTTTTCTATTTGATATAAGGAACAATTTTCTATTTGACATACGGTTTAGTTTTCCATTTGATATAATATTTGATTTACTAGCCAGTTTCCATTTGATTTTGTCATTTCTTACCATTTTAGTTAGTTCAATCAAAGAACTTACGATCATATTGGCACATGTTTTTTTTTGTTTGTTGATGTTCGTGTTGTTCCTTTTTTCTCTCTTTTGATTTTGATCTTCTATTGAGTGAAAATTAGTGTTATCCTTTTTGTTGTTGATTGGTTGTGGATGTTCGGGGTTTTTTTGCAGTGGCTTTGGATCGCTGATTGGGAAAATCTCTAAAAGCGTTGGTGTTTGTGGTATGTTATGGGAACATCTTTCCAAAGTTGTGTTTTTTCAAGGAACAAAAGAAGTTGACAATTTATTGGTTTTGGTTTTGTTTCAGTTTTGTTCCAAAGTAAGCAATATAACTGATGTGAGTTATAGGAAGAAGAATTTGTTGAAGACCTTCTTGAGCATCCATCATAAGAAGTTTGTGAAGTTTGTTTTCTGATAATTAGTTTAGCATTTCTTCCCTTTAAAAATGAAAAAAAAATATCTTCTACAATAAAAACAATCGGTGATAATTTCCCACTGCAGAGACTTTAGGAGAAACGAGAACCGGTTGTATTTGAAATTATGAATGCTCGAGAAAAAAAAAGCACATGAAGGTTTCGCCGAACATGTATCATGCTGATGGAATGTCTGTGTGATTTCCTCAGCAATTAAGATTGTGTTTCTAATGTAATTTCAGAAGTTATCAAAGGCCATTGTTGAGGAATGGAGACTCATACTGGATGCTCTTGACATGGATGCTAGCAATGCGAATTCCTTGGAAGCTAATGAATTTTTACAACTAATAGCAAATTTTGGTATTGCATCCGGTTTTAATGAGGAGGAGTTATTCAGGCTAATTCCAGTTGTATCTCCATGTCGTCAAGTGTTGATTTGTGTTGTTACCTTGGGTATACATATTTGAGTTATTTACGAATTAAAATATTTGTATGCAATATATGTACCATAAACTATAGTCAATGGTCATGTTGTGTTTCAGATATTACTTGAAGATTGTGACTTTAACAACTACTTTTCTTTTTATTCTCACAATTGTAACATTTTGAAAAAAAAAATCTTTTATAAATCTTTACTCCTCCCTCATATATGTGAAGTTGGTAAGGATGATAGCAGTGGATGTGAAAAACCAGGTGTGAAGAATCATTGAACTGGGCTATAACTAGAAACACACACTCAAACCAATCTATGTCCAACTGTTTTAGTTTTGTAAGACAATTTTCTGTGTCTTTTTAGTTTTCTCACCAAAAATTCAACTACATTTAGAATTTTCATAACAAAAACACCAAATGTGTTTATTTTAAAATGAGAATATACCAAAATTATAGATTCAACAAAATAGGGGACAAAAGTTATATATTTTAAAATATGATGTTAATTTTCATGTATATTGTATTTTTTAAATTATCAATAGATTACAATTTTATCTCAAATAACTTTACAAAAAACTTAAATATGATTTTAATATTGGATACATAATAGGGGGCAAAATTTATATATTTTAAAATATTAAATATATAATAACAATAAAATACTGGATAAATAATAATAATAATAATAATAATAAAATACAGATATACATTAAAAACAAAAATAAAAAATGCAGATACACAAAAATAAAATTCATCCGTAATTTGAAATTAAATAAAACAAAAAGATTTTGATCACTTTGGTGATTACAAATCTATCATACAAATAATTTCAAAAATAATATATTAATTGAAATAAAATCCAAAAATAGAAGAACAAATCCAACTATGCACAAGTAAACAAGAGAGGAAACCATAGACGAACCTAGAGGGATTGAGGCACTGAAACCCCGAAATGCACTATAGTTTCTAGAATGAAAACGCATCGCAATCTAAAATGAAAATGCACCACCTCGGAAGAATTTGTTCACAAAAATAAACAACACACTAAGAGTTAGGCACAAAAATGATTTAGGTCGTACGAAATGGGAAAAGTGAAAATCAATTTTGAAAAACAATTAAGGGACAAATAGAAAGGATATCAATTGAAATGATGAAGAAATCAAAAGAGTTGAAGATAATATACAGGGAAAACTTCGTGCAGGAGCTCAAACGCGATTTGCTTTGAAATGAAACCTAACTTTGTGTGAACATTTGCCTCTGAAGTGAAATTGCGCCTTGTGAATGGTTTACCTTTGAAATGAAGTTGCACCCTGTGACAATGAAGCTGGCTATGAGAACGTTTTTCCTGAAATGCAGTTGCTCCTTGTGACAATGAAGTTGTGATCTGGTGAATGTTTTGTAAAACTGGGTAAAACAAACTTAGAAGGTATTTTTGCACTCTCTTAAATATAGAATAAATTAAAATAATAGAAGTTTTCCTTTAAATTATTTAAAAATCATCAAAAATTAACTCAGGTTTAAAAAACCTAAAGTATTTGGAGGATTTGTAACCTCCTCTAAGAAACCCTGATAAAATTAAAATTTTTTTAGTGATTGTCCCGACATTCAGTTCTATTTGTGACTTGTGACGAAACATATTAACAAGATAGATTTTGTGAGATTTCAAGTAAAAATAAGTAATTGTATATGTCATTGAAGGGAAGGTGTGACAATTATTAACGTATTATAAGAAAAATTATGAAAAAAATTTAATAATCGTTATTTTATTAAAATTGTCATTACATATATTTTTTTTAGTGATAGTTTGATGGTCTATAACCCATGTAAAATATTTATAACATGCTTAATCATCTGATGATAGTCTTCTTTTTTTGTATATAATTTGTCAATATTTTGTAATATTTTCAATATATCAATAATAAGATTTCTTGTTTTGTTTATCTCTGTGTGTTAGAGGGGATATCAAATTCTCTATCTCGTTTTTGTTAGAGAGAGAATCTCTATTTAAATGAAAATGAACCATAACAAGATTTTATGTAAAATATCAAAACAGTTGGAAAAACCACATCAAAACTTTATCATTTTCAATTGTCTTAACAAGTTTCAAATGTTCAAATACAATTTTCAATTATTTAAATCACATGTTCTAATACTCAAAAAATCATTATTCGAAACTTAATATACTATTTACTTTCATAAAATCCACATTTCAAAACTCATAATAATACCATAAATTACAGTATCATCATTTACTTTAATTTCAAAACTCTTAATAGGATTCTAACTCAACTTAGTCTCAACATCACCTAAGTTAAGTCAATCTATATTTGTCATCCAATCAACATAGTCAATCTAGATTTGTCACAAAATCAACATAAAGTCATTTTAAAAATATCCTCAAAATCCTAATTTTTATACATGCAAACACATAATCATAAAAAAATTAATTTCAACTAAATTGTTCAATATAACTTTCTAACATTTCATAAAAAATAATTTCCCTTACCTAAAAGTGACTTGCACTCTAAGTAAAAACTATAAAAAAAAATATATAAATTGACACTATAAAAAAAAAACAACCAAAATATATTAAAAAATTAAACTAAATGTGAGAATCACTTTCCTAAAGTAAGCAAACTATTATTGAGTTCAATTATTAGCAAATAAAGGAAACGAAAGATTTTCATAACAAAGAATCATTTACTTTAGATTGAAAATTGGTCGGATAAATTGATATTTGACGTAGTTACTATTGAGCTAGGATATGCTTTTGAAATGTTGGGAATATAAATTAGAAACTTACAAAAAAGAATGTGGAATAAAACTTAAAAGAGAGGAGGTTTTTCTTTTTCTTTTTCTTTTTTTATGGAAAGAAAGAAACATAGAAAACCATTAAGAATGAAAAGGAAGACAATATTGGACATGATATAATTACATATGTTTTATATTTAATAAAATTTGGTTTTTCAGATAAAAAATATTATAATGTGATTGTAATTGAAGATTGTTTTAAAATAATTAAATCCTTATTAAAAATTTTAGTATTTTTTTTTAAAAACAATTGTATATTATTTTTTATCTTGACAAAAAAGTATTTAAATTATTTAATTTAATAAATATTAATCAAATTTATTTTATGTTTAATTTTAAAAAAATTATTATTTTTTATTTCTTTTGGATAGTATTACTTGAGTTTATTTTCTAAATTTTCAATGTATGTAAGTTTCACATAACATCATGTAATAAAACATGAAATGTTAGTTTTTTTTTAATTTGAATTACTTAAAAAAATTAAAAAAAATACCCAAATACTAAAATGGCGAAGTATTTTTTATAAAAATAAAAATACATAATAATAGGTAAAAAAAAACTAAAGATAATAAATATATACACTAAAATATAAAGCATAATAATAATAAAATTAAATAAACTAGAAGTTTAAAGAAATAACTTGTCCTAAAAGCATTTAAAATAATTGTTTTAATATATTTTAAACACATGTGATTGTTTTTAAAATAGGTTGGTGAGATTTATTGGGGGAATTGTATGTTGTTTCTCAATTTAGTTTTTGGTAAGTCTTTAACATGAAATTCTCTCCTTAAAATAGCTTCATCACTTTTGTATTTTTTTCTACTTCATATTCCTTTACTACTCAATCATCACAATTCAAACCATAAAACTGTGTTAAACCTTCATCAAAATTAAGTGATAGAATATATTTTCTGTTTTCGAAACCCTAATCTCATATCCAGCTTCTTTCAAATTTTTCTCATCCAAGCTCCTCTAAATCTTCTAATCCAAATTCAATTCATCTTTCTCTTAGTTTGTGATAAATCTTGGACCTTCTCTTTCTAAAAAAAGTGCTTGCAAAAGAGGCTTTAAATGGATCTGTTGAACTGTTGTTGCTATTGTAATTTTAAATACTATACTTACTATTTATGCATTGAATTTGGTTTAATTGAATTCTACCTTTCTTGTAACACTGCTTGCTTATGATATAATGCATTTATGATTGAATCATGTGTTTTTTTTAACAGTGTAGGTGAGTCTAAAAGCTCCTGACTTTACATTCACGGTTTGAGGGTCGTGAGCGTGTGCAATATACCAAGGAGCAGCTTTTACAACTTAGTAAGGTAATTTACATGTTATTGTTACTCTAATGTTATGGTTAATTATACTTTTTCTTATGATATTTGTTTATTCCATCTACTGCATTCATGTGATTATTTTCCTTTTAATTTGGAAATTGTGGCTATTTAACATCGTGTGACGCTTAGTGATTGGATTCATCTTTCTAATAGCCTCATACTCAATAAAGTTATCTCTTTACTTTTTATTAATATATAATATGATGAATATGGACTGAGTATGGAGAGGAAACCAAAATGAAGCAAAGTAAAGTTATTCCTATATTTAACATGAGAGAGTTGTGAGATCTAAGGTTTTCTTATTACAACATCCAAAACTTTGTGTATGATGACCTTATTATTTTTTGTTTAGATGATTTTTTTTGCTAATAATCATATCAGAAGCACAGAAAAAAAAAACTTATTTAGAGAAGTGAGGATACATAGAAATCAAGTTTTTTTCTCTTGGTTTTTTTTTCTAGTGCCATAAAATCTATAGAGAAAAATAGGTCGGAGTGTTGTTCAAATAACATTGACCCCATATTTCATATTTTGTCAGAGTTACCAAAATATCCTTGTCTAGTATGAAATTTAGATGCCTTTAATTTCACTGAATCATTACTGGAAAAAAATAGATGGTTAAAATGCTAGGTAGGTATAGTAGTAGCCATGGTTTGTTTCCATGAATTTGATTGATTTAGTGATAATTAATAATTCAGCTATGATTTTGCAGAAGAATACATAGAGTAGGGCGATAAAGGTTTGTGGCCACAACATCAAAGATTTTTATGTGTCCATTAGCTTGTACACTCTAGTCACATCAAAAAAAATCTCTACACACTTGAGCTGATATATGCTAATTAACACCACTCTCCACGGTAAATTAATTGTCCTTAAGTTTTCCCCTTTAACATATTACCAACCATGTTCCTGGATTACCACTTACATTACAAACCATGTTCCTTGATTACCACATCTACTATATAAGTTAAATTGTTTGCTCTTTCTGTTTTATATTCTATATTAGTAAATATATTTTTATTTCATTTTAATTATTGTTATTTTTTATAGGTACTTTTCATTGTTTTCATTGCTCAATCAGTCTTATGCTTTTAGAAATATCATATGTATTAAATTGAAGACTTTTTTTTAACTATGTAATATTGACATAATATTCGTACTTTTTTTAGTTAATACATTCACTTGACAAAAATACTTCTAACATTCAAAGTGATTGGATGATTAAAAATGCATAATGTTTGATATTTTTAAATTTGCAAATGGTGGATGGTAAATTTGTAAATGGTTGGATAGGTGATGTTTAAATGTGGGTGAAATTTGGATAGGTTATTCTGGATGTGATAATAGGATTTAGGGTTTAGGGTTTACTTGACAAAAATACTTCTTACATTTAGAATAATTGGATGATTAAAAATGCATAATGTTTGATATTTGTAAATTTGCAAATGGTGGATGGTAAAATTGTAAATGGTTGGATAGGTGATGTTTAAATGTGGATGAAATTTGGAAAGGTTATTATGAATGTGAGAATGAGATTTTCAATAGGACCATCAACTATTTTTTTTATGCTATGCATGGGAGCAAGGGCTAATCCCTCACTCCACTTTTACCATAGCTAGGGTTCAGCTCTCTCTAAGTCATGATGAGCTAGCTAGGGCTTAGCCCATGCGTGTTCATAATGGGTTACAATTTAGCAAGGGTCTAACTCTTTTTAGGTTAGACTAAGTGAGGGTTTGTCCCTCTCTGTTTTAGGAGGAAGCTTGTTATTAGCGACATAGAAAATAACTCTAACCTTACTCTAAAAGTAAGGGCTAGGTTGTCTCTACTAGCTTCAAACTAGAGAGGGTTAAGCCTACACCATTAGCTTCAACCCTTCATAAAAGGATTAGCGTCCAACCTTTTAGCTTCTCCTCGCCAGCCCAAGCTATGCCCACTAAACAACATTTAGCGTCCAAAAACCAACATTTGAGTCCATATTTGGCGCACGCTCTATGTACTATTTCTTGTAGTGAATATAGTTGATTTCAATAATTTACATTTGGCATAGATTTGGACCCAAGTCCTTTAGTGACCAAGGAAGCATTAACCACTAGACCAGACAAGTTCTTTAGTCATATTAACATTTTTATTATACTTATAATTATTAATATTGTTAATATTATTAATATTAATAATAATAATAAGTATAATAAAAATCATAATAATACTAAAGAATTTGTTTGGGGTCGTGGTTAAATTTTCTTTTGTCACTAAAGGAACCTGGTGGTTTCGAATCCCATTCATTGCAAATTTTATTTTATGGTGCTAATAGTTATATACGAAAACGGAAAAAATTCGTATGTAATACCTGTTTACATACGGAATTTAATTCCCGTTTCATGGCGCCAAAATTTACATACGGAAAAAATCTACGTATCTGCTCCACGTTTGCGCTTCTGTTCTTCTGCAGCATCATTCATTTGGTAAGTTCTTCGAGCTCTCCTTGTTCTGCACCGAATGTATACATCTTTTTCGTTTTTCTTTGGTTTGGTTTCTTACATGGTTTCTTGCATTGCTCGAAGTACTGTTACATTGCCTTCGTGGCTTTTTGTTGTGGGTTTTTCTCTTTGCTTCGTCGCTGCTTCCTTGTCGACCACCGCTTCCGCTGTCCCCGCCATTGCTGGCGCTCTTGTGCACTCTTCGCCAACGAAGCATTCTCACACAAGGTTGGTGGTTTTTTAAATTTTTTGATTTTTTTTAATGTTATGAATTTGTTCTTTTTATGTATTATAATTTGTATTTTTTCAAATTTATATTATTTAGTATTTATTATAATTTGTACTTATGTTATGTTAGTTGTTAGTTTAGAATAGAATTATCGTGTTTGTATTGAGTCTGAGGGTGGTGTTCGATCCTCGACAATAATACGTGCTGGTATTAAGTCCGGAGGTGTTCGACCCTCGACAAACACGTGAGATAGAACCCTGATTTTGAATGACTATTGCAGAATATAATGGATCGAAATTGGATTAATTTTGTTCGTATAAGTGATGAGTAAGAAAAAGGAGTAGAAGAATTTATACAATTTGCACAACGTAACACGATTAATAGTGGTCATGATGGAGCAAAGATTAGGTGTTTGTGTGTTAACTGTTTGAATGGAATGATACTGGATGTTAATATAATGAGGGAACACTTGCTATGTGATGGGTTTCTTTGATCTTATACAACTTGGACATGGCATGGTGAATTATTAAATTTACCACATGTTTTCGTAACTGAAGAATACGTGGGGTCCACCATGGAAGAAGCAGTACACGATGATGTAGATGATGATCGATTGAAGTACATGATTCGTGACGTAGGAGCTGAGTCTTTTGCAAAAGCGCATGCATATGGAAGTAGGTCAAGCGATGCAGAGACTCCATTGTATCCTGGATCAACTAACTTCACACGGTTGTCGGCGGTGTTAAGATTGATGAATTTTAAGGCAATAAATGGATGGACTGATAAAAGCTTCACGGAATTGCTTCAGTTGTTGAAGGATATGCTTCCAGAGGGAAATACTCTACCTAATCGTAATTATGAGGCCAAAAAGATTCTTTGTCCAATGGGTATGGAGTATAAAAACATACATGCATGTCCTAATGATTGTATATTATACCGGAAAGATTTTGAATTGCTGAAAAGTTGTCCGAGGTGTGGGTATCACGTTATAAGTTGAAACAAAAAGATGATGATACTATTGAAGATATAGAAAAGCATGCACCCCCAATGATGGTTATGTGGTATCTTCCCATCATTTCAAGGATGAAGCGTTTGTTTGCAAACCCAAACGATGCTAACAATCTTAGATGGCATGTAGATGAGAGGAAATGTGATGGCTCGTACCGACATCCAACTGATTCTATTTAGTGGAAGAAATTAGATGATGAGTTTCCAGAGTTTGATAAAGAATCAAGAAATATCCGACTTGGTTTAGCTAAAGACGGAATGAATCTGTTTGGTAATATGAGTACAAATCACAGTTCATGGCTTGTTTTACTAGTTATTTACAACTTACCTCCTGGATTGTGCATGAAGCGAAAATACATGATGTTGTCTATGATGATATCTGGTCTGAAACATCCAGGGAATGATATTGATATTTATCTAAGACCCCTAATTGAAGATTTGATGTTAATGTGGGACCAGGGTGTTGAAGTATTTGACGGATTTGCTAATGAAACTTTCAAGCTTCATGCAATGTTATTTTGCACCATCAATGACTTTCCGGCATATGGTAACTTATCAGGTTATAAGGTTAAGAGTCATAAAGCATGACCAATATGTGAAGAAGAAACTGCTTCTCAACAATTGAAACAGGGAAGGAAGATAGTATATCTTCAGCATTAAATGTTTCTTAGAAGTCATCATCCTTACCGGAGGTTGAAAAAAGCCTTTAATGGACACCAAGAGGCTAGTGGTCCACCAACTCCATTAACCAGTGTTGATGTTTACGAAAAGGTAAATAACATAGAGCACACTGTTAGAATATATGGCCTTAAACGAGAGGGAGGTGAATTGTTTAAAATAGGTTTTTGAAATCTTTTTAAAGTTTCCAAAATTCTTTGTATGAATCCTGAACAAAAATCAGGTTAGCCAAGAACAAAAGCAATAAAACACCAAAGCAACAAAAAAAAAATCGGTTGTTTCTGTGAAACAATCGGTTCTTTATACCAGTAAAAGTAAAAACAAAATTTAAATGAGTTTAAGGGTAAGAGAAAGATACACCAACAGTTTCTACTGGTTCACTCTTAAACCAAGAGCTACATCCTGTCCCCGGAAAACCACTGGGTAATCCACTAAGTAATCAAACCAGATTACAACACACAATCCACCAAAGCAGTGACCTTGAACCCTTCAAGAAACACACTCACTTTGGCAATTCACACACCAAGAGTATTGATCTTAACCACCTCCAAAGCACACAACACTCCTTGGCAACACAACACCATAAATACAAAAGGTTCAGAAGAGATTACACTTGTTTACAGAACAATCTGAAATCAATACAAATGCAATCATATTCCACTCTCTTAGAAAACCCAAAGCTTTGATGTGAATGTTCAAATCTTGAATAAACTCTTTCACAACTGAAAAACTCAAATTTGTTTCTCTTCTTCTTGTTTGAAAACATAAACAAAGTATTTATATTTTCCAAAGATTGGTCAAAACATTTAATGAAGGATCGTATTCAGTTGGAAATCATTTAAAGCACATTCAACCACCAAAACAAAATTCTGTTAGGATTTTCAAAGAAACAATCGGTTGAAACCACTAAACAACCGATTGTTTGGCTTGGCAGTTAAGTCAATCAACTTAAACAGTTTTCAACCTTTTCAAAGACTCCTAAGAGTAAAACAACTGGTTGATTAGACAAAACAACAGGTTGTTTTTCACTTAGTTTGAAAAACACTTTATTTTGAAAGGATTTAAAACACATTAGCTTTAGATTCAACAAAGGAGTGGATTACAAATAAAACTTCCCAGATCCCTCCCAAAACACAGCAACAACACAACCTTGCATCAAACACATAGGATTTGGATTCTTCAAATCACAATTTGAATTCTTCAAAGCACTTAATCACTCTTCATCAACAATCTCCCCCTATTTAATGAAGACAAATCCCTGGTTGCTTGTGTTGGTCTTTGTTTGAATCTGAAGAAGCACTTGCAAAACAAAACTTATACAAACCAAAGCATCTTTAACAGCAGGTTAGAATAGCACATTAACTGGTTTTGTGCATAAACCTTAGAGCAGAAAAACCAGCCAAAAAACGAAGACTATATCAGACAAACAACCGGTTGTTTCCTCGATTCAATCAATTGTTTCTATCAGCAGAAGCAAAAATCAACCTTAAAAATAGAAATTAAAGAGATTTAACCGTTCGAAAAAATTTATAGAGCAACACAACCAATTCTCCCCCTATTTGTCTTCACAAATAGACTTTATGCATAAAAAACAGCTTAAGAGAGATTTTGAGAGTCAAGAATGCCTAACTCATTTCTTAAAAAGAAAAACTTATCCTTTGGCAAAGGTTTTGTGAATATATCAGCAAGTTGTAGTTTTGTTTCAATGAACTTCATCTCACAATCTCCATTGTTCACATGATCTCTTATGAAGTGATGACGAATCTCAATGTGCTTTGTTCTTGAGTGTTGAATATGATTTTTGGTGAGATTTATAGCACTTGTGTTGTCACAAAGCAAAGGAACCTTGCTAATCTTCAATCCAAAGTCTGCAAGTTGTTGTTTAAGCCAAAGAATTTGTGCACAACAACTCCCAGCAACAATGTATTCAGCTTCTGCAGTGGAAAGAGCTACACAAGCTTGTTTCTTACTATGCCAAGAAAAGAGACTTGATCCAAGGAGATGACAAGTGTCACTTGTGCTTTTTCGGTCCAGCTTACACCCTACAAAGTCAGAATCTGAATATCCAATTAAATGTATAGGTGAGTAAGAAGGATACCATAGACCAACATTGGTAGTTCCTTTGAGATATTTGAGAATCCTTTTGGCAACCTTGAAGTGAGATTCCTTTGGATTTTGCATGATATCTTGCACAAAGACATACGACAAACATGATATTTGGTCTACTTGCTGTGAGATAGAGTAAGGAACCAATTAAGCCTCTATATTTTGTTTGATCTACCCTTTTTCCAGTAGCATTTGCATCCATATAACAGCTTGAAGGCATAGGTGTGCTAGCTTCCTTACAATTCTCCATCTCAAATTTCTTAAGGATTTCTTTGCAATACTTTGATTAACATAAGAAAATACCATCCTTTGATTGTTTAACTTGCAGCCCAATAAAGAAGGAAAGTTCTCCTATCATGGACATTTCAAACTCACCTTGCATTGCAGCAACAAACTCCTCACACAAACTATCTTTGGTAGCACAAAAAATGATGTCATCAACATAGATCTGGACCAAAATAATTTCAGAATTTGCTTTCTTGATGAAAAGAGTTTTGTCAATCATTCCTCTTTCATAGCCATGAGATAAAAGGAAGTTGCTAAGCCTCTCCTACCACTGCCTTGAAGCTTGTTTAAGCCCATACAAAAAGCCTTTTTCAACTTAAAAACGTGATTGGGATGTTGATGATCCTCAAAAACTAGTGGTTGCTCAACATACACTTCTTCATTGATAAAACCATTGAGAAAAGCACTTTTCACATCCATTTGAAAGAGTTTGAATCCACTCATACAAGCAAAGGCCATAAGCAACCTCACAGCTTTCAACCTTGCTACAGGGGCAAAGGTTTCACCATAGTCAATTCCTTCCTCTTGATTGTAGCCTTTGGCAACTAACCTTGCCTTGTTTCTAGTAATCACACCAGCTTCATCTAACTTGTTTATGAATACCCATTTAGACCCAATGACGTTCATCTCATCTGTCTTGGGGACAAGAAACCACACATAATTTCTAGCAAACTGATTTAGCTCTTCATGCATTGCGTCCACCCATTTTTCATCATTAAGAGCTTCTTCAATAGACTTTTGGTTCAACTTGAGAGACAAAAGCAGTGTGCCTGCAGAAGTTTAAGATAGAGCTACGTGTAGAAACACCCTCCTTTGGTATTCTCCATTCTTTAGACAACTCATCCTGCTGTAGAATTTCAACCGATTGTTTCGATCAATCAATCGGTTGTTTTTCTGGACAACAATCCAGTTTCTGCATAATGATGTTCTGTTCATCCTTTTCAGTGTTGATCTATGAGGGATTTAAGACTTTGTGATCAACTTCATCAAATATCACATGAACAGATTCTCTACAATCATGAGCCTCTTGTTGTAGACTCTATAAGCATGACTGTTTGAAGGATATCCAATGAAAATGCCTTTGTCCGCTTTTTCATCAAACTTTCCCATATTTTCTTTCCCATTATTCAGAACAAAACAGCTACATCCAAACACTCTTTGGTGACCAATGTTTGGCTTCCTTCCATTGAAGAGTTCATAGGGTGTTGTTTTCTTCAAAATTGGCCTTATTAACACTCTATTCATCACATAGCAAGAGGTGCTAACAGCATCAGCCCAAAAGTACTTGGGTAGGGAGGACTCACTTAGCATGGTTCTTGCTAATTCCTCTAGAGATCTGTTCTTTCTTTCCACTACTCCATTTTGTTGAGGGGTTCTTGGTGCAGAAAAATTGTGCAAGATCCCTGTTTTCTCACAAAATTTGCTGAATTTTTCATTTTGGAATTCCCCTCCATGATCACTTCTTATTGATCCAATAATACAGTTTCTTATGTTTTGTAAGGCTCTTGCAAGCTTCTTGAAAGCCGAAAAAGCATCACTATTTGATTCCAAGAAGAGTGTCCACGTGTACCTAGAAAAATGATCCACAATAACAAGAGCATAATAGTTGCTACCAAGACTCATGCTTCTTGAAGGGCCAAACAAATCCATGTGGAGCAGCTCAAGGGGTCTTGAAGTAGAAACAACATTTTTAAGTTTGAAGGAATTTTTAACTTGTTTCCCCTTATGACATGCTTCACATATGTGGTCATTCTCAAACTTAAGCTTGGGCAACCCAATCACAAGATCTTTTGAGATTAATTTGTTTAAGTGATTCATGTGAATGTGAACAATTCTTCTATGCCATAACCAAGATTCATCATGTTTAGAAAGAAGACAACCAATAGAACAAGGAGAAGAAATATCTAAAAGACAGACATTGTTGATTCTTTTACCAATCAACATTACCTTTTTTGAGTTGAGAAGGCAGATTTCACAAGAGTTTGTCTTGAAGATGACTTGATAGCCTTTGTCACACAATTGGCTAATGATAAGCAAGTTGTGTTTTAGTCCCTCCACATATAAGACATCATGAATTGGCAAGATACTCTTGTCTCCTATAGAGCCTCTTCCAAGAATTCTTCCTTTGTTGTTGTCTTCATATGTTACATGGCCTTCTTGTTTGAAGATGATGCTCACAAACTTGGATTCATTTCCTGTCATGTGTTTTGAGTAGCCACTGTCCAGATACCACTGTTGCATGCTTCCCATCAGTTTTCCCTACAAAATTCAAGTTCAAGTGCAAAGATTTGGTCCCCTTACAAATGTGGGTCCTCTTCAATTACTTTCATCATTGGGAACTTCAGAATTTTTGGGAATCCATTTCATAAAGTCTTTAGGAACAAAATATTTCCTAATTTTACAGAATCTAACTGAGTGGCCTCTTTTCATGCAGTAAAAACACGCAACAACTGGTTGTTTCAATTTAACAACCGGTTGTTTTTCGGGCACTTTTGAAAAAAAGTTTGAAAACTTATTTTGTGGATTAAAACTCAATCTATCTTTTCCAAAAACACAATTTTTAGATGCTAAGACACTCTCAAAGTTGGATTTGCCTTTTGAAAGCTTATCCACAGTTTTCACAAGGTAGTGAATCTTCTTTTCAAGAGATTCACAATTTTCACAAACAAGAGAGTCACACTTACAAGAAGAATTTTTGTAAAGCATTTCAAGGTTTTCAAAATCTGTTTTTGAATTTTTCCAATTCTTCTTCCAGTGCTTTGACTCTGTTTTCAAGCCAGTTGTTCATACCTTTCAAACGATTGTTTAAGAGAGCCAATCGGTTAGCTTCTTCATGAGTTTCTTTAAAAGCTTGAAGCAATTGACTATAGTTTTCAACATTTAAGGAGGTACTAGAACTTACACTGCTTTCACTGCTTGAATCATCTTCCTTTTTATCCATTAGACAGAGATTTGCTTTTTCAACTTTACATGAAGATATGCTTGATGAGTCATCATTGCAAGCTTTTCTTGATTTTCCTTTCTTCTCCTCTTTGTTTAACCTTTTGGATGAGTTTCTTTTGTTGATTCTTTTCTTCAAGAATTTTCTGAGTTTCTTAAACAGCATGCTAAGCACTTTCTCTTCATTTTCATTTGTCCCTTCATGAATGACTTCTAAAGCGTCCCACATTTCTTTAGCTGATTCACAGTGCGAAATCCTGAAAAATTCATTGAACTTTACAGCAAATGTTATGATATTCTTGACAATGCAATCAAATTTGGCCTTTTCACTTTCTTCATTAGTCTATTGGGACCAAGGTTTTCTAGCAAAAGATTCACACTTTTCAATTCTAAGAATGAAATGGCCATTTTCAATTGCATCCCAAATTCCTTGATCAATAGATTCAACAAAGATTTTCATTCTAGCTTTCCAATACTTGTAATTCAAACCAGTGGTTTGTTAATTGTAGCACCCTCCTCAAAAGGTAGTTTTCCAACCATAGTAAAAAGATTTTAGGATGAAACTTGAATGTTTTTCAAGTACCAAGCTCTTGATGCCAATTGTTAGAATATATGGCCTTAAACGAGAGAGGGGGGGTTAAATTGTTTAAGAGAGGTTTTTGAAATCTTTTTAATGTTTAACAAAATTCTTTGTATGAATCCTGAACAGAAATTAGGTTAGCCAAGAACAAGAGCAATAAAACACCAAAGTAGTAGAAAAAAATCAGTTGTTTCTGCGAAACAATCAGTTCTTTATACCAGTAAAAGTAAAAACAAAATTTAAATGAGTTTAAGGGTAAGAGAAAGATACACCAACAGTTTATACTGGTTCACTCTTAAACCAAGAGCTACATCCAGTCCCCAGAAAACCACTGGGTAATCCACTAAGTAATCAAACCAGATTACAAAACACAATCCACCAAAGTAGTGACCTTGAACCATTCAAGAAACACACTCACTTTGGCAATTCACACACCAAGAGTATTGATCTTGACCACCTCAAGAGAACACAACACTCCTTGGCAACACAACACCAGAAATACAAAAGGTTCAGAAGAGATTACACTTGTTTACAGAACAATCTGAAATCAATACAAATGCAACCAAAGCTTTGATGAGAATGTTCAAATCTTGAATCAAATCTTTCACAACTGAAAAACTTAAATTTGTTTCTCTTCTTCTTGTTTGAAAACATAAACAAACTATTTATAATTTCCAACGATTGGTCAAAGCATTTAATGAAGGATCGTATTCAGTTGGAAATCATTTAAAGCACATGCAACCACCAAAACAAAATTATGTTAGGATTTTCAAAGAAACAATCGGTTGAAACCACGAAACAACCGATTGTTTGGTTTGGCAGTTAAGTCAACTAAACTTAAATAGTTTTCAACCTTTTCAAAAACTCCTAAGAGTAAAACAACCGGTTGATTCGACAAAACAACAGGTTGTTTTTCACTTAGTTTGGAAAACACTTTATTTTAAAAAGATTTTAAACACATTAGCTTTAGATTCAACAAAGGAGTGGATTACAAATAAAACTACCCAGATCCCTCCCAAAACACAGCAGCAACACAGTCTTACATCAAACACATAGGATTTGGATTCTTCAAAGCACAATTTGAATTCTTTAAAGCACTTGATCACTCTTGATCAACACACACCTTCGGTGAGTAAAAAAAAAAGTCATATGTGACAAACATTTGGAAGAAGAAATCAGTCTTCTTTGATCTTCTGTACTGGTCGAGGTTAGAAGTCAGACATTGTATAGATGTAATGCATGTTGAGAAGAATGTGTGTGATAGCTTAATTGGTACACTTCTTAACATTAACGGGAAGACGAAGGATGGTCTAAATTGTTGAAGATGGATGAAGCTTGTCTCTACCTAGCCTTAGTGTGTTTGATGTAGAATTTAGCTAGTTTGCTTTGAAGGTTGTATTGTGTCTTAGATGATCTTGTACTTTAGGTTTGTGTGTATTCAAGGTTGCCTTTTGCTACATGACCCATCCTAGATGCCAAATCAAGGTAGTAAGATCAAGCACATGATGTGGTTAAATGGTTTTGGAAAAGTTTTTTAAAGTTTTCTTAAAAGGTTTGATTCAGTACAAAAATAAATTTGTTTACTTGAGAAACAATAGGTTTATTTTTGCTCTGTTGAAAGGCTTTTCGAAATTCAGTTAGGGCACCAAAGGTAAAGCTCAGTCAGTTATTTCAGTTAAGTTGAGCTGGCAGTTTTGTTAACATTTAACCTATTGTTTTTAGAATCAATCTGTTGTTTTTATAACTGCTCTGAAACTGTTCTCTATAAAATAAAATGCCCTTCTCACATGAAGTTCAGAGTAATCACAATTTTATCAGAGACAAAAACGTTTCTTGAGTGAGAAAGAGAATTGGAAAAGAATTTGCAAAGGTTTTTTAGTAGGAAAATAGATGTGTGCTTGTTCTTGAAGAATCTTGTGCTGGATTAAGGTGTTGGTACTGTCTTGGAGCAAATAGAACAACTGGTTTATGTTCTTGCAACACAATTTCAGGTGTAATCTTTCCCTTATTCGTTCTTGTAATAGGTGTAAGTGTTAGTCACTCTTGATAAGATTTCTTGGAGTGCAAGGTGTGCTGAAATAGTGTTTTTCAACCTTGTTTATTGAAGTTCTTGTAGGGTTCAAGAAGTGTTGTGTATGTTGTAATTGATTGTATCTGTTTTAGTGGATTCCACCTTGGAGTAAGGTGATTTGGACGTAGCTCTTGATGAGTGAACCAGTATAAAAATTCTCTTGTGTTTCTTTTCTCATCCCTGCACTTATTTCTGAGTTTTCACATAATCTGTCAAGAAAGGAATCTGTTCTTTTGAATCTAAATTTGTTAACTTTGGACCTGATTAAATCTATCATTCTAGCTTGTTAATCAATCTTCTAACCATAAATCAAGTTGTTGTGTGAATCTGTAATATGGCTAAAGTGTGAATTGTTTTCCTTGACTGAACTGTGACATTCGTTCATTCTCCTAGATGCTTTGTGTTAAGTAAAATTGATTAATCTTTTGATATAATCTGCAACTTTGTAAGCTGTAAAAGTTAATCAATTTGTTTCTGCTATTCTTGCTGGTTGATCTAAACCTTGTTGATCAAGTTCTGTTTGTGCTAAAGTCATTTGTAAAAACAATCTGTTTCATTTAAAATCAATCTGTTTTTTTTCATCTCTGTTACACTATAAATCAGTTTCTTTTGCGAAAATTTGATAAGCTCAATTCACCCCTCCCCTCTTGAACTTAGACACTGCTTAACTCTAACAATTGGTATCATAGAGCTGGGGCTTGTAGGTTACCTAAGTGTGGGCAAAAATGTCTGAATTCAAGATGCCTTTTGTTGAAGGAGCGTCTATCAACAGACCTCCCATGTTCGGTGGTGTTAACTATGCTTTCTGGAAAATCAGGATGAAGATTTTCATGGAGTCCATTGATATGGGTATTTGGGATGCAGTGGTCAGTGGACCTTTTATACCTATGCAGGTTGTCAAAGAAGAAACTGTGAAGAAGCCTTGGTCTGAATAGAATGAAACTGAAAGGAAGAAGGCTCAATATGACTCCTTAGCCAAGAACATCATCACCTCTGCACTGAATATGGATGAATTCTTTAGAGTGTCCCAATGCAACTCAGCTAAGGAGATGTGGGAAGTGCTGGAGGTAACTCATGAAGGCATAGATGATATGAAACGAGCAAGGAAGCATTCACTCATCCAGGAATATGAACTGTTTAGAATGCAATCTGGAGAGAGCATTACAGATGTGCAGAAACGATTTACACACATTGTAAATCATCTCACAGGTCTTGGCAAAGTGTTTGACAAGGAAGAGCTCAACATAAAAGTGCTGAAATACCTTGATAGAAGCTGGCAGCCTAAGGTAACAACAATCTCATAATCCAGAGATTTATCCAAGATGTCCACTGCTGCACTCTTTGGAAAGCTGATGGAGCATGAACTAGAGCTGAAAAGATTGAAAGAACAAGAAACTGTGGAGAAGAGAGCCAAAGGAATTGCCTTGAAAACTACCATGGAACATGATACAAGTGAGGAAGAAGAGAATCCTGAACATGATGAGACAATGAGTCTGCTCACCAAAAAATTCATTAGATTTCTTAGAAAGAAAAATCGTGACAGAACTCAACAAAGAAAGAGGTATTCTAAATCCAATGATTTAAACTCTTCTAATTACACTTGCTTTGGATGTGGTAAACCAGGTCATATAAATGTTGATTGTCCAAACAATCAAAACAAAGAAAAATCAGCAAGCAAGAAGAGTGAAAGAAGCAAAGGCAAAAGAGCATACATCTCTTGGAAAGAAAATGATGTATCCTCATCTAGTGATTCCTCAACCGAAAGTGAATAAGCAAATCTATGCTTTATGGTGAATGATGAAGAATCTAACTCTGATTTAGTAAGTAATTTTTCCACTGATTCTGAAAATTATGATCAGCTGTTAATTGTCTTCAAGGAAACACATGATGAAGCAAACAGATTAGCTGTCATTTGCAACAAATTGAATAGAGTAAATATGGTACTTGAACCTAAGGTCAAAGCTCTTGAGGAAGAACTGCACAAAGATAAAACTGAATTGGTTAGCCTTAAATTAACATGTTTGCATGCATCAATAAAAACATGTGATAATTGCAAGAAACTGAAAAACCAGGTTGATTATTTGTTAAAAAAACACTATCAAATTTCACCAAAGGAAGAGAAAATCTTGAAACTTTATTAGGTTCACAGAATGTTGTTTTTAATAAAAATGGTCTAGGATATAATCCTGGAATGAAAAACAATGTGAAAAAGCTGTCTAGTTTTTTTGTTCCTTTCAAAACAGGTTTTTCCTCTTTTAGCTGTTCAAATATAATGCATTCTGCAACTTGTTTTTATTGTATGAAGTCTGGACATATATCTAGAACATGTAAAGCTAGAAGGTACCTTGTTCCTAAAGGATTGGCCAAATGGCTTCCTAAGGAAAGGTATTAATCATGCTGGACCCTAGACTAAAAGGGGTACCATATCTGCTAAATCTGTTTTGCTGAAGAGTAGCAGGAAAAATCAGTGGTACCTGGACAGTGGGTGCTCGAAGCACATGACAGGTGATTTGACTCAATTCATAAGCCTAAAACTCAAAGTTGAAGGAAATGTCACATATGAAGACAACAATAGAGGAAGAATTCTTGGAAGAGGAGATGTTGGTACTAAAGACTCAACCACTATTGAGAATGTACTGTATGTTGAAGGGCTAAAGCATAGTCTTCTAAGCATTAGCCAGTTGTGTGACAAGGGATACAAGGTTAATTTCGAAGCCAACACTTGTACAATCTCAAATGAAATTTCTGGTAAGGTGCTTTTCACAGGAAAAAGGGTAAACAACATCTATCTCTTAGATATTATGAATACTTGTTCTGAAAATGAGTGTTTGTTGTCTAAAAGTGATGAGTCCTGGCTGTGGCATAGGAGGTTAGCTCATATCCATACAAATCATTTGAATAAGTTGAAGTCTAAGGAACTTGTTTCTGGTTTACCAAACATAAAATTTCAAAATGACAGATTGTGTGATGCATGTGTAAAGGGCAAACAAATAAGAACCTCTTTTAAAACAAAGGATGTGATTTCTACAAATAAGGTTTTGGATGTTCTGCATATGGATTTGTTTGGACCTTCTAGGACTGCTAGTTTGGCTGGAAACCATTATGCTTTGGTAATTGTTGATGACTTTGTTTCTTGCTTCTAAAAATGATGCATATAAAGCCTTTAAGAAACTAGCTAAGGTTCTGCATAATGAAAATGAAAATAGAATAAAACAGATTCGTAGTGATCATGGGGGAGACTTTCAAAATGCAAAATTTGATAGGTATTGTGAAAAACATGGGATCACACATAGTTATTCTGCTCCTAGGACACCCCAACAAAATGGTGTAGTTGAAAGGAAGAATAGATCATTAGAAGAGTTAGCTAGGATCATGTTAAATGAATCTAGTTTACCTAAATATTTTTTGGCAGATGTAGTATACACTGCCTCTTATGTGCTTAACAGAACCTTGATTAGACCAATTCTTAAGAAAACTCCCTATGAATTGTATAAAGGTAGGAGCCTAGCATTAGTCATCTTAGGGTTTTTGGTTGCAAATGCTTTGTTCTAAATAATGGTAAAGATAATCTTGGGAAATTTGATCCTAAATCAGATGAAGGATTACATATTGGATATGCTATAAATGGTCATGCTTATAGAGTGTATAACAAAAGATTGCTTGCAGTAGAAGAAACTATACATGTTGTATTTGATGAAACAGATTGTACCGTGCCTAAACCTGTTCTGGATGAACCTGGTATGGATGATTTAAGAACCATTTTGCAAAAGAGTAAATCTAGTGAGTTTGATGCAACTAATCCAAATACTGTCAAAGAATCTACTGTGAATGCAGGATTGCCTGAAGAATGGAAGACTCCAAGGGATCTCACACTTGACAATGTAATTGGGAAAATTGAGAAAGGAGTCTCAACAAGGAACTCACTTAATAATTTCTGCAGAACAGTGGCCTTTATTTCACAGATTGAGCCTAAAAGTCTGGAAGAAGCACTACAAGACAGCAATTGGATAGCAACAATGCAGGAAGAACTGAACCAGTTTGAATACAATGAAGTGTGGACCTTAGTTCCAAGAAGACATGAGATGAATATCATAGGAACCAAAGGGGTGTACAGGAACAAGATGGATGAACATGGGCCTATCACTAGAAATAAAGCAAGGTTGGTTGCTAAAGGCTATAACCAAGAAGAGGGAATAGATTTTGGTGAAACCTATGCACCAGTAGCACGTCTTGAAGCTGTCAGATTACTCTTAGAATTTTCCAGCATACAAGGATTCAAGTTGTTTCAAATGGATGTTAAGAGTGCATTCTTGAATGGTTACATTAATGAAGAGGTGTTTGTATCTCAGCCTCTAGGGTTTGAAGACTACAAAAATCCAGAACATGTGTACAAGCTCAAGAAGGCTTTATATGGATTAAAACAGGCACCTAGACAGTGGTATGAGAGGCTAAGTGAGTTTCTGCTCTCTCAAGGATATAATCGTGGCAATTTTGATAAAACCTTACTCATAAAGAAGAAAAGAGAAGACATTATACTTGTGCAAGCCTATGTGGATGATATTATCTTTGGATCCACAAATGAGGAGATGTGTGAAGACTTTGTGAAAACAATGAAGAGTGAGTTTGAGATGTCAATGTTAGGGCAAATGAATTTCTTCCTTGGACTACAAGTGAAACAACTCAAGGATGGAATTTTCATAAGTTAAGAAAAGTACTGCAAGGAGCTGCTTAAGAAGTTTGATATGGATCAATGCAAAACAATCAGCACTCCTATTTCAACAAGCTGCCAGCTGGAACAAGATTGTGCAGAAAAATCAGTGGATCAATCTAAGTACAGGGGTTTAATTGGTTCTTTATTATACTTAACTGCTAGCAGGCCTGACATTATGTTTGTTGTGTGCTTATGTGCTAGATATCAATCTGATCCAAAGGAATCACATTATAATGCAGCAAAGAGAATTCTGAAATACTTGCAAGGGTCTAAGGATGTTGGACTATGGTATCCTAAAAATGTTTCTTTAGATTTAACTGGTTTTTCAGATTCTGACTTTGCAGGTTGCAAGGTTGATAGAAAAAGCACAAGTGGGACTTGTCACATGCTTGGATCAAGTTTAATCTCTTGGCATTGCAAGAAACAAGCTTGTGTTGCTCTCTCTACAGCAGAGGCAGATTACATAGCTGCTGGAAGTTGTTGTGCTCAAACCTTATGACTAAGGCAGCAACTAAGTGACTTTGGGATTCTCTTAAACAAGATACCTATAAATTGTGATAACACTAGTGCTATAAATCTGTCTAAGAATCCTGTCATGCATTCAATAACTAAACATATTGAAATTAGACATCATTTTCTAAGAGAGCATATAGCTAATGGAACTTGTGATATCAAATTCATTGGCACTGAATTTCAATTGGCTGATCTTTTTACTAAACCTCTTGCTAAAGATAGGTTTTATTTTCTTCTAAATGAATTGGGTATCATTAGCTTAAATTGTCCCCTGCAGTAAAAATTTCAATCTGTTATTTCATAATTTAACGTGTTCTGTTTTTGTTTCAGAATAACAGTCGTGACTAGGAAAGAGAAATATTTACTTTTCTCTCTCTCCTTGACCATTGACTGCTTTTATGGTTATTATCCAGCAGGTTTATGACAATCATGTGTGGATATTCTAACTGATTTGATATCTTGAATGTGCAACAGATTTGATTTGCTAAGCTGAAATATGGTTCAACAAGCATCTTAGGTTTTCTACGTGAAAGATCCTACGTCAGAACATTGGTATGTCGTTTTACACGGGAAAAAACAAGGGGAGGTCATAGATGATATTGAAAATGGTGACCCCCGTTCATTCACACCAATGATAATTAATAAAGATCACGATGTACTTGATGATGTACATGCAACCCGTAAAGACTGTTGGGTCTATTAGTGTCTAAGTTCAAGAGGGGAGGGGTGAATTGAGCTTATAAAATTTTCGCAAGAACACACAATTTTCAGTATATCAGAGGCAAAAGAACAGATTGTTTTTACATGAAACAGATTGATTCTTCAGAGCAGTCTAATACAATTTGAATTTGTTCAAATTAAAATTGTAATCAACAGAGGGTTATAACAGAATCAGATTAGTTGAATTTTATGAGTATGAAGAATACAGCTATGCTAAGCAATCAATCACATTCATTCAACACAAGGTTTTAATGAGAATGAATCTTTCTCAGGTTTTAATGAATAGACTATTTGTTCACAGATCAGTTAAAACATCATATACAACTGCCTTGTTTATGATCAGAGAGCTTTAACAAATCAGGAAGAACAGTTTTTATTTAAGCCCAGAATTAACAGATTCGATTTCAAAAGAACACATTTAGTTCTTGACAGAATTAAGCAAAACCAGAAATGAGTGCAGGGATGAGAGGAAAAGGGCAAGCAGGTTTTTATACTGGTTCACTCATACAGAGCTACATCCAGTTTCACCTTACCCCAAGGTGGAATCCACTAAAAACAGTACCAATCACTTACAAACACAGCAGTTCTTGAACACTACAAGAACAATACAACCAATGCTGAAAAAACCTATTTCAACACACCATGCACTCCAAGAAACCCTATCAAGGAGTGACTAACACTTACACCTTTACAAACCAGAATAAAGGAAAGATTACACCTGAAAAGAAGATGCAAGAACTCAAAACCAGTAGTTCAATTTGCTGCAGAACTGCACCAGCACCTTCACCAAAATCAAAGGTTTCCTAGAACAAGCACACTTGAAAATCCCTTTGGAAAACCTTTCAAAAAAACCTTTTAATCCTTCTTCTCACATAGAAATTGTTTGATCTCTGTCAAAACGTAATTGCTCAGCATCCTTTCATGTGAGAGAGGTTTTTCTTTATATAGAAAACAGTTTCTAACTTCTTTTCAAAAAACAGTTGAAAAGTTGTTATGAAAACAACAGATTCAGTTTTGAACTTAACAGATTTATTTTGTGAAAACTGCCAACTCAGCTAACTGAAATAACTGTCTGAGTTGTACCTTTGGTGCCCTAACTAACTTTCGAAAATCCTTTCAGCAGACCAAAGAATAAACCTGTTCTTTTACAGAGAAACAGCTTTATTTTTGTTCAGTATCCTGATTTTAGGAGAAAACTTTATAAAGCTTTTGGAAAAACTTTTAACCACTTCATGTGCTTGATCTAGGCTTGGTTAGGCATCTAGGATAGATCATATAGCAAAAGGCAACCACACACAACCACAAGCCTGCATACAAGATCATCTAAACATATTACAAACTTTACAACAAACTAGCTATTTTCTACATCAAACATAAACTAACACTAGGTAGAGAAGAGGCTTCATCCATCTTCAACAATCTCCCCCTGTTTGATGGAGACAAATCCCCTTTGCACAGCATAGTTTGACGACCACAATCTGTATTAGACTAACTGCCAAAACCTGCACAGAATTTTTAGACATAAAACCAGAATTGAGCAGTTGTGAGTTTTGTGCTACCTCCATGTAGCTTGAATCAGAACATCAACTTTTATGAGCTTTCTGTGAGCTGTTCTTCTCCCCCTTTGGATTCATCAAACAGAATAAAGCATGGGATAAAAAAACATACAAGCCATTCATCACAGTTCAAACTATAAATCCAGTATTAAGTTCTATTACAAACCTCAATAAAATCAACTAAAAAACAGTGCAGAATAAAGACAAACAGATTAATGCCAAATTGTTCAACAACATATAAAAGCTAAAGACTTAGATATGGGATCACTTGTCATTGTAGTAGAGCTCAGCTAGCTGCACTTGAACTCCTTCAAGTTGGTCATCCAAGTGTTGAAACCTGGCGTAAGTCATTTCATAGTGTGCCTTCTGCTCATATGTGAGTGTGTCCAGCCTACTTAGCACTTGTCTTTCAAACATGGACAGAGGTTCACCTCTGTACTCAGGTTCCTCATATGCAACCATTGCATTTTGACTTGTAGCAGCAACATCTTCATGTTCAGCAGAGTGCACTGGTGATTCATCCATGTGCTGCACTCCATCAGCATTATCTTCTTCTTCATTTGCTGGATCAGCTGCTTCATTTTCAGCTCTATTTGCAGCATTCATTCTAAATACCCAGCTGTCATCCTCCTTTTGAAACCCCATCTTCAAGAGAGTAGAGTTGTCTATTTCACTAGCTGCCTTAATGGTGTCATTTCTCTCATTTGTAGTGTCAACTTCAAAATAATCAATTAGCTTTGACACAAAAATGGCATATGGAAAATGATAGTCTGGTAACCTTGTGGATTTGAGCATATGCTCCACCATTGTACTCACCCAATTTACCTTGAGTTGGTTCATGATACAGTACAGCAGAATCAAATCTTCTTCATGGAGAGTGATGTAGGCTAGGAGTCTTGGAATGATTGTGAGATTTCCAGCATGGAATCTAGCTACAGGTTCAGTAGGATTCCTAACATAGCTCCTATAAAATTGCATTTTGTTGAACCCTCGAATTCCAGCAGTATTCCCTTTGCTAACCTTCATTCCAGAGTACTTGATTCCTCCCACATTGCTCCATATTTCTCTTGTAATTTTCAGCTTCACACCTTTCACATGGGAGACCAAATTTTTGCCATCTTGAACCAAGTTGCTGTAGAATACTTTCACCAAATCTGGATAGACATTTCCAGTCATTTCTAAGAAGTTCTTCAACTTTTGATGCTTGAGCAAAGTTTTTGCTTCAGTCAGATTTTCTTCCCTTAACCAAGAGAATTCCAGCACTTTGGGCGCATTGACTTGCTTTTTGCTTGTCTCATGGATGAACCTTGTCATAGCTTCAGAATCTCCAGCAAACCATTTTTCCAGAATACTTTGGTTGTTGCTGGATTGCTCTTTGGATTTCTTCTTTCTGTGTGATGAGGATGCCATGCTCAATCTGTTGTTACCTGCACCTGTTTATTAATATACAATTCCAGCTAGAAAAAAAATTCCAGTTCAGATTAACACTCAAAACAGAAACGAAACCTGTAGTGGAGCAAATGTGAACCTGGACAGCTTATAGCACAGATGAGAAGGTGTGAGAGAAAAGCTGATTTGTGCTAGGTTTATATAGAGTCTTTAAACCAAATTTTGAAAATCACAAATTTTAAAGCAAGACAATTTGATCAGATTTCAAGAATTATGGGTTTTGAAGAAAAATCAAATCTATCATATATGCTACAAATTTTATTCCTATGGTGCAGCAGGTTCAGGTGTGGATTCACGTAAGAATATATTGGAACCAGATTTTGGCAAATCAAATCTGTTGCACCTACACAATATCCAATCAGTTAGGATACCCACACATTAATTGGCATAAACCTGCTGGTTAATAACCCTAAAAGCAGTCAAAGATAAAGTGAGAGAGAAAAAAAGTAAATCTTTCTCTTTCCTAGTCACAGCTGTGATTCTGAAATAGGGAACAAAACATGTTAAAATATAAAGCAACAGATTGAAATTTCTACTGCAGAGGACAATTTAAGCTAATGATACCCAATTCATTTAGAAGAAAATAAAACCTATCTTTAGCAAGTGGTTTAGTGAATAGATCAGCTAATTGAAATTCAGTACCAATGAATTTTATATCACAAGTTCCATTAGCTATATGTTCTCTTAGAAAGTGATGTCTAATTTCAATATGTTTAGTCCTTGAGTGCATGACAAGATTCTTAGACAGATTTATGGCACTAGTATTATCACAATTTATAGGTATCTTGTTTAGCAAAATTCCAAAATCACTTAGTTGCTGCCTTAGCCATAAGGTTTGAGCACAACAACTTCCAACAGCTATGTATTCTGCCTTTGTTGTAGAGAGAGCAACACAAGCTTGTTTCTTGCAATAACAAGAGATTAGGCTTGATCCAAGCATGTGACAAGTCCCACTTGTGCTTTTTCTGTCAACCTTGCAACCTGCAAAGTCAGAGTCTGAAAAACCAGTTAAATTTAAAGATACATTGTTAGGATACCATAATCCAACATCCTTAGATCCTTGCAAGTATTTCAGAATTCTCTTTGTTACATTGTAGTGTGATTCCTTTGGAGCAGATTGATATCTAGCACATAAGCACACAACAAAAATAATGTCAGGCCTGCTGGCAGTTAAGTATAATAAGGAACCAATTAAACCCCTATACTTGGTTTGATTCACTGATTTTCCTGCAGAATCTTGATCTAGCTAGCAGCTTGTTGAAATAGGAGTGTTGATTGCTTTGCATTGATCCATATCAAACCTCTTAAGCAGCTCCTTGCAGTATTTTTCTTGACTTGTGAAAATTCCATTCTTGAGTTGTTTAACTTGTAGTCCAAGGAAGAAATTCATTTCTCCTAACATTGACATCTCAAACTCACTTTTCATTGTTTTCACAAAGTCTTCACACATCTCTTCATTTGTGGATCCAAAGATAATATCATCTACATAGACTTGCACAAGTATAATGTCTTCTCTTTTCTTCTTTATAAAGAGAGTTTTATCAGAATTGCCACGGCTATATCCTTGAGAAAGCATAAATTCACTTAGCCTCTCATACCATTGCCTAGGTGCTTGCTTCAATCCATATAAGGCCTTCTTAAGCATGTACACATGTTCTGGATTTTTGTGATCTTCAAACCCTGGAGGCTGAGATACAAACACCTCTTCATTGATGTAACCATTTAGGAATGCACTCTTGACATCCATTTGAAACAGCTTGAAACCTTGTATGCTGGAAAATGCTAGAAGTAATCTGACAGCTTCAAGATGTGCTATTGGTGCATAAGTTTCACCAAAAATCAATTCCCTCTTCTTGGTTATAACCTTTAGCAACCAACCTTACTTTATTTCTAGTCATAGCCCCATGCTCATCCATCTTCAACAAAGACCACAGTGAAGGAATTTACATATGAACATTCAACCCACATGCAACCCGTAAATAAGCATTTAGAATTTTATATATTATTTTTATATGATTTTAATTCGATGCAGATTAACTAATGTTTGTTACCTAATTTTTTTAACAGAGACATGGATGACGATCAGACTCCAATCAGACCTCGATCCAGACGAGGCAGCAGATGACCTACTAGATTGAAGCATCTCGCATTGAGACGTGCTGCTGGTGAGAAGACACGTGTTAACATTGACGTCAACACTGGAGTGACTTTTGGTCCTAAAGCATATGAGTTTATGAGCTATCTTGGTGTTGTTTCTCGTGAGAGGCTCTCCATTTTGATTAATTCATGGGATGAGGTGTCAGAGGTCGATCGGAACATGATCTGGGAGGATGTTCTGGTAAGCTTTACATTATTATTGTTACCATATACTACTTTTTAATATTCATTTATTAATTTTAATTTGGTGGTGTTATTTTCTAGGCAAACTTTCAAATTCCTGATGTGGAACCGCTTCGATCAAAGATTATATCCAATATCGGACTTAAATTTTGTACCTTTAAGTCAAGACTGACTTCGAGATACGTTTTTGGCGACCTTAAAGACGAAAATCCATGTTTAAAGTACAAACATATTGATGAAGAGACATGGCGTCTTTTTAAAGAAAGCCGTGAAAATGAGGCTTGGATGGTAAGTGAAGTAACTTAACTATTTTTATTTATATAACAATAATAAGTTTATCTTATTTACTTCACTCTGTTTATTTCAATTGTGATAGGATCGTTGGAAGAAAGCTCAAGAGATAGCTTTGAAGAATGTTACCCCGCACGTACTCTCTCGTTCGGGGTATCGAAAACTTGAGCAATCACTCATGGTGGAAAAGAAGCAATCTAGACAGGGGACGTCGTCTGAGAATGTGGAAACAGGGGTCACTACTCCTCCATCACCACCTTTTCGCCATGTAAAATGGAAGAGGGCCCGAATTAAAAAGTCGGGTGCACCAAGTTCTGAGCAATCCGGGGTTATCATTGAAAAAATTGTAAGTTCTTTTTAGTTATTTTCATTTATTTTAAAGCATTAATTATATTAAAAACTGATATGATTTTTGTCTCTTGCAGGATTCCTTGGAATCATAAGGTAATTTTATTCCTAAAGGTCGTCACGATATCTTAGTTGAAGCAATTGGACGACCTGAGCACTGTGGTCATGTTCGTGCTGGACAAGGGGTTGGAATTAAACTATATTTTGGAGTTTCACAACGACAGTCATCCTCCTCCTCCAAAGAGAGCGAAATTGAAGTGAAGAGTAAGATACGTGAAGAATTAATGGAAGAGATGAGAAAGGAGACTGATCTGATGCGGCTAGAGATGAGAAAGGAGAATGATCGAATGCGACAAGAGTTTCTATCGCAACAACTTTGTGCTTAGCCGATTCAACCCCTTGTTAGTCCCACTCCCAAGAGCACAAAGGGGAGTTGTGTGGCTCCTACAACATCAAGGGATGATATCATTGGGCAGACGAGGGAATGTGAGCTACTGGTAGCAGCCGGCAAGCTTCCTCAGGTGGTGGCCTTTGGAAAAGTCTATGAAGAGGCCACCACCTTACATAACGTTCCTCTCTCCCCTGATGTGGCGAAGGTAACAGTTGAAAAATTACGAGTACCTGATGCTCGTGTTCCACTACCTTCAGATGAGGTAACCACTGTGGCCAAAGCATTTCAGACATTCGTTGCCTGGCCCAGACACCTAATTCGATTTATGCCACAACCTCATGTAATAATTGTTGAACCAAGTGGTGTTCAAGTTTTGAAGAATCCAAACCCTTTGAAGAATGTTGAAGCCTTGGTTGTGCTTGATGTTGTTGTGCTGGTTTAGCTTAGTTCTGGGGTAGTTTATATGTTGTAATCCACCCTTTGATTAAATCTAAAGCATTAGCATTCTCAATCTTTGTGAAAGTAAAATGTTTTCAAACTAAGTTAAAACAACCGATTGTTTTGTCGAAACAACCGATTGTTTATACTTAGGTGTTTTGAGAAAAAGATTGAAAACTATTTTTTTTAAATGGTTGAACTATTAAGTACCAAAACAACCGATTGATTCGAGGAAACAACCGATTGTTTGTTTTGGGACCATAACAGAAAAACTGTTTTCTGTTTGACTGAGCTTTAAATGATTTAACTGCTTACGCTTCAGTCATTAAATGCTTTGACCAATCTTTTAATGCAATTTAAGAGTTTGTTAAGATTTGATAACAAACTACATCTTTGAATATATTCAGAAAAACAGATTTGAGAATTAAGAATCTTTGACAAGTTTTTTTCCTAAGAGTTTTGAGTTTTTCAAAGAACTGAGATTGCTAAGAGTTTGTGATTGATCAAAGTGTATGGAATATGATTCTGCTTGTATTGATTTCAGATTATCTTCTGTAACAAGTGTAATCCTTGTACTCTGTTGAACAAGTATTTGTTTGTGTTTTGCTGAGATTGGTTGTGTGTTCTTGAGGGGATCAAGATCAACAATCTTAGTGTTGGTGTGTTGACCAAGGAGAGTGTGTTTCTTGAGGTGTTCAAGGTCATTCTCTTGGTTGTTGTGTAAGTGATCAAGGTGTGATTGTTTAGTGGATTTCCTCAGGGTTCTGAGAAGACTGGATGTAGCTCTGGGTTTGGAGTGAACCAGTATAAACAACTGTGTACAATCTCTCTATCCCTATCTCTTTAAATTCCGTTTTGTCAATTGATAACTTGTATAAACAACCGATTGTTTCGGTAAAACAACCGATTGTTTTTCCAGTATTGTGCTTTTGCTTTATGTTTTGAAAAAATGAATTCTTAATCAAGGTTTTCTTGAAGTATTTTCATTCTAAGCTTAAAAGTTTACGAAAATCTTTCTTAAACAATTCACCCCCCCCCCTCTCGTTTAAGGCCATATATTCTAATAATAATTTCATTTTATTATATTAATTTATATTTATATATTACATATAATTTAATACAAATGCTCTTTATCATGCATAAACCTCTTCGGAAACCAAGTCCGGAGAAGAAGCGTGAGGTTCCAGTTGACGATCCTATAGCTTCCTTAGGTCTAGTTGTTAGTCAGATTGGTCATCAACCTTTTGAAGTTCCGTGGGATGATACGTTTTTTCAAATAAACACTGAACTGCCACTGATGATGTACAACACAGATTTATTAGAATTTGTAGCTGGGAATCAGAAGCTCAATATAAATATAATTCAATTTTTTATGATGTAAGTATCTTTACCTATATTTCAATTTACTTTATGTTAAATTATTATTGATTATGCTTTAACTAATAACTTGTAGGTTTTTGCATGGAGTCTGTCTCACTGAGGAGAAGGAAAATGTGTATAGATTCTTAGATCCTGCATTTACTAATCCCATTGGACCAAGGTCATATGAGACCCAAGCATACATCACTAACACCCTGGAAAAAGAGGGAAAACAAATTTATTTATGCCCTTATATTAATGAGTAAGTTTAATTATATGTCATCAACTATTACTATTTCATGTTTTAAATATTTACTAACTCTTTTCATGGATGATATAGGCATCATTGGCAATTACTTGTCTTATCAATGATTGATAAGACTGTTGTGTAGTTTTGTTCCCTACACAAGAAGATACCCACAAATCTTAAGAATATCATTGATACGTAAGTACACTATAAACTTAACTCTGTATGTTACAAATTAACTATCTACTAACGAAGTTTTTTGTATTAACCAGTTCATGGCGTGGATATAACATCCTAAATGGTCGATCCAGTTCAAATAATTTGAACTGGATAAGAATAAAGGTTTGTAATTTTTTCTTTCTCTTTTCATTGTTTATCAATATACTAAGTTTTACTTTTTATTGAACTATAGTGTAATAAACAACCAGGAAGCTATGAGTGTAACTATTACGTTATGCAATGGATGTTTACCATTGTAAAACTATGCCTTACAAGTGATTGGAAAGAGGTAACATGATATGTTAAATTATTTTTATTATTCTTGAACATATATGTATCTTAAAATAATTTATGTCAACCATATTTTGAAATGCAGTTCTTCACGGATGAAGCACCAATAACTTCAGATGCCATAGCATATGTGAGACATTCTTGGTCCACATATTTCATAAATTTTTATAACTCTAGGACAGTTGATCAATAGTGTAAGGATTGTATGTAATTTGATTAGTGTTTGTAATGTACATTTTGATCAATATATATTTGATTATCTGAATTTATGTATTTGTCTGGCTGGGTATATATAATTGAATAGGCTAATTTATATGGGATTAGCACTAAACAGATTGCACTAAAAAAACCACTATTTACAAGTGCGGTTATTTACCAAAGCCACATTTGTGACATCTTATTTCACAATATCAAATTTATTAGTTTTAATGTTTTGTTTAATTTTTAAATAGTCCTTATATATTATGAACTTTCATTGAATGAAAACTTATAATCACCACACAATTTTAAAATTTATTAGTATTAAGTTTTTTGTTTATATTTTAAATAGTCTATATTAATGAATTTTCATTGAATGGAAACTTATAATCACAACACACAATTTTATCTGGTAAAAGTTAACTTAAAGCTGATAGAGAATTTTAATTTTTAATTTTTTATAAAATTTAAATTCTATTACTTTAAATAAAATATTCTTAAATAACATATTTGATGATGACAAAAAAAAATTAAAAAAAAATGTAAGAAATCTGTATTTTCTTTTTAAACACTCAAACCGAATTATTGAGTTACCTGAAAGCGAACATGATTTAAATTATAATGAAAGGAGACGGCAAACATATTCACTATAGAAAAATTTATTTTAACTGTCAACAAAAATAGGACTATAAAAAAGAAGCCACTAATAAAGGTGAAATCTACTCAATTTAGACACAAAAATAAATGTCAAATATTGTGTCCACAATGAAGACCTTTAACTCATACTAAAAATTATTAAAATAATAATAAGTTAGTGTCTAGAATGGAGACACAAAATAGATGCAATGAAAAAAATTAAGTGACAAAATAAAATTGAGTCTACAATGGAGACACAAAGTGATGCAAGTTAAAAATTATTAAAATAATAATAATAATAACTTAGCGTCTAGAATGGAGACATAAAGTAGATGCAATAAAAAATTAATAAGTTGCAAAATGATATTGCATTCATAATGGAAACACAAAGTGAATGCAAGTTAATATTTTATTACATTTAGCATAGGTTTAGGCGACACTAATATTTGTTTCTCAGGTAGTGTCCCCAATGGCGACAATTTACTCACATTTGCTTTCTCATGTAGTGTCCCTAATGGCGACACTAAGTTTAATTATTGTTAGAGATCTCACATTGACTAGAGATTAAGACATTTTATAGTATATAAGTGGGTGCAAACCTCACCTTATAAGCTAATTTTATGAGGTCGAATTAGGCTTAAAGTCAACTTCTTAATACGATATCAGAGTCATTTCGAGTCTATCCTAGCAATTGTTTGTTAGGCTTATCAGGCCACCTACTATCGATCCGTTATTGGATCACCCATAATATATAGTCTCACACCTATAAGTGGATGCAAACCTCACCTTATAAACCGGTTTTATGAGGTTGAGTAGGCTTAAAGTTCATTCTTAATAATTATTTAATTTTATATTCATTTTAGTGTCCCCCAAACCTACGTTATAGTTAAATAATTTTATTTTTTTTATGTAGGCTTAGCCAACACTACCTTGTAAATTTGTGTCCCATTGGAGGTCATCTCCAATGCATAGTTATCAAATGATTAGCTTTCATTTATATTGGGACACTAAGCATACACTAGTCTCATGTAGTGTCTCTCTTTTACTCTTTACATCGCTCTTTTAGAAACTCTGCCATCATTATTTCTTGTAATGATATTTAAATTCTTATATGATCTATATAAATAAATATATTTTGCACATAACTTTTAAACCCTAACTGACTAATTAAATATTTTAAAAAATATTGTTTCTTTTACGTATTAAATTATTCAATTACAATCAATAATTACAACTTCTAACATTTAAATTATAACTTTATTATATATGTAAATCCTTCAAACACAATACAGAAATTAAAATATTTTAAATTGTAGTTATTTTATTTTATTTTTAATAAAACAATTTTAATATTTGATACATAATATAAAAATAACAATTGCACCTACATTCGGTTCTATTTGTGACCAAACGGATTAACTTAGACTATACCTATTTTTTCATGCCTACTTACAATCTAACTCAATCTCATTAGATAAAACCATTATTGGTCATGTCTCTTGTCAATAACACTAACAAAACCTACTTTTATGTTACATTTATGTTGCAATTCAATGAATTTCATTCCTAATACTAGCTAAGAACAATCTCAGTTCCTTGGCTTTCTGCTTGTGTTCAACAGACACGTCATTTTCTGAATCACTCAAATTAATCACTTCGATGTTTTGGTCACTTGATTGCTCACATTTTGAGGAAAAATTGAATTTCTTAGGTGGGGAAGGGCTCAGAAGATCTATGATCTCATTTTTACCAATAGTGGAAACCACCTTATTGCTGCTACTATATGTGTTGCTAGTATCATGAATCAACCCAGTGTGTTCTATGTCATGTGATAGATGCAACAAATCTTGGGTATTAAGATCAGCTTCAGCCACAGGAGTTGTAATCCTTGATATCCTTTCTGAAGAATCAGAGGCATTGAAGTTGGCTTGGTCTCTCAAATTATTATCAAGCAACAAGTTCTGAAGTTTTAGATCAAGCTCGGCAAGAGATGAATTAGTTTCCTTTTTCTTTGGTCTTCTTTTCTGAATATTTTGTTTCTTCTTTTGAGCCTTTCTTTCCTCAAACTCCAAAATCTTCTCAGGGCAGGCACTGTAGATGGTTAATAATGAAACAATGATGAAAGACGCCCTAAAAGAATGCACACCATCCTAGTTGAATTTGAATAGTTCAAAAAGACACTAATAGCTCAAGTTGCAAGCAAAAAACAAGCAAGAAATAAATTTGATAAGAATAAGATAAAACATCCTCACTGTGTTTTAGGGAATAAAGATAGTTCATCAGTCATGTCGTTTGCATTACCTTTCTATAAGATCTGCAGGTACTATTGAAGTTTCAAGTCCATCCACCATTCCTTCCCAAGAAACCTCATAGCATTCTCTCCCTTGAACTTTTCGGCTCTTGATGATTTCTGAGACAGGACACTTTACAGGGATCTGTGGTGGGATATAATATACATTAGATTCATAGATATACATATCCTGGTTCAGGAAAAAGGAGCCTGGTGACACAATTTATTTTTACTATTAACTCTAATGGTACTTCAGAAACACGATGATTAGCACATTTCCCTGTTAATTGATGACACACTGAATGCAGTAAATCAATGATTACTGCTACAATAACAAAATAGAAAATCTTTGCATACTTACATTACTTGATCAAATGGACTGTTTTGATCTTAAATAATGAACAAGTGAAATGGAACATCAGTTATCCAAATGGCAAGTAATTCTAAGGATGAGCAGTCACTCTTTTAGTTTAAAATAATGTTTAAAATTTTAGAACTTTTCACATTAGCTTGGACTGTAATGAAACATTAATTTGGTAGAACAAAGGGTTAGCAGTACCTCATCTAAAGGAAGGTTCAGTCCAACTTGAGATGAAGTTAAACGCAAATTGGCAAATCGTCGTAAATCTCTTTCAGCTATACTTGGAAGAATATACCCATCTATTTAATGAAATAAACGTCAATTAGCATCACAAAATAGTCCAGACAAAGCACAGCTCAAGTTTTATAATCTCATATAAGGATTAAATGTAAACCCTGTTCATTACATGAACAACGAAAAGTTAAATGTAAACCCAAACCACAAAATAACTTATATGTTTAAGATGTTTTACCAATTATTAATTATTCAATTGGAGGTATGTATTGTTGATCTATAAGAACAAGTGCGTCAAAGTAGATGAGAACCTGTTTTATCCGAAGGCCACAGAAAGAATTCAGCACATAGTTGCTGGAGTCTAGTACGTTGAAACGTATATTGAGCAAGAGCCCTATAGAGATGAATAAAAAAAATTTAAGTAAACAACAACAATGTTGTACAATTTATATTCCAGATCTAACTTTTCAGATTACATAAAAAAATTCCATGTAAGAATCACAGAAGCTTAATCGCTTGATATCTGTAACTGTTTCAAATGAACTTCATTTCAGTTTTCAGAAATTGATGTTTATACCTGTTGAATAATTAATGTTAAGAACCATAACAGAAGAAGTATGAGATGCATTAAAAATCCAAGGTCAATTGACTCCGTTTTCACATTTTCAGCATGGTGAGTGTATTGACTATATTTCAATCTGTACAGAGAATCAATCTTTAGGAGTAGGAAACAATCAACTAAAAAAGATAGACCTACTTGTGCACAATATCTGAATCTGCAGAGTGACATTTTGGCTTCATATAAGCATTAATTACTTCTAAAATGTTATCATCCCGCCCTAAATCATTCTTGCCGCCTGTATGTACAAAAGATAGAAAAGCAAGATACAAAGTTCAATGGCAAATCCTCCATTTGACAATTAATTGTAAGTCATGCCATGCTTTGTATACAAGTTGATGCAGACCGGACAATACATTGTAAATTTTGAGTTACATGCAAAATTATTACAACTAAATATATTGCAAAAAAACTGACAAAAGTAACAGTTGTATAACATGAAGATTATCAAATTAGAATGCGACATATTAGAAGGTATACCTCTTCTTTTTTTCACCCATCCAAGTCCTTCAGAAGCAAATTTTTTAAGAACAAATTGGTCCCCAATTGATTTGACTATCTCACAAGCCGACTCCTACAGCCATGGAAAAAATAAGCAAAGGCATAGGCATACCAGATGTAAACATATGTAACCTCTAGCTCTGTTATACAACAAGTGAAAGTACGAAAAGGAAAGACCATTAGAGGCAGATTTCAAGACTTACTGGACCCAGACCATGAACCCCTTGATAATAGTCACTGCCAAGAAGCAAGGAAAGAGCAATCTGAAGATCACAACTCAGTTACTGATTTGCACCATAAAATAACACAGTATCCTTGAATAAACATATATATAGATAGATAGATAGATAGAGAGAGAGAGAGAGAGAGAGAGAGAGAGAGAAAGGATTGGCATTCTTACTTATTGAATAAGACACAAATATAACTATTTTTATTATTAGATCATCAAAACATGTAGGGAGGAGAGGGGTGGGAGAAAACACAACAAAAATAATCACAGAAAAGCATGTAAAAATTCTATCTTCAACACGAGGCATGGAAAACCATTTCCAATTCAAACAATTGAAAGTCAATTATGCTTCAAAGGGTAACATCTGTTTTAACAGGATTTCCAATTAGTGTTCCCTTGATGGAGCTAACCATAAAATATATTTTAACGTATAATTCATGGACCTAACTCTCTCATGTGGGCCCCTTCACATGCATAAATCTAACTGAATTGTATTGAACAGCACTGAACAATGAAAGATCCTCTATTAAAAAATAAAATAAGAAAAATAAAGCAAGTAAACATTGGGGTTCATGAGTATGATGAAAAGTCAGTGGTTAGTTACCAATGAGTCCCTTCCAAGCCCAAGTTTTCTTTCAATATCTGTCATCTCATAACAAACGACATATCCACCATCTCCTAAATCATCAACAAACAACTACTCATTAGTTATATGAAAACATAATTAATATAAAAAAAATCCTCCAGTAATAAAACAAGGTGACCTACTCACCAAGGCAGATATCCCTATACACTGTCCTTGCACCAAAAAGGAAAATGTCTGAATCTAGACTGAAACATCCATCCTACCATAATTATTATGAATGACAGACAACAATCATGATAGATTAGCTGACAACAATAGCATAAGCATCCAATTAAATCAGAAATTACAATGTGGACAGAAAAGGAATAGAAGATAGATAATACACAGTGCTTACACATAATGATTCAAAATTCAACAAAGCACACTGAGCTTCAGCTTCTTCAATACTGAATTTAGAAAAGAGCAAGATAGTATTAGTTCAAATTGAGCAGCAATTTCTTTATTATCCAGCAGTGCAACTTTTTCAATCAACTAATAAATGAAAGAAAGAGAGCAGAAACATTCAAACATCCATTAATAAACATGAGTATAGACTCTTTAGTACCACTGCAATTAGACATCAAGCACAGTTTCAAATTTTTATTCAAGCACGTTGCATACCATAAAATGTTGAGAGCCTTGTATCTCTTATAATGAATCAGTGCTCTCATTTATACCAGCACTATATAAAAGGAAAACTTATTAGGTCAATTGACATTGAGCAATCTACGCTGTAAAAGTAAAAGACTTTCTTCTTGAACTATTATTACTATTATAAATTAATTTTCATTTTTTATTCAATTTAAGTAAAATATATTTAATACTAACAATTACCAGACACCATATGAGAGCGTCCTTTAAAACAAAAGCTGAACCTAACATCAATTCTATTATATATTACCCATTCAAACAAGAAATTCCAAGAGCCATTCCCAAAATTTTAGCCTCTTTAATCATGCAAGAAAACTCAGACCCCATGTTTCTCCGTAATGAAGTCACTTTCTGTAAGTTTGTTTCGCTTTTTGCTACCTGCATCATTATTATTAACTAAATTTAGTACAAAGATAGTTAGAAAAGTATAAACAATACGTCAAAGTACAGAAAAGAAAGTTGAGAGAACCATCACCAACCTCCTTTCCAACATTTAAGCGACGCCTATAGGTTGATAATTTTATGGCAGGAATTGATCCATCTACAGGACATCAAAGCTTAGTCATTGGGATGGAATGTGCAGGAATAATGTAAATGCAAACACATTCAAAAGGCAAATAAGCAGAATGAAAGAACTGTAGTTAAATCAACAAGAAAAAAAAACCTATTTTTTAAAAAAAGAGGATAAAACGCTATTTGGTTCCTGAATGTGTAAATCTTCATCACATTGATAGTTGAAACTAAGAAAATTCAAAATAAACTCCAAGATGTCAAATAAGTTTCTAAGCTTAATTACTTGTTCGGTCATTTGAGCTTAAACATGTTAAAATTCTTACTTAAATCAAAGAATTTTATTGAATTTTGAACTTAAGTGGTTAAAAAATTATTTTTGGACTTTTTTTTAAAATCTTACTTTTAGGATGTGATAATGTCATACATTTTCAGTACCTATATGGTGTTTTACCCTTTAAAAACGAAATCCCTCCACTCTGAAAATACAGAAATTGTTAAACCTGCGACGAAGACGATGCTGCAATTGAGCGCAATTAGTGCCCTGATTCGGTGAAAGAGCCCTCTGAGGTACACGTTATCCTTTACGCAAGCTTGGGACTTGCTCACGCTGTGAAGCTGCACCACCCAGCACGACAGGTCCACGCACACCCTCTTATTCCTGACCAACACAACAAAGACCCGCGTCAACTTCGAACACTGTTCAGAGGGAAAGAACGGAATTTTGAGGAAATTGAACACACTGTAGATGGTGAAGGGGAACCCTTTTCTTGCAAGATTCCAGCAGGTCCCACAAGTTCTTCACGCCCATTGGAATGGAGAAAGAGATTGAACGTTGGTGAGAGAGAAAGAAAGAAACTTTTTCAGTGAGAGGGAAACAGAGGAAGGGTTTTATACATTTAAGATTTTAAAATTCGAAACGCGAACTCGAGTTTATCCAACGGTTTCAGATGCATGTTGTCTATCATTTATGTAGGTAAGAGACTCACAGCAACACTAATACAACACGAAAATATATATGAAAATATGTATGATTTTTAAAATATAAGATATGAATATATAGATTTATATATTATATAATTATAAATTATATAAATTGATAAAAAAATTATGAGTATAAAATATGTTTCATTATAGTAGAAAAATGTTTATGATGGTTAGTTCAAAAGAATTTGTTTCTTATTTTTATAATTATAATAAAAATTTATATAATAAATTTAAGCTTTTAGAAAATTAAAGTAGTTTTTTTTTAAATTATATTAGAACCATATTAGAATTGTCATAAATTCAATAAATATTTTTTGAATTTGACACTTCACTAATTCATGTCGTATGAGTGTCGGACACACCATTTAAGAGGGATGTTCGAACTTCATAATGTACCATAATCATACCATGCTTTCTCGATCTTTTAAAATATTTGTTATATAAATAACTATTTTAAATTTTATATTTATGTTTATTTTGAATTAATTATAAGGGTATTTTTTTTTATAGAGGAGAGTTTTTCTAAATGTATGAATCTAGGAAACATGTTTATCCTAAAAAGATAACGTTACATATTGTTATGTCTAGGATCGATGAAGTGAATCGACAAAGAGTCAAAAGCTTAACTAGGTAGGTGAAGGCCATTATGTAACAATATTGGCAGATCAATAGTGTCTGAGTTGCCAGATGACCAGACGGTCTAACGGCAAGACGATGCCCGTGGACTACTCCATGAAGTGGATAGAGACTGAACCGTTAGCACGAATCACGACCACACAAGTGCAACAATTCATTTAGAAGAACATTATTTGTCGGTTTGGGATACTGCACACAATCATCACGAATAATGACCGACAATTCACCGATAAGAAGCTTGGAAGTTTCCTAACGGAGTTAGCCATCACACATAAAGTCACGTCGGTGGAACACCCCTAAACTAATGGACAAGCAGAACCGCCAATAAAATCATTCTGACCGAGCTGAAGAAGCGACTGGGTATCGCTAAAGGAAGATGGGGCGAGGAGTTATTGAAGGTTCTATGGGCATATAGGTGCAGTCCTCATTCGGCCACCGGGGAAACTCTGTATAATTTGACATATGGGACATATGCAATGTTCCCTGTAAAGGTGGGCGAATCCACGATACGAAGACGATTAACCGATCTCCAACTAAACGAGGAGTGCATGCGAACAAAACTTGATTCACTCCAAGAGCTAAGGGACAAAGCCAAGGTGCGGTAATAAGCATGCAAGAGGAGAGTTGCCCAAAGATACAACATGAAGACAAAGTCGAGAGCTTTCGTAGTCGGAGACCTTGTTTGGAGAATGATAGGAGACGCGCGGAAAAGTAGGGCTGGAGGAAAATTCGTTACCAACTGGGAAGGACCTTTCACGGTGACAGAGAGTTTTAACAACGGGGCATATCGACTAGAGACCCTTGGCGGGCAGAGAATTCTGAGGACATGGAATTTGACCCATTTAAAATTCTACATTAGTTAAAATTTTGTAAAAGTTATACTCTTTTTCCCACTCCCAGCACTTGATAAGTATAAATGCTCAACTGGAGGGGTTTTAACGAGGCACCAAATGACTCTCACGAAACTTACTGGTTAAGGAAGAATCCAAAAATGGATCCCTACTATTAAAGAGGAAGAATCCCGAAAACATCGATCCCTCAAAAAACAGAAAAATTACCGAAAATAGAAGCAAACATACAAGCATCGATAACTAATTACTATAAAGAAAAGCAAACATACAAACGCCAATAACGAGTTAATGCTGTAAAGATAAATAAACAAACAAACACCGAAAACCCATGATAACGTCCCAAGTCAAAAGCAATAGGAAAGAAAACAAAACGCCAAGCATATGTCTCATATAAACAAAAAGGAGACGCTTAATAGAGATAATGAAAGGTTAACGATCAAATTATAAACCGTTAGCAAAAGTCGTAAAGGCGATAGTAAAATGTCAGGGATGATTACAAAAAGCCAATTAAAACGACAATAAGATAAAAAAGCTACCAACAAAAGTCGTCAACATTTAACCATCACTACAAAAAGAAACACAAGCAGACTGGTATCGGCTAGCACTAGTAATCATCAAACTTCATCATCGCACCATCAAGCCCGAGAGTGGCATGACTGGTAGTTTCTTCCTCGCCATCGTTGTCAGGAATGTCGGCAACGAACATGAGGTCACCCTTGTAGAAGTCTTTATTGACATCACACTTCCCTTGGTTAAGAGGGATGCCATAGAAGTGTGCGGCTTGCTCCATGGCTTTATTGAAGCCAAGCTCATGTTGCTAAATGACGAAGTCTTGAGCACATCGTAGGTCCTCACCCACCTTATGTAGAGCTGCCTACAACTGCCCGACTTTCTCCTGTTCAACTAGGGAAGTCACGATCATTTCGATCATGTTCTTCTTAAGATTTTCGTTTTCAACCAACATTTCCCTCTCCTTAACTAGTCAGCGGCTAAATCCTTGTTCTTTTGAACCAAGTTATTATTGGCTTCAAGGGCGCATTGCAGGGAGGATGCCGACTCCACCAACTAGGCTTTCATGCTTTCTACGTCAGCACCCTCCTGGTCTTTGATCACCGCGCTCACTCTCCTACTGAGGATGAAGGCCTGAGCACTTAACTTAAGAAGCGAGTCATCCAACTCTAAGGGCTTGGCTCCCATGAAATGATTTTTCTCGATCGAACTTAAGGAAATTGAAAGTTTATCGACCATGTATAGATCGTGATTGAGAAAACCTTGAACCGAACTCGACTCCGCTTCAATATGATGCCTCTTAGGAGACTTCCATGGAGAGGAACGGTCGGAACGGTAGAGAAAGGACTTCTTATGCTCTTTATCCCGTTGAGTCTTCTTTGGAGAATTCAGAGGCAGATTAGTATCACTGGCCGAAACCACCCTTAACAGTTCAACTAATTTTGCTTGAGCTGGCGGCGTCTTACCGGTTTCATCCCGTCTCTGTCACATAAGCTCTTTATAAAAGAGTTTTCCCTCTTTCGGAGTTGCAAACGTCATTACCACTGCAAAAAACACAAAGTTAACAACTATCCTAGATAGAGACAAAACGAAAGCATACCCTCAACGTCAGCCAGTTGAGTCAGTTGAGTAGGCGACAAGAAGACTCGTAGAAGCTGCCGAGTAGGGAGCTTTCGAGGAAGCTTGTCCAAAATGGATAAGGTTTCCAAGTCCTCCCGGGTTAATGACGACCTTGGCCATGTGCAGAAGTGTGCCAGTTCACGAGTCCAGTAGAAGGGAAACTAAGGAGAATCACCATAAAAAAAAGGTGACGACCCTCCTCCCCTACCACAACTTTGAAAAAACTCCCCTTAAAATATGAAGAGGTAAAGGGAACTAACAGGCACAACTTCGACTAGCTAATCAAGGACAACCACCCTACTCGGTTGCCCCGTCGGGTACTATACATTTGTAAAAAAGCTTGAGGAGTGGGTCTTAAATAAGGGGACATACACAACAACAAAAAAGCCTAGATATAGGCCCAACTATTCAGATGGAGTTGTGATCACGCTACATTTAAAGACTGTAATATCCCTATGGAAAACTCGTCCAAAGAAAAACGAACATGGACGTCAGTTATTAAGCACGAGTAAAAGAAAAAATAATCGCCTATTTCCGAGTCCCTACCTAAACATACAACATTGGACGACAAGCACAGGCACAGGGAAATGGCCCCATCCGGTACTTCCAGATCTAACATATCTATGCTAACACTAAATGACTTTGGGGAGGTAGTTGTGCCAAATCGATCGGACATTAAAGTCTACCCACTATCCAACAGCTTGGGTAGGAAGGGTATCCCGCTCGGTGGCGCCGATAGGAGGATCTGTTAGAATTATAGGGCTAAATAATAGGGGGTGAATTGTTTATGAAAGGTTTTCACAAATAATGACTAAGAATGAATTTCTTTAATGAATTATAGAAATAAGAATTAGAGAACCCAAAAGAAATAAGCTAATAAAATTGTTATCAGTAAAACAATTGATTAAAATTACGATATAACCGATTGTTTATATTATAGAGACAAAAGCAAGTATAAGCACTTTGTAAAGCATGAATATCAACTGGTTGAAATATGAAATAACCGGTTGATTATGACAACAAAGCAAATATCAAACATATTATAATAGAGAGAGATAGAGAGATTCACACAATCAAATTATACTGGTTCACTCAACCCTGAGCTACATCCAGTCCTCAGAACAACTTCTGAGTATTCCACTATGTAATCAATCACATATTACAACAACACACCACAAAGAGGTGACTTTGAATCCCACAAAGCCTACTCATCCCCTTTGTAACACTTCACACCTCAAGCCAAAATCCCACTGGCTTTACAGGATTTTACCAACACTTACACAGGTTTATCAAAGTACAAATATAGAAAACTAAGCAAGAATAGAAAACACCTGGAATTACAAAACCAGAAGCCTTATGATCAGTTCTTGCACCAAAGCAAAGCTTTAACATCAATCTTGCTAAACTTTGAAAAACTTCTTTAAAAAAGCGAATCTTTAAACTCTCTCTTGATTCCACAATATTGTGTTAAACTTGTATATTAAAACATTTGAAAGAAGGTTATATTTATAGCATTTGAAATCTAGCCGTTTAAGGGAACATAACATAGTCAAATCAGTTTTGTTCTCATTTAAAACAGTTAAAATAGGTTTTCAAAAAACTGTTATGAAAGCACTCATTTAATTGGTTGAAACCACGATTTAACCGGTTGAATGGGTCAGGTAGTTACATAACCAATTCAAAAAACAGTTTCAAAACCTCATTTCCAGCTAAGTGACAAACAACCGATTGTCTCGACAATTCAACCGGTTGTTTTTCCTTTGGATGGAAAAACACTTTGTTTGTTTTAAAACTGACTGATCAACCTTTGTGAAGGAATCAATGACTGATTTTAACAAAGATTCTAAATAGCTTAATCTAAACCCAAACCCAAAAAGCAGCACAACTTTAGGCTTCATGTGGATTTGATACATCAAAGCTTCCATCTTCAACATTCTCCCCCTATTTGATGGAGACAAATCCCTGGGACGCTTTAGGAATGTTCTTTGTTTAGAATTTGTTGAATCTTGCATTCATTGTAAAGCATGAATATCAACCAGTTGAAATATGAAATAACCGGTTGATTATGACAACAAAACCTACTCACCCCCTTTGTAACACTTCACACCTCAAGCGAAAATCCCACTGACTTTACAGGATTTTACCAACACTTACATAGGTTTATCAAAGTACAAATATAGAAAACTAAGCAAGAATTAAAAACACTTGGAATTAGAAAACCAGAAGCCTTATGATCAGTTCTTGCACCAGAGCAAAGCTTTAACAACAATCTTGCTAAACTTTGAAAAACTTCTTTCAAAAAGCGAATCTTTAAACTCTCTCTTGATTCCACAATATTGTGTTAAACTTGTATATTAAAACATTTGAAAGAAAGCTATATTTATAGCATTTGAAATCTAGCCGTTTAAGGCAACATAACAGAGTCAAATCAATTTTGTTCTCATTTAAAACAGTTAAAATAGGTTTTCAAAAAACTGTTGTAAAAGCACTCATTTAACTGGTTGAAACCACGATTTGACTGATTGAACGGGTCAGGTAGTTACATAACCAATTGAAAAAATTGTTTCAAAACCTCATTGCCAGCTAAGTTACAAACAACCGATTGTCTCGTCAATTCAACCGGTTGTTTTCCCTTTGCATGGAAAACACTTTGTTTCTTTTAAAACTGATTGATCAACCTTTGTGAAGGAATCAAAGACTGATTTTAACAAAGATTCTAAACAGCTTAATCTAAACCCAAACCCAGAAAGCAGCACAACTTCAGGCTTCATGTGGATTTGATACATCAAAGCTCCTATCTTCAACATGATCAACTAAAAGACGAGAGTCCTCGACAATATCACTAACGGTGACATTACCGCTAACGCGAGAAGACTCCGAATAACTCTCAGAACTAACCGAATAGGTCTCTGAGAGATGGAGAACTTCGCGGGCTAGCATGGTTCTGACAAACTTAGACATTCTTAAGGTAAAACTATGAGAAGCAAAGGATGACATGTTAGGTTACCTTGAGTGGGGTGGGGGGGTGGGAGGGTGAGGAGTTATTCAGAGCAGAATTTGAGAAGAGGAAAACATTGATAGAAAGGAAGGGACCACCTCCTTTTTTATAGTGTTGGAAAAAAGAGAGAAATCGAAACGTTGCACAAATCTCGAGCGTTGGATCGAGACAAGAACAACGACTTAGATCTCATGACAGTTCAGACATGACAAGATAGCTAGCTGTCACATCAATGGTAGCATAGGCGGGACTCATAACCCAACAGTCACACGAGCAGTATTTGATGGCGAATCCAGCACACCACGGATAAGACCTTGGTAAAGCCAATCAGAGGCCACCATTGTCGACAATTAAGACTTTTCGCTTCCTCAAGAAAGCTCAAGCCTGGGGGCAAGTGTTATGTCTAGGATCAATGAAGTGAATCGACAAAGAGTCAAAAGCTTGTCTGGGAAAGTGAAGGCCATTTTGTAACAACAACGGCAAATTGACAACGTTCGAGTTGTCGGATGACCGGACGGTCTAACGATAGGACGGTGTTCGCATCCTAACGAACTAATAAGAGCGCTAATCCTCATCAGGGATTGTAAAGCATGGTTAAGCAACCATTGGGCCTTGATAATCCTTTTGTCCAGAAAAAGCTCAATTAAACAATATAAATAGAAGGAGCCCCTCAAGGTGAAGGGGATTACTATGAATTCCAACACGAAGCTATAAAAGTGACTTTCATTAAGCACCAAAATATTTTTACTAATACCCACCTTCTCGAAAATCTAAAGAGGTGAAGACAAAAGTGATTCGATAGGAATGTCTTGAACAAGTTATAGGAACACATATAATAATATTTTTAAAAATAGATTTTTTTTTTCAATGGAAAACTTTTTTTTTTAAGTCTAACTCTTCTTATTTAAAATAAAATTTTCACTGAAAAAATGTTATTTTCATTAAATTAGTTGATAGTTAACCAATTATAGTTTCAATACAAACAACATAATTTTTCTTCTTTCTATATAATACATAAAAAATTTAATAATACTTAGAAACTTATAGGAACCATAGTTCCAAAGACCTATGATTTTCAAGATTTATGATTTTTGAATATGAACAAAAATTTAACAGTCTTTTTTCGATATAATTTTTCTTACCATAGCATAAAAAGTGTACTCTAATGGTATATTATAAAAGTAAAAAAATTAACAAAAATGAAATAAAATTATTTAATTAAACATAAATTATTACAACAGTATTAATTTTATTAACGATTAACGTAGTTGAATATCTATAATATATTATTAAAAGAAAAAATAACATTAATTATATTAATGTTGAATAAATCACTAAAAAAATTAATTTTATACAAAAGTTATTTTTCCTTTTAATAAATATGTATAAGAATTATAAAAAATCATAGACGTATTCAATTACTAAATTAAAAAAACTAATTGTTATTTTAATCAATATACTATTAAAAAAAAAAAATAAGAAAAAGAGTGTGGGAAAGGACACATGACAGGGAGTAGAAAAGAAAACTATAGTGTTGTCTGATCATAAAATTCTCATCCTTTCTCTTCTCTGTCCTAATTATTTTCACTCATACCAAAACTCAAACACAGTGTGCAGCAGCAGCAGCAACAACCAGTGAAGATGGCTCTGCAACTATGGGAGACACTGAATGAAGCCATAATTGCCTACACTGGCCTTTCTACGGCCACCTTCTTCACCCTCCTCGCCCTCATTCTCGCCATCTACTATGTCGTTTCCGGCCTCTTCCCCTCTTCCGACCACCGCCACGACGCCCCGCGCGACTTCGAGCCCCAGATGGAGCCTTTGCGACCCCCAGTTCAGATCGGCGAGGTCACCGAAGAGGAACTTAAGGCCTACGACGGCTCTGACCCCGAGAAGCCCCTCCTCATGGCCATCAAGGCTCAGATCTATGATGTTTCGCAGAGCAGGTATAGGGGTGATAAGACCATTTTTTTTTTGTTTTTTATTCTTGCCCTTTTTGATTTTTTGTGATTTTGGATTCTGGGTTATCGTTTGTTTGGTATAATAATGACTCATGACACCCACTCAGCGTAACACAAGACCCCTTTAGTAGTTCTTTTTGTGTTTGGTTTTTACTCTTTTTGTTTCTGGGTATTTGGGTTCTGGGTTTTCGTTTTTTCGGTCAACGGAGGCATTTTTTGTTTTCTGTTTTTTTTTTCTTTCTTAGATATGTATTTCAGGAATGGACAAATCTTACATGCAGTTCTACATATGCTTTTAGTTTTGTTTTTCTTTCTTGGTAAAATTTGTGTTTATCTTAATAATTGGCGCAATAAATGTCAATATAGGTTATAGAGGCTTCTTCTAGTGAAAATCAGAGTTTTATTTTGCTTATTCGTGGAATAATGGTTTATATTAACAATTCAACATAAATTATCAAGGTGAAACTCTACTTCCAATTTGAGAACACCGTCAAACGCACCTGAGCAAATTGTATGCATGTTTTTGTTGGACAAGTATGCGTTTCAATGGTTTTCCTTCTTTTTGTTTGGATTACTTTTGTAAGTAATTGTTCCCTCTTTTAGCAACTAATATTCGCTGTTGTGTACTACAATTTACTATTATTTTATAATGAGGCTGTTATCTATATTTGCTGTCATTTGGTAGGAGTGGGAAGGTAAATCGAGGGATTCAATATGGGGAATGTGTATGTATGGAGTTGAATAATGTTGTATTGAAATACGTTGTTAGGCCTCCACTTCTCAACACTTGGTCGACACTTCTGTTAATCTAGCCTTAGGGTCTGCGTTGATTAGGAGGAAAAGTGGGTGGGTGGAAAAAGGATTGCTTACTGATAATGACATTTAACCAAATTTATGTTCTTGAGAGAAAGTGACTTTGTCTAATTTTCCATCTTTCTCAACTGAAAGTCAAATATGCACTAAATGTAAAGTGAGACATTCATTTCAGTTTTCCTCTTTCAACTCTGTAGTTGGGGGATATGTGTATATTGACGGAGAAGGATGAAATTGAGTGAAAAAGAACTGAATTGAATGATACTTGGTTCCATTCATTGGGTTGCTTAAAATTTGATGGAATAGAATGTGATGGAATGTATTCTGTTCTGTTTCATCTAGTATCCCTCATTTTGTTCCCTTTCAATAAACTAGTACTAATTTTGTTCCAGCATAAAAATATCCAATCATTATAATGGTAACCTTTTTCTGTTCCATCTTATGAGGCTCGGACACTTCTTCTTAAATGACGTATCCGTGTCGGACACACGTATCCGTGTCGACACTCGTACGACACTCGTACGATACTTATCGGTGAAGTGTTCAATTCAAAAAAATATTTGTTGGATTTTTTAAAATTCTAGCACGGTTCTAACATAATTTTAAAAGGTATAAATACAATAACTTTCTAAAAACTCAAATTTATTATATAAATTTTTATTATGATTATAAAAATAAGAACAAATTCTTTTGAACCAGTCATGAAAAATATCTTACTGCTCCCAAAAGAATTTGGAACATACTTTTGCACATAAATAGATCCGTGTTCCCGTATCCTACATTTTAGAAATTATACGGATCTCCGTGTCTGTATCCGTGTCGTGCTACATAGGTTCCATCCCATTTCATTGCACTCACCGTTCAAGTAAACAGTTGTTTTTTCTTTGTCAGTTTGTTGAGAAGGGTGTCTGTCTTTTTATGAATGCAGTGTGTATCTATCTTCCAATGACTTTAGCTGTAGTTCTCATGCATCTTAACGAGAGGTTGCAAAATATAGTATTCATACATATGTTCTTTAGTTTTTGGTGATCTGAAAGATTGATCAAGGTGGTTATTGTGTCAAGGGTTATCAATCATCATTTATCACTGCAGTGTTTCTCTCTCTAGAAATAATGAACGTGTATATATTTAGTTTCATCTGGAAATTATGATTTGGGGGTTCCTAGGCCTGATAGAAATACTGCTTTATCAAATTATGAACTTGATAAATCTAACTCGTTAAATTAGCTAAAATTTCAAATTTTTTTACAGTTTGATTCATGAAAGTTTCTGATTGAGGATTGTGGGCAGGTGTGGCAAAGGGAGGGCAACACATGCATCTTATTTTTTAAGTAGTAGTTTGGTAAGACTTATTGGGAAGTTGCGTGTTGTTTGTCAATTTTCATTTAATTCTAATCACGCTAGTTATCATTAAGTTGCTTGCTTTATTTTTTTTGCTGCTCTATTTAGTCTGTCATAAACAAGTCTTTAGCGTGAGTGAAATTGTCTCCTTAAATAACTTCACTTTGGCATTTTCATTTCTACTTCAAATTCTAATTTTCCTTTTCTACTTCAAATTCTATTTTTCCTTTTCTACTTCAAATTCTATTTTTCCTTTTCCACTCAACATCACAGTTGAACCCAGCAAAGTCTTAAACCTTATTTCACCCAAAATTCAGTAACAAAAATATTAAACTTGGCCAAAAATGAAACGAAACAAATCCTAATCTCACATCCAACTTCCTTCAGATTTGATTATGTTTTCACAAAAAAATTTAACTTCAACTTTTAAAACTACTTCATATCTGAAATTAATCACATATCCCCAACTATTTGAATAGCAAATTAAAAAGAAGACCAGATTTGTTAACTTTAAAAACAGATGGAATACGTTTTGATCATTGAAGAGCTTAAATACCAACTAACTATCCCAAGCCGCATGTTTTAGAAATGAAACTGTGTAAGCTTCTGATAGTAGATTAAGATTCTTGACCTATAGTCAAATAAAACTTAGAGGTAAGTGCTCAGCTGTTAAACTAAAGGAGGAATATTGGGTTTCAATAGAGTGATGCAACAATCTGGAAGAAAGGGTAATCTAGGTAGTAGGTTAATCTGGATTAGAAGATTCAAAACTCATTTTTTCATCCCATAATACAGTGAAATTGGGCCAATTTTCTATTTGGATAACGTGTTGGATATTATTGTTGTTGTGTTTTTGGCTTGGATGATTGGTTTGAAAAGGCTTGAATTGCACAATCAAACTCTAAGAAAAGGTGTAACTTGCAAAGTTTTTCCTTTGTATATCTGTTGTTAGTCAAAATAAGAAAGGTTATTATCATCAGAAAAACCCAAAGCATACCTGATTTTGTTTTGCTAGCTACGAAGAATATTATATTTGATTTTTTCTTTTCAAAATCCACCAGGATGTTTTATGGACCCGGTGGACCGTATGCTCTATTTGCTGGGAAGGATGCTAGCAGAGCTTTGGCAAAAATGTCTTTTGACGAGAAAGATCTAACAGGAGATATCTCTGGTCTTGGCCCATTTGAGCTTGAGGCCTTGCAAGACTGGGAATACAAGTTTATGTCCAAGTATGTAAAAGTTGGAACTGTTAAAACGAAAGTTCCAGTGACTGAACCATCAGAATCAACACCCCATGATGCTGAATCTTCCAAGCCTACTGAAGATGGTCCATCAGAATCAGCTGCTGTTAAAAATGACGAAACCCCCTCAGAGGTTGATGCTGATAAAGAGTAATAATAGTTGGATTGGATGAAGTAAGAGTAATTGTCTTGCAAACAGTGGAAACTGCTATCTAGAAACTTCTGAAAAAGACTGATCCTTGCCAAATGTATTCAGTAACTATAAAATAAGTTATTAGTTTAGGCCAGTCCCTTTGTCTAAGTATTCTGTTTGATAAATAAGAAATTCATAGTATTTTTCAGTTTTCCTGTGTTTAAGCTGCTTCATGTAACTTATGAGAGCTATAATAGGCAATAACCCAATAAACATTTGGGAGTACTGAGCCAAGTATTGAACGAGTGCGTTTAATCTATCTATATGGCATGGTACAAGGTAGAATCTTTTATTGTGATTATACTTTGGCTTTCTTTTTCATGGAATAATTTGATTGATGTCTCATCTTATTAATTCCATGAATTAGCATGTAGTTGATGTCATTTAATTTGAACTATACTGTTGTGGAAGGTTTGGTAAACAGAGACTTAGACCATACCTCCAAGAGATCATCAACTTCCTACAAGGATGAAATGAAATATCTTTGCTATTCACCAGAAAGTGGTATATAACATGAGGAAATCCAAACACGGACATGATCTATAAACTCAATCACTTTGAATTCTACTGACTACCTATTGCAATCATTGAGAAAAAAATACAACAATTAAATAAGATTTTTGAGCTGTGTGGAGCACCAGTTGAAGTGAACTGGCCCGGTGTTTCCAAGACTCCTTGGTATAATCAGTTTAAGCCAACAAGACCAATGAAAAGACATCTTCTGGGAGTTTTCAGACAATAAGGGTCATTATGAGAATAAGTAATTCTACATGGTTTTTATCTGCTCCCTCGCCCAAAAAAGCAAGAAAAAAAGTATATGTTGCATTCTATTTTATTTTGCATGTGTGTCTTCTATTTTATTTTTGCCTGTGTGCCTGATGTTCTTAATAGCTTTTCTCTCTGACTGAATTGTAGTTTTGATCGTCATGCTCTGGAATTGTTGGAGAAGATGCTGATACTTGATCCTGCTCAAGTATTTTTTTAACTTCTGAATAAAATGTTCAGTTGTTTCATTTACAAGTAATGTCATTAACTAAACCACTTTAACCTTATAATTTTATGGGTATTTTCTGGAATTGAATTTAATCTGTAATGTTGTTAATTAAAATTAACTAAACTATTTTTGTTGGTCTTGATGAATTAGTTATTTGATTTTTCATACAAGAATAGGGAGAAGTATTTTAAAACATGATACACTATATAGTTTTCGGTGTAACCCAATGATATTATCATTCAGCATTCACTACTAGGAGATATCCTTTTGGATGGTTGTTCTAGATCTGTATCCTATATTCTTTTGGCAATTAGATTTCTGGACAGAGATTTACTGCTAAGGATGTGCTTGATGGTGAATACTTCTGGATTGATCTATTACCATGTATGCCTCCCATTATAGAGTATTTATTTTCAAAATATTATTTTTTTTCTTGGAGGAAGTATGTTATCTTCATAGGATTATATGCATATATTGATAGAGCCAAATTAGAGAGTGAAGGCCCAAAGGATCAGCTTGCTTGCACATGAGCAGAGGGAGGGAATTCTCTTTCTCTCTGTGGGAGCTGCGCTCTATGGACATTGGGGATATTCTCCCTTTTGCATTTACAGTTATATTTTCAGAAATCAAAGAATATATTATCTTCACTGATATTTGTTTTCATTTGCTATTGCTTTTTAAGATTTGGTTCCTAACATTATATCCTTGTTGTTTCCCATTCAAGTATGTTGCTTCTATCAACAATCATGTACATTTTTCTTTTCAACTCACTGTTATTCTATGTTTGACATAGTTTACTCAAATTTAAGTCATCTCATGAGTTCCAGACCAAGAAAAAGCTTCAACAGCAACTACAAAACGGTGAATTGGGTCTGTGGCAGAATTGGTTTAAGTTGTTGGTACCAATAAGAGGTAAGTGCTAATATGGTAGCTGTTCTAATGATAAAAGTTTGATTTAGCACCTTATGAAAATGCCTTAGACAGTTTGATATGGGATATATATTGGTTGTAGTAATTACATGGAATATGGCTAAATTAGAATTTGTGTAGTGAAATAATTCACGTAGTTATTATTTTTTTATATAGTTACGAGCTAATATAACTTTTTTAATACCTTATGAAATTGTTTTTTGACCATAATTTTTATGCATTGTAGGTTTCATTTAATCTATCATCACAAATCTTATTCTTTCTTCATTGTTTCTTCCTGTTCCTCTTTATTAGTTGTAGTTGGCATACAGAAACCATTTATTTTGCACAATTGAAGGCACTCAAACAAACAAACAAACCCAATTGTAGTGAACCAAGAAAAGAAGAAGAAAAATAATAAAGAGAGGCTAGTTCAATTTTCAAATTATCTTTTTTCTTGTACTTACTTGATAGAAAATGAAGATGAAGATGCGGAAGTAGAATGTGGGAGAAATTTCGGGTAAAAGGAAGTAGAGAGACATGAGAGGAAGGAAGAAAAGTAGATGAAGAGTGGAACAAGAATGGTGAAAGGAAATGTAGAAAAAGAGGTGAAAAGACAAAAGAAAGGAGAAAGATGTTGAAACTTTGTTATGTTTCAAAAGACTGTAAAAGGTGGAAAGAAATAAGAGAGAATAAAAGAAGGATGGAACAAGAGTATTACCAACATAAAGAAAAAAAGAATGCAATGTGTTTAGTGCAATTGGCTAGTTACAGTTACAATGGCAACATCATATTTTATATGTGTAAAATATACATGAATTTAAAAAAAACATTGTAAATCTTTATGGTGATATAAAAAAATTGGTTAATATAGTTATCAAATATATTAATTAGGTTGAACAAAAGGTTAAATAACTATGTTTTTTAGAGAAACCATTGGACATCCACTCTAAGGGAAAAATTATCAAAATTGTGTAACTTAGTAATGAAAATACCAAAATGAAAAAATGCAGTAAAAATTATGGGCAAGTCGCCAACAAGAAATACGACTTTTGAATTAAATTCCCAATCATACATACAATTTTAATTAAGTCCATTAATTTACTTAATTTTTTTTTAATGAAAGTCGTCGACTGATATGACAACGTCAGTTTAAAGTCCAAAAAATTTGAAGTTGGAACTATGTATTGGTGATTTCAGTAGAAATATTTTTTTCTCATCGAAATATTAATTAATATATTTTAAAATAAAAATATGTATTATTAATTTAGAAATTGTTTAAAATTATATAAATTGAAAAATGTGATTTTTTTATTTTATAGCTTATAATATCAAATTTATTTGTTTTTATTTAAAAAAAATCATATATGAAATTGAAGAATTAAAAATATGTTTTTTTTACAAAAAAACAACCCTAAATCAAGTTTTGATAATTAAAAATATATATGGATTGTTTTAAATAAATTGGATTAAAAATAGGTTGTGCATAAATTAAAAATATTTAGTATTTTATAAATATTGTTAAAGTTCAAAATACTTTTTTTTTTGTTTTTAAAAAAAATTATTATGTTCGTGAAGTAACATTTAGGGTTGATACAATTATAAATAAATGGGGTAGCGTCCATGGGAGATAAAGAAAGTTGATGCAAAACATACTTGTTTGTCAATAAATCTTTCAATACACCATGTTAATTTGGACTCAATCCATATTGTGTCCATGGTGTTGACTTCAATAAAAACAAATCCCTCCATCCCAATTAAAAGTTTAAATGTAGAAATAAAAAATCTTCATGACTATACTATCACATAGAAAAGCATGGCTGGAAAAAAAGAAAGCTCTTGTTATGGCGTTTGACGATTGGGAACAGACCTACAATAATATTTCTAGATGGTTGGAAGTAGTAAAAGAAAAAAATATGGGGACAATTGTGCATTATATTATTCTCCTTGTATGGTTGATGGTGTTCAAAACATATCTTGTTACACGTTGGATCACGTGTTTTGGTCTTTCAAGTCTTGTATCGATGGTTTCATTTTTTTGCAAACCTATTGTACAAGTTGATGGGACATTTCTAATAAGAAGATATCATGCAACATTGTAGCTTGCAATCACTCGAGAGGGGAATCAAAACATATTTTCATTGGTGTTTGCAATTGTTGAAGGCGAGACTCGGGGTGCTTTAATCTAGTTCTTCTAGTTCTTGTGACAATATGTGACACCTTAACTGCACTTGTGCATTATTAATGATAGAGGAACCAACATATTTGCAGTATTACAATCCAAAAAAGTTGGATGGAAAGAGATGACCTCATTTTTGTGTATTGCATATGCCATATCGCATCGAGCTTAAACAAAAAATAGAAAAATGGCGAGCTCAAGAGACAATTGGTTAACATGGATAATAACATTGCTTACCTTCCTTCATACATAATTATGAGCTTTTACCATTTAAATAATTTCATTTACTTCTTTGTGACAATTTATGAGATGAAGTAACCCACTGTATAGGCAAAACTATCAACTATGCGATCTGAGTTCAAGTAAGCAGTTTTCTGGATAGTTCACATACTGTTAGAGAAGGGGACTCAGTCATACGATGGGGAAAAGAGGTATGACCATATGACGACAAATCTACCGGAATGCATGAACTTCGTTCAACTCCTTCCTTTCAATTTCTGCTTTGGTTAAGGCAACTTTTGAAAGAACAAAAAACATGGTTTGTGGAATGAGGCTTGAAGATAGACATCATGTTACGTGCAAGTCATTATTATCTAGAAGATATTACAGTCTTACTCAGAAAAATTTAACAAGATTTAACTATGTACTTTGTAGATTTAATCAAGATAGTTTTAAATTTGATGTCCAATAATTAGACACCTTCTAACATGGTCGACAACCCCAGTCATATACAGTTAGATTAAATGATTGATGTTGTGATTGTGGCCACTTCCAAGTTCTTCGGCTTCCCTGTTGTCATGTTATTGTTGTTTGTTCCTTTTGTCATTTACAAATGATGACATTCGTTGATCCATTCTACAACTTTCGCGCCATTAAAGATGCATGGAGTTGAATTCCATCCGGTTCGAAACAAGGCTTATTACTTTACTTATACCAGACCAAATTTTTTATATCTGAACCCCACATGTAACACTAAGAGTCGGGACGACCAGTTACAACTCATTTGCATAATGAAATGAATCAACAAATTCAGAACAAGTCAAAGAAATGTTCTTACTGTCATGATGTCCAATATGAAGGTCTCAACAGAAAAAATTATCCATTAAAATCATTATTTGTAATGTTGTTTTGATAAAATATTTTAATATCATCATCTTGTAATCAATAATTTAATTTTTTTAATGTATTTATTTTAACATAAATACATGTATACTATTACTTTTTATATATTATATAATCTATACTTTCATTAACATTCATATTACATAATCTAAAAAAATATACATAAACCATATCCCATTTATTTATAATTGTATCAACCATAAAAGCTACTTCATGATCATATTTTTTTTTAAATAATAAAAATATTTTTAACTTTAACAATATTTTAAAAATAGTTAATATTCTTAATTTTTCGCATAACTTATTTTTAACCTAATTTATTTAAAATACTTCATATATATATATTAATATATCAAAACTTGATTTAGGGTAGTTTTATTTTAAAAAAAAATAGTTTTAATTCTTCTAACTTTATATATAATTTTTTAAATGAAACAAAATTAAAATTTTGATATTATATAATATAAATGAAAATTTCACAATTATTCAGATCATAATTTTAAACAATTTTTAAATTAATATATACATATTTTTATTTTGAAAAAATATTAATTATCATTTTGATAAAAAAAAAATTCAATTAAAGTCATTAATTGGGATGACAACTTCACTTTCAGTTCAAATCAAATACATTAAAATTGACGATTTCAAGTACAAATTTTCTTTGTATTTTATTTAATTTGAAATTGTCATTCTTTTTATTAAAAAAATTAAAATAAATTAGTGAATTTAATTAAAGTTGTATGTCAAATTTAAGTGTCTCGTACTCACTTTACACGACATTGAAAATAAATTGTCCTTCCTATAACTTTTTTCATCATTTACTCATTTTCGTATTTTCATTACTGAATTACACCATTTTAGTGTAATTACCACTCTAAAGAGTGATCCCCTGTAACATTTTTCAAATATGGTGCATGTGTTGTGATTAAGGGGGGCTATGATTAGTTAATTTAGTTGCCAAATGTGATTAATATTACAAAGTGGACTTTAAGCCTAACTCAACCCCATAAAACCGGTTAATAGGGTTGAGGTTTGCACCCACTTATATACAATGAAAGACTCTAATCTCTAGTCGATGTGGGATCTCCAACATCCCCCTCACGCCGAGACTACCAACTCGGGTGGTCCGATAGCGGCCCGATAGCGGGTGGCACGATAGGTCCAACACAAACACTCGTTAGGATAGGCTCGAAATGGCTCTGATACCATATTACGAAGTGAACTTTAAGCCTAACTCAACCCCATAAAACCGGCTCATAGGGTTGAGGTCTGCACCCATTTATATATTATGAAATGTCCTTATCTCTAGTCGACGTGGGATCTCCAACAATTAACCAAGCTAAATGAATGGTTAAATAATTTTTTTTGTCCATAAAAGCATTAAATACACACCTTTAAAGAAGGACTTCTCTATGTCAAGACTTTTTTAAGTGTTGTGCATGTGACGTTGTTCAAGGGGTATATGTGATGAGTACATGGATAAATGATAAGACTTAGACTAAAATATGAATTATATATATATATATATATTTTTATTTTTTTATTTATATATATATATATATATATATATTACAAGAAAAATTTGAAATAGAAATCAGTTTTAGAGACAACAAATAATTAGTTGTTATAGTAACTAAATTAAAGATCATTTTAGAAATTAAAAAAAATGGTTTCTAATTAGTTTAAATTAGTTTTTATTATTGTTAAATGGTTTCTAAATTGGTATCTAATTAGTTACCAAGGTTTTAAGTACCAATTATTTAGTTTCTAAATTTGGTAGCAAAAACATTGGTTGCTAATTAGATACTAATTTAGAAACTATTTAACAATAATAGAAACTAATTTAGAAACCAAAAATTTTGTTAGTCTTTAAAATTGTCTCTATTTAGTCACTATATCAACTAATTATTTTTTATCTCTAAAAGTGATTTCTATTTCATGATTTTCTTGTAGTGATTGTGTCTCTAGGGACCCTTTGTATTTCTTTCTATATAATTTTTTTTTTAATTAGAGACTTATGAATATTATTTTTAATTGGTTAATCAAATGAGTTATTAGATGAGCATAATTAGTGGATGAACTTAGTAGTCTTATATCCATCATATAAATAGGTTTATGTTAAATTTTATAAGTTAAAACTCATTTTATTTTAACAAGCACCCAAAAAGAAGAAGGAATGAAAGCTTAATTGAAAATGAATTACCGTACCTGAATCAAAAATTATGATCGACTCAAGTTGATATTTAAGTTGTCACATTCTCATATTTATACTCTAAAAAAAAATTAAGAATGAACATCTATAACTCATTTATAGATTTTCTAATTTTTTATTCAAAAAAGTTATCTCTACTAAAATTTTATGTATTACATATAAATGTTGAATAATTTGTATTTCGAAGTTTGCCTAATATAAATTTTAATAAAAATAGAATATAGGTAAAAATTCGAAACCTACTTTTCCGACAACTGTGTGTACCTTAAACCTACCATCATCCTTCCTTAAATAATTTTTTCCTTCCATGATACACCTTGGATCTGATAAAGATAAGAAACCGAGCTGAATAGAAATTAAATTCCATCTAAATTGCTACCACTCTCTCAAGATTTTCAAAATTTATTTTTACAAAAATACCAAAACAATTAATTCAACACCACAAACTTTGTTTCGTGATATATTGAAGTATCAACCTAACTGAAATACCAAGTTTTATAGTGATATTACTACAATAAAATCATGAAATAGAAACTAATTTTAGAGACAAAAAATAAGTAGGTGCTATAGTGACTAAATTAGAAATTATTTTAGAAACTAAAAATTTTTGTTTTCTAAATTAGTTTCTATTATTATTAAATGATTTATAAATTAGTATCTAATTAACAACCAAGGTTTTTGCTACCAAATTTAGAATCTAAATAGTTGGTAATTAAAACCTTGGTAGCTAATTAAATACCAATTTAGAAACTATTTAATAATAATATAAACAAATTTAAAAACTATTTTTTTTAATTTCTAAAATGATCTCTAATTTAGTTACTATAGCAATTCATTATTGTTAGATCTTTAAATTTAGTTTTTATTTTATGATTTTCTTATTATAGTGTATTTAACATGAAATTTTTTATAAAAAAATAGAAAGAATCGAAGGCCACAAATTTTGTTACTTTTGCTTTCACTTTATGAATCCTCTAATCTCCTCCCATTGGGTTTGTATTTCCACAAGATATTTATGCATTTGTTGGCATTTGGTGTCCATACTGTTAGGCGAGTAGCTACCATACTGTTTTGATATATAGGGTAACTATTAAAGTGTGAAAGAGAAGGGAAAAGATGGGATTTAATGGAAGTAAAGTTTGAAGAAGATGAAAGTGACTAGGTGATAAGAAAAGGTTATGAAAACCCTCCTCTTCTTCCTTACCTGTGAAGGATGGAAGATGGGTTAAGATGAACTAACTTTGAGAAATTGGGTTTTGAAAGAGATTGATGATGGAGTTATATGGTAATTGATATGAGTTGGATAAGAAAAAAAAAGGAGGATGGAGATTAATGTAATTTAGTTGCTGCTAAAAACTAATTTGATAGGAAGATAAACATGTGAAGAAAAAAAAAAAACTTATTTAGAAGACTATATTGAAAAAAATTATGCCACACTAAACCCTAAAATAAAGTTATCTCTAAAATAAAATTATCATTAACTTAATTAGTTGTTATATTAACTAAATCAGATACTATTTTAAAAATTAAAAAATTTATTGGCATTTAAATTAATTTCTATTGTTGATAAATAGTTGTAAATTGATATCTAATTAGGTATTAAGGTTTTAACAACTAATTATTTAAGTTTTAAACTAAAATCTTGATAACTAATTAAATATTAACTTAAAAATATTTTTTTAAATAATAAAACTAATTTAAATATTAATTATTATTTTATTTTTTAAAATAATATTTAATTTAATCAATATATCAAATAATTTATTTATTGTCTTTAAAATTAATTTTTACTTATTTTCGTATCAGTTTGTGTTCCATATCTCCAACACATCAAATACAATTTTGTATCATTCTCTTTGGAATATTCATTATCACTCTCATATAAAATACTTTCTATTAATCAAAATACTAAGAATAATATAAATAAAATTAGGGTTATCTTAAAATTTGAAATGTGGCAAGGCATATTTAAATCTATAATATCTTTGTACATGCATGGACATTTATGAGGAAAAGAAGTGTCGTGTAAAATCAATTCTCCTTGGATACCTAACCTAAGCTCTATGCTCACACTATAAAGCTCAAACTGTTGGTCCAATCACACATTGATGTACATTTTTGATATTGAGAGGCTATTAATCAATCAACTACTTCTCTTTTTTATTTCAAGAAATCAAGATTGGATGTATGGAAAATGTGCCAATTATCCATGCAACTGTACCAATTGTTGATTACTATGTAGAGATTAATATGATGGATAGGGAAATTATAGTCCAATTAATATTATTAAAAAAATCATTTAATAATAATTAATTTTAAAACTAAAAAATAATTAATATCAAATTAGATACTATTTTATAAATTAATAAAATTTATAAAGTATTTTTTAATATTAATATACAACATTACTTACGTTAGTTAGCTATTATAAATTAGTCTCTAATTAAAAAATAGAAATTGATTTAAAATATAAAGTAATTAGTAGTAGTTAAAATCTTTCGTAGTTAATTAATTTTTTTATACTTATATAGCATTAATTTGGATTGATCCTTCAATTGTTTTTTATTCAAACACTTGAACTTTAATTTCAAACTTCTTTTCATAGATAGTATTACAAGAAAATTATACCAGTGAGATTTGTACGAATGAGACCATGTTTCGGTTCTCATTAATGGTGCTTAAGCAGAGTTAAACATGACCCAAGTTTTGTAATCTGCCCCAATAAGAAAGACCCACTAAAATAATATAAATAGCACAAATTCCAAGAATCAGGTACGTCATCATACAATGCTCTGATTACCGAGCATCGAATACTAAAACTGACTTGAGCCTCATAGTGTCTTCTTCAGGTGCCATCCAAGTCTGGGTTACGAGAAGATTGAGAGGTGAAACAAGTAGAGGGAATGAAGGAGCTTGCAGGGAGAGGAGTTGAAGTACAAACTGACCGACCAAGCAAGGAGATGAGTAATCTCAATAGTTCTCTAGGCCCTAACCCCGTTCGAGAACAATTAGCACGTGGGGCCGAGAGAGTTCGTGTTAAGAAGAAAGTAGATGGTATCAACCCGAAACATGGCTAGTGAGAGCATGTATGAAGCTGAGCAGATGACACTACTAATGTCACTACATAGGGAGATGGGTGAGATGAGAAGGAAGAATGAGGAAACCGCACGGAAGAATGATGATGAGATCCTAACTCTCTGAAAGGAGAATGAAGAGATGAAGAAAAAGCTTGGGAAGGGGGACCATTTGCTAGACCGACCAACTCTGTCGACATGTCCTTCACCACCCGCACCGACCCCAAAACCGTTAAGGAGCCGAAGGACAAGATCCTTGTATTTGTTGAACAAGAATCTTTGTGTGGTTGCTGAGAAGTGTTGTGTGTTCTTGAGGGGATCAAGATCAGCATTCTTAGTGTTGGTGTATTGGCCAAGAGAAGTGTGTGTCTTGAGGGGATCAATGTCACTTTCTTGGTTGTGTTGTAAGTGATCTAGGTTTGATTACTTAGTGGAATTCCTCAGTGGTTTCTGAGAAGACTGGATGTAGCTTTCACTAGTGCAAAAAGAAGAAAAGGATACGCTTTATTTAGTGCGGCTTTTGCGCTACCCGCTTTCGTAAAAAACGCGGTGACATTTTTGAAATTATTTTGATTTACGAATGCGGTTATTTGAATAACCGCATTCGTAAATCAAGCACTTTGATTTACAAGTGCGGTTATACAAATAACCGCATTCGTAAAAATAACCGCACTTGTAAATCAAAGTGCTTGATTTACGAATGCGGTTATTCAAATAACCGCATTCGTAAATCAAAATTCTTTGATTTACGAATGCGGTTTTGCCTTTAACCGCATTCGTAAATCATTTTTTACCTTAAATTTTGAAGCGCGCCACACACAATTTCAAACTTTATTTCTCGTCTTTGCCTTCGTTTCGCGTTCGCACTCTGAGTTCTTCTGTTGCATCTGCATTCCATTTGTGCAATGTAAGTTTTTGAACTCTCTTTCTTCCTCTTCATCTTCACAAATATATGCATAAATGTTTTTCGTTTTTCTTATATATGTTTTTTTCCTTGCATTGGTGGTCTCGGAGCACTCTTTCATTGTATTCGTGGTTTCTTGTGGATTTTTTGGTTTGCTCCGTTGCTGCTTCCCTGTCCGCCGTCGCTTCTGCTGCCGCCACCGTTGTTCGCTCCCGTGACTCTTCATCAACGTTGGCTTCACACAAGATTAACGATGTTTTAAAATTTTTAATTTTTTTTAATGATTTGGCATATACAAGTGCGGTTAAAGCAAATAACCGCACTTGTAAATGGTATTTATAAATGCGGCTATATAACCGCATTTATATTTCTTGATTTACAATTGCGTGTTGATCAAATGCGGTTGTAAAACCGCATTTATAAATTCGAAATAGTCGCATTTGTTTTATGTTTCTGCACTAGTGTTTGGGTTTAGAGTGAACCAGTATAAACATCTGTGTGCATTCTCTCTCTCCTTAATCTCTTTAAATTCAATTTTGATATTTGCAAACTGGTATAAACAACCGATTGTTTCTGCGAAACAACCGATTGTTTTTCTGGTGCTGTTGTTTTTGTTTTTGAGTTTTTGGCAAACTGAATTCTTTATCATTTGTTTCTCGAGATAATTTCATTCTTAACTTAAAAGTTTGCGAAAACCCTCTTTAAACCACCCCCTCTAGTTTAAAGCCATCCTTTCTAACAAAGGTGATCGCGAGGTCATCAACACAATATCTGGAGGGTTCACAGGAAGAGGGAGCTCCAACAACGCTCGGAAGAAACACCTAAGAGCAGTGCATGAGGTGAACACGGTGTCATTCCAGCCGAGGATGCCACCCATCACCTTCACCGACAAAGACTTCAAGGGTGTCGACCCTTCACAGGATGACCCCATGGTGATATCGGTCAACATTGATAAGTTCACCATCATGAAGATGTTGGTGGACCAGGGAAGCTCAATGGACATTCTTTACTGAAAAACCTTCAAACGAATGAGGATACCTGAGGAGGAGACGAGGTCGTTTGATGATCATGTGGTCGGCTTCTCGGGGGAGAGGGTGGACACCAAGAACTACATCAAGCTCTACACTACCTTCGACGAGGAGATGACAAGCATAATCAAGATCTTGGAAGACTAGATTCTTTATTTTTTTTTCTATTAGAAATGAGTACGAGTATTTTACATATAATAAAATGTTAGATTAAGTTACTTTATTTCGTTTCATAACTTCTAATTTAATAATATAAAACTTTTCTTCTATATGATGCATATTAACTCAGATTAGAAACATAGGCATGGATAATGTAAAATATAGTTAAAAGTATCTTAATCTTAACATATATGCATGTAATATAGTTTTTTTTTTTTATCAAAATAGGATAATTTCATATATAAATTACTAAAATATTTTTTTTAAATGATCTAAATATATAAATCATATTAAATTGACACGATTTCAATAATATAAAAGATCTTAAGAAAATATATGATTTTGGTGTATTTAAATTGATACAATTTTAATATAATTAAATTTTAAATAAAATTAATATTAGTTGAAATTTAATTATATTAAAATTAAAATTATGTCAAACGATTATTTTTAAAATTTTATCTAATTTAATAATGAATTTATGAAATTATACTATTTTGGTTAAAAAATGTAATATAGTTATTATTTAGAAAGTGTGTGCACACTTCTCAATTGGATTTTGCAGTCAAATATTTCACACATTTCTCTTTGATAAAGACAGATTCTATGATTCATTTTTCTATTTAAAAATGTGAGTCTGAAACTAATTTCTTTAAATACTGAAGTGATTTAAAAATCTAATATTATCTTTCAACAAATATATATTATTTTATGCACACTGATATAAAAATGATGCATGGCCACATAGAATTATGATTGAAATGAAGCAGTGATGTTTAGGATCTCTCACAGACAGCAAGATGTATAGAAAAGTAAGAACTAAAAAGAGTTACCTTTCTGTTGTTTCATGAACTTTTCCTTTTCTTAAATGTCTTGGCCCCTCTCAACTGTATTCCATGATCCGTATCAGTAACGTTTTACAGACTGGTTGACAAAGAACAACTCAGACCTTACAGTATCTCAGCTATAAAGTTTGTGCACCACACACACCAAAACTTTACAAACTATGCACATTAACACATAAATGTAGGGCTACTAAGTTGTCTCTTCACACCCTTGCAATAAACACCCCATTATGATTCAAGCTTCTTCCATCCTTGTTTTTTTATTATTTCAGGTAGAACACTCACTGGGACCACATCAAGACACTACGTGGAAAGTTGCTCATGGAAATAAGTTGTATTGTGTATTTTAAAATTACATTACTTTTAAAAACAATAGGTCATAAGTTTTAATCATGTTATTAGTTAAGAAGTTAATTATATTTAGAAGTTATTTTAAATTTAACTCAATCTCATAAAAACATGATTTATAAGGTGAAATTTGTCAATTTGTATGTGATCCGATATTAAGGTGAGATTTGTCAACTCTTATGTAAAACTATATATTATAGATGATCCAATAATAATAATGAGTGATATGATAAATTCAAGAAACACTTGTTAAGATAGACCCTAAACAACTCTGATACTAATTAAGAAGTGAACTTTAAGTGTAATTCAATCTTATAAAACTGACTAATATAAGAGAGATTTGCATCAACTTATAAACTGTGAAATGTCATAATTTTTAATAATTTTTAATGGATGTGAGATTTTAGAAGTAGACTTTAAACTTAACTCAATCTTACCAAATCGATTCATAATGAAATCTGAATTCATTTATATGCTATAAAATACTTTGCTATATATTAAATTTTTTAAGTAATATTACAAAATCAGGTTTCCATGCATTTATATTATATAGAATATATATGATTTCCAAAAGTTCTTTTAATTTTAATATATGTAATTGGTGTTTTGTGTTAATCTGATATAAGAAAAACATTATTTTGTAATCATTGCTTATACGATAAGGATGAAGAATATTTCATACCAATCAATATAGAATGTGGCGTGTTTTTAACCAAAGCTTTTATCAAGTTATTAATCATTACTCTTAACAACACCAAATTAGTATTAAAGTGTGGAACAGTGATAATTGCAGTGTGTGTGTGAGATTCAGTGCACAAACATGAAAAGAAGTTGCATGTAACACATAAGTTAAATCGTGCACAGTAACTTACTGAGTGAGGAGTGTGAGAAGAATAGGTAAGTCCATGTAACATTACTCCTAATCTTTTCGGCATCTGTGACCAATAACCACCAATTATTCATCTAGCTAGGCCAATGCATGATTGAGATATAATTTGGTTCACATGTGTCAACATTTAGTACCACAACTTGATTGATTGCATTGTATCTATGTGTTTGCAAATACACTAAATAACACACACACCAGCTAACCACCTACGTGCAAGTATTTAATTTCTGACTCTTTTTTTCTCTGAACAGAAAACTCATGTCTTTTCTAAATATCTTATTATGAAACCAAGTTTTCATCCAAACCCTGCCCCTTTTTTTTCTCTTGTGATATAGGAATCATGGGAGTTCATAAATCTAGATTCTTAACTATCATGTTCCTTCTTTTAGTACTAGCTATACTGCTCCATCTCTCAAGTTGCAGGCACATTTCATGGGGGTTCAAGGAAGAGATGAATCTGCAAAGAACAAGAACCAGGTTCCCCTTTTCTTCATTCCCACATACTTTTAATTCTGCTGAAATCACAGAAAACAAGGTCAGTGGATTTCATACTGTTTCTCATACAGCTACTCCAGGTGGACCAAACCCCCTTCATAACTGAGTCAAAGAAAAAAATAAGCATCATCATGGGAAACCAGATCTGTGGTAACTACAACTGGTACCATTATTTTACTTAGAAGCAAGACACAGTTTCATTTCATTTTCCTTAATTAGCTTCCCAGAATCCAAAGGGTGCCTTAGTATGCCATTTTCCTTTTATAATAGAAAAAAACTCATATTTGACATGTATCACTTTAAAGTTGCTTTGGACTTATCTTGCATATATGGTGAAGGAACTTGTAATGTACTTGTCCATAATCTATGTTGATTACTTATATCTCACTCAGCAATAATGTTCTTATCAGTATTTTCATTTTTCATCCGTATCTTGCCAAATTATTGTTCTTACCAGAAACATTGGATGCTGGGTAAGAGATTATCTTTCCATCCAAACTCCTTGCTTTAACATGGTTCAAACATAGGATCTTCAAGAGAAAGCCTATATGAGGTGCTGTCTTTTTAAATTTTAGTATTTTGATTGCAGTTTTGTTCTTGAGAAATGGCTATAAATTATCCTCAATTTTAACTCTTAAAACAATGATACTTTTAAAATGAACTATGGGTTAGTGAATAAGATATTATGTGTTAAGTTATAAGGAGAAGTTTAATTAGTTGATTTTGTGGTTGAAACTATGGAAGCTAAAAGCACTTTTTGAGAGGCTGTTCCAAGTGCTTCAGAATAAAGGAATACTTGAATGAGGCACAATGATGACCATCAATTTGACCCAAAAGTTCAAGATCAAAAGTTCAAGACAAATGTCAATATCTAACTTTTCATCTTGTCTATTGTACCAAACAACTTTTTCTTTCCACACACCTTATATATTCACTCAAAAATGTATTTATGATCCATTCTCAATAACATAATTCATCATCTGCATCTGCATGAGGAACAGATTATTCAAAAACTTCAAATAAATGAGCTAAAAGGACACGTGTAGGCTCAAGAGTGATAAACGGATAGAAGTTGTTCACTGACAATGGAAAATTGTCACAAAATTCCAGATGGAATCAACAGGTATAATGGGACAAATATATAAATTTTTTACAAGCAGACAGGTTCTGGGTTTCCTTAAATAATTAGGAAAACAACGTTAGGTCTGGTTAGGCTACGTAACAGATGACCAACTTTTATAGATATTTTTTTAACAGCGAGCTACTGTTACAAGAAAATTGTACAGTAGACTCATCTCAAAAAGTTTCTCAGTTAGCTAAAATTATATTACACTATGGGTATTATATACCGTTTTCCTCTCCAAATCTTATATACTAATAGTCTAATAATAGTACCGATTTAATTACACTAGTACAACTGTAGTGTTTAATGTGACATTTATAGATACTATTTAAAAGAATGTGTTGTTATGAGAACGCGGTGATAATATTAAAATTAATATGATTATATATATATATATATATATATTTATATATTTATCAGCAATATTAATATGATTTAATGTAAAAATGTTGTTTATTTTTTAAAATTTAGTATAAATTACAGTGTTCAAATAAATAGTAAAAACTACAATTTTGAACATAAATTACGATTCTTAAACTGTTACTAGCACATAAATGCTAAACAAGGGCGGTTATATTACATTTATCAAATGCGGCAGCACGCATTCGTAAATTAAAGAGATACAAATACGGTCATATAGTCGTATTTGTAAATACTATTTATAAGTGCGGCTATTTAAGGTAGCCGCATTTGTATATGCTTCTAAATGAGGTGATAGAGTTTAAGGTTTACAAATTGTATAAATTCTTCTACTCCTCTTTTGTACTCGTCACTTGTACGAACATAATTAATCCAATTTCGATCCATTATATATTCTGAAATGATTAGTATTTTTCAATCAGTGTTCTATGTCACGCGTTTGCCGAGGGTCGAACACCTCCGAACTCAATGCCAAAACGTATTACTGCCGAAGATACCATATAAAGTAACAACTAACTACTAAAGAATATAAATTTTAATATAAATTACATAATACATAAAAAGAACAAATTCAAAATATAATATAAGTAATATTACTAAATAATATAAATTTTAAAAAATACAAATTATAATACATAAAAAAACATACAAATTCAAAATATAATATATACTAAATAATATAAAATTTAAAACATACAAATTATAATACATCAAAAAATAAATTCAAAAAATTTAAAACAACACACCAACCTCTTGTGTGTGAACCAACATTGGTGGTGAAGAGGCAACAGCGGAAGCGGTGGCGAAGTAGCGACGGAGCAACCAATGGAACAATACCTTCAAGGCAAGGAAACAAAAACAATTTATAAATCGGGCATTTGTGAAGATGGAGAGGAAGAAAGCGATTCAAAAACTTACTGCGAAAGAGATGAACTTCTTACGCCAATGCAAATGAGAGACAAACATAAAAAGGATGATCAACAGTGCAAACGAGAGGCAAAAACACAATACTACAAGAAAATCATGAAATAGAAACCAATTTTTAGAGACTAAAATAATTAGTTGCAATAGTAACTAAATTAGAGACCATTTTAAAAACTAAAACAAAAATTAGTTTCTATTATTGTTAAATAGTTTCTATTACAAATGCAATTTTACAAATATTCGTATTTGTAAATCAAATTAATTTCAAAAAATTATATTACTTAATTTTCACATTTTTCATCAAATTTAAAACTTTTATATCTAAATTTGTAACACTGGTGAAGTGGTAAAACTAATTATTTGATGTAGGGTAAAAGTTAAATGTAAAGTTTGTATTTGTAAACAAAGACATGTCACATGATTCGAAAGAAATCATTTAATATTACATTTCTTTCTACATCTAATAAATGTTTGTTATTATATTTTTGTCCTACATTTTCTGACAAAGATATATATATATATATATATTTATATATAAGACTTATATGAAAAAGTTAAAACAGAGATAAAAGACCTATTTTAAAAACTATTTAAATACATCTTACAGTATTTATATAAATAAAATTTGAAAATACATTACACTTATAATATAATTTAATTTTTTTGCTAATACAATATGCAAATTATATAATGATAAAAAATATCATATAATTGTTTGGTTCCTACATATAACTTTATTGGTGCAAACTATTTTTCATATTTATATATAATCAATTAAATCCAAAAATAACTTAAAGGAAATTACTCTTCATAATTATTGTTTGTCTTCTAGTTAAGTTGTTCTTTTAAATTATTAGTTTATAAATAAATGATAAGGATGGGAGTACTCACTTATAATTACTCTAGGAATCAATTTTGTGTGTATATTATTACGAACTGGACTTTAAGTCTAACCCAACTCCATAAAACCGGCTCACATTTGCACCCACTTATATACAATGAAAGCTCTAATCTCTAGTCGATGTGGGATCTCCAACATATATATATATATATATATATAATTTTTTTGAAAATAGAAAATATATTTTAGATTTATGACAAATAATTTGTAATATAATATAATATTTTTTAATTAATGATAATTTTAGAAAAAATATTTAAATTTAAGTTAGAAGCAAATATATGATAGATTGAAGGAAACTTTTCAAAATTTTCAAAAAATAATCTCTTTTTCAGAAAAAAAAAATTCAGAAGATAAAATCTGGAAATGGATTTCGAAAAAGGATTTATGGAATTCATAATATGTTATTGAAAACCAAATTCGGAAATGTATTCTAAAAAAGTGTTTTGGAATTTTTTTCATCCATATTCTCTTTTTATTTAAGATATTTTCATTGTTTTGCAGAGATAACAAATTTAATCTTGTTTATTTTTCTTTTCGTTCCCCAAGGTCTAGTGAAATCTCAATTTAATTTTCAGCAATTCAAAGACCGTTGTGCCCATCTAATTTTTGAACATTTTTATTTATTTTTGTTCACATTTTAATGGTTGGTGATTTTTGGTACTTGGATGGAGGATGAACAAAAATAACATAATTTCGTTGATGAAGGCACAATGACAAGGCATAGTGCATTTGAAATGGTTGAAGAATGGAAGTGTGAACCATGTCGTCTAAAGGGAAACTAATATGAATGCCATAAATCAATATTTTCTTAGTCACATTTTTGTAGCCAAAAACTTACATGCATCGCTTTAAGAAACACAATAAAAAAACCAAAAATATGAGGAAATTATAGCTAAGAGGAGAAAGAGAGAAAGGTTATAGAGATTAACTCTCACTTTTGTTTGAGAGCTTGATAAATTATGAGAGGAGAGAAAAGGGGAAAACGACTAGGATTCCAAGAAAGTAAAAAAATAAGAACGAAAGTTATTCATATGTGTTAAAGAAGAATTATTTTTAATTTTAAATATTTTGTACAAATTACAAGAATATACACTTTCGTATTGTTTTATCAGTAAAAAATAAATTAAATTGACTCGGACATTTAAAGGATGTTTCAACGTATGTAGAAAAAACATTGAGACAAGTCTACCTTATACAATATCATTTCAAAAAAACATGCTCCCATAGCAGTTGCACCCTCTACTCTTACATGGAAATACTCTAAAAAAAGAATGTAGCATATATATTAAAAAAAAAAAAACTTTTTATGCCCATAAATTGTTCCAGTTGTATGCCGAGAACAATGACTGGGTAATTGCCTATGACTATTTTCCTTGTAGAAAATATGTTCAACCTTTTAGCGTTCCATGATCCATGGTTATAGATAATTGTTTTGCCCAACTGTCTCCTCGTTTCTAAAGACTTGCTTTAGGTTACCATGTAAGACTAAAATAACCAAATAAGTTGCACATTAGCGGGCATTCTGCAACACTTTCTCAAAGCATCTTGCAAAAGTCAATTCTACCATTCCCAACAATCATACTAAGGTTCAAGTTAGTTCATTAAAACAATTTTGCATTGTAATAATCAATTGTAGAGAATTAACTTTTAATAAGTTTTAGATAGTTAATTGGATCAATGCACCACTTAGCATAAGAGAAACTTGTTTTTTGTTCTTTTGCTGCTAACCAAGAGTATGTTTTCAATTGAGCAAGAGTAAATATTTTAACTGAATCAGGCCTAACATCATTAAAGATTACATTGTTTCTCTGTCTCAATATTTCCCACAAGATGGCAATCCACATACACCTTCATGCTCTATTTGCGGCCTTTGTTATCCTCATAATTATGAATTGATTGAAATGTTTATTTGGAGCATAATGAAATACAATGATTTCATCAACCCATTTGTAACACATGTTCACACAGCCCTGGAGACACTACATGTGAAGAAAAAATGACTAGTTGGTTCCTCTTGTTAACCACACATAACACACAACGTTTTGCCCAATTGTACACCCCGTCTACAGAGATTATCTTTCGTTGTCACTTTGTTTTGTAACACTCTTCAAGCTAGGAATTGAGTTGAGAGCAAGGTCTTAATCTTTCATAAACTTGTGTACATGTTTTCATCATCCTCTTCCAACTCATTAAGGATTTTTCTATAAGTCAATATAATTGTTAAGAATTTATAAATCTTACTATTAATTTTTGTGTTGATGTAGATATTATTCAAAAACTTTTTAGTCTATGTAAGAGTTGTCAATTTTAGAGAGTACTTTGTTATGTTACTATACTTCTATATAAACAATAATAGTTTTTCTTATAAAGTAAGTTTTTTAATAACAAAATAAACTTTTTATTCTCTTTGTTTTTTGTTTTTGTTTTGTTGTTTTTCTTTCCTTTTTGTTACTTCTTGGTTTCTATTATAGTATTAAGAGCTTGAAAATCCATCAATAAGTCAACTCAAAATTATATCTTATTCATTTCCATTACTTTTTTCTTTTATTTATGAGAAACTTAATTATTATTATTTTTTTATCAAGGCAACAAGTTGAACCAATGATTAAGGTATATAAACTTCAACTCCTTGTTGCAAATCCTGTGGTTTATTATTGAAGAAGATTGTTTAGCAGGAAGCGAAAATCCGGCACACTACAATTAGGAACAACAAGATCATATTCTTTTATCGTGACTTCAATCGACTCTCCCTCCATGTCAATTTTGTCTTGATTAATAGATTGTGTTCACTCACAGCAAATGTGGGAGAAACTTTATGATTAATTTTAAAAATAGACTTGTGCAAAAGTGTGACAATTATGAACAAGGCTTCATACCATAAGGCTTGAACAAAAGATGATGGTGAATTTCTTCTCGCATCAAATGTATTGTTGATGTGTTTGGTTCTTATGTTGATCCTATTATTTCTTGCAAACACTTAGATGCGGTTTTTGAGAGTTTACCAGAAGAGTATGGCCAAGTAATATCTAGTTTTGAAAGCAATTTTGATCATCTTCCAATTATTGAAGTTGAGGTGTATTGCTTTAGCACGATACATAATTTTAGGACAAGATTAATTGAATCTCTTTCAATTAATATTGCTCTAGGAGGATCCGAATATAGTCGGATGTACTCTATCAATTTAAATAGTTTCAACTCTCAAAACTAGCATCCTAACAACGACTATTTTGGAAATCGAGGTAATTTCAATCATGCAGAAAGTTTTAACCGACTCAAAAATGAATTTTGTTGTGGAGATAGTGGTTTTGGTTATGGTAATAGTCGTCATGGCGTCAATAGTAACAACAAAGAATAAGATTGTTATGCCAATTTTGAATGCTAAGTTTTTTCTAAAGTTTGATCACACAACATGTGTATGGCACTATCGATATGATTTTGATTACTATTGAATCTCACCCATTAACAACCTTGTTCTTCAAAAATTTATCAAACACCTCAAATGCTCGATTGAATGTGTCACAAAACAAGAATTCTTATCCAAGTGCCATAACTTTGAAAATTAAAATCCAATTTTGGGGCATCCTTTATGACATAGGTGATGAGCATATATTTATTCACACACAATAGCCTTAATCATAGATTATTGGACTATAATAATAAATAAATCCATTGTTTTAATTAATATTCATATAATTGGGTTTATTTGGGCCTTAACTATTATCTTTGGTAATTTTGTGTTTTTAGGGTAAATTATCTGAAGCATCTACCTTTGTGAATGGACCAAACATATGCAAAAGTCCAAGTTGTTTCTTTGAATCAAAACAGAAAACAAATTATGAGGAGAAGAAAGAGAAAATAAAAGCTACAAGATTCCAGAAACAGAATTGGAAGCAAATCTTCTGCAAAATAAAAAGAATTATGGAAAGTTGAAACTGTTTACAAAATCTAAACTGCAATATTTTCCCAAGATCCTTGGAGCAGAAAAGCCTATAAAAGGACACAAGCATCAAGGAGAAAAGAGAGAGGTTCATAGGGTTTTCTTAGTTTCTTTTCTTCTTTATAATTCTTTTGTTTTGCCTCCACATGGAAGGCTAAACCTTTTTGGGTGATTCCTTTGTAATTTCCCATTGAGTTTTGAGGTTTTGTTTAATAAAAGTTTTATTTTTCAATTCTTTATAGCAGTTGTTTTTATTGTCTAATCTCCTGGAAAACTAGTTTTTGTGAGATGTTGTACTTGAACGCATGATTGAGAGTCTTCCTTGTCTTAAACTTTGGTTTCTTAGTTAGTTCGCATCGTTCTAATTAATTTCTTGGGCGCATGATTCAAGAAAGAGAGGAGGTAAGCATTCCCATGGAGTATACGCATGGAACAAAGTGGGTATTGATTAAACTAGTAGACACATGTTTTACTGGTAAGTTTCAATTGAATTAGATTGGCGCATGTTCAATCTGGTTTAACTCTGTTGGAGGATTGAGAAAAGATTAATCTTTAGAGAACCTGTGAAGAATTCAATGGTGGAAGAACTTGGGATCAACCGCTTTTTATTTGCTATTTTAATCTCTTTTATATTTCCTGCACAACTATCTCAAACCCCCTTTTTATCTTTATTGTTATTGCTAACTTTTATTGCTTGCAGATAGATTTTAAACCCTGATCAACTGATTTTACTATTGGATTTGTTGGGAGACGACTTGGGGACATTTGTCCACAATTATACTATCATCTCTCTAGTGTTAGACAAGTCTACGCTAGAATCATATTAATTTGACAGCAAAACGACAACTATCAATGAATCTCAAAATATTTAACAATTGGAATCATTTGAAGGTCGAAATCAAATTTACAAAGGCAATGTCCAAGGTCTTCCCATTTAATCTTCAGGTTATATACACATTTCTCCTATTGTAAATTCTCAAGTTTCTCTTGTTTTAAAACAATTGTTGTGTGTACCCTCCATCACTAAGAACTTAATTAGTGTCAACCCACCCGCCCGTATCTCACCATGCCTACCAATCTGTTAAACTTCTTCCAACACTGTATTCACCTTCGTCCAACAATATGTTCACCCTCACGTCATCGTATCACTATCATAATCAAAATATTGCGAAGAAACAAGTTGTAACCCATTTTTTTTCTCATAGGTTAGGGTTTTTATTATGAAAATTGGTATTTGAATCCTCTTAGGGTTTAAGGGGTGAGCTTTCTTTGATTCTGTTTCTGATTTGGGTTTTTTGGATTTGATTTTGAAATTATTGGGTTGATTTGTGCAACGACCAAGAACTCGTTCAATAGCATTCTATGAGGCGATCAAGAAGGTCGCTGATTGTGGTTAGCTTAGGAAGGTTGCATCAATGATCCTAAAATTGGTGAGTACCTGCCTTTTATTTTCAATTAGGTTTCAAATGCAAGGATTTTTTCTATTTCTTGTTTTTTGGTTTCAATTTCAGCTTTCAATTACTATTTTTTGTTTATGTTTTTCTTATTTCAATATAGTTTTTGTTTATAATTCATTTTAGTTTTTGTTTTACATGATCTTCAATTTCTACTTTGTTAATTATTGTTATTAGATACAATTTATGTATGTTTTCTTAATTCTTACTATTAGATACAAGTCTTTGATCACGATTAGATCACAATATTTGTGTGTTGACCAACCCTGTTTTTTCTGCAAAAGCAAGTTTTTAAAGGCTTTAATCCCTATTACCCATGTTACCCATAAGCCTATTGTACTCATCCACCCGATTGACCTTAAACACTTTCAATTACTCTCACCAAATTCAAGTGGCCCCTTTGGTCATGGTGATCACAATTGAGAACCCAAACTATGCAAGTTTCAAGCATGGAAATTGCAATGGCTATCTTAAATATTATAACAACATTATAGCATTAGTTAATTTTCACTAAGATTTTGTACTTCTAAGAATCCCGCATATATTTTACTATTATTAACGTATGTCCTTCTTAGATCTAGAAGTGGCACCTGTGAAAAGTTTCCATCCTTAAATTAGTAACGAAATAATAAATCATAAATGTAATATTTATATGTAGACATAAATATTTATCTATTATAAATTCCATAATTAAATATGCATATTATGACAAGATGATGACATTAAGAGTAGGCAATTAAAGATCACGGTCAATCCAATGAATTGAAAACACAAAGCACACAGGGTAGCTGGGTTTTATATGACTTGGAATTAGTGCATTTAAGGATCATAATATCTTAGTGCCCCCAACAAAGTTATGGTTCCATCTTTTTGAATGATAAAGTTCAACTTGTTGCAAATAATATAGTTCATATTGTTATTTTTCAAATACTTGTGTAGTTTAAATATTATAAAGTAGAATTAAGTCTCATTTCATATATGTATGTTTAATTTATTGTTGGATATTTTAGTTTTTGTCACTTTGAGTATATTGGATATTTTATATTTTATATATTTTGAAATTTTAAATATGATTTGTCTATTAATTGTGACAACTACATGTTAGAATGTATGACTTTAAACTAGAAGAGGGGGGGGGGGGGGGGGGGGGGTGAATGGTTTAAAGAGGGTTTTCGCAAACTTTTCGAGATAGAATGAAATTCTTTGCAAGAAACCATATTTAGGAATGCAATTTGCCAAGAACAAAGCTCAAAACAGAAAAAACAACAAAAAAACAATTGGTTGTTTCGCAGAAACAATCAGTTGTTTATACCAGTAAAAATAACAGCAACTGAAATTAAAGAGTTTAAGGAAGAGAGAAATGCACAAACAGTTTATACTGGTTCACTCTTAACCCAAGAGCTACATCCAGTTTCCCAGAAACCACTGGGGAATCCACTAGGTAATCAAATCCAGATTACATACACACGCCACCAAAGAAGTGACCTTGATCCCCTCAAGACACACACTTCCTTTGGCTCAGCACATACACCACCAATAATGTTGATTTTGACAACCTCAAGAGCACACAACCCTTCTTGGCTTTACAACACCAAAATGTACACAAATCACATAACGAATTACACTATTACAGAATCAACTGAAATCAATACAGAGTAATCATATTCCACTTCTCTATTGAATAACCAAAGCTCAAGTTCAAACTCAAAATGCTTCAAAAACTCTTTGAAAAACTCAAATCTATTTTTCTTTCTTGTTGTTTGTTATAAAACATTAACAAACTATTTATTGTATCCAAAACTTGGTCAAAGCATTTAAAGCAGAAGCGTATTCAGTTATGAAATCAATTAAAGCTCTTTTAACAAACAATCGGTTGTTTGGTTTTGACAGCAAGTCAACCATTCAAAACAGTTTCAAACTTTTTCAAAAACACCTAAGTATAAAACAATCGGTTGTTTCGACAAAACAACAGGTTGTTTTTCACTTAGTTTGAAAAACGCTTTAAACTTAAAAGATTTGAAAACACTTAAGCTTTAGATTCAACAAAGAGTGGATTACAAATATAATCTACCCCATATTCTATTCTAAAGCACCTCAGCAACAGCAAGCACCTTCAGCCTTTCACCAAACATAAAGGATTTGGATTCTTCAAAGCTTGAACACACTTGATTCAACAATCTCCCCCTATTTGATGAAGACAAATCCCTGGTTGCTTGTGTTGGACTTGTTTGAATCTGAAGTAGTTCCTGCAAAAATAACATATATATAATCCAGTGTTTCCTATAGCAGCAGGTTAGTTTATCACATTTTGAAAACAATATACCAGACAAACAATCGGTTGTTTGCACGAAACAATCGGTTGTTTCTGTCAGCAGAAGCAAAAACCGTTATGATATCAGAGATTTTAGCAGATTTAAAACACTTTTTCAGAGAAAGACACACAAGAACCAATCAATTCTCCCTCTATTTGTCTTCACAAATAGACTATAATAGTTATAAGATAGTTTTAGGAAAGATTTTGAGAGTCAAGAATGCCTAACTCATTTTCTCAAAAAGAATAACCTTTCTTTTGGTAGTGGTTTTGTGAAGATATCAGCTAGTTGCAGTTTTGTCTCAATGAACTTCACTTCACAGTCTCAATTGTTCACATGATCCCTTATGAAATGATGGTGAATCTCAATGTGCTTAGTTCTTGAGTGCTGAATCTGATTTTTGATAAGATTGATGACACTTGTGTTGTCACACATTAAGGGAACCTTGCTAATCTTTAATCCAAAGTCTGCAAGTTGTTGTTTAAGCCAGAGAATTTGTGCACAACAGCTACCAGCAGCAATGTATTCAACCTCTACAGTAGAGAGAGTCACACAAGCTTGCTTCTTACTATGCCATGAGATGAGACTTGAACCAAGAAGATGGCAAGTACCACTTGTGCTTTTTCTGTCCAGCTTACATCCTGCAAAATCAGAATCTGAATAGCCAATTAAATGTATATGAGAGTGAGAAGGATACAATAGACCAACATTTGTTGTTCCTTTGAGATATTTAAGAATCCTCTTTGCAGCTTTGAAGTGGGATTCCTTTGGATTTGCTTGATATCTTGCACAAAGACATACCGCAAACATTATGTCCGGTCTACTTGCTGTGAGATAGAGCAAAGAGCCAATCAAACCTCTATATTTTGTTTGATCTACCCCTTTTCCAGTAGCATCTACATCCATATAGCAACTTGAGGGCATAGGTGTGCTTGCTTCCTTGCAACTTTCCATTTCAAATTTCTTGAGAATTTCTTTACAATACTTTGATTGACATAGAAAGATTCCATCTTTTGTTTGCTTGACCTGCAATCCAAGAAAGAAATAAAGTTCTCCCAACATAGACATTTCAAACTCACCTTTCATAGCGGCCACAAATTCTTCACACAAACTATCTTGTGTAGCACCAAAGATGATGTCATCAACATAGATTTGCACAAGGATAATTTCAGAATTTGACTTTTTGATGAAGAGAGTCTTGTCAATCATTCCTCTTTCATAACCATGTGACAAAAGGAAGTTTCTTAGCCTTTCATACCACTGCCTTGGAGCTTGCTTCAGCCCATACAAAGCCTTTTTCAGCTTGAAGACATGATTAGGGTGTTGATGATCTTCAAAGTCCGATGGTTGATCCACATACACTTCCTCATTGATGTAGCCATTGAGAAAAACACTTTTGACATCCATTTGAAAGAGTTTACATCCACTCATACATGCAAAAGCCACCAGCAACCTCATAGCTTCCAATCTTGCAACAGGAGCAAAGGTTTCCCCATAGTCAATTCCCTCCTCTTGATTGTAGCCTTTGGCAACTAACCTTGCCTTGTTCCTTGTGATCATACCATCCTCATCCAGTTTGTTTCTGAAGACCCATTTCGATCCAATGATGTTCATCTCAGCTGTTTTAGGGACAAGAAACCATACCTCATTTCTTGCAAACTGATTCAGCTATTCATGCATAGCTTCAACCCACTTTTCATCCTTGAGAGCTTCCTCAATTGACTTTGGTTCAATTTGAGAGACAAAAGCAGTGTGCCTGCAGAAGTTTGAGATAGAGCTACGTGTAGAAACACCCTCCTTTATCTGCCTAATGATGTTCTCCACTGACAGATCTCTAGGACCTCCATTCTTTGGGCAACTCACTCTGCTGCAGAATTTCAATCGGTTGTTTCGAGCAATCAACCGATTGTTTTTCTGCACAGAGGTCCAGCTTCTCCAAATTGATGTTCTGCTCATCCACTTCAGCACTGTTCTTTGATATTTGAATGCTCTTGCGATCCACTTCATCAAAGACCACGTGAACAAACTCTTCTACAATCATTAGCCTTTTGTTGTAGATCCTATATGCATGACTATTTAGCGAGTAGCCAATAAAGATTCCATGATCAGTTTTTTCATCAAATTTCCCTAGGTTTTCCTTTCCATTGTTTAGAACAAAACAGCTGCAACCAAAAACTCTGAGGTGATTGATGTTTGGTTTTCTTCCATTGAAGAGTTCATAGGGAGTCTTCTTCAAGATTGGCCTTATAAGCACTCTATTCATCACATAGCAAGAGGCGCTAACAGTATCAGCCCAAAAGTACTTAGGTAGAGAAGATTACTTAGCATTGTTCTTGCTAATTCGTCAAGGGATCTGTTCTTCCTTTCCACTACACCATTCTGTTGTGGAGTTCTTGGAGCTGAGAAATTGTGCAGAATTCCCATCTTTTCACAGAATTTGCTGAATTTCTCATTTTGAAATTCCCCACCATGATCACTTCTTATTGAGCCAGTGTTGTTGTTTTTTGTGTTTTGTAACCTTCTAGCAAGCTTCTTGAAGGCAGAGAAGGCATCACTCTTTGATTCCAATAAGAGAGTCCAAATGAACCTAGAAAAATCATCCACAATAACAAGAGCATAATAGTTGCCACCAAGGCTCATGGTTCTTGAAGGTCCAAAAAGATCCATGTGAAGTAGCTCAAGGGGTTTTAAGGAAGAAACAACATTTTTTATTTTAAAAGAGTTTTTCACTTGTTTCCCCTTTTGGCAAGCTTCACAAATGTGGTCATTCTCAAATTTGAGCTTGGGCAACCCAATCACAAGATCTTTAGATATTAATTTGTTTAAGTGATTCATGTGAATGTGAGCAATTCTTCTATGCCATAGCCAAGACTCATCATGCTTAGAAAGAAGGCAAGAGATAAACATTGTTGATTCTCTTACCAATCAACATTACCTCTTTTGAGTTGGGAAGACAGATTTCACATGAGTTTGTCTTGAAGATCACTTGATATCCTTTGTCACACAGTTGGCTAATGCTTAGTAAGTTGTGCTTTAAGCCTTCTACATAAAGAACATCATGGATGATCAAGATATCTTTGTCTCCTATGGATCCTCTTCCAAGAATCCTTCCTTGTTGTTGTCTCCAAAGGTTACATGCCCTTCTTGTTTAAAGGAGATGCTTAGAAACTTTGATTTATCCCTAGTCATGTGCTTAGAGCATTCACTGTCCAGATAACATTGTCGCATGCTCTCCTTCAAAGTTTCCTACAAAGTAATTTTTCAAGTACAAAGATTTGGTCCCCTTATGAATGTGGGTCCATTTGGTTTACATTCATCATTTGAAGCTTTACAACATTTGGGAATCCACTTCATAAAACCTCTAGAAACTGCATATTTCCTGATTTTACAGAATCTAACATAATGGCCTCTTTTCATGCAATAAAAGCATGTAACAAACGGTTGTTTCGACAGATCAATCGGTTGTTTTTCTAGCAGTTTCGAAAATGACTTTGAAAATTTATCTTGTTTGTCCTGTGGATTAAATCCTAATCCTGCTTTTCCAAAAACACAATTTTGAGATGCCAAGACATTCTCAAAGTTGGATTGACCTTTTGAAAGCTTATCCATAGTTTTAACAAGATAATGAATTTTCTTTTCAAGATTTTCACAATTTTCACAAATAAGAGTGTCACACTTGCAAGAAGAGTTTTTGTAAACGATTTCAAGGTTTTCAAAATCTGTTTTTGAATTTTCCAGTTCTTCTTCCAGTGTTTTGACTCTGTTTTCAAGCCAGCTATTCATTCCCTTTAATCGATTGTTCAAGAGAGCCAATCGGTTAACTTCTTCATGTGTTTCTTGAAAAGCTTGAAGCAATTGACTGTAATTTTCAGTATTTGAAGAATCAGAGGAACTTACACTGCTTGAATCATCTTCCTTTTTGGCCATGAAGCAGAGGTTGAGGCTTTTCCGATTTTACCTCATTTTCCTTCTTGCTTGACTTCTTGTCTTTACTTCCTTTGATTCAGTCATGTTTCCATTAGTAGCTTTGAGTGTGTCCCACATTTCTTTGGCAGATTTGCATTCTGATATCCTGAAAAATTCATTAGAATCCACTGCATAAGCTATTATGTTTTGGGCAATACAATCAAGCTTGGCCATCTTACATTCTTCATTGGTCCATTGGGACCAAAGTTTTTTTAATAAAAGATCCATTCTTTTTAAGCTTTGGAATGAAGGGGCCATTTTCGATTGAATCCCAAATTCCTTGATCAATGGATTCAACAAAGATTTTCATTCTAGCCTCCCAATACTTATAATTCAAACCACAAAATAAATGTGGTTTGTTGATTGAAGTACCTTCCTCAAAGGATAGTTTTCCAGCCATTGAAAAAGATTTTTGGATCAAACTTGAGTATTTTTCAAGTACCAAGCTCTTGATGCCAATTGTTAGAATGTATGGCTTTAAACTAGAGGGGGGTGAATGGTTTAAAGAGGGATTTCACAAACTTTTCGAGATAGAATGAAATTCTTTGCAAGAAACCAGATTTAGGAATTCAGTTTGCCAAGAACAAAGCTCAAAACAGAAAAACAACAGAAAAAACAATTGATTGTTTATACCAATAAAAATAACAACAACTGAAATAAAGAGTTTAAGGAAGAGAGAAATGCACAAACAGTTTATACTGGTTCACTCTTAACCCAAGAGCTACATCTAGTTTCCCAGAAACCACTGGGGAATCCACTAGGTAATCAAATCCAGATTACATACACAGGCCGCCAAATAAGCGACCTTGATCCCCTCAAGACACACTCTTCCTTTGGCTCAGCACATACACCACCAATAATGTTTTTCTTGACAACCTCAAGAGCACACAACCCTTCTTTGCTTTACAACACCAGAATGTACACAAATCACAGAACGAATTACACTATTACAAAATCAACTGAAATCAATACAGAGTAATCATATTCCACTTCTCTCTTGAATAACCAAAGCTCAAGTTCAAACTCAAAATGCTTCAAAAACTCTTTGAAAAACTCAAATCTATTTTTCTTTCTTGTTGTCTGTTATAAAACATTAACAAACTATTTATTGTATTCAAAACTTGGTCAAAGCATTTAAAGCAGGAGCGTATTCAGTTATGAAATCAATTAAAGCTCTTTTAAAAAACAAAATTGTTTTCTGTTAGGATTCCAAACAAAAAATCGGTTGAAATAACGAATCAATCGGTTGTTTGGTTTTGACAGCAAGTCAACCATTCAAAACAGTTTTCAAACTTTTTCAAAAACACCTAAGTATAAAACAATCAATTGTTTCGACAAAACAACAGGTTGTTTTTCACTTAGTTTGAAAAACACTTTAACCTTAAAAGATTTGAAAACACTTAAGCTTTAGATTCAACAAAGAGTGGATTACAAATATAATCTACCCCAGATTCTATTCTAAAGCACCTCAGCAACAACAACACCTTCAACCTTTCATCAAACACAAAGGATTTGGATTCTTCAAAGCTTGAACACACTTGATTCAACACTACAGACTATCAAAAGACCTTTTGCACATTTTACATGCTCTTGATTGACGCTTTTGTCCCCAAATGTATATCAAAACCTTAGCTAGGTAGTGCCTTACTGTTTAGGGTTGTGTTTGTGATTATCTATTGTTGTGTTCTGCTATTGATTTATTATGTATGATTTCTCTACTTGGTGGACTATATCCAATGACAAAATTAATTAATAGACTTGCCTCTATCTTTAACCATAGTTTTGAATGCTCAGGAATCAATATAGGTCATATTGTTCATATGCATTTGTAAGTCTGTCAACCAATAAATCTAGGACATAAGGTTAAATAAAAAAGAGGATTGCATTAGATAGATTAGACTTTGTTCATTGAGAAAATGCACTTTCAGCTTAACCTAAGTCAATCTACATAGTAATTGGGTGTATGGTTTGGAGGTTAATGATGTAGAGATTACAAAAGGAGGTAGTGTAGTAGTTGAAATAACACATATTTGAGTAGCACAAAGTTGAAGAGAATACAATTTCTAAATATCTTACATGGATACAGGTCTAAATATATCTAGTTATATATTTCTATAATTCTAATGCACTTTTGCATTAGTATAGTTTCAAACTTTTTTTCTTTGATGAAGGCTAACAAAAGACCTCAAGTGAGAGTGTAGGCAAGCATTCTCTTATGTTTGTGCAGGTAAATAGGACATTTTAATCCGAGAAAGCTCTACACCTAACTGAACTAAGCCCGGTTGAACAATGAGTGGTCCCAAACTCAACGTTAAGGGAGAAAGATGCAGAGAAGCAACACGAGAGTTCAATACAAACATGCAAAATAGAGGCACAATGAACTATAAATCACTGACAAAAAATCAGATATTATAAATAAAATATAGTTGGGATGGAAGGACAATTCACGAAAAGAAATGAATAATAGAATACAAACACTCACATCTTCAACACCTAGTCTCCAAGGATATATCATATATTTCTTACCAGTCCTAAATATGTTCTTGGATTTTTTGTAAGTTGGGAGTTATATAAATATTTCAAGTAAGTTTTTGTAAGATTATATTTTTAAATACATTGTCACATATACATAAAAAAAAAAGTGATACTTGGGTTGAAACACCCTCAGTGTTTACTTTTGTTACTGAGAAAAAAAAAACTATCATAATTTTTAATAATGATGATAAAATAATTGTCACATAAAATTTGATATTAAAATAGTTGTCTTATATATTTGTGATAGCTCATTATTATCACTATTACATAGAATATACTATGATATACATTTATGACATTTTATTATATAAAATTATTAGTGATAATTATTTTTGTCACAATAAAACTCAGTTTTAGTAACATTTAAAATTATTGTCATAAGTAAGAGTAGTAGTGATAGTTTAATTACTGTCATAATATATTAATAATGACATATTTATAACATTTAATAATAAATATTATGTCACTAAAACTAATAGTGACATATTAATAATAACATATTTATATCATATTCATTTATCGTTGTTGTGTTTTACAAATCTTAATAATCTCTTACAATTTTTTGACGATTTTGTGATTTTGATGGGCATTCTAAAGAGTAGTCATATTCATCATACAAGATAGTTAAGAATTGATATAATTTTGGAAAGGTTGGTTCATTTAAAACAATATTTTATTGGAATTTAACAATGGATCTGTTAAGAATATGTAATTGTTCATTATTTGTTGGTTAATTCAAGACTAACTCTCAGTTTGAATTTCTTTAAAAAAGAATTTCTTTAAAAAAAATTGTGTTCCTGAATTATAATAAAATAAAGTAGACATGCCAACCTACACAAGCATGATATTTACATGTTCATCTTTCTAATTTTATGCATTGAAAAAGTTATAACACTTACATAATTAAATAAAACTATAAAAAAAATGAATTGGCATGTATTAAGACAAATAAATAAAAGTTAAATTATATTAATGTAACCAGGGAAGTTAATATACAAAATGTCAAATTTTACATTATGGGAAAAACAAATTATGCATTACATATCATTTTAATTTATGTTTTGGTTAATACAAACACATATTATATAATTTAATATAAAGGAATTGTCAACTTTTTTTATCAAATCTAATTGAAAAAAAAGTAAATAATAGATTAAAAATTAAGGACAATGTAATGAGTAAAACTAAAAATTCCACCCTTTCTAATATAATATAAAGATGTCATAGATTCAAAATTTAATCCATGAATGCATACTTTTTTTTTATCAGCAATAAACAATGAATAAATGTGAGTCACTTTAGAGGTGACCTAACCCTTATACAAAACACTCGACCTTTAACCTTTTCCACAACACACACCCGCCAACTCCTAAATACTTAAATAAATCCAGAGAGAACCGCCTACAACCCTCACTCTTATACCCAAACAAAACATCAAAACATCATCTCCATACAGACCAAAGGATCAACACACCAATCAAAGAAGGAAAAGATTGCATCCTGCGACTTGGAAGTAACCCAAGTCCATGCCTTTAGTTGCACCAAAGCGAAAACTTCCAATACATCTATTACACCCCCTCTAAATATTACTCTGTTTCTATGTTTCCAGATTTCGTTCACGACCGCCATCCAAATCACTCCCCAAACCTCATTTACTGAAATAGACTCGTTGCTCGACCTAAACTGGGAGAAATTTAGCAGTGGAACATTATGAAACACACTTTGCACGCCCAACCAAGCACAACAAAGATTCCACACTCGTCACGCAAAACTACACTCAAAGAACAAATGAGTGTGAGATTCCTCCTCCACCCCGCAAAGACTACACACAGAACTTACCACCGTGATCTCACGTTTTTCCAAGTTAGCCTTATAGTAGCCAACTTATTTTTCAACACCCTCCAAGTTGTAACATGTGTAGAAGGTACAACCTTACACTTCCAGAACTTCATAAACTCCCCCTCTCTCCCCTACTCGGCCCCCCCTTAGACGGAGATATCCAGCTTTAACCGAATACCCTACCTCATCCCCTTCCTTCCACTCCCAACTATCTTCCTTCTCCAAATTCAAGCTCACACCCTTCCTTCCTGAGACAGTAGACACACTAAATTCTTTTCCCACCCTATACCCTAAACCCTAAATCCATGAATGAATACTAATGCACAACAATTATAAAAAGACACATTATCTTACTTTTTTTTATAATTAAGGCCAATCTTTTTTGTTGTTGATGTTGTGTATATTTGGTAAAGTACGGGTTGATCAATGATAATTGTAAATGTTTTGGGATTATGTAGATGAAAATTGTAATAGGGTTGAAACATCTTTAAAATGTCTCACATTTATTTATTTATCTTTGTTAATAAAAAAAATCATCATTATATATTTCAATCAAGGTTATCAGACTCGAGAGTCTACTCAAACTCGTTGAAGACCTGTAAACTCGACTTGTAGACTCGTAAGAGTCTAACTTCACATAAAAAATTTAACAAAAATAATAATTTTACAATCTTACACCACCTCCAGACATCTTACAATCTACAAAAAATCTAAAAAAATATTAATCAACCAAAATTCTAAAAAAAACCAATATGCCCAAAAATCCTCAATCTAAAAAAAATCTCCAATCTGTCCAAAAATCTCCAATCTGTCCAAAAATCCCCAATCTATTCAAAAATTCCCAAACCCAACTTAAAAATAACCCTAAACCCAATCATGCACGGTGCATGACGACGATGCGTCGCGAGCGGCACAGTGCGACGTGGATGTGCGGGGAGCTGCAGTGCAGTGCGACGAGGATTGTAGTGCGACAAAAGTGAGGAAGATGGCAGCGTGAACATGAAGCATGGAACACAACGGTGACTTGGCCTCGAACTCGTGATCATTTCATCGAGTTTGATCGAGTCTGACCGAGTCTACACCGACTTTACTCAAAAACGAGTTTACTCCCAAGTCGACTCATAACCCTTGAACAGACTTGTAAACTCGTAAAGATTTACGAGTTAACCCTAGAATTTGATAACCTTGATTTCAATATATTCTTAGGTTGTTGAAGTAAAAGGTGATCTCTTTAATTATAAAATGTAGATCTTAATAAGATAGCATATCAAGAGCTATTTTGGATCATTCTCCCAAGAGTAATTCAGTTTTGATATCTTTTAATATCTCTTGATATTTTTTTCCTTTTTAACATAATATTGATATTTCGGTCATTTATATAAACAAAATTGTATGGTATGAAATTTTTAGGCTTCAAATTATGGAATATTTTTTCAATTAGACTTATGGTTTTATCTCAATAATTCTTATATAACAAATAGTTTAATTAAATGCATGGTATATTGTCAAGATTAAACTTTAATTTAACTAGAGAACATGGCGGTTCCAAAAAAGATGTGGTTTTGCATGAAAATTGTATTCGTCTAAACATAAAAAAAAAAAAGTTAAAGAAAATCTTAGGTGATGTTAGTGTTGTTCTTTAATATTCCCTCCATCTCATTTTATAGATTTTTAATAAATTTTTAAATCAAATATCATTTACTTCTTTGAATGCAATACAATTTTATTGCAACATTATCTTAAACAAATGTTTATATTAATATATTTTTTATTGCTTATTATAAATCGAATAGATTAGAAAGAATATTGTTCATATTGTAAGTCACAAGCCAGTTAGATTAAAAAAACTAACTTATTATCTTAATTATTTACAGAGAATTTGTTTCACTAACTTTATTTATTATTTTTCTTGATATGTGTGAGAAAATCTTAAATAATAGATAAAATGAAATGCATGCATGGAGTGAGATTCAAAGTTTTATCTATGCATAACAAGCATAGTAAGATTCATAGTTTTCTTAAAAAATCTCTACATAAATATTAGTTTGTTGAGTATTGCAACAAAAACAAACCCTTTTTGAAATGGAAGGACAGATAATTGGTCAAATAATTTGATTGTGATCATTGATAATTGGAATGGTGTGAAATAGGAAGAAAAATCATTTAAGTATCTGGTGTGGCAATTCAAACAAAGAACCATGAAAAATCATTTAACTGAGATGACTTCAAAAAGAATAAAGGTTTAAAATTTTAAGTTTTATTTAGTATATAAATTATAATTTTAATTATTTAATATTTTAATATTTCCTTCAAATTATTAAGTTTTATCAGATTAAACATCCAATATTAGTTACAATTGTTTTCACATGTTTCTATAATAATAAATATTATTGTATCCTTTAATTTCATTATTTTTATACATTGCATACATTTATTTGCATGATCAGTAACACTAAATTTTACAGTTTATAACCTCATTATTTACATACAATATTCTATAAACAATATAAATACTAAAGTTGTATATTTTCATTCTCTTCATATTTTTTTTAATTAAACATTATGTTATCAAACATCCTATATTACTTTCTTTTATATATTTCCGTGTTATTAATATTTTTTCTCATTTCATTGTACTTAATCCATTATCTTATATATTCATAAAATTATATACAATAATATCTAACAATAAATTATACAGTTGTATATCTTCTTCATTAAATTTCATTATTAAACATCTTACCCTCACTCTTTATTCATTTATTTATTTATTGAAAGACCTTACTTCTTTGATATGTTTTCTGTATTAATAACACACATATATAAAGTAACTTGACATTCTTGAATAAATATTAATGCATATTTTATTCTTATTAAATATAATTAATATATAATTTACATTGTATAAGAATTTAAAAAATTAATAAATGTATGAAATTATATAAGTAAATGTTCTATCAAATATGTTAAGTAATTAAATTAAAAATATTTTTCCCATCTAGTATCAAACAATTTTGTTCACACACGGAAAAATTAATATTTGCATACACTGTAATCTAATCACAAATTTTCTTATATAGTAGTAAATACATTAAAAATCATACCAGCAATTACTGATGTCAATGTTTTTACACTCATAATACATTGCTATTCAACTTAAAAATAAATAGTGGATTACAATAAATTATATAGGCACAAAACTTAATAACACACTGACATATTAAGTAAAATATAAATTAATGAAAGTAAAAAAATTCACCTTCCTAATATGATAAAGATTGTAATGCAGTATGCAATATTCTGAACATTGTTGCTTATAAAAGACAAGTTATGTCTTGATCTTCACAAACTCATTTCACCCTTTAGCTATCACTTTCTGCTACCACAGTTTAGAACTGAAAAAGTAGAAAGTGATGGCTCCAAAACGCAAACAATTTGAGAGAGAGTTGGTGATGGAAAGAAAGAGACAGAAGAGAAGATGTGGGAAAGATGAGAAGGACAGAATCAGTGAGTTACCTGATTGTGTTTTGCTCCACATAATGAGTTTTATGAGCACAAGAAATGCTATTCAAACTTGTGTTTTGTCTAAACGGTGGAAGAATCTTTGCAAATGTCTCACTAGTCTCACATTTTGTGCTAGGTACACTGGGAACATTTGTTTTAGGAAATTTGTGTCATGGGTTTTGTCTAGTAGAGATCATTTTTATTCCCTGCTTAATCTTGTAGTTATAAGTCCAAATGATTCTGAAATTCTTGACTTGATCATGAAATATGCTATGGTTCATGATGTTCAGAATTTGACAATGCGTATAGATTTAACGTGTAAACCTGCTTTTCGTTCCCTCCCTCTCATCTTTTGTTGTGATTCATTGACATCCCTCAAGATCTGCAATGTTTATGATCCAAATGTGATGGTAGTTCCAAACTCTTTGCACTTGCCTTGTTTAAAAAGTCTGCATCTTGAACGTGTCAAGTTCACTGCAACTACTGATGCTGAGTGTGTTGAGCCTTTTTCAAACTGCTGTGTGTTGGAAAGTTTGTACCTTAGAAATTGCTCTATGCAAAATGATTCACAAGCTCTCCGCATATCCAATTCTACTCTTTCCAGTATCAAAATATACAGTTACAATATATTTGCTGACAGAAAAGCTTACAACATTGCACTGTCTACTCCAAATCTTCGTTCTTTCACTATCAAGGGTGTTAATACTCACCAACTCTCTTCTGTGTGCAATCTACCTCTTCTTGGAGCTGTGAGTATTGGCTTGTTTATGGTGAAAAGTTCAATCATCATAAAATTGATGCGAGCACTAGCCAATGCAAGGATACTGACTTTGGGTTCATTTACTCTCCAATCAATACTAGATGTAAGTTCTTTTAGTATTTTCTTTTGTTTTGCTGGTTATTTTCCTTTATCCTCAAACATGTCTGCATTCATATGAGAAATTTTTTTTGCAGAACTCAGTCATGCACTAATATGTATGTATCCATTTTGCTGTAACTGTGCAGGATCTCTCCAATAGTTCAACAAGACTTCAACCCCCATGCTTTGTTAGATTGGAATCATTGAGGGTGAAAAGCAAATTAATAGACCTCTTTGATGGACAAATAAGCAAAGTTGTGAAGTACTTGCTTCAAAACTCTCCAAGGGCTAGAGTTGATGTCACAAGGAATTAAGATCCATTCTTAACTCTATAGTTAGAGATTTTTACATATGATCCAGCTTTTGCTTGTCTTTTTCTTCCTTTCTTCTAGTTCTAGATGCTCTCTTACAGCTAAAGATAGGTTGCAATAATGTAAGCTACTTGTTTATCTGGCTTGTAGCAGATCTATTTATTTATTTTGGATTTAGCCTGTGAAACATGTGAAGACCTTTTTATTCTTTTGTTGTTGGGGAAGGATAGTATGCAAAAACATGTTGTGTTAATTACAGCATAATCCAAGCTTCCTTAGAAAGCAAATATTGTTCCTGTTATTTTCATATTATCAATTTTTTTTTTCAGTTTGAGTTGTCTCTGGTGCTTTGTTTACAACTAATTGATCATAATCGATATATAATCCTTGAAGAATGAAACAATTGAAATAAAATCAGAGTTATCTACTTTAATATAGCATGTTACAAGAGTGCTGTGACATAGTTTTCTGGCTTTTGCAGTGAACATAACTGCAATTTAACACACATGAACATTCATTTACTTGTCAGGTTGATTAAAAAGTTTCAAAAAATATGTTTGAGTAGTCCGTTTTACGTTATAACTTGAAAGATTTTCCGAAATATTCAATGATGTTAATAGGAAAATTTTGTTGTCGATATAGTAGCAGAAGAAAGCATAGATTTTGGTGAACAAACATTCAAGGAATTCATGTTGCCTTCAATATATCTATCACAGTATTTATTGTAAGTCTAAGTTTTATATTGAGTAGAAATAAAAAAGTGAATAAAATATAAAAAAAAAAATATACAAATTCAATACCTTAAAGTTTTGGATTAAGGTGGTGTTGGAGTCTCTTATATGATTTTGTTTGGGATTAAGGTGGAGTTGGAGTCTTTTATATGATTTTGTGATAATTTTGTGATAAGTGTGATAATAAGTTATTATAAATTGAACCTATTTATTTGTATTTATGTCATGAATTTTGTTCAATTTGTTTAAATATATAATTTAAACAATTTTTTTTGATATAAAGATTTTAACACCACAACTATTATATAAATAATAATTATTAAATTAGAAATTAGGAGTAAATTGTATTTATGTAAAAATATTTTCTTATATAGAATATTAGTCATAACATAACCTCATCATATATACATATGTTAAATTTTATATTCTTTATAATTATTTATAGTATATTACAAAAAGAAATATAAGTAATGTAGAATAATAAGAATTTTACATTAAAATTGAGGAATATTTATATATTTAATGGCTTCCAAGAATATAAGAATATTAAAACTAATTTATTCATATAAGTCAACATCTTATAGAATATCCCTTGAAATCTTCCCAAACAACTCTTATTAAATAGATTTTTTTTCAACTCCTGAGATTTGACCTATAACACTAAGACTCAATTTCGCTTTATCAAACATATGGATCCATATCTGACTTATGATGATTAGATACGAACATCAAAAGTTACTTAAAAAGTGATTAGGTAATAGAGTATTTATCATTAAAAATATTGGTACAATCATAATACACTAGTGCAAAAAGAGTGTTTAACAACGTCTATAGACGTCGATTCAAGCAGGGTCGTCGTCTAATAAAATGCGGTGACAATTTTAAAATTTACATGATCATATAAACTATGATTTAAGGTAAAATCGCAGTCTATTATTCAAATTTTGGGAATATACTATGTTTTTTTTTATCAGCAATAAAAAATTAATAACTGGGAACCACTTCAAGGGTGGTCCAACCCTTTTACAAGCTCACATAAAATTTAACTCCTATCTCGACACCCAAAACCGCTGGACAAATGACCAACCAAACCAAGAGCTAACTAGCTTTACCGAATCAGCCGTATACAGGCCAGAGGATCCAAAACCCAACAGGGGTAGGAAAAATAAACTTCGTGGTACTTTGCAGCAAACCAAGACCACACCTTTACTTGTGCCGAGGCAAAAACTTCTAACACATTTGTCACTCCTCCATTAAAGACGATCGAGTTCATATGCTTCCAAATTTGCATAGGATCCAAATGGATTACGAACGACTCTCCAAGCCACTCAAAGCAAAGACTCCAAACCCTCCAAGCAAAGTCACAAACGACGAACAAGTGACTCGACGACTCGTCGACCTTCCCACACAAGCAGCATACATGGTTTTCAACCACCACCACACGCCTTACCAAATTAACCCTAGTTGCAATCCTATTTTCCAATACCCTCCAGGCCAGGAATACAGCAGAAGGCAAGGCTTTACACCTCCACAACCTACAGTAAATCGGAGAGGACTCCCCATCACTAACCCTCCTTACCTTGCTATAAGCTGAGTTAACAGTAAAACTTTGAGACCCCTCAGCCTTCCAGACCCAGCTATCCACCCCTCCCACATCCATCTTTACCCTTTGCAACAACCGACTCAACTGCTCCTCCAACAACTTCTCCCAGTCAAAGAGGGATCTACGCCAGCACAGATGCCAAATCCAAACACCATTAGACCAGTTCCCGAACTCGGCCACCTTAGCAGCTTTAGTCGTGCTAAGCGAATATAATCTCGAAAACATTCCCTTCAGAGCACCGCAATTCAACCAGTTGTCCTCCCATAATGAAATATTTCCTCCATCACCAACTTTCCACTCAACCCCATCTTCAAAACTTCTGCCCCAGCCCTCCGAAGCCCAAACCTCCTTCAAGTCTTTCCACCAAAGGGAACCCCTGCAGGGTTTACCTCCGCTCTCAAATTCCTCCATCCACCATATTTAGAGTCAAGAATCTCTTTCCACAAACCTCCATTGGCCGAACCCCATCCAAATCCACTTGCCTAGCAAGGCCAGGTTAAACGTCCTTAAGTCAATGATTCCAAGACCCCCGTAATCCCGAGGCTCGCAAACCTTATTCCAAGAGGCCCAAGCAATCTTCCTTCTGTCAGAACCCCACCCCCAAAGGAAATTCCTTTGGATCCGAACTAACTTGTCAGCCATCCCAGATGGCAGTTTAAACAGGGATAAACTACAATTTGGACAAAACGTATTCTATTGTTCAAATTTGTTGCATAGACTACGATTATTAGGTAAAATTGTTGTCTATATGTTATTTATTTTAATCATGTTGGACAGTGCGTGCCTCATTACACGTTCATTTTCATTCTCTTCCTCGTGTTTCCTTCTTCTTTGCACCGTCCTATCTTGTTTTCCCTTACTCCATTGCTTCCCTATCTCCGTTGCTCTTCCATATTGCTTCCTTCTTGGGCTTCCATTTCTAGGGCTTCTTCACTGTGTTTTGGTCTCCTCCGCCTTGTATTGTCCTTCCCACGCCGCCGCTATCCACGACCACCATGTTAGTATTTTTTTTTTTAATTTTGTTATATTTTTTTTCTAGTAATTATTTTTCAGAAGTATGTTAATTTATATGTTTTTTGTTTTTGTAGTTATTATTAATTTATGTTGGATTTGATGTAAAATTATTATTTTTCATGAGGTTATTATACTTTAAATTATAAGTATAATTTATTTTAGTTTAAATTGTTAAATTGGAATTGTTAGGTTATAATTATTAATTAGTTAGATTATTAGTTATATTTGTAAATTATAATTGATTAATTTATATTGAATTTGATGTATTTTAATGAATTGTATGATACATATTGGTATTAGATCCGGGGATGTTCGACCCTGACAAATATTATTCTATTTTGAAAAGTTCATGTTTTATACAAATAATGAATGTGTAATTACATTATTAACTTACTTGTGTATAATACTTAAACATCTCCTAACAAGTTTATTTTATTAATTAGCTCATACTATGAATATAACATAGTGATAGGTTGACACAATTCAAAGTGTTATAAGTTTATATGGTTGATCCTAAAGGTTTGTAATTTTCATTAATTAATCTTTTGTCTTCCTATCTTCATTGTTTGTCAAAATATCAATATTAACTTTTTTGAATCAATATTAACTTTTAATTAATATTGAATTGTACTGTAATAAACAACCAGGAGAATATGAGTGTGGATACTATGATATGCAATGGATAACTATCATTATAACACTTGACATCAAGAACGGTTGGAAGCAGGTAATAATATTTAAATTATTGTTTATAATAAACTATGTGTATTTTAAACACTAATTTCAACTTATTTTGTATTGCAGTATTTTATGGATGTTGAACTACTAAATTCGACCTCATTGGACTATGTGAGTAATGTTTGGGTCACATATTTCATTAGGTTCTATAACATTCTAGGATAAATGATGAATAAATTTATATCTTCTTAAGTGTTATGTTGTAATACTTGCTTCTAATGTGTAAAAAATTATCCAAATAGATAGAGGTAGATAGAAATAATATTGGTGAATTAAATAATTTATCAATATAAATATATATAATTATTGGAATAAATGTGAATCTGGTTGTTTGTTTAGGTTATGGTTATGACAAAAATCATAGTCTATGAGATACTATAGGTGACGATTATGGACGAAACCGCTACCTATAAGTATGCAGTTAAACATAGAAGACTCTGAAAAGGGTACAGACAGCGGTTCTATTAATAAGCGCAGTTTATGTAAAAATAATACTTGAAAAAATATAAAAATAGTACTAGAAATTATAAATAACTTTCTTTTTATTTAAGTTTATTGAATTTTAAAAATTATTTACTTTTATTTTTTTATTATTATTATTATTATTACCTTATATATATTTCTTTGGATTATAAAAGGATGAAGTTTTAAATAAATAAAAAATAAAAAGAAACTAAGTAAGAATTACAACAACAAAATTTAAATGAATAATTATGTATGGGAATAATTATATGAATGAATTGAGAAGAAAAGACAACATGTTATTAAGAAAGAATAGAAAACGTAAAAGAATAAATTAATTCCAAATTGAAAGTAAATTAAATAATAAAATAAAAAAAAGTACATAACTGAAAGTGAATTAAATATAAATATAAATTATATAAAATTAAAACATAAGACTAATAAAAATAAATTAAATAATATAATATAAATTAACAAATAACATATTAACTAGTAATTAAAGATAAATTAAATGATATAAATATAAATTAATAAAAAAACTAGTATCTAACTAAAAATAATTAAAATAATATAAATATACGTTAATAAAAAAATCAATATGTAATTGAAAATAAATGAAATAACGTAAATATAAATTAATAAAGAAGTGAATACAGTTTATAAATATAAATTGATAAAAAAAAAATATTTGTCTAACTAGAAATACGTTAAATGTAAAAATAAAAAACAATAAAAATTGTTTTTTTATGTATTACTGTAATAAATTAAATAATATGTGTATAAAAATAAAGGAAATATAACAAAATGTGATTCAAAATAAATAAAATATACAATTAAGACGAATTAGAATGGAATTGAACTTTAAGGTATTTATTTATAAAAATAATGAAATTTTAAAGTTAATTAAAATTAAAGTTTATTCTATTGTATCTATTTAGTTGGCTTGCAAAAAAATGCTTGGTAAGAACCCCTTTCTTCATTTCCTTCCTCTGCAGGCATTCAACTACGTTTTCCTCAGCTTCCAGAAAACCCTACTTCGACCACCTCCATTGATTTCACTATCGTTCTCTTCAACACTGAACACGTCTCATCTTACACTGTCAGTGTTCAATTTGATTTTCTTTCTTCCTTCCTTTGCTTGTATTATTCTTATGTTTCCTCTTTGTAATGTACATCATCATATATGTGAAACTCAAAATGCAGTTCTGAATTGGTTTTGGGTTAGTGATTTACCGTCAAAATTGGTTATGGGTTGGAAAATCGGATCCCATTTAGTTTGTAAGCAGTTTCGGAGTGTTTTCTGTGAGAAACATTTGGTGGCACAACCTTAAATGTGAGTTGTTAGACACATCCAATCCAACCAGAAGCTGTCACTTCATTACGAATATTTTAGAATTATAGTACTAAAACAATAATAAATTGAAAAGAGAAAAAACAACGCTTTGATTAAGTCATGTTGAGTGCGATCGTTATGTTCTTCTCATAGCCCCACCCCTTGAAATGGACAACTTTCAGAGTGCCCAGAACCTGTTTGATGAAATACTAGAGAGAAATTTAGGTCTGTGGAATGTAATGGTACAGGGTTGATCTATTTTGAAATGTTTGAAGCCAATGAAGAGTATTATTTACTCTTTTTTTAGAATGAAGGAGTTGGGTTTCATGAAAAAGGGAGTACTCATTAGAATTTTGCAATGAAACCCATATATTAAACTATCGTTATGAATAAATGACTCGTGGAAGCCTCTTGTTCGAGAACATTTCCAGCTAATATTGATGCTTCTGTTGTCACCAACAGAAGTGCTGGTTAAGGGGTGGTGTTTGGGGACTACGATGACCAGATTTTGGCATCTGCTCCTACATCTCATCTCATCTACTGTCGTGAAAGGCAGTTGCAGAATGATGGACTTATTCTTGATGGACCCATTCTTTAGTAAAATTAGTTTTAATTTAATAGCTGCTATTTTTTCTGCGTTTAGTTAATAAAGAGACCTATTATTTAGGTCCTGATAATTCTGTTAGTTAGCCTAATGTCTCCTTTCATTTGTAAAGGCTATTTAAGCCAAGTTTCTCCTTGAATAAAATATGAAGTGATTTCATCTCCCAGCAAATATTGAGTCTGTATTTTAGTGTGTGAACACAAGTTTTTACAATTGGTATCAGAGCCTCACCAAGAGGCCTGATCCAGGGAGTGAGAAAAATGTCGAATGAAGGACAAAACTTGTTGAGTATTCCTAAGTTTGATGGTGATTACGATCACTGGAGTATGTTGATGGAGAATTTACTTCGTTCCAAGGAGTGGTGGCATCTCATTAATCCAGGATACGTCAAGTTGGGCGCAGATGCAGTGGAGAGTGATGCGGAGAAGAAGGCAAGAGCAGATCTGAAACTAAAAGATCTGAAAGTCAAAAATTATCTATTCGCAACCATAGATAAGAGCATTTTGAAGACAATCCTGCAAAAAGACACATCTGCACAACTTTGGGAATCAATGAAAAGGAAATATCAAGGAAGTAAGAGGGTACAAAGAACCCAATTGCAAGCTCTCAGAAGAGAATTTGAAATCCTGGAAATGAAAGAAGGAGAAACCATTATCGAATATTTCTCCAGAGTCATGACAGTGGCAAACAACATGCGCAACAATGGAGAGGCAATACAAGACACTCAAATTGTGGAGAAAATTCTGCGGACTCTCACCGAGAGGTTCAATTACATAGTTGTCTCGATAGAGGAATCAAATGACATAAACTGCCTCTCAATCGATGAACTTCAAAGTTCACTCATTGTCCATGAACAAAAGTTCCGAAGAAGGATCAATGAAGAAGATCAGGTGCTTAAAGTGACTCAAGAGGAGAGAAGCGGAAGAGGAAGAGGCAGAAACACGTTTGGAGGATATCGAGGACGGGGTCGAGGGAGACCATCATCAGCTTACAAAGCAGTAATAGAGTGCTTCAAGTGTCACAAAAAGGGACACTTCCAGTACGAATGTCCAAACTGGGAAAGAAGTGCTAACTTTGCTGAATTAGAGCATGAAGATGAGCTGTTACTCATGGCATACGTTGAAGAAAAGAAAGAAACAAGAGAAGAAATATGGTTCTTGGACTCTGGATGTAGCAATCACATGAGTGGAAATAAGGAGTGGTTTATAGACTTGAATGAGGACTTCAAGCAAATAGTGGAATTGGGAAATGACAGTCGTATTGCAATGATGGGAATAGGAAGTGTGCGGTTATGTGTAAATGACATCGTTCAGGTAATTACCAATGTTTATTATATTCCAGAACTAAAGAATAATTTGTTAAATATTGGGCCTTTACAAGAAAAGGGGCTCACTGTATTGATTCAGAATGGCACCTACAAGGTGTTTCATCCTAGTAGAGGACTAATCATGCATTCAGATATGAGTGGAAATAGAAAATTGTAAAAACTTGTGTTCACACACTAAATATTTTAAAGGAGAGACTTGGCTTAAATAGCCTTTACAAATGAAAGGAGACGTTAGGCTAACTAACAGAATTATCAAGACCTAAATAATAGGTCTCTTTATTAACTAAACGGAGAAAAAATAGCAGCTATTAAATTAAAACTAATTTTACTAAAGAATGGGTCCATCAAGAATAAGTCCATCAATCCCTCCTTTAAGCTGAATATTGTAAGTAAATCAGCTTACTTCTATTGCAGACATTAGTCCCAGCATCTCTCGTAGCTTGATAAATTGTTCTTTCTTCAATGGTTTTGTCATAATATCTGCAATTTGATTATGGGTAGTACAATACTTCAACTTCACAGTTCCTTCATTCACCAAGTCCCTCAAAAAATGAAACTTCACATCTATGTGTTTACTCTTGCCATGGAACACAGAGTGCTTTGACAATTGTATTGTTGAACTGTTATCACAGTACATTATGCGACCTTCTTCTCCTTTATGCCCAAGTTTTTCGAGTAACCTCGTAAGCCAAATGTATTGACATGCGCAAGAAGCCGTGACAATATACTCAGCTTCAGTGGTAGATAATGTAACCACAGGCTGCTTCTTTGATGCCCAAGAAACTGCACCTCCTGCAAGAAGAAATACAGAACCAGAAGTACTTTTCCTGTCATTAAGATCTCCTGCAAAGTCGCTGTCCGTGTAAGCCACCAATTCTGTGATGCTTTCTCCGTTGTAAAGAATTCCCATTTCAATTGTGCCACTGATGTATCTTAATATCCTTTTTGCTGCACACCAATGTTCCTAAGTTGGAGATGACATATATCTGCTAATCAAACTCACTCCAAACATAATGTCTGGTCTTGTTGCTGTCAAGTACATCAAGCTTCCAACAACTTGCTTGAACATGGTTGAGTCGATCTTGGTTCCCTTCTCATCCTTGGAAAGCCTTGTGCCTGGCACAATAGGATTTCCAACTGGTTTGCTATCAGACATGCCAAACCTTGCTAGCACTTCCCTCGCATACTTTCTTTGACACATAAATATTCCCTTCGAATTCTATATAATTTCCACGCCAAGAAAATAGCTCATCTTTCCCAAATCAGACATGTCAAATTCATGCATCATTGACATCTTAAATTCCTCACAAATACTTTTGTTATTCCCAGTATAAATCAAATCATCAACGTAAAGACTGACAATTAGGATTTTACCTCCCTCCTTTTCTTTTGTAAAGAGCGTATGTTCAGAAGCACATCTTTCGAAACACTCTCGAACGAAGTAGGATTCTATGCGACTGTACCATTCTCGTGGAGCCTGTTTCAGTCCATATAGAGCTTTATTTAGCTTATATACCTTTTCTTCTTCTCCCTTCTTCTCAAAGCCAATAGGTTGTTGTAGATACACCTCTTCCTTAAGTTCTCCTTGAAGGAATGCACTCTTGACATCTAACTGGTATACTTCCCACTTGTTTTGAGCTGCAGTTGCCAGGATAAGTCTTATTGTATCAAGACGGGCCACCGGAGCAAACACCTCTATGTAGTCAATCCCATATTGTTGCGCATATCCTTTGGCCACCAACCTAGCTTTGTGCTTCTCTACATTACCATGCTCGTTAAGCTTGGTTTTAAAAACCCATTTAACTCCCATAGCTTTGACTCCGCTCGGCAAGGTTGTGAGTCTCCACGTGCCATTTTTCTCTATTGAATCAATCTCTTTAGCCATCGCATCTCTCCATTTTTTTTCTTTCATAGCTTCATTGTATGTGACTGGATCTTCTTCTGTTATCATCATCATTGCTTCTTCTTCCTCCTCTGAAATTCCTTCTCCGGTTGTGTATTCTGACACCCATGCAGGAGCTCTTCGACATCTTCCTTTAGGTGAGTTTGGTTCGCTTCCACCTGATGAGGTTGTGGAGGAGTTTCCTCCTGTTTGCGAGATTATGTTACTTGTATTGTTAGAATCAAAGTCTTCTTCTAAATCTAACTCTTTGTTAGCATCTGAATTTTTATCTTCCCAGTCCAGTACATTTGATTGCACTTCTCCTTTGCTTTGTTCCCACTTCCAGCATGCATTTTCTTCAAATTTTACATCTCTGCTGATTGTTATTTTCTTGGTAATAGGATCAAAGAGTTTGTATGCTTTGGACTTCTTGCTCACACCAAGAAAAATGTGTGCTTTACTTTTGTCATCTAGCTTTATTCTTTTCTGATCTGGAACATGTACATGAGCAAGACATCCGAATACTCAGAAGTGATCCACTCTTGGTTTGCATCCAGTCCATGCTTCTTGTGGAGTCATGTTTTCAAGAGCTGTTGTTGGACATCTATTAAGAATGTGAATCGACCAATTTGCTGCTTCAGCCCAGAATTCCTTTGGCATTTGTTTCTCAGGCAACATGGAGCGCACCATATTCATGATCGTCCGGTTCTTCCGCTCAGCAACACCATTTTGTTGGGGAGTGTATGCTGCCGTTAGTTGTCGAGTGATCCCATGAGTGTTGCAAAAGTCTGTAAACTCCTTTGAATTATACTCGCCTCCTCTATCCGTTCTCAAACACTTGATGCTTGTTTCAGCCTCTTTTTCAGCCCATGTTTTGAATTCTTTAAAAACCTCCAATGCTTCTAATTTCTGATTCAAAAAATATATCAAGTTTTACGTGTAAAGTCATCAATAAAACTTAGGATATACCTCTTATTGCTGTTGGAAATTGGGCTAATAGGACCACAAATGTCTGAGTGAACAAGTTGCAATTTGTGTGTTGCTCTCCAGAGATTTCTTTTAGGAATGGGATCTCGGTGCTGCTTCCCGACGAGACAATCTGTGCACAACTTCTGTGGAGTTTTCACAGTAGGTAGCCCTTCAACCATTCCTCGATATGCAAGAGTTCTGAGTCCCTTGTAGTTGAGATGTCCAAACCGTGAATGCCATAGTCGTGATTCATCACCAGCTTCAACTTGCATACATTTAGGTAGATTTGACACCATCTTCGCCAAGAGATAGAACACAGAAGCACTTGGCCTTAGATGGGCCATCCAAACAGCAAGGGTTATTGTTCCCTAAAGTGATTTTTGTTAGTCACTGTAAGGTTCTCCAAGATACTTGGCATTCAAGGGTTAATCCAGATAGAATGGAACATATATTCATGGTGTAGTAAATGAGTGTATAGCCCATGCTCATGGTTTGTTGGAAGTGGATATGCTTCCTACAAGATGAGAAGGAAATAAACTAGCTGATAGAGACGAAGGCATGGTGCACTAGCCCTGACCTTTGAGATTCATGAGTGAGACAAACAAGATGTCCGAGTCAGAAAATGTGAAAGAAGAAACAATTTTTTTTTTTTACTATTACTCTATTAGTATTTTATGATATTCTAGATGGGCCATATTGACCATTCTATTGACTAATAAATCCTTACAATCTGATGCATCCCAACACATGTTATTGTTGTCACTTTAATGTGATTATGAAATTGTTAATCGTGCATTTGATGCTTTTGAAGTCTTAAGGATAATTTTGTTGTCCACATAATTTATTGTATTGACCTTAATTAGAGAAGGAACACAAGGAATCCACATCCATGGATTCACAGGGCCAGACAACATCTTTGCAGAGACTTCAGAATGTAGAAAAGGTAAATTTTGAAAACGTTTACAAAAAAGGTTCTGAAAATCATAGGACATTATAGTTTGTTTTATTGATTTTTTTTCCCTTTCTGCCGGTCATTATAGAGAATTGTGAAGGTTTTGGAGCTTGCTGGAGGAGTCATGGATGAGCTTGCAAGCCCTGTTGGTCCTAGGAAAGATGTGGTTCAAAACCACTGCCTTGAGTTCATGCAATTAATCAAGGTCCTTGTCTCACAGAAATCAATTTACTGTTTGGTGTATACATGTCTATTAATCATGTGTTTGGATCTATGTGCATGGACTCTTGATCCACTTCACAGCAGAAGCTACAAGTAGCTTCTGCGTTTTTCTCTCCATATGACATGATTTTTGGATATATGCACATCTTCCTTACATACTAAAAGAGGATGGCCTTGTGGGTTCAAGTCCCAAAATGAGAGCAGTCTAATTAAAGTGGTTTCATTTCAATAATTACCATTATAACAGCAGGCATTCTGTAACAATATTTTATTACTTTACACTAATCTTGTTAGGTATGGTTCAGAAATTAGTAATTTTTTGTTGATAATATCTCCATTGCTGTATTAGGAAGAGAAAAAAGGAATATAAGTTCTTGCTCTTTACATTTCTAAACCTGTTATTGAACATACCCCAAATCTTCCTCTTCCTATATCTGAAAATCCTATATTTGCCAAACTCTGTTAGAAACGCAGGATTCTTACTAAAACACAACTCTGACTAACTCCCTTAATTAACAGAAACCCAGTCCCATACATAGCATAGGCTTTCCTAACTTCTTCTAAAGCCACATATATTTCTTGCAGCCAGCATTTCTATTAACTGAAATTTGAACTTTGTGGTATTGCTATACGTAAATGTTTTAAATAGAGGCATTCTAAACATGTGTTAACGACATTATGATTGGAAGTTGTGTATTATGGGGCGCTTAATTTTCACATCAAGTAATAATGGGATGTTTGGTCCAGTATGTGAAAATTTGGTTCTCCCCCTTAATAGCTAGCTTTTAAGGATGTGTTTCAATGTACTTGGGTGCTTATCACATTATATACTTAAATCTCAACTACTAAGTGCATAAGTGCACATATATTGGTAATTGGTAACTAGGTACTTCTAAATGAGTTTTTTTTATAATATAAAATTCGTCAAGAAATTTGTTTGCTTTGTATGGTGTTTGTTAAATTACTTGAGTGTGAAATCTGTATATATTAAAATTTTCCCTCACATTCTGCAAGATTAGTTATCCTTAATTAAATAATGAAAATCCAGTGGATTTCTCAAAGTAAGCAAAGCAGTGAACTTATGATCAACTGACTCTGTTTTGTTTGAGTTCATCATCATGAATTTGATGCTCAAACTTGTGCTTTAACTTCTTCTTTCTTTTCAATTCTTTCAGGACATTCAGGTGGCACTGCGTGATGAAATCAAAAGTGCTTGTGAATATCGTCCATTTGAGAAATGTGACTATGGTTCAAGAATAGCCAATGAGATTTGTCACAAAAAGGTGGAATTTATTATGTCACAATTGGATGCAATGAAAGAAACTATAGATGAGTATCATTCGGCAGTTTGAAAATGTAGGCTAGTTCCCTGTAGAAGCCTACCCAAGAATTAGCTTATTTGGGATTGCTTGTTACTAGTGAGTGTGTAGTTCTGGGTGGGGTAATAGTTACCTTTGGAGAGAAGGGAAATTAGTGTATTTATTTAGATAATTATGTAGATAAATATCATGTTTGAGTTAAGATTATTATTCTTCTAATATCTTTACAGAGCCAACACAATGTTTTTTTATTTTTTTTTTCTTTTGTGGACTATTTGGACAACAGTTATTGAGTGTACTTGTGCTATCATGTGCACTTAACATTTAACTATGATTTTGAAGTTTTAGATTCTTGACCCAGACAATAAAGGTATGATCTTTCGAGGCTGGTGTATGACCTTAATTACTTTAGGGATAAGATTCTTGTCCACATTTTTCCAACCGATTGCATGAGATTTACCTTCTGAAAGGAATTTTGAAACTGTTTACATTTTCCACATTAGGTAAAGATGTTATCATGATCTCTGCAACTTTTATGATTCCTCAACTGAGTAATTTCTTGCTACCTTGAACATCCTCTTCTGTGGCCTCAGTAATTTTGTGCAGGAAGAAAATGATTATTATATTGAAACCGTGTTGAAAATTCAAGGGCATTTTTAATTTGAGATTTTTTTTTCAAATTTTTGTGTGCTTTGAGCTACGTTTGTACATAGAGTACTCATGAAACTTGACTTTCAGATTAATACTGTCTTTATTTTGTATATACATAATTTTTTTCTTAAATCTTTATATATATTTGGTTCATTGTTTAGTGTACAATACAATGCTGGATTTAGATTTTATAGTTTCAATTTTTATGCTGTGTGCTTTTTTTTATCAATATGTTGTGTTGTATTTTACTATTTGCTGTTAATAAGAAAATTAAAATTAAAATTAAAATAATTAAGAATGTATTCATGAAAACCAATAATTTAATCCAATTCGAATCACATATGTTCAAAACCAATCCAAACTGATTTGTAAACATCTATATCGAATACAAATATGATACTATATGATACTGTAGATATAACTAGAGACAAAAGAGGCAATAACCATAAAATTAGAGTACAAGCATTATTTTAATTCAATAATAAGAGCATGTCAACGAAATTATTTTACATTTATTTTAAATGAAAATATTTTCTTAATAATGTTACATTTAAATATTACGCCTATTAAAACTTTTACAGGTACGTACAAGCTATCTTAATGTAAAATTTACTCCCACTTTTTATATAAGGTGACCTAAAATTATCTTATTTATAGAAATTCTAAGATCGTAAATTCTGAGCACGAACACCATAAAACTGATAATTGATATTATGTAAATTTTAGTTTTAGGAGGAGACACTTATTTTGATTTTTTTTATATCCTTTATTATTTTAAAAACACATGTTTATAAATATTTAAAATAAAAATTAATATTATTTTTTTTCGACGAATCTCAAATTTTCCATTTAGCTCTTTACTCTACTATCCTGGTTTCTTCATTGTTTATATATTCAGTCCGGTTTAAACTATATTTACATGTTGACTTTGGTGTATTTAACAACGTTCTTTTTAATAAAGATATTTTTTTTTTGTGATGTGAGATTGTTGGATAATAGGACACCATTTTTGAATGTTCATAGTCAAACATCATTGTTAAATGCATTTCACGAGTATGAATGTTAGATACGAAGTTAGCACGTATGTTTGAATATTGATCCATATTATAATTTCTAAAGTCATAAAGTGATAATAGTCTTTCGATTTGAAATCATTACATTTCAAGGGTTGTAAAGACTACAATATTGTCAAATATCATATCTAAAAGGGTAAAATATCTTCAAGGGTTGTAAAGAAACCATGGATTTGGGACCAAATTATATAAAATTTTGACTCCATTCATTTTAAATCAAGTTTTAGCCTACGCATCAAGCCTCCATGTTAATACAAATTTGGATGCACAATGAAACTTAAGAGAGTTAAACGGTTATATACAGTGCATTGTATTCAATGGTTATTATATGTATCTACTTTATTGAGTATTAGTGAATCTTTCTATAGTAAAAAGTGATTTTATAAAAAATAATATTTAGTATCTAAAGATTCTGGATGTGTACAAGTAACATAAAAAAATACTTTTAAGTTAAAAATAACATAAAAATATTTATAATAATGTGAATCTCATCATAATTAATGAAAGAAAAATAAAATAACTTGAATTAAGTAAAGTAATATAAAGCTAAGTGTTTTATTTCACTTCCTTTTAGTTTATATTTGGTTTTGTTACTTCATTACTAGGTGTATACATCACATGAGTTTATCTTTCATTTTTTTATACAACATACACTACAGGAAAATCATTAATAAAAATTAGATTTAGAAACAAAAAATAATTACTTGTTATATTGACTAAATTAGATACTATTTTATAGACTACAAAGATTACTAATATCTAATTTAATTTCTATTATTGATAAATAGTTTCTAAATTGATATATAATTAGCTTCCAAAGTTTTAGCTTCCAACTAAACCCTAAACCCTAAATCTAAATAATTGGTAGCTAATTAGATAATAATTTAGAAACTATTTATCAATAATAGAAACTAATTTAGATATCAATAACTTTTTTAGTCTCTAAAATAGTATCTAATTTTGTCAATATAACAATAATTATTTTTTTTTCGTCTCTAAAATTGATTTTTATTCAATGATTTTTTTAGTAGTGATAGTTTCGTCTTTAAAAGGCACATTATGTACAAGACTTGCAAAGCACTAACAATGGCCAAGACAAGATACTTTCCCTACTATGTAGAATACAACATGATTTTTGTTCTTAAAATATGCCTTGTGTATAAAATTTGCAAACCAGTAACATCAACCAAGAGAAAATACTCTCCAACTGTGTAGAATACAACATGATTGTATCCTTAGAATCAACTCAAGAATAAGTTCAAAATAAACCAGACTCAGATACACATGATATGAGTTGATTTAGGAGACACGCACATTGATAGCAAAATATGGTTTAGGATTTAAGGTTTATGGTTTATGGTTTAGGACTTAGGGTTTAAAAACTTGATAGTTAGTTATATATTAATTTAAAAATTAGTTTATAAATTTTATTAATAATAGAAATTAAGAATCAACTAAAAAATAAGTTCAATTTTGAAAGGTTATGTGAAAAATCATTGTCGTCTAGAAGCTTCAATGATTGAGAGGTACCAAAAGATGCCTTATATATAAGACTTGCAAAACACTAACAACATCCAAGAGAAAATACTATTCTATTGTGTAGAATACAACATGCTTCTGGGTGCTCTCGTTCGTATAAGATTGTGTTGCATCACGAGCTTTCAAGTACTTTTGTTCACCTGTAACATACTATAGTGTTTCTCTGGGTTCAACAATTTTAACATTAATTTTAAATGTAATTTTATAGGTTTTTACTTCAATAATCTATATCAACTTCATGAGTAATCTTTCTCATGGATAGTAAAGTAAACTTTGATTCTAATTGAAAAATAATGCTAAAAATTATGTATTAAACAACATATATGAGATTTTTCCTTAACCAAATACATTTCTATTTTGGTCTTAGAAATACTTTGTTGTTGAATTGAAGATGCTATTATTCTTTTTTTTTCAATAATATATGGGACTCATCCAAATACCACTTCTTATATCAATTTTGCTTCTAAATGAAGTGTGTTAAATACTGTTGATGTCATCTATGGAACTTCTCATGCTATGCTATCAGTTTTTTTTTTTTTGCTTTATTTAATGAACAATCAACAATTTCAAATGTAGTATAAACAAATGTAAGCTCAAGATGTTCTAAAGACAATAGGGTTTTCTGTCTACCATGATATTAAGATATTGACTATAGGATCTTTATAATGCTACCTTAAGGAAAAGAAAATTACAAAAGAAGAAAAACACAAAATTCGGAACAACAATACTACTTTGATAGTTTTCTATTAATGCTTATGGTCATAACTAAGATCATGTCAACGAATTTGGAAACACAAATCATGGCATCCTAGGACAATTCTTATCATAAAAATACAAGATTCATCTAAAAAATATATGGTTAGAAGGAGCCATAGAAGAAACACATCAATTAACATGTGGACTACTTATAAAGTATTTTTTACGATATTGTACTAACATGTGGACTAGTTATAAAACATTTTCTAAAGTATTGTACAACTACCTATGTGTCCTTTGTTTCTCCTTCAAGGACTCCATTCAACCTTTATTTTACATTTGTTTTTTTCATTTTGTCTCACCATGCTATAAGTTTATGAAACATAAAAGAATGTTACAAAATAACAACATTTCATTATATACTACAAGAAAATCATTAAATAGAAACTAATTTTAGAGACCAAAATAATTAGTTACTATTTGACTTAATTAGTGACCATTTTATAAACTAAAAAAAGTATTGGTATCTAAAGTAGTTTCTATTATTAAGAAAAAATTATAAAATAGTTTTTAAATTAGTATCTAACCATTAGCTACCAAGATTTTAGCTACTTAATACTTTATATTCTAAATTAGTCTCTATTAGTCTTTTAAATATTAATTTAAAATCTAAAATATTAGTAGTTAAAACTTTGGTTGCTAATTTAGATACCAATTTAGAAACTATTTTATAAATTTTTCTTAAGAATATAAATTGTTTTAGATACCAATAATTTGTAAGTCTCTAAATTAATATCTAATTTAGTTAATGTAGTGATTATTTATTTTTGCTCTCTAAATTAGATTATTATTTAATGATTTTCTTGCAAGTGATATAGTAAATATAGTGCCATTCAACATAATTTATATGTAATAACAATGTTACATAGTCTTATTTAAATATTTTTACATGCATTAAAGTCTAATCAAGCTGAATTACTTTCATCACCATGTCAATCACTAACTAGGAATATACAATCAACACATTCATTGGTTCCATTCCCAATTCCATGGTTTCCAAATGAATTCAACATGTTGTAAAGAGAGTAAAACACAATTGAATTGAATGTTTTGAATAAGAAAGGGTACACAATTAAATTTCTCATGAAATGCATTTTATGATATATGCTTTCAGTATAAAATTGAATTAAATATACTGATAGTTGTACAAATAGTTAAATAGGTAACAATTTGGTTAATTCTTTCTCAATCCATAATGCATATACCCTTATATAAATCACTAATGATGCACATGCCAAATTTTGTATGATAACCTAATGATATTTTGAAACACTGAATTCAATTTCATAAGTTTTTTAACATATTAAACAAAACCTGAAAGAGGAGAAACTCACATGATTTTATAGTCACTTATGGACAATTTTAAACAAATTACCAAGTCTTAAGGGTCTTGAAGAAAGCCCTCAACTAAAACTTCCATCCACTTGCATATTCATTATTTATTCAAACCAAAACTTGCAAATGGGGCTTACTATTTGCATTTGCCAACAAAATTTCTCTTTTCCATTTAACCTATATCTTAACAAGTTTAAACTTGTATATAAATACTTTCTATTTAGATTAGACCCAAATTTAACATGTTAAACACATTAATACTACATATAAACAAATCAATTGCTAAAAATTTGAGAAAATGCTGAGAACTACAACCAACAAGTGATAAGAAATTATTGAATTCACAAGGGTCACAAAGTACTACCAATCATAATTTCAAACACACAAAACTCACCTACAGACAATCCCAACACAGGTTTCACCTCCATGCTAAAGACCTTTCTTTAAATCCAACACCAGCAGATTCCAATCACAAAACCACATCAAAATCAAATAAGCAAACAAATTTTTGAATGTATTAGATCATTACACTGACCATTAGATTAAGCATTTCAGCACTTTACCTCAACTAAGACAACACTTCTTATGCTTTCTCACAAACACCTTCTGAATGACCTTCCACCTTAACATTGGGAACCCATTTGGAAACAACTTCATATAGACAACCAAAATCACCAATGCTTTATTGTTGGCAGAACCTACACAAATATTACTTAACCTTTTAATTACTTTTATTTTTTTATTTTGTATTCTCATATAGGATAAACTAATGCCGAACTATAATTATTTAAAGTAAAATATAATATCAGTGTGTATTTTATTGTTCTAAGAACTGGTCTAAAAAAAAAATTATTTTTTATTTTTACCATTTTTGTTAACTTTAATTTAGCATCCTTTTTAGATGATAAATTTTTAAAATATTTTAGTCACCTTAGAGTCGATTAAATGGACTCTATTAACGTCTCTCATATGACTGAAACTATTTGGTGACAGTTGGAAGATTCTTCTTTATGCACTATTTATCCAAATCATTGTTCTCTAAGTCAATAGTTAAATAATGTGGCTCAAAAGGACACATATAAATAGTAAAAAAAAATATTATATTTAAAGTATATGTTGAGTAGGAGACTTAACTAGCTTGTGAGTTTTGTCATAGAAATAAGATGATTAAAAGTTCAAGAAATCAATAATTTCTAGCGGATTAATGTAATGATAGTTGGATAAAAAGTCATCAAACAAACATTTAAAAATTCAAAGTTATACATATGAATTATATATGGAATGAGCATCTCATTTCTTGTAAGTCTCGCAAACAAAAGACTTTAGGATCATAGTTATATTATCCATTATTAAATGAAATATTGATAATCTCTCTTTTTCTTGTCACATTACTTTCTTAACCATCTCAGATTCATTATTATATAAAACTTTCAAAATCTCAGTATACTTACTTTATTTAAAAATTTTATTTTAAGATGAATGATTTTATGTTGGTACTAAGATGATTTCTCCCCCACTAATAACTACTCACATTTATTATTGAGGTTGTCATGTCAGTTGTGTGATCTTTCATCAATTAATATTTAATGTCACCTCCCTCAAGCATCTCTTATATATCAACTGTGCTTATTTTTTGCTCAGAAAAATTCTCTAAAGATATAATTCCTTCTAACATTCTTAAGTACATACTAAGGATTTAGTCTGCATTTCTGACATATTTATTAAGTCATCTTTTATTCTTTTTAAGAATAAACTTTCTACACTTTATTTTTATATCTTAAAAAGCAACTAAATATAAAATTAAAAATTGCATACATCCAAAAGTAGATGTGTCAAAGAGTGTGTGTGACTGTGACTTTGAGATGGATACCTATGCAAGCATGGTTGAAAATAGGGGGCAAAATGGGTATTTAAACTAAATTGAGTGACATCTTGTTCAAATAAGTACTGTTGAGTAAAGTACAAAATGGTAGAAAGTGAAGAAGGAAATTGCACAGGTTTCAGGTTCCAACCATCAAAACAAAGAAGAAAAAGTAGAGATAAGAATACGACAAAAGATCTTAAGTGGTGTAAGGGAAAAGCAGATACAAAAAGTCAGAAACACCCCTTCATAATTTTATAAAATAAGGTAAAATTAAAAATGTTATAAAAAAATTCATACTACTAGTAGACACAAAAGTAAGAAACATCTTTTCATAAATCTATAATTAAAATATGTAATGATTCACGCTATTAGAATAGTTTCATATTTAATAATTTTTTTCTTATAATTTTTTTACAAAAAAGATGATTTTTTTTTTCAAAATTTTCTGAAAATTTTGACAATTACATAAAATATTTATACAAAAAGTTCCATAAGATATATCAAGATTTTAGTATTTTATGGAGAGAAGTCACGAGAAGGTTTGCAACCCAATGCCCATAAGTGAACATGTAAATATAAATAAAAACATATTGCTAAGTGGCTCTTGGTATAATAAAATTGAGAGACAAATATTAATAAAAAAATTATTTAAGAGTTTATGCTTTTTATTCTCAAGAAATATATTAGATTTAAATAGGTAATTAAAAATTAATTAAAGAAATTGTAATTTATTGTCTGTACAGTTTTGGACAAAATAGAAACATCTTACATTTATGGTGGTTAGGACAAACTTACAAAAGAAACATGTAACATGTAAAAGTAATAAATTTGATTTTATATTTTTAACTAAAGTTAAGTTTTTATCTTTCAAAGCTTAGTTTGACCTAAACTACTTTTACATTTATAACTGCACGACTGCACTCTATCTTTCTCTTTTTGCAACATTCTTTTCTTTTTCCATACTTGTATTTGTGTTTCTTAGTGTTACCATTTTGATGCATTGACTATTATTAATTCTTTGTAATTTTTTTATTATTTAATATATTAAATTAAACCCATCAAATTAGATAAAAGTAATTTTTGGAAGACCATTCACCCATATAATCTAGTCTTAAATAAGAAAAAAATATTTTAAAGCATCAAGAACATCAACTATGATGTTTTTAAAATAAGAAAGAGATATTCTTATTAGTGTTCTTGTCCTGGTATGAAAAAGAACAAGAGAAAGATACCAAATTGAAAAAAAGAAAGTGTATCTATTTGTCTTACATTTGCATTGCACCACGTGGTCATGTAATTTATTTTTGTCACTCGGTGGAGGGTACTAAACTAGTGACTAGTGCCTATAGGTAGCAGCGGCATCCTCACAACAAAAAGAGGAAGAGACAGACTCTTAAGTTTTAGGCACTTTCTATTCTCCGGCCACCGAGACTCACATAGGAATGGAGAAGCTGAACTCCGATGACCAACTTCCACCAGGTTGGACTGTTGAAGTGAAGGTGAGAAAGAATGGTAAGAGAGACAAGGTAATTGAGCTTTGAGCCTCTAATAATCATGTTTTTTTTTTCTGGGTTGTAGTATTTTTGTGATCTCCTACCCTTGACGCATGTTATTTTTCTATTGTAAATATAGTCGTTGTTGTAAGAGTAGCCGCTTTAGGCGTCAACATTTCAAAGAAAGGGTTTTAAACTTCAAAAAGTTTTGTTTTAATTTTTTTAACTCTTGGATGTAACTTAATCGGCTTTTTTGATTTAACCTGCATGTACTTTGTGAACCCTTTTGGAGTTTGGACCATGTTTCTTCAGCAAATCCCTCTTCTCTTTTTGACGATTTAAAAGGGGGTCATGCTTTTTGAGTGCTTTTCATGTTTTTTTTGTGAGTGGATAAGAGAAAAGGAATCATGAATGTTGGATGATATTTTTTGGCCGGATTCTTCTTTTATTAGTTGAGGTTGGTGTCCTTCTAGCATGCCATTGTTGCATGTGTGTGTTGAACATTGCATGTCTTTGCAACAGTGAGACTGATTGAATGCATAATGAAGCTAGGCTTATTTGAGATTTAACCTATGTTTTGCATGTAATTTGTAAACCCTTTTGAAGTTTGGATCACTGTCTCTTCAGTAAATTTCTCTTTTTTTTTAAACTTTAAAAGGGTATGTTTTTTTGTGTGCTTTTCATTTTTTTGTTTGTGAGTAGATCAGGAGTAAAAGAATTAGTCATTTTCTTTTTTTAGTCGTGGTTGGTGTCCTTTTAGCATTGCATGTGTGTGTTGAATTTAAATGTCTTTACAACAGTGAGACCGATGGAATGAATAGCAAAACTAGGCTCAACAGTGATGTTTTTCAATGAGGGAATTTGTTTTACTGATTTTGTAGATTTTTGAATGATGTTTTAACTCTGGAAAGAATGAAGCAACACACTGCAAAGGAAAGACAAGTTTATACTGAACTTTGTTCTTCTAGATGGTTTACCATTATTGACTGGTTTAATAGGAAATTCTAAAAATTTCAATGTAAATCTTCTATTTCCCTTTTTAGATCTCACAGCAAGTCATGTGAGACTGAGAGAGTCAATGTGCTTTTCTCAATTGTAACAATTGTTTTTTTTAGTATTTGGATATGGATAAGTTAACATTTATAATCATAAGAGACAGAACAATAAGCAACTATAAGTGAGTTAATCCATAAGCTAAAATTAGCTGCATTAAGTTCAGAAGTTTATCCAAACAAACCATAAATGCTTTGATTTTTATCTGCATGAGTCAATTCTTAATGATTCTATCACTGTTTTAGTAAATTTTAAACAAAAATCCATATATTTCAGTTTTAAAATTTTTCTACCTACAAATGATTGTTGGTAAAATAATTTCATTTAATATTTATCTCTCTATAGTTTGTTTTGTTGCTTGAGAATAATTTTATCTTGACTGGGCCAATAAGTACACAATAGTCATAGAGACTTTATCTATGATGATACAGCTCAATTCTTATTCAAGTTAGATTTATTGCAGTATTACTTTCTCCCCTCTAGTGGACTAAAATTCAATTCCAAGGTGGAGGTATATCGCTATCTTGACAATGCTAATAACAAAGTCAGCATCCAGAAAATCTCTCCTAATGTCTGTCAAGAAAATTATTCTTTTTCATGACATTATTTTAGGTTTAATATCTATCTGATTGCATAACTTATGTGGAAAAATTTGGTTATTCAAGCAATCTAGGTTGTAGTTGAGAAAGCTATTGCAGAAGGGTTACCACCAGGATGGGTGAAAAAGACTAGAATTGCAACTAAAGGAGATACAGTTAGAAGAGACACGGTAAACAATGCCTCTGCGACATTTTTTCATTAACTCTTTATTTGTAGCTACACATTATTATTAAGGGGAAAAGGGGAGAAAAAATTGTGTCCAAATAATCTTTGCAATGCTCTGAATGAGCATTTTTCATATTTGTATTGGTTGTTGATAGAATAATTCAGCATGTGGGACTAACTCCTCAATCAAAGGTACTGATTGCTTTTGTAAAACTGTTTGTAACTAGATCTTCTGACGGGAAAAGTTGAAGTTAAATGTTTCTGCCTTCTATCACTTTACAATGAAGTGATGATTGGATTAGATGCAATGTGCCTTGTTCAGCTGTGATAAAAATGTAATTTTGACTGTAAAAATGTTTTTTGTCAAACATATTCTGTGTTTCTCCAAAGACTGTTTTGTTTCTTGTTTGAAAGTCATGAGAGTACTCCTGGCATCACTTAAAATCACTCTCATAAAATGCAACTAGTTTTTCATTTCACTTCTTCAATACTTTTCTTTTCCATAATCAATAATGGTTGGATATATCTTATCTCCCCCTTTGCTGTCCGATGATGAAAATTGCTTGGATTAGTCATGAATCTAGGAAATTAAGTTGCTGCGAACATGATATTGCCCCTGTAGCTGTGATAAATTATCCTCTAACATTCTCTTATTCTTCATTCCTATTTAATGAAACACATTCATATTCTAGTCTATTCATGTGCATTTTGGCTTGTACAAAAAAGCTTAGTTCACTTTTACTAAACTTCAAAAGTGTGCAGTCACTTACTTCTGAATTGTCTGTGCCTTCATCATGCATCACCAACCAATGTGAGAATAATTAATTCACCCTTCTAATTTGTATATGCAGTACTACATCGACCCTGTAAGTGGGTATGCATTCCACTCAATTGAAGATGTTGATCACTATCTTGAATCTGGAGAGGTAGGAAGGAACACACTCAAGCCAAAAGATGAAGACATCAGTGATACGAAGTTAAAAGATGACAAATCTCCTGTATGGGTGGTCATAATTGTGCTTCTTCTAGTTTGTCTATTTATTAATTAGTCTCACATGCTAAACTTTCCCTTCCACTCCACCTGCCCCATCATGTGGTTTTCTGTGTGGATTTAAATTTCTAAGATGTGTGGATTTAAATTTCTAAGATAGGTATATTAAAACTGGAGAAGAGAATCATTGATGATACTAAGGTTTGTACTTATACAAATTTCCTGTCTTTGTGATTTCTTCAGTCAGCATGTGTAACCATGAAACCAACATCATCAATTAGCATGGGTCAGAGCTCAGATTTGGATATGGTAGCAAATTACCAACAGATTCCGAGATCTGCGAGTTCTGGAGAATATATGCATGTGCCTGTGCCTGACTCTAAGTTTATTTTCAATCATGGTAAAGTTCCCATCTTTCCTTTGAAGTTAACAGCATGGACTCCATGTAATTAGATATACACTACCGAATGCTAGTATTGTATTGGCTCAGTTTAGTATTGTTAGCTTATTTTTGGTGACCGACATCTACTTGTAAACTTTATATGCAATTGTGCTATCTTGTGGAAACCAAGACATTTTTTTGCCTGAAGTTAGAGTTTTGTATTCAATTCTTGTATAAAATTAGTTATTTGTTCATTCTAGATAAAGCGAAAATTAATAGGTTTTGTATTTATGCTAGATTTTTCTTTTTCCAAGTTAATAAAGATCTTGCATTTGATGTGAGTTTATTAAATGATTAGGTGTGGTGGGAACTGAATTGAGCAGTTCAGTTCTATCACGGGATGAAAATTCTGATCAGAAGCAAGTGAAGGTTGGTTTTGCTGAAAGTGCTTCGGTTTCAGGTTGCACTATCAAACATACCCAAGAAAAGCAACTTCAAGAAAGTTCAGAGACAAAGCAAGGAACTGAAAAAGTGCAGGCCCAACACCATCAGTGCAAAAACAAGCACAAGAAAGAGATCAATTTGCCTCGCCGTTGTTCAAAGCGTCTTGCTGGAATTAAGCTTGATCCTGTTCCAGAACTTAAAACAAGAAATCGAACACGTCGAGTAGCAGTTAAAAAATCAGCTGAGGTTGATAAATCTTCCGACAGCTTGCATGATGGTCTAGCTAAACAGAAACTAAGTGGCAACTATAAAGAAGGCTTCACTTTTTCACATGTCCAGAACAATGCTCCGGTTGAAGAGTGTATGAGAGTCACTGAAACTGGAGATAATGTTGTTGCAAAGTTAGATTACAACCTTGACTTCCCCCTCAGAGAATTACTAACAGACCCATGTATTGCATTTGCAATTCAAACTCTCACTGGCCTAACATTTGAGACCTCCAAAAACTCGCAAACTTCTTCTGAGTTAAAAGACATCCAGCATTCTGAAACCTCTGCTACTGCAGGTTGTGAAGGGAAAGGTAAGAAAAGCAATGATGGGTTAAGTGACAATGTGTTCTCATCTCCAGGAAGCCTTGCTACTTCTCAAGAACATGCCAGTGATGCTGCCAAATCCGATATGAAAACCAAGAATGAGAATGCATCACCATCTTCTGAAAAAACACTTGACATGTCATGGATGGATCCATGCATTGAATTTGCTATAAAAACTCTCACCGACTCCATCCCGTTAGACTCTGATCAAAACCCCAAGAACTGCCTTCAACAGCAGCTCAGTTCATCCAGTAACCAACACAGTGAGATGACCATGTCAAATGTCAGTTTAAATAACACTTACCAAACTGACTACTATTGCAGCCAATACTTTGGCTCACAAAAGCCAATGTTTAAACAGTCTTTTGTGGATCCATCATTGAAGCACACCAGAAATATTGGTATTGGAAATTCTGCTGGAGCCAGACTATCCCATTGTGGTGAAGATACTAGAAGGAATGTTTGTTAGATCAGCAACCAGTTTGTGCTTGAACTACCATAAGATATAGTACAGTTAAGATAAACTATAAAAAACTTCTACTCTATGAAGACTTTATAACCTATCTCCTTTTGTTGGTATCTTTGTTTTGTGACAGACCCCTTTAAGCTGTGATCCTATGTATTTTGTAGAACTTGCTATGATAATGTCAATCACTATATCATGTTAGTTTGACTGTAAAACACTGTCTCTAATGGTGTCTAATCTAAGTTCACTGTAGAATCTTTCCATAGTGTGACATCATAGTTGTAGCTGATTGGTCTTGGTGCCAAGAATTGCATTATAGAATAAGCCAAAAAATTTATACTTAGATGCTGATGAAGTCAGAAAATGATTCAAAGTTTTCCTGCATTATTATTTAATCACATACTTTCATATTATTAAGAAGGAATATGTAGCAGTGGCAATGGATATTATTGATGTAAGGAAACAATAACTTTTGAATTCTTTGTTGCAAAGTTTGCATAACAAATATTTTAATTTCTTATAATTTTTAAAACTGAATGTTAAACAAAAATAAGGTTGTATTTTTATAGTAGGATAAAATATATCTTTGTTATTATTCTTTTTTATTAAACTTTGTTTTGGTCTTACATCTTTAAAAATGTTTATTTTGAATCATTTAACTAATTAAAAAAGTTAACATAAGATTCAATCGAAAGGGTATAGTTGACTCCAGATTAAAATAGATATTTTAAAAATAAAGGAATAAGCCTAATTTTATAATAGAATAAAATAAAATATATGGTTTATCTCTTATAACAATATTCTCAAATAAAATAATTCTTAAACTTCTACACTTAAATTATGGTTTTGCATGTAAGTGGGATTTTAGCTAGACTAATATTCTAAAATCCAATTATTTAAAAAAAGTTATAAGAACTACTTATTTGCATGCAATAAATTTAGATATGCTATTTGGTAGTGGAGAACGTGAGTTAAAGCTTAATCCATGTGAATTTTGTATGGTGTCACGTGATTGAGCTTTATTAAAAAAGTAAAAAAAAAAAGTTATAAATGTTATCACGTGTCAACATTATATTGAATTGGATGTATTACTCCACTTAGAGCCTTCAACTGGAATAAAGTTATTGACAGAACCTTGACACCTAATAATAGATGTAACCTTTTTATGCACTTAACACTTCATGAAATGCATATTTATGCACATTCCAAATCAGTTATGCATATTCATGAAAGAGGAATTTTTAACATAATGAAAGATGGATTTAGAATTCTAGTTGAAATCTATAACTTTTAATGATGTATGCAACCGTGGTCATGTAGAATCACTAATTTATCATTCATTTTTAGATCCTACTTGCTTTGTGTTTTTTTTTCTTCTTCATATAAAATTTGTTATTTTTTTAGTTGTATATGTGTTCCTCTTATAGTCTAAATGTATTATTTTTATTACATCAAATTCTTCTTAATATATTATATTTCACATTAAGTGTATATGATGTCTCATTATTAATGATATATAATTCTATTTTAATATTAAGGTAATCGTTATCAATTATTTCAAAATATCTGATTTGGTCGAGATATTTGTCAAATAGTCCTCTTCCAGTATTGCGCGTAACCACTTCATATTTGGAACACATTCGCATTCTCCTAACCTTGAGTCGAAGAATGCGAAAAGAGTTAAACAAGATTATATCATTACTACTCGTGAGCACATAGTCGCTTCCCATACAAGATGATTCAATGATAATTCCAAAAACTAATGTCATTATATATGTATGATGATTTTGGCTAAAACTATTATTTTTTATGTGATTTTAGTTTTAGTGTTGTTTACCTCAATTTAATAACGTTTATATATCCATCCGAGTTGTTATATAACTCAGAAACCAATAATACATAGTAGTTTAATATCAATAATCAAAACATAAGTTATTCTTTATTAATAAAAAATGTATTCATAATTTAAAATATTTAAACATATAAAAGATAATTATAAGTATTGGAACAAGTTAAGAATTTATAAACATAAAAATCATAATTGAAAAAGAAAGTTAAAGCACTACATCAAAAAGTTATTGTAATATGCTATCTATTTAAAGTAGGTTTTCGTTTTGATATAGGCTTTGGAAGATCAATGAAATATTATAAAATATAATAACATAATAACTTGAAGAAATAACTTGTTTAATAATTAATTGGTTAATCATAGTTATTTAGTATCACTCTCTTCCAATATTGATTGCATAATGATCATCATTCATTATATTACATAATAATTACACTTAACTTTCATTTTGTGTATTATATTATAGTTTACTATAAAAATAATTAACACATTTAATTGACATAAAAAACAAGCAAACAATGTATATTTAACACAAAAAAATCTTATAATTAATTATTTTAATATTATACTAAAATTAATAAATTAGTAAATTTATTCATATTAATTTAAAATATTTAATAAATTAATAATTATAATTAATTTTATAAAATTTAATTACTCCAAAATTAATATCTAAATTCAAATAATTGTGACTAAAAATTTAAGTATCTAATTATATGATAAAATAGATGAAAAAATTAGTCTCTAAAATAGATGAAAAATGACTAAAAAAATGGTTTCCAATTACATCTTAACAAGAGATTAAAAAAATTGTCTCTAAAAGAAACTTTTTTTTAATTTTATTATTAGTTACCAAAAATATAGTATCTAATTATTTTATAATTTTTTTTATCAATAATAGATACTTTTTTTAGTAACCAATAATTTTTAGTTTATAAAATAGTATCTAAATTAGTTACTATGAAATTTTATTTTTTTTAGTTTCTAAATTAGTTACTATTAAATCATTTTTCTTGTAGTGATAAGTGCCACAATAGCTACCTGTTTTGTTGGTACACAAATCATAACATTAGGAGGAGAGTCACATTATCTAATACAATGTTCTCTTTGAAGACTTTCCAAAGGGCCGCTACCTAAAATTACAAGAAAAATTGCTTTTAAAAACTAAATTTTTTGTCTCTAAAATGATAAAATTAGTTACTAACTTAACTAGAGACTAATTTAGAATCTAATAGCAGTAAGTGGCTAAAATTATGATTGCTAATTTTAGATATCAATTTAGATTCTAATTTAGAAATCAATTTAGTTATCATTAAATAAAAACCAATTTAGTGACCAAATATATAGAAACTAATTTAGTGACCAATTATATAAAAACCAAATTAACAACCAATTTCATTGAAGCCAATTTAATAACCAAAATATATAAAAATTCATTTAGTGACCAAATATATAAATACCAAAAAATTGTCACTATATTGGTTTCTAAATAATATTATTTTATTTACATACTTACTTTTTCATATTTTATATTTATTTGTAGAATTTAAGTTCACTAATTTTAAAATAAATTTATAGAGTTTGTCAACTCAAATCAATTATGTTCAAAATCCAGATATGGTTAGAAGTGAGCAATTTTTTCAAATTTTACAAAAAAAGATTTTTTATGAGTAAAGATAATCACATAAACCCAAGTTGAAATTATTTTACTGTCACAATTGTTTGAAATAATTGCATAAGGTAAGGAAATATATACATTAGTAATCCACGAATAACATCACATATTCTTTTTGCAATGCTCTCATAGACCATAAAACATAAAAAAAAAGTATGACATTGATTCCTCCACTTCTGCATTTCTTTCTTTTTTTTAAGTAAAAAGCTTTATCTATCGTTTTTTGTGAACTTTATTCCATGTGAATAAAGAGTCAGTGCTCAGTGGTGTACCATGTGAGCTTTTGATCCTAGCTATAACAATAATCATCTACTTGTCAAAAAATATAAAATAAAATTTATTAACAAGATTGAAATTTAAAAATATATATATAATAGTGTAACAAAATTACTTTGATAAGGAGTGAGTGGTTGACTGGGTGGTTGTGTTTCATCCTCATCTTAAGTTTCCTCAAAACTTGGTGGCATGGATTGACGATTAATGTTATTCATCCATTGTCGAATCATTGCATTAATTTTCTTAAAAAGTTGCTCAATATTTAAAATTTTGATTTGAAATTCATCTCTTTATGTTTTTAACCACTTTCATGTCTCTTTTAAGTTCGTCAAGCTCTTGACTTTGTATCCACCCATTTGAGGAAGAAGATGAACCAAAGTATCCTCCCATTCTTGGTTCCAGCTACATCACATCAGACATCTAAATCATTTAGGGGGGGTTCTGTTAACATCAATAGAATATTCATACCAATAGAATATTGATCAAGAAAACAAACAGAGCAATAGTTGTTGTAGTGAAACATGCAAATGGGTGTCCGGTACATTCTCTCACAGATTTATCATCATAAACTTTAGCACATGAATAAAAAACTAATAGTAACTTTAGCATTTAATCAACCAGAGTGTTCACAATAAAAAGATCAATCTAACAAAGAACTAATTAAAAGTTAGTAGAGAATTGATAGATTATGCATGAGATTCCCATTTGATGTGGTCACACATCATAAAGTTCGAAAAACAAAAGGATACTTTCCCCACATTGTATGAATAATGTGCCAGCTCTATACTAAGTTACCCAAGTCTTTGAGCTTCCAACCCTACTTCCTTTGCTCCCATTTCCTGAATTGGCTTCCTCATGCTATTTGACTGCTGGGCAAAGTTCATCGCCAGAATTTGGAGGTTGTTGATCCTTGTCTTTGTCCCCACTACAATAAGATGAAACACCAAAGCTAAAAAATTAATAAAATAATAATAGCTACAATGCATATATAGCTCAAATTCCCTTACTAAGCACACATCTAAATCAACATAAACCACCCATCACTTCTGATCTAAATGGGTGATTGATACTCAATTGTCCCAATAGAAACTATACAAGAAGAAAGTGTGTGCAACGATACTTATCCTGAATAGATGACAAACCCAATGGTAACAACACCAAATGCCACAAAGTACATCCAATCAACCTGGAAAACATAATTTAGCTATAGAGAAGTTAGACGTTAAAATGTGGCACACTTCTAGTAGGAAAAAAATGGCTGCATTATTATTATCAGACCTTCTCATGATAAGCAAAAGTGTGAATTAAGACAACCCACATGTCTGAGGTCAACAACAATAGATTTAGCATGGTATAACCATTGATATGTGACAAACCAAGAGATCATATTTAAATACTACATCTAAGTCAAAGTTGGATGGTGGGGGTTTATCATACGTCTCTTTTTTTTGTTTCTCTAAACAATAGTAAAAATGTTGATAGGGAAAAATGACACGAGAAAGATGTTCTTTCCAGTTAGACGTTAATAGACTATAGAACCAGGTTAAATTTCTCCAATACTAGGAAATAATTTCAAGAATTTTGATGGGTAATAAATTTTTCATAGTAGTACATAAATATTAAATTATTTTGGTTCAAAATTAAACATTAGTGCTAGAAAAGATAGAGAAACATTGAGAGGGAGAATAAGACCAAATAACTACATCCTAGAGTTTCCTTTTAATCAATTATTTTGATTAGTTTAACCTATTTAGTTTTGGTACCTTTATTCAATCATTTTATCCAGTGTCACAATACAAATATAATTTTTGAAAAAAAATATAATCAAAATAGCTATGGTTTAAGTCCTTTCCTTAAGCAGAACAGGGACTAAAGATTAAAACATGAACATGCAAATCCAACAAAAGCAAGCGCTTGAAATCAAAAGGAATGAATGTAAATAATAATGCTTAAAGGTCTTATGTCTCACTGGTTGACATGTTGTGGTAACAACATAATAATTTGAATCGGGCATCCTAGTTAAAGAGAAATTTTGCACTCAAATCTTGCATTCTTTCTAATTTTACAACAAGAACTTCTAATTTTGTTGGCTGAGTGTTGTTAGGTACATAGTGAACCTTTTGTCTTTCTTTCTCTGTCCATCAATATTAACTAGAGTAAATTACATTAAGTTCTAACATTCTCCTTTTCTCTTAACTAGTGTTATTCAAAATGTTTCAAAATACTACAACTGGTTATATATAACAGAGATAACTTCACAGATGAGCCAATAACACCTTTTCAAAGAGAAGCCCAACAACACTCGGCCAACAATTAAGTTCAACAACAGATAAGTAAAAAAGACAAGACAGAAAAATTTAATCAATACAAATGGAACATACAGATCAAAATTAGAAATCACAGTTTTATTCAAACACTTGGAAAAGGTTCAAAGTTCTCGTAGATTCCTAGAGATTGTAAATGAGGGAATACAACATGAGAACAAAATCTAAGGTTTTAAGATGGGGAAGATACACAGTGAATAAAGTTGCACGGAACTTTGATGAGCAAGCACAAAAATAAAAGGCAAAGGGTGAGAATAATTAATAAGTTGCACCTTCGTTGACTTATTTGAATATTTATTAGTTTCAAATACTAGTTTAACAATGTTTGATACTTTTCAAATAGTAAAATGGTGGTTTACTCATAGTGTTATTATTATAAATATTTTGAATCAAATTTTGTTTATAATTACGTATAAGGTTTTAAAAAAATATTTGTGAGTACAACTTCAATAACAATGTCAAAGGCTTTTGAAGGTTTTAAAAATAAGGTTGTCTTATGAAAGACTCACGTGTAAAAGTTTTTTGAGGTGGCATGCTATCCTTAGACAATCCAATTATTTTGGTCTTATTTTGAATAAAAAAAATTGGTTTGACGTTGGTTGTTTTATTTTTATCGTACATATGCTTATTTATGTGAATTTGAAAGTATATTTTTTACATATCAAGGGAAAGTGGATGTCAAACTCATGCAGTAACCTTTTTCTGTTTAGATTTCCTTTGCCAATAATAGAATCTCTCAATAAAAAAAATATATTTATTGCGAGTTTCTGATTATATGGAGTTCATGAATTAAATATCTTAAAAACCTAATTTGTTATAAGTCGATAACAATTATACTTAAACAAATAAGTGTCTTATCATTGAAAAGTAAAATAAGCTAGACAAAATCTTATGATTTGACACATTTGTATGACTGAATATTATCCATCACTTTTAATATTATTCAATTTTATTAATTTTACTGATTTTGTTTTCTAAACTAGGTTTTTACATTGACATCACAAGTCAATGAAATGAAGGAAATGATGACTTTTCTTTGTGCAAAATCATCTTGAAGAATTATCTCATGACTTTGTTATGTTTCATGAATCACCGATAATATTTAAATATTGATTAAAATAATATATATTTTATATTATAATTTGAATGCTACTAATTATGATTATTTTTTATATATTAGTTATCTGATCAAGGTTTTGTTCATAACGAATAAAGAAATTATCAACATCAAGAACCATAACTGAAGAATGTTATTTAGTTTTTCATTATGTCTATTTTTATGAGTTAGACCAAATGATATTGTAATGTTTCACTAGTTTAACCTTTAAACGTTGTTGTTTAAATTATTTTACCTTGAAGTTGTGGACTTTATTCTATGTTCCTTTTATGAATGTTACATTCAATTATAAATACCAACATTTTAAAATATTTGTCTTTTATCATTTTATATTGCCCATTAAAAAAACAACAAATGAAATTTACGAAATGTCTAGAAGTAATAGACTTATGTACATTAAAAAAAACAATTAAAAAAACAAATGAAATTAATGGGGTAGTGAAACTGTCGAAAATAATTTAGAAATTGCTGGAAGTAACACTAGTCTAAAATCCGTTGGAAGTAACAGAAGTTTGGAAAACCCAAAAAATAATAGGAGTTTGCAAATATTTAAAAATAACGGGAGTTTGGAAACTGTCAAAAATAATAGTGGGTTCAAAAACCATTGGAAGTAACAGGAGTTCATAGAAACTGACAAAAAGTAATTGCCATTCTAGGAGTTAATAAAAATTGTCGATAATCTATTAGCCACACTAAATCTACCAGAGAAACACAAATTACAGGTAACACACTTAGCAGGAGTTCAAACCATCAAAATATCAAATATAACTCCATTAAAAATAATTTTTCTTTAATTGACACATATAAAAACGGTTTAACTATAGTTATATAATTCACTTAAAATTTTAAAATCCCCACCAATCAATATTCAACTACAAATTATAATTGTGGTTAACTCATTTATGGAATTTTGATGAGTGAAAAATCAATTAAATAAGTTTTTATTAAGTTGTTTAAAAAGTTTTCGGCATGAGTGGAAAATCTATTTTTTTTTTTTTAAAAAAGTTAGATATTTAAGTTTTATTATTAGATAGTATTATAGTAAATGAAGATGAATATTCCTTGTCTGATGTGATGCTTTAATGTAGCGTATGTAATTGCATGTAATCGTAATGAAGAAAGAGAGGTTTTGATGAACCCTAATTGTAGAGAAAAATAAATATAAAAGAAACTTTTATTCACTTGTATATTAGAGAGTAAAATACATGGTGTATATATAAGAAAAAGATTAAGACCTAGCTGAAACAGAAAAAGGAAAGTTGGGTCAAACAAACAAAGTCCAATAATTTAAAATAGAAAATTAAATATATTAACAGATAGAACTGTTAATTTATGTTTTACTCTATCGGTCATTTTAAAAAAGTTCATTATACAAACAAAATATAACAAGTTTGTAATTTTAGATTCCATAAGAATAAAGACAATTTAATTTAGTTTAATATGTTAGATCAATTATATAGTTAAATCAAATAGATATATTTTATTTGATATTTTTTTATGAAATATTAAATAAATTTAGATAAAAATTGCTAATTTTGACCCATAAATCAATTTTTAAAATTTGTATGTAAAAAAGTTCAAATTCATTTAATTTAACCTATTTTCACCCCTTATCATTTAATTTAACTCCAACCATCTAAACTATATAGACTATAAATATGCACAAAATAAAATATATTTATAAAGTCAAGTACACTGAACAAATGAACATATTTATTGTATTGGAAAAAGTTACATGTAAAAAATATACATATATAAAACTTATAAATATACATAGCATAACCATTTATGTTTGTTGGTTATGAGACTTGTAATATCATCTAGTCGTGTATAAAATTTAATCCCATTAAAAAAAACTACATATCAAAGAATGATAATTTATTAAGAATTAAGATCAACATATATAAGTTAATCATGATTCATATACATCATCCAATCTAACATAATCTATCAATTAATCATTTTTGGAAATTATGTTATTTTAAAAAATCATCTCATATTTAGTTTAGGATGAATCTTTATATAATTTGATTAAAGTAATACAATGTAATTTTTATTTAATATTTAGATTCTTTAATTAATATTCGAGTTCAATTCAACGTAGGATTTTAAAAGCGAGGTCATTTCACTTAAAAGTACACACCAACTTCAACTTCAATTAATTATATGTTTAAATACATATCTGTTAACTATATATATATATATATATATATTTATCAATTAATTCTTTTTTACGTAAAAATTAAAAGTTTAAACAAGTTTTCATCCCTTCCAAAATTAGTCCCTATTAAAATTGATAATTCTAAATTTGTCTGGTAATTTTAATATCTTAAATTTAATAAATATATGCATTTAATTCTAATAATTATTTTATCATTTTTAAATTAGCATTTAGTTAAAAAGACATTAAATTATTTTTCTCTTGATGGGGTTTGGGACCTAGAGAATGATTGCTCTTCCACCTTTGGTCGGTCATTGATGCTCCAAACTTTGTCGCGCTCTCCTCTTGGTCGTCTGGCTCCAATGATATCTGCAGAAGGCACTCCGACGCTCAAGTCAGTCGCGTGTTAACATTCGGGTGTCAGAGTATTGTAGATAATGACGTACATCTCTCCTTGAGATGCGTGCTATTTATATTACCTTAATGTACCTTAATTGGTATGCCGGATTAGGGAATTGATTCGTATTTAGGGTTGCATTAAATAACCCTTAACTATGGATTAACCGTGTTAACTTGGTCAATCCTTACTTGTCGTCACGTGACCTACTCACCATGGTTTAGATGGTAACTTGATCCGAGTGCTGACCAACTCGTCGTACTAGTACAATTTTCATGACTAAATTTGCTTTCTAATTAAATATTAGATATTTAAAACTTAGTGACACAAATTTTAATATAAATAAAATTTGAAATTATGAAAAACTTAAAACTCAATCTTAAAATAATTAGTTAAAAAGAGCTCTTAGAATCCATTTTTAATGCTATGTTTACGATTTCCCCTTTCATGATGTTGGCACCAAATTGGCGGGAACATAAAGCGATTTTCCCTCGCTACCATATCACATATCACATCACTCTAAAATTCCCAATTCTCAGTGAGTCTGTGTAGAGAGAGAAGGGGAAAAAGATGGAGATTCGCGTGAGGTGCAACTGCGGAGAAGGAAGCTGCGAGGAATGGGGCATTGTGGAGCTTCAAGGAGTGGTGGAGCCTCAGTCAGGATTCCACGATTCCCTCCCAAATCTCCACATCGGTACTCTCTGTCGTCCTTCTTCTCAGGTTCCCCTCTCTCACCCTTCCTTTTTCTTCTCTTCATATTCTCTCTTTAATTCCATCATCATTTTCGATTCCGCTTCTCATTGCAAATCGCATTTTCACCACCAATTTATTCGACAAATGTCACTCACACTACACCTAAAATCGCCCTCGCCACCTGCTTATATCATAGACTGTCCCCAAATCACTTTTTAAAACGTTTATTTCCGATTTTAGGGTTCTGTTAAGTAGTATTATAAGAATATTATTGACGAGCTTTTGTCAGAAGATTTGTGGAAGTGTAGCGATTGGACTAATTCTTACTAGGGGAATCTCTACATTAAAATATAAATAGAAGAACGTGAGGGACGATTGAAGTTAAATAGGAAATATATGTCTACAGTTACTTTGAAATCAGACTTTAGAGTATTTTAGGTTTTATTATCATTTTGAATTCTGTTTTGTCCTTTTAAGTTTAAGAATTTATTTTTTTTAATTTCTTAAATTTTAGAGACCAAAACCAGATTCACATCAATTTTTAATATTGAAACATAATTAAACCTTTTGTGCGTGTAATTAAAATATAACAGTAATTTATTTTTTTAATATAAGCGAAGAGGAACAAAAATTCAAAAAAAATGTGTACATTCAAATAAAATATAACTATTTTAATGCTCAGAGATTTTTTTTCATAGTTTTGTTCTAATTCCTTACATAATGTTTGATTAGTATTTTGTTTCGTTTTGCCTTTTAGGGTTCAAATAACTGTTCCTTTTAAAAGTGATATTTGTTTTAGGATTTTATTGCTATTATTTTTAGTTTTGTATTTTACATGAAAAATATTTATTTTTAATAATTAAAATGTAAATTAATTATATATTTTTGAAATATATAAGTTATATTATTACTATTATTAAAGTTTATGACAGATAAATATTTCAATATATAAACTATAATTTTAATTTTTAATCACGAATTTGAATTATAATATGGTTATTTTTAAATTGAAGTGAATATGCAGTTAACAATATTAAATATAGAAATACATAAAGATAAAAGTGTAATAGTTTAAAATGATCGATAGAAATATTTTATTGTTATTCTGAAATGTAGTACGTGAGATGTAGGCAAAAAGAAGATAAATAATAATGTCTAAATAGAGTAGGGTCTCAATAAAAGAAGATTTGTCATAGAATTGGAAAATGTATACACAGAATGAATGCTATTATATTTTATAGTAACTAAAAAATGATTGTCCACAGAAAAAATAGTGGTTTGAATTGAACCATTGACTGCACTGGTTGACCCAGGTTGGGTTCTAAATTAATGATTACCAACAAAAGTATTTCAAGTTTTTTTTTTAGTTAATTGTAACTAATATTTTTTATTGATGGCTTCTGTTGTTCAGGAAGTGTACACCTTCACTGTTGGATACCACGAATTGGCAGGGTCAAAGGTTCCCTTGAAGAAGCCAATGGTAGTGCTTAAGAAAGTAAAGCATCCTGATGGAGAAAGTGGGTGTAAGGTGGAGCTGCAAGTTGTTGGAGTCATTAGACATAAGATTCTGTTCAAGAACAGACCAAAGGCTCTCATTTCTAGTAAGATTTCTCTTTCCTTTCGTTCCATTAAACCCACTTAGGAATATATTTTTCGTTTTGTAGAGGACAGTTGTGAAGCAACATATGACCCTTGAAAAAGCGTCTCAACATTTCCAAACTTTTGGTGTCTTCATTGGTAGAGATTCTTAGGAACATTTAGGTGTCAACGTGTGTGACGTCGATTATTATATAATCTCTCACTTTAATCCTCGATCACATTTATTTATGTTTAGTGTTAATCCTCATACGATTGTAGCAGTACATGTTCATAGTACTATGAGTGTTATTTTATATCCGGTGGACTTGGAATTTCTTCCTTTGGTTTAGGGTTTAGGGGGAAAAGTTGTTCGTATACATAAATATTCTTGGTCCCTCTTCCTACTTTTACCACTTTTGAGAAAAGAGAGATAAAAAGGACGTGAAGTGAAACTGTTCTGGAGTGTGTGTTTTCTTACAATAATAGTTGGTGTAAGCGAGTTATAAGAATTAGATAGTTTAGATATTTATTAGGAAAGATTTGATTAGAAAAACTAAAATACAGTTCAATAATCTCTAGTGTCAAAAGGACTTTTAGCTGTGGAGTAAGATATATATTTATGTACATAAAAAATAACATGAGTATTAATGACAACATCAAACTAGTATTTTCCCACTAACGTAGTATTTTCCCATTGTCTTTGGATCAGTGGTCACTTCTTTCCTTTCGTCTATCAGTTTGGGACTAGAAACAACTTATAATCCTACCAAAAAAACTTCCCAGTTTCCACTGGTAAAGGATTTCATTTTACTTCATTGACAGTATAAAATATTATTCCCTAATCATTTCTTGTCACATCATTCAGAAAACTATAACTAAAATACTTATAAAAGTTAAACTTTTTTTAATGGTGTATCAACCAATGATTGGACGGTACTGTATAAACTTTTACCGTTGATCAAAAGCAAGAGTAGTGATATTTTCAACACTTAAATATTTCAAATATTCTATCAATATTTTTCATTTTTTCTTTATTTCTTGTTTTTATCATATCACGTGTATATATATATTATTTTTCTTTTTTATTTCTTTCTCTCGTAGATTATTAGCAACTGCCCAAGAAACATTTTCCCAAAAGTAAACCCATGATAGACTAGTTTTGTGTTATTGTTTTAATGTTGATTTTCCTAGACAACACTGGGAAGTTTCAATTGAATTGAGCAAGATATGATGTAACCAGTTTAGTTGGAATAGGACTGCTTCCCTTTAGACGCTCTTTCCCTGTGTCATGAAAAAGATTCTGTTATTGCATCTGAGTCTATCTTACTGTGGGTCTCACATGGTTCTGCTGGACAGCTTATGTTGCAACTACAAGGGTCACTGCCTTTCGCATTGCAAAAAAAAAACCCTTTAATTATTCTTACTCTATCTATTTGCACACGTCACTCTTTCTTATCATCTTCTCTTATTTCTTGAATCAAGATGATCACTCCAACGCGTAAAAAGTGTTTGCGATCTTTGCAACGATAGTGGTTTCTCTCCACTTCAATCAAGCAATCCTATCTTTGAGAAACTCTCCAAATTTCTCTTTACGTGCTTGTTTACTAGTATATGTCCTTCTCATCTTTAATTTAGATGCTTTTCCCAGTCTTGTCTTTAAGTAACCCAATATTCAATTTATAATATAATGAATAGTGTGTGGTGGCATGGTGCATATAAATCTCTGAAGTTCATCCTAAAAGATCACATCTATTTTAATTAACTACAAAAAGCAACAATCCTTAATACACATGTTATCTTGCTGGTAATAAGATGCTCACTTCAAATGTCCAAATGTTACATCACAACAAAATTTTAATTTATTCTACCTTTTTATAATTATTTATCTAAATTTAGAACGTTAACAATACTTAATTAAAAGACTTTACAATCCAAAGGTTGTCCCCATACGCAATAGCTTACAACTCACACACCAAGGAAGAGAAAAAGAAATTAGCAGATTCTTGGAATAAGTTATAGCTGTTTTTGGCATTTCTTACGAGTTTCATTAGTTACTCTTTGATTATCTTTCGAAGTCTGAAAATGAATCAGTTTGTTTGATATGCTAAGATAAGCATTTTACAATTAGAACATACATGGGAACCTGCCACAATTAGTTGCTGTAATCACAAGCAAGAAGAATATGGGGATTTGCGGATGATATACAAATGCAACCTCATTCTGCCACATGGATGGAGGACCGGATAAAGCTGCCATTTCAATTCTAAAAGGGTGAAAACCTGCGGCAGTTTCCATTTTGGCCTAACTAGATGACTAAAATAATCTTCATGACTAACATGCTAGGGTATCAGAGGCTATTAGCTTAGCAAAAGTATAGGAGAGGATAATAGAACACAGCCTTCCCTTTCACATGTAAAAAGCTAGTTTTAGATTCGAGTCCATGATTAATTGGTTACCAGAATACAACTTTACCATCACTTAAGGTTCGTCATCAAAATAAATTACCTCATTAATGGTGTGCATATCGTGAATAATTGAGGGAAATTGGCAATCAAAGTATCTTATAAATACGCCAAATTTTCATATTTAGTGTTCCATACATGTAGTTTGCAGATCGTCGTGTTATCAACTAGTTTAATTGTTGCCTTTGTTTAGAGTCTATTGTACAGTTGAAAAGATTATATAGGACATTAAATTTTTACGTATTGATTCTTCGATACTAGCTAACAAACAATAGTTAAGGACACGTCACTTCTGTGTTTGGTATTTCTTTTGTCTCTTCCATTTTCCGTGCCTCATTTATTTTTGTGAAATTGGAGTCTAAAGGCTAATTGTTATCCTTCCTTTTTTTCCTTGCTTTTCAAGAGCCACAGATGGGATCGAGGGAAAGACCAAAGCCTATCATGTTAGGCTCTTCCCCTTCAAATCAAGCTGCATGAGACTCATTGTCACTGTCTTTCGGTGAAACCATGCTAGACCAGAAAACTGGAGAAATTAGAGGCACACTTGTCATCCCCTTTTCATACGCTGCAATCCAAATTCAGCCAAAGTCTTGACCCATATTTGTAATCATAGCAACCACATGTTTTATAGCGTGCCAATAATGGCACAAGTGATTGTGATCTGTCATTACGAGGAGTTTGATGCGTCATTATCTTGGTTTGTGTTTTCGTGTGAATATGCAAATGACATTAATTAAACTAAAACTTATCTGAATTTGTCTTTGCCACGAAAAAGAAAACTAGTTTGGTGAGGGCATATAGGTTCACATAATTCTGTATTTCTCTGGTCCCTTATGCATGGTGCTCTCCCCCTTTGGTAGGACTCTGTTCTTTAGCTAAGTAAGTTCAGCAGAAAAATATTATTGGCCATGAGCATAGTTAGTATAAGGGTGAATCATGTCATTGGTAGGAAAATTTAAGATAAAAACCAATACTGTGTTCTTTTTAGCTTTTATGATCATGCGATCAACCGCTTTAAATTTTGATTGTTTGTAATTTATATCTTTTGAGCATCATTAGGTCACTTTGATATGATTCAAAAAGTAAAACCAATCAAAACTCAGCCACTTACAAGCCGTGTTTGTCAGCAATTAAATTGGCTATGTTTCTCTTTGATAATGAAAGACACTACCTAGATACTTTTGCATTTAAATGGCTTTGAATTTAGTTATTGATGTTGGTGAGTACTTAATGGTGGAAGGTGGCCATAATTTGTTTTTCAAATAATCACGAGAATTCCTTTAAGTGCTATTATTATATTTGAAGTTTATTTATCATTGAATCAAGTTCTTTTATCATTCATAAATAAAGGCTCATTTATTTAATTTCAAGTCTGTTGTATGCTAATTCATTAATATGTAGGTTATCTTTACACATCTTTAGCTGTTTTAAAAGCATCCTCACAAGATTTTATTCTTATGTCAAAGGTAAGAAGACTTGATTTACAGGAAAAGTGGTTGCCCTTTGAGTTGGAAATCGCGAGATTAATTAAACTCAGGCCATTTATGTCATTTTTATCTCTTATACTCACAGTTGGCTCCTTAATTCTCGAGAAACCAGTATTACTATCTGAACTGTACAATATTTTATTTCATATAATTGAAATCTATTGTAAATATTTTTTAAATATACAAATTATATTTGAATTATAATTTACAGTAAATAAAATCTTTGAATATATAAATTATATTTTAAATTCAAGATAAAAATTTAAATGATAGCATAAACTATTTTTAACAATTCCCAGATTTGAAAAGATAAGTATTGAAAAATAATTTAAAAGGGTAAATTAAAAGGAATAAATTAAGAAGATTAAAATTATAAAAAGAAAATTCTTGAAAACCCATAGAATGAGGGTTGTCCTATTTTTATAACAATAAGAAGCGCCCAAATTTAATATCTTCTATTGACACGAAACATTTAACATAATCGAATTATGTGTTCAATATTTACACACCTAATAAAATAAATTAAGATGAGATTCAACTTTAACAACAACAAAGAAAGATCATATTCAACTATTTACATCGTCCGACAAAACTAAGTGACCTTAAATTATATAAATATTTCATAGACAAGATAAATATGAAATAATTACGACTAACAATACTAGGTTTATTATTATAAATGAATAAAATAAAATAAATAACATAATAATGCGCTAAAGAAGGAACCACCTGTCTCACTCTCTTTCTCATCCCAAAAAATAAAGTAAGGAAAAAAGAAAAAGAAAAGAAAGAAAACGAGTTGACTCATAAGCCAAAACAGTACATGGAACGAGTTGACTCAATCACTGAGAACTCTGCTCTTCTTCCATTTCCGTGCTCTGCTTCATCTTTGTAACAGCAAACTCTCACAGTCTCTGCGAGAATTGACAGCGACCCATTTTATTGAAGCACCCAACACATCACAGAGCTTCACTTCCTCTTACCAAAGGACCTAGTTAGAAGCGCAACGCTGAGTGTTCGACGGAGCTCCTCAGCCATGGCTTGCCACAAACGGCGGCGTGCAAATCACCCACCTCTTCTCCACCCTCTTCCTCGCGTAACTTTCTTCGCTATCACTCCAACACGTACCCTTAACACTAGCAGAACGTTGAACACTCCTTCCATGGTTCACCAGAATGTACCTCCTCACGTCTTCCGGTAACCTCAACGTGTACCTCTCCACACCCACAAGAGAATGCCCTGTGGAATTCGACCTGGAAAGGTTCCTTTCAGCAACAGCAACCACCCCATCACCGGTGACAGAATTTGAGTTGGTGTCTGAGTCAGGAAGAAGATCAGGAGATGGAGGTTGTTCTTCACTTACATACACAGTTTTGGTTGTATCATCACTCAATGTAGGACTTCCACCGCAAACCTGATTCACGGCATGGTTTGCGTTTGCGTTTTGATTTGGTTCTGCCACAGTTTCTTCACTTCCGGAAACTTCCTCATCATGAAGGGAAGGGACTGTTATGGCAACCTGGCACGGATCCTGGCTGAGATTCGCGCGGCAAACTGGGCATGTGACGTGGGAAGCGAGCCAGGAATCAATGCATTGAGGATGGAACACGTGGTTGCATTTGGGGAGGAGTCTGAGGGAGTCTTTGTCTGAGAAATCCGTCAAGCATACAGCACATTCGAGCGTTTCTTCACCTTTTTTGAGGTCCTTGATGTTGGAGTAGAAGAGGGTGGGGAAGGTATTGAGGAGTTCCCTGTTGATCCCCTGTGCGCAGGAGCAGGGGAGTGTGGTGGTGGTCTGCGTGGTGATGATGATGTGTGCCTCAGCACACCTGCGGAGGTAGATGGAGAGGATGGCCATGACAAGAAGAGCGAAGATGATGGCTCCAACTGTGATGGCAACGGAGGGCTCCCAGCTGTGGTGGGTGATGTATGTGGGCACAGGCTCCATGGAGGATTGTGCTTGTGCAGTGGAAAGATGGAGCAAGAAGAGGGAGAAGAATGCAAAGAGAGTGCAGTGAAAGGTGTGAAATTGATTTGGTTGAGGCATTTGGGTGTGTGATTTAGAGTTTGTGAAGAGGAGGAGAGTGAGAATTGGGTTTGAAGGTGGGAAGTGTGGTGTGGGGGGTTATATTGGGAAGGAAAAGTGAAAAAGATGGAATGGGGAATTGTTTTGAAGGAGATGGGAGAAAGTGAATGGAGTCAAAAAGAGAAGTGAGTGAGGTTTGGAGAGGAAGGGTTTTAGTGGAGAGAAGAGAGGAAATGCAGAGGAACGGTTACCATACCTTTACCTCACCACACTTTTTATTTTAGAATATCACAAACGCTTCAAAACGCATTCTCTCTGTTCCACCTTTTTAAGAGATAAATTATTATATGGTTTCGGGATTATTATATCAATTTTCATTTTTAGGTTTTTTATAACCATTCTCTTTCTCTTCTACTGGGACTCTAATCCCATTTTCATTAAGTTTCAAATATCAGTTAGAGGACTAATCTTTCATCTTTAATTTACTGCCACTCTCAACACCTCTACCAAAAATATATAAATATCAACGCCTATTAACTTCCTCTTATTATTTATCATTATTTTTTTTTATCGGTTAGAAATTACACATCGATTAGTAATAAAAATAATTTTATATAATCGGAAATAAACCTTTTTATTATTTCAATTAAAAAAGGAAGTAAAAATATTGTGTGTTAAAAAAAAAGGAATCTAGTTAGTTTTATTGGTTTTATGAGATTAACTTAAATTTTTCCCACTTCAATATTTTCTACTCTCCTCTGCGTATTCTACCCAACTTCATTTTGAGGTTTTTTTTCATATTCTTTTTCTTAAAAAATAAATTCTTTTTGAAAATAAAGAAATGTGTATGATAAACTTTTACGCTTAAATAACCTATTGAGTAAAATTAGTTATTAGAATGAACCACTGTCAATAAATGGTGCATTGTATCTTTTTTTTTTCAATATTATTGAGCCAAATCTAAATTCATGTTTCCTTTTAAAATATGTCATATTTAATAAAAAGTTATTAATTTTTTTTCCATAAATTGAAAAAAATTGGTTTCCTATAGAACAAGATCAAAGGTATATATTGATCTCGGATCATAATTTTTTTTAAAATTAACTTATTATTATAAAAAAGAAAGAAAAAAAAGTGAAGTTTAAACGTGGGTACATTACATATATAAAAACACTTTCATTTTACCGGAGTTCTCATTTTTATTTACTTTTCACTTAATTTTTTTTAAAAAAAATTAAAGTATATTAATAAAGACAGTAATTCATTTAAAGAGAAAATTAAGAATTTGATTTTTATGTAAAAAATAATATCAAGAAAAAATCATTCTATAAATATTATTTAATATATATTATAAAAATGTAGTGTATTGCAAAAAAAATATTTGAATTATCAATGCATTTAATTGAATTAACATAACGAGAACTTTAAATTCTTTTAGTTAAATTGATTTTTAATTATCATGAAAAAATATATTATTTCTTTATTTTCATTTACTTATTCATTCATATGAAATAATAACAAGAAAAAATTTACTTTTCTTCGATAAAACCTAAGTGAGTTTTTCTTATAATATTCTTGTTATTTTGGCCAATGATTGGAAGCTGAAATAGGAAGCATGAAAATGATTTTGCATACAGAAAAAAACAAATAATGACAGGATCTAGAACCAACTCTATCTGTTTCTGAAAATGACAATAAAATATGGACAAACTATCAATTTTGTTTCCTTTTTATTCTCATTTCACAGCCACGAAAATAAAAAATTATAATTATAAATATAAACATTTTTTTCCTGAAAAAAGCTATCACAATACTTATAATTGAAATATAACCAAAAATAATATTTAACTAAACTTTAATTGCTTTTATCTTTTTATTTTATCCATTTATTTTGATTCATGTATGTAATAAAAACAAAAAATCACCTGTATAACAAAAATGTATTGTAACATTATGAAGTCCTATTGTTGAGTTTGTAAGTAGTAATTTTGTAGCATTATTTTATGCTTTTCGTAGACCGAAAAATTAACATAAAATTAAGAGTGTAAGAATTTTTAGTAATGAAAAATAAAAAATAAAATAATCTCTTTATAAACTGATATAAATTTACAATAGAAGGTTAAAAAATTAAAAATGGTGTGGAAGAGAGTTTTTTTTTATATAAATAACTTATACATAAACTAATTTTAAATTAAAAAAAATATTTTTTGTATTTCCTTCCTTAATTATTTATGAAAAAAGTTGTTCAATTAAATTTATAGGATAGAGAAGATAAAATGAGTCTCATAGAAAAATAAAAATAAAAAATGAGATTGTTTGACATGGGTAAACTAAAAATGAGAAAATTTAGTATTTTATCTATTTCTTTAATTGAGTGAAAAATGTAATGATGAAAATAAAATTTAAATTTATCTAAGGTAGTGGATAAAATCGAAATAAAGAAATTGAAAACACTCAAAGCAAAACTTCCTCCTTTAAACTCTTTGTCCTATTTTTTTCTTCTGAAATTAAATTTTCTATTTAATAGAAAAATAGTTCAAATAGTTAAAAATCAAAGAACTTTAATGTCCACTTTTTGAATTAAAACTTTGATTGTTTTTTTTTCTTCTCAAAAGGAAATGATAAAGAAAAGCATTTAATGTAGACGAACACGAACAATCGAGATATTTCTTCTCCTTAGAGTAACGTGACAAGCTAGTTTCCTAATTTATACAATACTCCATAATCACATCATCTTAATAATTTATTATTATTATATAAATAATTTAAACATTTTTTTATGTTATTATAGCAAATGGATTTATGTGAAGTTTCGAGATTGGATGGTAGTACTTGGATGAGATTGTTTGGTTTAGATGGGTGAAGATGAGGATGAAAGCCATTAATAAAGATTTTAATTGTATCTTAATCTCTTTAATCTTAATCTCAATTAAGTTGTTTATGTTAAAATTAAATACATTGTGTCACACTATTTAATTTTTTCCACAAACTGAATAACAAAATAAAATATATTAATTTTCATTAAAAAAAGGTCTTAAAGTTTTCCTCTTCAAGACTTTAACTCACATCTTAACAAATTCTTTCAATTTTAAAACTATTTGTATACTCCAAATCCATACAAAATCTTCAACTTAAAAGAAGAAATAGAGTTTTTAGTGAAAAAAATACAAAGAATAAAGTTGTTTAATCTTAAAAATAAAATAATTTAATTAGCAATAAAATCTAAGGACAATATATATATATATATATATATATATATATATATATATATATATATATATATTTAAACTGAAAAGGCTAAACATATAATCATTGAGTCTTACATTTTTGTTTTTGGTGCTTTTATTTTTTCAACTGTCCTTTACCTTACATTCTTAATATTAAAAAAAATGAAATTTTTTTTTTTTTTTCATAAGCTATGATATCTTACAAAGCAATCTCGAACTATAGATAGATTGAAAATTTGATTTAACGCATACAAATATGTTGATGAATTAAATAGGTAAGACATGAGTTTTTTAGAAATAGATTTAATAGATAAAAAAAATTAAATATATACTATAACTGTTTATTATCTATTTTATTATTTTTTTTAACTTTTTTAAATTTAAAGAATAATTCATATATTTTGTTGTGATGTTAGAACATATTTATAAAGAGGTAACTATTGATATTAATTTATTGAGTGGAGTAAGTAGAATTTAATTTATTTTTCTCATTTTGTTAAGGAAATATGGTATTAATAAATGATTGGATATTTGTAAACTTACCACAAGCTTGGTTAGATTTCTTAAAGTGGAAAAGGAAAGATTTTAATGCAGGCACGAGGCACGTTATCTCTAAGTAAGGGAAATTAATGATTATTTATTCAATTAGACATTCCATAGATGTATAAATGATATATAGGTTAATAATAAAGATATCTTGATGTATATACGTAAAAATAATTGTATATTTATGGATAAGTTGATTATGGAATTTGATATATGTTTATTATTGAATTTATCAATTTGAAAGTTTTTTTTTTCCTTTTTCTTTTTCTTTTTGTAAAACTTAAGACATTGAAAATATAATATTGTATGTTTGTTTAGCAATACATGTTCAATGTTCAATGAGTGGGTGAGATTATATGCATTATTTATAATCGTTCTAGCATATTGAAGATCAAGTAATGACGCGACGATTCAAGAGTTGTTGAAGTATTGCATCTTATGTTTTTGAAACTTTTTTTATATGATACAAAATAAAACCAATTTTGCTCTCATGAGTTATCTCGCTCAAGTGGTATGAGATTGCTCAAGCGAAAAAATCTTCCTTAATTGTAGAAAGTGAATCGCTCAAGCGAGAGGAACTACACCTAAGTGATGCTGATGACGATGATGTTTTATACGTGTTATTAATTATATAAGTATGTTTTTATATCTTATTAATGTTTGAGATTAATGCATTATATGTATGGATAATGATGAGAGGCATTCATTAATATGATATACAATATGATATATTATGATTTTTGTATAACTTGGTGAGTTGCACCTTGTGGGTCTATGTTGTTCTTTATGGATGTGTGATGAAGATATGTGGGATGATATTGGGTCTTAAGGTTCATAGTATCAAACACATAAGTCAATAAGAAAAACTCATTAAGAAAATGAGATATTTTATGCTTTATTGACAATCTAATAACCAAGATAAGATTTCAGGTAGTGAGAAGTTGAATGAAGTTCTTATATCACCATTTTTTATAAAAGATGTAAGAAATCATCTTAACATAAGAAAGCGAAATTGATTTTTTTACCAATGTTGTTTCTCCTATGTTAGATATGTTAGTATTTAATATGACTATTTTTAAAATCATCACTATAACAAATTATACTATTTCATTGAAATGGAATTGAAAATTAAGATTATTGTATCTTGTTTTAAAATAGTCTGTGTATAGTTTATCATGAATGTTATAATGATAGTGTAATATGATAGTGTAATATGATTTATATATTACATGTTGTATAATGTTTTTTTAATATTAATTAATCCTCATATGTCTTTTTTTTTTAAATTGGTATGAATCCTAATAAATCTAGGAAATTGATTTTGTTTACTTTGTATATGATCCTGTATATATTATTTTGGGAACATCAAGTTTGATTATTGTGTAATATACACTATATCCGAGTAATATATTTGTGTTTGATATGCTTTAATATTTATATTAAATGGGACATCAAAGGAATAAAAAATGACCATTTCTTTTAAAGCATATGGAATTAATCCAATGTAAAAGGCATATAAAAATAGGAAATAGGAAGAAGGTGTTATTAATGAAAGGCACCAAACAATGGAAACCAATTATTGAAGGCATTAATGTCTCGTAAATAGGTTCTTCAGTTTTTTTTATTTAAAAATCATTCAAATCAAACATACAATTTGGTTTCATTTTAATTTAATTTCAAATCAAAATTAAATTAAATTAACGTTTTATCTTTTATTTCATATTAGTTTTATACTTTTACTTTAAAATTATTAAATATTTTTTTTATTAAAAATCTGTTAAACATTTTATTATACAAAATTATATATGTTATGATCTTTTATAGTTGTTGTATTCATAAATGAATGACAACTTGTGAATGAGTACGTCAATTCACCACAATTTTCAAGTTAATATTTTATATTATAATTTAAGATAGGTATTCGTAATTTTATAGTTTTAAACTTGTGATCTAATCATAAATGATAAAGTATAATAAAATTTAAATTTTTAGAATAATTGCACCAATAGCATAATAAATTCCCCAATATAAATATTTTACGCTAATTGTATATACATACTACACTATAAATTTAGTTCTAAAATGACATTGAAAATATAAAAAATCTAAAATATTTGTCCTTTCCTAAATTTAATACAAAGAGATAAATAAGAAGGAATGGAATTGAAAGAAAAAAAATATAATGGAAATGATCAAATTTTAATATTTATTTGAAATAAGAAATAGAAATAAAAAATAATTTTTTTCTAGACCAAGTTGGGATACAAATTTTGTTTTTTGCAATAATATAAACCCACATTTTTTTCCAAAATAAACTCATAAATGATAATTTAATTTTACATTCAATTTAAGGTCAATATTTTAAGCATATTGTTTTGTTTTTACTTTTAATATTAATTTCTTGTTACCTTTATATACTCTATTTAATTTCTATTATTATGTATCTTATTTTTTATAATATAATTGACAACCTATATATATTTTTTTATTTTTTAATGTATAATGTTTAAAAATATTAAAAACAATTTTTATATTAAAAAAAAACATCAAGGGATTTAATCAAGTTAAAAAAATATTAATCCAACTAGTATAAAGCATAAGACCTTTCACTATTATATTTTTTAATAAAAACATTGGTTTCAATAACATCGTATTCATTACTTTTATAATATCTTCAATGCACAATATATCCCCAACATTTTTATCTAAAAAATATAGCAAAATGATAATAAGATAAAAATCTTTGTTTAGAACAAAATGACTTCAAAATGCAAGATGCTTTTTTATTTTAAGTTTTATTTGAGTAAATTTTTCAAAAAGTACCTAGAAGAAGAAAAATTAAAACATAAAAAATTAATCTTCTCATAATTATACCCTTTAACGTCTATAAAAATTCTATTGTTTATTTTTTAAAATAAAATATTTACGTTAATTCAACTTATGAAAAAATATTTATTTTATTTTCTCATGAGTATTTATTGAAATCTCACCCTTGTTAATTTCTCTGTAGTTATGAAAGTAATAGACAACTAACCTTAATTAAATTTCCAACAATAAGGCTATCATAATTATGACTAAATATATATTATAAAAGAAGAAAATTGAAATAGAAAAGTGGTATACATAACTTTTTCCAATCCCACAATTATTGATAATTTATGGATATTTTCTAATTGATGTTGATTTCCATTAATTTATTGTTCTTTCACCAATTTGTTTTCAAACTTTTTAGGGGGAGACAAATACACACACATAGGGTTAATATGGGTGTAAAAGTTAGTGAAATTACATATTCACTAATTTTATAAAATTTAAATTTAATTAATCTAATATAGTTAAACTTGATCTTTTTAATTAAATTATATATACAAAATTTTATACAAATCTAAAATTATTTAAAGTTTTATTATATTTCTTAAATTCAATATATAGTATAATGTTTAAAAATATGTAAATATTAATGTTTCATTATATATATATCTATAAAATTCAAAATGATTTGAGCTTGATATACATAATTATGAAATAGATTTTGTTGTATATATGTATATAAGGTAGCATGTTGGTGAAGTGTTGAGTTGTTAATGGTTTGAATGAGAAGGATCCATGAAAATGAAAGGCAATTATTGAAGGGTGATGTGAGTAAAAGGGATTGATAAGTTTTGAGAATAAAGTAAAAAGATGTGGAAAAGTAATATAGGGTAATATTTTTATCTATTATTGTGTTGTCTTTTGCTAAAAGGTTTACACCACCTTTGAAATGTGGCAACTATCCCAAACTCTTTTTTTATTCTTTCTTTTTTCTTTTTTCCATGGACGAAGGATATCATCTCACGCCATCAAAATGTCTCATTTTCAAATTTCCAACCTTTCTTTTCCCATGCTTGTAGGGACAAGGTAACAACTTCACCTCATAAAGGATCCACATTTTTTCCCTTTTTAGGGTTCTATTTGATTCTTCTCATTAACACTTACAATGAACTTTGATAAGCTTTTTAAGAAATAGTTTTTGTTGGACCAATAGTAGGTAACAAGTTAATTATATCATCTTCATGATTCTTCTCCATAACCTCCACAACCAACCTTTTTTAATTTGGTTGTTAACTATGTTTCATTGTTTGAGTATTCTATTGAGATGAGTTGCTCCAAATAAATCATGTCACTTAATATCAGTTGTCTAAATTAAAAAAAAATGATTAATTAACTTATAACAACACGTCTTCGAACTAACGATAAAATAAAGAAAAAAAATCAATTAGTTCGAACAATAATAATATTTTATAAAAAAAATTAAATTTAAAATTTGAATATTTTTAATTGTGTTTTTATTTTAAAATGTTATTTATTAAGTGTTTAAAATAATTTTTATTATTTTTGTCTAAGTAATCCACCGATTAAATTTATGATCAACGAAATAGCATAGTCATTACTTCTGTCTTTATATCATTCACTTATTAATCAATTTACTTATATTTCTTTTCAATCTCGTCCAACTTTGTTATTTGGAGTTGATGAATGAGTTAAAGGAGAGTGGAGAAGAAAGAAATTAGTTGATATGTAAAATTGGAAGTAATGATAATATCATCATTTCATTCATTAACAACAAAATCAAACAACATGCTAATTATTTTTTTTAATATTTAATAAACTACTTTTTTTAATAAGTCAAGTAAAAATAATCAAATTTATAAAATACTTAAAACTTAATTAGACCTACTTTTTATATGTAATGTTTATAGATTCATAAGATTGAAACTAAAATATTAAATTATATTTAAGTAATTTTTAAAAAAACATTTAATTCTCAATTTTTTCAAAACGTAATTAGTATATATAAGATTTTTAAAAATAGTTAAAACAATCTTTCAATTATAGTTCTGAAATCATTGTTAATACATGTTTCGGTAAAAAGGGAGAGTCAAGAACGATTTAGAACTGCCACTGTATACATTTCAAATAAAAGCCAACTTTCAACTATAGTTTTGACCACAATTGTTAGCTTCAACTAGGTGAGTGTCTATGATATTGTAGTTGTTTTATCACTCAATAAATTATATCCAAAGAAAACACCAAAAACAAAAGAACATTAGTTAGGATGTATTACTTTGTGTAAGGTTAATATAATAAATGTAAAAAAAGTGATTTTTCTTTACCATTATTATATTTGTTTAAAGTATGCAAGAAAACTTTTTGTATAAGGAATAAAATCGTATAACAATGTAATCGTGCAACAATATAATTAGTAGTTGTTAATGACATTTGCATTCAAAAATAATTATTGTCATATATTCAAATAATGAATTATAACTTATTTAATAAAAATAGATTTACTTATGAACATATAACACAAAATAAATTTAGTTTTCGCATTAACCAAATGGTTAATAATGTATATTTATATGTCTACTTTCTTATTGTTTCATCTGATGAATAAGTTGAGGGTCAAAACATTCATATATGTCATGTTACCTACCCCCTTACTCCTCACGGTTGGTTATTAATTTAGATTTTATTATTATTAATTCTGATTTTATTACCCTTAAACTATTTTACCGTTGTTATTGCATTAAGGGTCAGTTTACAGGGCTGTTAATATTCCTATTTTATAGCTTTCAGTAATTGTAATTTTATTATATATATATATATATATATATTATTGAAGTAAATCAAAAATAAAAGAATCAGTTCAGTAGTTTTGCAATCTCGTGCAATTACCTTCAATCAGTCTCTACAACCTTTTGCCTTCTCTTGTTTCCTTCAATTAGTTCCTACAACTGGTATCAAAAGCCAATCCGATATCATGAACTCTACCCAATCATCAGTCCTTATTCTTGATGGAAAAAATTACAATCGGTGGTGTGTGTAGATGAAAATTTTGTTTGATTATCATGAGTTATGGGATGTCGTTGAGAGTGGAGTGTCTGCATTAGCTGATAATGCAACTGAGGCGCATTGTGACCAGAAGAAGCAGGACAAGAAGGCTTTGTATCTCTCATCCATCAAGGGATGAATGACGAGACGTTTGAGTAGATAGAAAGAGCAACAACTACAAATGAGGCTTGGACCATTTTATAAACCAATTATAAAGGTCTTCAAGAGGGTGCGTCTTCAAACCCTAAGACGCCAATATGAATTGTTGCAGATGAAAACCACATAGACTATTGATGTCTATATAAATAAAGTTCTTGCCTTGACAAATCAGATGAAGACCAATGGTGAAACACACTCAGAGCAGGCAAAGGTGGAGAAGATTTTGAGATCTTTAACTCCCAAATTTGAACATGTTGTTGCCGCAATTGAAGAGGCCAATGACATTTCAATAATGATAGTAAGGTTATTGTCCGGTTCCCTACGAGCGCATGAGCAGCGGATGAATGACAATAAGATTGAAAAACCAATTGAACAGGCTTTACAAGCACAAGTCTCAATTGGTAGCTCCTATCATAAACACGGTAGTTCACGAGGCAGAGGATGGGGACATGGTGGTAGCTATTCCAGCAAAGGTCGTGGTGGCCAGAATCATGGAGGCGTTGAGCAAAACAACACTAGTTCCAATCACATTTCAAGTTCAAATAACTCTTGGCACGGAGAACATGGTCGTGGAGGACGAGGAGACCTTTATAATAAATCAAATGTGGAGTGTTATAACTGCCATAAACGCGACCATTATGCAAATGAGTGCAGATCAAAAGGTGATAATCATGCTGCCAATTGTGCTTAAGAAGACAGTAATCACGTATAAGATGAAGAAGATCATGCAGTACTAATGGCAACCACATCAAATGAAACACTAAACAATCAGACTTGGTATTTGGATACAAGTTGCACAAATCCTATGTGTGGTCAGAAAGAGATGTTTGCAGATTTGGATGACTCATTTCGCACAAAAGTAAAATTCGGTGGTGACAGGTTCATTCCGGTGACTGGAAAAGGGCGAATTCTTATCAAATTGAAAAATGGTGATCACAGGTACATCTATGATGTTTTCTATGTACCTGATATGAAAAGTAATTTGTTGAGTATGAGACAGTTGGCCGAAAAGGGTTACATGATGCACATAGTTGAAAATAAATTCTCAATTTTTGATAAAAAAAAGTAGTTTGATTCTTAAAACCTTTTTATCAAAAAATCGCATGTTTCCAGTAGATATTCATATGGGTGATTTCAAGTGCTTGAATGCAATAGTGAATAATGAATCATGGTTATGACATTTACGCTTTGGGCACTTAAATTTTCAGAGTTTGGAAAATCTCTCCAAACGAAAATTAGTGAATGGTTTACCCCATATTCATCACCCTGATCAATTGTGTGAGGCTTGCATTTTCAGAAAGAATCACATGATACAATTTGTTAAGGAGCATTGGAATGCAAAATTTCCTTTGGAGCCTATTCATACAGATGTTTATGGCTCGATGAACATATCATCAATTGGAGGTAATAAGTATTTTTTAACCTTTATTGATGATTTTTCAAGGAAAACCTGGATTTATCTATTGAAAAACAAGGATGAGGTATTCCACTGCTTTAAAATATTTAAAACATTTGTTGAAAGACAGAGTGACAAGCTAATTAAGATGGTGCGTAGTGATGGAGAGGGTGAGTACAAATCTAATGAGTTTAAGAGGCATTGTGAAGAACTTGGGTTGCAGCATAACATAACATGTCCCTGCACACCTCAACACAATGGAGTTGCTGAGAGAAAGAATAGAACAATCATGGACATGGCGAGAAGCATGCTTAAAGCAAAAGGTATGCCAAATTATTTTTGGACTGAGGCCGTAACATGTGCGGTATATTTGATAAATAGATCACCCACTCGTCTAACACAACTCCGATTAAGGCATGAAGCGGATTCAAACCCAATGTGCAACACTTGAAGGTATTTGGGTCAATTACTTATGCTCAAGTCCCCAAGGTAGCAAGATCGAAGTTGGATGATAAGGCAGTGAAAACCATTTTCATTGGATATAAGCATGAGGGATACAAACTTTTCAATCTAATGAAAAATAAGGTGATTGTGACTCGTGATGTTACATTTGCCGAAGATGAGGAATGGCAATGGAATGCAGCAGCTGAAATGGATTCAAAAAAATGATATATTTACGTTTTGAACGATGATGTGGAAGATGGAGTCACTTTTGAACCACCTGCAGTTCAACCTGAAGCACCTGTAGTTCAACCTGAAGTTGTAATTCAACCTGAAGTTGCAGCTCCAATTGCAACTATGATGAAGCGACTAAGAAGGCAACAACGACAACCTGTACACCTTCAAGATTGTGAAGTAAATCTTGATGATGAAGTTGATGACAATGGAGATTTGGTTCACTTTGTTTTTCTTGTAGATTCAGAACACATGAGACTTGCAGATGCCATTTAACACCCCAAATGGCAAAAGGCTATGAATGAAGAATTGATGGCGATTGAGAAAAACAATATCATGACTCAAATTGGTTTTAATCTAGATGTTCCAATTAAGATTTATGTTGACAATGTCTCTGCAATTAATCTTGCAAAGAATCCGATTTTCATCAAAGAAGTAAACACATTGATATTCAATATCACTTCCTGCGAGACCAAGTTGGGAAGAACATGATCAAATTGGAATACTGCAGATCAGAAGATTAGATTGCAGATATTTTCACTAAGCCATTGAAGATCGATGTTTTCATCAAGTTAAGAGATATATTGGGCATGAAGGTTATTCTAAATCATAATTAAGGGAGGATGTTGGTTATTAATTCAGATTTTATTATTATTAATTCTGATTTTATTACCCTTAAACTATTTTACCGTTATTATTGCATTAATAGTCAGTTTACAAGACTCTTAATATTCCTATTTTATAGCTTCCAGTGATTGTACTTTTATTATATATATATATATATATATATATATTATTGAAGTAAATCAAAATGAAAGAATCAGTTCAAAAGTTTTGCAATCTCGTGCAATTACCTTCAATCAGTCTCTACAACCTTTTGCCTTCTCTTGTTTCCTTCAATTAGTTCCTACACTCACTAACACATAATCTAAACATATAACTATATTAGTAATTTAAAACATAATCATTTATTTAAAGCATATATATATATATATACACACACATTTAATGAATTTTGTTTTACATCATCCATAATTGCACGATAAATATGTTTAACTTCTACTTGTCTACTTCAGTCTCTAACACATCAAACATCTGTATATATAATTATGTAACGAAATAGCTTAGACAACATTCAGTGCAGAGTGTCTACCACACAAGTAGAGAATGATAATAGAGAAATATACAAATATAGCAGGTAGAAAGAAAATAGTAATAAGAAAAACAAAAGAGAATCATACATAGAAAACTAACGTGGTTCAATTAAAGTATTAACAAACTTCAATCTATGTCCACAAGAGAATTCACTATAATATGAGATTACAACTCAATTTCTATCACAACAAACTCTTGCCCAAGTACAACACAAACATTAGCTTCCACTGATGATACAAAAGTCTTATTTATATAACAATAACACATGTGAAACACGCCTAGACTAACGAGGAAGACAAGTGGACATTATTTCTCATTACTGAGTTGGAAAGCCACTTAAAACGATTTCACGAAAGGTCCATGGCTCAATAGACACTAATACATTAAACCATTTACCACATATGATAAGTTACATATATACTCTTGGACGATTTAGGAACTTTTAGATAAGATTTTATTGTCAATATTAACATATTCAATTTTTAAAACATCAAACATGTGTATATATAAAATAATGTCATTATTTCTACCAAAAATATTGTCTCATGACACATTCTTTAAATGTTTACTTGTGGTCATATCAACTTTTCCCAATTGTGATAACGAGATGATTGGTAAATTATTGTTTATTTTTTATATGAAATTTCAGTTCATGTTAGTACTACACATAAACATTTTGAAATTAGTAAAATATAAAATATACAACTTTTGTCAATCATTTTTTTCTTTTCAAAATAACATTTATATGTTTCATCTTTCATAAATTTCAACACTAATTAATGGTGTAGATAAAATACTAAATAATGTAATTATTTTTACAATTGTCATCGAAAGAAAATACTTTCAACAAAAAAGAATTCATGAAATCGTTGTCAAAAAATTAGTTTTAGATGCAAAAAATGTTACATAACAAGTCTCATTTAATGGTTTATATTACAACATGTTTTGTAACACCCCAAAAAATACATCTAACTATTACAATACAAATTCTACCGATTTTTATACAGACTTGGATTTTTTCAAAATATTTCTATTACAAGATCATGACTTATAGAAATACAAATATTAACAATATAAGGTTCAAAACTACATCCTAAAGCCCTTCAGACCCTTCAACACCTATATGATCATCTGCTTGTGTACGTAGTACAATCATCGCAGTTCAAAACACAACAAGGAAAGCAAGGGTAAGCAATTAAAAAGAAATTCTATAACATATTTAATTCATGCAAAAAGAACCAATCAAACTAATCATTTATAAACATTTCTTTAAATGTTGTCATATAAAATTTCAATACCAATTCCATCATTCATATAGACCACACATGGATCTATTTTCAATCACAAGTATTGGATTTCATTTCAATCCCACTGACTACTCGTGAATCCATCGTCTTCCGGAAGACTCATTAAGTATGCCCCTACCAGAGACTAACACCTGATCCAAAGATTACCAACGAATCCAAGAGAAATGATTAAGGTAAATTCAAACATCCAATAACAAATGTCTATAGTGGGACCCAATGTGTATGAACTCCTTATCAGCTTCTCACCACCTGATATCTTAGTCTATATGACTTAGATCATCAGTAAAGCTAAAGGATATCTGTTAAACATAGGCTTTTCATACTTAATGCCATCAAACAACAACTCATACATTATCCCAAATGTATGACATCAATTTCATACAATTTTCATCATTTATATACATATCATTCAATCACATAACATTTAAAAATAAATATTCATAACATTCAAGAACTTTTCCAACATCAAAAACAATATTTAACTTTAAAACTATCAAAATATAATATTTATACATGTTCACACAACATAAAATCAAACAATTTTATCAACTAACACCCTGCAAGAGAAATTGAAACTTGAGACCACATCTCATCCACATTCAGATCTTCTAACCTAGGGTACTATTGAAAGTTAAAGTTAGCTTCCTTTACCTGAAATTCTAATGAAAAATGTACCTCAAACAGGGGAACCACTCCAAGATTTAGGAACCCAGAGTAAGTTATCTAAATATTACCAAATTTTAGTATGAGCTTAATCAAGGTGAGAAAAACATTTTTCTCAGCTGATCCCACTAAGGTTGATAACTAAATCATAGAGAAAAACAAAGAATAAAGGATATCTAGAGTAAAAATGAATTTTCTCTGTTTAAAAATATGATCGGGTAGAAATGTACCCAGACTCCTTAGCTACATCATGGCGTGATCAAATTTTGGAATAGATGAGGTATGAGAGAGAAATTGAAAAGAGAAGGAAGAGAGAGAAGGGAGAGATAAAGGATGAAAGGGGTTGTGACTCATTTTTTTTTCTCTTTGTTTTTTCAAAGTGTTATATGTTTATAATTTAAAATACTTTTTTTTAAAACATAAATTAACATACTAAAGTATATTTCATTTCTATTATTTTAGAGTGTTTCTTATATTCTTCGGAGACTAAATTAAATAGTGGATGAAAATGATTCATGGTCTACCTTTATATAATTAGTTTACTTTTCAATTGAAAACATCATCTTTTTGTTCTTTTACTCCTTACTCCATGTTTCAATTCCATCATAAGTATTAGCATATCTTTTGGTTGGGGTTACGCCACTCCATCCCAACAAAAAGAAAAATCTCTTGTTTTTCCTTTTAGAAATCACAATGTAAAGTTTCACATTCACACCATGTCATGTGACCACATTATAGTACTATTGTCTCAGAAACCAAACAAATTCAATCTATCTATAATGTACTATTGCCTAAAAAACTAAACAAATTCAATCTATCATGGGTCCATTTGCATGTTCAGGAAATCTCAAACTTTCACTCATAGTATTGATTGAGGGACGAAGTTGTTGTATATTAAATAATAATTTTAAAGATACTATTATGTATTAATTATTTTAAATATTTTTTTAAAAAATTATTGTTAACGATAGTTCAATTTTATTTGGAGATCTCACATATTAATTAGAGATAAAGTCACTATAATATATTACTGTATGTTACAAGTTGATTTTATAAGGTTGAGTTAGATTTAAATTTCACTTTTTAATAAGATGATATCAGGATCATTTAAAATCTATTATAGTGAGAGTTTGTGTTAAGTCTATCATATTATTCACTATCGAGACACTATTGAACCATCCATAATTATTTAATTTCACAGACAAGTTGCCAGTCTCGATACCCATGTTCAAAATTTCACATCGATTAAAAATAAGATCAATTCATATAATATATAATATAATATATATATATATATATATATATGGATGCAAACCTTATTTTATAAGTTAATTTTTAAGATTGATTTACTACTTTTTTTAATATTTAATCTAAAAAATTCTTTTAAATGAGGATATTCCAGGTTGATAAAACATATGTCCTACTAATTTTTAAAGTTTTATTTTATTATGTTTGCTCTCTTACCAAACAATCACTCTTTTATACGTTCACTACTTTTCTTCTCTTTCTCTTTATTTTCACATTACCAACGACCACGCCCTAGTTTCTCTCAATCACTTCTACGAAGCATATCACGTTTCTCCTGGTCCCAATTCTTTAACTACATTTGGCTTGAAAGTTGTTGTTGAATTGGAGTGGTTGAACACATCATAATAATGTCAACATTGAAGCCAAAAATATCTTGTACTCATGCACTACCCTAACGCCACATAGCAAGAGCTTGTACCTTATAGTACAAGACACTTAAACAACATTTCGACACGTAAACAACCTTGAAATCGAACACTCTAGACCTCATCAACAATTATTCACACAATTTCCCTACATAAAATTATTTATTAATTCATCCAATTTTCATAAATTAGAATAGGAGATGGAACCAAGAACTCTCTTAACCAAGAAAATTATTAAATATGAATTATGGAAAAAAATTATATTTATATATATAATTAAAAAAGAAAAAAGGTACACATAACATAAATCATTGTAAGAGTTTATATTTTTAATGATTTTTTGTGTTTGTTTAATAGTAGTTTAAACTTTAGTTAAATGTGTTATATGTGATGGTAAAAGTCATTATTAAAAATGTTGGAAATAAGTGTCAGAATAAGTAAAAATATATAAAAGTAGGACTCATGTATTCAATGTCTTAAAATTTTAAATTAAAAATAATATCTTGAGTTTTTTATATAAAAAAATTTATGATTTATGTCGAATTATTTCAACATTTTTTTCACATAAAGAAATTCTAAAAAAGATATTGGTATCAAATAATTTTACTTAGGACTTAGATAAGTCTTGTTAATATTAGTATTAGTACAATATTTTTTAACCGTGTTAATGTTAAACACTTATGATTTTTAATTTTGTTAATGCTTATTTTTTAAATCCCCACAATTTTCTAACCCTTTCAATGTTATAATATTACTTGTGATTTTCTTACTTCTCTTATAACGTCATAATACTACCCACAATTTTCTAACTTTCATTAACGTCATAATTTTATCTATGGTTTTCTAACCCATGTTGACTTCAAAACATTGCCTTTATTATCATTTTTTTTCTAATTAGACTAATGTTAAAATCATTTTTATATATTATATATACTTTTGCACAACATTAATATTATTTCAATTAACAACATTTTTATCTTAGATTGTAACTCTATTAATACCATAACATTATCCTTATTACTTTACGAACAATTTAATAAATTTCGTTAATGTCAAAATCAATTCTCAATATTACATAATTTTACACAACCTTAAAACTACAATACTTTTACATCACTTTGAAAACATATTAACAAAACTACCAAAAACTTATACAATTTTTATAATTTAATTACCAACTTTTAATTAATTGTAGTAATCATTTATAAACATCAAACTGTAAAATGACAAAAGTTACATAAATATTTCAAAATTTAAAAGAAACTAAAACAAGTAATATGCAAAGTTAATTAGAAAATAATTTACTCTTTTCCCATAGTCAACTTCTAATAATAAATACTAATTTTCCTAAATTGCAATATTGTGAAATATATGAAAAATTAATTAAAAAATTTAATTTTTTCTTAATGAAACGTGAAATATTGTCATGTTAGGAAGTCTCTTCCCTAATATTCTGGTGTATAAAAAGTAGTGATGGAGATCAAGCTCAAGACGAAATGGAGGCCAATAATCAAGGACAAGAAGAGGTAGAGGCTCAAGTGTTAGACGCTCAAGGAGTCATTAGCCCACCTCATAGGCTTACAAGGAGCAAGTTCAAAGCATTAGGAAATAGTGGGAGGTTGTTTTCTCTTTTTATAGTTTCTTGTGTAATAAAAGGTGCTTAGAGGGAAACATTAGACACCTCTTTTGTAAAAGCATTTCTAGGCCTTAGTTTAGGAAAATATAGAAGCTTGGGGGGTGTGAGCTTAGTAGGAGCGTGAGCTTGAGGAGTGAGCTTAGTAGGGGGCGTGTTTGTAGAAGTAGGTAGCTTCTAGAATAAGCTTGTAATGACTGGCCCTTGCTCCTATATAAGGAGGGCTTAGGTCCTTCACAATGGAGAATTGAAATTGGAATTAGAGAAACTCTACTCAAATTGAGAGAGAATTGTGTGAGAACTTGTTTTCTCCTCTACCTTGTCTTATCTTGAGTGCCTTGGCTCTCTCAAGTGGCGGCATTTGCTCACTTATCTTGGATCCTTCACACTCCAAGTGGCGTGATCACTAGTCAAGCTCTTCATCTCCATAAGTTCTTCTCTCCTTCATCTTCCATTTTCATTTTCCATGCTTTACGAAATGTTAAACATGTCTTAAGCTTCTTTCTATTCGGTGTTGTGCTTCCTTTCCACTTTATGTTCGGTTCTTTTCTGTTCTAGTTGATTTGTTCGGTTCAATTTTGTTGTTGAACCTTTCTTTTCGGTTCATTTGCTTTTATACACGTTTTAATCGGTTCAATTGGCAATAGATGGATCTTCCATGTGAGTTTGGTGTTTGGTGCAAGTTTTGGTGAGTTCTTGAAACATAGAACATTGATCCAATTATATTAAAAGTGCCTATTCATTCTCCAACTCAAGTTGATTCCATAAAATGTCAAAGAATCATCTCTACTTTGCTATTGGAATCATATCAAGTAGGGATGACAAAACATGTCAGCCTGGTTTGTTTTGACCTGACCTGCCAAAAGTAGGATGGGGAAGACTGACCCATCAAGGTTATGCATGTTGAAATTAGTAATTCAGTCGTCATAGAGTGGGTTGACGGGCCAACTCAACACTTTTCATTTTTATTTTAATTTTGTTGTGTTGAATCTATTTACTTGGTTGTAGTATTGATATGACTTTTTAGACAATAAAAATACAAGGAAACGGAATAAAATGGATCAAACTTTAATGTCCTAATAAAAAAAGGTTTAATGTCTAACAAAATAAAGTAAATATCAACAATGAATCAAATGATGGATAAAAAAATTAATGTAAATAAAGTTCTAAATAAAACATTGACCACAACCAAATTTAATTCGAAAAGCATGAAATTTCTTTTTAAAAGTGCCAAAAATAAAGAAAGATGGGCTAGTCCGCCTCACCTATGGCCCGTCGGGTTGGCGAGTTAAGTGAGTCAGACCAATACAAGCTGACGGATTCAGTTGACCCAACCCACCTAAATGATGGTGGGCTGATAGACCGCCCTGTCAGACTCAATCCACTTTATCATCCCTAATAAAAAAGTCATCATTATTGCTTTTAATATTTTTATTTTTATTTTCTATTTTCTTTATTTTATTCAACCATTTAAATATTTTTTGCAAACACTTTGTTTTTAATATTAGTGTTTATTCCAAAATCTTGAAGGCATTATTTCACTACAAGAAAATAATTAAATATCAATTAATTTAGAGACAAAAATAATTACTCATTATATATTAAGTAAGTGAGATACTATTGTATAAACTAAAAGATTATTGGTACTAAAGTAGTTTATATTATTAATAATTTATAAAGTAGTTTCTAAATTGGTATCTAACATTAGTTACTAACTACTTTAGATTCTAAATAAGTCATTAATTTTTTTTATAAAAGCTTTCATGTTAGGCATCACTATGCAACTTGGCATCTCAGTTAGGCTGACACATCAATTAACAACAATCATCTGTCATCACATGAAAAAAGTATTATTAAAAAAAGAAAAAAGAAAGAAAATACAAAAAAAAAATATTGGAGGACTAGATCAAAACCCATATGTTAACAAAAATGATACATAGGTAGACTATACCTATTCATAAAGAATTCTAAGAACATACTAGATGGAAACCTATTATACCAATGAAATTATTCTCTATGAATAAATCCTAAATTAGCTAACTTATCAGCGCACGCATTCCCTTCATGAAAAATATGAGTAACCCTAAACTTGATTTTCCCACAGTAATTAAGACAAATATTTAATCGATTACGAAGCATCCACAGAACATTAGTCATAGTAATAAACCAATAACTCCATAAACCAATAACTCCATAAACCAATGCAACACAAACCAAGGTAGAATCACTTTCAAGCCATACATTAGTAAGCCCCATCTTTTGAGTTTCCTCCATAGCATATATAACTCCATAAAACTCAGCAACCATAGTAGTTTGAACTTTAAGAAATGCAGAGAAAGCACCAATAAACTCCCCCATACTCCCACGAAAAATACCTCCACAAGTAGCAAGACCAGGATATCCCCTAGCAGCCCCATCAATGTTAATTTTAACCCAACCTGGTGAAGGGAACTCCCATCTAACAGGAAGAGGACGAAGAACTTTACCACTATGAATATTAATATAAAAAAAACTTAATCACGTTGAAATCCAACATATCATTCTTCATTGAAGCTTTAGAAGAATTTCCCACTAGACGATTTAAGAGTGAAACGATTAGACTCATCTAGAATACAATTAGGAATATCTTGTTCCTCCCTAACCATTTTATGATTAAAAAAATGAGTCATTTGTTGTAAAGACAAGGGAATATTCCAATCATAACCTGTCCAAAACTGAGAGACTGTATCCGAAATGCTAGCACCATCAGATAACCCTGCAATATTTGTTAAAGAAGTAGTAGAATATCATTTATCATTCCAAAAATTAATAAAAGTACATGTACCAACAGTGCAAGAAGTATTATCAAGTATAGTAGAATAAAACTACTTAAGTCTAAGCCAAAGAGATGAGGATCTATAAACCATTCTAAACTCGTATTTTGATTTACCTTTCCAAGATGCTAGCTTGAATTTGACTTTATCAGCCAAAGGTTAAAGAAATCGACATTTTGGAGCACCAAAGATAGGTCCTCCTAAATAAGTGAAAGGAAAACAACCATGACTACAAGAAAGAATATGTTGAATTTTGGTGACAAATCTTGCAGAATTATCCAAGGTGAAAAAACTACTCTTAGAATTATTAACATATTGACCCGAAAAATCACAATATGTTTTTAGAAAAGTACTCAAATTTCTAAGGAACTTATTATCCGTCCTATAGAAAACAAATATGTCATCAGCATATAAAATATGAAAGGGAGTGAGATAACCTTGCAGACTAGCCATATGTAGAATCTTCTTATCATTCACAAGCTTAGAGATACATATACTAAGAACTTTCTCTGCAAGACAGAAAAGTAAAGGAGACAAATGATCACCTTGTCTGACACCTCTACTACAAGAAAAAAAAACCAACAAACGAGGGGTGAAAACCCAAAGCGTGTCAAAACTAATAATAAGAACTTCCATCTCAGAGTGTCAAAGGCTTTATGAATATCAACTTTGTAAGTCACATTAACTCCTCTAACCTTTTTAGAAAACATGTAATAGCTTCAGAAGCAATACCAATACAATCCTGAATTTGTCTACCTTGCACAAACCCATATTGATTAAGAGAAATGATTTTAGTAGCCACAAGTGCAAGCCTACCTGTCAGTATCTTGGAAATAATCTTAAATTTGAAATTAGCAACAACAATTGGCATGTAATATTTAATGAATTCAGCACCCTGAATCTTAGGCATAAGAGATGCCACATTACTGTTCATTCCAGGGAGAACCAGTTTTGTTTAAAAAGTTGTTGAACAACATTGCAAACATCTGTCCCAATATTTTTCCAGTAAGAATGATAGAAAACGCCACCAAAACCATCAAGATTAGGAACACTACGATTAAGATTAAAAACAATATTCTTGATGTGTGCCTTATGTGGGTGACCCTTTGTGGGTGTATGTCATATATGGATGCAACACACATAGACATATGAGATGAGGTGTATATAATGCAATATGTTATGATTTGTATCGTTGTGGGTGTGTGACCCTTCATGTGTGTATGTTGTGATATTTGTGATGATATCAACTTTTAGAAGGTGGTATTAAACATGTTAAATTATTAAGTAAAGGATATATCATAGTTTCACTGATGATCTGATTATATATACTAAGATACTAGGTGGTGAGAAGTTAAAGAAAATTTATGCATTTGTTTTTATTAATAAATGAACTAACTAGTTAAATTGATCTAGTGTTAACCTTTAGTATGATATGACTTAATACAACATCTTTTAGAACGTGGCAGTGATGGTTGCAATGCAAATTGGAGATGTAATCGAAAGTTTTTACATCTTGTTAATAATGTGAAAATATTGTTGATAAATTTATTTATATGATAATGTACCAATATAAGTTGCAGTTTGTGTTAAAGATTATATAGTTGAATTATTAATGTTGATGTGTGTAATATGTATAAGATAAGTGTGATGTTTAAATTTAAATTAATTCAGTCTTATTTATAGTCTTATTTATTATTGTGACTTGTTATAATTAACGCAACACAAGAACAAATTTATGATAAATAATAGTAATAAGATCACCAATAAATATTATAATTATTTAAATATATTGTTTACATTTAAAAAAATATGTTTTATAGACTTAATATCTCTTTTAATATATATATATATATATATATAATATGTATGTTATATATTCATTTATATCTATGTTTATTTTTTCCTTAACAAAGTTTAAAGAGTTAAAGTTAAAAAAATATTTAAAAATCATAAGAGTGTGTAATCAATGTTAGTAGTAATTTAAAATAAATAAATATAAAAAATGTAATACTAGTAGCAAATCTAATTAGGTAAAAAATGACAATAATAATTTACTGATTCAATACATTCGATGACAATATTATAATACACGGATAAAATGCACTTTTGTATTTAATGGTGACTAATTTTCTTAGAAGATTTTTTTAAGGTTTATTTTAAAACAAAATAAAATATTTGAAAGAATCAAGATGTGTGCAGTTCATACTGTAAAAGATTCAGTTCAGTGTATCAGATAATATTAAAATCTTTTCACACCCAATTCACAATTCTAAGTTGCAGAAGCAAAGGGAACCTTCTAAACAACTCTTGCTATTTAATATTCTACAAATTAATAAAATCACTTTCAAGTCCACAAGATAAAACATCATTGTCACATAAATAAACAAATTTAAATGAGAATCAATGATTAGTATTTTTATACATTTGAATCTATCTGAGATGAAACTACATGTTAATATGAAAATTATCATTCTTTGAAACCCTTATACTGTACAACAAAACCCAACACCCATTTTCTTCTCTCCATCACTTCCATTAACACCGAATCAAACTTCACAACCAAAAAATGTTCTTGTTATTCCTTCAAACTCTCTCTCTTCTCTCATAACTGAAGTCAACAAAACCCACCTGTTATTATTATTATTGTTATTATTATTATTAGTATTATTAGTGCTACCAACACCCCTTTCTCCAATCCCCAAAACGACGTCGTAACTGGCTGAACGATTCATGGTGGTGGAATTTCCACACTCGCCATCTTCTAGAACCTTCTTCTTCACTTCCTCAGGACATTTGATGGAAAAACCCTCTAAAGAGTGACCCGTGGAATGCGACCTCACAAGGACACCAAAGCCTCTCACAGAATCTTCCTCCTCCAACACGTGCCGCGCACGTGTATCCCCTTTCGATTCCGCGCTCACATCGCCGCGGCACACCGGGCACGTCACGTGCGCCGCCAGCCACGCGTCGATGCAGCGCGTGTGGAACACGTGCCCGCACTTCAGCAGCAGGCGGAGCGCGTCGGCGTCGGCGAAGTCCGCCAGACACACCGCGCATTGCATTGCGGTGGTTTTCTGCCCTTTGGGGTGGTTTAGTTTGAGTGCGGAGTAGGACATGACGGGGCACGCGGCGAGCACGCGCGGGTCGAGTCCGATCGTGGGTTGCGGAAGGGTGTTTTGGAGGGATACGTAGCGGATGGAGATGGAGCATAATGCGGTGACGACAAGGCCGGAAACGAAGATGATGATTGACATGAGAAGCGTTGCTTGGACGGTGTCGTCGTTGGATGGGCCATAAGGCGTCGCCGGTGAAGGGGATAGAGCGCGTGAGGTGCAGGACACTGCAGAAAGTGATGATGCGAGGAGGAAGAGGAGCACTATGGTGTTCATTGTTGTAATTTTTTGTAAATGGTTTGTGTGAGAATGATGTTTAAATAAGTAGAAGAAGAAAGGAAAATGGTACAGTATGGGTTCTGTGTTTTGGATATGTTGTGATTGTTCTGTTTGAATAGAAAATGGAAAAATGGAAAAAGATGTGATGGGGAAATGGAAAACCAGGAGCAGCAGAACATGGGTTTGAAGACAGAGGAACCTAGTTTCGTGTGTTATGAGAAACCCAAAACGCAAATATGTGTGCCAAATTTAAATGTAAACAAATAGACAGTTTTCTTAAAAATAATTATCCCTTTTGTTTTTGTTTTGTTGTGGTGGCGAGGATGTTGGTGAAAGCAGAGAAAATATATTTTAGAACACAGTGAAATGTTTTGTAATTCAGGGTAAATTTTCATTCTACATTTATATTTGTATTTCTCACAAACACTTTTTTTTTTCTTATCTATCACTATTTTATTTTTACTTTTTTATTTTTTATTTCCCTATCTAACACTATTTCAAAATAAATAAATAATAAATTAAAAAATGATAATTTTAATTTTAAATATATTAAAAAATAAATATTTTTAATGTTTAAAATAGTTAAAAACATAATTAATAAATAAAAAAATGAGTTTTTACACAATAAAAATAAAAAGTAATAAATTTAAAATGTTTACTTTAAAAATTATTTTTTTTAATGATGAAGAAAATAAAAAATTAAATTTCACATCAACATAAAAGTTGAATATATAAACATGAATTAATATTTATTTTTATTATTATTATTATTGATGATGTAATCATTTTAATTTCAAGTAAAAAATACAGGACATAATTATAAAAAAAACCAAGTTGAATAAAGACTGATATAGACATAAGAGAACAACATGATCGAATAAAAATATATTCATATTATCAAACACCAGGACACACATAGAGAATTTGTCCCAACATTACTGGATTGTGCATTTCTCGTCATTAATTATGTTTAATTTCACACAAACATTTAATGTATCATTGAATAAAATATTAAATGAATGATTATCTTTCATTTATATTTCTTTTTTATGATCAACATATACTTATTTAGTATCACCTTATATCTCTTATATTTATCTTATTTTCATTTTTTTCTGCCTTTTTTTTCTGTTTTTTTGTTTTTATTTTATTGTTGCTGTTTTTATTTTATAGACTTATTTATTTTTTCATTTTTTTCTTCTTATTTTTAAGCATTAAGTGTAACATTTGCATAGTTTTTTTTAGGATTTTGCATTTAGGGTAGACACTTCAATATTATTTGTGTGTCCACTATTAATTAATACTAATTGACTTTTGGATTTTTTATAATTATGTCTTGTATTTTTTACTTGAAATTATCATGATTACATCATCAATAATAATAAAAATAAACACTAATTTATGTTTATAGATTCAACTTTTATGTTGTTGTGGGGTTTAATTTTTTATTTTCTTTATTCTTAATTTATAAACTAAAAATTTTAAATTTATTACTTTTTTATTTTTATTTTCTAAAAACTCATTTCTTTATTCATTAATTATATTTCTAACTATTTTAAACATTAAAAATATTTATTTTTAATGCATTTAAAATTAAAATTATCAAAAATTAATTTATTATTTATTTATTTATTTATTTTTGAAATGGTGCTAAATAGGGAAATAAAATATAAAAGAGTGCTAGATATGGAAATAAAATACAAAAGGGTGCAAAAATAAAAATAAAAGAGTGCTAGATAAGAAAATAAAAATGTAAATGATGTTAGATAGAAAATTTACGTATTACTTTTCATTAATATTTTATATTTTTACTATATTTACGTATTACTTTTCATTAATATTTTTTATTTTTACTATATCAATTAATAGTGAGTGATTCATGTGTAAGAAATTGAGGTAACCACGTGTCCATGAAAGGAAAACAATAACAAATGATAATATTTATTTATAATATATTTTAAATGTTTTAAACTTCTAAAAAACGAAAGATTACTTAATATATATTATTATTAATGAGGTAGTTCAATTCTATATTCAAGATACATTTACTTTAGTCACTTCTAACCAAATAATATTTTTGTCTTTTCAGCCAATTCCAAATTGAACTGGCCTACTTATATAATAAGTTATTTTTTGTATAATAGTTACGTAATAAGTTAGTTATGAGTAAATCGAGAATGTGTTAATGATATAATTCACCATCTAAATAAATATTTAGATAAACAATCATTAGAATCCTATAACCAAAAAAAGAACTTACATTTTAATTACTAACATTTGTCAATAAAATGTTATTGATATTGAAGTTTGAATTATGTTCATATCACTTATATTAATTTTAAAATATAATTTATCTATTATTTAAATTTTGTAGTTAAAAAACTTTTTAAACTTGAAAAACAAATTAAACTTGCATCTAACTTTTTAAATGTAACACTTTCGAGAATTAATTAAGATTATCTACAACGAGAGTTGTTTAGCAATATTATGAGTTTTCCATTAATAAAATACTATCCTTTTGAGTCACATTTTATTTTGGTTGGTTTTAAATTAAAGAAGTTTTTTTATATAAATATTTTGTTCTTAGAGTTGTTAAGTTTTGTATTAAGTATAGGAGAGAGAATATAAAATATTTAAGAAAAAATGGTATTTATAAATCAAACAACTTGTTAAAGAGGAAAAATTAATTTGAAACTTTAAAATTAGGAGAGTTGTTTTTTTAACAATATTCTGATTTTATCTCCCATGTGTAGTTATTTATAAATGCCACTTAAAATAAAAAAAAAATATTTTTTTTTATATATTTTTTACTGACTTGTTGATTCACCAACCGATTTTTTTGGTGCAAAGAGAAAAATTCGAAGCTCAACAAATAACCCAAAAAAGCTCAATTTCAACAAGTTGGTAGTTATATGCGACAAAATAACTGAGTTAAATCAAAAAACATATTGTGATAGCTCTAATCTAACTATGTATTGTGAGATTAGCTTTTGATGAAATTAATTTGTTTAACTATTGAAATGTCGGACAACAAAATAGTTTCGTTGGATTGTTTATTGTTATTTTATTTTTTAAATCAACAAATATTATTATAATAAACCGAGAAAATGTGAAAAGAAATGAGAAGAAGAAATTTCAATACAATAAGAAGAACTCGATTGTATATAAATCAAAATGTGAGGCAAATTGAAAACCAAAATAATTAAAATTGAAGTGTAGTTCTGATATGAGTTGATTTTAGATTAACCATTTTTAGATGTGACACTTTACTTAGGATTAATATTTTAGCAATTAATGGTGAGTACCTAAGGAAGATTCTCACCAAACTTAACCAAATGGTTAAGTAAGTGTGAAAGTTCACTTCACGAAGACAAAGATTAAAAAACAAAATATGGTGAATATGGAATGCAATTGCGGAAATGAATTGGGAACATGGTAAGCATCAATGATGGTCATTGCCAAACCAAATGATAATCCATACTCAATAAATGAGCCAAAACCCAAGAACACAATTCAAGGAAACATATGGAAATTAAGAGCATAAATGGAATGGAAAATGGAAAGGAAAATGGAAGAAGAAACTTAGGAAAGGGATGGTGAGGATGATCACGCCACTTGGGGTGTGGAGGCCACCAAGATAAGTGGAAGGGTCGCTACTTGAGAGCCTCACACTCTTCAAGATACAACCATGTAAAGAGGAAACAAGCCTCACTATAAGCTCTCACAAAATGTGCCGAGTTTCTTTACTTCTCAAAATTCAAGATGTAAAATACAATGAGTAAGTCTCCTATTTATAGGTGAAAGAGCCTTGGAAAACAAGAAAGAAGGGTAGGATGAGAAAAGGGAAAAAATGTTCCTAGAAACTAGGTCAAATTGTCTTCCTAAAGGGCTAGGAATAAACTAAAATGATACCTACACCCCTTATTATGCCAAAGGCACTTTATTCTAGCCTATCTTTGTTATTTGGACCCCTAAAATGAGCCCAAATTATTTGCAAACATATTATATTTTTTAAGAAGACCAGAAGGAAAAACAATTGGTGTTTCGGTTTATGCCCATCTCCTCTGGTGAGGTCCATGAGATCCTTGGTGAGGTCTTGAATTGTTCGCTGAGATGACTGCTCACCGTGTGCCTTGTCTTTTGCTTCTTTGGTCATCTTCGTAACTACTTGATTTGTATCAAGTTCTAATTACTATCACATCTAACTATGATTGACTACTTATTATTCCCCTCTCTAAAAAAATTAATTCTAAACTTAACTAAATTAACTTCAACTTATTCTTTTCAACATAGGGTTAACCGTCTAGTGCTAGTTGTCTGTTGATTTTTGATCGTATATTGTTTGTTTTTGTATAATTTGTGCTCTTTAAGTTTCAGTTTGCAATCTTTATTACATCAACACTTTCATTCAAGCTTCCAAGGTCAAAATCAATTAGAAAAATATAACTTCAAATGATACTCTTTGGATGATTCAAGCAAAATATAAGTTGTAAAATGCAATTTTTATGATGTTTTTGTAAAAACTCTAATATTTTGGAGAAAATACAAATCTAATACAAAAACAAAAAATAAGAACCAAAGAAATCTCAAGGAAAAGAAATTAGTTTAGAAAAATACTAGAAAACTGAGAGTTATCAGGGATGGTTTGTCAACATTGATTGTATTTTATAAGTAGTAAGTACATGAACCTATAATTAACAATTGATTGTCTAAATCATTTAAATTAAGATATTATGTGATGAAAAAATAGGGAAAATTTTTGTGTTAAGAGAAAATTCAACACCTTATGCTTTTGATTAAGTGCTAAAAACACTTAAGTTCAAATATGATCATGCATCGTTCGTAAGACAATTGATGTTTAGCAACAGAGTATGAAAAATGCAAGTGTTGCGTTAATAAAACGAAACAACATTGTGCACTATTTTCTTATGTATGACAACGCACATATAAAATCAGATGGAACTCACATAAAAACATTAGACTATGAACGCATAAAACACTGTACATTATTCTCTTACATTTGATAAGACATATACAAGATTAGATGAAACACACAAAAATCTAACTTCGTTCTTCAATAAATATCTATATACCTATTTTATGTTGCAGGGAATGTCCACTACCTTTCGTCTGACCAAAGAGATTTGTTCAAGAATAAGACAAATTAGATTACCTTTTGGAGTTCATGCTAAAGTTGTTTTCTTCATCAACTTCCTGACTCAAACTATGTTAAACACAAGCTCAATTAGTTGCCATATACATTGTACACTTTTACCATGAGATGGTAGGAAGTGCTTTACTATCGATGGAGGTGTGTATTAGTAGTCATCTAAGATGTTGCATAGAGTAGAAGAGCATTTAAAGTTGCATTTAATGCAATGACCATATTCTATCTCAACAGACACATAAATAACATGAGAAGAATTAAAGTTGCTTAAAAATAGAAATGGTCTTGCAACGGTTATCTTCCTCCAAGCACCTATATATAAAACCTTCAGTCAAGAAGAGGAAAATATACATGAATTTACATTATGCTAAAATGCTTCTAAAATGCAAAGAAATCCTCGAATCTTTCAAAAGGAAGAAGAGAGAAAGCTTTTGTTTAGAGTAGAGATTGCACTATGGCTAAAGGGCAACAACTACTTGTTAAGTTATGATTGATTTGGTAAGGAATACTTAAAGGAGTAGTGAGGAGTGGCTAGAAGCCCAAAAAATACTCCTTAACAAGGTCAATAAAGATGGGCTACGATTCGAAAGAATATTTGGTTAGCCAAGAGTGGTTAGATGCAAAGAATACTCACTGGTCAGTCATGAGTGGCTTGAGTAAAGAATACTCAAGGGGTTAGCCAAGAGTCACTATTAATCAAAAGAATACCCAGTTAAGTCAGGAATGACTTGTGCCAAGAATACTCAATGGGTTAGCTAGGAGTGATTACGAGTCCAAAAATACATGAGTGTACTACAGAGTAGTAGTCTGCCTAGTTGAACTTGGCCTGTTGGCCAAGAAATATATGTAATATATTACGACATACGAACTAGTATAAATGGTTGTGTATATTTTATTTCTTCCTTATCTCTTTTACATTATATGTTATTATCATATGTTATAACCCAAGAATGAGAGTTAGTGTGAAAATACATACTAAAAATGTTTTTATCAAAGTGTTTTCAAATTAAGTATTTCAATCAGCACATGCAGTGACGACTGATAAGATGCAAGTACTATGATCTTATCACTTGTTAAATTAAATTAGAAAATATATTGATTAAGTGATTTAGTTAAAGTGCAAAAGTTGCATCTGATGTGACGTTTTAAACAAAAAAAAGTTGTATTTCAAATTAGTTTTCAAATATGTTGAATCGTTGCATTTTTTTATTTCATCATATGTAACCTATTGAAAGATATTTAGTTAAGTCCGCCTGTTCAAACCAATCTAGTTAATTCAAACTTGTGCTTGCATAAGTTCATCAGACATTACCATATGATACCTTAACTAAAAATTTCTTTTAAATACTCACAATGAGACTATGCCTGTGAAACTTTTTTAGAAATCACTAAATCATAATTCAACCATCTCTTCTTTTTATATCCCTGTTTTTCATATCTTGCACCTCGAAATACATATGTAGGTATATAAATATTAGTGCAATGAACTTGTCATAATCCATGATTATGTGATAATCTTGTAGATCAAAATCTTTGATTGAATCAAGTGTTCATATCTAATAGAACATATTTAATGAGTTTTACGAAAGACATTTATTTGTTGTTTCTCTATTTAATATCCATTTTAAATTTAAGTACATTTGTAAATCTAAAGTTTTTGAAATTGAGTTAGATGTTGTTTATTGAATTGTTAATGTTGATTATTAATTCTGATTTTATTATTATTAATTCTGATTTTATTACCCTTAAATTATTATACCGTTATTATTGCATTAATGGTCAGTTTATAGTGCGGTTAGTATTCTTATTTTATAACTTCCAGTAATTGTAATTTTATTATATATATATATATTATTGAAGTCAGTAATTACCTTCAATCAGTTTCTACAACCTTTTGCCTTCTCTTATTTCTTTCAATTAGTTCTTACAACTGTATTAAGAGCTAGTTTGTTATCATGAACTCTACCCAATTATCAATCCCTATCCTTGATGGAAAAAAATCACAATCGGTGGTGTGTGCAAATGAGAGTTTTGTTTGATTATCATGAGTTATGGGATGTCGTTGAGAGTGGAATGTCTGCATTAGCTGTTAATGCAACTGAGGCGCCACGAGTAGCGCATCTTGATCAGAAGAAGAAGGACAATAAGGCTTTGTATCTCATCCATCAAGGGATGAATGACAAGACGTTTGAGTAGATAGAAGAAGCAACAACTGCCGGTGAGGATTGGACAATTTTGTCAACCAAATTATAAAGGTGATGACAAGATCAAGAGGGTGTGTCTTCAAACCCTAAGACGCCAATATGAACTAGATGGAAACCACAAAGAATGTTGATGTCTATATAAATAAAGTTCTTGCCTTAACAAATCAGATGAAGACCAATGGTGAAACACATTCGGAGTAGGCAAAGGTGGAGAAGATTTTGAGATCTTTAACTTCCAGATTTGAACATGTTGTTGCTGCAATTGAAGAGGTAATGACATTTCAAAAATGACAGTAAGATTATTGTTTGGTTCCCTACGAGCGCATGAGCAACTGATGAATGACAATAAGATTGAAAAACCAATTGAACAAGCTTTACAAGCACAAGGCTCAATTGGTAGCCCCTATCATAAACATGGTATTTATTGTAGCAAAGGTCGTGGTGGCCAGAATCATGGAGGCGCTGAGCAAAACAACACTGGTTCCAATCACATTCCAAGTTCAAATAACTCTTGGCGCGGAGAACGTGGTCGCGGTGAACGTGGAGGCATGTATAATAAATCAAATGTGGAGTGTTATAACTGCCATAAACGTGACCATTATGCAAATGAGTGCAGATCAAAAGGTGATAATCATGCTTCCAATTGTGCTCAAGAAAATAGTAATCACGAACAAGATGAAGAGGATCATGAAGTATTAATGACAACCACATCAAATGAAACTCCAAACAACCAGACTTGGTATTTGGATATAGGTTGCACAAATCATATGTGTGGTAAGAAGGAGTTGTTTGCAGATTTGGATGACTCATTTCACACAAAAGTGAAATTCGGTGATGGTAGGTTCGTTCCGATGATTGGAAAAGGGCAAATTCTTATCACATTGAAGAATGGTGATCACATGTACATCTATTATGTTTTCTATGTACCTGATATGAAAAGTAATTTGTTGAGTATGGGACAGCTGGCTAAAAAGGGTTACGTGATGCACATAGCTGAAAATAAATTATCAATTTTTAATAAAAAAAGGTAGTTTGATTCTTAAAACCTTTTTATCAAAAAATCGCATGTTTCCAGTAGATTTGCATATGGGTGATTTCAAGTGCTTGAATGCAATATTGATTAATGAATTGTGGTTGTGGCATTTACGCTTTGGGCACTTAAATTTTCAGAGTTTGGAAAATCTCTCCAAACGAAATTTAGAGAATGGTTTACCCCATATTCATCACCCTGATCAATTGTGTGAGGATGCATTTTTGGAAAGAATCACAAGATACCATTTGTTAAGGAGCCTTGGCGTGCAAAATTTCCTTTGGAGCTTGTTCATACAGATGTTTGTGGCCTGATCAACATATCATCAGTTGGAGGTAATAAGTATTTTTTAACCTTTATTGATGATTTTCAAGGAAAACCTGGATTTATCTATTGAAAAGCAAGGATGATGTATTCCACTGCTTTAAAATATTTAAAGCATTTGTTGAAAGACAGAGTGACAGACAAATTAAGATGGTGCGTAGTGATGGAGGAGGTGAGTACAAGTCTAATGAGTTCAAGAGGCAATGTGAAGAACTTGGGTTGCAACATAACATAACATGTCCCTACACACCTCAACACAACAGAGTTGCCCGAGAGAAAGAATAGAACAATCATGGACATGGCGAGGAGCATCCTTAAAGCGAAAGGTATGCCAAATTATTTTTGGGTTGAGGCCGTAACATGTGCGGTATATTTGATAAACAGATCACCCACTCGGAGTGTTCCTAACACAACTCCGATTGAGGCATGAAGCAGATTCAAACCCAATGTGCAGCACTTGAAGGTATTTGGGTCAATTACTTATGCTCATGTCCCCAATGCAGCAAGATCGAAGTTGGATGATAAGGCAGTGAAGACCATTTTCATGGGATATAAGCATGGGGGATACAAATTGTACAATCCAATGACAAAGAAGGTGATTGTTAGTCATGATGTTACATTTGTCGAAGATGAGGAATGACAATGGAATGCAACAACTGAAATGGATTCGAAAAAAAAAAATATTTACGTTTTGAACGATGATGTGGAAGATATAGTCACTCTTGAAGCACCTGCAGTTCAACCTGAAGCTGTAATTCAACTTGAAGTTGCAACTCCAATTGCAACTATGATGGAGCGACTAAGAAGGCAGCAACGACAACCTGTACACCTTCAAGATTGCGAAGTAAATCTTGATGATGAAGTTGATGACAATGGAGATTTAGTTCACTTTGCTTTTCTTGCAGAATCAGAACCCGTGAGACTTGCAGATGCCATTCAACACCCCAAATGGCAAGAGACTATGAATAAAGAATTGATGACGATTGAGAAAAACAATATCATGACTCAAATTGGTTTTAATCTAAATATTCCAATTAAGATTTATGTTGACAATGTCTTTGCAATTAATCTTGTAGAGAATCCAGTTTTTGATCAAAGAAGTAAACACATTGATATTCGATATCACTTCCTGCAAGACCAAGTTAAGTTAAGGAAGAGATATGTTGGGCATGAAGGTTTTTCCAAATCAGAATTAAGGGAGGGTGTTGATTATTAATTCTGTTTTTATTATTACTAATTCTGATTTTATTATTATTAATTCTGATTTTATTATCCTTAAACTATTATACCGTTACTATTGCATTAATGCTTAGTTTATAGGGTGGTTAGTATTCCTATTTTATAACTTTCACTCATTGTAATTTTATTATATATATTATTGAAATAAATAAAATGAATAAGATCAGTTCAGCAGTTTTGTAATTTTGTGTAATTACCTTCAATCAGTTTCTACAACCTTTTACCTTCTTTTATTTCTTTCAATCAGTTAATGTATTATGAATTATGATAGATTGTAAATTGATATTTTGATTAAGAATAGTATATTGATCTTATTCTTAGTAGTATAGCTATGTTATTGTTGTTGCGTCGTTGTTCTTTATACACAAACATAAGATGTTGCAATTCCAAGAAATGATTTTAAGTAATAGAAAATATTTTAATTAAACATATTTATATTATTGGTGAATTAACATGATGTAAGTGGATAGTTATATAATTTGAGATATTAAAAAATGTAACAAATATATCTTTTATGTTGAGATTAATTCATTTGTATAGTATATTTTATTAATAATTATTATTATAATTATTATTTCTCATTTATGAAAAATATTTAAAGTTTGAAAAATAAGTCAAGATAACTGTTTAATATTATTGTAAGTTTTATATTAAAAGATAAATATAAATACTTTTAAGGTGGTGGATAAAGAATAGATCAATTGATTAAATCATGAATTATTTAATAAATAATTTGATTAGAAAAAAAAAATTAATTTATTATAATATTTTGTTGTTGTTGTTATTATTATTATTTTTGAACAAAGGTATACAAATATTGTGTGTAAAATAATATAGTTAAATGTAATTAGAAGTGATAAAAGGAGTTTGTTGAGTGATGGATGAAACTCATAATTAAGATTGGACCCTTGAATTTTAGACAAGATTATATCAATAGGAATCTAGTAGGGTCCAAAATTTGACCCAAAAACAATTGGATCTTACATTAATGTGTGTCGGAAAGTTATTTTCCTTATAAATAGCTTCTCCTCTTAAAATGAATATTCATGTTTTTCTAATTTTTTAATAAAATAATATGTTTTTTTACTTTTTAAAATACACTTATCTCTATTATGTTTTCAATAAAACAATCCTCTGTTTTTTTTTGTTTTTTTTTTTATTTTTTATTTTTGATAAAATAAAATATAAAAAATTATAGAATTTTGTATAAAGAAAATAAAATAATTTAATTATTAAATATTTACAATACCTAAAAAGATTTTATCGTCACTAAAAAATATAGTCTTGTAATAAAAAAATACTGTTTTAATTTAAAAAAACCTCAAGAGTGGTGGATGCAATTTTTTTTTCATTCAATTTTTACTTATAGAAATACTTCATTCTTCATTTTTTTATATTTTATATTTTATTTTTTAATTAAATATTATTTTTAAATAAAAAAGCAAGTGACACTTTATTAAGAAGATGATATTTTTTTATTAAAATATAAATGAAGTGAGTTTCTTTTAAAAGTTAAAGAGAGTGTGATTATTATTTTACTAAAAACATAACAATGAGGAATATCTATTTTAAAATTAGAGGAGTTGAACTGTTACATAATCTCATAAAATATAAATATAATTTCAAAATGATTGTTATTATTTGTAACTTAGAATATATGAAATATTAGTATAAAAGTTGCATAGAATATATTAGTATATTAGTATAAAAGTTCCCTAATGATATTTAAGATGAATTTTTTTATTTAAAAAACATGAATGTAACAAATCATTTACTTTTTCTTATAACTTCTCTCCAAAAATGACTAATTATATAATGTTCATAACAGAAAGTAGCTTAATAGTTTAAAAAAAAAGTTTGATAACCTTGTTTTCTGAAACTTTGGCTTTGATCAAAGTCACATCGTAAAAAAAAAGTAATTTACTTTGATCAAAGTTCTTTATTAATTTTAAATTTGAAGCAAAATACTCAATCTGATAAGAAACACTATTTTGAAACTTTAACACATTGAAGTGCATCACCTTGATTTATTCTTATTATAATCATAATAAAACATGAAAGCTTTTTATATAAAAAAAATTAACTAGGTTTGTGGTTATCTGTAGCTATTCTGAAGATTGGAGTCATATTTTTATTTTAAAAAATATTTCATAAGATTAAAAAGTAATATATGTTTAAATTGTCATTGATCTATTTAAGTATAATCTTTACCACCTCAATAAGTTTAATATAAATATAACAAAAGTAATTGAAAGAATATTCTCTGTTTTATTCAATCTGTCTTTCATCTATAGCAATGATACATATATATAACCATAGCATTAGAATCGTACAGAACCGTACAGATTCTTTTTCTCACATAACATCTGTAATTAAGACTAATTATAGACCCATTAATAGTGATTATATTCCTATAATTAAGTCTAATTATAGACTCATTAATAGTGATTATATTCCTGTAATTAAGTCTAATTAAGTCTAATAATGATTTTGTCCGGTAATATCCCCTCAAGTTGGAGCATGTAAGTCTTGAATGCCCAACTTGACCAAGATGGCTCCAAACTTTTTAGCACCGAGAGCTTTGGTGAAAAGGTCAGCTAGTTGTGTATGTGTGGGCACATAGGATGGAAGAAGGCGCTTGTGAATGATTTCATCTTGAACAAAGTGGCAGTCAACTTCAATGTGTTTGGTGCGTTCGTGGAAGACCGGGTTTTTAGCAATGTGAACTGCTGCTTGACTATCACAATAAAGACGAATTGGGTCAGGATGAGGAACATGTAGAGAAGTGAGAATGTCTTTAATCTACTTTAATTCTCGGGTGGTCTTAGCCATTGATCGATATTCAGCCTCAGCAGAGGAGGCAGAAACCGTTTGTTGTTTCTGGGTTTTCCAAGAGATTGGGGAAGTGCCGAGTTGAATAAACCATTCGGTGAGAGATTTCCGTGTCAGTGGACAACTTGCCCAATCAGAATCACACCACCCAAAGAGTTGTAAGTTGTTCTCTCGAGGTAGGAGTATTCCTTGTCCAGGATGCCCCTTTAAATATCGAACAACACGAAGAGCAGCTTGCCAATGCTCGGAGCGTGGATTTTGCATAAATTGAGATAAAGCTTGGACACTGTAGGCAAGGTCAGGTCGAGTGAAACACAGATAAATTAACCTCCCAACAAGTCTACGATAAGTAGCCGGGTCAGAAAGAAAAGAACCAGTAGCGGAGCTCAATTTGTGATTTTCTTCACATGGTGTAGTGGCGGGCTTCGCACCCAACAATCCGACTTCAGTAATGATATCTAAGGCATATTTCCTCTGACAAAGGAAGATTCCGTTGGGGGAGCGAGCAACTTCAACCCCCAGGAAGTACTTGAGGCGGCCTAAATCTTTCATATGAAAGCATTGATTTAAGTAGCCTTTAAAACATTGGATGACAGTACCATTATTCCCTGCAATCACAAGATCATCAACGTAGACTAGCACAACCAACTGTATGTCATTATTATTGAGAGTAAACAGGGAATGATCCTTCGGGGATTGTTGGAAGCCGTAACGAGTGAGAGAAGAAGATAGTTTAGCAAACCAACACCTGGGGGCCTGTCGGAGGCCATATAGAGACTTTTGAAGCTTGCACACTGCCCCTGGTTGAGATTCTTGGAAGCCAGGAGGGAGTTTCATATAAACCTCATCATCAAGATCACCATGGAGAAACGCATTGTGAACGTCCATCTGATGAAGCTCCCAATCTTTTGCGGCTGCTACTGCTAGAGTTGTGCGAATGGTTACCGTCTTTACGACAGGAGAAAACGTCTCGTTGTAATCCAAACCCTCCACTTGATGATTGCCAAGAATTACCAATCGAGCCTTGAATCTTTCAATTGTTCCATCCGAATTGTATTTGATTTTGTAGATCCATTTACACCCAAGTGCCTTCTTTCCAGGAGGGAGAGCGGTGAGTTTCCAGGTGTCATTGAGTTCGAGAGCATGAATCTCCTGTGCCATAGCATCACGCCACTGGGGTTCTCGGACCGCTTGAGAAAAGAACAGGGGTTCCTGCTCGGTGTGTAAAGAGGCAAGAAAACTTTGATGATGGTTAGAAAAGGAATCACAATTCACAAAATCATGTATAGGATACGAAACACCTGAGGATTCTGTTGAAGGAGGTGACGGAACAGAGGGGCTTGATGGTATCGTGGTGGCTGTGACAAAATCGCGTAACCGTACGGAAGGCAGCTTCGCGCGATGCCCTCGCCCAAGGGGAACCGCGACCGTCAGCGGTGGTGAAGAAACCGACGGCGCCGTCTCCGTCGGACGCGGTGGTGGATCCGCAGGTAGCGTCGAGGCTTCTATACACGGATCGGAGTCGTTGATAGTGTGGTCGAAGTCATCTGTGAGGGTAGCATCCTCCTTGGCTGGGATGGGAGATGCAATGGGTTGGTTGACGATGCATTCATCTAGATTTGAGGAGGCAACTTCATGAAGAAAATGTGGGTCCGTTCCAGTTTCTAAAGAGTTGGCAATAATTGGGTTTTGCAATGGTGGTGCAGTGTCCATCTTTTTGGCTTCAAAATATGGAAATTTATTTTCGAAAAAATGTACATCACGAGAGACAAAGAAAGTTTCTGTTTCCAAATCAAATAATTTCCATCCTTTTTGGCCATATGGATACCCGACAAACACACATTTTCGGCTACGACTATCAAATTTATCCCGCTGTCTATTTTGATTATGAGCATAACATAATGAACCAAATACTCGTAAGTGCGCGTAGCTGGGTACACATCCATGGATCACTTCATAAGGGGTTTTTCCTTTTAGAATGGAGGATGGTGTGAGATTGATTAAGTAGCCTGCAGTCAAAACGCATTCCCCCCAAAATTTAATGGGAAGATTGCCTTGAAACCGTAATGACCGAGCAACATTCAGAATATGCCGATGCTTGCGTTCAACGCGTCCATTTTGTTGCGGGGTCCCGACACAGGAAGTTTGGTGAAGGATACCTTGTTGCATGAAATAGTGTTTTAGACACATGAATTCGGTTCCATTGTCAGAGCGAACCATTTTAACACATTTGTTGTATTGCCTCTCAACGAGTGTGAAAATTTTTTCAAAGTCACTGATACCTCTGTTTTTTCTTTTAACAAATAGATCCAAACTGCCCGTGAACAATCATCCACAATTGTCAAAAAATATGAAGCACCACAGGATGAAGGAGTTTTATAAGGACCCCATAAGTCACAATGAATTAAATCAAAAATATTCAAAGCTTGATGCGCACTTAAGAAAAACTTATCTCTCGTTTGTTTCGATTTTTCACAAACTTCACAAACTGTATTCAACTCATCACGAGTACATTTCCCACTTATATCAGGAAGCATTTGCACAATCTGAAATGACGGATGTCCTAATCTTTGGTGCCAAAGTGCTAGTTGATTTTCCATCTTGACATGACATGCTTGAGTCTTCCGTACCCCACGATACCAATAAAGCCCATCTTTCCGTTCACCTGCTCCAATCAGCGTCCTCGAAGTGCGGTCCTGTATAATACACAATTTATCAGTGAATGTTACAACACAATTTTCTTCATCCGTCAATTGAGGTACTGAAAGTAAATTGCATTTTAATTTGGGAACATAAAGGACATTTTTCAATTCAAGTCCTTCTTCAAGTTCGCAAGCTAGAACACGTTCACCATCGGGTAACCCTACGGGGCACCTTTGTATAGTTTCCTTTTCACTCAAATTTTCCAGTGACCCGGTCATATGGTTTGATGCCCCACTGTCAATAATCCACAAATCCCAAATGCTCTTACCAGTCATTTTCTCTGATTCATTTGATTTTTGTTTGCTGATCATATCAACCAGTACCTTCCATTGTTCATTGGTCAGACCTGCCATCTCAAGTTTCTTGTCGTCATTGTTGGCTTGACTGTTGCTTCCACTAGCGTGTGCCACATTTGCACGTGTCGGGTTACCTTTGTTTCGCATCCCTTGGCGTCCCCTGCCGTTCCATTTGCCTTCACTTTTTGGTCTGTCACCCCACCATTCGGGATATCCGATCAATTGGAAGCATCCCTTCATGTCATGACCATTTTTACCGCAATGACTGCACGTCATTAATTTTTCTACCATATCTCCACGCCCTTTTTCTTTGTAGTTGGCCTGCATAGCGAGACCCACGACCAACCCCCTTTCTTCCGTTGATTTGGCCATCATTCTCACTCTTTCTTCTTGTACCAACATAGCATATACGCGGTTCAGAGACGGTAATGGATCTGAGGCCAGAATGTTTGATCTTACTGTCCCGTAGCTTGCGTCATCCAACCCCATAAGGAGTTGATGAACCTTCTCCTCCTCCCTTCGTTTTTCCAACTGAGCACCAATCCCACACTTGCATCCACCACACGTACAAGATGGAATTTTGTCACTGTTAGCAAGCTCATCCCAAAGGACCTTCAATTTTCCAAAGTAAGTTGCCACCACCATTCCCTCCTGCTTGCATCTTGACAAGTCCGACCTTAGTTGTTGAATTCTAGGTCCATTCACGATCGAGAATCTTTCTTTAATGTCTTCCCACAAGTTATGTGCGGTCTCACCATATGCTACTGTGGATCGTAAGCTTGGTTCAATGGTGTTTAGAATCCAAGATACAATCATGGACTGCACGGTCCACCAATCTTCAAGGTCGGGTGCCTCATCCTCTGGTTGGATATGCGTTCCATCAAATGAAGCCCCATTTTCTCCGGGCACGAAGCGAGATCTTTACTGCTCTTGCCCATTCGTCGTAATTTTCTCCACGCAATTGGACTTGCGTGATTATGTTTCCGGGATTGTCACTCGCGTTGAGATCAAATGACGAGTAGGTCTTCTTAGCACCTCCTCCTTCGTGCTCTGCTTTGTTGACATTATTCCTTTCTAGTGCATCTGCCATGGTTGTGCACCGTTGCCTTTGCTTTGTGTTTGTCGGGTATCAGAGTTTTGTGCTCTGATACCATGAAAGAATATTCTCTGTTTTATTCAATCTGTCTTTCATCTATAGCAATGATACATATATATAACCATAGCATTAGAACCGTACAGAACCGTACAGATTCTTTTTCTCACATAACATCTGTAATCAAGACTAATTATAGACCCATTAATAGTGATTATATTCCTATAATTAAGTCTAATTATAGACTCATTAATAGTTATTATATTCATGTAATTAAGTCTAATTAAGTCTAATAATGATTTTGTCCGGTAATACTCCTATAATTAGGTCTAATTATAGACTAATTAATAGTGATTATATTCCTGTAATTAAGTCTAATTAAGTCTAATAATGATTTTGTCCGATAATAGTAATCATCACTCATTTCAAATAAAATTAAAAACTTACAAAATATGAAATTAGATGAGAACAATCTCTATCTCTATCTTGATAAATATAAACCTTTTCCGGACTATATGCTTTCATAATCATTAGGAATGATAACAATTGTTAATATTTAATTAGATTATTTTTTTTTGTTTACAATGTAAAATTTATATTTTTATTTGTTTTTATTTTTAATATTTGAAAATTATGAATCTTTTCTTCTTATTATCGTCTTTGTTGGATGATACTAGAGGAAACATGATACTATCAACAAATTAATCTTAAAAGGATAAATGCTTTTTTCTTTAACATTAAATAATAATAAAAAGATTACAATTCAATGTTAAAGAGTAAAGAAAAAAAAATTCAACTGCATAAAGTTAAGAATAGAGAACTAAATTTATTAATTGTATTTTAACAATTTAAAAGAGGGATGAATACGAAAATGAGAAAGAAGAGTGATGTATATATTCATTATCATCCACGTACCTAATTTAGGATGTCATACGTTGATCATACTTGTACCTAGTTAATCTAATAGATACTTTCTATCAATAAAAAAAATCGTTAAATAGAAATTAATTTTATAAAAAAAACAATTAATTATTATATTAATTTAATTGGATATTGTTTTAGAGACTAAAAAAATTATTGATATTTAAAATAGTTTATATTATTAATAAATAATTTCTATTTAATGATTTTCTTATATGCACCAACATCAAGATGAGTTTAGATAATACTTATAGGTCCAAATTTATTGTCTTATATAATAATAGCATCAAGCTTTTCATGGACTTAATGTTGCACAAAACAACCATGTTGGACTTGATTGTGTTAACTATGTAAAGAACGATGTTCGTGGTGAGGGGTATGAAGAACTTGGAGTTGCACTTATTAAAGTTGGACTATGATAAGAGGTTTGTTTAATTTCTTGTTCTTCTAGTAAAAATCAACATGAGTGTACAAAACTGTCTTTAAGGATCTAGTGAGCTCAACCAACTCATCTTCAATTTATGAAGCTCAAACGAAGATCCCCTTTCCCTTGGCAAACTCACCACCCAAAAGACAAGTCCACATAAAAGCTCTAGTTTGTAACTCCTTACAAGAAGCAAACAAATTTTGTGAAGTCGTTAAGGTTATTACTTCCTTCTCAACATAGGTCAATGAAATATTTACCCTAAATGGAATTCTCCACCACGAAAATACGATGTCAAACTCATCCTGACATCAGACAATGAGTGTTAGGCTCTCTTTGGAGAACATTGATGAGACAATGTGTGCTTCTTAAAGGACTTTTCATGCTTCTTATGTTTTTTTTCTTTTCAACATGAGGGGGGTGTTGGTTAGCTCGCATGACAAACTCAATTTTCATTGTCTCCTAGACATCCTATTAGGACCTTCTCGACATCTTTCCTATAGTGCAGCCTTAATTGGAGAAAGGGCGGTGTTTACCATGACAAATGAAATGCAAAGTGACATTCAACAAAGTTAACACCAAAATAAATTATAAGGATTCATATCATCTAAATCTACACAAAAATGAGGAGAAAAGTAAACAATAATGTTCTGGGAGGTTAGCTTTTGCAGTAACTCATCTAAAATCTCTAAAATTCTATTATCATGGGTGATCATCATGGATCTCGGCCAATGACGATATCAGACGGGATCCCTAGTATAATAAAAAGGAAATTTGGACTTGTCACCATCATAAAAAAAATGACGACCAAACAACTCCACCACAACTTTGAAAAATCTACCCTTAAAGTTCTTATATGAAAAAGTATATTGTGCAAATAGATAACTTGTTGGCTATCCAATAAGTGACAACCATCCCACGGGATTGGTCACTGAGTGTTATAAAAGTGAAGAAACACTTAGGGTGATGGATTCAAATGTAACACATCGCATATTAAATGAAGGGCTTGCAACAAAGTCTAATTGTTGAGATAAAGATATGTGGGTGCAACGTTTAGAACTTGTAACACATGCATCGTAAACTTGTTGAAGGGAAAACATACATACACATCCATAAACAAACACATATACATATGGGAAAAATCATTTGAAGCACCCTTGCAACCATGACACATGTTATCTTTCGATCTACACAATTCCAACTTTTGACGTGTTAGTTAGCATGGTCATGCTCCCAACAAAGGATTAAATCACAAAGGACCATTTGTATTTTGATAAGCACTTGATTACACGAGAATCTACCCAATCGTACCTTGATTGCACATGCATATCAATCTCTGCTTGCTCAACGACCAAATCAACATTTTTGGTGGCGTGAGGTTATCACGAAATGAATTGTTAGTGACAGATAACATCTAGGAATATGAACTTATCCTTAATGGACGAATCAAGGTGGCCACTCACTTGAAGAATCTAAAGCACTAAAAGAGGATTACATCATTAACCTGATAAAGAAACAAACTCTTTACAACTAGCCATTGTTCAAACCTTTAGAAAATACAAGTTGTCACATGAGAATGACTTGCACCCGTTTTTTTGTCAAAGAAAAATGAACACCAATTGTCGCGAACATTCTTCATCTATTGAATCTCCGATATTCAATGGTCACAAAAATACAATTGTCTCACTTCTCTAGACACCATCAACCATCAAAACCACTCATGAAGTGAGCTGACAAAACATTGAGATTAGCCTAGTGACTTTTTTATACTCGCAACATCTAGAGTTTGGGAGGCCAGAACTAGATATTTGGACATAAGCACATAGACTACTTGTATAACCTGCAACCCACTTAGGTGCAAGTTTGTATTTTGAAGCTAAAAATTGAATGTAGGTTTTTAAAATCCAGTTTACATTACTAGTATACTAAACACATTGGGTTTTCAATTTCATGTTGTTAGAGTTATTTTAATCAACAAAAAGTCCAACAACCACACTCATTATTCCACTTTGATTCACATCCAACTTTCAAATTCTATTGTTGTCACTACCTCCGCATCTTAAAAGAGGTTTTTCGAGTTCACCTGTTTATTTGAAGATCCAACTCATTCTCTAACATGTGTTGTGCGACTTCAATTCTAACATGGAAAACTTCTCTGCTTGCCTTAATTCTTGAAGCCATATCTAGTAAGGTTCCCTCACTCTTCTTTGGTTTTTTATTTGTCAATGTTGTTAAGTTCCACTTGTTTCATATTAAACTCTTATGTGTTTCAATGTGTAAATCTTTGCTTTTGTAAAAATTGATCATATAAATCTATCTTTTGTACAATTTTGTATGATTTTGTAAGATTTTATTGTCTTGTTTTAGAACTATTTTATATTTAATTATATAATTTAATTTTTAATTACTTTGTATTTGAATTTAAAAAAATATTTGAATTTAGTTTAATTTAAAGAACACTTAAAATGTGTTTGTAGTATGTTAAAATTACTTTTTAATTATACTTTATGGATGTCGGTAAGTTCTAATAATTCACAAGTTGTGTGAAGTATGTAAGATTTATTAAAATTGAAACTCGTTTGAGCTGTGATATGTACAAACACACTTTTTTTTAATACTGATTATTGAAAAGTCAATATATCATCTAAAATAGAAATAACGTTGCCCATATCAGTCAAGAGTGAGAAGAAGTTGGATAATTAAAATCCCTTCCAGTTGATTACTTAAGATATATCAATCTAAACCCTTAGATTATTTATATAATTAAGATTACATGTATAATTACAAGGATTAGAAACTAATAAGGAATTAAGAAGATTATATATAAGAGCAACTTTTTAAGTCTATCCAATAATAAGACACATTATAACTTTATAATAATAAGTTGACATTTTTTCCTGTATGAATTTATTAATTGCACATTTATTATTCCCATCAATACATTACTAATTTCAGCATGTGTCTTATGCATGCATACCTTCTCGTTATTTTTGAATGTCATGCCTTAACCATACCTGAAAAGGTTTCAGAAAGATTAGGAGAACCGTTTATAACTAAGAATCATAATAAGGGAAAAAAAAGAGGACAATAAAAAAAGAAATGTGGATGAAAAGTGTGATAAGTTGCATGGTATGGAAGATGATTTTACAAGGAAGAGGATTGCACAGTGAAATGTTTGGGTTGGGAGGTGCTTCTTATTTGTATTATTGGAGAGTGTGCTGCAAAAGTTGTGTTGATGTGTATTGGAAACCAGGGATGGTGATTTGGTACTTTTTTGTTGTTAGGGTCAGAAATTATTTGAGAAGTCATCATATTTCATGGACAACATGCAAAAACATCTGAAAAGGACATGTGGAAAACCAGAAACAGAACATGGATTTTGGGAATCTCTGGTTCTGTGATCTTAGTTTTACTAGTAATATAACATTTTGTTATGAAAGTTTATTAACTTTTATGAAAAGAGTTCATTTCATAATGGATATATGATATGATAGCAGATAATAACATAATAAATATAAATAATATAAGATATTAGATATGATAAATATTACACCTAAGTAATATAATATAAAGAAATCTCACATTTAACTTTTATTAGGTGGCATTCCAACAATTTTATTTACTTGAAAATATAGAGATGAAATTGAAGCATTTACTATTTGCTGTTCTGTAATAACCTATTAATACCGGGAAGTCTTTTTTTTTTTTTTTTTAAGTTTGGTTTTTTTTTTAATTGTTGGAGACCACCAAAATATTTCAATTTGTATTGAACCCTACCTAAAGTTTGTCTTTGTTTCAGTTTGTCTTTGAAACAAAAGATATTTTAAAATGATAAGATATAAATTTCTGCACAGGTTTGTACTGGGTTCTTTGAACCCACAAATAATATATAATAACTTAGTTGTTTAGAAAGCATTCCAACCGAACTTCAACAAAAAAAAAGAGGCTTCCAATATTAATAATAGGTTGATACAATACAGAAAATGCTTCAATCTAATTTTCATATATCTCGAAGTAAATAAAATTGGTAGAATACCACCTAATAAAAAATGGAATCTTTCATTGTACTAGAAAACCATTTCGGTAGGATACTAAATTTAAAAGATGGTTCAGACAGCATTTAATATAGATTAAAAACTACAAATTATAAATGATATTTGAAACTACAGAATGTCATATTTTTTATATGTTTATATAAAAAGAGAATATCCAAAAGATTCCAATAGTTTGGAGAGAGATTCTTCACAAATTTGGTTTTATGTTCAATTGTCAAAACTGAACTTTGGAGACTGTTTTTGGGACTCGAATTAGCTATGGATCCGAATGGAAAATAAAATTTGAAAAAGAAAACCTATAGCAGCGATGAATTCTCAAACTGCTTTCTTTTACCTAGTTTAAGGGAACAGTTCCAAGCTTCCAGCTACCATCTTGTTAACTACACTAGTAACCTAACCTATCCTTAGGTATGTCTTCCAGGAAACAACAGACTGTCACCATATTGAACCACATCGGATCCTTTGACTGCATGGATCAAGGGCGTATGGACAAGGAACCTAAACAAGAATGAGTTAATATTAGTCAAAACCAATTTTGCAGTAGGGGTAAACCTATACCAAGAAATTTTCAAACATTTCAATAAGTCAAATTAAGAAAATGACATGCCATAAGTAGTAAATCTTCTTGGGCTTCAACTCAAACTTGTAATGCCAAAGCACTACACCAAACATGCAAGCAAAAACTAGAAACATGGAACTGGTAATGTTAGAGGCATTCCCCCTGGAAAATTTATGCCAATACAATACATAATTTGAAAAATTGTAATTAAGTTAAGAGTGCTTAATTTTATTCAATATTTAAAGCTACACCACTGCGAGCCAAACTGACTAAAACACAAGAAGTTTCAGACATATGTTCACTTAATCAGTTAACTAATCTCTTTAACCATTATCTTATAAAAAACATACATAAAAAGTTAAAATCAACAGGACTATTACCTTGCACAGATTATACATGACAAGTCCAAAAATAAATGTGAATTTTCTGGAAGACAGCACATAAACTATATTGGATTAGCAGAGGAGAAGGAATAGAAAACTGTTACATATGAGAAACCTATCATACAAGTGTCAAGCATTGAATTGGACTTTGAAATCTGAGAACTCGGAAACACTGAATTTTTTCTAGCAATGCAGATACACTACTTCACATGCTTAATGCAATTAAGTCAGTATGGTGACAAAAACCCTATGCATGCTTAATGAAATTAAGTCCAAGAAAGTATTGCAACTAAAAACGTATATTGTATGTCACTTATATATAAAAATTAGAAGTGCATAATGTACATGAAATTAGATCAATTACAATTTTTAAGCACCCATTCCAGTTTCTTACAGTGACTAGTCAAAAGTCTATGATGAAAATATGGCAGATGTCATTGCAGTCTATAGTAGAAGCATGGTGGATATAGTAAAAAAAAACCTTATACAAACAAAAGTATCCTAGAAAACTGCAGAATATAATTAAAAAAATAATATCGAAAACAAACTATAAAGTACAAACATATAGTAAGAAGCAAAGTTCACCAAAAGTACACAATCCACAACTTACAGAATAAAATCAGAGAGTAAGCCTCATAGTTCAGAGATTTGGACAAAAGTAGAGAAATAAAGACAACCAAAAAGGAAATGTAGATTAAAGAAAAAGAGATATGCAAAGAATCAGTGAAAGAAAAAGAAACAGATAAACAGGGACCCAAAGAACACAGAAGATACTTGAAAGAACAAAATTATTAATTTGCAAAAGACAGTCTCCTTTGCCGGACATGTTGGAAGCATTCAATTAAATGGGTGCCCAGTGCAAGTTTGGTTTAGTAAAGAAAGATGCAAATACAGAACACGTTAGACACCCTGTTTTGAGAATCTTTAGGAGTTTCTTTTAAAAGAACAAACAGAGGGTGACTGCTTTGCATGATTTTCATAACCACTATGGCAAAAGTAGCTGTCATATCCCTGTAAAGGTGTTTCACGCAAAATCAACTATGCCATAGTTCCACAGCAACACAATGGTCATCTATTTAACATATATATGTCTAGAAGCAGCCAGCATTCTCTCACAGATTTATCATCATGAACTTGAGCATATGAATACAGAAACTAACAGTCTATAAACTTTAGCATTTAGTCAACAGAGGTGTTCACAGTGAAAAGATTAATCGAACAAAGCAGCCGTAAATAAGAGTAACAAAAAACCGAATTGAAATTCAGCCAAAAATAAATGGTCAACTTGTAAAATTATGCTGTCAGGTTTAAGGAATAATTATAGTTTCATCAACCATTCAAAATAGTCTAGCACATTAAAATGAAATGGACTTCTAACTTTCATCAGTCAAACTTAAACCAAGTTCAAGGTTCCAGATTTGAGGTCTGAGAATCAAATCACAGAATTAAGTTTCAAGTATTCTTTAAAGCACAGTTGTAGGTAGCTCAAACATTTTGTTTGCAGTCAGAAAAAAGTATCTCAAGTTTAGAAAATGAACAATGACCAATTTAACAGAGCTTAACCATAAAAAACAAGATGTAATGTATGATGACATATTTTACATTAATTAAAAGAGACAGTTGTATTTCTTTTTGTCCCTAGACTCCAAAGAGGTTAGGTTTAAATAGATACAAGTAGGGTAAAACATCGGACTAACCATAGCCACTTGAAGGAAAATAAAACAGAACATATTGAGCTAATTATAACCACTGGAGGAAAAATAAAACAATATAAAGCCCGAAATATACTTAATAACTGTGATAGTCTTTCAATCACATTTGTATTATGCAGTTACACTTGGACCGTTAAGTGATTTGGGCCTAGTTGTTATCATTGTCATTTCAAAAGCACCCAAATAAAATTTTCTAATGCAGCCTCAATTCAGTTGTAAACAGAATATTTTGCTCATCATTCTACAAGACTCCAACATCAAAATAATGAAAATTGTGTTTCAAAAACAATGTTTCACATGGTGGTAGGTTATTAAATTTTATAATTTTTGTTAGATATTATTAGATATAATTAGATATTATTTGATATTATGAGATATTATAGATATTGTTAGATATCTCATATTTATGTAATGGGCTTAGCCCATATGTTTCTTTTTCCTATATAAACATAACCCTATGTGTTCAATATACACAAGGGATTTACCCTATTCTTTCTTTTCCTTTAATAATTTTCAACTGCTAAATCGAAAAAAAAAAATATTGATGACATGCAGACAAGGACCCGTGCAAATACAACTTGGAAATAAGTGCATCACCATATCATGGAAAAACAGAACCCAAACAAAGTAAAACTGAAAAATTTGAAATATTTTATACCCCAAGAGTTAAGCATGTATATCTCCATCAATTTGTGACGAGAAAATCAATTCTGGCCAGTGGAGAGTTCTGAAGTAAGTACTCCAATGCTCTGTTTAATCTATCATTAGATATATCTGCATGTGGTGGTTTCTTCACTTGCAATGACTTCAATTGAACAAAACAAGGACGTTGAATGCTCGCTGCAAGAGGTTTTGATAGATCCTACAGAGATAGAGAAAATTGAAATTGAAATTGATATTTTAATCAACATTCTTAATTGCAAGACTGAGTATAGGAAAAAAAATAGCATAAAAACAAAAGAATCTTATGAGCCTTATGAAAAAATAAAGAGGTAAAGAGGAAAAGTATAGTAACTAACTTGTAGTATTATTTCAAGAGCACGCACAGACACTGTCATTATCTTTACATTAGTTAGCCCTTGCAGCCAGCTTATGATGAGTAACTCTGTCTTGTGAAAACATGTATATCCATATGTCTCAATGGTTAATTCCTCAAGGAAAGAAAGATTGCATGAGGAAAGAAATGGATGATTGTTATGACCCAAGACAGAGAGAGAACTAAGGTTTGGAGTAGAAAGCTCAATTTGGAAAAAACCTGCTTCAAAGCTACCATCTACGGTCAAATTGGAAAGGTTAGAATTACATAGACTGAGGAATTTTACATCATTTTGCAACGAACAACCTTCAAGTATCAAACTATTCAACATGTGACATGCAGAAAATGGCTCAGCATAATCACTGCCACTTGCAGTAAAAGTGACAGACTCAAGTTGCAAGCTTCTTAAGGCTGGCATGTTCAGAGATTCTGGAAGTAATATCATGGAAGGGTCATAAGAACTAACAGAAAGCTTAAGAAATGTCAAGGACTGACAGGAAAAGATGTAAGGGCGAAACTCAAAACTGGGTTTGAAGTTTAAATTTATAAAGATTGTTAACTGCTGAACATTGTGCAGCACCGCATATTTCATGAGTCTATTCAGGGGCTGGGGCTGAGCATAACCACGACGAGTGAATTCAAGATTAAGTAGGGAAATGGAATCATCACGTCTAGACAGAACATGAGACACAAATTTGCTGAAATTGGTGACATTATTAAAGAAGAATGTGTTAAATGCAAGAGTAGTGAGATGTTTCCAGAGATCCTTCCATCTTTTAGACAACACACAAGTTTGAACAGCATATTTTGTGTCCATAAATTCCATAATGTGGACCAGAACACAGTCAGGTAATTCACTGAGCCTGTCCTTCTCCTCTTCTCTACCTCTTCTATTCCTCCTCGGTTTCTTCTTTATCTTCATAATCAAGTTCCCTACTTTTCCTTTTCCTTCTTCTACAGATATCTGATCAAAGAAACATTAGAAAAAAATACTTCTCAATCTCATATATGCTTTAAATTGAAGGAAATTAATAGTCTCTCCAAAATATTTTTCAGTTTTATAGCGCAAACAACCATTTTAATTCCTCAAGGTGTAAAAAACAATACCACATCAATATCTGAAAATAAGAAAATTCAAAATTTTGTCACTCTAGTCTTTAAACTAAATTACTTATTATCACTTTATCACTGAGGGACTGATTGCATACAAGTTATACAGGCATGGTTGGATACAAGATAAAACTGCTTTTCAGACCATATTCTTGATTCATTGAAAACATAGAGCTTTTTCCAATAAAAAATCCTTCTAACAGCAGACTCTTAAAAAGGATTACCAGATAAGTCAAACAATAATTGGAATTTGAACAGAAATGAGAAAGAACTCACTATACTGATTCATATAGACTAAATTGATCACCTCTCACACATTTGAGAACTGAATTAACTATTTACTCTCTCATTTCTAAAGAATTTTAACATCTGATGATAAACCCTGTGGGAAGTGATCATAATTATACCAAAAAAACTAACTTTTGTTGCTGTCATTCTAAAATAATTGGTAAGAAAGAAAGGGAGAAGGCCAAAGAAATACCTTGACCTTTGGAAATGGCACAGTTACAAAGTGACGCTTCAAATTCTCCTATGGAATGTTGGTTTAGGGTTTGAATCCATGAGAAGATGAAACGATTTGGTACTAAAGCGCCGCAGAGCTAGCGAAAAACCACTTCATTGTTTACTTATTACACATTCCCCTCTCCGCTCCTTTATAAGTAATAATTTTTGTTATTATTTTGAGTTAATTTTTTTTTCTATTAATATAATACTTTATTTAAATTACATCTTTAATCATTTTTTATATAATATAAATTTCATTATTTTAGTTATTAAATTTTTTTATATTGTCTCAATATAATATATATATATATAATTATATTTCCTTCCAATAGTTTCTGCTTACCAATCAAATAAATAATTAACAATAAGACAAAAATAAAGAAAGAACAAACTTATAAGACCACGACATTATTAAATATAAAAATGAAAACATAAATAATTGAGATATCTTAACAAAAAAATATATTAAGAGAATCAAAATATTATATACCAGTGTACCATTGTTATTTATTAAATCTATAAAAGTAATCTTTCAAACATTACGCATGCATGAGACAAAATGAAAATAAATGCACTACAGTGAACTGATGAATGTTGTTTATGTTGTTGTCATCAATAAAAAGAATATTCAATAGGAAGTAAGAGAATTGATCATAAATTATTTAAATGAAGGAATACATTAAGATGACAAGAGTTGATTATTTGTACGATGGAATCACTCAAAAAAAGAATAAGAAGTACGTTTGACTGATTTTTTTTTGCTAGAGATATAGAAAATATTAAATTCTAAATTAAACACAACTATCAAGATATTTTTATAAGTAAAGAAATTTTGGATTAAATATTTATTATAATGTATTTAATATAGTGTGAAATTTTAGCAGTGTTGTTAGTCTTTATTTTTGTATCGTTAAGTCTATAAACGAAGATAAAGAGTATAAGTATGACTTTAGGATTGTTAAGATAAATGATGTCATTTCTCTACACACAAAAGAAGTTCATCATTGAAGTGTTAGAAAAATATTAAACATGAAAAACTTTAAACAGAAAAGTTCTAAGTCATAATAGATCTTTTTGGAATGCTTATAAATAAAAGTGCACAATCCATATGAGATATTGATAGGTGAATGAGATTAACAAGCATACATATGCTCACAATTTCTTCATTCTTTTAAGTTTTTAAGTGCTTAGAAAAGTCATTCACTAAAGGATCTAGAAAGAGAAAGTGATTTCTTGTAAATTCTTGAGAGATTAATGTGCTTAACCTGGAGAGATATTGTGCACTTGTCTTTAAACTTAATGGGAGATTGACAAATAATATGGAGAAACTTTGTGTAGCTGTCATACTAAAAATACTTTTAAACATTTGATTGTTTATTGAAACACCTACCTTGTCTTTAGTATTGGAGAGAATTTGATGTAACTCAAGTTAGAGGTAAAATAATATAAAAACAAAATATTTGTTATCTTTTTTTTTTACTCTTGTCTTTCTCTCTTGGTCACCATTAAAACCTTTTAGAAAGTGTTTGTAAACTTATTTATAAAGTTACTAGATGACCTCCTATAAACTTCTAATAGACTTAATTATGAAAATCTTCTAACATGTTTTTAAAACTCTAATCAAACTCTCATTTTATAACTAATTTTCTTCTTAAGGGTGAGAGAAATATATTACATAAAAATCATTTATCTTTGTAATGTCTTTTGTTCATAAGTAATGAAAAAAATAATAATTGCATATGTTCTTTTGATTACTCTTATTTATCTTTTATTGTGCACCAGAAGAAAATAGTTGTTTAGCGTTGGCTAAAAGTTGACACCAATTAATCAATATTGTTTGATTTGCATTGTATCTATGTGTCGAATTTTGAAGACTCACTCTAAGTAAAGTCAATTAATTTGTAACAAATTTTTAAATTAAAGTAATTTAGCGTCAGTTTGGTCGACATTAATATTTTCTATTTTAAAATTTATTTACTTTAGCATCGGTTTGGCTGATACTAGTGTTTTTTATTTTAAAATTTATTTAGTTTAGCATCAGCTTGACTCAGTCTAATGTTTTTTTTTATTTAATTTAGCGTTGGCCTAATATTTTTTATTTTAAAATTTATTTAATTTAGCATAGACTAAGTCGACATTAAATAAAATTGTTTTTAATATCAATTTAAATTACGTCAGTTTGGTCAATGATAATTTCAAAATAAGTTTATCGTAAAACGTCTCATCTTTAACAAAATAAAATATAAAAAAATAGAAAAAAAAATATAATAGATGAAGGAGATGAATGCGAATGAAAGAATTTGGATAAGAGTGTGGATGAACAGATATTGTGAGCAAAGAAGATAATTGTGGATGAAAAAGATAAACACGTTGATAAAAAAAATGAGTATGAAGAAATTTGTGTGTAAATGAAGGAGTTGAGTACAAGAAAATTATATAGAATGTGAGAGAGGAAAATTGTTGGTGAGAAGTGCAAAATGCCTTCAAAGTGAGTTCGTTCTTTGATGAAAAAACAATCCTTGTCCTGGTGTTCCATTGACATAACGTATGACACGTAATGTTGCATCCCAATGAGGTTTGTGGGGTTCCTTCATATATTGGCTCAAGGTTCGAATAAAATAAACAATGTTGGTCCTTGTCACAGTAAGATATATTAATTTACCAACGAGGAATCTGTACTTAGTAAGCTCCTTGAGTAATTCGCCATCATCAGTTGACAACTTTAAACTCTGTTCCATTGGAAAACTATTTGATTGTGCACTTGTAAGTCCCACATCTTGACATATGTCCAAGGCATATTTCCTTTGAGTCATGTATATGCCCTCTTTTGATAATGAAAATTCAATGCCGAGAAAGTACCTCAAATCTCTGAGGTCTTTGATTTGAGCATACATGTTTTAAGATGATTCATTTCCCATAGATCATTTCTAGTTAATTGAATATCATATACGTAAATATGTTATGCAGTGAACGAAGAACCTCATTGTTTGGTGAATAAGGATTAATCAACCTTGGATTGTTGGTATTCAGCCTTTTGAATGACATGTGGATAGGATGAAGGTAGTTCAAGTGCTAAGTTAGGTAAGACGGAAGGTGGAGGTGCCATTTGAGTTTGTTGTCGGAATGGGAAGACGGTTTCTTGAAAAATAATATCACGACTGATGATAAAGTTGTGGGACTCTAAGTTGAAAAGTTTATACCCCTTGTGATTACTTGGATAGCCAACAAAGACACATCGACAAGCTTGGGAGTCAAACTTATGTTTGGGATGGACAACGATGGCGTAATTGAGGCAAACGAAGACTCTAAGGTGTGAAAGTGAGGGAGGTCTTTCAAAAAGGGATTTATTTTTTAGAAGTGGTGATGGAAGGCAGTTGATGATGTGGACTGTCGTTAACACACATTCCCCCCAAACTTCAAGTGGCATATGTGATTGAAATAGAAGAGCACGTGCAGTGTTTAGGATATGTCGGTGCTTCGTTCGACCACCCCATTTTGTTGGGGTATATATACGCAAGTATGTTGAAGTTCTATACCATTTTTATGAAAGAAATCTTACATATAAAGGAATTATATCCCATTGTCAACTTGAACGAATTTGATCGTTGCATGGAATTGATTTTGAGAAAATGTTATAAACGACTCCAGAAGACATTATGTTTGTGATTTTTGAGTCATGAGAAAAATTCAAGTGCATCTAGTAAAGTCGTCTACAATAGTGAGAAAAAACGATGTCTTGTTTGTGTGGGTACTTTGTGTGGACTCCAAATGTCGCAATGCAACAACTCGAAAGAAGAATGAGTTTTTATTCCACTTATGGGAAAAGGAAACCTTGTTTGCTTTGTATGGGGACAAACATTACAATTATTGTGATCAGAAATAACAACTGAAGGTAATAAAGAGGAAGCGAGTTTGAGACGCGAAGAGGAAGGGTGACCCAATTGCATATGCCATAGGTCGATGTTGTTGGAGACTTGGAATGATCTAGGAATATTCTTGACTGGAGACATGTAATAAAAACCGTCATGTTGTTCACTCGAGCCAATCATCCTCCCCGTAGTCAAGTTATGTATTATGCAACCATTCAGAAGCATGATAACACAACAATTTAAAGTGTTAGTTAATTGGATGGTTGACATAAGGTTTAAATTGAATGATGGTACATAAAAAATATTTTGTAATGTGATATCCTTGTTAAAGTTAACATTGTCTGTAGCAGTGATGGGTGTAGTTGAACCCGTGGGCAAGTTAACTAGATGAATGGTGGGAAGTGTGGTGTGTGTGATAAAATTTGGTTCCAAAAGAGATGTGATTCGTCTTTTCGCTATCCAAGATCCATGACTTTGTGGAAATAAAATTAATGAAAGCATTAGTTGATAACATACCTGTTGCGTTTGCGAATATGTCACTATTACCAAAATTCTGATTCATCATGGAGATCACCTTTGCCAATTGTTGAATTTGTTCATTGGAGAACCCAAGTACAATGTTATTATTGGGTTGGTCACCTTCATTGTTATTTTGGAAGGAATCTGCCATATTTGCGGAAGAGTTTCTGCCAATACTTTTGTCATTGTGTTGCTACTGTGAAATGCAATTATTGTTATTCCATGTCCCATTTTTTATACGACACCTATCTTTGGTGTGACCTCTCTTGTCACAAAATGTGTAATGAAATTTGAGAGTTCTACATTCCTCTATAGTGTTCCCAAGTTTGTTACAATGATCACAATTCTTTCCTTTCGATGACTTCCATCCAGTCAATCGATTGTTTATCGCAGTAGTAATAGAAAAGCTTTCTCCAGATTCTGAGACCATGTGTTGTTGCGTCTCCTCTTGAATTATCAAAGAATGCGCTTGTCTGACGTTAGGCAATGGGTTCATGATGAGTATGTTGGATTGAATTACATTGTAGGAATCATTTAGTCCCATTAAAAATTGCATCAATTTGTCAATTTCTCGTTCCTCTTTGTGTTCTTTGTCATTGCTGCAAGTCATGGGTGTGCGATGCATTTCAAGGTCATCCCACAAAGCTTTGATCTTGATGTAGTATGACGCGGTTGACATGGTTCACTATGTGATGGTCGTGATTGATTTTTGAATTTGATAGATGGTGACTGCATTCTTTTGCAAAAATTGATCGTAAAGATCCTCCCAAACTTGCCTGGCTATCTTTGCATGAATCATTCCGACAACAATGTCTTGTTCCACTAAATAGGTAAGCCATGAGAGAATCATGGAATTGCACTTATTCCATAGATCAAATTCAAGGGGCTTCTTGACTTGTGAATGCATTTCTAGAGTGTTGTTAACAAAGCCAAGCTCCTTCTTTGTGATGAGGGCATGTGTCACTGATTTCTTCCAAGATTGATAATTCGATCCATTAAATTTTTTGGAACGAGCATGTGCCCAGGTTGATCTTAATTATGGACATAATACGGATGTGATGAATCTGTGAGAGATGGTTTTTCAGACATTTTTGCGCCTTTGGACATGGTTGGACTATTTATGACAGAAAGAGAAATATTTCTTCAGAGCACCAGGATCGGTGCTCTAATACCATATAAAAGATGTAAAATTGGAGATTGATGATCAAAGATATGATTCTTTTGTATTATTCTTGATACATACATGGCCATATATAAGTTTATCAAGGAGGGAGAGAATATTTTCGTAACTCAAGACACTAAATTAGTGATACCCACATTACGAGAATTGATTTGCGTTTACACAGCTCATCGTAATCTGTACATTAATGGTAAATATATATTTCTTAATACTCTTCAACATCGTTATCATCGGGGTGTGATGATTCGTGTCAGAACTGTGGGGCATAATCAGAAAAAGAGCCATCAAAGCATTTCACAATGGCGTTCGCTTTCTTCACCGTGTTTTCTACTTTCATGGTGGCGGTGTGGTGATGGCACTTCGAGGATCGGTCGGCGTCCTTTAGAGTAGAGGAGTGGCGGTCATTGCATAGTAAATCATGGTCGTCGCTGAAAGCCACAGTCGATTGTTAGGTAAAGTTCGGGGTTAGGCCTTTGTTTGATTCTCCCAGATAAATAAAACTTGTTTCCATTGCGTGAAAAGGATGAGAAGAGAGCACAACTCATGACTCCCATTTTCTTTTCCATATTTTCGTTTTCCAAAAACTAACTTTAGAATAATAATAGAACGTGCTCTTCTGCCTTTATTTAAATCAATTTCAAAACTATTCCTTGGAAACTGCCCTTTGAAAACTGTTGGTGACAAATGTAAATATGCTTTGTGGCAAATGTAATGACAAAATAACCAAATATTTTCTTTGATAAAATAGTAAAATAGATATAATAAATGGATAAAATAGAAAAAAAAATTATTTGTAACAGTTTCGGAAAGAATCCCCTTTATATATAGGTATATTATTAAGATTTTGTTGGAGGAGGGAGTTAAACTCAGGTTTTATAACACATAGAATCTTTAACCACTATATCAGATAAATATTTCAATCATATTATGGTTATTATTCTTATAATGATTATTAATATTATTATAAATATTATTATTATTAACAATAATACTCATAATAATATTACGACTATTATTAATAACAATAATAATATTAATATTAATAATATTATTAATGATGTCAATAATAACATTTATAAAATTAAAAATTATATTTATATAACTAATAATAATAATAATAATAATAATAATAATAAACAATAATAATGTAAATAATATTAATATTAATAATAATAATAATAATAACAACAATAATATTAGTAATAATATTAATAATAATATTAAAAATATTAAAATTAATAAAAATAATAATATTAGTATTAATAATGTTATTAATAATCAAATTAATAATAATTAATAATATTAATACTAATGTAATTACTTATGAATTTATCCATATGTAATTTCATATGAATTTTAATTCGTTCATCGACAAATTGTAATTTTTATGTAATTATGTATGGATAAATTCATAAGTAATATCTGTAGGTAACAGTTGTTTCTCTCAGCCCACCAAAGTTACGTACAAATTTATCTACGAATTTTTTTTGTCAACTATTTCATTATTATATATGGAAAAATCCATAGGTAACTCAATATTACCTATGGATAATAATTTGTATGTAATATTTGTAGGTAAGTCTCAATTTACATACATATCCAAATTCGTAGGTTATTATTAGTAGGTAATAACAAATTTTCTTATAGTTTGTGTTTTGTCATTTTTACTTCCCTCTTCTTCGTTTATGTGCTTGTCATCCTTACAATATGTTTTATTTTATTTTTTATTATATTATTAAGTATTTTCAATGGTTTGTGTTTTTTGTTTGAATTCCTTAATTGTAGTTTTGTGTCTAATTTGATTAGAGTATTGAATAGTTTTTTTTTTTCTCTTCGTGAGACAATATTCAAAGCATTATGAAGCCATTGTTTGTACATGTGAATAGGGACAATGGTTTTCTCATAATCCATTTCGATATCCAATCATTCTCCTATTTTCCTTTTATTTGGTCCTTGCCTTCTAGGTTCTTGTTGCATTGCGCTTCTAGGTTCCTGTTGCACGACACTTCTAAGGTTAGTCATTTCTTTTCTTATCAATTGTAATGTATAAGTGTGATGGCTTCATTAGGTTGTTGAATGTCTTGTTCTCTAGGATGAAGGTTTTAAAACATATAAACTGCAGAAGTTATATGTCAGCAATTTTGTGTTTAGTTATAAATTTGGCTTCAATGTATGATAAGTCTAAATTTCGTGTTTATTTATATTATTTTGGATTGGGATTTTTTAATGTTTGCGTGAATTTGAAATTGTTGATTGATTGTATCCTAATTCAGAAGTTGTTTGAAAAGTAGTTGTGGTCTAAATTTAAATTTAGACTCATTCTAATGTTGCATACAACAAAAAGAACAAACGGGTTGGGTCTAGTTGGAGGGATTCGTTTCTCCATGATGTGAGAAATAGGGTTTAAACTTTTTTTTTTTGCATAAGCTATTGATCTCTCTCATCACGTAACAAACATAAAGTTTGAATCCCTATTAAGAGAGTGTTCACATTTAGTGTCTGACATTATTTCAAACAATTTTGCCTTTGTAGAAAAATATTTGTGGGAAAGCAAATAAAGTAATTGAGAACCTACTTATTTATCGTAGTTCAAATAATTATGAAATATTGAAAGTGCCTAACTATTGGCTATGGATATAGAAGCATCTTGAATTGGTTATGCATGAACTTCAAAGGTTGGTAGTGGTTCCAATTAGGAGTACTTTATGCTTTTGTGCACAAGGCTTTATGAGGTTTGAGTGTAATTTTAACCGTCAGAAAATAAATGTGAACATAAGAATAAAACATTTTATTATTCTACTATGACGAATCTCTTAAGATCGATATAGAAAGTGAACTTTTTATGACAGTTGCATAACCATCACAAAAAATACAAACTTTCTATGTCACTTGTACATATGGGAATTCTAAAACTAGCATAAAAAATTGCTTTTACCGTCATAAAAAGATCATGCATTAGTGCTAAGACATTTGAGACAAGGGATATCTAATGAATTTTTGAATTGTGATATCAAAGTCTTCAAGCAACAAAATTTTAATCAAAGGTTAGAGAGATTTTGATTGATTATCTTAATCGAAAGAAAGATTGTGATAAGGATGTTACACTATTTCATTTATGTTGTTTAGTGTTTGACAAATCAATAATAAAATATTTGAAGGAAGGGGAAGTTGAATTCGTGATTACTATAACTATAACTACAAGGGTAAACAAATTTTTCAAATGTTCCTTGGTCAAAATCAAAGGTCATGAAGGACCATTTCACCATTTATAAAATAATACTATTAAACAATTTAACCGAAAAAAGAATAAGGTTGAACTTTGAATGATGGCATGAAATTATTAGGGGAACCTTTGGTAAAGAATGTGTCTAAGAATTAGTGGAGGTGATATTAGAGGTTAAAGAATATTGAAAGGGGAACCAACAAAGTTCTCTAAATTTGAACTTGAAGAGATTACCTTTTGAGGCCAATTTGGTTAAGTCACTACAAGAAAATCATGAAATAGAAACCAATTTTTAGAAACAAAAAATAATTAGTTGTTATAGTGACTAAATTAGAGACTATTTTAGATAGTAAAAAAAATGATTTCTAAATTAGTTTCTATTATTGTTAAATAGTTTCTAAATTGGTATCTAATTAGCTACCAAGGTTTTAACTACCAATTATTTAGATTCTAAATTTGGTAGCAAAAACTTTGGTTGCTAATTAGATGTCAATTTAGAAACCATTTAACAATAATAGAAACTAATTTAGAAACTATTTTTTTTTTAGTCTCTAAAATAGTCACTATAGCAACTAATTAATTTTGGTTTCTAAAAATTGGTTTCTATTTCATGATTTTCTTGTAGTGAGTCTTTGATTACTAAAAAAGGAGGGTAGTCTATTGATTATTACTAGATGTATTTCAATTCAGAAATTGGTGTTGTGTCAATGCTCCCACAGAACAATATGGAGATTTTCAAACAATTGCAAATAATGAAGGCCAACTTATATTAGCAAGTTGTTAAGTTAGGACTTTCCATAAAACTTTATAATTTTATTGTTTGAATATAAATATTATTTTGCTTAACTATGATTAAATGTTAAGTCTTGATAGAAATCTTGTGGAGTATCAATAACAAACAAGGAAGATAAGAAGTCACAATAAAGCAAATGCTACAAAAAGATTTTCACGAGGTAATTAGGAAGATCAAAAAAGAAATTGAGGAAATTGTTGAAAGTTAAATTTATCATAATAATCAAGTAAATGGATTTCTAACATAGTTCTAAGTAGGTAAAATGGTTTATAACATAATTTTAGTTAATAAAAAATATTAAAACAAAAAAGCATTTGACTTTTGTCCTTTGTATAGTTAAACTCTGGTCTCTGATTGAAGAATTTTGAACCGTCTATAACAATATGTTATTGAAGAATTTTGAATGTTTTGTAACAAAATATGTTATTTGAAGAATTTTGAATGTTTTATAATAAAATATGTTATTTGAAGAAAAAAATGAACACTATAAGGAAATCTTAATTTAGCTGCAAACAAATATTGAAGGCCATAAGTGGACACTAAATAGTGTCCATTAAACCTTCATTATTAAAATAAATTAAATAAGGTGTGAGGAAAGCGTGAGTTATTCTCACGTAAACTTAAAAAAAAAAAAATAATAATGGTTGCGTTGCTAAAATGGCAGTTACTAAAATTATAAAAATAATTAAAATTTAAATATTTGAAGGTTAAGCCCACGCTAAAAGTTTTAAAATTAAATTTAAATAATATGAAAGTTAAGCCCACGCAAATTACACACAAATAATTAATTTTTATTTTTGCTTTACTTTAATCCCTTCTTTTCTTTTTCTTTTTCTTTTCTTTTTCTTCTTTCATTTTTCAATTCTGAAGCAATTCTCTCCACGCAATACTCACTTCACTCCACTTTTCCTCAGCATCGGCAACATTCTCACATCTTCCCTCCATTCGAATCTCTCTCTCTCTGTTGAGCATTCAAGCATTGCGACCGGAGTACTCTCTCTGTTGAGCATTCAAGCATTGCGACCGGAGTACGACCGTGTTCTTGATTGTGCCCTAACACCGTAAGTTTCGCATTTCCTTTCGTTTTCAATCCATCGCGACCTCTATAGTAGCTAATTCGTGTTTCGCTATCAGTGAAAGAAGGAGGCTCAAGGATTTTTGTGGCGGATTGGGATTGCGGAGGAACAAGCCTTGCGGCCATGCTTTCGGCGTTGGCGAACCCTCGTTTTTGCTGCCACAACAGAGTTGTGCCTCTTGCTGCCTTGCGAGGAAACGCCGTTCCAATCTCGCAACGTTTGTGCCTGGAGCTTTTCTCGACAAGTCTTGTTTCCGCCTGTCTAACAGTAAACTCCATCGTTCTACTGTGAGTTTTCTCGCTTCGTTTCTATCTGATAATCTTGATTTTTTTTCTTTTAGTTTTTTTCCTTTTTTTTGTGGTGTTTGTTTGTAATATAATAACTGAGTCGTTTATATCTCTAGCCTTTAAGATTTTTAAAACTCTACTTATTATTTGAATAAAAATTAGACTAGAGAAGTGTCTCTTGTATCCGATATTGGGCGTAGTTTATGTTTGTGTTGATGGATTTTCTTCTGTCAAGCAGGTTCAAATTCCACGTGCAACTGTAGGTCCAGATGAGCCACATGCAGCAAGTACAACCGGCCCGATGGTATTGTTGAGAAACAAGATTCAAGTGTATATGATAATGAACTAGAGCGAATAGAGGGGTTTCTGAGTTCTGAACTTCCATCTCACCCTAAGTTGCATCGTGGTCAACTGAAGAATGGATTACGTTATCTGATTTTGCCAAATAAAGTTCCACCAAAAAGGCACGTTTAATCATTTTTATGAATTCCTTTTAAAACTAGGGCGTCTTTCTATGTGGAATTGCCGATTTTCATCCTTGAGTTTGTTTATCAATGATCAATTTCAAGAATGCGGTAAAGATATCTTGATAACACTTATCCACACGCATGGCTTTGTTTGAGGCATATTGCTTTGTGTTTTACAATTCCCCTTGAGGCGCTTTGTCTTAGTGCCTTGCTCTCGTGTTCACCAGTATTTGTTTTTGCAGGAATGCTATGTTAGCAGTTCATGTTTTTTAGTTGTGAAATGTTTAATTTAAATTGTGACTGTGAAGTGTTCATAGGTGAAATGTATGTATACCATCAAGACTTTTGAATTGAATAATTTTGTTTGTCATCACATTACTTCTAGAAGATTTTTTAATATAACTGATACAGTCAAATATGATATAGTTTTATGTATTCTCTGTTAAACATTGTTTTTTTGCACTTGTTGTCAACTGCTTAGTATCAATTTATTCAATTTTAGGTGATACAACAAAAATTTCATCCAGGTGATAGCTTACATAAAGAAAAGAGTAGTATCAGAATTCATGTGGTATGTGAGTGACTCACCGTATTTAGCGATGGTGTGGACAACGTAAAGCAATACACGAGGTGCAATGTCATTAGAGTGAGGAGCCATGGATTAGTTGGGTATATTCGCATTATCAAGTTTCTATACTTCCTCTTAGCAAGAGCGGTTATTGTTTCCTTCAATTTTTTGACTATACATGGTTTATCGTTTCCTTTAATAAAATCTAGTATTTGTGTTCATTCCTTTTCAGCAAGTCATGAGTCTATGAGATCTCTCTTTTGGTGGTTGAGGAACAAGAATGGTTGTAGATCAGGATATTCTAATTTCTCTATACTTCATCACCGAACATTGAATAGTGATTTGTTCTTATGTAGTAAACATAAGGATTTAATTTTGATTTGTTTCTCTACAACAATGTTTGGATTTTTTCATATAATGTCCTGCATCTTATGGAGTATGTTATGCGGCATAATAGGTGAATTGTAATTTGCTTCTCTGCAGTGTGAAAATCGCTTACCGTACAACATCTCATGGGGTATGTTATGAGTGATCGTGTCTCCCTTAATTTTTTAATTTATCTAATAGTCCTTTATTACTAGTTATAGTTCTATTAATTTCTCTAGCAAGAGCACATGACTATTTGGTTTCAATTTTTTTATAACAAAACTTTATTTTGTCTTTAATAGTTTCCTTCATTGACAAATGAATTTTGAACTTGGTTCTTGCAAAGCATCAATGTCCTTGCCTAATTTGTGTTTCAAGATTATTGATCTTTCGTATTGAAGTTCTGAAAAATTATATTTTTTTTCTTAGGTGAAGTATTGAAAAGATGGATCTTGAAGTTATTCCTTTCATTTTAGTAGTGTAACTAGTAAGAGCTCAAGATTATTTGTCGCGATTCTTTGATTACAAAAGTTTTTATTTTGTTTGTTTCCTGCATAGACAAATGAATTTTGAACTTGTTCTTGCATAGTTTATCATTGGGAGAAAATGAATTGGTGGTGTAGGTCTGGGAAACAGTGGATCGGGACACCCTGTGGAAATTTAGGTTTTATTATGTGTTTATTATTTTCTTTGCTGCTATTATTCACGGATAAACTTATGGATTGGGAATGCTTACCTCTTTATGACAGGCATCGTAAAAGTCTGTGTCAGCCATTTAATTTTCTCTTTCTAGTCCACACTCATACATTTCTTTCAGCAACTGAGTCATTTAATCGCAAAGAGAGTTTTGTTTCCTTTCATTTTCTTTGTTGTCAAAACAACCTTTGTTTCTTTCTTATAGCAATAGTATTTAGTTTCACTGCGATCTCGGGATGTGTTATTTGGAAGTGATGTGGTTAAATTGTCATTTGTTTTTATGATGTCTCGCTTTGTTTTGAATGTCTTATTGTCTCTATACTTCAACTTTATGAGTCGTTGTAGCCTTCCTGAATTCTTGGGGTGTACAGTACAGGACAAACATGCAACAGATGTTAGGTAGGACAGATGTGAGTATCCTTGAAGCTTGAATACTGGCAGGAGATCCTTGAAGCTCTAGGTTTTGGTATTCACACATATTTTTGTCTTTAATTGGGACTGGCTATTTGAATTTCTCTGGTTTTTGAATTCCTTCAATTCATTAATTCATCTTATGCTTTCTTAGATTCTTTGTCTTTATTACCAATATCCATTTGAATTTAAATGTAGTTCTTAATTTTTTTATGTCTTGGTGTTGATTCCTTTGTGTTAATTCCTTTTTAGCATGTAAGACTGGTTGAGGATTAAAATCTGCTAGTGTACACGAAAAACAAGCAACAAATGTGAGGTAGGATATCTAAATACTGGAAGGAGATGCTTGATTCTGTAGGTTATCCATACTCTTTGATGATAGATGCTTACTTGAGTTTGGATGTAGTTATTTGTTTGATGAAAAAGATCTATCATATGTAACTTTGTGTTAGTTCCTTTTCAGCAGGGGATTCTGGTTGAGCATTAAAAAACATAAATTTGAATATTGTTTTTCTCTGATTATTGAAATATGTCAAATCCAGCTGTTTGATCTATGAATATGTTGATTCTTTTTCAGCAAATCATAGGTTAGTAATAATAAAATGCTCAGGGAAGATGTCTCCCTTTCTTTTTGAAACTTTGTAGATTGAGCATATTTTTCCAGACTGATATGTGAGGTAGGATGTGGAAACACTTGCCAGGGGATTTGTGAAGCTTTAGGTTTTGTTACCCTTACATTTCTTGTGTCTTTATTTGTGACTGACTAAACTTCAATTTTGGATTCTAAGTTTTGGTTGGATTCATTGCTAACCTTGTAGTGTGACTGGTAGTCTGGCAGTTCTTGTGGGTTTAGAGGTCCTAAAATTTGGATTCATCTATTCTATTCTAACAATTGTTTTGCTCTTTGCAAAAAATCAAACTACCCTATAACATTTTGCAAACTTACATTCCAAAAAAATTAATCTTTCTCAGAAGAAACCTGAAACGAATGAATTTAAAACATTTCTTAAGTTTGGTTTGTAGTTTCCTTGACAAGAATTTATGCAATGCAATAGAAAGACATGGAGAGGTTGAGTCATTTATGTATTACTCACATTGCATGCATGACTCTTTGCATGTTTTTATCTTCTTGACAGTGTTGTGATGAACATGTTTTTATCTTCTTGGTAGTGTTGTGATGTGCATGTTTTTATCTTCTTGGTAGTGTTGTGATGAGTGAGTGTGTTTATGCAGTAAAAGTTCGTGATATAAGCAAGGGAAAAAGGATTGCAATTTTGGGTAAGTATCTTATTGGCAGTGTGTTCATGCAGTATCTCTCATTTTTTTGTTTTGGGAAAATATTGCAATTTTGTGAGGTACGTAGATATATATGTTCTCTTCTCATCCTCTGTGAAGACAGACACACTGGGTTGTGACATCTATCTTTGCTTAAAACATTTGGCAAGTGTCATTGTCTTTCAATGTTCAATCACAAACTTCTTCATTTTGGTGTAATTAGATTCACTGTGGAAATCAATCCAAAAATTAGAAATGGTATTGTTTTATATTTGGATTATGCATGGATCTGTTTTGTTGTTCAAGAGTTATTGTTTTATATTGGCCTCCTGCACTATGTCATCAATTCAGCACTGTTTTCTCTTATTCCTTATGCAATATACATACATCATGCATGATGAAAACTTCATGTTGACCAATGATATGGCCAATATAGTGTGTGCAGGATAATCCATACATTTTCAGCTAGTTTTGATATTGATTAGAATTTAAAACTGAACAGGTTTTTGACTTGGGCCTGTACCTCTTTCATCTACATAAAACATTAAAAGTTTGTATATGGAGCTATCCTAAGGCTTCTTTCATCTACAGTGAAACAAAAAAAGTTTGTAAATGTGGCTATTCTCTTTTAGGGTATATGCAGTGACATCTGCAATTTAATTAGTAACTCCATAGAGGATTCTGTGTGATCAATATACAATTTTGAATATAATCCTCTCTTTAACATATAAGAGCCAAGATGTTATACCATATGATTTAAATGTTTGTGTATGTAGCTATCCTTAAACCTTTGTTGTTGTTGTACGATCCCCAGTTTTAGATACTATGTTATGTGTCAAGAGAAACTAGATAAGTAATATATTCATGGAATCCAGAAAAGATGATCATGGAAGCTAGAGAACCAGCCTATCAAACTACTCATTCACAACTGTGGTCATCCAGCTAAATTACTAACTTAAGCATAACTTAAGCTAGAGAACAAGCCGTTGGGTGCATAACTTTCTATAATAAAAATATTTATTATAGAACAAAGTTTCTTAAATGTATTAAAATGATAGTTTTTTCATTGCATATGTTTCGATAAAACATAACTAGTAAGCAGCGCAAATGGAAGGCATTTCAACAAAGCCTAAACCTAAGAAGAAGAATAATGAAATCACTAAGATAACCAAGCTAACTAATTAATGCCCATCTTCAGGTGCTTAAACACTTTTTATTCATCAATATAATAATTTATTCATTACTTTTGTTTTTTAGTTTTTAACTTATCAATTCATTGATGTTTTTTTCTTTTTAATGCTATTGCAAAAAAAAAGCAAATTAAAAAATATTAATATTTAATATTTAAAATCCAAACTTTTATTTAAAAGTGGAGTTCAATAGCTGTCAAAAATAGTGCATACAAAAAAAAAATTATGTGTCCACATATCCAACGTTAAGTCCATTCTAATTTCATTGTCACTTTACCAAGGTCAAGCCCTCGCTTTATTCTAATTTTATTGTCCCACTATCCAAGGCTAAGCTCACGCTTTATTTTTAATTTTATTGTCCCCTTATCCAAGGTTAAGCCCACGCTAATTTTATTGTCCCCCTAGCTAAGCCTAAACCCTCACTTTCTGTCCAAGGCTAAGCCCCGCTTAAGTTAACATTTGTAATTTTTTGTGTTGGCAACTTGTAGGCAAAGCCCACCCAAGCCGCGCACCGACACTTCGTGGGCTTTTTCTGATTAGTGTCCGCCTTTGGCCCTTTCTAATAAAAGTTCTTTTTTTTGTAGTGGAAATTTTGAGATTTTATGAGTGATTGAATTTTTTAAATTAGAATTTAAAATTATTTATGTTCTTAAAATAATGTCTTTTCTCTTTTTTATTATCTCTTTAACTTGATTTTGATTGGATTTTCATCAACTTACAAAGTCCGAATTATTGTTGACTTATTGAAGTTTGAGTTTCATAATCTCAAAATTATTTTTTTATAATTTCTTTCGTACTAAAGTGAATTATTTTTATTTTTTGAGTTTTTTCAAGTAGCATTCATCAATTTATGTAATTTATTAGGTTTTTTTATTGATTTTGACAGGAATTTTTTTTTAAAAATATATTAATTGAAAAGTCAACATTATCCTTATCGTCGCAAAAAGTAATTCTAACATCTTAGTAAACTTTGATTAAAAAAATAACATGATTGAAAAATCATCAATATTAATATTTTTAAATTATTATTTATTGGTTAATATTTAAATAATGTTTTACATAGTGAAATTTTATGCAAATAAAAGGTTAATGAAAGTATCACTTGTTAAGATTTGAGTCCTAGATGAGAATTTAACCCACAAAACTAATTTATCAAGGGAGAGAATATGAAGAATTGATTAATTACCACATAGCTCATTCCAATTTTAAGCTCACATCAAATTCACTACATGAAATACAAATTAATTTTAGTGACAAAAATAATTAGTTGCTACAATGACTAAATTAGAGATATTTTAGAAACTAAAAAAAAAATTAGTTTCTATTATTGTTAAATGGTTTCTAATTAGCTAAAAAAAATTTACTATCAAATTTAGAATATAACAACTAATTATTTTTTTTCTGATTTTCTAGTAGTAGTGATAGCTTATTATTTATTATTTGTTGATAAAAAAATAGAATTTCTAATCCTAATTAAGGGATGTGGAAAGTTTAATTTGTGAGAAGGTTTTCAATGGCTCAAGTACTCTTGAGAAATTGCAGTGTATCTGCTAAGACTTGTATATAATTTTCTCGAATCTGCCAAGTTTTTGTGGCTATACATTCTGACTAGCAAATATTCTCTATAAAAATAGTTGAAGAGTTGAACAATGAGAGGGAGATCCCCTTTCTCTTTCTTTTTTTCTCAGCTCACAGATATCAGACTTAAGATTTAGAAAATGTTGATGCAGCATATAGAATTAGCAACAACAAAATAAACACTTCAGATTCTTCAGTGCATTTTAAGTGGCATTCTCATATTCTGTGATACTGTTCAAGGGTTAGCAAAATTACATTAACAGAACAAGAACTTCCACAGAACATTAACATTTTGTGGTAATTCTCAAAGTACTCAAATAAAAAAAATTCTTGATACAACCTCAATTAAGTATTTCTCAGCAGCCAGTAACCAATGTATTCAACATGCCTGCTGAAAAGGGCTCAATACATGAAACAGTAAAATCTGACAAGCTAGACAATGTTCATTTATATCTTGCTTATCTATTTAGACAATGTGTGAACAACAAGTAGCTTGAACTCTAACAAAATTTGCAGAAAAATGAAGTCAGTTGTCACTGATCCAGTTCTTATCTTCACTTCCTCAATGTTCCTTTTCTTTCAAACATGCCTAACAAAAGAAAAAAGTTAGGCAACTATTTCATAAATTTGTTTCTTAATGCATAAAATGATGTCAGGCATTGACTGTAATCAAACAAAAGAACAGAGAAATGTTAGTGGAAAAATTATCAATATATATGTAAATCATCTCCTCTTGAAGAGTATAGTTTAAGCGTGGATTTACCAACCACTCACTTCAGAAGAATATAGACCACTGTCTCTTCAAAATAAAGATAATTTATTCAAGCTGACTATAAAACCATGTCAACAAGACAAACAAAAACATTATAACACACCCAATAATTTGTTCAAGGAAGAAGGGAAATATAAAATGAATTATAATTAAAATTTGTAGAAGAGTATTTAGTCACCTGATAGTTAAGCATGGAATAGAGGATATAATCACGTATAACTTTCAAAAATTGATGACCTCAACTTTGGTGAGTTGAGAGTTCTGAAGTAAGTACTTCATCAACACTTCATTTTGCTGAATGTTTTCCCCCTTCAATTTCTTCAATCTAACAAAGCGAGGAGGTAGAATTCTTGGATGCTGAAACCTAGAGTGTTGTTGCACACCCTACACAATCAAACTAAACTCAGCACATATTTGAATGGATACCATACCATGCAATGTAATTAAAATGATTATGAAGAAAACACAGAAGAGTAACTCACACGCAGTATTGCTTCAATGACAGCCTTAGAGAGTGTCAATATCTTTACATAAGATAACATTCTCAGCAACCTTAGAACGGTTGCGTGAAAAATAGTACTGATCTCAATGTTGACATCTTCAAGAAGTGTAAGATCACTCAGGGAGGAGAGGTCATGACAGCCTATGTAACTTCTGATAGCGAAATGGGTGAGATTGGGAGTAGAAAGCACAATCTTGTACTGCTGTTCATCGTATCTTTTCATGGTGAAACGAGAAAGGTTGGAGTTTGATATGCTGAGGACTTTGGTATGGTCGCTCAAAGAACACCCCACAAGGACCAAACTGTTCAAGGAGAAACAGTTTGAAAAGGGTTCCGCGCACACATCATTGGGCCTTGCGGAGAAAGAGACATTGGTGAGATTCAAGGTTTTGAGCGCTGGTAGATGTAGAGATTGTGGAAGATTCAAGATATTACGAGGACAAAGAATTGAAAGAGTGAGAGATGTGAGAGAGGGAGAAGAAAAGATGAAAGGTATGGAGTAATAGAACATGTCTCTGGATTCTTGATCGAGATAGATTCTCAACTGTGTCACGCATTGCAGATAAGGAGTGACAGTGTCGAGAAGCTGGTGTGCTATGATGCCGCATGCTTCGAAATCAAGACAATGCAAAGGAATGGAAGTGTCTCTGTGGGAGAAAACGTGTGAGACAAATTTGTTGTAGTTGGTGATGTTTTTGAAGCTGCGGCGTCTGAAACAAAGATTGGTGAGACATTTCCAAAGGTTGTTCCATCGTTTGGATAAGAGAGAGATTCGAACTGCGGTATTTGTGTTTATGAATAGGATAATGTGGAGAAGAACATCGTCATGCAACTCACTGAGCCTGTCTCTCCCATCTTCTCCCTCTCTTCCACTTTTCTTGGTTTCTTTTCCTTCTTCCATGGATGAAAGGAAATACCTAATTAACGTATGCGAGGTTATTTGTAGACTCGGTCTATTCTCCAAGATTTGAGGAAACTGAAAGTGGTTTTTTCAGTTTATATTTTCACTTTTTTAATAATAAAAAAAAAGATAAGAGTTAACTGAGAATACTAAGGTAACATGAAAGACGTTTTTTCTGTTTAGAATCTCACTTACAAAACCGGATTAATTTTTGGAAAATATTTTTTTCACACCATAAAAAATATACTTTGACACCACGTTATAATAACATAATAATATTTAAAATTGAAAGATAAATGAAATACAATTAAAATATTATTTTATTAGTTTGTGATGTGAATGTTTTCTGCAAAACTGTTTAATTTTTTATGTGGAAACGGAGAAACTAGTCCAACCAGTTAAAGAGCCTATGAAAATTGGTAAGAAACCGGTGTAGTGAACGGTTTGAAACAATTGTTTTAAAATATTTTTTTTTTCTTTTAAGTTTTAAAATTTAATTTAAGTTTTTAAAAATAAAAAATATATTTATTAATTTTAAATATTTAATATAAATTATTATAGAAAGTATTTTTAAATGTAAAAAATATAATTGAGTCATTTATGTGTTATCATTAAAAATTGATATAATTATAATTATTTTTCTTGAGAATATTGAGAGTTTATCAGTTTACATATATGTATACTCACTATTTAGGTGATACTGAATAAATATCTAATAGTTCCAAATTCGACCTATGAATATCTTAATCAAGAATATTATCTTGAACTATCTATATATTCACCTAATTGCTAAATATTTGGTACATGTGCCTTTATTAGAGAGTGCAAAAAATTAAGACTTCAAAAACACAAATACTCACACATTAATATGGTTTTAATTCAATGCAATGAATTAACATAGTTTCAACGACAGTTTTAAGAATCACATAATATAACTCAATAAATAAAAATAATAATTACTTTTATTTTTTTATTATCAGTTTATATATTTCTTTGCATTAAAAATATAAACTAACAAATAGAACAATTGAATAATGATAAATTAAATGACTGAATATAAGTAAATAAACTATAAGTAAAGATAAATTAAACTACATAAATATCAATAAATAAATAGAAATAACACTTAAATAGAGATTAAATGACATAATTATAAATAAATAAACAACATCAATACTAGAAATTAATTGATATAATTATAAATAAGTGTGTAACTGAATATAAATTAAATGACATAAATATAAATAAATAAAATGAATAAGATAAATTAAATTATATAATATAAATAAATAAGATGAAAATAAATTAAATTACATAAATATAAATAAATAAATAAACAACACCATACAAAAGATAAATTAAATTATATATATATATATATAATAAGTTATATTAAGATATGTCACTTTCCTATGTTGATTGGAGTGACAAACTAAAATTAAAACTAGAAGTGCTTTTAGAAGGTTTAAATTTATTTACATTCTCTTACCCATATTCCTTCCTCTCTCTTTACCTCCCTCTAAGTTTATTAAGATTATTATAAAAAGAATTTCACATTACGGTCTCTTACCCTTAATCGGAGTGACCTATTAGAATACAAGTTTTTTTTAGAAAATTTAAAATTTCTTACATTCTCTTGCTTCATATTTCCTCTCTCTTCCTCATTCTCCCTCTCTATCTTTCTCACTTGTTTATAAGCTAAATCTTAATTTATTTACTTTTTCTTAAAGTCAATGTTACATGTATTAAATGTAAATTTATCTTATTTTTTTTAGTCTTCATTATTTATTATAATGTTTTTTTAAATAATTTTTTTTATAATTCAATATATATTTTTAATAATTTTTTATAATTAATTTTTATTATTTATGATTTATTATTATTTTTTTATTTTCTTCTTATTTATTTTATTTATTTATTATTAATAATTAATTATTATTTTTTGGTCTACATTTGCAAGAAATTTGAATTTGAAAATAAAAATCTTATAACCTCCTCACTTTTTCTTAATGGTGTCTAAACCTTTTGTTAATTTCGTAGCATTTAAACCTTTTTTAATCAGCAAGTTGTATCGGTTGGACATGCTCGGGATCCGACCAAACATTTAAGCACACTCCTCGGACTCAGTTGATCAAAGGGGATAAGATGTTTGGTTGGTCCATAACGATAACAGGCCCAATAAACGTAGAAAAAAGGTCAATTCGGTAACGTATGAAGAAGTTAGTCCAAAACTAATTGGCATAATATATTAAATAAATATGTAACAGAATCCGTTAGGCGTATAAAGATAAAAAATAGTTAGAGATAAAGCTCTACGAACATCCCCAAATTAAAGGGTAAATATTAACAGAATGTCTTTATGGTTGTTAACTCCGAAAGGGATGATCTACAAGTGTTATAAAAGGGTCTCAAGACCCTGATCAAAGGTAAGTGCAAATCTATTCACTACACCCATAGCTCATAATATATGCTCTCCCTGACTTGATCGTCAGAGTCTTATCTATCGGTGGGGCTCCCTTAATTAAGAATTCAAAGCATCCAAAGGTAGCATCAGAAAGAAGGTCCGATATTCACTTACCAGACCAGAATCAGGTCAGCCGACGAGAACATTTGGCGCCTACTGGGCAAGTAAAACTGATCCCATCACATACAAAATTCTCAATGCAACTACACGTCATGAGAAACACAATGCAAGGAGTTCAGGTGCCCGACAGAGATGAAGCCCCCATGTTGCAGCAGATCATGGAGACGATGAGGGCTTTCCAGCAAGCTAACGAGGATTACTGTCAAGAACTGTAACATCCCTATAATTTCCCACATCTGAAAACTAAAAATTTGTATAAAATATTAAAAAGAAAATATAAACATAATACAAATATGTCCACCACTCTTTCTTAAAAATATTACAAAACATATCTCTCTTCATAAAACTTTAATATCTACATAAAATTTAAAACAAATATTCAAATTTCAACTAAAATAATTTCATCATCCAGCTTCTCACTGAGGAGGAGCTCAATCACCTGTAACATCATCTGCTCCCGTGTAAATACACGATCATCACAGATAAAGAAACAACACAAACAAATAACAGGGTAAGCTAGCTATATAAACCAAAATTCTACAAAATTTCAATTTGAAATTAATAAACATAAATCATTGAGTTTCATGCAATTTCTCCAAATCATCAAGTGTCATACAAATTCTCAAATCATCAAGTGTCATTCAAATTCTATATTCATCTTTCACATGTCAGACTTCCACTGACTCATATAACATAGACACTTGACTCTACTTCTGGAAGACTCGTGTATTGAAATTAGAATCCTGAGACCTGCACCTGTCATACTACTCGTTGTGAATCCACACAACCATGTGCATAAACATCTCAATATCTCATCATCTTGTATGACAGGGTAAATTCATATGACCTAAAAGACCAGATTATATTTCAAACCCCAGACAAAGTCATATGAACCTCCATCGGCTCTCACCAACTGAATAACTTCATCTATGTGATTCCATTATATTAGTAGAGTCAGGATGTCTCATTACGGGCCTGACAGATCAATACACCCTAACAACAATCTCAACACGGTATTTCCTTTCCTGAAAATACTATGTCTTGATCACACTTTCAAATCATTGCACACTTCATTTAACACATCAATACACCATTCAATCATAATATATAATTTAAACTTTCTAACAATCCAAATATATCCAAAAAGTTATTTAACAATAGTAATCTAAAATAAACTATGCTAAAATAATAAAATAGTAATATTCATATATGTATACAAAATTTTGGATTGATCGAAAATATTTTAGGTTGATCTAAATGACACCAGAGAGCACCAGAAATTTTGGATTGATCGAAAATATTTTAGGTTGATCTAAATGACACCAGAGAGCACCAGAAATTTTGGATTGATCGAAAATATTTTAGGTTGATCGAAATTACACCAGAGAGCACCTAGGAATTTTGGATTGAACGAAAATATTTTAGGTTGATCGAAATTACACCAGAGAGCACCCAGGAATTTTGGATTGAACGAAAATATTTTAGGTTGATCGAAATCACACCAGAGAGCACCCAGGAATTTTGGATTGAACAAAAATATTTTAGGTTGATCGAAATCACACCAGAGAGCACACAAAATAACAAAGTCCCTGCTGTAGCTGAAATTACTCTAAATCAACATCAAACAACTCAGACTTAACAACATTATAATTGTATAACAACAACCATATATCAATTTCACATTCAAATATCAATCAATTTCTAATATACTTAAAACAAACAATTCTGGAAGAAAGTTTGAGACTGGTGACCACGTCACCCTCACATCCAGATCTTCTAGCCTAATGTTCTATTGGAAATTAAGGCTAGCTTCCCTTACCTAAAATTTAGCAGATATTCGCTAAGAGCTCCAAATCCACCAAGAACTTAAAGGTAACATAATCTGCACCAGAGTCCTAATAAAAAATCTAACTATATCATTAGGACCCTGAGCTAACAGAGATTAACCCTGAAGCTAAAAAGGTCACATGCAAAGCAAAGACAAAAACAACCTAACAAGTTCAAAATTTGACTCAAAGAGAAGAGCAAAAATGAACTTACTCTATCAGAGATTCTGATCGGGCAGTCTTGTAGTACTCACTGCCAGGAATCTGATGGAGGACTCTGATCGTCGAACTGATGAACGAGGAAGTCAGAATCTTAGAGAGAAGGGAGAGGAAAGGAAAAGAACTTTCTAGAGAGATGGTGGTTCTTTTTAAAATGAAACCTGAATAAAAAAAATTCTATTTATATGCTTGTTTTAATTTTACCACTTCTACTCTAAGACTATTTTTCTCAATCCTTACAAGAACAAGATCATTTTCGAGAGGAGGCCCAAATCGAGCAAGAGCGTCTGCGAGAAGAAGCTCGCACTGACCATGACCGTCTTCGAGAAGAGGCACGTGTCGAGCAGGCACAACTAAGGGAAGAGGCTCGAGTTGAACAAGAGCGCTTACGGGAGGAAGCTCGAGCTCATCAAGAGCACCTCATGGGAGAAATAGAGGTTTCTCGGAAGATAGTGGAGAAGATTGCTCGGATTAATGAAGAACTATAGAAAACTAATGACAAGCTACGAAGGTCCATGCACAGTCAACAACAGTGTACCGTTCGGGTCCGCTCCCTGGATAAGTCCTCGAGGGACGACCTATAGTATTTTTCTTGGCAAATCATGGAGGAACCTCCTCTTTTTCTCACCCCTCTTTTTGTTCAGGTATCTTGACGACGAGGCAGAGACAAGAAAGAAAGAAAACCCTGTAGACACAACAAACCATGAAGCGCCTATCTTGGGCGATTTCAACACAATTGCGGGGGGATTCTCCAGGGGAGGGACTTCTAGCCGAAAAAGTTATGCTCGAGCAGTAATGACCCTAGAGAAAGTAAAGCCCGATCCACGTTTGATCCCCCACATCTGTTTTACGACATCAGACTGTGAGGACATTTTTCCTCACGAGGACGATCCCATAGTTATCTCGGTTATTACTATGGGTCGATATGTGCACAAAGTTCTTGTGGACCAGGGTAGTTCAACTGATGTCATGTTTTGGGAGATGTATTTGGGGCTGCAAATACCCCTAGATCAGCTAAGACCCTATGATGGTTGCTTGGTAGGTTTCACGGGAGATTAAGTGAAAGTTTGGGGGTACGCCGAGCTTCGAACCACCTTCTCGGATGAAAATGCGGCCACAATTATCACGGTAAAATATATAGTAGTTAATACACCCTCTGCTTACAATTTACTTTTGGGACGACCATTTTTAAACGGACTAGGAGCGGTACCCTCATCATACCATATGAAAGTAAAGTTGCCTTCGCTAGAAGGAAGGTCATCACCTTAAGGGTGGACCAAAAGGTAGTCTGCAAGTGCTACGAGAGTAATTTGAGAAGTAGAAGAGACACGTATATGATAGACCCACCAAGAGGACCTCGACATAGAAATAGACCCCACCGCTCATGACGAGAGGAGACCTGGGTCGGCAAGGGAGGTTCGGGAGGTAGAAATCAATGGAAAGAAGTTCAAACTCGGAGCTTCATTACATAAAGAGCTAGAGGAAAAAATCGCAAAAGTCATTTCCAAAAACCTGAATGCTTTTACGTGGTCGTCAGCCGATATGCCCGGAATTAATCCCGATTTTCTATGTCACCATCTCCCCATAGATGAGAAGGTCAAGCCTGTTATCCAGAGAAGGAGAAAACTTAGTTTAGAAAAGTATCTCGCCATCCGAGAAGAGACTCAAAGGCTTCTCATGGTTGGTCACATCAGGGAAATCTAGTACCCTGAGTGGTTGGCAAATGTCGTCATGGTCAAAAAAGCGAACGAGAAATGGAGAATGTGCGTCGATTTCACTGACCTCAATAAGGCCTATCCCAATGACCCTTACCCTTTGTCGAACATAGACTCATTGGTAGATAACGCCTCAAGGTGTGGCCTACTAAGTTTCTTGGACGTTTTTTTCATAATACAACCAAATCTGGATGCATCAAAAAGACAAGTGTAAAATAACTTTCATGACCGAAACAACTAGTTACTATTATAATGTCATTTCGTTCAAGTTAAAGAATGCATGGGCGACCTATCAAAGACTCATGGACCGGATCCTATCACCAATGTTTGGACGGAATGTACAAGCGTATGTGGACGACATGGTGGTCACATTGGTGAAGGCAAGCGAACATGTGTCAGACTTGGAGGATTTGTTTGCCACTATAGGGGCACATAATTTAAAGCTTAATCCCGAAAAATGTGTTTTCGGAGTACAAGCAGGGAAGTTCCTCGGTTTTGTTAGAATATATGGTCTTAAACGAGAGGGGGGTGAATTGTTTAAGAGGGATTTTCGTAAACTTTTAAGCCTAGAATGAAAATACTTCAAGAAAACCTTGATTAAGAAATCAATTTTTCAAAACATAAAGCAAAAGGCACTATACTAGTAAAAACAATCGGTTGTTTTAACGAAACAATCGGTTGTTTATACCAGTTAACAAATATCAAAACTGAATTTAAAGAGATAGGGATACAGAGATTGCACACAAAATTTTATACTGGTTCACTCCAAATCCAAAGCTACATCCAGTCTTCTCAGAAACCCTGAGGAAATCCACTAAGCAATCACAACCTGATCACTTTCACAACAACCAAGAGAATGACCTTGAACACCTCAAGACACACACTCTTCTTGGCCAACACACCAACACCAAGATTGTTGATCTTGATCCCCTCAAGAACACACAACCAATCTCAGCAAACATAGAAACGAAACTTGTTTCACAGAGTTCAAGAATTACACTTGTTACAGAAGATAATCTGAAATCAATACAAGCAGAATCCTATTCCACAAACTTTGATCAATCACAAACTTTCAGCAATCTCAGCTCTTTGAAAAACTCAAAAACTCTTAGCAAAAACTTGTCAAAGATTGATTCTCAAATCTGTTTTTCTGAATTTATTCAAAGATGTAGTTTGTTATCAAATCTTAACAAACTCTTAAATTGCATTAAAAGATTGGTCAAAGCATTTAATGACTGGAGCGTAAGCAGTTAAATCATTTAAAGCTCAGTCAAAGATAAAACAGTTTTTCTATTATGGTCCCAAAACAAACAATCGGTTGTTTCTTCGAATCAATCGGTTGTTTTGGTTCTTAACAGTTCAACCATTTTAAAAACAGTTTTCAATCTTTTTCTCAAAACATCTAAGTATAAACAATCGGTTGTTTCGACAAAACAATCGGTTGTTTTAACTTAGTTTGAAAACATTTTACTTTCACAAAGATTGAGATGCTTATGCTTTAGATTCGATCAAGGGGTGGATTACAATACTCAAACTACCCCAGATCTATTCTAAACCAGCACAGCAACACCAAGCACAACCAAGCCTTCAACATCCTTCAAAAGGGTTTGGATTCTTCAAAGCTTGAACACCATTTGGTTCAACAGGTTTCCTATTAACTGAAAGAGGAGTTGGAGCAAACCCTGACAAATGTGCAGCCATCATGGAGATGAGAAGCTTGACCAATGTAAAGGAAGTGCAGAGGCTGACAGGGCGGATAGCTGCCCTCTCTCGTTTCCTATCTACCAGTGGCGATAAAGGTTATCTGTATTTCCAATGTACAAGCGTATGTGGGCGACATGGTGGTCACATTGGTGAAGGCAAGTGAACATGTGTCAGACTTAGAGCATTTGTTTGCCACTATAGGGGCACATAATTTAAAGCTTAATCCCGAAAAATGTGTTTTCGGAGTACAAGCAGGGAAGTTCCTCGGTTTCCTATTAACTGAAAGAGGAGTTGAAGCAAACCCTGATAAATGTGCAGCCGTCATGGAGATGAGAAGCCCGACCAATGTAAAGGAAGTGCAGAGGCTGACAGGGCGTATAGCTGCCCTCTCTCGTTTCCTATCTGCCAGTGGCGATAAAGGTTATTTGTATTTCCAGTGTCTCAAAAAGAATAATCGTTTCATCTGGACGAAAGAATGCGAGGAAGCTTTCACAAGCCCTAGAGGGGTCACTCAATGACGACCTAACTTGTTAATCAGGGTTCATCCTCACTATCTTGGGCACTCCATCCAAATCCAGGTCAGGAACTCATAATTTTCTTAGCCGAACTATGCTAAATGCTTGGGCAAATCTACTTTGCGAGTTATCGCATGCATTTATGAGGTAGTAGGCAAAGTTATCAGGGGCATAACTAGGAATAATCATCAACTAAAAATATCCAAAGGGATTAAGACCATTAAGGTAGTGTCCAGGTTAAAAATTAAACACACATACAAATATTAAACATTGTTCATGAAAATTAAACACACATACAAATATTAAACATGATTCATGAAAGTTAAACATTGAAATGAGTAAACATAATTAAGATTCCCCCACGAGTTTCCCGTTGACCACCATTTTGCATGGGCTTAGTAGGGAGAATTCCACTGAAGGATGAATGATGGTTGCTTGTTACATAGCGGCCTCGAAACCAAAGATATATGATTGGGTTGCATCATCTTTCATCGTGTTGATAGTCTTCGAAAGCTCGGCGAGCTCGGTCTCTTTGCGAGCCATCTCTTCTTCCTAGCCTCCCATCTTTTTCTCTAAAGTGTTAAGCTTTTCAATCAAGTTGGTTTTTTCTACACTCAGCATAAGCCCTTCCTGAGTCTTGCCAACTAATTCAGAATGTAAGCGGTCAACCTCGGCACAAAGGCGCTCGGTTTCCCGTTGGAGCTTGATAATCTGCCGAGCTTTCCTGTTCTTGACCTCTTTTCGATCCTCCACTTTATTACCAGCCAAGCACGCCATGACAATTGCTTGACCAAAGAGGCTTTTGGATTCATGACGGAGTCGATGTTCCTCCTAGCTTTCCAGTCTTGCTCTATCCTCTACTAGTAGGAGGCACAAGTTCAAGTGGGTCAATATATCAAAGCTCGGGTCCCACAAACTTTTTCCTTTGGAGCTTTCCACTTACTCGCATTCTTGGACAGTTAGCACCTCCTGTGATGAGTACCTGAGAGAGAGCGCACCCACTGACCAAGCTTAGCCTTCCAAGAGGATGACTTAGAGCATGACTCAAGATACAGGGCTAGGTCAGGATCCACTTCTAGCTAATGCTTCAACACCTAGTCTTCCCCAGAGAATCACGAGGAGTAGAGTCCAGGCCATAGGGGTTTACTTAATCACTTGGTTAAGTTCGTGTCCAGTGGGGATCTTCCCTAAGTCTCACCTCACAATTTCTAAAATCCAAATCATAAACAAAGTGTCACCCTTAAAATGGACAAATCTAAAATCAAGTCACATCATCCTGGTTTGGAGCCCGACCATCTAAGTGAGAGTGCTCGAAGGGAGGGTTAGTCTCTAATATTTTTCTTTTAAAAACGGGACCAGAGGTTGTACGTTCATCTTGCTCATATTGTACTAAGATGGCACTAGTAGGAGTAGTCTCTTTCAGCGTCAAGGTATCTTTGGACGTTGCCTTCATTCGCCTGGCACGTTCGGCCAACTCGGTTTTTCTTATTGAAGAAAGCTACAAAATAAAGAAAACTATTTTTAGAATTTACAAATTCCCATCATTTCTAAAAAAAATAAGACTAAAAAGAGTATATACCAATATAGGCTTGAGAGAACCCGGGAGGTACTCTTTTGTCAAAAGTGTTGTTGTGTCAAAGACGACCTTAGGGTTTTCCAAGAACTCACAAATACACCCTTGGGGACAAATCTTCAAGGCGTCATGCACTTTGGTAACGAGGATTGGGCGAGCAGTATAGGGGGAAGCCATCAAGTAAAGATGGGTCTCCAACAGAGGCACGAACTTTAATGAATCAGCCTTTGAAATTTTTATAAGAAGATTGGAAGAGGGTAAACAAACCTCTTCTAGGATCACCATTTAAGGAAGACCACAACTACCGACTAGATTGTTTTAATTAAATAAAATAAAATAACACCTCCACAGTCAGTGAAATACCGAGCTGAAGGCACAAAATGATGAAAGCTCGAATAAATGCCCAGTTGTTCGGATGCAACTGAGCAGGAGCTACGTTTAGCTCGGTTGTGAGTTCTTTTTCAAAAATAGAAAGGGGAAGACACAACAGAACTTTAGTAAAAAATGTGGCATAGAAAAAACAAAAGGGTTCATCAAGGTCTGAGGATTCATCGCAACATTATGGCTCACCCTCTCTACACGCTACAACTTTTACCAAGTTTTCATCTTTTTTGCTTAAGGACCCTGATTCCCTCAACTCCCTAATTCTCAAACAACTAGTATAAACAAAGGTTTCTCTAAAAAATTCTTTATTCGCCCAAGGATAAACGAAGGCATAATCCATCTTAAAAATAACTAGAGCATAAGCAAACATACAAGTACGATAAATGTTTCAACATGGAAATTGTGTAAATCAAGAAAACACATTAAGAAGCAAGATATAAAGTTTTATTGATTAAACATGAAATAGAAAATGCACCTGGTTCACGGTGGTTTGCGGAGACGCACGGTGGCATAGGGAAAAGTTTTCTTTCTTGTCTGAGTCTTAGTGGAAGAAGAACAATGGAGAAAAGAATGGGCTTGCGACTTTCTTTAAGTTAAATGGGGGTTAACGAAACGACATATGTTTGTGACCATTGATCATAAGCCACGTGTCAATATCGTTAACGGCTATCAAAAAGCTATCCCATCAAGTGACGCTTCGAAAGTTGTGAGCCACCTACTCTCTGACTTAACGTCTTTTCAGACATTTAAAACCTATTTGCCTCGTCCTGCTCAACTCGAGGTTGGGGGTTGTGTATTGGTCGGACGTGCTCGAGACCCGACCAAGCACGTAAGCACGCTCCTCAGGCTCAGTTGATCAAAGGGGTAAGGTATTTGGTTGGCCTATAACGATAACAAGCCCAATAAACGTAGAGAAAAGGTCGACTCGGTAACATATGAAGAAGTTAGTCCAAAACTAATTGGCAGAATATATTAAATAAATATGTAACAAAATTCGTTAGGCATATAAAGATAAAAATAGTTAGAGATAAAGCTCTGCGAACATCTCCAAATTAAAGGATAAATATTAACAAAATGTCTTTATGGTTGTTAACTCCTAAATGAAGGATCTACAAGTGCTATAAAAGGGCCCCAAGACCCTGATAAAGGTAAGTGTAAATCTATTTACTATACCCATAACTCATAATATATGTTCTTACTGACTTGATCATCAAAATCTTATCTACAGGTGGAACTCTCCTCATTGAGAATTTAAAGCATCAAAAGACAGCATCAGAAAGAAGGTCAGATATTCACCTACCAGACCGAAACCAGGTCAGTCGGCGAGAACAATAGTTAATAGTGTCTAACTTTTGTATAAATGTTGTTTCTGGATTTTTTTGTTGAAGAATTATTTGCAATTAATTTTTTTATAACTATAAATTTTAAAGTATCGATTATTGTGTGTATTTTAGCTATATAAGCTTATTTTATATATGGTGAACTAATATTTGTCTAAATTACGATGCTTGAGAAAATAAAAACTAATTAAATAGATTATTGTGTAGCAATATTTTAATTAACTTGGAGTACAATTTCCTAATTACAATAAAAGTATAATTACTTATGTTTAATTGAATTTTACATAAATCCGTTTTTGTCCTTCAATTTTTTTTAAAATTGGTTCGGGCTCTCCAATTTGAAATATATGTTTGTATTGACATTTGACATATTTGAATGGTGGTGAACTTTAAAGATGTTATCTGATTCCAGAAATTAAAAAAGTGTTTTTCTCAATTTGAGGAAGGAAATGAATTTGGAACAATAACTTTTTTTTTTCATTTTCTTTTTAATATTTCTTTTGGTTTAGACTGCCTAAGAATTTATCAATAGTTACAATTAAATATTTTGCTTCCTAATAGGTCTTGTAAAAAAATTGATGTATTTCCTTTCCTGTAAAAACTTTTCTGAGAAAAAGAAAATCTGTTATGTCTGTGGGAGGTTACAAACCAGCTTCCTCTTTTTGGAGTGAAAGGTGGAGGAAGAATCCTTGGATGATTGCAAGTCTAGCTTTAGATGGACAGTGAAAGTTGTTCTTGTTACTTTCCAAAACTGCATGTTGTGATAGAGAATATTGTTCCAAGTGATGCACTTTGACACTTTTGGGATACATTAGTGACATAAATGTGTCATGAAGTGAATGTTAACATGAAAAGTGTGGCTAAGTGAGTCCAAGTCCATGATATCGCTGGATTGATGCATCTGAATCCGACAGAGGTAATCAGAGATGCTCACTTCACATGTTCATGTTAGGAAAATATTTCTCAACGGTACTAGGTACTCTGAGTAAGTAAACAAACTCATCTCATCACTTGCATTTAGTAAGTTCCTGAGGAATTGATAAGACATGATAAACATACTCATCATTATAAAATTGACATGAGTTCATACAATACAACAACCCCAAAGTCCAGTAATTCAATTACATTACATCCAAACATTGGTAGAGGCGTGATACACAGAATTTCCATTCCATAACACTAGTACCACTACAACACAGACCATCCGTAAGACAAATGCAAATTATGAAGAATTTTGGCTCATCTATTAACATTCAAAAGGAAAAAAGAGGGGCAGAAATTACAATTGGACTATTAATGTGTATTAATATTATCATTAACATATCCTTTCATCCAAAGATCCAAAAGCTAATAAACCTTAAGAATAGCACTCTAATAGCTTGAACTATAGAAGACATCATAGATTGCCTGGATACAGCCACTTCAATTATGATGGTCACAGTATGAGTTATCGTCACTAAGATATTTTGATATCACTGGAAAACAAAAGAACAAAAAAATGAGTCTAAGTCCTCAACAAGAGGACATTCTGTCAGTGTTTTGAATCGAAAAAAAATTATTTCAACCATGTAAGTAAAAATAAATATAAAATGTATAGTTTATGAAAGATTTTTCAGTAAAAAGTAGTGAAAATTAAACCATAATTGTTGCTCAAGCATTTTAGTCATGGCATGAATCACAGTTCCATGTCTCTTCCAAGATTTACGTAGTTTGTTGCTCAAATTTAGCATGTTCTTTTGGCAAAACATTCTGACCAGGCACCAACAGATAGCAAATGTCTGTACATAATAGCAACCTAGACGGCTAGAAACAATAGCAGCAGCAGATGGTTCTTTTCAAAGAAATCATTGTGTGAGATTTTCTGCTTAGATTATCAGTTTAATATCATCCACCATTTGGACTCTAAATTCATTATGTACCAGAAAATAGTATCATGTCATATTTACAGACTAAATGCACAGAGCAATAAAATCAAGTTTGGAATTTAAAATAAACTAAGCACGGGGAACTATCTAATTCCCTTTCACGTTTGAAACATCAAACTTCAGCTTTTTAGCAACTTTATCCTCCGTTCAAAGGGGGATATATTCAACATCCTCAAATAAAACTATTTCGAGCAAAAGTTCTCAGTAAACCTTGTAAAGGAAATGGTGAAAACAAATTTTTTGTCATTAACGTCATTCCCTTTTCAAAATCCTGAAATCTGACCAAGAAATATGGATGGAGGTACTTTTGAAACTATCAGTGAAAACATATTCAGCTAAAAATCACATTAGATGACAAAGCACCACCTAAAAGCTGAAATCCAAATTCACCCACTTCCTACTGGGCATTGGTGAATCTTACTGTATAACCAAAAAGCAAAAAAAAAAAAAAAAGGAAACAACCTTGCATATCCAACTGCATGTTATTCTACTTTTTACCAACTGTCTAATGAAAAAATAGTACATGAAACTGTAGGGGTTTTATTATGTCAGATTAAATCTAGATTACAGATGTTTCCTTGATTTCTTTTCTATATTGAAGAACTCCCTCTAGATCTTACTGAAATGCTTTCCAAATAATTGTATCTAGATCTTCCTTGAAACTAAACCCAAAATATGAAATTGAACATAATTATGCCCAGAAATATTCTAGCCCGAATGACAGAAAAACACTATTTAATCCATTTTCATTAAATAAAACTTGACAATGATGCAGCCTATAACACCAGCAAACAAAGAAACTTCATATTCATCATCCTATTGAGCGGTCCCTTTGGTTTTTCCCCCCTTCAACCGTTCTTTTCTCCAAAGATGATTAAAACTACAATAAATATAACAAAAAAATTTCAAAGACAGTTCAAATCAACCGGCACTTAATAATATTAGCTGTAATTTAAGATGCATCAAAACAAAAACCTTTTTTCCTTGTGCATTCTCAATTCATTATCCACCCATAAATTCTTAATGAATAAAACAACATACGGAATTATTTTTCCCTAGCCTGCATAAGGCAAACTGGGAATATATTTGAGATAAGAATGAGAAATAGTATGTATCATACAGATAGCTCCCCAGTAATACTTAAAAATTCTCATCTGCCGAAGCCAAATATAGAAAAGAAAAAAGGCTACAAGGGGGTAAAAAGGACCTCATAATATAGAAACTTTTTTATTTGCTGTGGCTCTAAGAATTGAGAAGAGACTACGCGAGGATCAGGAAGAGAAGAAAACATTAACGAAGCATAAACTTAATAATATGTAAAACACGCTACCTGAAGATTTAAGTGTGCATGGATATCACTCAGCAATTTATAACATCCACTTTGGCAAATGGGGATTTCTGAAGTAAGTATTCTACTATCGTGCTAACTCCCTCATCATATATGTTTGTCGGGGATTTCAGTTTCAATTTCAATGACTTCAATTGAACAAAACAAGGAATTTGAGTTATCATTGAACCAAAAGTTGAGAGACCCTGCACAAAGAGAGTTTATTGGAGACACATTTTGAAATATAATTTGAAAAGCAAGATTGACTAATGGATAGAAATTTGGCACATGGGACATTTTATGGGCAATGTGAAAAGTAAAATATAATGGAAAAACATAATAAAGTAACTTACATGTAGAATCTTAAGGGTACTGGAAGAGAGTATCATTATCTTTACATGATCAGCAAGCACTTGCAGCAAACTTATAAGGGCTGAATACGTCCGTTCAAAATGAGTATGAAAATAGGCTTCACAGTCAATGCTTACTTGTTCGAGAAAACAAAGTTTGCACGCAGAGAGTTGGTGAAGAGGATCACGCATCACAGAAAGATATCTAAGGTTTGGAGTAGAAAGCACAAATTTGTACGGTGCTTCTTGAATGGTACTACCAATGCTCAAACTAGAAAGGTTGGAATTACATATACAGAGGAATTTCACACCTTGATGCAAGTTAAAACGGTCAAGGACCAAAGTATCTAACATGTGACAATTTGAAAAGGGTTCAGCACAGTCACTTTCACTTGCAGTAAAAGTTACATGCTCAAGATGCAAGCTTTTCAGTGCTGGCAACTGCAAGGAACTTGGAAGTTGGGTCATCCAAGGAACAGCCCAAATGGAAAGCTTGAGATATGTCAAAGATTTACAAGAAAAGACACTATGGTGCAACCTAAAACCAACTATAACACTTAAATTAACTTCAATTGTCAACTGCTGGACATCATGTGACACAGCATACTCCATGATCCTATCCAGAAGTTCATGATCAATGCAGCCTTTACGCCTCAAATCCAGACTATGTAGTGAAATGGAGCTGTCTCGATTCGACATAACCCAAGATACAAATTTGCTGAAATGTGTAAGATTGGTAAAATCTGAGGAATTCAAAGCTAAATCAGTTAGGTGTTTCCATAGTTCCTTCCATCTTGAAGACAAGACACAAGTCTGAACAGCCTGTTTCATGCTCATAAATTTCATTATATGAAGTAAGACAAAGTTAGGCATGTCACTGAGCCTGTCCAAGTCCTCTTTTCCATCCCCGTCACTCTGCATTTTTCCCTCTTCAACCTCAATTTCTCTATGACCCTTTTCCTTCAACCACACCTGATCTAAGAAATTCAAACATATCATAAATTTACTTCTCACAATTACACCAAAAAATTGTCAACAAAAATAGATAACAACTGCCAAATACCAATACTAGGATTGGATCTAATGAAAGAAAACCCTTTTAGAAGTCAAGTACAATTTTTTTTCCACTTTTCATTTCCATTAAGATATAAAATTTCGGGTTTGTCCCTTTTAGAATGATTGAATAAATAGTATCCAAAATCATTGAGGAAGCAGGGAGTAGAAATACCTTGTGCGGCGATTGGGGATTGGATCATTCAAACTCCACCACTTTCCCTTTAGAGCTTCAAGTTTCGCCTTAAATCCTATAAGCGCTTTTCTATGGGCTTTTAATCGGTAGAAGAACGTTGTTCTTTATTAGGCAAAATATCTTCTAGCGAGGGTGCGCGTGTTCCATGTACATATTTTTTAGACATAATTTTTGTTCTTTTTCTTTTATGGGTTTTGATCGAGAGGTGATTTGAACTACTCGATTTAGAATAATAAAATGTTTTTTTTTTTATTGATTTGGATTGAGGAGAAAATTTGAAGATTTCGATTTAGAATAATTTAAGAAGAAAGTGAGATAGTTGGTTTTAGGTATGATAGATTAAATTTGTGAATAAAATTTATTGAAGTTTGTTAATAAAATAATTTATTTATTTATTTTTTATAATTAATAATAATATTATTATTATTATATAAATAAGTATATTTATTTTTATTATTATTATTAATTATTTATGTTATTATTAATTATTATTAATTATTATTTTATTATATTAATTATTATTAATAATAATATTATTAAATATTTGATACAAATAAAATTAAGGGTAGTTTTGACTTTTTAATAGTATTATATAAAAAATTTAAGTTTTCATTGCTTTTCATTGTGTTTCTTTCGCTTCACAAAAGGAATGGTTTTTATTCCTTTCTCTCAACTTCACACCTTTCAATCGTTCCAGTTCAATAGAAACAAACTGATTTTATTTTGTTTTTTCTATCCGAGTAAACAATGTTCTCGGATGCCAACGGAGCAGATAAAAAATTTATTTATTTGAAAATTAAAAAAGAATAAAAATAAAAAATTTATCTTAGGAAATTAAAAAAAAAAGAGGTAGTAAAAGAGAAAAGAAGAGGAAGAAAAATAATTGAAAGTAAACGTTATGAAAAAAATAATAAGATATGGAATGAAAATAAATAGTGTCATATTAAAAAATATTTTATTATTAATAATTTTATTATTCTTTTAAAAAAAATTATATGGGACTAAATCATTTTTTTGGACTAAAATCCCTAGTTTTAAACTTTTGAGGGGCAAAATACTAAACAAAATTGTGGAAACCAAAACTAAACCAAATTCATCTAAAAACATATTTAATATATAAATGCGCACTTCAAACTTATAAAAAGAATGAATGAAAATAAAATATAAGTTTGTTTGTTTAAATAATTAGAAATATACCTTCTTTTCATTATCTAATTTGAATGAACAGAAAAAATAAATAAAAAGAAAATGCTTATAAGGAGTTTTTTAATTATGGAAAAAATGAGAGAAATGACAATAAAAAGTAAAACCTTTTACATAACATTTTTTTTCTTCTCAATTTCATATTGTACTGATACGGCCGTACGACTGAGATCTGGACTTAGTATTCGATCTAAACCAACTGACATGACCAAAATCATTACATTTAAATAGGATTAACGAGACTAATCAGCGATCAAACACTAGGTAATGCACTCCTAAGCATGATCTAACTCTCTAATTCAACCCAATAACAAAGGGTCCGTGATAATCATATAAATAGGCACAGATTCCAATAATGAAGTATGTCATCATCCAGTACTAATAGCACTGAGTGTCGAATATTGAATTTTCACTTGAGCGTCGGAGTACCTTTTGCAGGTACCATCCGAGTCCCGAGCTAGCAAGGAGAACGAACAAGAGAGCGAGAGCGTGGGAGTTCAGCTGAGAGGAAGGAGCAAGGTGCAGACCGACCGACCGACCGAGGAGTAGCTTGAATCATTCTCTTGGTTCCAACCCCATTCGAGAACAATTGGCGCCCACCGTGGGGCCGAGAGAATTAGCGTGAAGAAGAAAGTAGATGGTGTCAACCAAAAGCATGGTGAACGAGAAGATGTTTGATGCTGAGCAGATGGCGCTTTTGATGTCTCTGTAAAGAGAGATGGTCGAGATCAAGAGAAGGAACGAGGAGACCAAGCGAAAGAATAAGGATGAGATTCTGACTCTCCAAAAGGAGAATGAAGGAATGAAGAAGTTTGTGGAGGAGGGTCCATCTATTGGGCCGACCCATCCTACTGGGAGGTCCTTCACCACCCCCACCGGCCCTAGAACCGTCAAAGAGTCGAAGGATAAGATCCACACCCAGGAGGCTAACGACGAGTCCTATATGAATAGGTCGATCCCTACGAGCGATACCCTAGACCTGACCTACTGACACCCATTCATTGACTTTGTGATCGGAGTACCGCTATCGGCTAGGTGGAAAGACTTTAATAGGGACCGTTATGCCAGTACGACTGACCCTGACAAGCATATGGACGTGTACACCTCGGATAGTGCAGTCATGTGCCGAGTGTTCCCCACCTCACTGAAAGGAAGAGCTTTGAGTTGGTTTACGAAGCTTCCTCCAAACTCCATCGACTGCTTTGAGACGCTAGTGTCCAAGTTTGAGACACAGTTCGATATCAACCGACCGCATCACTTGACTTCTATCGCCCTGGTCAATATTCACCAGGAGAAAAGGCGAATCTTTGAGGGCGTTCATGGATAGGTTTGGAAAGGTAGCCCTAAACATCCTGAATTGGAGTTCATAAATGGCCATGTATCACATTGTCACAGCGCTACAGTCGGTATCGTTTGCTGACAGCTTGTGCATGGAGCCAGCTACAAACTTTGATGAGCTTAGGCAGAGAACCGCTAAGTTAATGCAACTGGAAGAGCTAAGGGAATTCAGGAATCAAGCCCGAGCTGAGGCAGGCGACGATAAGGGGAGAGAGAAAGAGAAGGAGCGTCAAAACTGACCTTCTGCTGGTCGAGGAGATAGGCACGGAGACAACCGTGGGTCCCGGTTCACGAGATACACGCTGATAGGGGAAAAATATTAGATGAGACCTTGACTGTCGATTTGAATCCACGACCAAGAAGGGCTGCAAGTCCTGAGAACGTCAACCAAACTCGTAGATGTCGGTACTATAGAAATAGTGAACATACCACTGAGGAGTGTCAGGCATTGAAGGATAAGATCGAGGAGTTTATCCAAGTCGGACATCTTCATCGGTTCGTGCAGGGGGCAGAGGATCGAAGCAATCCCCACGAAGGGAAGAGGGGACGAGGCGAAGGGACTACTCTCCTCAGAGGACGACCGCCGACCTGAGCATCGGCCGAGAAGGGAGAACCCTCTGAGAAGGGAAGGAAGAGTAAGGGGTGGGTGAGAGGTCATCAACACCATTGCTAGGGGATTTGTTAGGGGAGGTAGCTCGAACAATGTTAGGAAGAAACACTTGAGGGCGGTGCAACAGGTGAATACCATATCTTTTCGACCGAGGATCTCGCCCATCACCTTCACCAACGAGGATTTCAAGAGTGTTGACCCTTCGCAGGACGACCCTATGGTAATATCGGTTGATATCAACAACTTCACCATCATGAAGATGTTGGTAAATCAAGGGAGCTTAGTGGACATCCTCTACTGAAAAATATTTAAGCAGATGAGGATAGTTGAAGAGGAGATGATGCCATATGACGATCAAGTGGTCAGCTTCTCGGGTGAGAGAGTGGGCACCCGAGGATATATTAAACTTTATACCACCTTCGACGAGGGTGAGGTGAGAAAGACCATTAAAATCCGGTATCGGGTGATAGATGCCAACACCTCCTACAACATCCTGTTGGGGCGATCGTCCATTAACAGGTTGAGGGCGATCGTTTCCACACCTCATCTGGTCATGAAGTTCTCGTCGACATCATGAGATATTCTCATGGTGCATGTAGATCAGAAAATAGCATGAGAATGTTATGCAACAAGCTTAAGGGTAGAGCCTACACGACAGGACGCCCATCGCAATCAATCCCCTAGACAAAAATCTTATCGAGGATGGAAGTCCCCTCGAAGAGAGGCTCAGTCGGTCTGTAGAGAGCATACGGTCGCTTTAGTCAACCTGGATCCCCGAACGGTCGAGCCGAGGCTTCAAGCTAAAGAAGATTTACGCCAAGTTCCTCTCTTCGATGAGAAACACAACACTTGTGTGGGCACGACCATTGCTACCGATACAAACTGACAGATAACTAAGGACACAACAAGCACTTTCCAAAAGGGTCAATCATCTCAAGATACAAAGCTAGGCCCTATAGAGCCTCGAGAAAGAATCAGCAAAAGAAGAATAAGCTATAAACCCGAATATTAGAAGTTCTTTCTTTCGGTCTTCTTAAAAAATAGAATATGTTTGTAAATAATTTGGGTTCACTTTAGGGGTCCAAATAGAAAAGATATACTAAAATAAGGTGCCTTTAGCATAATAGGGGGTGTAGGTATCATTTTAGCTTGTTCCTAGCCCTTTAGGAAGGTAATTTGACCTAGTTTCTAGAGGGACAAGCCTAGGGTGCAGGTTTGACTTGATCAAACCCTAAGGCTCCTCATTTTTTTCTTTTTCTCATCCTACCCTTCTTGCTTGTTTTCCAAGACTCATTCACCTATAAATAGGAGGCTTATCCATTGTATTTTACATGTTGAATTTTGAGAAGTAAAGAAACTCTGCACAAATTGTGTGAGCTCTTAGTGAGACTTATGTTGTCTTAGGTTTGAGGTCTTATCTTGAGTTATTGGGAAGCTCTCAAGTGGCGGCCAACACACTCATCTTGGAACACACCACCCTCCAAGTGGCATGACATTTCTCACCCACCATCATAAGTTTTCTATTCCATTTTCCTTCCATTTCTCCATTCCATTTTATGTGTTTGTCTCTTTAGTTTCTATTATTTGTTGTTATTGGGTTTCACTCATAATTATGAGTATCATTTAGGAGGCCATGACCACCATTAATGTTAATCTTGTGCCCGTTTTCAATTCTGCAATTGCATCTCATCCTCACCATATCTTGTTTTTCATTTTTGCCTCTATAAAGTGAACCTTCACACTTATTTAACCACTTGGTTAAGTTCGTGTCCAGTGAGAATCTTCCTTAGGTCCTCACCATTAATTGTTAAAATCCTAATCTTAAGTAAAAGTGTCACCATAAATGAAAACATATAAAAATCAACTCACATAAGCTACGGCCGAGGCCGAGCTGGTACACTATGCATTGAAGAGTAACGTTGATCTCTTCACCTAGACAACACCTGATATTCGGGAGTGAGCCCGGATATCATTATCCACAAGCTCTCGGTCTACAAGGAGGCGCGTCCGGTAGCCCAGAAGAAGCGCAAGCTGGGGGAGGAGAAAAGGTTGGCAACAAAGGAAGAGACCGAGAAGCTACTGTCGGTCGGATTCATAGGAGAGGTCGTACACCACTTGGTTGGCCAATATAGTCATGGACACCAAGGCTAACAACAAGTGGAGGATGCGTGTGGACTATAAATCTCAACAAAGCGTGCCCTAAAGATTCATATTCGCTTCCAATATCGACCGACTGGTGAATGGTGCAGCCGCCCACAAAATTCTCAATTTCTTAGACACGTACTTTGACTACAACCAGATAAGCATGCACCCAAGGGACAGAGAGAAAACCACCTTCATGACGGACGATGCGAACTATTACTATGAGGTAATGTCGTTCGATCTGAAGAATGTTGGAGCGACCTACTAGAGGCTTATGGACAAGATCTTCAAGGGGATTATCGGTTGGAACATGGAGGTTTACGTGGACGATAGTACTAAAATCGAACTCATGTGACCAACACATCAAGGACTTGGAGGAAGTCTTTAAAGCTCTAAGGAGGACAAACATGTGGCTCAACCTCGAAAAGTGTGCGTTTGGTGTCGAGGGAGGTAAGTTCCTGGGTTTTAGATTAACCCACCGAGGGATTGAGGCGAATCTGGAAAAATGTTGGACGATAACTGAAATGAAAAGCCTTCAAAACGTTAAAAAGGTGCAATAATTCACAGGGCATCTTACTGTCCTCTAAAGGTTTGTCCCTCGTTTGGCCGACCGAATACAACCGATGGTGCAATTGCTTCGTAAAGCAGCGAAGTTCAGTTGGGATGACAAGTGTGAAGAAATATTCCAACAGCTGAAAATGTTCTTGTCCTCACCGACGGTCATTGAAAAGCCGAGACCCGACAAATCGATAATAGTTTATCTGTCGGTCTTGGAGGAGGCAGCCAGCGTGGTTCTCGTACAAGAGGTTGAAAAGAAGGAGCACCCAATATACTTCATCAGTTGGACGCTACACACGGTTGAGACGAGATACCAAATGATAGAGAATGTTGTGTTTGCCCTCGTCCTAACAGCCAGACGCCCGTACTTCCAAAATCATACCATCACGGTAAGGACCGTCTATCCTATTTTTAAAATTTTATCTAAGCCAGATCTTGCAGGGCGCATGATAGGTTGGTCAGTGAGCTCTCGGAATTTGATATCCGCTATGAGCCCAGGGGTGCAATCAAGTCCCAATGGTTAGCTGACTTCTCAATCGAGCTAACTCCCCAATAAAACCTTTCGGACGGATCGTGTATGCTGATGGATCGTCCAACAAAATGGCGTGTAGAGCTGGTGTCATCCTCGAGGGTCCGAGCGACCTCATTCTCGAGCAAGCACTCAAAATCGAGTTTAAAGCCACCAACAACCAAGCCGAGTACGAGGTTGTCCTAGCTGGTTTACACTTGGCGTACGACATAGGAGCTTGCGAAGTGGCATGCAAAAGCAACTCCCATTTAGTGGTCAACCAAATAAAAGGGAAGTTTGAGGTGAAGGAACTGTTGTTGCAAAAATAGTACCACACGTTCTCCAACCTTATCGTTCGGTTCAAAAGGGTAACGGTGGAACACATTTGTCGGGAGGACAACATGAGGGTCGACGCATTGTCTCGGCTCATTACAACTAAGAAGAAGAGCCATCACAGGTCCGAGGTACAAATTTTCCTGAAAAATCCCAGCGTGGGAGAGGTTGAATGCTTGGCAATCACCAATGACGACACATGGATGACCCTAATCATTAAATACCTGGAGCTCGGCATATGCAAGTCGGAGGAAGAGAAAATGATGAGGCAGTAGTGTGTCAAGTACACTATGATCGGTCAGGACCTTTACAGAAGAGGGTACTCCAGGCCATTATTAAAATGCATCACTAAGGAGCAGACAAAGTGTATCCTTAGAGAGATCCATGAGGGGGCATGTGGGAACTACTTGGGCGAAAGAATGATGGTCGCAAAGGTACTCAGAGCCGGGTATTTCTGGCCAACCGTCAAAAGCGAATCTGTGCAGAATATGTGAAAGAAATGCACCAAGTGTCAACAGTACGACCCCCTATCTCACCTCAAGCCCGAGACATTCCACAACATGGTGTGTCCATGGTCGTTTGCTATTTGGGGAATAAACATCATCAGTCCCTTCATCCCAGACAAAGGACAAACAAAATTCCTCTTGGTCGGAGTAGATTACTTCACTAAGTGGATTGAAGTTGAGCCCCTCGCCTCCATTTTAGCTAAGAATGTCCAAAACTTCGTGTGGAAAAGCATTGTATGCTGATTTGGAATCCCCCACACGATCCTAACTGATAACGGTCCGCAGTTCATTGATCGAGGGTTGTAGTCTTTCTACGAAGTTCTTGCCATATCATCCTTAACAAGCTAAAGAAGTAACTCGGCATAGCGAAAGGACGGTGGACCGAGGAGCTGATTGAAGTTTTATGAGCGTATCGCTGCACGCCCCAAACTACCACACAAGAGACACCCTATAGCCTAACCTACAGCACCGAGGACATGATTCTAGTTGAGATAGGGGAGCCATCTCTTAGAAGGAAAATCTTCAAGTTGTCCCTCAACGATGAGAGTCTGTTGGTCAGACTCGACCTTATAAGCGAGCTCCGAGATAGAAGTAGAATCCGGGAGATCGCATGCAAGCTCCGAGCGGCCAACCAGTACAATGCAAAAGTCCGATTGAGTAGTTTTCAGAAAGGGAGATCTTGTCTGGAGGATGCAAAGCGAAGTTAGGAAGATGGACGAAAAATTCTCGTCCAACTGGGAAGGCCCCTTCCGGATTTGAGAGATTGTTGCTGGGGGGGTACCATCTGGAGTGGCTATCAGAAAAAAGGGTACCGAGGACGTGGAGGCACTAACCACCCTTGACTCATAACTTGACACTGCTTCCAGCGACGACTTTAGAGAAGTGGTGGCCTCAGATAGCTCATGCTCTAGCCGAGATATCTCCTCAACCTTTCGGTTGCGGGTATCAACAACTAACCGAGCTAACACAACCCTCGACACTGTAACTCGATCGAGGCTGAGAGTAGTTCATTCTCGGACACTGAGGTAAGGAGGTTCTCATCATTCGGTGACAACTCGATACAAACACTTTGGAGAATTTTGAATCTCCACCAAAGAGCGCCATGGGGTGATCGACAACAGTGGTTTTGGGTGTGGGAGCTCTGGCCTGTGAAGGGCTCTCGAGCCGGTTAGGAGAAGGATGAGGGAGTCGTCGCGAAGTTTCGCTCAGTGACCGAGTGGTGGTGGCAATGTCCCTCTTCTCCCTCTTCTTCTCTTTAGGGGCAGTGGAGGGTCCGACCCCAAGAGTGGAAGGGTTGCCAACAGCAACCGTCTCTAGACTTCCTTTGGCCCTGCCAACCGACTTATTGCAAAAGGCAGTCAAGATGTCAACCGCCTGAGGAGACTCTCTTGCCATAATATCTGCAACAAAGAAAATTTATTAGTTAACAACGCATACCGACCGAGGATTAAAGCGATAAATAAAACAAGCATACCCTAAAAATCATTTCACCTCTGGGACGACTTATATACAAAAAGATCTTTCGGGAAGGAAGCCTTCTCCGGAGGCTATCAAACAAATCATAAACCTCACGCTCCTCGGCACTGGCGGCTGGACGAGGCCATTGCCTGAAGTGAGTAGGGGTCTTGGTCCAATATAAGGGAAAGTTGGAGCGTTCGAGCTCGTAAAAAAAGAGCTCCCTACCGTCGGGCTCGATGAAAATTTTGAAAATTTTTCCCTTAAGAGATGATGTCTATCCATGAAGGAGTCAATGGAAGACGAGTCCCTATAGACAAAGATGAACTTTGTCACCTTGGAATCAACCCAGTCAAATCCCGAACTATGGGATGACTTTTCAAAAGGATCTAACCGGAATTTTATTTTGGATGCATTAAAAAAATAAATGTATTGGTTGTGAAAAAATATATTTTTAATGTTTAAAATAGTTAAAAATATAATCATTGAAGAAAGAAATGAGTTTTTACAAAATAAAAATAAAAAGTAATAAATTAAAAATGTTTAGTTTAAAATTTATTTTTTGTAGGAATGAAGAAAATAAAAAATTAAACCCTACAACAACATAAAAGTTGAATCTATAAACATAAATTAATATTTAATTTTATTATTATTGATGATGTAATCATGTTAATTTCAAGTAAAAAATACACTACATAATTATATAAAAACCAAAGTCAATTAGTATTAATTAGTAATGGACACAGATAATATTTTAATGAGAAATTGAATCTGACTGGTCGACAACACCTTCTGAGTCATCAGCCCTTACAGAATCCTCCACAGTGGGCAACGTTTGAATTGCCTCGACCGACAAGGGCTCGATTGTGGAGGATCCAAAAGAAGAGGAAGACGACGAGGGAGAAGACATGACTAAACTTTCGGAGTGTAGGGAAAGCAACGCGCCAGGACGATCAAATTTCAGATGTTGGAGTAGGTAAAGCAATAACTCAGAATTGTAGGGAATCACTATTTATAGCCTTTGAAAGGGAAGGGAGACGAAGCACCACTCTCATCTCAACCGTTGGATCTCCTTCAATCCAACGATCCACTACGAATGGAGCCAAAGAACCTAAGTCATCATTACAGGTCACGTCATGCGTTCGATGCCGCCAACGTCACGTCTCACCTCGAGAAGCCCAAGTGTCACAACGATCTTGCATAAATACTCTTCGGGTTAACCATCCTCGAGCTTGAAGGGCAAGTGTACTGATACGACCTGTACGACCAAGATCGTAACTCGACACCTAGTCTAAATCGACTGACATGACCAAAACCATTACGTGTAAACAGGATTAATGAGACTAATCAACGATCAAGTGCTATGTAATGCACTCCTAAGCGTGACCCAAATCCCTAATCCATCCCAATAACAAAGGGCTCATGGTAATCATATAAATAGGCACAAATTCCAAGAATCAGGTACGTCATCATCTAGTACTAATAACACCGAGTGCCGAATACCGAATCCTTACTTGAGTGTCGGAGTACCTTTTACAGGTACCATCCGAGTCTCGAGCTAATAAGGAGGAGGAGCAAGAAAAGAATGTGGAAGTTCAGCTGAGAGGAAGGAGTAAGGTGTAGATTAACCGACCAACTAAGAAGTAGCTTGAATCGTTCTTTTGATTCTAACTCCGTTCGACAACACATGTTTTTTTTCTTTAACACGTATAAGTATGAGTTATTCTCACTTTATAGGTGATTTGATAATATGTTAAACAAAATTTATATTTGAAAATGAGCATGTATCCATATATTTTAATAAGATATGTGTATCATCCTAATATATTAAACTGAAAAGATGCTTTTAATGTATTAAATGTTAGTTTTTAATAAAACATGCTTAATATGTATGACTTTCTTTGTAAAACATAGTGTGATATGTTACACACTATTAATTAGATATATGTTTGAGAGCTCTCACATCTTGTTAATAATGTTTTAGTTTACACAGTTCAATTGGGGATTTTTGGAGATTTTTTCTTATAATAAATACTATATGTTATATATATATATATTATTTGTGTTGGGTATACTAAGAATTGTATTTTTCAATGTAAAATAAAATATTTTATACAAAAATATTAGTGCATTATATTCACATATTAGTTTTATTTATTTTTTATGACTATATATACATACTTTTCTTTTATCCTTAACAAAAACACAATTAGAATATAATATACTAAAAGTGTTGATATTATTAAAATTAAAACACCGATCTTGCTCTATAGCTTTCTTAGTTCTTACGCCACTTTTCTTGATTCTTACGTTAACTCTAAATCTTAATTATTGATTTATTTTTTATTTATTAATATATTAGTCATTATGTTTAATTTTCCATGTAAATCTAATTTATGCATTATTTATTGAAATAATTAGTATTTAGCTTTAACTTCAATTCAAAGATAAATCACTACAAGAAAAAGTTCTCAAAGGCTTAAACAGTATTTTTAATGATTAAAAGCTTAAAACAGTTTTGTTCCTTAGACATTTTTTTTTTGTATGGAAGGAAAAAAAAAGAAAAGATGTTTTTTTTAGTAATTTCGTTTTGGAAAACAATCCTACAAATAAAAATTGAAAATTGTTTTAGATAAATACAAATAGTTGTCTTTAAAGAATTCAAAGGGGAATTTAAAATCATATTTAATGTTTTCTTATGATTTTTTATATTCAATTCCCATGAATTAAGAAGTAACACAATTATGAGTATATTGTAAATTTGACTTAAATTCATTTTTTATCCTATAAATTTTTTAATATGTAATTTTATTTCCTATAAATTTTAAAAATAAAGTGTTTTTAATTTAGTTTTATTATATTATTTAATTATGAATAAAAATGATAACGTGTTTTAAAACATATGTCAAAACTTATTATCAAATAATATTCATATTTTACGTAAATAAATCTATTATTACATACAATTCAACATTTTTATTATAAATTAAATAAATAACGTATCAGAATTGGGTATTTTATAAAAATTGAAAACTAGAAATCCGAAAAATAAAAAAAGGGATAATCTATTTTTTCAACCGCTTGACACTTACATTCTTCTCCTCTCTTCTCCAAGGTACCATTCTCTCCCACTCGCTGTTTGTTTCCTTCTTCATGTTCTTTCCTTTCCGTTTTTCTTTTCTTCATTTTCTTTCCCTTTCCGTTTTTCTTTGGACTCCGTTAGTAGCTCACAACTTCATTAATTTCAATGCATAATTTTTCAAACAGAGTTTTCCAAGGTTTTTTTTGGTAGGGATTCGTTTTTGTCTACTTTTATTCGAATTATTTCAGAACTGTTTACCTAGAAGTTTTTCGCATTAATTTGTGGATGTGAAATTCTCCAGAGTTAGAATCAGGGTTTTGGAATTGTAAATAAATTTGACATTTTTCTACGTAGATTTTACATGCTTTGGTATTTATCCTCTTATTTTATTCCTTTAATTATTTGTGATCTCAAAAATCAATAATTTTTCCAGTTGATCAAGCCACTTGAGGATTCTTTGCATACAGTGGTTGAAGAGCTAAGCCATGTCTACCAAAATGAGGTAATGCAAGCAAAAATCTATATGTTAATTTGCTTATATAGTTTGTGACAAGAAAATTCTTAATACTAGTTATTGCATATTATATATTATAGAGAGATAAAATGAAGAATCTCTTCTTGGTGGTGGAGTAATGGTTTTATGAGGATAATAGGCTTAATTGATAATGTGTCACGGTTGTTAAGAGCTAATAATAGTAGAGGGAATGAGGAGTTAGTTACATAGAGATATATAGCCAAGTTTATTTATAAAGGAATGGGAGGAAGGTGGGTGTTTTTTTTTGCAAGTGGGCTGAGAGAGTGTCTCTGGCTTGGGTAAGTTATTCCTTTCTCATGTTCCTTCTCTTTACAGATACTAATAATACGAATACAGATAGTTCTATTTCTTTTCTAAATGTGATATTGTTAAAATATAGTCAAATACTCAGTATTTTTGCGTTTTCTACTTTATTTTTTGGTTGATACGAAAAGAAGCCTTGATATATTTGAGGAACACATCATAAGTAAAAAAATAAGATGGTAGGCTATGTTAAGCTGTAACATATTTTGTGGGCACTTGTCCTTTTCTTAGGGCTTACAATGCTAGGGAGGTGCCTTAATTTCCATGGGACATATATTTGTGAAGTTGGAGGAGAGAAACACTTTTTGGTTCAATATTACTTATAGACTGTGTGTGTTTCATTTTGTTAGAATTCAACCTAATGGAGGTTTAGCCCAAAGCAAAATATTTTCCTTTCTTGTTTGTTATCTTCTTAGTAATGCATGCCGTGACTTCCCAAAACAGACACAGCCTATTAAGTTAGAATGAGGTTGTATAACATTTCAAAATCTTGGTCTGGATTTTGCACAAATAGAAAATCTATGGTGTGCATACAAGTAATGTTTTGTTGATTGTGAAGCCTGGACTGGAGTGATATGCTGGCCGGGAGATTCAGAATTAAAAAGGATTGCTCCCCAGGTTTTAGAGTTGTTTAGAAGCCACTTTGGGTATTTCAAGTTCGTGATTGGGTTGTTAATAGTGGTTCCTGTGCTGTCCTAAGTTAAGCAAATTATTTTCAAGATTTCAGTTCAGATGATTAATTAATCATGCCATTTTGATGCTTGGTATGATTGTTGTAGTACCTTCAATAAATAATGTTGAAGAGGAAAAGATTGCACTGCAGGGAATCAATGGGCATTATTCTATGTTTTACAGAATATTAACTATATTTAGGTAAGTTAGAGGGGACGTTGTTATTGAAATAGAAGGGAAACCAAGAGAAAGTGGTAGCTTGTAATTTAGGAATTTATTACAGGGGAGAGCTTCAGTTTTTCTGGAAGGTTACTATCCTGGGAATTATAAAATAATTTCTAATTTCACTAGATAGTTGGCATAATGTGGCAACCAAAATGGCTTTAGGTGGATCATAATAACCAGTGTTGAATTATATTGTTGTGGTAGATGCTCAATTGGAAAACATCAGTATGCTGAGAGTCTGTCATCCTTATTCATTCTATTAAGGATGATTTGATGGTTAAGGAAATACTGCAAAAGGCCAGGAGAAGGTACCCATTGTTGACATTCACAGAGCAGGATGGAAATGTGAATAGGAGACAACAAGACAATCTTTGCTTCAAAAGTCCAATATTTTTCAGTGTCACTTAGACGATTTTGCATGAAAATGCACTAGCAGGAATGTAGATGAAAAATAAAAACAACCTATGAACTCTCTTAAGTGATCTTGGATTTGTTACCATACTATTGTAAACATTGCAAACTTCTGCTACACTTCCTTTTACCTTCAGGTTCTTTATGTATTTCTGAATTGAATCAGTAGACAGAGGTTGAACTTTTCCCCTGGTCCAGTGTTATTTATACACATCAACAGAATAACCAATTACAGAAAAGTAATAATGGTATTATAAACCTTGGAAACATGAGAGATTATGCTAACTGGCGTTCTGTACCAGCCACAGATCCTTTATGTTTAGTTTCATATTCTTGTAAGTGTTACTGTTTAAGCAACAATATTAGGGGGAGGCTTATGATTATATCTAACAAATAGAAACTAGTGCCAAAAGTACGGTGTAAAATTTGAGTGTCTTACTAAAACCATTATCTTACCAAAGGTTATAAGGCTTCCCTGTTTTCTTCCGACAATAGAGCTCTGATTTACCAAATAACTCTCTTTCAGTCCACAGAAAATTTCCCAATGACACTCTCAGAGTCTGTTTTTGTTTTACTTACTGAGAAAGCATATTCAAAGGAAAATTTGAAGGGATGGTAGACAAACATGTTTGCATCCAACTGGCATCAAATTAAAGAAAAGAAAGGGACTAGCATTTGTGTGTTCAATTTCTTTTTTATTGTCTTAGAAATTTTCCTAATCAGACTTGAAATTTTAATTGAATATTGCATGCCTGTTGAGTGAATGCATGCTAATTGATTGAAAGATGAAAATGTTTGATGGAGTATTTGTACTTCCACCCATAATCTACTGACAATATGTACTTATAAGTATTCCAATGATCTTCTTATCTGTATAAAGTCCTACTTTCAATGTCATCATCTTACCTACTCTTATTGTTATGAATCTTGCTTTTGGTATCTTGTTGTAGAGGACGTGTACGGTGGGATGAGGCTAATATTGGAGAAATTGAGGCAAACAAACCTGTGAGGCAAAAAATTACTGAGCCCAAGACTCCATATCAACCTATGATTGATGATGACAGTATGTAAAGATCACTTAAACTTCATGTTTCTATTTATTATGTCTGCTTGTTAGACCTTTTATACAAATAATTTGTTGATTTTATTATAAGAGGTATTTATGATTGCTAACTATGAACTTTGTTTTATTCTTCTTGTACTGGATATTCAGTATTTTAAAAAGGTTTCATTTAATAGCTAAATTCAAACATTTATCTGGACCTCAGCAAGGTCTGGGTTGTAAATGTAAAATATATAGTAATCTAACTTTGTTGATACAACTCATTTGAAATTTTATTCTCAGACTTGCTCTTGTGCTTTAGTTTAAAAGCAAATGCATGTGCAGCAACTTTTCTTCTGAAAGAACGTACTTTTTTTAGGTTCTTTATCCCCTGTACGAGGAAGTTTTGATGATGAAAATCGTACAATGCATGCTGAAGCAATATGGACTGCTCTTAATGATGTTGCTGCTCTTAATGATGCCTCCAGTAGCAGAAGAGGCAGTGGGCAATCTGGTGGTTGGACATCATCCGAGGATGAGTTTGAAGAAATGGACCAAGATGACGATGGTATTGTACTATTCTTTGACTTTCATTCGTTGTTTTACCCATTGATCGTGTCATGTTTTTTCTTTAATGGGTGTGCTTCTCCTTTCTCTCTTGAACATGACAGTATTACTTATTTCTTGAGCCTCTCATTCACACTATTGAATCCGAAAGGCTTATTTTTGTTCATCGATGGTGACTAATAGCTAATAGTTCATGTTCTGCCCAAACTTGATAACTACTTCTGATATGTGGGCCTGGGCAAAATGTTAGACTTGGAATCTTTATATTCTTTTAAATTTCAGTAAATCGTGTGGTAATGAGTTAGGATTTATTTTATAGTAAAAAAAAGGTAAAAGAGTATTGGAATCTTGTCATTCCTTTCTCATATGAAAGGAAGTTATTCCACTTCGATAAACATAAAACTCTTTTTTCCTTTTTTTCTCCAAGTAATTTAGTGAGTTGATTTGCTGTTGTGTATTATTCTTTTAGTACCTAACTTGGCTTTTCCTGGATTGGGAATACTGTCAGATTCTGAAACAGATAGGAGCTTAAGTTTCAAAGAACACAGAAAGGCCCACTATGATGAATTTCTTAAAGTCAGAGAGTTGCGACAGAAGGGATCTCATCTTGAGGATGGAGGTGACGAGGATAATAATTCTAAACGTTGTAAGTCGGAGAAATCTGCATCTTCTTCACTGAGTGATGGTGTAAAAGAGATGGAGATTGAGGGAAAGAAGTCTTTAACGCATACAGCTAATGGTTCTCAGAAAGTTATGAAGAAATAAAAATAAAACGCACTGTGTTTTCATTAGTTTATTTTGTGGGTGGAGAAAAAGCTAGATGATTCCACTGTATTTTTGTATCATTGTATGTAAATAGTTTCTTTCTTGACCATGTTTATCATGCTACGTTTACACTTTGTACTCTGCCATATTTGTTTGTGTTTTTCAGGAATTTGCTCCTGATTTTTATAGTAATTGAGGTTGGATTGTGAAAGGTGAGGGTAAATCCCATTGGAACTATTTGCATTTCTTATTTGTGTTTCTGTTGCGACTTGGGTGGGAAGATTTATGCCCCGATTTATGAATTTATATCATATTCGGATTAGAGTATTGGTCATATTGAATCTGTGTATCTTGCATACATGTAAACATGTGGTTAAATACATGTAAAAATACGATTGATTATATAATTGTAAATTAATACAATTATATACAATTACATATATATATATATATATTTGATTAATATAATATAATTACGAGATTATTGAAATGTTCAATAGTGACTAATTATCTTGTAGGCAGTTAATATTAAACCAGCGTTGATAAATATATAAAATTATATAATTATTTTTAATTACTCGAAATATAATTGTCAAAGTTTTGATATGCAGATCTTAATGAGAAACATCTATAAATTTAGTTAGTCATGAAACATTGGGTGAATGAACATTACTCACCACATTTACATGAAACCCTCTCATGTCGACACTGAGATAACCCTGATTATTATGCATATATCAAAATGAGATATATAGTAATTTGGACTTATGAGAGAAATAAAAGAAAATTAATTTTTGTAATTTAAAATTAATTAATATAGAAATTAATTTGTACAAAAGTTCTCGTACAATTTATTTAAACTTATTTTAACATTGCAACCTATGTATCATGGACACTGACACGACATGGATACGGACACAGACACAGAGATACGTATAATCTCTAAAATGTAAGACATGAGAACACGAATCTATATATTATATAATTTTGAATTTTGAATTATATAAATTGAAAATAAATATTTATGTGTAAAAATATGTTTCAAATTTTTTTGGGAGCAGGAAGATATTTTTCATGACTGGTTCAAAAGAATTTGTTCTTTATTTTTATAATCATAATAAAAATTTATACAATAAATTTGAATTTTAAGAAAATTATTGTATTTATACCTTTTAAAATTGTGTTAAAACCGTGCTAGAATTTTAAAAAATTCAACAAATATTTTTTGAATTGAACACTTCACCGATAAGTGTCCGACGAGTGTCAACACCGATACGTGTGTCCGACACGGATATGTCCATTTAAGAGAAGTGTCTGAACCTCATAGCAACAAATTATTTAATGCAAAAATAATTAGACTAATTGTATAATTAAAATTTAATAAGATTAATCAAATAATGTACCCTCATTTCATCTTTATATTGTACTCTTCTTTTTTATTTTTTTAATATTCTGGAGTAATTTTTTTCGTTTTTCATTTATTATCGAAATGTGGTTGGTTTGGAAAAAATTACGTGATTGAAAAATCATCTAATATGACATAATTTTATTGTGAAGAAGTTAGGACACTTTAATATGATTTTTTGACCATATTAAAAATAAAGTCGTGTCAAGATAACATAACTTTGGTATTAAGTACAAAGTCGTGCAAACCTTAACACAATTTTGAACATCAGCGATTTTCTTAGGTTACAACACAACTTCAACTTACTATTTTTTAAAATAAATTTGTTTTAAGAAAAATCAAAATAATTAATTAAATTATTAATTTGATAAATTTATCAAATTTAAAAAAAAATATTATCTTTTAATTGAAAAAATAATTAAAAAATGGTATTAAAATCTCAACCCTAATAAAAAAAAGTAAACTAAAATCTAGTTGCAAAAAACTAGATAAACCAAACCTACTATAACCATAGACTGTACATGAAGGTACTGGAAAGCTTACTCTTTAACTCTTTGTAATATTGAGGTACCCGAAGTGAAATTCTCTGTAAAAAATTTAAAAATTTAATGAAGTTTCAGGTCTTTGATATTGATAAATTTAAGTATTTTTAATTGAATTTTTATTAAATTTGTTGATCAATTGGATACTATTTTTTTTTTTTCAATTAAGTTCCTGTTATTTAATTTTTTTTAATTGAGTGATGTAACTATTATCTTGTCTCATAACCTTGTTTAGTTGTCTTATTTTGTGTTAATATTAATTGATGTAGTTTTGTAAGTGATAAGGAAAGTAAAATGAAAACTTGAATACAATTTGAAGAGATAGTAGAACAAGCGTAATGTTAAACAAAAGAGCAAGCATTGGGTTGGAGTTGCAAGTGAAGACATCCAATAATGAAGCCTATTTGTGTGACATTCAATAACAGGTGGGTTTTAGTGCTTTTCTTTAAAACAATAACGAACAACTTTTTTGGATGTGATTGAAAAGAAATTGAAAACGAGACTCTACGGATGGAGGTAAACAAAAAAAAAATAATAAAAAAATAAAACCTAAATATGGTGTTAGCAAGGATAACATTGGAGATGCGTGTGAAGGTATAGAAGGATAAAAAACTTACAACCAATTTTCTTATAACCCTTATTTTATCATTATTGTTTTGTTGTTCGGTCACACACTTGTTATGTAGTCTCCCAACATTGTATTTAGATTTTTCTTTTGCTTTCGTTTTCGTTTATCCTCGTCCAACAATAAAATATGTATGTTATGTTAATCACAAAACTACATTGTTTAATATTACTACAAAATAACATGTGGAGACAACTAAGTAAAGTAACGGGTCAAGATAACAACCACACCACCCATTTAACAGAAAAATTAAATAGAAGAGACTCAATTGAAAAATATAAATTTTTTGAGTACTAATAGACGAAGAAAATTGAATAGGGACTCAATTTGAAAATACAAAAAATTATTAAGGACTTGAAATAATTAAGTATTTTCTTAATAATGAAAGAAACATTATTCAACAAAATCAAATACCAATAAGCAAGTAAAGTAGCATATCAACTAAAGAGGTTATTTCTAATATTGTATGAATGCTAAATATACAAAATTAATGAGTAAACCTCTACTTTGATTTTTGAGATATGTAAACGTTTAGCCTTATTTGATTGGTGGAATCTCTTTACTTTTAGTCTTTTCTCACATCAACTTCGACATTAGGGATTGAACTAAATGATGTTTCTGAAAAGTAAATATTTTATGAAGTTAGAAACTATAGTAGTGATCAATTGTAAAATATTAAGAACTTATGAAAGATAACACATTGTATTAATCTTACGTACTAGGATTAAAGTATTTATGATTCTTTTATTAGTTTGGAACTGATAAGTGCCATAATTCAGCATTATTTCATACAAAAAAGATAGATACTTATAAATTTTAATTGATAAAATAGTTATAATTCAACCTCTAATTTAGGAATATGAATTATTTTACATAATTTTGATTATAAGATGAATGTGAACGATTTATTCTCAAATTGTGTTAATTTCACGATTTTAGGGGAAAATAGAGATAAAAAGGCTAAAGAAGAATGAACAAGTTAAAGACAAGATGAAAAGATAAAGTTGGAACATTGAAAACTCACTCATACTCGCTCAAACTTGACCAATGATCGCTTAAGCGAGTTCACTCCCCTGAAGTTGAGTTTTTTCTCGTAAAACCTGCTTAAGTAATATCTCACTTAAGCGAGATGTTCACTTAGCCCAAACCCAATTAGGTTAAATAGAAGGTGTGAGACATAACCCTATATATCATTGGGAGGATGTGGAGAGATACAAAACCCTAGAGGAGGCACCCGTTAAGGGGAAATATCTCAGATCTTCTTTTCTTGCTTTCAATGCTTGTAATGACCAACATAATTGACTAATTCTTCCCTTTGGGATTGAGAGTAACCTGTTCAAACTCATGTATTGAAGTGATATTTATTTATAATATTATGTTTTTGATTAATGATTGATATTGTCATTTTATTATTAAAGTTTGAATCTTGATTCATGATTATGATCCTTAGATTTTTCTGGAAAGTACTTCTAAGCATCTGACCTAAATGATAATGCTTAACATATTTGAATGATAGGAATAGATTTGAAATGTTAATTGCTTTATAACATTTGTTCGTAATGATAAAGAGTTTTTATAAATATGCGAGGAATCGATATTTAGGAAACTATCTTAATAATTTTGTATGCGAGGAATCAATATGAATGATTTTTATATATGCATTAATGTCAATCAAGATGAAATGTTATATGTTTTTTTTTTATTAAGAATACACATGAGTGAGAATGATGAACCCCAATCCTAATTTTAGCAATTGACTCATCCAAATCATTTATTTGCTTTTATTAAATTTCTTACAAATTCATCATACAAACAACCTTTCCAACAAACTTTTGCACATTATTTTATATTTAGTGAATATTATACTTGAGATTTTAGAATTGTTTACTACTTCTAACTCAATACACTTGTCGTAAAATAGTGATCAAGTTTTTGGCGTGGTTTTCGGGGGATAGTTTTAATTTTAGAGTACAAATTCATAAATATTATGAATATTTTAAATGTTTATTGTGTTTTAATTTTTATTTTATTTTATTTTCTGATTTGTTTTAAATTTTATTATTTCAAAATTTTATTATTATTTTTTATTATCACTAGTGTTCTAACCAACTTGAGGTCGGTCGGAATTCGAGTGAGCTCCTAGTGGTCTCCCTTCAAACTCTAGTTATTCAACCTTCTGGAACGAGTGGGGCTCTACCTGCGATGACACTTCGACGCTCAAGTCAGTAAAATCATAAAATATAATGAGTATAATATAAAATAGGAGTTGAGAGTACTCCCTGTGTTGTTTATTAAATTAGATATGAGATGATCCTTTCTGTATAGTGTAATCTAATATATATAGATTGAATTGTAACCTCTTCACCTTTAGTCATGATTATGTCTTAATTGAGTGATTAAGGCTAATTGATTGAAATCCCTTGATTTGTGGTCCCTCATAACGTTAGATACATAGGTCAGGAAACAACCATAAATGACCAACTATCGAGCCAATCCCATGACCTAACATGCCCCCCAGCCTCAGGCGTAGGCCAATGAGGCAATTGTGAGTTTGAAGGTCGAAAGATGAGCCATTTGTTATATTCCATCGGGTCAGGCCCATGACTTAACATGTCCCTCAGCCTCAAGTGTAGGCCAATGAGGTTAATAAGCTCATAGCCTTTATTTACATAGATCGGTATCAAATCCATTTCACCACATGATTAGGCTAGACACTTCTTTTACCTGCAATAGATATAATTTAAAACTTACAAACTAGAACGAGTGAGATCGGCATCCCCTTCCTAAACTGGAAGGATCGTTGTTGCCATTTTCTTCATCTGATAGATCGCCATTTCTTTCACATGAAAAAAATATAATAATTTTTTTTGTACCTTATCAGGCTCAACACCATGATCAACATGAATTTTATTTGAATCAAGCGTCTAGCTTGACACCATGATCAACATAAATTTTATTTGGACCAAGCGTGATGGCATTGAGCTCTTCTCTTTTGTGATTTTTGGGTGGTGGCGGAAGCTTGGACGGATTGAAGGTGGATCAAGGCCCTCCTAGGAGGTGTGGTGGCCTTGTAGGTGCAGGAAGAGTAGGGATGTGAGGGAGGTTCGGTCAACCCTCTTTGGTAGGTGAAAGGGTTGAAGATCAATGACCTAAATCTAGAGAGATTGTAGGCAAAGGGAGTATGTATGGCTCAAGTTTGGCAACATAACAATACTCAAATTAATCTTGGATTTACATGAGGTAGGCTCCTCCTTAAATAGCTTTGGAGGACCTGAAATGCAAATGTAAATGAAGAGGAAATGCTAGCCAAATTACATGCAAATGTGAGCACATGGGAGCACATGGGAAATGTGGTGCCTAAATGGAGGTAGGTTCTAGAATCCTTCCTTGTGTGGTTGGTCTAGAACTTACGCCCATTAGGTCTAGATAATTGGGCCGGTCCTAAGTTTACTTAGAAATGGATATTTCTAATTAAACTTAGGTTTAGCCTTTTAAGTACCACTTTGCATGTTTCATCATATTTACAAAAAGATTTAAACTATGCTACTTTGACTAGAAAAGTAAGAAGAATTATCACACACTAGAGTCTATGACATGTAAAAATGTGTCCTCTTGACCCCTCTTTGACTATGACTCTAGTGGTTGCCTAAATGTAGCATTTTAGTGGCCTTTCAATGGGTTGGTGCTGGGGCGTCTTCTATCAAAGCGTCTAGCTTGGCACTATGTCCTTTCATGGTTTTACTCGACAGAGCGCCTCGCTCGGCACCATGCCCATCATGGTTTTATTCGACCAAGCGTCGAGCTTGGCACCATGTCCTTTCATGGTTTTACTCGACTGACTCGCTCAGCACCATGCATCATGGTTTTATTCGACCAAGCGCCGAGCTTGGCACCATGTCCTTTCATGGTTTTACTCGACTGAGTGCCTCACTCGGCACCATGCCCATCATGGTTTTATTCGATCGAGCGCCTCGCTAGGCACCATGTCCATCATGATTTTATTTGACCGAGCGCCTAGCTCAACACCATGCCCATCATGGTTTTACTCGATCGAGCATCAAGCTCGGCACCATGACCTTCATGGTTTTATTGGACCGAGCATCTAGCTCAGCACCATGACCTTCATGGTTTTATTGGATCGAACATCTAGCTTGGCACCATGGAGGGTGAACACTAGTCCATGATCTTTTCTTCAGATGAATAAACCAAAGTTGATCACCTACAAATTCCAAACTTGTATAACATGTAGTATATTAAATAAGCAATCTTATTTTCAATCAAGATAAATTTCAAATAAATCAAATTGTACCAAACACAAAGTAGACAAATCCGTAGAAATTTTACAAATACTTAATTAGTTGTAATAAAAACATAGATTACCCATATGCTTAGTATAAGTCTCCTATCCAATAATTTAGAAACAACTAGATGAATACTCTCCAATAGAATGGTCACGGTAAGAGAAAATGTTCAAAACACTTAAACATTCTATATTTTTTGTTAACTGCTATCTTTAATTCTTGAATTTCAACATTTTAATTTAATAAAATTTCTATAAAATGAATTTCCAAAATTTATGAGATTCATTATTATCTTTTGTTGGTCAAAATATATTTAATAATGAAACAACATAATCCATCATCAATGCAAAATCTTATGACCCATTAGTGCAATGTGCCTACCCATTAATTTTGGTATGCCAAAATAAAGTGAATTAATATTATATGCATTCTCACTTAAGATAAGAATTATTAGAATAAATAAACTTGATATAAATTTGAACCTTCATCATTATTTTTCACTCTTTCACTTACTTCTATACTCTTTCTTAACAAAAACGTTATTGTAATATAGCGATTTTTTTATAACAAAATGTGACATAATCTTAAAAGCTTTAAAAATAAAAAGGTAGTGATGAATGAGTAAGTTGTATAGGTAAATAACCAAAACATTTATTTTTAATTTTATTTATTTATTTTTAAATCTGTTATAAAATAAAATAATATTCAGAAAAAGATCATAATAAGTTTTCTAATGTATATACAACATAAAAGATAATTTTATAGTAAAAGAAATTTACCTTAATAACAATAATAAAAACATATTTAAAAACTTGTAAACATCTTCATATACTTCTACGGTTTTACTTTTCATCAATTTTGAAATCTTAAAAAGTTCGCCGTGTATATAGATTATATTAATGGAAAACTATTGAATGATATTGTAACATTTAGGAAAATTGATAGACACCATATGAGCAACATAATATTTCTTCTAGTTTTTCATAAACACCTCTTAAATATTTTAACAAAATAAAATCCAACACAAGAAAAATTCAACCAATAAATAATAATATTCATTTCAGAATATTAAAAAAATTCTTAAAATTCAGAAAAAAATATTAGAGGTTGCCTATAATAATATTCATTTCAGAATATTAAAAAAATTCTTAAAATTCAGAAAAAAATATTAGAGGTTGCGAAGGCAAGTAAACTCACTAGTGCAGAAATGTAAAACAAATGCGGCTATTTTAAATTTACAAATGCGGTCATAGAACCGCATTTGATCAGCACGCATTCGTAAATTTGGCATTTACAAATGCGGTCATAGGACCGCATTCATAAATCACATTTACAAATGCGGTTACTTAAAATAACCGCATTTGTATATTATTCTGAATGAGGGATAAGGGTTAGGGGTTTAGGATTTATGAATGCGGTTTTGGTAAAAACCGCATTCATAAATCACATTTACAAATGCGGTCATTTACCAAGACCGCATTTGTAAATAGTGAATTAGGACATGCATGTATCTTTTTGTACTCCACACCCATTGGACAAAGAATCTTTTTGGCCTCGTAATTACGATTAGGTAGACTATTTCCCTCTGGAAGCATATCCTTCAACAGCTAGAGCAATTCCGTGAAGCTTTTATCAGTCCATCCGTTTATTGCCTTCAAATTCATCAATCTTAACACCGCCGACAACCGTGTGAAGTTAGTTGATCCAGGATACAAAGGAGTCTCTGCATCTTTTGACATACTTTCATATCTATGCGCTTTTGCAAAACACTCAGCTCCCACATCACGAATCATGTCCTCCAATCGATCATCATCTCCATCATCGTGTACTGCTTCATCCATGGTAGAACCCACATATTCTTCAGTTACGGAAACACGTGGTAAATTTAATAATTCACCATGCCATGTCCAAGTTGTATAAGATCGAAGAAACCCATCACATAGCAGGTGTTCCCTCATGATATTCACATCCAGTATCCTTCCATTCAAACAGTTAACGCACGGACACCTGATCTTTGCTCCATCATGACCACTAATAATCGCGTTATGCTGCGCAAATTGTATAAATTCCTCTACTCCCCTTTCGTACTCATCACTTATACGAATAACATTAATCCAACCTCGATCCATTATATATTCTGGAATAGTTAGGATTTTCTAATAATTAGTATTCTATTCTATCTCACACATTTGTCGAGGGTCGAACATCCCCGGACTCAATCCAAACACGATAATTCTATTCTAAAAGTAACAATAACTAACATAACATAAAACTTTTATTAAAATGTAATTAACAACTAACTAAATATATATATATATAATATAAATTTAAGAAAATACAAATTATATAATACAAATTTATATATAATAATATATAAATTAATTGTTTCCGTAACTAATTTATTAAATTATATATAAATTATAATAAACAAAAATTCAAAATACACAGAAATATATAAATTATTAGTTATTAGTTATAAATTCCATTCAAACAGTTAACGCACGGAAATATATAAATTCCCTCATGATATTCACATCCAGTATCCTTCCATTCAAACAGTTAACGCACGGACACCTGATCTTTGCTCCATCATGACCACTAATAATCGCGTTATGCTGCGCAAATTGTATAAATTCCTCTACTCCCCTTTCGTACTCATCACTTATACGAATAACATTAATCCAACCTCGATCCATTATATATTCTGGAATAGTTAGGATTTTCTAATAATTAGTATTCTATTCTATCTCACACATTTGTCGAGGGTCGAACATCCCCGGACTCAATCCAAACACGATAATTCTATTCTAAAAGTAACAATAACTAACATAACATAAAACTTTTATTAAAATGTAATTAACAACTAACTAAATATATATATATATAATATAAATTTAAGAAAATACAAATTATATAATACAAATTTATATATAATAATATATAAATTAATTGTTTCCGTAACTAATTTATTAAATTATATATAAATTATAATAAACAAAAATTCAAAATACACAGAAATATATAAATTATTAGTTATTAGTTATAAATTCCAAGTTGTATTAGTTATTAATTAAATATATATTATAATACAAAAAAATAATAATTCAAAATATTAAATAAAAATTCAAAATATTAAATATAAATTCAAAATATTAAATATAAATTCAAAATATTAAATATAAATTCAAAATATTAAATAAATATTAAATACAAAACCAACCTTTCCGTCGTGAAGAAGCTTGATGGTGATCGAAGTGGAAGACAAAGGCGAAGGCGGCGGCGGAAGCTGTGGCGGTGGCGGAGCAGGAAAACAGCAGCGAACACTAATGGAACAGTAACCTAAGTGCCACAAACGAAGTAAGGAAACGAAAATGACAATGGCAACAAAGTGAATAATGAATGATGCGAAAACGAAAACGAAAACGAATGAGTGAAACTGAAACTTACAAAACGCAGAGAGAAGAAACTGAACTGAGCGCAAAACGTTGAAACGAAGAGCGGAGAAGAGGAAAGTGAAAGTGAAAGTGAAAGTGAAAGTGAAACTAGTGGCGCGCTTCAAATTTTTAGGGTAAAATTGTTTTACAAATGCGGTTGTAGGGTAAGACCGCATTTGTAAATCAATTCAAATGATTTACAAATGCGGTCTTACCCTACAACCGCATTTGTAAAACAATTTAATTTCAAAAATACCACCGCGTTTTTTACAAATGCGTTTAAGCGCAAAGCCGCACTAAATAAAGGGTCGTTGTTTTACATTTCTGCACTAGTGACTTATGAAAATGTATTATATACACCATTGCCATCTAAAAGCCTCCCAAGAATATACCTCACCCACCTTCATACCTTGATCCATTGACAAAGAATAAAGTCTAGGAAACAAAAATTTAAGGTTAATGTTGTGTGCCCACACTTCCTCCCAAAATCTAACTTTATCCCTATGACCTACTTTCCAAACAACAACCTTTTTGAACCACCTTTCTTCCTCTCCCTCTCCACAGACTTCAGTTAAATCCCTTTACCACCATGATTGATATTTCGACCGAGAAAGACTTTTACCTCTTTCCGAGCAATATTTAGATATAAGGATGTCTTTCCATTTCCCTTTTTAATCACTCATTAACCGCCATTTCCATTTCGCCAAGAGAGTGCAATTGAACTTTCTTATATCTTTAATCCCCAACCCACCTTCTTCAAGGGGCTTACAAACTTTCTCCCAACTTACCCAAGGGATAGTCCTGTTATCTTTGCCCCAGGCCCAAATGAATTTCCTTTGTATACTAATTATACTACTGCACACTGAAACTGGAGCTTTAAACAAATACAAATAGAAAAGAGGTATGGTGGTAAAGATCGATTTAAGTAGGAATATTCTTCCTGCCATAGATAAAAATCTCTCCTTCTAAGAGCTGAGTCTAGCATTTATTTTGTTGACAACAAGCTCCCAAAACTGTTTCTTCCTAGGATTACCTCCAACTTCTATCCCCAGGTATTTAAAAGGTAACCGCATGGTATTGCAATTTAAAGATTTTGCGTAGGTATTAAGGGAATTCCTGTCAACACAAATACCTGTCAATTTAGAATTATGGAAGTTGACTTTCAAACCTCATATAAGTTCGTGGCACCTAAGTATCGCCTTGATAGTGAGGATATTGGAGAAGGACTCGTCACACAAGAATAAAGTGTGATCAGCAAATTGTAACGTACAACAATCAACACCATTTCTTCCCACCTTCATTCCTTTTAGCATATTTTGTTTTAAAGCTTGTCTCACAAGCCCGACCAAGCCTTCAGCCACCACAAGAAATAGGAACATGGCCAAGGGATCACCCTGTCTCAGCCCCCTAGAAGGTTTGAATTCCTCCGTGGGGCTACCATTTATCAAAATTGACACAGGCGACGAAACCAGGTATCCTCTAACCCACGAAATCCATTTGCTATGGAAGGCCAACCTATGAAGCATATCACGCAAGAAGTTCTACCTAACTAAATCATATGTCTTTTCGAAGTCCACCTTCAAACAAAGCCCAGACCTCCGATATCTCCTTACCTCTTCAACCACTTCATTAGCCATAAGAACACTATCTAACATACCTCTACCGCTCAGAAAGGCAAACTGACAATCATCTCTGACCACAGGTAGAACATTCATCATGCGACATGATAACACCTTAGTGATAATCTTATATAGAGCTCCTACAAGGGATATTGGTCTAAGCTGATCAAGCGATGAAGGATCTATTAATTTGGGGGACTAAAGCAATGAAACACACACACCCACACGCCCACGCACGCACGCACACGCGCACACGCACACGCACACACACACGCACACGCACACACACACACACACACACATATATATATATATAACAATCTTAATTAAACAAAGAGTCTTTTCGGCATTTCGTCGATACAAAACTCCTTATGTCTGGGGGTTAGTGTACTGTCCAATTAATAATATGATCGAGAGGTTGAGAGGCTGAAAGGCCACAACTACAAGAAACTCTCGCTCTACCAAATATCATGTGATTAATAAGGATCAAAAGACTTTAATTATAAAATAGGAAAATGTAAAATAATGACTAGCCTTAATACTATATCAAGGTCCAAAGATTAAGTCCAAAATATTAAGAACAAACTCAATAAATATAAAGTACAAAAAGTAAAAGCCCAATAAGGTTGATAAAGTCCAATAAAAAGTAGCATAAATAGGTGACTTGATTAATAGTTAAGTAAAGTGTTTTTAGAGAGATTATCACTTAATCAAATTAATTATGACTTTATCATCGAAACACCTTGCAAGTACACCTACATGTCTGAGAGAACTGAAAGCAACCTGTTCGAGAGAAACAAGACTAATATGCTTGAGAGAACCAACATCCACCTGTTCGAGAGAACCAAGACCCACTTGTCAGAAGAAATCAAGAGATTGTGAAGAAGAGATCACTAAAGTATATTAGAGAATGAAGGAGGAGGAATGAAAAGTTTTTATTTCATAAGCAAAAACAATATATATAATGGAGGTATTTCAGGGATACATCAACCTGTATACATGGAACCAAACACCTGCACATCTACTAAGCTTTTGAACACTAAGCTCTCAAGCGTAACATCTACCTTCTCACCCTAAAAACATAACGTACGACAACACCTCCTATACCTAAAGGGTCGTAGTCCTCCCAGAACCCCTCTCAGTTGGCAAACCTCTACCTTTTATAATTTTTAATAGATCTCATACATATTAGAGGTTCAAGACACCAGTTAGAGTAGGAAAAACATGTTGAACGTACCTTCGTAGTTACCCACGACCAGACCTTCAATTGAGACATGGTGAAAATTTCAAGATGATCAATACGTCCATTTTTAAAGATCTTCTTATTCCTTTGTTTCCACAAATCTTCTACAACTGCTATCCATACACAGGACCAAGAATGAAAGTAAATGCAGAATTACAGATAAAGCAATCAGATATGCCAAGAAACAAAAATGTATTTAAATTGATACCAAAAAAATAATCGGTTGTTTTTGCGAATCAATCGATTATTCTTACTAGCACTTCAACAAGAACATATTTAAAATAGATTTAAAAACAGAGAGGGAGAGAGAGATTTACACACAATGTTTTTATACTGGTTCACTCATAACCTGAGCTACATCCAGTCCCAGAACAACCTCTGAATAATCCACCATGTAATTAATAATAGATTACAAAAACAAACACATCAAAAAGCCTATCTTAATACCTTCAAGACTACACTCCCTCTTTGATGTACCACCGCCACACACAGTCAGAACACCCTCTGACTTGAAATACAAAACACTTTACAGTATTCAAAAGTAAACAGAAATACAAGAATGAATAGGAAAGATTACACTTGATACAAGAAGAAAAAACACAACTCCTATTTCACTCTTTTGACCAAGGCAAAACATATAACCATCTTGCAATCTCTTTGGAAAAAATTCTCAAGCTATTTTCTGTAATTTGATTTATGTGTTATTAATTGATATTCAAAACCCAGTTATAAGCCCACAAAAATAGTCGTTTGATTCAGTTAGACAAAGCCCAAAACAGATGCAATCAAGCCAAAATAGTTTTGATAGTTAAAACAGAATCTGTTATGTTTTTAAAAAAACAATCGATTGAAACCTCGATTCAATCGATTGATATGGTTTTGACTTGTAAAGTCAGCCAATTTTAGATTTTCAAAAATCCAAAACACCAAGTGTAAAACAACCGATTGAAACATAGAAACAACAAGTTGTTTTTCACTTACTTTGAAACAGTTTTCTTTAAAAGATCTTGATTGTTTCAGCTTTGGATTGGACTAAGAGTGATTTAACAAAAGCCCTATAAGCAACAACCCAACTTTAAGCATCCTTCTTGGATTTGGAATCATCAAAGCTTCATCTTCAACAAGTTTCACTTTCCTTAACCATCCGAAACTGTGAAAATGGATTTTAGGGTCCTGGTGAACCACTAATGCCAAGCCAACCCACTCATAACACTTTGACCAAATCAGCCAAGTTACCCTACAAGTGCAAAAAAGGTGGGAAGTTGTTTCCTCTTCCTCCCCACACATACAACACGTGTTACTTCCCCCTTATTCACCAAATTTACTTCAATCGCAATTTTATCCTCCAGAATTTTCCAGAACGAGAAGTATTGAAGTAGTAGTTATTATTATCTTGTTGACTATAATAATAAATTTTAATGAGATATTTGTGAGCGGTAAAAGTCATCTATATTTATATGCTAGGTGTATTTGTTCAAAATATGTATACGTGAGATGATTTCAGTGTTAAAGATTTTTTTTTTATCAGCAAAGAATGAAATTAAATTAAGAGAGATACAAAAGGGATATCCAAATCCTTTTACATAAACCAAATCACATTAAAAATCTCTAAAGAGATGAACAAACACCCTAGAACCAATAGATATAAAAAGCAATAATATTAAACATTAATGAAGCTTCTTAGATACATGGAAGAGAGTTTTACTAGTCAATTATTTATTATCATATTATTGAAAATTATTTAAATTTTGTTGAGTAATAGTGCAGAATCTTTACGTTGGGCTCGATAATTTTCGTAAGGTATCAATTTTGTCAAAAAAAATAAGACTGAAAGAAAGTCACTTATTTGTTCACTTATTTCTTAACACGTGTTCCCATTATTTTCAATTCGAAGAAACACGAAGTGCTTATGGAAGTGCGTATGACTGTTCTTGATTTTGTTTTCAAATAAAGCACGCATGTAGCTTCGTTTCCAAGACATTTTAATTATTAGAAAAATCTTGATGGTTCTATGTTGTAAAAAGCTCTTAAATTCAATTTTGCTATAACTCTGCTTTTTTCTTTTTTTTTCTTTATAATCTTTTATGCAACAATATCTATTCAATCCTTTTTTTCTCTCAATTTTTTTTGTTTATATAATTATAATCATTTCCATTTTATCCGAGGTTCCACCAAATACTTTTTCTAACTCATTTCGAATAACACAATCCTTTGTATTAACTATTCCTCTCCCTTTCTTGATTTATCTATTTTAGATATAAGACATGATTAACTTACCATTTACAATAGATACACTTTCCAGGAAAATTCTATAGCAAAAACACTGCTAAAATTTCTGAGACAAATTTTATGTCTTTGGTCTGTAATAATGGTGTTCCTTTCCCATTTTACATCCTTTGTCACAATTCCTATTAAAGAAGTTTAAGGCAATAGACTCACTTGGAACACCAATGTGAATAAGAGAAACATGTCTTAGATATATGGTGTGCTATATAAACCTAAACCTAAAGAGGAGAGGGTAGTAAAATTATTGAAATGAAGGAAGCACTTAAGTCATTATTGGTAGATAAAAGAAAACCTTCCCATAAAGAGAGAAAGAGAGACAGAGTTGACCAAATTTTAGAAAATAGAATCATAAAGATCACTTGATCAAATATTACACATAGAAATTGAGGACAACTTATAGTTACAATAGCAAAATAACAATAACATGATAAACCAAATCTACTATAACAATAGATTGTATATGGGCTGAGAATATAATCCCTTATTTTTTCTTCTAAGTTATTATGTTAATCTTTTACAGTAACTTCTTAGGCATGATAGGATGCAATTGCTATGAGAGGAAATTTTCTATGACTGGTCAAGCCATTAGTTTCAGTCATGTTCAATGTCTGTTGCCCCACTTCTCCGCTTGGAACTTCCCAATTAAATTGGAGAACAAGGTTTGCTAGGACCAGCTCAATCACATTCATGGCAAACATTATTCCTGGACAACCCCTCCTCCCTGCTCCAAATGGTATCACTTCAAAATCATGTCCTTTCACATCTATTGAACTATTTAAGAATCTCTCTGGCTCAAATTGTTCAGGTTTATCCCAGTAAGAAGGATCTCTTGCAATTGCCCAAGCATTAACTATTACTTGTGTGCCAGTTGCAATGTCATAGTCCATCACTTTGGCATCTTCCATGGATTCCCTTGGAAGCAACAAGGGAGCTGGGGGATATAATCGAAAAGTTTCTTTAATCACTGCCTTCATATAATGCATACTAGTTAAATCTTCCTCAGTTATGCGACTTCTGCCACTAACCACATTCCTTATCTCACCTTTTAGCTTCTGCATCACAGTTGGGTGCCTTAGGAGTTCTGTCATTATCCATCCTAGGATTGTGGAGCTAGTCTCAGTGCCTGCAGAAAACATATCCTGAAAGAAATACCCATCACTTGTCAATTTCATTGTCTACCTTGAATTTCCATGAACGAAAATAAACTCAACATGCATTAAGATTTTGTGCAACTAATATGTGACTTAACTTTATATTGGAAAAGTAGTGTATATGTCTTGAACGTTGAAAAAAAATAACAAAATCTAATACAGTGTTGAGAAACTATAGAATAAGGATAGGATTAGAGTTGTGCGTGAATATCGTGAAGGATAAAAAAGACATACAACTTTCTATAATTGACCCTAACCTTTATTTTATTGTTATTTTTCTAGGGTTTAAATTTTAAGAAAGAAAGTAACATAATAAAATAACAATCACATCACTCAGGTAAAAGAAAATTTTAACTTTTGAAAATATTTTTTGAGTAATAGACAACGAAATTTAACAAAAATTAAAATTACTGAAGTTTATTAAGAAGCAGAAACTTGATCTTTTTCAATAATAAAATAGATATATTCAACAAAACCCAATATCATTTAACAAATATTATAGCAATTAAAGAGATTATTTATAATATTGTACTAATGTTAGAGGTACAAAATTAATGAGTAAACGAGTAAACCTCGGCTTTGGTTTTTAAAATAAGTAAATACGTTAACTTATGCAGGATAGCTCATTGTATTAATCTTACGTACCAGCATTAAAGCCTTTATGGTTCTTTTATCAATGTGGAATCCCAAGGAGTTTGTCTCTTGGATCCTCAGCAAAATGTCCACCAAATCATTCTGCTCTTCATTATCAGCACCATGCACATCATGTCCTCTCCTACTTACATGCTCATCAAGAACTTGATCAAAAAATTCATCAAGCTGTTTAGCCACTCTCTTTGCCCTACCATACATTCCATTAACTGTTCCCAACCAATCAAGCCAAGGTATGTAGTCCCCTATAACTGAAGCACTCAACAGCTCCATCATCTCATCCATTGGCTCCCGAAGCTTACTCCCTCCTTCTCCACTGTATCTCCTTCCGAGAGCAGCTCTACACACTATGTCATTTGCGACTGTAGTAAATAAATCAGTTAAATTCACAGGCATCGAAGAAGAACAACACTGCTTAATCTTATCCATCATTGCGGAGATTTCCTCTTCTCTCACTACACCAAAGGATTGAACCTTTTTTGCACTGAGAAGATGCAAGACAGAAATACTCCTTATCTGCCTCCAGTAGTTGCCATATGGAGCAGTTGCCACATCTTTGGAATCATACAACAAGATATCGAACATCTTACGATGTGGTCTGTTGGAAAAAACAAGGTCGTGTGTTTTCATAACCTCACGAGCTGCCTCAGCTGTGGAAACCACAAGAACTGGCACCCTTCCAAAGTGAAGTAACATTAAAGGGCCATAGGTTTGAGCAAAGGATTGGAGATTGCGATGAGTGAGGGCGCCAAGTTGGTGGAGATTTCCTATTATTGGAAGCTTTGGAGGAGATGGTGGTGAGATTTTTTTGCTCCTTGCAGAATTGAAATTGTGATTACATTTGGATAAAAGATTGATGAGAGTAGGTAAAAAGAAGATGATTAAGGTAGCGATTGGGAGGAAAAACCAGCATGAAGAGTTTTCATGCAGAGAAGTGAACATTGTGTCGTGTGTTTTCTTTAATTTGCTGTATAATTAATTAGCAATGCAGAACTGAGGTATTTATAATGTTTGTAAGCTAGGTGTATTTGTATACGTTTCTTAGATTTTTTTTTTTCAAATACAGTACGTATGTAGTTTCCGTTCCAAGATATATTTAGAGATTACGTGAATGATTTGAAAGTAGGAAAATGATACCTCTTAACACCACAGTTCATTAAATATATATCTACCTAACAACTAATTTTTTAATAAAATATTATATAATAAAAAAATAATAATCATATATGAATGTAGTAGAATGGTTCTAGATAGTTAAAAGCTCTTAAATTCAATTTTGCTAGAACTCTGTTTTTTATTCTTTTTTTTTAGTAATATCTTTTGCAACAATATCTATTCAATCCTTTTTTTTTTCTCAATTGTTTTAGTTTATATAATCATAATCTTTTCCATTTATTCGATGTTCTATAATTTCCTGACCAGAAAGTAAAACATAAATACTTATTAAGTTTAATTTTCTTGACATGTTTGAAGAACTAGAAAAAGAAAAAGAATTAGAGAACAATGGCAATAAATAGATAAAGGTAAAACTTCCAACCATTTGCCACTAAATTAACAATACAAGTTTCTTTAATAATATATACAAGTTGTTTCGTTTGTTCAAAAGCCCTAAATATTGGAACCAAGACTTTTCTATAATTGCAAAGTTTACTAAAATCACAATGATTGTAAATTTTATCTACGATTCATTTGACCACATAATAAGATACGTGTTACTTCTTGCAAACCTCCACTTTATCATTTTGTATTGTTTTGCTGATAAAAAAAAAAAAAATCATTTTGTATTGTTTTTAAGCTTTGACTATGCTATGCATGAACTTTCAGCTATTCAGCCTAATCATCTTATGATAGTGATCTGATTTGATATTATAAATGTCAACGAGCCAATTTTTTTCTCCAAAATAAATTATTTCACTGACTTTTAAACTTAAAACTGAAAAATTGTTTATAAAGATTATAATCAAATTCTATTTATAATTTTTCACATGTCTAATAGAAAGATGCCTTTTAAACTCATCATCAAATACTAAATTTAAATTAACTTTTGTTCTCGAACGGGTTAGGACTAAGAGAATTATTACCTTTCTCTTTGGTTGGTCGGTCGCTTTCTACTTCTTCCCTTCACTGAATGTCTTCCTTCTCTTCTTCATTGTCCCCTTCCTTGTAAATTTCAAGTCCGGATGGTACGTACAAAAGGCACTCCAATATTTCAGTGAGATCTTAGTATTCGGTGTTCGGTGTAATTAATGCGTGATGATGACGTACCTTTTTATCGAAATCTATGACTATTTATATGATTATCATGGGTCTTTTGTTATTGGGTCGGATTAGGGTTTTGAATTATAATTAAGAGTGTATTACCTAATGCTTAATCGCTGTTTGATCTTGTTCATCTTCTGTTTGTCTTAATGAATCTGATCGTGTCGGTCGGCTCTAGTCGGATGTTGAGACCTCCATCTATCATTCGGATCCAATCGGTACAACTTTTGTTACAAATTAAATACACTAAAAGAAAATGATTAAATAAAATCAATTTTTGAGACAAAATATAATTAGTTGCTATATTGATTAAATTAGATATTATTTTAGAGATTAAAAAAATTATTGATATCTAAATTTGTTTTTATTATTGATAAATAGTTTCTAAATTGGTATCTACACTACAATAAAAAATTGTTTTAACAGAGGTTTAATTTTACATTACCAAAGGTTAAAACCTTCGTTAAGTCATTTATCCTAGGTTGCAGTTCCTACGCTAAATCATCTATGGGGAACGTGTTACCTGGGGTGTTTTAAAACCCCTAAAAAAATCAGTATTAACCTTAGTTAAATACAATTGGTTTAAGAACCTCCATAAAATACCATGGGTTTGAGAACCTCCGTAAATACCATGGGTTTCATAGCCTCTTTAAAATATTATGGGTTTCACAACCTTTATAAAATACTATGGGTTTTAAAACCTTCGTAAAATAGTAAAAGTTTCAGAACCTCCGTAAAATATCATGAGTTTTAAAACCTCTATAAAATATCATAGGTTTCACAACTATAAACATTCATGTGCTTTATGTATTTTTTGAATCATTTATCATTTAAGCATTTACGTGCTTTTTAACCAAAATTAATAATTTTTTCGTGCAATACTTGTTCCAATTCTCACAACCTCTAAACTAATATGAGTTTCAGAACTTCCTTAAAATAGCATAGGTTTCACAACTATAAATATTCATGTACTTCCTGTATTTTTTTTACTTATTTATCATTTAAACATTCAAGTGTTTTTTTAACCAAAATTAATTACATTTATTGTATTTATTTATGTTTTAAAGTACTTTCTTAATGACATTAAAATGTTTTAAGTTATAAAAAAATATTTTTTATCCACTTATATTATTATTTCGTGCAATTCTTGTTCCAATTTTTACGACCTTTATAAAATAATATATATTTAAAAATCTTTGTAAAATATCACATTATTTTAAAACTTCATAAAATATCATAACTTTCAAAACTATAATAATTCATGTGCTTATGTGTTTTGTTTATCATTTAAACATATACGTGTAACCAAAATTAATTTTATTTATTTATTTATCTTTTATAAAGTACTTTTTAATGACAATAAAATATCATAATTTATAATAAATATTTTCTTATCAACTTGAATTATTCTTTCGTACATGTTCCAATTTTCACAACCTCTCAGATAGTACAAGTCAACATTGTATTGTATTGTGTGTATCTTTAATTTGCTGTATAATTAATTAGTAATGCAGAATGAGGCATTTATAAGCATTGGAAGTCATCAGTATTTGTAAGCTAGGTGTATTTTTGTATACGTTTCTTAGATTTTTGTTTTCAAATACAGACGTATGTAGTTTCTGTTCCAAGATATTTAGAGATTACGTGAATGATTTCAAAATAGAAAAACAATACCTCTTTAATACCACACTTCATTACATATATATATATATATATATATATATATATATATATAACAACTATTTTTTTAATAAAATATTATATAATAATAAAATAATAATCATATGATTTTAGTAGAATGGTTCTAGATAGTAAAAAGCTCTTAAATTCAATTTTGCTAGAACTCTGTTTTTTTTTTTTTTAATCTTTTTTCTTAGTAATATCTTTTACAACAATATCTAATTTTCTCAATTGTTTTGGTTTATATAATCATAATATTTTCCATTTATTCGATGTTCTATAATTTCCTGAACAAAAAAGTAAAACATAAATACTTATTAAGTTTAATTTTCTTGACATGTTTGAAGAACTAGAAAAAGAAAAAGCACTAGGGAACAATGGCAATAAAAATATAAAGGTAAAAGTTCCAACCATTTGCCATTAAATTAACAATACAAGTTTTTTTAATAATATATATACAAGTTATTTCGTTTGTTTCGAAAACCCTAAATATTGGAGCCAAGGCTTTTCTATAATTGCTAAGTTTACTATGTACGACCCATTTGACCACGTGTTATTTCTCGCAAACCTCCACTTTATCATTTTGTATTGTTTTTTAGCTTTGAATATGAATATGCTATGCATGAACTTTCAGCTCTTCACCCTAAGATCATCTTATGATACTGATCTTATTTGATATAATAAATGTCAACGACCCATTTTTTCTTCCCAAAATAAATTATTTCAATGACTTTTAAACTTAAAATTGAAAAATTGTTTATAAATTATATTCAAATTCTATTTATATTTTTTCACCATGTTTAATAGAAAAGATGCATTTTAAACTCCATATCAAAGACTAAACTCATATGAACTTTTGTTCTCCAACCGGTCAGGACTGAGAGAATTATTATCTTTCTCTTTGCTTGATCGTTCGTCTTCTACTTCTTCCTTTCACTGAATGTCTTTTTTCTCTTATTCACTGTCCTCTTCTTTGTAAATTCCAAGTCCAGATGGTACTTGGAAAAGACACCCCAACATTCCGGTGAGATCTTAGTATTCGATATTCGGTGTAACTAATGCGTGATGATGTCGTACCTTCTTCACGTAAATATATAACTATTTATATGATTATTATGAGTTCTTTGTTATTGTGCCGGATTAGGATTTTGGATCATAATTTAGAGTGTATTATCTAAGCTTAATGTGGGAGATTTATGCCCCAATTTATGAATTTATATTAGATTCAGATAACGAGTATCGGTCGTATTGAATTTGTGGATCTTGCATACATGTAAACATGTGATTAAATACATGTAAAAATACGATTGATTATGCCCCAATTTATAATTGTAAATTAATACAATTATATACAATTACATATATATTTGATTAATATAATATAATTACGAGATTATTGAAATGTTCAATAGTAACTAATTATCTTGTTGGCAGTTAATACTAAACCACGTTGATAAATATATAAAATTATATAATTATTTGAAATATAGTTGGCAAAGTTTTGATATCCAAATCTTAATGGGAAATATCTATACATTTAGTTAGTCATGAAACATTGGGTGAATGAACATTACTCACCACATTTACATGAAACCCTCTCATGTCGACACTGAGATAACCCTGGTTATTATGCATATATCAAAATAAGATATATAGTAATTTGGACTTATGAGAGAAATAAAAGAAAATTAATTTTTGTAATTTAAAATTAATTTATATAGAAATTAGTTTGTACAAAAGTTCTCGTACAATTTATTTAAACATTGCAACAAATTATTTAATGCAAAAAAGTTAGGCTAATTGTATAATTAAAATTTAATAAGATTAATCAAATAATGTATCCTCATTTCATCTTTATATTGTACTCTTTTTTTTGACTTTTTTAATATTTAGGGGTATTTTTTTTTTAATTTTTTGTTTATTATCGAAATGTGGTTAGTTTGGAAAAAATTACGTGATTGAGAAATCATCTAATATGACATAATTTTAGTGTGAAGAAGTCATGACACTGTGATGCGATTTTGACCATAATAAAGTCGTGTCAAGATAACTTAACTTTAGTATTAAGTACAAAGTTGTGTCAACCTTAACATGATTTTGATCAGTGATTTTTTTAGGTTACAACACAATTTTAATTTATTGATTTTTTTAATAATTTTATTTTAACAAAAATCAAAATAATTAATTAAATTATTAATTTGATAAATTTCTCAAATTTTAAAAAAATAATTATATTTTAATTGAAAAAATAATTAAAAAATGGTATTAAAATTTCAACCTATTCGAACAAGTAAACTAAAATTTAGTTGCAAAAAACTAGATAAACCAAACCTACTATAACCAATAAAGGCTGAGGATATACTCCCTTATATATTTTCTTAAGTTATTATGTTTATCTATAACATTAAATTCTTATGCAATTGTTATAAGAGGAATTTTTCTATGAATAGTGAACCCAATACTTTTAATCATGTCCAATGTCTGATCCTCCACTGCTCCACTTGGCACTTTCCAATTAAATTGGTGAATAAAGTTTTTTTTTTATTAGTAAAGAATGAAATTGAATTAAGAGGGATACAAAAGAGGTATCCCAACTCTTTTACATAAACCAAACCACATTAAGAATCTCCAAGAATAAAGAGATGAACAAACACCCCAGAAGTAATAGATAGATAATGTTTGCTGCATAAGCTAGACATCCTATTTCAGCTAGCACCGTGCTCGTATTGGAATGCTATAAGCACTGCAAACTGCAGCTACAAAACCATCAAAATACACCAAAATATTGGTTATCTCCACCACCTCATTGACATTCCTTCTACCCAGCTTGTAGTGGCACAATTATAACACTTGTCACAGAATTAATAACTTCAATGCAACATCTTCAATTCGCTCCTTTTTGGACTTCGGCTTCCCCCTGCTTGCTCCTTTTAAGCTCACTTTTATCAGAAACCAACTTCCTACTTGCCAGGGTCCATCTCGCACTTAGATTGGTTGGAGTTTACAACTTCGACTTACATCCCCCAACATGTCTGAATCCCAACCACAACCTCTACTGCTACCATCCACATGTGAGACCACTAATTGATCAACAAACACACTTAGGGATTTCCACAACAACCAAAACACCACATAAAAAACAGTTTTTGTTTCCTGCAAAAAGAACCCTGAACCAGCATACACCCTGCCTCTATTGGTATGTTATAAGACACATCAAAACAGAATCCTCCATCATGTCCTTAACATTCCTTTTGACTCCCTTGCAAACAAGCACATATGTCCTTTCCATCTTGCACCAGCTGCAGGCCGTGACAAACCCACCAACACCTCCAACCAACTATAAATCCAGTATAGGTCGTAGTCTTAAAACTCTTGGCATCTGAGAGTCCTAATTATAACTTCTAATGCAAAGCATTGGATTAAAAATCCAGTCTACAAAAGAATAAGTAAAGGAATGCACCTTGTGCTTCATCCAAAGCCAGGATTTGAGTTGAGCCTTCTGAAACACCTCATCCGCATCTACTAGCCCTTTTTTGAATACAATCAGGTTCCTTTGGTCCTAGATACACCTAATAACAGATGCCCAAACACCTTTCCATACCAAGTTTTGCTTCTTCTAGCATTGCTCAGATAAAAACTCATAAAGTGCAGATTGAAATCATTAACAGAAGAGATACCTATCCATTTGAAGCACAAGGACCATACCCATTGTGCGTATTTACACTCCAAGAAGATATGTTGACAAGACTCCTCCTTAAGATGACACATTGCACATATCGCAGATTCCATCATCACCCCTCTCCTACTCAAACTCACCCTTGTTGGGATTCTATCCAGCAACACTCTCCAAGTTGTCACGATCACCTTTAGGAATGCCTTAGTCTTCCAAAGGAGATTAAACACATCGGATTGGGTTCCACGAGATTGCTTAGCAAGGCACTCATAAGCAGAATTCACAGAAAAATGGCCTGGTTCTTCGTTCCCCCACACTTGCACATCCACGTCATTCCTTCTCATTAGTGCCCCTGATAGTAGTGTAAAGAGGTATGCTTCCAGTGATGATTCCCACTAAAATCTGGCACACCTCCATGTCAGCCTCCATCTCCAGTCCGAATTAATCCACACGCCAACTTCACCCACTATTTGCCCCTTGTTTAAGGATAAGGAGAACAGTCTAGGAAACAAGGATTTGAGATCAGAGCTTCCAACCCACACCTCCTCCCAGAACTTTACTTTGTCTCCACACCCTAGTTTCCAGCTTAGTTCTTCTTGAAACCATCCTTTTCCTCCTCCCTCTTTGCACACTTTATAGAGATCTTTCCACCACCAAGATTGGAGTTTGACTAGTGTATGGACGCCTCCAGGTTCTAACCCATACTTTGAGTCCAATAACTCCTTCCACCTTCCCTCCTCTTGAGAGATATAGTGCCATCTCCATTTAGCTAGGAGAGCATGATTTAACTTTCGTATTTCTCTTAAACCCAATCCTCCCTCCTCTTTAGGTTTGCACACATCTTCCCAACTAACCCAGCAAATTGGCTTGCTTTCCCCCGACCCCACAAGAATCTCCTTTGGATAGAGGTAATCCTCTTATAGACTGAGTCAGGGGCTTTGAAAAGGGAGAGATAATACAGAGGTATAGCAGATATGACAGAGTTGATAAGACAAATTCTCCCTGCCATGGATAAAAATCTCCCTTTCCACACACTGAGCTTCGCTTTTAACTTGTTAAGGACCGGATCCTAGAACTGCTTCTTCCTGGGGTTACCTCCCACTTCAAGGCCCAAATATTTAAACGGTACTCCCATTTGTTTGCAGTTCAACGTCTTTGTATAACATGCTACATCACTACTTTGAACATTGATGCCTGCAAGCTTTGACTTATGGAAATTGATCTTTAACCCTGAGGCTAATTCAAACCCCCTTAGGATGGCCTTCAAGGTTACCACATTGTTGAAGGAGTCTTCACATAGAAAAATAGTGTCATCCGCAAACTGGAGGATGCACACCTCAATCTCCTTCCTTCCAAACTTGAGGCCCATCAACAAAGTGGTTTTGCTAGCACTTCTAACTATCCCAGCAAGGCCTTCAGCTACAACTAGGAAAAGGAAGGGTGCAAATGGGTCTCCTTGCCTTAACCCTCTAGTCGGCTTGAATTCCTCCGTAGGGCTCCCATTGACTAACACAGACACAGTGGCGGATTCCAGACATCCTTTAATCCATGCGATCCAGAGGTTGTGAAACCCCATCCTGGATAGCATATCATATAAGAACGCCCATCTAACCGAGTCATATGCTTTTTCGAAGTCCACCTTTAGGCACAACCCTCTTCTCCCACTTCTCCTTAAATCCTCAACAACTTCATTGGCCATAAGAACACTGTCTAAGATCCCTCTTCCTTTCACAAAGGTTGATTGACATTCATCTATCAAAGAGGGCAACACCTTCTTCATTCTACTAGCTAAAACCTTCGAAATAATCTTGTACATAGCTCCAACTAATGAGATGGGTCTATATTGCTCGAGCTTGGATAGGTCCCTAACTTTAGGAACCAAAGCTATGAAAGAGGCGTTACTGCCCTTCGGAATACTTCCCGTCTCATGAAACAGGGACAGCGCTGCCACAAAATCTTCTTTTAGCAACTCCCAATTCTTTTTGATGAAGTTAAAGTTATAACCATTTGGGCCCGGACTTTTTGTACCTTCACACTGCCACACTGCATCCGTAATCTCTTTCTTAGAGAAAGATGCTAGGAGACCCTCGTTATCAGTCGGAGATAACGACTTGAATTCAACTTCATCCAGTCTTACCCCTAAATCTTTCGTTGCTTTGAATCTAGCTTCGAAAAGCTTCTTTGCTTCTGAACGGACAGTGCTTGGTTCCTCACACCAATGGTCCCCCACCTGGACGCCCTTCACTTCGTTTCTGAGCTTTCTCCACCTCAAGGAGGAATGAAAGAACCTAGTACAAGAATCACCATTCTTGAACCAGTTAGCTCTCGCCTTCTAGCAATTGAGAGATTCAATTTTCTTATCATTCTCTTTCAGGAGACTAACCAACTCCAATCTTTTCAATCTATCGTTTTCCACTAAACCCCCCAAGCAATCTTGACCATCTAGAGCCTCCAGATCCTGTAATATCCTCCTCTTGGTAGTGTCAAGGTTGCCAAAAACATCCATGTTCCAGGACTTCAGATTTGATTTGAGGAGTTTCAGCTTTTCTTTAATCTTCGTCAAGCCATACCCCTGCACCGAGTAGGACCGCCATTTGTCTTGCACCATCCTACTGAAACCCTTCTCCAGGAACCAAGCATCAATGGTTCTGAAGGGTTTGGGACCCCAGTCTTTCTCTATAGACTTAACCACCATAGCACAGTGGTCTGACACTTCCCTTCTTAATACATATTGCTTACTCATGGGCCAAAGCTGCAACCACTCTTTTTACAAGCACTCTATCAATTTTACTCTTTGCCGTTACATCAGGTTTAAACCATGTAAACTTCTTACCTACTAGAGGTAACTCTAGTAGAAAGATGGAGTCAATGAAACTATTAAAGCCAATTAACTCACTTGTCTGCTCTCCCCTACCTCTAACGCCTTTCCTTTCACTTTTGCTTCTTACCGCGTTGAAATCCCCACAAAAGCACCAAGCTGGTTCATGGCGAGCCATTTTTACTTTAGTAAGGTCCTCCCACAAACTCTTTTTACCATTCAGCGTGCATGGAGAGTAGACGTTTACCACCACACACCTAGAGGATGATTTTATGTAATGGCCAAAGATGATAATAAAGCCTGTTCCCATCAAATGATTTTCGTATTCAAAGGCTTCTTTATTCCACATAGACAACAAGCTTCCACTTCCTTCGTCTCCTTTGTTATGCATCCACCCCACCATATTATCACCCCATAGAGAAAAGCATCTTGTATCTGAGAGTTCTTTGGACTTAGTTTCTTGCACACAAACAAAATTTGTTCCCTCCCTTCCTATAATATGTCTCATATACCGTGCCTTTGTGCCTCCCCCCAAACCTCTAATGTTTAAGTTTACTATAATCATAAAGACCCATCCTTCTTACCCTCCTCGACAATTCTCATAAACTCCAAGTCTCTTGTTTCCATACACGAATATTCCTTTACAACCTCCTGTTGATCCCCACGACACCTGATCCCTATCCGATTACTGATCTCCTAGAGTTTTGACGGTTCCACCACCAGGTCAGATACAAACAACCGTTGGTTACAGTTGTCAATATCTCCATCAGACAAAGACGCAGAGGACATACCTTGCCTAAACAGAATAGAGCTACCAGCCTGCGATATTTTTGCATGTAGTCTTGCGGAGCGCCTAAAATAATACTGGAAAGCTTACTCTTTAACTCTTTGCAATATAGACGTACCTGAAGTGAAATTCATGTAAAAAAGTTTAAAAATTTAATGAAGTTTAAAGTCGTTGATAAATTTAAGTATTTTCAATTGAATTTCTATTAAATTTCTTGGTCTCTTGGATACTAAATTGTTTTTATATTTTTCAATTGAGTTTCTGCTATTTTTTTTTTTGTTAATTGAGTGATGTAACTATTATCTTATCCCATAACCTTATTTAGTTGTCTCTATATGTTATTTTGTGTTAATATTAATTGATGTAGCTTTGTGATTAACAAAATAAGTGATTTTTATTGTTGGTTGAGGGTAAACAAAAACAAAATGAAAACTTGAATACAATTTTAAGAGAATTTAGAACAAGCGTGATGTTAAACAACATAACAAACATTGAGTTGGAGTTGCAAGTGAAGGACATCCAATAATGAAATCTATTTGTGTCAGGTGGCTTTTATTGCTTTTGTTTAAAACAATAACGAACAACTTTTTTTGGATGAGATTGAAAAGAAATTGAAAATGAGAATGTATGGTATGGAGGTAAACGAAAAAAAAAGAGAAAATTAAAATGAAAATCTAAATATGGTGTTAACAAGGATAACATTGGAGATGCATGTGAAGGTCCTGAAGGATAAAAAAACTTACAACCAATTTCTTTACATTTGGTCTTACCCCTTATTCTATCATTATTGTTTTGTTGTTCAACCACACACTTGTTATGCAGTCTCCCAACATTGTATTTAGATTTTTCTTTTGCTTTCCTTTTCATTTATCCTCACCCAACAATAAAATATGTATATTATGTTAATCACAAAACTATATTCTTTAATATTATCACAAAATAACATGTGGAGACAACGAAGTAAAGTAACGGGCCAAGATAACAACCACGCCACTCATTTAACAGAAAAATTAAATAGAAGAGACTCAATTGAAAAATATAACTTTTTTTAGTACTAATAGACGAAGAAAATTGAATAGGGACTCAATTTGAAAATACAACAAAAAAATATTAAGAACTTGAAATAATTAAGTATTTTTTTAATAATGAAAGAAACATTATTCAACAAAATCAAATACCAATCAACAAGTAAAGTAGTATATCAACTAAAGAGGTTATTTCTAATATTGTATGAATGCTAAATATACAAAATTAATGAGTAAACCTCTACTCTGATTTTTGAGATATGTAAACGTCTAGCCTTATTTCATTGGTGAAATCTCTTTACTTTTAGTCTTTTCTCACATCAACTTTGACATTAGGGATTGAACTAAATGATGTTTTTGAAAAGTAAATATTTTATGAAGTTAGAAACTATAGTAGTGATCAATTGGAAAATATTAAGAACTTATGCAAGATAACACATTGTATTAATCTTATTTACTAGGATTAAAGTCTTTATGGGCCTTTTATTAGTTTGGAACTGATAAGTGCCATAATTCAACTATATTTCATACAAAAAGATAGACACTTATAAATTTTAATTGATAAAATAGTTATAATTCAACTTCTAATTTAGGAATATGAATTTTTTTACATAATTCTGATTATAAGATGAATGTGAATGATTTATTTCCAAATTGTGTTAATTTTATGGTTTTAGGGGAAAATAGAGATAAAAAGGTTAAAGAAGAATGAACAAGTTAAAGACAAGATGAAAAGACAAAGTTAGAACATTGAAAACTCGCTCAAACTTGACCAATGATCGCTTAAGCGAGTTCACTCCCGTGAAGTTGGATTTTTTCTCGTAAAACGTGCTTAAGTAAGTAATATCTCACTTAAGCGAGATGTTCACTTAGCCCAAACCCAATTAAGTTAAATAGAAGGCGTGGGACATAACTATATATATCATTGGGAGGATGTGGAGAGATACAAAACCCTAGAGGAGGCATCCGTCAAGGGGAAACATCTTGGATCTTCTTTTCTTGCTTTCAATGTTTGTAATGACCAACATGAGTGGCTAATTCTTCCCTTTGGGATTGAGAGTAATCTGTTCAAACTCATGTATTAAGGTGATATTCATTTATAATTTTATGTTTTTGATTAATGATTGATATTATCATTTTATTATTAAAGTTTGAATCTTGATTCATGATTCTGATCCTTAGATTTGTCTGGAAAGTACTTCTAAGCATCTGACCTAAATGATAATGCTTAACATATTTGAATGTTAGGAATAGATTTGAAATGTTAATTGCTTTATAACATTTGTTCGTAATGATAAGGAGTTTTTATAAATATGCGAGGAATCGATATTTAGGAAACTATCTTAATAATTTTGTATGCGATGAATCAATATGAATGATTTTATATGTGCATTAATGTCAATCAAGATGAAATGTTATATGTTTTTTTTATTAAGAATACAAACGAGTGAGAATGATGAACCCCAATCCTAATTTTAGTAATTGACTCATCCAAATCATTTATTTGCTTTTATTTAATTTTTTACAAATCCATCATACAAGCTCTAGTGGTCTTCCTTCAAGCTCTAGTGATTCAACCTTCTGGGAACGAATGTGGCTCTTCCTGCGATGACACTCCAATGCTCAAGTCAGTAAGAGCATAAAATATAATGAGTATAATATAAAATAGAGTTGAGAGTACTCCATGTGTTGTTTATTAGATTAGATATATGAGATGATCCTTTCTGTATAGTGTAATTTGGTATATATAGATTGAATTGTAACCTCTCCACCTTTAGTCATGATTATGTCATAATTGAGTGATTAAGGCTAATTGATTGAAATCCCTTTATTTGTGCTCCTTCATAACGTTAGATACATAGGTCGGGAAACGACCATAAATGACCAACTATCGGGCCAATCCCATGACCTAAGATGCCCCCCAGCCTCAGGCGTAGGCCAATGAGGCAATGGTGAGTTTGAAGGTCGAAAGATGAGCCATTTGTTATATTCCATCGGGTCAGGCCCATGACTTAACATGCCCCCCAGCCTCAAGCGTAGGCCAATGAGGCTAATAAGTTCATAGGCATTATTTACATAGATCGGTATCAAATCCATTTCACCACATGATTGGGCTAGAAACTTCTTTTACCTGCAATAGATATAAGACAATTACTTCTTGCACCCAATCAATTTTGACTGACACCCGACGAAATTTTTAAAATCCCATTTTGCCCTCGTCTTTTTTATTAAGAAAAACGGCGATAACCTGGATATTGACCTCCGGATGCACGAGTCCGGAAGGCATTGTTGTTCATTCCAGATATAAAAATGCGTAAAAATTAATATTTCCAGTTTAATATTCTAAACACACATATCCGTAAGACAAAGATTAATTCTAGACACAAATGTCCATAAGTGGAAAATGGGTTATGGATAAATTTATCCAGAATTAAGCAGTACAGTGCAAACAACCTTGCTTCCGGACATAGGCATCCGCAGTAGAAAATCACACTTTCGGATACCACACATCTGGAACCAACAAAATGACATCTGGATAACAATATTCGTAGGTGATTAAGCAATCCGACTTAAAATATCTGGAACGCCTAGGCAAAGAGAAAACTAAACTTATGCGTGTCGTCTTCTCCGGTGACTTCGTTTTTCTCGTTCTTTGTCGCCTTCCAATTCCCTCACAGATGATGTTGCCTTAGTCACCACAACAATGGACGTCGCTCCTCAGTGAAGATGAAGCGTCACTGCCTAAGTGAGAATGCGCGCAAAGAAGAATGAAAACGACAGTGGGTGGCTGCTGTGTGTGTTGGGTGCCTGGATTGGGTGCACATCCTTAACCTAATTTTCATTTCATTAAGGACATTTTAGTCTTTTCAAAAGAACGATTGGGTACCAGTCAAAATTGATTGGGTGCAGGGAGAATCTTCCTAGATATAATTTAAAACTTACAAACTGGAACGAGTGAGATCGACATCCCCTTCCTAAACTAGAAGGATCTTTGTTTCCATTTTCTTCATCTGATAGATCGCCATTTCTTTCACCTGCAAAAAATATAATAATTTTTTTTGTACCTTATCAGGCTCAGCTCCATGATCAAAATGAATTTTACTTGAATCAAGTGTCTAGCTTGACACCATGATCAACATGGATTTTATTTGGATCAAGCGTCTAGCTTGGCACCATGTCCTTTCATGGTTTTACTCGACCGAGCACCTCACTCGGCACCATGCCCATCACGGTTTTATTCGACCAAGCGCCGAGCTTGGCACCATGTCCTTTCATGGTTTTACTCGACTGAGCGCCTCGCTCAACACCATGCCCATCATGGTTTTATTCGATCAAGCGCCGAGCTTGGCACCATGTCATTTCATGGTTTTACTCGATCGAGCGCCTTGCTCGGCACCATGCCCATTATGGTTTTATTCGATCGAGCGCCTCGCTTGGCACCATGTCCATCATGATTTTACTCGACCGAGCGCCTAGCTCAGCACCATGCCCATCATGATTTTACTCGACCGAGCATCTAGCTCGACACCATTACCTTCATGGTTTTATTGGACCAAACATCTAGCTCGGCACCATCACCTTCATGGTTTTATTGGATTGAACATCTAGCTCGACACCATGTTAGGTGAACACCAGTCCATGATTTTTCCTTCAGATGAATTAACCAAAGTTGATCCCTTACAAATTGCAAACTTGTACAACATGTAGTATATTGAATAAACAATCTTATTTTCAATCAAGATAAATTTCAAATAAATCATATTGTACCAAACACAAAGTAGACAAATCCGCAAATTTTTTACAAATACTTAATTAGTTGTAATAAAAACATAGATTACCCACGTTCCATATTCTTAGTATAAGTCTCCTATCCAATAATTTAGAAACAACTAAATGAATACTCTTCAACGGAATGGCCATGGTAAGAGAAAATGTTCAAAACACATTAACATTCTATATTTTTTGTTAATTGCTATCTTTAAATCTTGAATTTCAACATTTTAATTTAATAAACTTTCTATCAAATGAGTTTCCAAAATTTATGAGATTCATTATTATCTTTTGTTGATCAAAATATATTTAATAATGAAACAACATAATTCATCCTTAGTGCAAAATCTTATGACCCATTAGTGCAACGTGCCAACCCATTAATTTTGGTATGCCAAAATAAAGTGAATTAATAGTATATGTATTCTCACTTAAGATAAGAATTATTAGAATAAATAAACTTGATATAAATTTGAACCTTCATCATTATTTTTCACTCTTTCACTTACTTCTATACTCTTTCTTAACAAAAACGTCATTGTAATATAGCTATTTTTTATAACAAAATGTGACATAATCTTAAAAGCTTTAAAATTAAAAAGGTAGTGATGAATGAGTAAGTTGTATAGGTAAATAACCAAAACATTAATTTTTAATTTTATTTATTTATTTTTAAATCTGTTATAAAATAAAATAATATTCAGAAAAAGATCATAATAAGTTTTCTAATGTATATACAACATAAAAGATAATTTTATAGTAAAAGAAATTTACCTAAATAACAATAATAAAAACATATTTAAAAACTTGTAAACATTTTCATATACTTCTATGGTTTTACTTTTCATCAATTTTGAAATCTTAAAAAGTTCGCCGTGTATATCAATTATATTAATGGAAAGCTATTGAATGATATTGTAACATTTAAGAAAATTCATAGACACTATATGAGCAACATAACATTTCTTCTAGTTTTCCATAAACACCTCTTAAATATTTTAACCAAATAAAATCCAACACAAGAGAAATTCAATCAATAAATAATAATATTCATTTAAGAATAGTAAAAAACTTCTTAAAATTCAGAAAAAATACTAGAGGTTGCGAAGGCAAGTAAATTTACGGAAATTTATTATATACACCATTGCCACCCAAAATCCTCCCAAGAATTTACCTCACCCACCTTTATATCTTGATCCATTGAAAAAAAATAAAGTCTAGGAAACAAAAATTTAAGTTTAATGTTGTGTTCCCACACGTCCTCCCAAAATCCAACTTTATCCCCATTACCTACTTTCCAAACAACAACGTTTTTGAACCATCATTCTTCCTCTCCCTCCTCACAGACTTCAGTTAAATCCCTCCACCACCATGATTGATATTTCGACTGAGCCAAACTTCTACCTCTTTTCGAGCCATATTTAGATATAAGGATGTATTTCCATTTCCCTTTTTAATCACTCATTAACCGTCATTTCCATTTCGTCAAGAGAGCGCAATTGAGCTTTCTTATATCTTCAATCCTCAACCCACCTTCTTGAAGGGGCTTACAAACTTTCTTCCAACTTACCCAAGGGATAGCCTTGTTATCTCTGCCCCAGGCCCAAAGGAATTTCCTATGTATACTAATTATACTACTGCACACTGAAGCTGGAGCTTTAAAGAAAGACAAATAGAAAATAGGTATGGCGGTAAAGACCGATTTAAGTAGGCATATTCTTCCTGCCATAGATAAAAATCTCCCTTTCCAAGAGATGAGTCTAGCATTTATTTTGTTGACAACAAGCTCCCAAAACTGTTTCTTCCTAGGATTACCTCCAACTTCTATCCCCAAGTATTTAAAAGGTAACCGCATGGTATTGCAATTTAAAGATTTTGCATAGGTATTAAGGGAATACCTGTCAACACAAATACCTGCCAACTTAGATTTATGGAAGTTGACTTTCAAACCAGAAACGAGTTCGTGGCACCTAAGTATCGCCTTGATAGTGAGGATATTGGAGAAAGACTCGTCACACAAGAATAAAGTGTCATCAGCAAATTGTAACATACAACAATCAACACATTTCTTCCCACCTTCACTCCTTTGAGCACATTCTGTTTTAAAGCTTATCTCACAAGCCCGGCCAAGCCTTCGGTCACCATAAGAAACAGGAATGGGGCCAAGGGATCACCCTGTCTCAGCCCCCTAAAAGGTTTGAATTCCTCCGTGGACTACCATTTACCAAAATCGACACAGACGAAGAAACCAGGTATCCTCTAACCCACGAAATCCATTTGCTATGGAAACCCAACCTATGAAGCATATCACGCAAGAAGTTCCACCTAACCGAATCATATGTCTTTTCGAAGTCCACCTTCAAACAAAGCCCAAACCTCTGATATCTCCTTACCTCCTCAACCACTTCATTAGCCATAAGAACACTATCTAACACACCTCAGCCACTCAGAAAGGCGGACTGACAATCCTCTATGACCAGAGGTAGAGCATTTTTCATGCGACACGATAACACCTTAGTGATAATCTTATATAGAGCTCCTACAAGGGATATTGGTCTAAGTTGATCAAGCGATGAAGGATCTCTTAATTTGGGGGACTAAAGCAATGAAACACACACACACACACACACACATATATATATATAACGATTTTAATTAAACCAAGAGTCTTTTCGGCATTTCGTTGATACAAAACTCCTTATGTCTGGGGGTTAGTGTATTGTCTAGTTAATAATATGATCGAGAGGTTGAGAGGTTGAGAGGCCGCAACTATAAGAAACTCTCACTCTACCAAATATCATGTGATTAATAAGGATCAAAAGACTTTATTATAAAATAGGAAAATGTAAAATAATGACCAGCCTTAATACTATATCAAAGTCCAAAGATTAAGTCCAAAATATTAAGAATAAACTCAATAAATATAAAGTACAAAAAGTAAAAGTCCAATAAGGTTGATAAAGTCCAATAAAAAGTAGTATAAATAGGTGACTTGATTAATAGTTAAGTAAAGTATTTTTAGAGAGATTATCACTTAATCAAATTGATTCCTACTTTATCATCGAAACACCTTGCAAATACACCCACATGTCTGAGAGAACTGAGACCAACCTGTTCGAGAGAACCGAGACGAATCTGCTTGAGAGAACCAACATCCACCTGTTCGAGAGAACCAAGACCCACTTGTCAAAAGAAATCGAGAGATTGTGAAGAAGAGATCACTGAAGTATATTAGAGAACGAAGGAGGAAGAACGAGAAGTTTTTTTTTATCAGCAAAAACAATATATATAATGGAGGTATTTCAGGGATACATCAACCCGTATACATGGAACCAAACACCTGCACTAAGCTTTTAAACACTAAGCTCTCAAGCGTAACATCTACCTTCTCACCCTAAAAACATAACGGACGACAACACCTCCTATACCTAAAGGTTCGTAGTCCTCTCAACCCCCCTCTCAGCTGGCAAACCTCTACCTTTTATAATTTTTAATAAATCTCATACATACTAGAGGTTCAAGACACCAGTTAGAGTAGGAAAAACATGTTAAACGTACCTTCGCAGTTACCCATGACCAGACCTTCAGTTGAGACATGGTGAAAATTTCAAGATGGTCAATACGTCCATTTTTAAAGATCTTCTTATTCCTTTATTTCCAAAAATCTTCCAAAACTGCTATCCACACACAGGACCAAACTTGGTTGATGGTTTTGTTAGAAATGTAGGGCTAAACAAGAGAGCGGGGTGGGGGGAGTGAATTTTTTTGAAGCATTTATGGATAAGAATGAAATTAAATACATAATTACAGATAAAACAATCAGATCAGCCAAGAAACAAAATATATTTAAACTGGTTCCAGAAAAACAATCGGTTATTTCTGCGAATCAATCGATTATTCTTACCAGCACTTCAACAAGAACATATTTAAAATAGATTTAAAAATAGAGAGGGAGAGAGAGATTTACACACAATGTTTTTATAATGGTTCGCTCATAACCTGAGCTACATCCAGTCCCAGAACAACCTTTGGATAATTCACTATGTAATCAACAACAAATTACAAAAACAAACACATCAAAGAGCCTATCTTGATACCTTCAAGACTGCACACCCTCTTTGATGTACCACCACCACACACAGTTAGAACACCCTCTGACTTGAAATACAACACACTTTACAGTATTCAAAAGTAAACAGAAATACAAGAATGAATAGGAAAGATTACACTTGATACAAGAAGAAAAACACAACTCCTATTTCACTCCTTTGACCAAGGCAAAGCATATATCAATCTTGCAATCTCTTTGAAAAAAATTCTCAAGCTATTTTCTGTAATTTGATTTATGTGTTGTTAATTGAGATTCAAAACCCAGTTATAAGCCCATAAAAATAGTTGTTTGATTCAGTTAGACAAAGCCCAAAACAGATGCATATCAAGCCAAAATAGTTTTGACAGTTAAAACATAATCTGTTATGTTTTTCAAAAAAACAATCGATTGAAACCTCGATTCAATAGATTGATATGGCTTTGACTCGTAAATTCAGCCAATTTTAGCTTTTCAAAAATCCATTTCAAAACACCAAGTGTAAAACAACCGATTGAAACGTAGAAACAACAGGTTGTTTTTCACTTACTTTGAAACAATTTTCTTTAAAAGATCTTGATTGTTTCAACTTTGGATTGGACTAAGAGTGATTTAACAAATTCTAAATACACTGAACAAAAGCCCCACAAGCAACAACCCAGCTTTAAGCATCCTTCTTGGATTTGAAATCATCAAAGCTTCATCTTCAACGGGTTTCACTTTCCATAACCATCCGAAACTGTGAAAAATGGATTTTAGGGTCCTGGTGAACCACTGATGCGAAGCCAACCCACTCATAACACTTTGATCAAACCAGCCAAGCTACCCTACAGATGCAAAAAAGGTGGGAAGTTGTTTCCTCTTCTTCCCACACATACAACACGTGTTACTTCCCCTTTATTCACCAAATTTACTTCAATCACAATTTTATTCTTCAGAATTTTCCAGAACAATAAGTATTGAAGTAGTAGTTATTATTATCTTGTTGAAAGCCTATAATAATAAATTTTAATCAGATATTTGTGAGCGGTAAAAGTCATCTATATTTATATGCTAGGTGTATTTGTTCAAAATATGTATACGTGAGATGATTTCAGCGTTAAAGATATGTATGAAGCAATAATGTTAAACATTAATGAACCTTCTTAGATACATGGAAGAGAGTTTTACTAGTTAATTATTTATTATCATATTATTTTAAATTATTTAAATTTTTTTGAGTATTTTTTTTATCAGCAATGAATAAATTAAATAACAGAGATACTTAAGGGGTATCCCAACCCATATACAAACCCACAAGGTACTCCCCCTTGTGGTCTAGAACAAGAAACAACCATTATGTGGTATAATCTGCACTATAACAACAATTTGGGTACAGATTCTACACCAGAACTTAAAAAAAATCACAAAAAAACCAGCACCCCTTCCTGCAATGTAGACTTGAAAAAAGGAGGAGTACATCATGTAGCTGCAGCCACTAAGGATTGCATCGAGGGGCACACCAGCATCACCTAACAAATTAAAATGACTGTGGCAGCAACCATATTAAAGATATATAACCTTCCAAGTTATGCAGAAAACTTGCCAATTAGCACAATCATTGGTAGCACGAATCAGACCTTACCATAGAATATATAAGCCCCTAGCCAACTTTATATCAGACACCTTAACATAAACAGAAGCTCACTCCAACGTTGCCAACACCTTAAACTATTCTTTTCTCAATTCCAAAATGACTTCAAGTCAAACGTGCCAGTCCTTTGCCAGTGACAAAATTTAGGATAGATACATAAGCGAGTCCCTCAGAGAGAATCCCTTTTTCATTTAGAAACACAGGGCAGTATCTGATAATCTTCCGCAAAACCACTTCACCTTCCTCTATTACAGTCATAAACAAAAACCTTCCAGCCTCTACATAGTTGAGCTCAATTCCTAAACAATCCACTACAGATTCCAAATATTCATTACCAAAAAACTCCCCTCTTCAATATAAAGTCTGTCCATACTCCAGCCAAAACAATACATTCCCAATTGAAAAACCACCTGCACCCCACCTTTTCCATTACCTTCAAATCCTTTTAGTTGGTCTGCGTGGCAACACCATATTACTAGCCACGCCTTTCACCCCTTAAAAGTACATCAGCAGAGAGCTCCCCCTCATATTGATAATGTATCCTTCCAGTTCTGAATTCACATTTAATCACCCGCCAACATTCTATTACTTGAAGCTTCTACAACTAATTAGTGGATTTAGAATCCAGTCCTTAGAGACCAATGAAACTGGTATGAGTGTAGTTGACCTCCAACAGCCATGACTCAGATCAAACACCTTCCCCTCAGTAGCCTTTGGCAAGGCACACAACAACCCTACAAAAACTACTCCTCCGTGGCACCAAAAAGATAAGTGCTTAGAAAAGTGATTCAACAACACCAACTACCTGCACAAAACCAGGGTTGAAAATTTGAAAGTGGCCCTCCACTGTACAACTAGAGTCAATCCCTCCAAAGCCTCAGGGGCATGTTCTGTTCGTGCCCAACTACTCCAGCTTCATCACAACCTTCTCACAAGAGAAATATGTTGGAAAAAACCTTTACATCCTCACCACAACACCCCTTTTAACAGGAGGGATTCCAATATATCAGACAGAGAGCTCGCCTTCAAGAGCTCAGCTATCGTCCAACACTCCACTAGCTGATTCTGATAACTGAACCTCTAAAACCGCCTACCAGCAACCACTCACTTTGAACTTCTAATACAGATAATTGGATTGAGAATCCAGTCAGCAAGAGTGTAATTAAAAGAGTGACTTTTGTGCTTCAACCATTGCCAAGACTTGAGCTGGACCATCATGAAAATCTCTTCCCCATCTACAACACCTTGTTTGAAAACTATCAAGTTTCTATGGTCCCAAATACACCTCACTATGGTAGCCCATACTCCTTTCTACAAAAGATTTTGCTTGCTATTCAGATGTGGCAAAAAGAAGCTTTCAAAGTGTTTTGATAGCTCATTGTGTTGTACAAACGTAATTCCTATCCACTTAAAGCATAACGTCCACACCCTCTGGGCGAAAGGGCATTCAATGAAGATATGTTGGCAAGATTCCTCCTTCGTTTGGCAGAAAACACACAAAACTGTGTTAAGCATTACCCCTCTCCTTCTCAGACACGTTCTAGTTGGCACTCTACCAAGGAGAACCCTCCAAGCTGTTATAATAATATTAGGAAACGCTTTTATTTTCCAAAGGGGCTTGAACACTTCCTGATGGGGGTTGCTGGCCCTCTTCGCTAGAAATTCATATGCTAAACTAACAGTATAGGACCCTGCTTCTTTGCCCCCCCACGTCAGTACATCTCTCTGTTCCCTTGAAAGCCTTACCTGGGATATGTAGTGTAAGAGATTAGTTTCCAACAAGGATTCCCATTCAAATCTATCCCTCCTCCATCTCAAGTTCCACTGCCATTCTGCATCTACCCATTCTCCTACCTCATTCACCTTTAGACCCTGGTTCAAGGACAGAGTGAACAGCCTAGGGTAGAGGGACTGAAGGCTGTTGTTTCCTATCCACACATCCTCCCAGAATTTCACTTTATCGCCGCCTCCAAGTTTCCATGCAATATGTTGCTGGAACCATCCTTCACCTCCTCCCTCTTTACATACTTTTTGGAGGTCTCTCCACCACCAAGACTGTGTTTTCACTGGGGTACGCAATCCTTCTGTGACCATTCCATATTTTGTAGCCAACAAGTCCTTCCACCTACCTTCCTCATTTGACACTAACCTCCATCTCCATTTGGCCAAGAGGGCAAGGTTGAATTTGCGAATATCTCTGATCCCCAAGCCACCATCCTCTTTCGACTTACATACATCTTCCCAGCTAACCCATTGTATCAGTCTCTTCTCCTTCCCCCACCCCCATAGGAACCTCCGTTGGATACTGGTAATGTTCTTATATATTGACTCTGGTGCTTTAAAAATGGATAGGTAGTATAGCGGGACCGAGGAGATAACTGTTTTGACAAGAGATATTCTCCTTGCCAGAGACAAGAATCTTCCTCTCCAACCATTGAGTCTAGCTTTCAGTTTGGTTAGAACAGGCTCCCAGAACTTAACCGTCCTTGGATTTCCTCCCACTTCTAAGCCTAGATACTTGAAGGGAACTCTCATCTGAGCATAATTCAGCATCTTTGCATAACTTGCCACAACATTTCCACCAATGTTTACTCCAGCAATCTTAGACTTATGAAAGTTTACCTTAAGGCTTGAAGCTATCTCGAACCCCCTTAGAATTGCCTTCAAGGTTACCACATTACTATGTGACTCCTCACATAGAAAAAGAGTATCATCTGCAAATTGCAGGATACACAGTTCTACCTCCTCTCTACCAATCTTAACCCCTGACAACAGACTGGCCTTAGTTGCTTGCCTTACTAGCCTAGCTAGCCCTTCTACAACCACAATAAAGAGGAAAGGTGCCAATGGGTCACCTTGCCTTAATCCTCTTGTTGGCTTGAACTCCTCTATTGGACTCCCATTCACTAGCACAAAGATGGTAGACGATTTCATACATCCTCGCATCCACATTATCCACTTATTGTGGAACCCCGTGCAGAATCTTTACGTTGGGCTCGATAATTTTCGTAAGGTATCAATTTTGTCAAAAAATTAAGACTGAAAGAAAGTTACTTATTTGTTCACTTATTTCTTAACACGCGTTCCCATTATTTTCAATCCGAAGAAACATGAAGTGCTTATGGAAGTGCGTATGACTGTTCTTGATTTTGTTTTCAAATACAGCACGCATGTAGCTTCGTTTCCAAGACATTTTAATTATTAGAAAATTCTTGATGGTTCTTGGTGGTAAAAAGCTCTTACATTCAATTTTACTATAACTCTTTTTTTTTTCTTTTTTCTTTATAATCTTTTATGCAACAATATCTATTCAATCCTTTTTTTCTCTCAATTTTTTTGTTTATATAATTATAATCATTTCCATTTTATCCGAGGTTCCACCAAATACTTTTTCTAACTCATTTCGAATAACACAATCCTTTGTATTAACTATTCCTCTTCCTTTCTTGATTTATCTATTTTAGATATAAGACATGATTAACTTACCATTTACAATAGATACACTTTCCAGGAAAATTCTATAGCAAAAACACTGCTAAAAATTCTGAGACAAATTTTATGTCTTTGGTCTATAATAATGGTGTTCCTTCCCATTTTACATCCTTTGTCACAATTCCTATGAAAGAAGATTTAAGGTAATAGAGTCACTTGAAACACCAATGTGAATAAGAGAAACATGTCTTAGATATATGGTGTGCTAGCTATTGAAATGAAGGAAGCACTTAAGTCATTATTGGTAGATAAAAGAAAACCTTCCCATAAAGAGAGAAAGAGAGAGAGAGAGTTGACCAAATTTTAGAAAATAGAATCATAAAGATCACTTATCAAATATTACACATAAATTGAGGACAACTTATAGTTACAATAGCAAAATAACAAGAACATGATAAACCAAATCTACTATAACAATAGATTGTATATGGGCTGAGAATATAATCCCTTATTTTTTCTTCTAAGTTATTATGTTTATCTTTAACAGTAACTTCTTAGGCATCATAGGATGCAATTGCTATGAGAGGAAATTTTCTATGACTGGTCAAGCCATTAGTTTCAGTCATGTTCAATGTCTGTTGCCCCACTTCTCCGCTTGGAACTTCCCAATTAAATTGGAGAACAAGGTTTGCTAGGACCAGCTCAATCACATTCATGGCAAACATTATTCCTGGACAACCCCTCCTCCCTGCTCCAAATGGTATCACTTCAAAATCATGTCCTTTCACATCTATTGAACTATTTAAGAATCTCTCTGGCTCAAATTGTTCAGGTTTATCCCAGTAAGAAGGATCTCTTGCAATTGCCCAAGCATTAACTATTACTTGTGTGCCAGTTGAAATGTCATAGTCCATCACTTTGGCATCTTCCATGGATTCCCTTGGAAGCAACAAGGGAGCTGGGGGATATAATCGAAAAGTTTCTTTAATCACTGCCTTCATATAATGCATACTAGTTAAATCTTCCTCAGTTATGCGACTTCTGCCACTAACCACATTCCTTATCTCACCTTTTAGCTTCTGCATCACAGTTGGGTGCCTTAGGAGTTCTGTCATTATCCATCCTAGGATTGTGGAGCTAGTCTCAGTGCCTGCAGAAAACATATCCTGAAAGAAATACCCATCAATTGTCAATTTCATTGTCTACCTTGAATTACCATGAACGAAAATAAACTCAACATGTATTATGATTCTGTGCAACTAATGTGACTTAACTTTTTATTGGGAAAATAGTGTATATGTCTTGAACGTTGAAAAGAAATAACAAAATCTAATACAGTGTTGAGAGACTATAGAATAAGGATAGGATTAGAGTTGTGCGTGAATATCGTGAAGGATAAAAAAGACATACAACTAACCTGTTTATAATTTACCCTAACCTTTATTTTATTGTTATTGTTTTAGAGTTTAGGTTTTAGGAAAGAAAATAATAACATAATAAAATAACAATCACATTAATCAGTTAAAAGAAAAATTTAACTTTTGAAAAGAATTTTTTAGTAATAGACAACGAAATTTAATAAAAATTAAAATTACTGAAGTTTATTAAGAAGCAGAAACTTGATCTTTTTTAATAATAAAATAGATATATTCAACAAAACCCAATATCATTTAACAAATATTTTACAATTAAAGAGATTATTTATAATATTGTACTAATGCTAGAGGTACAAAATTAATGAGTAAACGAGTAAACCTCTGCTTTGATTTTTAAAATATGTAAATATGCCAACTTATCTTAAAACTTTCACCAAAGCTTGCTTTAGCCCTTATTTAATTTGTGAGATCTCTTTTCTTTTGGTCTTTTCTCCTATCATCTTTGACATTAAGAATTTTAGTCTTTTCTCACATCATCTTTCACATTAAGAATGAGCTTAATGATGTTTCAGAAAAGTAAAGATTTTATGAAGTTAGAAAGTAGAGTAATTGTCCATTGGAGAATATTAAGAACTTATGCAGGATAGCACATTGTATAAATCTTACGTACCAGGATTAAAGCCTTTATGGTTCTTTTATCAATCTGGAATCCCAAGGAGTTTGTCTCTTGGATCCTCAACAAAATGTCCACCAAATCATTCTTCTCTTCATTATCAGCACCATGCACATCATGGCCTCTCCTACTAACATGCTCATCAAGAACTTGATCAAAAAATTCATCAAGCTGTTTAGCCACTCTCTTTGCCCTACCATACATTCCATTAACGCTTCCCAACCAATCAAGCCAAGGTATGTAGTCCCCTATAACTGAAGCACCCAACAGCTCCATCATCTCATCCATTGGCTCCCGAAGCTTACTCCCTCCTTCTCCACTGTATCTCCTTCCGAGAGCAGCTCTACACACTATGTCATTTGCGACTGTAGTAAATAAATCAGTTAAATTCACAGGCATCGAAGAAGAACAACACTGCTTAATCTTATCCATCATTGTGGAGATTTCCTCTTCTCTCACTACACCAAAGGACTGAACCTTTTTTGCACTGAGAAGATGCAAGACAGAAATACTCCTTATCTGTCTCCAGTAGTTGCCATATGGAGCAGATGCCACATCTTTGTAATCATACAAGAAGATATCAAACATCTTACGATGTGGTCTGTTTGAAAAAACAAGGTCGTGTGTTTTCATAACCTCACGAGCTGCCTCAGCTGTGGAAACCACAAGAACTGGCACCCTTCCAAAGTGAAGTAACATTAAAGGGCCATAGGTTTGAGCAAAGGATTGGAGATTGCGATGAGTGAGGGCGCCAAGTTGGTGGAGATTTCCTATTATTGGAAGCTTTGGAGGAGATGGTGGTGAGATTTTTTTGCTCCTTGCAGAATTGAAATTGTGATTACATTTGGATAAAAGATTGATGAGAGTAGGTAAAAAGAAGATGATTAAGGTAGCGATTGGGAGGAAAAACCAGCATGAAGAGTTTTCATGCAGAGAAGTGAACATTGTGTCGTGTGTTTTCTTTAATTTGCTGTATAATTAATTAGCAATGCAGAACGAGGTATTTATAATGTTTGTAAGCTAGGTGTATTTGTATACGTTTCTTAGATTTTTTTTTTTTCAAATACAGTACGTATGTAGTTTCCGTTCCAAGATATATTTAGAGATTACGTGAATGATTTGAAAGTAGGAAAATGATACCTCTTAACACCACAGTTCATTAAATATATATCTAACTAACAACTAATTTTTTAATAAAATATTATATAATAAAAAAATAATAATCATATATGAATGTAGTAGAATGGTTCTAGATAGTTAAAAGCTCTTAAATTCAATTTTGCTAGAACTCTGTTTTTTATTCTTTTTTTCTTAGTAATATCTTTTGCAACAATATCTATTCAATCCTTTTTGTTTTTGTCAATTGTTTTGGTGTCATAATCTTTTTCATTTAGTCGATGTTCTATAATTTCCTGAACAGAAAGTAAAACATAAATACTTATTAAGTTTAATTTTCTTGACATGTTTGAAGAACTAGAAAAAGAAAAAGAATTTGGGAACAATGGCAATAAATAGATAAAGGTAAAACTTCCAACCATTTGCCACTAAATTAACAATACAAGTTTCTTTAATAATATATACAAGTTGTTTCGTTTGTTTCAAAAGCCCTAAATATTGGAACCAAGACTTTTCTATAATTGCAAAGTTTACTAAAATCACAATGATAGTAAATTTTATCTCGAGAATGGAAAACATATGTACGACCCATTTGACCACATAATAAGATACGTGTTACTTCTTGCAAACCTCCACTTTATCATTTTGTATGGTTTTTGAGCTTTGACTATGCTATGCATGAACTTTCAGCTATTCAGCCTAAGATCATCTTATGATAGTGATCTGATTTGATATTATAAATGTCAACGAGCCATTTTTTTTTTCCCAAAATAAATTATTTCACTGACTTTTAAACTTAAAAATGAAAAATTGTTTATAAAGATATTATAATCAAATTTTATTTATAATTTTTCACATGTTTAATAGAAAAGATGACTTTTAAACTCATCGACTAAATTTAATTGAAATTTTGTTCTCGAACAGGTTTTGATTAAAAGAATTATTACCTTTCTCTTTGGTTGGTCGGTCGTTTTCTACTTCTTTCCTTCACTGAATGTCTTCCTTCTCTTCTTCATTGTCCTCTTCCATGTAAATTCCAAATCTGGATGGTACTTTCCGTGAGATCTTAGTAATGGGTTTCACAACCTTTTTAAAATACTATGGGTTTTAAAACCTTCGTAAAATACTATGAGTTTTAAAACCTTCGTAAAATAGTATAAGTTTCAAAACCTGCGTAAAATATCATTGGTTTCACAACTATAAACATTCATGTGCTTTATGTATTTTTTTGAATCATTTATTATTTAAGCATTCACGTGCTTTTTTAACCAAAAATAATTATTGTTTCTTGAAATACTTGTTCCAATTTTCACAACCTCTAAGCTAATACAAGTTTCAGAACCTCCGTAAAATAGCATAAGTTTCACAACTATAGACATTCATGTGCTTCATGTGTTTTTTTACTTATTTATCATTTAAGTATTCAAGAGCTTTTTTAACCAAAATTAATTATATTTACTGTATTTATTTATCTTTTATAAAGTACTTTCTTAATGACAGTAAAATGCTTTAAGTTATAAAAAAATATTTTTTTATCAACTTAAATTATTGTTTCGTATTTGTTCCAATTTTCACGACCTTAGTAAAATAATATATAGTTAAAAATCTCTGTAAAATATCACATTATTTTAAAATTTTCATAATATATTTTAAATTTGTTCCAACTATAATCATTCATGTGCTTATGTGTTTTGTTTATAAATATATATATATATATATATATATATTTATATATATATATATATATTTATATATATATAATCAAAATTAATTATATTTATTTATTTATCTTTTTAAAGTACTTTTTTAATGACAATAAAATATCTTAATTTATAATAAATATTTTCTTATCAACTTGAATTATTGTTTGGTACAATACTTAAATACTTTTTCCAATTTTCACAACCTTCCTAAAATAATATAAGTTTGTGTTGTGTGTTATCTTTAATTTGCTGTATAATTAATTAACAATGCAGAATGAGGCATTTATAAGCGTTGGAAGTCATCAGTATTTGTAAGCTAGGTGTATTTTTGTATACGTTTCTTAGATTTTTGTTTTCAAATACAGACGTATGTAGTTTCCGTTACAAGATATTTAGAGATTACGTGAATGATTTCAAAATAGAAAAACAATACCTCTTTAACACCACACTTCATTACATATATATATATATCTACTTAACAACTAATCTTTTAATAAAATATTATATAATAATAAAATAATAATCATATGATTTTAGTAGAATGGTTCTAGATAGTAAAAAGCTCTTAAATTCAATTTTGCTAGAACTCTGTTTTTTTTTTATCTTTTTTCTTAATAATATCTTTTGCAACAATATCTAATCAATCCTTTTTTCTCAATTGTTTTGGTTTATATAATCATAATCTTTCCCATTTATTCGATGTTCTATAATTTCCTGAGAAAAAGTAAAACATAAATACTTAAGTTTAATTTTCTTGACATGTTTAAAGAACTAGAAAAAGAAAAAACACTAGGAACAATGGCAATAAAAAGATAAAGGTAAAACTTCCAACCATTTGCCATTAAATTAACAATACAAGTTTTATTAAATTTTTTTTAAAATAAATTTAGTGGGACACTTTAAGGATGTTCCAACCCTTTTACAAATCCATTAAGCATCTAGCTTAGATGCTTAATAAACATATACCACGAACAAATCAGGTTCAGGTGCATAGAAGCCCCTGTGAACAACTAACAATATCTAAGTTTCTAGACGTAGCACAAAACAGGGACCCAGGCATCAACACAGCAGCTTAAAAGCACCCCCTTAAGACAAAAAATCATGCTAAATTATGGATTCTAATTGTTGTTTGCACGGTCCTAAACAAGAACACGAAGTAGCAAGTTTGCAAAGTCAAACCAGTAATTGCCACCTCAACCAACTCCTTGCACACAACTCCTATTTCAGGTCACGTTACCCATCCACTTACAGATGCTTAGTCTAGCATAAAGTGCATACCAAGTGCTCACCAGAAAAATCTTAGAAGAGCCAAATAACCTGATATAACACAACACGGTATCTTCATTGCTCCTTCACGGCTTTGGACATACCTTGATGGAGATCAAGTAGAAGAGGATTTCACTAATGGAGGAAGGCCTTCCACCCAAGCATTTAAAGTTCTTCCTTCTAGTTTTCTCAAAAATAAAGAAGAAATTAAATAAAGAGAGGACCAAACTTAAAAGAAGACTACAAGCATTCAAAAATGGGCTCCAATTAATATCTCTCTTTGTAATTTTCTTTTGTATAAAATTGTAAAACATATAGGAGTAGTGTTTAGGAAGGTGCTAAGAGGGAAACCAAAAGACACCTCCTTTGTATAACACTTTAGACCTAGTTTTGGTAGAAAGAGACTAGAAGAGTGCCTTTTCACACTCCTTCTCTCTTTAGGCGCTAGATTGTCCTAGAAGGAATTAGAAGGTGACCTTTCAAGCTTCCTTCTCTTTTGTAAATTTGTGACTAGCCCTCTCTATTATAAAAGGGGTGCTTGGGTCTTTGAAATAAGAAGTTAAGATTGATTTTTGAGAGTAAAGAACCTCTACCAAATTGGTGAGTGATTGAGAGAGACTTGTGTCTTCTTCTCTTCTAGTCTTATCTTGAGTGAATTCTTGGGCTCTCAAGTGACGGCAACAACACTCATCTTGAAGCCAACCATTTTTCAAGTGGCGTGCACAATTCCAAGAGCTCCAACCACATAAGTTTCCTTGTCCTTTTCATCTTCTTCTTCCATTTCCATTCAAAAAACAAACTCTAAAACATGTCTTTGTTGTTTCTTGTTGATTCAATCGGTAGAACTTGTTTAGTTTGTGTTCATGTTCTGTAGATTGTCTTAGTTTGCTGTTCTTATGGTTTTAAGTGTGTTTCTTGAAGTTTTAATCGGTGCATTTGTGTTCTTCTTTGTTACATTCGGTTCATATGTCCAAAAACGGGTTTCTATGTGAGTTTGGCTTGGTTCTTGTGATTTGGTGAGTTCTTGAATGATTAAGAAGATTGATCCAATTCTTAAAAAGTGCCTAATCATATTCCAACTCTTATTGAATCCATAACATGTTCATATCATATCCCAATCATGTTCTTTGGTTCACATCATGTGGTATCACATCATGTGGTATCATGAGTCTTAGGTGTGTTCTTGTGTGTTAGAGTTGTTTTTTGACACTTTTAATTCAAGAAATTTACATTAGCATTCTGTTTTTACTGTTTCTTTGGTATTTCTTGTTGTTTTCTTGTTCTTAATACATTGTGTTTGTGTCATTTTGATTTTTGAGTCTCTATAAGTTTTGTCAAAGTCATGTTTCTCCAAAAATGTTATCAATTCTATGTAGTCCTTTTGTTGATAATTTTGGTTTCTTGATTTTTTATTGAGTGCAGTTTTATGTGTTTTTTTCTTGATCCTTTGGTGCCTTTTCTTTTTATATTTGAGTTCTTACTTGTATTTTAGATCTATACAAGTTCTTGAAACATCAATTCTATTATGTCTTTTGAAGTTCTCAATTCTGTTTTTCATTCCAATTAGGTTTCCTCTGTTTTCTTGAAAATGTGCTGACTGTTTCGATTTATTACAATTTCTGTGATTACTAGAAAATTCTGAAATTCTGGATTTGAGTTTTTGAGAGTGTTATAAAATAGTAGAAAAAAGAAGTCAGTCAAAATTCCAAGTACAAAAAAATGATAAATCAAATATGTCCAGTGTGTAATTCTGGCACAAAAAAATACGGTAAAGTGGCAGTAATTTTGCAAAATTTATCACAATTAATTGGCGCAATATTTTGTGTGATTCCAGTGCCATTGTTGAGATAAGATCTTCAACTTTCATTGGTTTAAATTTTCAGCTCCAGTTAAATCTGTAAAGTCACGCACAGTTTACATAAAATTCCAGTAGTTCTGTTTTTTTTTTGTTTTCTTCATCTATTCTAGTGCTTTTCTTTAGGTTTCTTTTGAGTGCCATCTTTTAATTGAGTATCTTTTTTTTATTGTCTTTTCTTCACTATTCTTTGAGTTTGTCATATATCTTGTATTCCTTTTGCTATAGCCTTTTCTTGTTTACACCTTTTCTTGATTGTCTTTTATTGTTCTTTAAGTTTTGTGGTGTATTGGCCTTAAGAGAGAGTACTTTGCTTTGACATTTTTCATTTGAGAGTACCAAAACTTCAACAACAGATTGGTTGAGGGAAGTATTCTTTCTTGGAGTAATTTCAGTGTCTTTTAATTTTCATTACAGTACCATAACTGTTCCTTTTTCTAACCTTGTTTTTCTTGAAATTGTTTGTTCTTGTGTTTGCTGTTTTCTTTTTCTAATGATTGCATATTCAAGTGGTGACTCTTCCAAACCACACTCTCCTCATAGAGCTTATATTCTTAATGAATTAAAAGAGGCAAAATGTGTCCTTGCTCTAAAGGACGAAGCTATGAAAAAGTTGGAGGAAAAATTACAAAAAGTTGGATTGAAGCAAGATAGGTCATCTGCTTCCATCCATGGAAGCCACCATTCTCATAGACATTCTTCAAGAGGTTCTTTCAATGCTCACGACCATGAAGAAGAACATAGAAGGAGGAGACATCACCATCATTCTCATGGAGATAGACATCACCGTGAAGAAGGACATCACCATGAAGAAGTCTCATTTATCTTTTGTAAAAATACCTAGCTTTAGTGGTAATAGTGATCCTAATGTGTATTTAGATTGGGAAGCTAAGGTTGACCATATTTTTCATGTGTATAAGGTCCAAGATGACCAAAAACTTAGGACAGTTTCTTTACACTTTTTGGACTATGCCAAAGAATGGTGGCATCAAACTCTTAGGGACATTGGTTATAACAAGAGGCCTCTCGTGGTCTCTTGGAATGATTTGAAAAAGTGTATGCGCGCGAGGTTTGTTCCTCCTTCTAGGAAGGAACACTTGTTGAAGTTCCAAAGGCTTCCTCAAGGACATAGGACGGTAGATGAATACTTTAAATCTTTTGAAACAACTTTGACTAAAATGAATATGCATGCTAATGAAGAGTCAAAGATAAAATGGTTTGTAAGTGGTTTGAAAAGAGATATTAGAGAATTTGTAGAATTAAATGAGTAATCTTCTTTAAAGAAAGTGGTTCGCCTAGCCATCAAGGTGGAATCATACCTTTTAAAAACAACTTTCAAACATACTCATGATGATGGTTTCTACAAATCTTCAAAGAAGGATGAAAACATACTTTTGCCTAAACCTTCTCCTTCAAATTTTTCAAACGCTACCTTTTCTAACCAACAAGTTTCTACAAAGAATTCTTCTACATCTCCTAAGTCACCTATCAAACTTCAAAAATAAAATGTTTTAAATGTTTAGGTTTTGGGCACATAGCTCTTCACTGTCCACAAAAACGAACCTTAATGATAAACAAGGTAAAACAAGACCTAACTCAACCACCTACCAAAAGTGAAAATGAAAAAGACAGAAAGGGCCAAGTTGACATAGGTCTTATCCTTTCACCTCCAAGGTGTTTTCCTTCCTTATCTTTTTTATTACCAAAGGTTCTAACTTCACCACCATCTTGGTTAAAGAATGTTAGGAATGATTTTTTCATACCTCCTAATGGTTTTCACCATTTAAGAGGACTTTTTCCAAAAAATATCATCATTCCCAAACAATTTTTTCCAACTTTGTTTGTCTATAGGACCTCCTTTTTTGAACTCCCACCGTTTACAAATTCTAAGTCATGTTTGCCTTTCTCTTATTCAACTGTTAATTTTTATAGTAAACTGACTTTGTTATATGCAGGGATTCAGAATTCGTGGACGAATTCTCTCCAACTCGGGGAGTATGATGGAGATCAAGTAGAAGAGGATTTCACTAATGGAGGAAGAGGCCATCCACCCACTTCTAGTCTTCTCAAAAATAAATAAGAAATTAAATAAAGAGAGGACCAAGCCTAAAAGAAGACTACAAGCATTCAAAAATGGGCTCCAATAAATATCTCTCTTTGTAATTTTCTTTTGTATAAAATTGTAAAACATATAGGAGTAGTGTTTAGGAAGGTGCTAAGAGGGAAACCAAAAGACACCTCTTTTGTATAGCACTTTAGGCGCTAGTTTTGGTAGAAAGAGACTAGAAGAGTGCCTTTTCACACTCCTTCTCTCTTTAGGCGCTAGATTGTCTTAGAAGGAATTAGAAGGTGACCTTTCAAGCTTCCTTCTCTTTTGTACATTTGTGACCAGCCCTCTCTATTATAAAAGGGGTGCTTGGGTCTTTTGAAATAAGAAGTTAGTAAAGAACCTCTACCAAATTGGTAAGTGATTAAGAGAGACTTGTGTCTTCTTCTCTTCAATTATCTTGAGTGAATTCTTGGGCTCTCAAGTGGCGACAACAACACTCATCTTGAAGCCAACCATCCTTCAAGTGGTGTGCACAATTCCAAGAGCTCCAACCACATAAGTTTTCTTTGTCCTTTTCATCTTCTTCTTCCATTTTCATTCAAAAACCAAACTCTAAAACATTTATTTGTTGTTTCTTGTTGATTCAATCGGTAGAACTTGTTTAGTTTGTGTTCATGTTTGGTAAATTGTCTTAGTTTGCTGTTCTTATGGTTTTAATTGTGTTTCTTGAAGTTTTAATCGGTGCATTTGTGTTCTTCTTTGTTACATTCGGTTCATATGTCCAAAAACGGGTTTCTATGTGAGTTTGGCTTGGTTCTTGTGATTTGGTGAGTTCTTGAATGATTAAGAAGATTGATCCAATTCTTAAAAAGTGCCTAATCATATTCCAACTCTTATTGAATCCATAACATGTTCATATCATATCCCTATCATGTTCTTGGGTTCACATCACACCTGCTACTCTTCAACCTGTATTACACACATATTCTCCCAGCATGTACCTAATCATATTCCAACTCTTATTGAATCCATAACATGTTCATATCATATCCCTATCATGTTCTTGGATTCACATCACACCTGCTACTCTTCAACCTGTATTACACACATATTCTCCCAGCATGTACCTTACCCTGTTTTTGTGTATGCCTTTGAAAATAGGCACTCTCACCCTGTCCAGCCTTTCCCTGCACCAAACCAGCATCCCAGATGTTCCTGAACCATCAAGGCCTCCCAGACTTGGCCACCGAACCAGCATAGATGCTCCAGTAACCAACAAGCCTGCTTTACGTTCTTACTTTTCCAAACTCCATAGTTCCACCCACCAGCCAATTCCCATCCAGCACATGTTCCTTCAGCATACCAGAAAAAGAGAATATATTACAACACCCTCAACTTCAGCAGCTTTGCAAGCACTTGCCAGGATTGAGAATCCAATCCGAGAAAGCATAACTAAAGGAGGATTGCCCCATACTTCAGCTTCAGCCACACTGAGAGTTGGGCTAGGTGGAAAATTTCTTCAGCATCGGCTATCCCTTTCTTAAAGATAGCCAAATTTCTCTGATCCCATATACACCGGACTATAGCGACCCAAATTCCCTTCCATACCTGATTCTGTTTAGCATTAAAATGAGGCAGATAAAAACTCTCAAAATGGTCAAAAATGTCCTTATGTTGGACAAACAAGATGCCTATCCATCTTAAGCATAGGGACCAAACACGTTGTGCATAAATACAATCCAGAAAAAGATGTTGGGTTGTTTCTTGTGCTACCTTACAGAGCGCACATAGAGAAGAGTTTACAACCAAACCCCTCCGAATAAGATTATCATAAGTTGGAAGTCTGCCAAGCAAAATCCTCCATGCAGTAAATAACGCTTTTGGGTGTCGCTTTAGCTTGCCACCAAAGGGAGAAAATGTCATGCGAGGAGTTATTAAGTTGACTACACAAAGTCAAATATGCAGATTTCATAGAGAACACACCATTATGGTCCCCATTCCATACTAAAGCATCCTTGATTTCCTTACACAAACTCTTCCCTGTAATGAGATTGAGCAATTCTCCCTCCATAGAGCTTTCCCAATTGAATCTAGGCCTTCTCCACCTTAAACGGCAGTTCCATCCTAAATCCTCCCAAGTGCCTACTTCAGCCACCGTCTTTCCTTGGTCCAAAGAAACGGAAAACAGCCTAGGGAACAGAGTTATAAGCTTGTTATTCTCCAACCAAACGTCTTCCCAAAATTTGACTTTGTCACTGACTCCGACCTTCCATCCAAAGGATTTATGGAACCATCCATCGCCTTCTCCCTTATCACATGCCCTAGATAGATCTCTCCACCACCAAGAAAGATAGTTACCAGAATCTTGACTTCTTACTCCACTCGTACAATACTTAGATGCTAGAATCTCTTTCCATTTCCCTTTTTCCTCACTCAACATCCTCCATTTCCATTTTGCTAGCAAGGCACAGTTAAACATTTTAATATCCTTGACCTTTAAACCCCCTTCCTCCTTTGATTTACACACATTTTCCCACCGAATCCAAGATATATGTTTGTGATCATTACCCCATGCCCAAAGGAACATCCTCTGAATGCTAGAAATTTTATTAAACACTGATATCGAGGCTTTAAAGAAGGACAAATAAAACAGGGGTATGGAAGTTAAGACCGATTTAACCAAACATACTCTACCTGCTAGTGACAAGCATTTCCCCTTCCAAGCACTAAGTCTAGCTTTAACTTTATCCACTACTGGATCCCAAAACTGCATCCTCCTTGGGTTGCCGCCTACTTGTAACCCCAGGTATTTAAAAGGAATCTGCATTGCGCTACAATTAAGAGCTCTTGCATAAGTTCCTAACAAATTCCTTCCAACCTTAATACCTGACAGCTTTGACTTATGGAAGTTAACTTTGAGACCTGAAGCCAACTCAAAAACCCTGAGAATCGCCTTAATTGTTAAGATGTTGGAGTAAGAGTCTTCACACATAAACAGGGTGTCATCAACAAACTGTAACATACAACATTCAATCTCAGCTCTCCCCACTTTCACTCCTCTTAATAGGTTCTCCTTTAAAGCGCTACGTACCAGACCAGCTAGACCTTCAACAACAACAAGGAAAAGAAAAGGAGCCATAGGATCGCCTTACCTCAGACCCCTGGATGACCTAAATTCCTCCATCGGACTACCGTTAACCAAGACAGACATTGTTGTCGACTTCAAACAGCCTTGTACCCACTTAATCCATTTCATGTGAAACCTCATCCTATGCAACATATCCAACAGAAAACTCCACCTGACCGAATCATACGCCTTTTCAAAGTCCACCTTAAAAAACACTTCACTTTTCTGACTTCTTTGTACCTCCTCGATCACCTCATTGGTCATCAATACACTTTCCAACATTCCCCTATCTTTCAGAAAAGCTGATTGATTTTCATCAATAACCAGAAGTAGAACAACCTTAATACGACACAACATCGCCTTAGTAATGATCTTATACAGGGCTCCCATAAGAGAAATGGGTCTGAACTGGTCAATCACAATAGGGTCTTTTACCTTCGGAACAAAAGTAATAAAAGACGCATTGCACCCCTTCGGAAAGCTCCCTGATTCATGAAAAGAATGCACCGCTTCCATAATATCCTTCTTTAAAGTCTCCAAATTGCTTTTTATGAAGTTGAAATAAAAACCATCTGGACCCGGCCTCTTAGATCCCTCACACTACCACACTGCGTCCCTTACTTCCTCCTCAGAAAACACATGGGTTTCACAACCTTCATAAAATACTATGGGTTTTAAAACCTTCGTAAAATAGTATAAGTTTCAAAACCTCCGTAAAATATCATGGGTTTTAAAACCTCCATAAAATATCATAGGTTTCACAACTATAAATATTCATATGTATTTTTTGAATCATTTATCATTTAAGAATTCACGTACTTTTTTAACCAAAATTAATTATTGTTTCGTGCAATACTTGTTCCAATTTTCACAACCTCTAAGCTAATATAAGTTTCAGAACCTCCGTAAAATAGCATAGGCTTCACAACTATAAACATTCATGTGCTTCATGTGTTTTTTTACTTATTTATCATTTAAGCATTCAAGTGCTTTTTTAACCAAAATTAATTATATTTATTGTTTTTATTTATTTTTCATAAAGTACTTTCTTAATGACAGTAAAATGTTTTAAGTTATAAAAAAATAATTTTTTATCAACTTAAATTATTGTTTCTTAATGACAGTAAAATGTTTTAAGTTATAAAAAAATATTTTTTTATCAACTTAAATTATTGTTTCGTGTTTGTTCCAATTTTCACGGCCTTAGTAAAATAATATATATTTAAAAATTTCTGTAAAATATCACATTATTTTAAAATCTTCATAAAATATCATAAGTTTCACAACTATAATCATGCATTCATGTGTTATGTGTTTTGTTTATCATTTAAATATATATATATATATATATATATTAATCAAAATTAATTATATTTATTTATTTATTTATTTAAAGTATTTTTTAATGACAATAAAATAACTTAATTTATAATAAATATTTTTTATCAACTTGAATTATTGTTTGGTATAATACTTAAATACTTGTTCCAATTTTACAACCTCCCTGAAATAATATAAGTTTGTGTTGTGTGTTATCTTTAATTTGCTGTATAATTAATTAACAATGCAGAATGAGGCATTTATAAGCGTTGGAAGTCATCAGTATTTGTAAGCTAGGTGTATTTTTGTATACGTTTCTTAGATTTTTGTTTTCAAATACAGACGTATGTAGTTTCCGTTACAAGATATTTAGAGATTACGTGAATGATTTCAAAATAGAAAAACAATACCTCTTTAACACCACACTTCATTACATATATATATATATCTACTTAACAACTAATCTTTTAATAAAATATTATATAATAATAAAATAATAATCATATGATTTTAGTAGAATGGTTCTAGATAGTAAAAAGCTCTTAAATTCAATTTTGCTAGAACTCTGTTTTTTTTTTATCTTTTTTCTTAGTAATATCTTTTGCAACAATATCTAATCAATCCTTTTTTTCTCAATTGTTTTGGTTTATATAATAATAATCTTTCCCATTTATTCGATGTTCTATAATTTCCTGAGAAAAAGGAAAACATAAATACTTAAGTTTAATTTTCTTGACATGTTTAAAGAACTAGAAAAAGAAAAAACACTAGGGAACAATGGCAATAAAAAGATAAAGGTAAAACTTCCAACCATTTGTCATTAAATTAACAATACAAGATTTTTTTTTATCGGCAATAAACAATAAATAATATATGAATAATTTTAGGGGTGATTCAACCCTTATAGAAGAACTCACCCATATTCTTCATCACAAGACTTAGTTCAAAGTCTGCCAAGACAGAACTCTCCTAGCTAACCTAGAGGAAGACCTCTAGGGGAAACTGTCAAACAGCTTGAATGAATACGTCATGAGATCATCCTCATACAAACCAACGGATCTACACACCAATCAGAAAAGGAAAAATTCGCAAACTGTGACTTGGATGTAACCCATGACCAAGCCTTTAATTGAACCAAATCAAAAGCTTCCAGAACATCCACTACTCCCCCGTTAAAAATAACCCTTTTTCTAAGCTTCCAAACCTTGTTGACTATTGCGATCCAAACAACACCCGAACCTCATTCACCGAACCAGACGCATTGTTCAACCTAAACTGGGAAAAATTTAATAATGGAGCGTTGTGAAACACGCTCAGCACGCCCAACCATGCACAACAATGGTTCCACAATAACCAAGCAAATCTCCAATAAAAGAACAAATGGGTGCTAGTCTCCTCCTCAACCCACAAAGGCTACACGTGGAGCTTGCAACAATGATCTCGCGCCTTTCCAGGTTAGTCTTAGTGGCTAACTTGTTTTCCAACACCCTCTAAGTCGTAACCAAAGCAATAGGTGCAACTTTACTCTTCCAAAACTTTTTAAACATCGTCGCATTCTCCCCTACTCCATCCTCCCTTAGACGGAGGTATGCCGATTTAACTGTGTACCCAAACTCCTCTCCTTCCTTTCAGACCCACCTGTCCTCCTTATCCAAGTCGAAATTCACACCTTGGACTTCCTGAAAAAGTCGTTATGCTAATTGCTTCTCCCATTCAAATAGATTCCTTCTCCAAACAAAATTCCAGACCCAATTTTCGTTGATCAATCCCAAAAAACAGTCATCGCAGAAGCTTTTGTCACACTCAGGGAATACAACCTCGGGAAAACCGTCTTCAAAGGCCTTCTCCTACCCAATTATCTTCCCAAAACAAAACTTCCTTCCCAGTTCCCACCTTCCATATTAAGGCTTCTTCGAAATTTCGGCCCCAACCCTCCAAGCTCTAGACCTCCTTCAAGTCTTTCCACCAATGAGAGTCTTTACTATCTTTCCCTCCCTCTCTCAAACTTCTCCACCCCCCATACTTGGAAACAGTAATCTCCTTCCACAAACCACCCTTATCTGACCCCAACCGCCATACCCATTTACCAAGTAACACCAAATTGAAAGTCCTTAAGTCAATAATCCCAAGACCTCCGTCCTCGCGAGCTGCACACACCTTTTCCCAGGAGGCCCAAACGACCTTTCTTCCATCCGATCCCAACCCCCATAAGAAATCCCTTTTGATTTTCACGAGCTCGTTTGCCACCACCACCGGCATTTTAAATAAAGATAGGTAAAACAATAGAATGGTAGACAATACTAACTTTATTAAACAAATCCTACCTGTCAAAGACAAGAATCTGCCTTTCCACCTACTTAATCTTTTCTTCATTCTAACAATCACTCCATCCCAAAACGCCCTTCTCTTATGGCACCCTCCTACCGACAAACCCAAGTACAGAAAAGTGGTTATCATTACATATTTAGGAATTATATGTTCGGTTTTATTAAAAACTAAAGTTTCTTATACAATATTAAAATAATAATTTATTAAGTTACGAAAAATTGTCAGATTTGTTTCAAGAATTTAACAAACAAACAATTTGTTATTTACAAATTACGTCTTTTAAGTTTAATTTGTTTTTTAATTATTATTATTTACGAATTATATATTCAATTTTATTGGAAATTGAAAATTTTGATATATAATGTTAAATGAGAATTAATTGTTGTAACATCCCTAATTTTACCCATATATGATAAAATAAAAGTAAAACAAACACTATCTACTTAACATATGAATATATATGACTATCTCATAATTGTATCTAAAAAAAAATATCCTTTTATTACCTACAATCTCATCTGCTCCCGTGTACAACACGATCATCACAAATAAAGAAACAAACACAAACAAATAACAGCGTAAGCTAGCTATAACAAAATTTTCTATATAATTTAAATTTCAAATTGATACACAAAATTCATAAATTTTCATACAATTTCTCAAACATTTCACATAATCATCAAGTGTGTATCACGTTCATCATCCACATTACTCCTTTCAGATTTCTACTGACTCACATACTCAGACACTTGACTCTACTTCCAGAAGACTCGTGTATTGACATTAGCATCCAGAGACCTGCACCTGTCATACTACTGTTGTGAAACCCACACAGCCATGAGCATAATTATCTCAATATCTCATCATTTCATCATCTTCATATGACAGGATAAATCCATTTGATCTGCTCTGATCAATTCTTTCAAACCTCAGACTCAGCCAAATGGACCTCCTTCGACTCTCACCAACTGAATAACTTCATCTATGTTATTCCATTATATCAGTAGAGTCAGGATCGTCTCATTCACAGGACACTCACAAATCAATACACCCTAATAACAATCTCAACACAGTATTTCCTTTCCTGAAAATACTATGTCTTGATCACACTTTAACCTCATTACATACATCATTTAACATATCAATGCACTACTCAATCACATCATTATTTAAACTTTCTAAACAATCCAAATATATCTCAAACTTTACTTAAACACATAATTGATTCCAAATATATGCTCTTTAAATCAATCATCATCTAAAATCAAACAACCACTTCTCATCAAACATTCAAACATCTCACTTAAGTAATTCAATAAAATATTCAAAAAAGAACAGTTCAACTCATTTATATTATCATTCAAACACTTTCAATTCTTAATCACAAACACTTTCAACAATTTATTCACCTTAAAATCAATATAAAAGATTCAAAATCAACCATTCTAGTCAATATATTATTTTACATTTCAAAAGAGACAATCCTATAAGTAAATATTGGAATTGGTGACCACGTCATCCTCATATCACGATCTTTTAACCTAGGGTTCTATTGAAAAGAATAAGACTAGCTTCCCTTACTTGGACTTGAGCAGATGCTCACTAAGAGCTCTAACCCACCAAAAGCTTAAGATAACCCAACCTGCACCACAAAGTCCTGATCACAAATCTAACTATATCACTATGACCCTAATCTAACATAGACTAATTCTGAAGATAAAAACCTCACATGCAAACTTAACTAAAAGAAAACCCTAACCAAATCAAAACTAACTCCAAAGAAAATGAGCCAAGAATGAACTTACTCTATCTAAGATTCTGATCGGGCAATCTCGTAGAGTTCACTGCCAGGAGTCCAATGGCAGAATCTGATCATCAAACTGGTGAACGAGCAGGTCAGAATCATAAAGAGAAGGGAGAAGAAAGGAAAAAGGAACAAAAATGAACTTACTCTATGCAAGATTCTAATCGGGCAGTCTTGTAGATCTCGCTGCCAGGAGTCTAATGGTGGACTCCGATCGTCAAACAGATGAGCGAGGAGGTCAAAATCTTAGAGAGAAGGGAGAGGAAAGGAAAAAGGAAACTTCTAGAGAGATGGTGGTTCTTTTAAAATGAGACCTGAATAACTAATTTTTTATTTATATAGTTTTTTCACTTTAATAATAAAATATTTCGGTGTCATTTTAATTGTATCATTTATACTCTAAGAATATTTTCTCGGTCCTTACAATTATCAAATTGATTCACTCTCTATACGTGTGAATAAATTATATATATATATATAATAATTTTTATTTAATTAATAGAATGAGTAATTAATTTAAAATTAAATTAGTACCTATTTTCTATCTTTTTATTGTAATATTTTTTGTTCCAATTATCTAACTTATATGATTTTTATTCAATATTATTTTAAAATGGATAAATAGAATTTAAAAAATTAGAAAGTGCAATCTAAATTTAATTTATCAAACAAAATATATCACTTACAACACACAAAGATCAAAATTATTTTTATAAAATAAACTAAGAAAAATTAAATTTACTTTACCATAAATATTTTATTGATTATTTTGAAAATTTTAAAATATTTTTTTATATGATTAACATATTTTAATTACTTATAAAAAGTAATTAAATCATCAACTTTAAATTTTTAAATTTAGTGTCTAAATATAATTTTAGACAAATAATTATATATTTCTTACAAATTATTTAACATTTTATTTTGTAAGGATAAATTTTAGACAGTATCATAATTAATATATGTATATATTAAAAAAATTATATAATAAATATATTACAATTTTATTAAAATATGGTCTAATTTTGTTTAAAATTTTGTCTCTAGCTACATAAATATTATTTTTTTAAAATAATTATATTATTTGGAAATAAGTGAATTTTATTACGAATAAGTATTAATACTCAATAATACATCATGATACGGAAAACTTTTCAATATATATATTTTATTTGGCATGTTTTATCATAAATGAAATGTTCTATAATTATTATATACATTATTAATATTTATTTATATATAAAATTACTTATGTTTTAAATTTTAAGTTAAACATTAAGGACTTGCTGGTTCAAAAATAATAATATAAAAAATATTTACTATTTTCTATAATTAAAATTTGTAATTTTTTTATGAATATAGACTTCAAATTATATATATTAAAATCACAATTATAAATATATTACAACTAAAATATTATTACTAATTTATATATTGTTTATATTTTGATATGATTTAGTTACTTATGTATACAACAATTTTTAAAAAAATTATAAATTATGTATTAAGAACTTAATATACATATTTACAAATTTTGATATATAACATAATTGAATAATAAATAAGATAAATATGATATTGTTTTTACTTTTTTATAAATTTTATTTCATACCTTAAATCAACTATATCTTATAATTATATTTAGAAAATTAATTTTTATTAATAGTAATATGGTTCTTTGTAAGTCTCTTCTTTTGACAAGATATGAAGTCAATGTTAATAAAAAATATTACAACAAGGTCAAATTCAATAAATTATTTCTTAAAATATATAAAAAAAAATTTAGATAAAGTCCTACATTGAAATTAGTGTTACTTCTACATATTCTACCTAAAAACCATAACAACTAATTATTAATGAAATAAAGATTGTTACTACTTATTACATTTAGAATTTATTTATTTATAAATTTGAATTATTTATATTTTAAAATTATTTAATTATTTATTATAATTAATATATAATAACTAATATATAATTATTTGTTTATATAAGATATGTTTTATATATTTTATAGGTTTCAAAATCTACACATTACATTATATCAAATTATTCTTAAAATAATAATAATTCAAATTAATATATACAATTCTGTAATATTTTTTATTATAATTATTTTATGATATAATAATATGTTCCTGATGTCTGTTTTAATATAATAAAATGTTTTTTTCAATAATAATAATAATATATAAACCAAAATTATTTATTTTTATTTTTTAAATTATTTTATTTTTATCAAACTAAATATATATATATAATAAATATTCTACATTTTTAAAACAAATTTTACAAATTCTGCTTTTTTTATATGTTTATTTATTATAATTATGTTATACTTTTTGTGCAACCTAACCTCAGTTCTATTTTTTTACTGTATTTTGTATAATAATGTTATGTTATTACTGTTATTATCACAAATTCATTAATATATATTTCCATTTTTTTACTGTACTATTTCTGATTTTATTACTATATTACTTGCAAGGTGATATAATGCTATGAAATTATACAAGTATTATTACATTTGAAAATTATTATTAATATAATATTTTTTAAACATATTCTATTGAGTATGACGGTCTATAAACATGTTTTCTTTGGACAGTATGATATGTATAAATCATTCTTTCATACTTCTTATGTTACTGGTCTCCTAATTGATGTTATTTAGACTTAAATTTGTTTTTGTGTTTATTTTGTAAGTCTATCTTAAGTCATTTGTTGTATGACATGTATGACATTAAGTTTCATATTTCTTAATTCTGAAATTGTGGCAGCTAAAGAAAAGAAACTTAGAATTTCATTATTTTACTTTTTTTTTTTATTATGTTATGTTTTGTGAATAATTGGAACGTTTTTAAAAATAAATAGGATATGAAATGAAATGCAAAGTGATAACAAGTATAATATATTTCAAGGTGTAGATTTGACAGTAACAAATTCAAACTGTTCTAATAGATTATGTTATTTATTAGTGAGATATTTAAACTTTTGTTCTATACAATTCCTTTAAGATCGGGTATGTTATGCTCTAAGTGATACTTTGCTGCCTTAAAAGTTATTTATTTAAGAGTGTAATGTGTTCAAATGTGATAGCTAGAACTTTTCACTTCTTCATTCTTACATATATGTTTATAGTTTTTTTTTTATAATGTTGAGTGTTGTCATATTAAAAAGGTGTTGACTCCATCTTTACATTGTCAACATTAAAAATTTGGCAGCTACACTATTCTTTTTTATCATCTCTCATTCTATTTTTGAATTTTTAAAAGTTGTGTCAAATTTAATATTTAATCATTGTAATTATGACTCTCCAATATAAATTTTATTCATTCTAAATTTTGTAATTTGTTATTATATGTAGGAATTGAATTATCAGTCATATTGCTTTTTCAGGTCTGATTACATATATAAAACAATGTAATTTTGTAACATTTTTACAAAAAAGTCTCATGCACACGGGTCACGTACTAGTTTTTTTATTAACAAGAAAAAAAAATATAAATCACTTTAAGGGTGGTCCAACCCTTTTACACAACACCTCACTCAGAAGCTTACCACAAATATCCTACTTGATGAGCAACTAAAAAACAAGCCAACAAATCAAAATAAAGACACATAAGAAACAACCTAACACCTCATCCTAACCTTTTAAAAAACAAAAGGCCTAGAGTTTCTAAGTTTCTTGATCAAATACATACAAACTAGAGAATCAAGGCAACAATCAGAATAAAAAAAAGCATGTAGAGAAAATTTAGAAGTAACCTAAGACCATACCTTTAATTGAACCAAGGAAAATATTTCAGAATGATCCTTCACTCCACCTCTAAAAATGTGCTTATTTCTGGGTCTCTACATCTCACCAACAACTGCAGTACCAACGCTTCCTCATACAACATTGATATAAACAAGTACATTAACAAGTTTGAAATGCTAGTAGCGTGAATAAGGATCACAATAATCTACTGAAGTCAACCATAACCATGCATAACATTGGTTCCAAACGAGCAGAGACAATTAAAAGCAAGAAAAACCCCTTTATAAATTAACTCTTCCCTCTTGCACTCCCGCCAACAAAAAGCTGCTACTCTTATAAAAGTCCACTTTTGTTAACATAAGAACGTCTCCTCAAACATGCAAAACATCTTGCTACATCCTCCCTAAAGCAAGGGGTTAGCTATACAAATTCTCTAAATCTAAAACACTACTTGTTAACATATATCATACATTCTTATTGTTCCAAACACTATATATTCAGAATAAGAGAACTCAGCATATTTTTCTTTACATGTAATCAAAGCTCGGGTTTTTCTATGTACCACCGCAAAGACCTCTAAATAATAAGCTCTCCCATTCTTAAAACTCTTATGTTCCTATTTTCCATATTTTACCTACCAAAGCAATCCACATCCCCTCAAACTCTGGATAATTGACCATTCACAGTAACAGGGCAAAACATCAAAAAATGTACCTTAACATCAAAGCGATTCATCGACAGACAACTCAGCCAAGACAAACACAATTCCCAAACTTCCCAGGCAAATTTACACTAAAAAAAGAGATGACTAACATTTTCCTCCTCCTCACGGCACAACCCATATAAACTATTTACCAAGATAACACCTTACCTCAATAGATTATCCTTTGTTGCTATACTATTTTGCAACACCCTCCAAGCAATAACTTGTGCAGATGGGAGGGACTTGACCTTCCAAAACCTCTCAAAAAGGATCATATCACCACCTCAAACCTCTTTCTTTAAAAGAATTATAAGCAGATTTGATGAAAAACCCATTTTTTCATCATCCCTTCAAATCCACTAGTACTTCACAAATTGAAATCATATTTTAGACAATAATAATTTTAGAAAAAAAAAATACAATGGCTCTGCCTTATCAGGAACAACAAAAATGATATTGTTTCAATTTTCTACTAGCACCGATTAGCAATAGATACACTTTCCAGGAAAATTCTATACCTAAAACACTCACTAGTGTTTTAAGTATAGAATTTTCCTGGAAAGTGCATCTATTGCAAATGGTAAGTAAATAATGTCTTTGGTTATAATAATGGTGTTCCTTCCCATTTTACATCCTTTGTCACAATTTCTATGAAAGAAGATTTAAGGCAATAGACTCACTTGGAACACCAATGTGAATAAGAGAAACATGTCTTAGATATATGGTGTGCTATCTAAACCTAAACCTAAACAGGAGGGTAATAAAACTATTGAAATGAAGGAAACACTTAAGTCATTATTGGTAGATAAAAGAAAACCTTCCCATAAAGAGAGAGAGTTGATCCACCAAATTTTAGAAAATAGAATCATAAAGATCACTTGATCAAATAGTGTATACATAACATAGAAACTGAGGACAACTTATAGTCACAATAACAAAATATTAAGGGTGGTCATGGATTGGATTTTAGGTAATTCGATCTAAATCCAAATATTTGGATCTGATTTATAATCCAAATCCATATTTTTTATAAAAACAATTTGGAAATCCAAATCCAAATATTTGGATTGGATTTTAAATCCAAATTCATACTTTTATATATAAAAAAAGTAAATATTAAGAAAGTATAATAAAATTATAATTTAATAATACCAAAAAATTAAAGATAACATAATATATAAATTCTTAACATTAAAATACACCTACCTATAATACTTTAATTAAACTTTGAAAATATTATATTAATTTATTATATGTAAAATATTGGAGCAAAAACAATTATGAAAAAATATATATAAAATTTGATTGCTCCATGTGTGGGTGAGAGAGAGCAAATAAAATTTCAAAAAATGAATAAGAGGTGCCGCTGGAGAGAGGTTTTTTTTTTGATCAACAAAGAATATAATATAATAAAAGAGATACTTCAGGGGTATCTCAACCCGTATACAGAACCACAATACCCAAACCAACTAAGTTATAGGTTTCTAAAGAAGACAATAACACTCATTCAGAGTCAATGAGCATTCCTTCCACCAACCTACACAAGTGGTCTAATGAAACTATTGCTTAAGGTCCCCACAATACCACAATTCAACACTCATTATGACACTTGTGCAGTAAAACCAAGTATAATAATAATAAAAGAGACTGTGGCAGCATCTAAGGAATTAAATCCAAAGCTCATCTATCTACTACCTACGTATGCCCTTCTAGTAACACTTCTGCCCTCCCTTCCTCTCCATCATGATGCTCCCAATTTGTTCCAAGCTTCTTTGGCCATATTAACATCTCAATTCTGGCTTAGAGTCTCCCTTCCACATACTAGTTTACTGATATGCAATGTCTTGGCATTGTTCATCTTCCATGAACCAGCAGCGGTCTTAAGCGTCCAATATACCTTACATGGCCACCTGCAGGATTCATTTGACAGTGTTCCATTCCTTACTTCATCTTCATACCCAACACCAAATTCCCTACACCCTTACTAGCATTCCTTCAACCATACTAGCAAGCCAATTCCTACCATTCTGCTTCCATTATTCCTTATGTAGCATCTTCAGCAGCAGACCCCAATTTGATTTGTGTACTTCTACATTTCACCATATAAAAAGGGAGCTCGTACGATACTTCCACCATTACTTTAGCACCAACCAGCTGCTTCCAAGGCTATTACACCTAGCTCCCTGCAAGTAATATTCAACCCCACCAAAATTTACACCAAACACATAACAGAACATTCTGTTTACTTTAGTGTCTCCAACCCCAAACCAAAATTTCCACTGCATTCCCATTTCTTCTAAATAGAGCCCACTTCGTTGGTGCATGGTATTGTCACACAGAAAAACTTGCTCTGTTATCCCTTCATTAGTGACTCCGTATAGCTGCCTTTGCTTACTACACACCTGCATAACAGAACCGTAATACTAATAGCATCAATACAGTAGTAAACTAAACCATCACACCAAACAGTCCAAAAAGCCTTTCCCTTAAACAGAGCACACTTCCACCCTGAAATCTGCATAAACCAGCCATGTTATAATCATTTCTTTAGGAAAATTTTCCAACCTTCCATCGGCTCCTACACACGTTCCAGCCCTTCCATGTATATACAAATTCCATCAACCTAACCATTAGTCAGAACAATTCACTACTATTTAGGTTCAATCTATGGGCTCTTCAACCTCCTTAGAAGATTCCATAGCTGCCTATCTCCGAGGTTGATAACCAACATGTTATCCCCCCTAAGATACCTGCATACACAAAACAGGATTGTTCCCGTATGAACCCTTATGCTCCGGGCTAAACTTATCTTACACAAAGAAGGCATTGGACTGGATTCAATAACCAGTCGAAGAAATAAGAGAAAGCACTTTCCCTGTGTTTCAACCATAGCCAGGACAGTAATTAAGCAGCTTGAAGGATTTCCTCAGAGTCAGGAACCCTTTGTCTAAAGATCACATTATTCCTGTGCTCCCATATGCAACGTACAATCGCCGCCCACACTCCCTTCCATACCTGATTCTGTTTCTCGGACATATTAAATAAGTGAAAGTTCAGAAAGTGATTACATATGTCCTTGTTTTGAGCTCCCAAAACACCTATCCATCTGAAACACAAAATCCACACTCTATATGCCACACCACAGTCCAGAAACAGATGTTGGGTGGATTCTTCGGAAAGGTTACACAAAGCACAGAGAGGGGAGTTCACCTCTACACCTCGTGACATAAGATTCTTGAAAGTTGAGATTCTGTCCAAAAGGATTCTCCATGCAGTGATTAGAACTTTTGATAAAGCTTTGGCCTTCCAAAGAAGTCTAAAGACATCATTACCCGATCCAGTTCTTTGGTCGACCAAGATAGAATATGTTGATTTCACAGAAAAAACCCCCTTGACATCCCATCTCCAAGTAATAAAATCCTTGGATTCTTTATGCAAAACTCCCGTAGAAAAAATTGATAGAAGTTCTTCCTCCATGACCGACTCCCATTGAAACCTCTCTCTCCTCCAATTTAAGTTCCAATGCCAACCATAATCATCCCAAAAACCGGAGTCACCCACTGTCATCCCTTGTTTTAAGGACAAAGAGAATAATTTAGGGTAAACATCCTTGAGATTATTGTCAACAATCCAAGAATCCTCCCAGAATTTGACTAAGTTCCCAGATCTGACGTTCCACACTAGAGCTTGTTGAAACCAGCCTACACCCTCGCCTTCCCCACATAAATTAACTAGGTCTCTCCACCACCAAGATTGGTAACACGGTCGGGTGTGATTAGACCCATTTATCTCCATATATTTCGACTCCATAATATCTTTCCATTTCCCCTTCTCATCACTCATTAATCTCCACTTCCATTTCGCCATTAAAGCATAGTTAAACTTCCTGACCTCTTTGATCCCTAAATGAGAAAGAGGTAGGTTTGGAGAGAGAAAGACGGAACTCCAAATGAGAAAAAATATAAAAAGGTAGGTTTGGATAGAGGACTATAGAGAAACTACTTCCAAAAATTTGGATTGGAAATTTGGATTTTTCAATTTTTAAAATTTGTATAAATAAAATGGAAATCTGGTAAATATATTTTTAATGGATTAGAATTGTGTAAAAATGGAGTAGTTTGACAAAATCCAACCTTACAAAATACCAATAACATGATAAGCCAAATCTACTATAACAATAGATTGTATATGGGCTGAGAATATAATCCCTTATTTTTTCTTCTAAGTTATTATGTTTATCTTTAACAGTAACTTCTTAGGCATCATAGGATGCAATTGCATGAGAGGAAATTTTCTATGACTGGTCAACCCATTAGTTTCAGTGATGTTCAATGTCTGATGCCCCACTTCTCCACTTGGAACTTCCCAATTAAATTGGTGAACAAGGTTTGCTAGACCAGCTCAATCACATTCATGGCAAACATTATTCCTGGACAACCCCTCCTTCCTGCTCCAAATGGTATCACTTCAAAATCATGTCCTTTCACATCTATTGAACTATTTAAGAATCTCTCTGGTTCAAACTGTTCAGGTTTGTCCCAATAAGAAGGATCTCTTGCAATTGCCCAAGCATTAACTATTACTTGTGTGCCAGTTGCAATGTCATAGTCCATCACTTTGGCATCTTCCATGGATTCCCTTGGAAACAACAAGGGAACTGGGGGATGTAATCGAAAAGTTTCTTTAATCACTGCCTTCAAATAATGCATGCTAGTTAAATCTTCCTCAGTTATGCGAGTTCTGCCACTAACCGCATTCCTTATCTCACCTTTTAGCTTCTGCATCACAGTTGGGTACATTAGGAGTTCTGTCATTATCCATCCTAGGATTGTGGAGCTAGTCTCAGTGCCTGCAGCAAACATATCCTGAAAGAAGTACCCATCAATTGTCAATTTCATTGTCTACCTTAAATTTCCATGAACGAAAATAAACTCAACATGCATTAAGGTTTTAAGCAACTAATATGTGACTTAACTTTTTATTGGGAAAGTAGTGTATATGTCTTGAAAAGAAATAACAAAATCTAATAGTGTTGAGAAACTATAGAATAAGGATAGGATTAGAGTTGTGTGTGAATATCGTGGAGGATAAAAGACATACAACTATCCTGTTTATAATTTACCCTAACCTTTATTTTATTGTTATTCTCTTAGGGTTTAGATTTTAGGAAAGAAAGTAACATAATAAAATAACAATCACATCACTCAGTTAAAGAAAATAATTTTTGAGTGATAGACAACGAAATTTAACAAAAATTAATCATACGTACCAGGATTAAAGCCTTTATGGTTCTTTTATCAATGTGGAATCCCAAGGAGTTTGTCTCTTGGATCCTCAGCAAAATGTCCACCAAATCATTCTGCTCTTCATTATCAGCACCATGCACATCATGTCCTCTCCTACTTACATGCTCATCAACAACTTAATCAAAAAATTCATCAAGCTGTTTAGCCACTCTCTTTGCCCTACCATACATTCCATTAACGCTTCCCAACCAATCAAGCCAAGGTATGTAGTCCCCTATAACTGAAGCACCCAACAGCTCCATCATCTCATCCATTGGCTCCCGAAGCTTACTCCCTCCTTCTCCACTGTATCTCCTTCCGAGAGCAGCTCTACACACTATGTCATTTGCGACTGTAGTAAATAAATCAGTTAAATTCACAGGCATCGAAGAAGAACAACACTGCTTAATCTTATCCATCATTGTGGAGATTTCCTCTTCTCTCACTACACCAAAGGACTGAACCTTTTTTGCACTGAGAAGATGCAAGACAGAAATACTCCTTATCTGTCTCCAGTAGTTGCCATATGGAGCAGATGCCACATCTTTGTAATCATACAAGAAGATATCAAACATCTTACGATGTGGTCTGTTTGAAAAAACAAGGTCGTGTGTTTTCATAACCTCACGAGCTGCCTCAGCTGTGGAAACCACAAGAACTGGCACCCTTCCAAAGTGAAGTAACATTAAAGGGCCATAGGTTTGAGCAAAGGATTGGAGATTGCGATGAGTGAGGGCGCCAAGTTGGTGGAGATTTCCTATTATTGGAGAGAAGTGAACATTGTGTCGTGTGTTTTCTTTAATTTGCTGTATAATTAATTAGCAATGCAGAACCAGGTATTTATAATGTTTGTAAGATAGGTGTATTTGTATACGTTTCTTAGATTTTTTTTGTTTTCAAATACAGTACGTATGTAGTTTCCGTTCCAAGATATATTTAGAGATTACGTGAATGATTTGAAAGTAGGAAAATGATACCTCTTAACACCACAGTTCATTAAATATATATCTACTTAACAACTAATTTTTTAATAAAATATTATATAATAAAAAAATAATAATCATATGAATGTAGTAGGATGGTTCTAGATAGTTTTTTTTTTTTCTTTTGGCAAAGAATTAATGAAATTAAAAGAGGGACACTTTAGGGATGGTTCTAGATAGTTAAAAGCTCTTAAATTCAATTTTACTAGAACTCTGTTTTTTATTTTTTTTTCTTAGTAATATCTTTTGCAACAATATCTATTCAATCCCTTTTTTTTTCTCAATTGTTTTGGTTTATATAATCATAATCTTTTCCATTTATTCGATGTTCTATAATTTCCTGAACAAAAAGTAAAACATAAATACTTATTAAGTTTAATTTTCTTGACATGTTTGAAGAACTAGAAAAAGAAAAAGAATTAGGGAACAATCGCAATAAATAGATAAAGGTAAAACTTCCAACCATTTGCCACTAAATTAACAATACAAGTTTCTTTAATAATATATACAAGTTGTTTCGTTTGTTTCAAAAGCCCTAAATATTGGAACCAAGACTTTTCTATATATGCAAAGTTTACTAAAATCACAATGATTGTAAATTTTATCTCGAGAATGGAAAACATATGTACGACCCATTTGACCACATAATAAGATACGTGTTACTTCTTGCAAACCTCCACTTTATCATTTTGTATTGTTTTTAAGCTTTGACTATGCTATGCATGAACTTTCAGCTATTCAGCCTAATCATCTTATGATAGTGATCTGATTTGATATTATAAATGTCAACGAGCCATTTTTTTTTCCCAAAATAAATTATTTCACTGACTTTTAAACTTAAAAATGAAAAATTGTTTATAAAGATTATAATCAAATTCTATTTATAATTTTTCACATGTTTAATAGAAAAGATGCCTTTTAAACTCATCATCAAAGACTAAAATTAAATGAATTTTTTTCTCGAACGGGTTAGGACTAAGAGAATTATTACCTTTCTCTTTGGTTGATCAGTCGTTTTCTACTTCTTCCCTTTACTGAATCCTTCTCTTCTTCATTGTCCACTACAAGAAAATCATCAAATAGAAACCAATTTTTAGAAACCAAAATAATTAGTTGCAATAGTAACTAAATTAGAGACCATTTTAGAAACTAAAACAAAAATTGGTTTCTAAATTAGTTTCTATTATTTTCTATTATTGTTAAATAGTTTCTAAATTGGTATCTAATTAGCAACCAAGGTTTTATCTACCAATTATTTAGTTTATAAATTTAGTCTCTAAAACCTTGGTTACTAATTAGAGACTAATTTAGAAACTATTTAACAATAATAGAAAATAATATAAACTAATTTAGAAACCAAATTTTGTTTTAGTTTCCAAAATGGTCTCTAATTTAGTTACTATTGCAACTAATTATTTTGGTCTCTACAAATTGGTTTCAATTTCATGATTTTCTTGTAGTGGTCCTCTTTCTTGTAAATTCCAAGTCCAGATGGTACCTAGAAAAGACACTCCAATGTTCTAGTGACATCTTAGTATTCGGTCTAATTAATGCGTGATGATGATATACCTTTTTATCGAAATCTATAACTATTTATATGATTATCATGGGCCCTTTGTTATTGGGCCGAATTAGGGTTTTAGATCATAATTAAGAGTGTATTACCTAATGCTTAATCGTTATTTGATCTTGTTAATCTTCTGTTAGTCTTAATGAATTTGATCGTGTCGGTCGGCTCTAGTCGGATGTTGAGACCTCCATCTATCGTTCAGATCCAATCGGTACAACTTTTGTTACAAATTAAATACACTAAAAGAAAATGATTAAATAAAAATCAATTTTAGAGACAAAATATAATTAGTTGCTATATTGATTAAATTAGATATTATTTTAGAGATTAAAAAAATTATTAGTATCTAAATTTGTTTTTATTATTGATAAATAGTTTCTAAATTGGTATCTACACTACAATAAAAAAATGTTTTAACAGAGGTTTATTTTTACAATACCAAAGGTTAAAACCTTCGTTAAGTCATTTATCCTAGGTGGCAGTTTCCTCCGCTAAATCATCTATGGGGAATGTGTTACTTGGGGTGTTTTAAAACCTCTAAAAAAATCAGTATTAACCTTAGTTAAATACAATTGGTTTAAGAACCTCCGTAAAATACCATGGGTTTGAGAACCTCCATAAATACCATGGGTTTCATAGCCTCTTTAAAATATTATAGGTTTCACAACCTTCGTAAAATACTATGGGTTTTAAAACCTTCGTAAAATAGTATAAGTTTCAAAATCTCCGTAAAATATCATGAATTTTTGAAACCTCAATAAAATATCATAGATTTCACAACTATAAACATTCATGTGCTTTATGTATTTTTTGAATCATTTATCATTTATGCATTCGCGTGCTTTTTTAATCAATATTAATTATTATTTCGTGCAATACTTGTTCCAATTTTCACAACCTCTAAGCTAATATAAGTTTCACAAGCTCCATAAAATAGCATAGGTTTCACAATTATAAATATTCATATTCATGTACTTCATGTGTTTTTTTTTTTACTTATTTATCATTTAAGCATTCAACTGCTTTTTTTAACCAAAATTAATTATATTTATTGTATTTATTTATCTTTTATAAAGTACTTTCTTAATGACAGTAAAATGTTTTAAGTTATAAAAAATATTTTTTTTATCAAGTATTTTTTCATGCTATACTTGTTTCTATTTCCTCCGTAAAATAATATATATTTCAAAAATATCACATGCTTTTAAAATCTTCATAAGTTTCACAATTATAATCATTCATATCCTTATGTGTTTTGTTTATCATTTAAACATATACGTGTAACCAAAATTAATTATATTTATTTATTTATCTTTTATAAAGTACTTTTTTAATGACAATAAAATATCTTAATTTATAATAAATATTTTCTTATCAACTTGAATTATTCTTTCGTACAATACTTGTTCTAATTTTCACAACCTCCCTGAAATAATACAAGTCAACATTGTATTGTGTGTTATCTTTAATTTGCTGTATAATTAATTAACAATGCAGAATGAGGCATTTATAAGCGTTGGAAGTCATCAGTATTTGTAAGCTAGGTGTATTTTTGTATACGTTTCTTAGAATTTTGTTTTCAAATACAGACGTATGTAGTTTTCGTTCCAAGATATTTAGAGATTACGTGAATGATTTCAAAATAGAAAAAACAATACCTCTTTAACACCACACTTCATTACATATATATATATATATATATATATATATATATATATATATATATATATATATATATATATATATATACACTTAACAACTAAATTTTTAATAAAATATTATATAATAATAAAATAATAATAATCATATGATTGTAGTAGAATGGTTCTAGACTCTTAAGTTCAATTTTGCTAGAACTCTGTTTTTTTTTCTTTTTTTCTTAGTAATATCTTTTGCAACAATATCTAATCAATCCTTTTTTTTCTTAATTGTTTTGGTTTATATACTCATAATCTTTTCCATTTATTCGATGTTCTATAATTTCCTGAACAAAAAAGTAAAATATAAATGCTTATTAAGTTTAATTTTCTTGACATATTGAAGAACTAGAAAAAGAAAAAGCACTAGGGAACAATGGCAATAAAAATATAAAGGTAAAAGTTCCAACCATTTGCCATTAAATTAACAATACAAGTTTTTTTAATAATATATATACAAGTTATTTCGTTTGTTTCGAAAACCCTAAATATTGGAGCCAAGGCTTTTCTATAATTGCTAAGTTTACTATGTACGACCCATTTGACCACGTGTTATTTCTCGCAAACCTCCACTTTATCATTTTGTATTGTTTTTTAGCTTTGAATATGAATATGCTATGCATGAACTTTCAGCTCTTCAAGGTCATCCTAATATAATTTTATGATAATTTTTTTATTAACAAAGAATAAAAAAAAATAAAAAAATACAAAAATTGGTCAAAGATGAACTTATTTAACACTTAAGGAACAAAAATCTTGTTAAACTTTATAAATCACCAAACCAAACATCAAAAACACATAAAAAAAAAAAGTCATAGCAACACACAAAACACCTTTTCTCAAAAGTCCTAACATCTTTTATGTGTTTTTTTACTCATTTATCATTTAAACATTCATTTGATTACCAAAATTGTTTATGTTTATTATATTTATTTATCTTTTATAAAGTACTTTTCTTAATGAGAGTAAAACGTTTTAGTTTATAACAAATATTTTTTTTTATCAACTTGAATTACTCATTCGTGCATTGTTCCAGTTTCTCACACGCACACCACCAACAATCTCTAATGCAGCAAAATATTTGTTCAGTTTCTTTGTACCTTTATTTCCGCTTTTGTGTGTCAAGATTCAATTAATTTCACCAACTTCATTGGATCCCATTACAATTACTAAGATTTTCACCTCAATCACGCTCACCAATTTCTCACACAAGTCCAAGTCCCACACAAACACTGACAGACCAATTTACAGCACCACGAAACTACATACACTATTCAAAAAATCATCAAATAAAATTTAATTTTAGAGATTAAAAATAATTAATTATTATATTGACTAAATTAGATACTAATTTAAAAATTAAAAAAATTATTATTTTTTAAATTAGTTTTTATTATTGATAAATAATTTTTAAATTGACACTAAAAGAAATCATGAAATAGAAACCAATTTTATAGACTATAGATAATTAGTTGTTACAGTGACTAAATTATAAACTATTTTAAAAACTAAAAAAAATGTTTCTAAATTAGTTTATATTATTGTTAAATGGTTTCTAAATTAAAATTTAATTAGCAATTAAGGTTTTTGTTACCAAATTTAGAATTAAATAATTGGTAGTTAAAACTTTGGTTGGTAATTAGATACTAATTTAAAAACCATTTAACAATAATAGAAACTAATTTAGAAACTAATTTTTTTTAGTTTTTAAAATGGTCTCTAAATGTTTTTCTTGTATGTGATATCTAATTAACTACCAAAATTTTAACTACTAATTATTTAAATTCTAAATTTGGTAGCAAAAATCTTGATAGATAATTAAATACTAATTTAGAAACTATTTATAATAATAAAAACTAATTTTAAAATCAATAAATTTTTTAATCTCTAAAATAATATCTAATTTAATTAATATAACAATTAATTATTTTTATTTCACTATTACATTAAGATGCATTCTACAACAGTTACAATTTGCTTTGTTGCCACGTTTTTGAACCGTGAGCTACTGCACCTCCAGCGATGATTTAATTTCAACTCAGCATTCCAATTTGTTAAACAAAAAACTACACCAATTTGGTTCATGTAAAGTTTATTTTGAATTGCAATTCAACTTTAATACCAAATTGTTCCTGCCTAGTACATTCCAGCCAAAACACCAAATTTGTACAGTTGAATCAAAGAATAGTTCAGAAATTGAAATCATATTTCAGAAAGTAATAAATTTAGAACAAGAAAAACACAATGACTCTGCCTTATCCAGGAACAACAAAAACAATAGTTTCAATTTTCTACTAGCACCATCAGCATATTCAAGCCACAAGTTAAAGCATCAATACAACATTATTTTTTCAAAATATTTGCTAATTACTCTTTTATAATATTTAATTATTTAATTATATCATGTTTTTTTATTATTATTATTATTACATATTTAGGAATTATATGTTCGGTTTTATTAAAAACTAATTTTTCTTTTACAATATTAAAATAATAATTTATTAAGTTACGAAAAATTGTCAAATTTGTTTATTCTCTTTCAATTATCGAGATTTGTTTTAAGAATTTAACAAAACATTTGTTATTTACAAATTATGTCTTTAAGTTTAATGTGTTTTTTTAATTATTATTATTTACGAATTGTATATTCAATTTTATTGGAAATTGAAATTTTTGATATATAATGTTAAACGAGAACTAATTGTCAAATTGATTCACTATCTACACGCGTGAATAAATTATATATATAATACTGTTTATTTAATTAACAGAATGATTAATTAATTTAAAATTAAATAATTAGTACCTATTTTCTATCTTTTTATTGTAATATTTTTAGTTTCAATTATCTAACTTATATAATTTGTCTCAATACTATTTTAAAATGGATAAATAAATTTACAAAATTAGAAAGTGCAATCCAAATTTAATTTATCAAACAAAATATATTACTTACAACACACAAATATCAAAATTATTTTTATAAAATAAAGTAAGAAATTTAAATTTACTTTACCATAAATTATTTTTATTGATTATTTTGAAAATTTTAAAATAATTTTTATCGATTAACATATTTTAATTACTTATAAAAAGTATTTAAGTCATCAATTTTAAATATTTAAATTTAGTGTCTACATATAATTTTAGACAAATAATTTTATATTTCTAACTATTTCTTACAAATTATTTGAAATTTTATTTTGTAAGAATAAATTTTATACAACACCATAATTAATATATGTATATATTAAAGAAATTATATAATAAATATATTACAAATTTATTACAAAAATGGTCTAGTTTTGTTTAAAATTTTGTCTCTAGCTACATAAATATTATATATCTTTTAAAATAATTATATTCATTGGATATAAATGAATTTTATGAATAAGTATTAATACTCAATTATACAATACGGTTAACTTTTGAATATATATATATATATATTATTTTTTATTTGGCATGTTTTATCATAAATGAAATGTTATATAATTATTATCTAAATTAATTAATATTTATTTATTTATAAAATTACTTATGTTTTAAATTTTAAGTTAAACTTTAAGGATTTGCTGGTTCAAAAATAATAATATAAAAAACATTTTTTCTATAACTAAAATTTGTAATTTTTTAATGAATATAATGATAGACTTCAAATTTTATATATTAAAATCACAATTATAAATATATTACAACTCAAAATATTATTACTAATTTATATAATGTTTATATTTTGATATGATTTAGTTACTTATCTATACAATAATTAAAAAAATATATAAATTATGTATTAAGCACTTGATATACATATTTACAAATTTTATTATATAACATAATTGAATAATAAATAGGATAAATATGATATTTTTTTTACTTTTTTATAAATTTTCTTTCATACCTTAAATCAATTATATCTTAAAATTATATTTAGAAAAAAATAATTTTTATTAATGGTAATATGGTTTTTTTAGGTCTCTTCTTTTAACGAGCACTAATACAGAATAGTTCATTAACGACGATTAAAAAGGCTATAAAGATGATTTTCAAACTGTATTATCTTATAACATCAGATTGAATAACAGATGTTGTTCTTTCAAAGTTGGATACATTAGGGGAAAAAAACCTTAGGTCACATTTTTTCTAAATAATTTCTGAAATAATGTAGCCATATTTTCTAGTATTTCAATATGCGAAAATCATAGGAGAATGAAATAAACACAAGTACAATTATGGCAAAATACACTTTGAAATATATGAGAATCATATTTAAGATAATTTTTTCCCAAAATTATATTCTTAAAATAAACTACTCATTCTGCAAGCACATTGTTCATATTATATGTCAAAGATGATTTTCAATTTTCAAAGTTAGAAAACCCTAAGCTACTTGATGCTATGAATCCCAAAGATTTGATAACCAATAGGATGCAGAACCAATAATAGAGGTCTCTTTGGGAAGGGACTACGATTTACAAATGTAAGGTTTTGTGAAGCTGTAAAGGCATGTTGTTTTTATTGCTACTACAAGAAATTATGCAATATTTTATAGCATAATTATGCCATGCAAAGCACTAGAAGTGCCAAAAAGCAACGATTTCATAAAAAAATATGCAAATAAAATTTAACAGAGAACCAAAACAGAGCACAATCAAGACATTTGCATCACGCTAAAAGACAATCACAATAAAAAATTTCAATCGAACGAAACATTTAAAAAAATCCCAAAAAATATATATCAGAAATCAAATCCAATGAAGTTCATCCCCAAACCCTAAAATTGTTTTTAATCCTATTTTGACACTGAAAACCCTACCACATGCGAAAATGGAAGGAAGAAAACGTAAATTTGTCTCTTCACATCATTTTGCTTTTGGCAATGTCATTGTCGTGAATGAATTTGAAGAACGAACCGCTTACCTTACTCACATAATGCCACTCCTAGTTCGTAACAAATGGCTTAGGGTTTTAGAGTTGTCTTGGTTTTGACTTAGGGTTTCACTAGTGCAGAAAGGCAAAACAGGGGCGCCTTATTAAGTGCGGTTTTACGAACAGACGCAATCGTAGAAAATGTGGTGGCATTTTTTAAATTAAGTTCATTTACAAATGCGACTATTTGTAACAGCCGCACTCGTAAATCAAAGCGCTTGATTTTACGAGTGCGGTTGTTACAAATAGCCTCCCTCGTAAATCATTTTTACCTTAACTTCACTTCAGAAGCGCGCCATTCACTACTCTTTTTTTCTCCAGAAGTGTTCCGTGTTTGCACTATGCTCTCATTTGCGCTTCGAGTTCCTCTCTTCTTGAAGCGTTCGTGCCTTCGTGGTAAGTTTGTGAGCTTTCTTTCTTCTTCACCATTGTATTTTTTGTTCATACAATGTATTGATACTATTCATACTGTTGCATTGCCTTCATTGATACTGTTGCATTGCCTAGGTAGGTTCCTCTCTTCTTGCTTGTGTGCTCCGTTGCTGCTTCCCCGTCCACCGCCTCGTTCGTTGTTGTCGTCGTGCCACCTTGGCAACGTTGCCTTCACACACAAGGTTGGTTTTATTTTTTGAATTTTTCTTTAGTGTTATGAATTTTTTTTATGTATTATAATTTTTATTTTTTAAAATTTATATTATTTAGTGTTTATTTTAATTTTAATTTATATTTGTTGATCAAGGATGATCTTGAAGCTTTGATGTCTCCAAATCCATGATGTTTGATGGAAGGCTGGAGTTGTTGTGTGTGTGGGAGGGTTTTGGGTAGAATGATGTGCAATCCACTCTTTGTTTGAATCTAAAACAGTTTGGAATCAAAACTTTTTTGAAAAATAATGTTTTATGAAGAAGTGGAAAAACAACCTGTTGTTTTGTCGTTTCAATCGGTTGTTTATCACTTAGAGGTTTTTGAAAAGGGTTTGAAGCTGTTTGACTTGGTTGACTTTGCTGTCAAACCAATTCAATCGGTTGTTTTGAGGATTCAACCGATTGTTTATTGAAAACCCATAAAAAAAATTTATTATGTTTGCAAATCAGCTTTAAATGTTTTCTAGCTGAATAGGCTCATACTTTAAATGTTTTTAACAACATTTGGAGTATTTAAAAAGGTTGTTATACTCTCTTAAAGTTTGATAACAAATTTGAGACATTGGTGAGAGTGTGAAAACAAATTTGAGTTTTCAAGATTTGCATTCAAGATTTTGGGTTTTCTCAAAGAAGTGGAATAGGATTGCGGTAATCTTTCGATTTGATCTTCATCAGGTGTAATCCTTTCTGAATCTATTGTATTTCTGAATACTGGTGTGTAAGTGCAGAATAAGAGGGTGTTCTGATTTCTGTGGTGTTTGTGTGCCAAAGGAAGTGTGTTTCTTGAGGTGTTCAAGGTCATTTCTTTGGTGGTGTGTTTGTAATATGGATTTTGATTGCATTGTAGATACCTAGTGGTTTCTGAGGACTGGATGTAGCTTTTGGGATAAGAGTGAACCAGTATAAATTGCTTATGTGTTTTTCTCTTACCCTTAACTCATTTAAATTTTGCTTTTAAGTTGTTTTTGCTGATATAAACAACTGGGTGAATCGCAAAAACAACCGGTTGATTTTCTGTTAATCAACTTAAACATTTTTAATTGATTGCTTTCTGGATTTCTATATCTGTGATTCTGATTTGAACTTCATTATACCTTTAAAGTTTGCGAAAATCTTTCATAAACAATTCACCCCCTCTTGTTTAAGGCCATATATTCTAACAATTGGTATTAAGAGTTTGGTACTTGAAAAATACTCAAGTTTGATCCTAATTTTTTTTTTCTTATGGCTGAAAAATTACCCTTTGGGGAGGGTGCATCAATAAATAGACCACCTTTGTTTTGTGGTTTGAATTACCAATTTTGGAAGTACGTATGCAGATCTTTGTTGAATCTCTTGATAAAGGAATATGTGATGCAATTGAAAATGACCATTTTATTCCTAAGCTTGAAAAGGATGGTGTTTCTATTGAAAAGCCTTGGTCCCAATGGACTGATGCAAAAAACAAAAGAGCAAAGTTTGATTGCAATGCAAAAAGTATTATCACCTCTGCCTTAAATTCTAATGAGTTTTTCAGGGTCTCTCAATGCAGATCTTCTAAGGAGATGTGGGATACTCTAGAGGTAACTCATGAAAGAACGAACGATGTAAAGAAGGCAAGGAAACATACTCTAATCCAAGAGTATGAGATGTTTAGAATGCTCAAGGGAGAATCAATTGCGGATGTGCAAAAACGATTCACTTACATTGTCAATCATCTCGTGAGTCTTGGAAAGGTCTTTGACAAAGAAGAGTTGAATATCAAAATTCTCAAATGTCTTGATAGATCTTGGCAACCTAAAGTTACGACTATCTCAGAATCAAAGGATTTGACATCTTCGACTACAACCTTCTTGTTTGGAAAGCTTAGGGAGCATGAGTTGGAGATGAATAGACTCAAGATTCAAGAGAGTGAAGATAAGCATGTAAGAAACATTGCCTTGAAAAATGCCAAGCACAAGAACAATCAAGTTTCAAGTGATGAGAGTGAAGGAGAAACTCTTAGTTTTCTGTCCAAAAAGTTCAGCAAATTCATGAAGAAGAATCGCAACAAAGACTCCAATAAAGAAAGGTATGACAACAAGAAAACTAGTGATTTTAATGCTAACAATTATACTTGCTATGGTTGTGGAGAGCAGGGGCACATAAAGACTGAATGCCCAAATAAAGAGAAGAAGTCGAGCAAGAAGGAAAAGAAAGCAAAATAAAAAAGAGCCTACATTGTTAGGGATGAAAATGATGTCTCTTCATCTAGCTCCTCATCAAGTGAAGATGAAGAAGCTAATATGTGTTTGATGGCCAAGGAAGAGGATGATGCAAACAGTGTAAGTTCTTGTACTTCTTTAAATGCTGAAAATTATAGTCAACTTCTTCAAGCTTTTAAAAAAACACATGAGGAAGCTAATCATTTGGCACTCTTAAACAACCGATTGAAAGGGTTGAATAACTGGCTTGAAAACAGAGTCAAGGCATTGGAAAAAGAGTTGGAGAATTCAAAAACTGATTGAAAATCTAGAAATAATTTACAAGAACTCTTCTTGCAAGTGTGACTCTCTTGTTTGTGAAAATTGTGAATCTCTTGAAAAGAAGGTTCACTATCTTGTGAAAACTGTGGATAGACTTTCAAAGGGTAAATCCAACTTTGAGAATGTCTTGGCATCTCAAAATTGTGTTTTTGGAAAAACAGGTTTAGGTTTTAATCCACAGAGCAAGAAGAATGAGTTTTCAAAGTCTTTTTCAAAACTGGCAGAAAAACAACCGATTGAAAAATCGAAACAATCGGTTGTTACATGATTTATTGCATGAAGAGAGGCCACTCTGTTAGATTTTGCAATACTAGGAAATATTTTGTTCCTAAAGGTGTTATGAGATGGATTCCCAAGAATTGTGAGGTTCCTCGTGATAAAGTTAATATCAAAGGACCCACATTTGTAAGAGGACCAAATCTTGTTGCTTGATTTCATGGTTTTGCAGGATTACTAATAGATTAAGGAGTCTTGAGTCACAAGATCAAGCTTATGAAGGAACTTTCTGGACTTCCAATTACTGTTTTGTACAAGCTTAGTCTTCTTGAAAGCCAAGAGAAGTTACTTGATCATGGACAATGACTCATTGAAAGAACTACATTGGCAAAAGGATAAAACTTTCCTTGTTTTAATTTTTTTTAATAGTCTTTAATTCAGGTGTATGATAATTGATGTCTGTATTTTTCATCTATGTGAAGGTGCATGTAAAACTTTCTTTCTGATGCATCTTTGGCAATCTATTATTAATCTATGAAATGCTTTAATCTTTGTCACAGAAAAACAACCGATTATTTTCACGAAACAACCAATTGTTTCCCTCTGGCAACACTGCATTAAATTGAGTTAATTTCTCTATGCATTGTTTCTGTTGTAGATTCTTTTCTCAAGAAGTTACAAGTCAAAATTGCTTTTATTGTTGGTCAGATTTTGTGCAGAAAGAGTGTCATTTTGGTCATGAATGGAATATATTCCATATCTTGGAAATTCAAGAGCTTTTATGACTAGTCAAATCCACATGTCATGACCATGTGCTTTCTGGTATTAGCTGACATTTTTCTATGCAATCTTGGACCAAATAATTCTTCTTGAAGACTGAAACCCACTAAATGGCAAGAATTGAAGCTGCTACTTGTGCATTTGTAGAACCCTATGCAGTTGTTTTTCTTCACAAAAACAACTCATTACCACATCTCTTGCTGTTTTTCAAATTTGCTATTCCTTCTCAAACTGGTTTCTGTTTTTCTCTTTGCCTTCATGGATGCCACACCTCTTTCATCAAAGAGGATCAAAACAAGGGTTGTAAGAAGGGGAGGACGCATTTAGGCATGGTTCTCGGGTGAAGATAAAAAGATTGAGAAATATCTTCATGAAACAAGTAGGAAGACAATAAACAATCCAAAGCTTATCTCTTTCACTTGGTTAAAGGAGCAGAAGTTGGGTGAGCTGAGAAGTCTTCTCAAAGAACAAATGCTGAAGAGGTTCTTGGAGATGTCAGGGAACACATACCCTGAACTTAAAAGGGTATTGTATACCAACCTTCAATTTGTTGGAAATAACCTTGTTTCTCAAGTAAAAGGGCTTGATATGGAGATTACACATGAAGTATGGACTGCCATCACTGGATTAAAGTATGCAGGGCTGCGAATCAACAAAGGAAACATTGGTGTGGTGGAGGAATTTAATAAAATTCAGTTTTACAAGAATTGCTTGGAGAATCCTCAAGCTAAAGTGACAAATTTTTCAGTGGGAGGTCTAAAATTGAATGAAAGGCTAATTGCCTTAATTGTGACATGGATGCTTACACCTAGGGGGAGCAATCCTTTTGTGCTTACTGAGGAGGACCTTGTCTACATGTATTGCATTATGAACAAGGTCAAGATCAATTGGATCCACATCATTAAGGAACACATCCAGAAATCAATGAGGTTAAGTGACTATCACTATCCATATGCTGTATTGATTTCTAAATTCTTGAATTATTTTGAAGTGGACCTTGAGGAAGAACAAACTGAAGTTGTGAAATCATCTCTTGAAGTGAACAATGGTTCACTTAACAAGATGGGTTTCACCAAGATTGGTGGAAAATGGGTGAGCAAAGATGGTGATCAAGGTAGTTCCTCAAGTGGTGTGCATGCTGGACAATAAGAGAAAGATTTTGATGCTGCTGAAGGTGTTGGAGTTGATGCTCAAGAAGAACATACTGTTACTGATATAGGTGCTGGAACAAGTGCTGGAAATCAAGGAGAAATGATTCTCTCAATGTCTCCTTTTGAGAGGTTTATGGTTAATAGAATGAACAACTTTGCTGAAAACCAAAGGAATCTCCATGAATTTTGTGTTACAAATTTTCATAACTTTGATGACAAATTCCAAAGCATGGATACACGTTTCTAGAACCTTGACGAACAGATTGAAGTTGTTCAAAACCAAATATTTGAGCTGCAGTATGGAAAGGAAGATTAAAGCAAAGTTTTAGTTATGTTTATGCTTATCTTGCTTTAATTTTTGGACATTTCTTTCTTATTTTTGTTTTTATTCCTTTCTTCATTATATTTGTGAAGACAAATAGGGGGAGAAAATGTTGGTTTATGTGTTGTGTATGCTGCTATTACAAACTCTGATTTCAAGTTTTTAATTCTGTTGCATTACTGCTGCTACACTCACTGCTTTTGGCATATTTTTGGACTGGTTTTTCTACTGTTTTGATTATGCATAAAACTAGTGAATGTGCCTTGATAACCTGCTACCATATATGTTCTATGTTTGTATAGTTTTTGTTTGCAAGTACTGGTTCATATTCAAACAGATCAACACAAGCAACCAGGGATTTGTCTTCATCAAATAGGGGGAGATTGTTGATCAAGGATTGTGCATGAAGCGAAAATACATGATGTTGTCTATGATGATATCCGGTCCGAAACAGCCAGGGAATGACATAGATGTTTATCTAAGTTCCCTAATAGAATATTTGAAGTTAATGTGGGACTAGGGTGTTGAAGTATTTGATGGATTTGCTACTGAAACTTTCAAGCTTCATGTCATGTTATTTTGCACCATCAATGACTTTCCGGCATATGGTAACTTATCAAGTTACAATTTTAAGGGTCATAAAGCATGTCCAATATGTGAAGAAGACACTGCTTCTCAACAATTGAAAAATGGAAGGAAGACAATATATCTTCGGCATCGGAGATTTCTTAGAAGTCATCATCCTTACCGGAGGTTGAAAAAAGCCTTTAATGGACACCAAGAGACTAGTGGTCCACCAACTCCATTAACTGGTGTTAAGGTTTACGAAAAGGTAAATAACATAGACCACACCTTTGGTAAGTCAAACAAAGAGTCATCTGTGACAAACATTTGGAAGAAGAAACCAATCTTCCTTGATCTTCCGTACTGATCAAGGTTAGAAGTCAAACATTGTATAGATGTAATGCATGTTGAGAAGAATGTGTGTGATAGCTTAATTGGTACACTTCTTACATTAACGGGAAGGTGAATGATGGTCCAAATGCTCATTTAGATTTGATTGAGATGAACATACGAGGCAAGTTGGCACCCATAGAAGTCGGTAAGCGTACATATTTGCCCCCAGCTTGTTACACCATGTCAAAAGATGAAAAAATCAGTTTTTGTCAATGTCTAAAGGGTGTGAAAGTGCCACAAGGATATTCCTCAAATGTGAAGAGCCTAATGTCAATGCAAGATTTGAAGTTAATTGGGTTGAAGTCTCATGATTGCCACATCTTGATGCAACAGTTGTTGCCGGTAGCTATTCGTGGGATCTTACCAAAAAATGTTATACATACCTTAACCCGTTTGTGCTCATTCTTCTCTTCCATCTGTTGTAAAGTCATTGATCCATCAAAACTAGATGAACTTCAAAATGAAATTGTTGTTATCTTGTGTGAATTGGAGATGTTTTTTCCTCCATCTTTTTTTGACATCATGGTTCATCTAATGGTGCATATGGTAAGAGAGGTTAGATTGTGTGGACCAGTGTACTTAAGATGGATGTATCCTGTTGAGTGGTATATGAAAATTTTGAAAGGTGATGTGAAAAATCATTATCGTTCAGAAGCTTCAATGATTGAAAAGTACATAACTGAAGAAATTATTGAATTTTGTTTATAGTACATGTCAAAAGCAAATCCAATAGGTCTTCCAGCTAATTCATGGCACCACAGGCGTTCTACAAGTAAATGTTTACGTGGTGTGAATATTGTAAGCAAATCTCGATTAGAAGTCTTGCAAGCACATTTGTATATATTGAATAACACAGATGAAGTTATACCTTACATAGAAGCTCATAAAGCCATTGTGAAGGCAAATAACCTAAGACAAGTAGAGAAATGGGTCTTGATGGAACATAATTGAACTTTCATGCCTTGGTTTAAAGACGAGGTGTTAAAGAATTCAACGGCATCAGAGACCTTGACCTGGTTGGCTGCTGGATTGAAGTTTGATGTCATTTCATGTAAAGCGTACAAAGTGAATAATTGTATATTTTACACGAAGTCTATGGATGAAAATATTACAGTTCAAAATTCTGGTGTTACTCTTGAAGCCGAGTCAATGCATTTTTTGACTTCGAAAGATACAAATCCTGTACTTGGATCAATGGCATACTATGGGTTTATAAAAGACATATGGGAGGTTGACTACACTAAGTTTTTCGTTCCAGTTTTCAAGTGTAAATGGGTTGACAATAAAAGTGGGGTTAAAATTGATGAATCAGGATTCACACTAGTGGACTTTCGAAGGATAGGGTATCGATATGAGCCATTTGTAATGGTTCAACAAGCATCTCAGTTTTTCTACGTGAAAGATCCTATGTCAGAACATTGGTATGTCATTTTACACGGGAAAAAACAAGGGGAGGCCATAGATGATACTGAAAATAGTGGCCCTCGTTCATTCACACCAATGATAATTAATAAAGATGACGATGTACTTGATGATGTACATGCAACCTGTAAAGACCACAGTGAAAGAATTTACATATGAACATTCAACCCACATGCAACCCGTAAATACGCATTTATAATTTTATGTATTTGTTTTATATGATTTTAATTCGATGCAGATTAACTAATGTTAGTTACCTAATTTTTTTAACACAGCTATGAATGACGATCAAAATCCAATCAGATCTTGATCCGGACGAGTCAGCATAGGACCTACTAGATTGAAGTGTCTCGCATTTAAACGTGTTGTTGGTGAGAAGACACGTGTTGACATTGACGTCAACACTAGAGTGGCTTTTGGTCCTCAAGCAGATGAGTTTATGAGCTATCTTAGAGTTGTTTCTCGTGAGAGGCTCTCCATTTTAATTAATTCATGGGATGTGGTGTCAAAGGTCGATCGGAACATGATCTGGGAGGATGTTATGGTAAGCTTTACATTTTTATTGTTACCATATAATGCTTTTTAATATTCATTGATTAATTTTAATTTGGTGATGATATTTTGCAGGCAAATTTTGAAATTCTTGATGTGGAACAGCTTCGATCAAAGATTATATTCAATACCGGACTTAAATTCCGTCACTTTAAGTCAAGACTAACTTCAAGATATGTTTTTGGCGACCTTAAAGACGAAAATCCATGTTTTTAAAGTACAAAAATATTTGATGAAGAGACATGACGTCTTTTTAAAGAAAGCCGTGAAAATGAAGCTTGGATGGTAAGTGAAGTTACTTAACTATTTTTATTTATATAACATTAATAAGTTTATCTTATTTAATTCACTTTGTTTATTTCAATTATGACAGGATTGTCGGAAGAAAGCTAAAGAGATAGCTTTGAAGAATGTTACCTCGCACGTACTATCTCGTTCGGGGTATTGAAAGCTTGAGCAATCACTGTTGGTGGAAAAGGAGCAATCTAGACAGGGGACGTCGTCTGAGAATGTGGAAACAGGGGTCACTTCTGCTCCATCACCACCTTTTCGCCATGTAAAATGGAAAAGGGCCCAAATTAAAAAGTCGGGTGCACCAAGTTCTAAGCAATCCGGGGTTTTCATCGAAAAAATTGTAAGTTATTTGTTGTTTTTTTTCATTTATTTTAAATCATTAATTATATTAAAACTAATATGATTTTTGTCTCTTGCAGGATTCCTTGGAATCCCAAGGTAATCCGATCAGTCATCCTCCTCCCCCAAAGAGAGCAAAGCAAAAATGAAGACTAAGATACGTGAAGAATTAATGGAGGAGATGAGAAAGGAGATTGATCGGATGTGGCTAGAGATGCGAAAGGAGAATGATCGGATGCAGCAAGAGTTTCTATCGAAAGAACTTTGTGCTGAGTCGATTCAACCCCTTGTTAGTCCCATTCCCAAGAGCACCAAGGGGAGTTGTGCGGCTCCTACAACATCAGGGGAGGATATCATTGGGTAGATGAGGGAATGTGAGCTACTGGTAGCGGGCGGCAAGCTCCCTCAGGTGATGACCCTTGGAAAATTCTATGAAGAGGCCACCACCTTACATAACGTTCCTCTCTCCCCTAATGTGACGAAGGTAACAATTGAAAAAGTACGAGTACCTGATGCTCGTGTTCCACTACCTTCAAATGAAGTAACCACTGTGGCTGATGCATTTCAGACATTCGTTGCCTGGCCCATACACCTCAATTTGAATTATGCCAGGACCTCATGTAATAATTTAATTTCATTATATTAGTTTATATTTATATTTATATATTACATATAATTTAATACAAATGTTCTTTATTCTGTAGAAACCTCGTCGGAAACCAAGTTCAGAAAAGAAGCATTAGGTTCTGGTTGACGATCCTATAGCTTCCTTAGCTCTAACTGCTAGACAAATTGGTCAAGATCCTTTTGAAGATCCCTGGGATGATACATTTTTTCAAATAAACACTGATCTGCCACTGTACATGTACATGACAGATTTATTAGAATTTGTAGCTGGGGATTAGGAGTTCAATATAAATATAATTCAATTTTTTATGATGTAAGTATCTTTACCTATATTTCAATTTACTTTATGTTAAATTATTATTGATTATGCTTTAACTAATAACTTGTAGGTTTTTGCATGGAGTCTGTCTCAATGAGGAGAAGGAAAATGTGTATAGATTCTTAGATCCTGCATATACTAATCCCACTGGAGCAAAAGCAACAGAGACCCAATCATACATCACTAACACCCTGAAAAAAAGAGGGAAAACAAATTTATTTATGCCTTTATATTAATGAGTAAGTTTAATTATATGTTCTCAATTATTATTATTTCATGTTTTAAATATTTACTAACTCTTTTCATGGATAATATAGGCGTCATTGGTAGTTACTTGTCTTATTAATGGTTGATAAGACTGTTGTGTGGTTTTGTTCCTTACACAAGAAGATACTCCCAAATCTTAAGAATATCATTGATACGTAAGTACATTATAAACTTAACTTTGTATGTTACTAATTAACCATCTACTAACGAGGTTTTTTTGTCTTAACCAGTTCATTTGCTTGGATATAACATCCTAAAAGGTCGATCCACTTTAAATAATTTGAATTGGATAAGAATAAAAGTTTGTAATTTTTTTTCTTTCTCTTTTCATTGTTTATCAATATACTAACATTTACTTTTTATTGAATTATAGTGTAATAAACAACCAGGAAGCTATAAGTGTGGCTATTACGTTATGCAATGGATGATTACCATTGTAAGACTATGCATTAAAAGTGGTTGGAAAGAGGTAACATGATATGTTAAATTATTTTTATAATTCTTGAACATATATGTATCTTAAAACTAATTTATGTCAACTATATTGTGAAATTCAGTTCTTCACGGAAGAAGTACCAATGACTTCGGAAGCCATAGCATATGTGAGACATTCTTGGTCCATATATTTCATAAATTTTTATAACTCCAGGATAGTTGATCAATAGTGTAGGGATTATATGTAATTTGATTAGTGTTTGCAATGTACATTTTGATCAATATATATTTGATTCTCTGAATTTATGTATTTTTCTGGCTGGGTATATATAATTGAACAAGTTAATTTATATGATAATTAGCACTAAACAGATTGCACTAAAAAAACACTATTTACAAGGGCGGCTATTAGCATAGTTGCACTCATAAATGTGATTTACAAAGGTGGTTATTTACCAAAGCCGCTCTTGTAAATCACATTACGAGTGCGGCTATGGTAATAACTGCACTTGTAAATGCATTACCCCTAAACCCCTAAACCCTGATTCAGAAGCATATACAAGTGCGGCTACCAGAAATAGCCGCCTTTATAAATAGTATTTACAAATGCGGTTATATAGCCGCAGTTGTATCTCTTCGATTTAGGAATGTGTGCTGATCAAATGCAGTTATATAGTCGCCATTGTTTAACCATTATGCATTAGTGTTAAGACATGATTTCTCCTGGTTTCAGCTTAGGTTGTGTATATACAAGAGTCTTTGTCCGTGACGACACAGGCTATATGACTTCCAGCTCAATGACGAGGTTCGTGACAAGGTTGAGTCTTAAGGATTACATGGACTTAATTAGCACAATTTAAAAACGTATTTAATCTTTTTTTAAAATGTTATCTAAAATAGTAGTTAAAGCACCACATTTTTAAAAATATTGTCTAAAATGCTATTTAAAATATCTACAATTTTAAAAATGTTGTTTAAAGTACTCACACTCTAGTCCACATTTTATAAGATGTTGTTTAAAATAAATAGGCAACACTTTTTTAAAATGCTTTGATATAAAGTAAAAAATCTTACTAAGTGGGTAACAATAAAAAAGTATTGCTTATACTCACTTTCGACAACACTTTTCTAGCCATTTTCACTCACTACACCATTTTTTTTACCTTAGACAATGCCTAAAAAGCGTTGCCTAAAGTAGGAAAAGTGTTGTCTTAACTTTAGGCAACGCTTTGGTAACGTTTTTTTAGGCGTGGAATATGCAACCGTGGACTTAGGTTTAGATAATGTTTTTTTGCAGTCGTTGCCTTATACTGGTAGAATAAGCAACATTTTCCCAAAAAAATTTAGGTAACGCTTTTTCTCTTAATGTTTAGGTAACACATTTTTAGTGTTATTGCCACATTTTTTTAAATGTTGTCATTGGTATAATCAACATTTTTTTTTAAATGTTGTCATTGGTAAAGGCAATGCTTATTTACATGTTGCCTATCTTTTTAGGCAACACTTATTTACATGTTGTTCGTCTTTTAGGCAACACATTTTCAGTGTTGCATATTGATAGAATAGGCAACGCATTTTCAGTGTTGCATATTGATAAAATAGGCAACGTTTTATTTTTCATAATGTTTAGGCAACGCTTATTTACTTGTCTGTCTTTTTAGACAATATTTATGTACATGTTGTAAGTATTTTTTACAACACTTTTTTAATGTGAAAACTTATGAAAAACATCTTAATTTATAAAATTACGTTATATGCAACATTTTAAACTGATTTAAAACATAATTTCATTGTATACCAAAATATTTCAAATGTGCAAGTTGCATTTTCCATTGTATACAAAAATAGTAGAAGTTGTAATCATTACAACTAATTAGAGTTAGGAAATATCTCAAAATTTCTACATTTCTTCAATCGATCATAAATCTTGTGACACCAAAATTAGTTTTTATTATTGATAAATAGTTTCTAAATTGGTATCTAATTAGCTACCTAAGTTTTAGCTACAAATTATTTAGATTCTAAAGTTGGTATCTAATTAAATACTAATTTAGAAATCATTTATCAATAATAGAAACTAATTTAGATACTAATCATTTTTTTAGTCTCTAAAATAATATCTAATTTTGTCAATATAACAAATATTATCTCTAAGATTGATTTATATATAATGATTTTCTTGTAGTGTTTTAATTACATGATTTGTCTCCTCAATTTGCGTCTTATATACACAACTTTAATTTAAATTTATTAATCTTCATGGCCATCTCAAATTTTAAAAATGCAAAATAGTGAAAGAAAAGATGCCAAATAAATCAAAAAAACTTGAAACGATATGATAGAATTTTTGTATGGTAGATGACTTTAAAAAAGGCGTTAAGATTGTTTTTGAAGCATAGATTACATACCAAATAATGAAATTCGAGTTATTCATCTTTTAAGATAATTTTTTTTACAGAACTGTTTATTATTATTTATTTTCCTCAAAATTTGTGTCATTGATACTTGAACAATTTATTTATTTACATATACTATTTATGTTTATGCATTTATTAATTTTAGTATATTTAGTTTTTTATTTATTTATTCGTATATGTCTGATGTTATTTCTTATATATTAATATTTGTTTTGTATTTTTTTTCTAATTTAAATTTACATTTACATTTACATTTATATATATATAATTATATAAAAATATATTTGTACTTCTTTATAATTCATAAATTACATGCTAATTAAATTTGTAAACATGTTCGTACTTATTGTTAATTGATTTAAATATTTATATCTTTTTATAAAAAATAATAATTAATATATAATTAATGAACAGTGATGATAACATAGTTAATTTAAATATTTATATCTCTTTACAAAAATTAATGATTAATAATTACTATATAATTAATGAACAGTGATGATAAAATAGTTAATTTAAATATTTATATCTCTTTACAAAATTAATGATTAATAATTAATATATAGTTAATAAGCAGTGATGATAATAATTAATAAATATTTATATATCTTCATAAGAATTAATAATTAATATATAATTAATGAATGATAAGATCATTAATTTTTTTTAAATAAAAGCTTTCATGTTAGGCATCACTATGTCATTTAAGATCTCAGCTAGGCTGAGACTTCAAGTAACAACAATCATTTACCATCACATGAAAAAAATATTATTAAATAAAAGAAAAAAGAAAGAAAATACAAAAATACGGGGGGACTAGACCAAAACCCTTATTTTAACAAAAACGATACGTAGGTAGACTATACCTATTCATAAAGAATTCTAAGAACAGACAAGGTGGAAGCCTATTATACCAAAGAAAAGATTCTCAATGAAAAAGTCCTAAATTAGTCAACTTATCAGCACACGCATTTCCTTCCCGAAAAATATGAGTAACCGTCGATAAGATCATTAATTTAAATATTTATATCTCTTTAAAAAATTCATAATTAATTATAGTAATCTCTATTTATCTTGAAAGGGAGGACTGATGACTTCCAACACTTATAAATACCTCCTTCTGCATTGCTAATCAATTATGCAGAAAATTAAAGAAAACACAGGACACAGTGTTCACTTCTCTGCATGAAAACTCTTCATGCTGGTTTTTCCTCCCTATCGCTACCTTAATCATCTTTTTACCTATTGTCATCAATCTTTTATCCAAATGTAATCACAATTTCAATTCTGCAAGGATAAAAAAAACCTCACTCATCGCAATCTCCAATCCTTTGCTCAAACCTATGGCCCTTTAATGTTACTTCACTTGGGAAGGGTGCCAGTTCTTGTGGTTTTCACAACTGAGGCAGCTCGTGAGGTTATGAAAACACACGACCTGGCTTTTTCAAACAGACCATAGGTTTGAACCTTTTTGGCACTAAGAAGATGCAAGACAGAAATACTCCTTATCTGCTTCCAGTAGTTGCCATATGGAGCAAATGCCACATCTTTGGAACTATAAAAGAAGATATCCGACATCTTACGATGTGGTCTGTTGGAAAAAACAAGGTCGTGTGTTTTCATAACCTCACGAGCTGCCTCGGCTGTGGAGACCACAAGAACTGGCACCTTTCCAAAGTGAAGTAAGATTAAAGGGCCATAGGTTTGAGCAAAGGATTGGAGATTGCGATGAGTGAGGTTGCCAACTTGGTGGAGATTTCCTATTATTGGAAGCTTTAGAGGAGATGGTGGTGAGGTTTTTTTGCTCCTTGCAGAATTGAAATTGTGATTACATTTGGATAAACGATTGATGACAGTAGGTGAAAAGAAGATGATTAAGGTAGCGATAGGGAGGAAAAACCAGATTGAAGAGTTTTCATGCAGAGAAGTCAACATTGTGTCGTGTGTTTTCTTTAATTTGCTGCATAATTAATTAGCAATGCACAACAAATGCTTCTCATAAACCAGTTTGTATCTTGAAATGGTGAATGCACAAAAGAAATAAGTTTTTAGGTTTTGTAGATGTACATAAAAACAAAATTATTTGACTTAATGAATAACAATATCATGAGAAAAACCGAATGGAGAGCAATATCATGAGAAAGACTGGATGAAGAGCACTATGATGAAAAAAACAAAACATTTAAATTGTATCAGTAAATGCAATATAAAGAAACGCAAAAGAGTAGAATCATGTTGTAAAGAGAAGCTTACCAAGAGCTCTTGAAGAGTTTTTGGCACCACTAGGATTGAGAAGTGTAGTGCGGGATCCATGAAGAAGTGCGCGTATAAAGAATGAAAAAAAGGCTCTAAACTTCATTTGAAATCAAGAATCAATTGAGATTTTAAATTTGAAATTAAAAAACGATTATCTTGTTTATGTACACGGTCTTTCTACTGTACCGTAATTTAGGCTTGCGTGTGAGAGAGAAACGGAAACACCAATTTCCTCCATCCAAAGCAGCTTTAGGGTTTCGTGACAGAAAAAAAGAAATCCTAATCCAACTTGAGAGCATCTTGTGACTTTTGCAAATTGTCTTCCACACAGCAAGAAGAAGCTATGTCAGTGTGCCACATGTGTTGTTTCTTCTTTTAGTAAAATTGCATTTTGATTTTTTCTTAAAAAAATGTGGTTGTGACATGTGGCAAAAGTTTTCGATTGCTCCCATGAATTATATTAAGTATAGAATTTTATATTATTATTTAAGTAGAAAAATAAAATATTTAGACACTACAAGAGAAAAAAACCATTTTGTGTGGGCCAAATACGGACGCAAAAGCTAAAAAACTGACGCTTATGCATCGGATTCGCGTCCGTTCCACATCCCACGAAAAAACCGACGCATGTGATGAAGAAAAAAAAAACATTTTATTTTGCTTTCTAACCAGATTACCTGTAAAAATTAAATACCAACCAAATCACATTCAAACAAATTACTATCATTCACAATACATCTATAAACACCCAAATCCACAAACACATCCAAAGCATGAAATCAAAATCCACAAACACATCCAAAGTAGAAAAGCAATAGAAATAGTTAAACAAAAGATATGAATACTTGAAAAAAATATTACAACTAAAATTGTACATTACAAATTTAACTAGAAGTAGCAAAATGAATCTCATAGTGATGTGATAAACCTGTAAAAAAATATAAACAATATAAATAAATAAATCAAATAATTAAAATATTTAGTATATAATAAAAATATCAAATAGTTAAACTTACATTATAGGATGCACTTTAAGGAACAGGTTGATCATCCTGTTCTGGATCATACTCATGATCGAATTGTGTTGTGCTATTGGAAGTAGTTTTGTCACGTTCCATAGAGATAAGTTTATCTTTTATAACCTTCAGCTCATCCTCCAGGTGTGCATACTTCTGACTCCACATACTAAGTTTAGCACGAAGCATTTGATTTTCAGTCACATGTCCAGATTGTGAAGTGCCGGGCGCAGAGGCTTGGGTGAGAGAAGAGACTCCTTGGCGGATGTTAGCAGCCAAGTCTGTCGTACCATACACCCGACCTCTACTCTTTCCTCCGACAACTTCCTTCCATGTTTGAAGCTTAGTTGCAGGATCAAGTTGGTGGACATCAATGTTAGAGTCCTAAGAACTATTTGCTTGAAGGGCCTTCAAGTGCTCATGATACTTTTCCTACACAGATCATTACAAAATGAAAATGTTAGAAAATTAAAATATAAATATAAAACAATTTAAAAGAATAACTTACATAAGTTTCTCGAGCACGAGAATCAACCCATTCACCCTTCTTATTTGTGTGGGTGGCCATAAATAGTTCATCAGGTTCTGGAGGACGGCCATATTGACGTTCCTAATAATGTTGTACAATTAAAAGCATTATAGGTTGCAAATGTAAAATGATTTTCATGTAAGGCAGTGACAAGTACTTATCAAGGTAACTACAATATCTGAATGTGATTTTCTACCTGTGGAGTGCAGTGCTCCACCACGAGCTGAACTCTTATTGGCTTTATTTTGAGTTGATTTATCTTTGAATTTTTGTGAATCCCAATAGTTTAGAAGTTCAACCCATGCTTGCTGACCTATCCAAATAGGGCGGACAACCTTTCTCCTAGCCTTAGTCAACATGTCACAAAGTCTTTTTTTGACTTTAGACTCGTAGACCTTTTTAATTTGGCATTCATCATGGGGTGCCCAAGTGACTCTAGTCTGTTAAAAAGATGAAAATAGTTACTTTGAGTCCACAAGAAAACAAGTGACTGTAGTTTGTCAAAAATTAAAATTACCTGAAAGTCAGTCCACCATTTTAGTTTGTCCTCCTCAGGCATGGCATCATAATGATGATATGGACCTCTAAATTGAGATCGAATGCAATGTCCAATGGCCTCACTAGCAAAATGATTTGGTGTCCAACTACAAATACAAACAAATAAAATTACAAACATAGTAATATAAAGATAAAATTAAATGTACATTTAGGATGACTTACCCTCTACCAAGAAGTCGGATGATGACCCTACCAGTAGGGTCACGCTGGACCTCCTCAGGGGGGAGGTTATGCTCTGAAGCAGCAGTGGCACCATGGTCAACATGGTCAGAGAGGCCTTGCACAGAGCCAGTAGTAGTCGGGACAGATGAAGAAGATGTGGTGTGGACAATGGGATAAGGAGTAGTCTGCACCAATGTACCAGGGGTGGGCTGCACAAATGTACCAGAGGTAGGGTGGAGTGGAAAACTCTGAGTCTGGTGGAGTGGTTCAGGGACACTCTGATGGTAAGTCGGAGCAGAGGATGATGGTCCTGGTGGTACTGGAATACTAAGAGGACGAGGTGATATAGTGGGGTGTGGATAAGCATGCCGAAATTCTCCTGCCCAGAGGACGAGGGGATGGAGGAAGACGGGCTAGAAGATGGTGTCGAGGAATGGGATGAAATATATGGACTACCAGGATCAGACGATGGTAAAATACCAGAATAAGGGAGGTTTCCCAAGTCTATAGCTAGCTCACCGTGCATCGATGTAGAAACTCCACGTCTCGGCTGCCCACGTCTAACAATCCTACCATCCCTCCCTCTAGTCCTAACCATTTTTCCTGAAAAATTATCTGTTCATAATATTAGTATAAATATGTAATGATCACATGTTTTGTTTATAATTGATTACAAGTAATATACATTAGTCTTCATTGTTATCAAAATCTGAATCGTCAGTGTGTATGTGATGTTCTGAATAATCTTCATTTAAGAGGTCAACATCTTCATCATCGTCATCATTACGTGCTTCAATATCATTATCGTCATCAAGTAGTTCGACATTAGATGTGTCAGCTAAACATTGTAAATGTTCAATTCTTGTAACTGGTAACACATTAGACGTCTCCTCAGCTTGATACGGCAATTCATCATTGATGTTGTCAACTTGCACATATCCTCGAGGTTTTGTTTTAATTGGAACACACCACCCACGAAGGTTTTTACATATGTTTGGATAAGTGAGATAATAAACTTGTTTGGCCTTTTGCGGAAGAATGAATGGATCATAGGGTCCATATCTGCCACTTAACTTGATTTCAACTAAATTATATTGTGAATGAAATCTAGTCCCAACACTAATTGTAGGATCAAACCATTCACCCACGAGGCTCTTATAAACGTGCGACATCACAATAATCCGTGACCCACGAGGCTCTTATAAATGCGCGACATCACAATAATCCAAACCAGCAATAATCAGACCAGAAACCAACAATAATCCAAACCAGCAATAATCCAAACCAGCAACCACAACTCAATATCCAAATAAAAAATTAGTAAAATGTGAACCTGAGGAGGAGGCAGAGCTTGATCGGAGGTAGAGAAGGAAACGGAAGGAGAGCTACACGCGCGGAGGAAGCTTGACGTGGAGGGGAAGCTCGCGCGGAGGAAGGTCGACGCGGAGGGGAAGGTCGACGCGGAGGAAGCTCGCGCGGAGGAAGCTCGACGTGGAGGGGAAGGTCGACGCGGAGGAAGGTCGACGCAGAGGAAGCTTGATGCGGAGGGAGAACTTGACGCAGAGGAAGCTCGACGCGGTGGAAGCTCGCGCGAAGGAAGCTGGACGCGGAGGGGAAGCTTGAAGAGGAAGCTGAACGTGAAGGAAGCTCGCACGCGAAAATTGGGAATTAGGTTTTCAGAGATTTGGGGGTTTTGAAAAACTGGGAACCCCAAAAAAATTCTATATACCCAAAATAAATTAAAACATTTTTTATATAAAAATATTTAAATTTAATATAAAAAAATTAATTTCATTATATAACAAAAACTTTTATTAATTTATAAAAAACAATTTAATTTAATTTATACAATACAAAAATTAATTAAATTTACACAAAAATATTTAATTTAATTTATACAATAAATATTTACTTTAATTTATATAAAATAATTTAATTTAATTTCTACAACATAAAATTAATTTAAATTGTAAAAAAATATTATTTAATTTATATTAAATTTATAAAAAATATTTAATTTAATTTATACAATAAAAAATGACTTTAACATCTACTACCACAAATATCAATGAATCCTATTATTGAAATTGCTCATGAGACCTTCATCATCCCTTCTAACTTATAATCCAAAATCTAATAATCAACTATATTCCATGATTTTAAGTTACTTCTATAACTATCACGAAATGACTCATATTTCTCAAATTGCTTATGATACTCTCTTTCAACCTTTACAATGCACTTCTTAGTTCAACTCTTACCTTGACAATGGACTACGGTTATTAACTTCTTCCTGCTAGGGAGATGAGACCTAGAAAACTATTGAAGTCTTCGTCTTCTTCCCTCGGTCGGGCAGATTGTTGGGTGCTTGACTGGGATCTTTCTCATCTTCGTGCTTCTTTCCTCGGCTCTCGGTCTATGGCGAACACCGATGGGGGGTACCTGCGAAGGCACTCTGACGCTAAGTCAGTGAAGCGGGTGATCATTATTTTGGTAGGTGAACAGTAATAAATGACGTACCTTTCTTCTTGGAATGTGTGTTGTGTATATTATTTTAATGGGCTGACCTTATTGGGTCTGATTAGTGGAGTGGATCTGGCTTAGGGTTGTATTACTTTATCCTTAATGACAGATTAGCTTCACTGACCTTAGTTTCAGCGTTAACGGTAGTATGGGTCAGCCGACCGTGATGATTCCACTCGTCTCGGCCAACCTTCCATGGCACATAACTTATAATCCAAAATGTAATCATGAACTCTATTCCATGATTTTAAGTTCATTCTATATCACACCCAATCAAAACTTACTTATTTATGTTACGTTTATTAAAAACTAAGTCTACTAAATTTACTATGTCAAAGACCTATTATTTAGTATATTGGGAAACTATATTAACACACTTATAAGGAATATTGCATATGTATCATCTCGTTACTTACTACATTATTATGTGCTTCAGTTGGAAAACATTAATTTCTTTTCGAAATCATACTAAGTAACTATAACAATGACATTTATAGAGCATGTAGTCAACTTTGGAACACTTTGGATATTGTATCAATCTAACAATGAAGAATAAGTTACTTACTCACACACTTAATCTTAATATGTTTGTATCATATACATTTTCGCTAATTCATTAAGATGATCTTATTATTCATTTATGAGAAACATTTTTAGATCAAATTTATTCTCTATTTTTAAATACATCCATTACAATTTGCATTAATTAATTACTTCATCTTGAATTTATGTAAATTTTATATAATATTTACAAAATTTAAATACGCATTTTATTTTTATTTTTTTTACTATTTTTTGATTAATTATTATTTTTCTATATGCTTTCAAATCTTTATAAACTTTTTAAGATAACTTCTTTTAAATAATTTTAAAATTAAACACTTCATCAATTTAATAAATGTAATTTAACTAATTTATATCATAATTTCAAAAATAAAATAGTTATAACAATATATAAATAAAAAAAATTTAAAATAAATAATTTTTGAAATAATAAAATATTTTATATAACATTTAAATAATTTAAATATATATTTTCTTTTACTCAATTAATTTAATTTAATAAATTTAATTTAACTAATTTATATAAAAAATTGATAAATTAAATAATTTATTATAATATTAAAGAAATAATTTTAAAATAAATATAATAAAGAATTAAATATTATAATATTTATTATACATTAAATAAATTTAAATTTTAAAATCCTAAAAATGCGTGGGCCATTGCGGACGCATATGCGTGGGCTTTGTGGCCGACGCATACGCGTGGGCTGCGGCCGACGCAAATTGATTTTCTCTTAAAAAAATAATTAAATCCATTTGTGCGTCACTTTTGCGTCCAAGCTCATTCTTGAGTCGGCTTTTAGCCTTTTTGATCGACGAGACTAGCGTCTGCAAGTTGCCCACGCAAAAATTTGGAAGCTAATTTTTCATTTTGCGTCCAATGTGATTTTTGCGTGGGCTTTTACCCATTTTGGCCGACGAGAGTAGAGTCCGCTACTGGCCCACGCAAGATTTTGGAAGCTACTTCTTAGTTTTCTTGTGGTGAGAATTTGTATTTATTTTAGATTTTGAAAAACTTAGAAATTGAATTAATTTAGATTTTTATTTAAGAATGATATCAAATAATTTATGATATGTATTTATTTAGGAATTTTATTGATTTTAGATTTTTATTTAAGAATGACATTAATTTTTTTATTTAAATTTATTTATAATTTTAAATTTTTTATTAATTTATTAATTTAATATTTTTATTTAAGTAGTAAATAAAATAATTTAAGATTTTGTATTTACTCAAGATCAAACTTAGAAATTTTATTTATTTGAGATTTTTATTTAAGTATGACATAAAATAAAAATTTATGTTTATTTAGGATTTTGAATAATTTAAAAAATTTATTTATTTTAGATTTTTATTTAAGTATGACATTAAATAATTTAAAATTTATATTTATTCTGATTTTGAATAATTTAAGAATTTTATTTATTTCACATACTTTATTTAAGTAGGATATTAAATAATTTTAAAATTTTATTTGTTTAAAATTTTAAATAATTTAGGATTTTTATTTATTTACAATTTTGAATGATCTTTTCTGTTCTATGTCACGCTTTATTAGAAAATACTGCAACATTTGCTTTAATTAGTTGTGAGTTTAGGTTGGGGAATAAAATGGTTTGCTAAACAAACTCAAGGTCTATATTATATTAGTAATTTTATTCTTAATTTATATATTTTTCCCTTAGACTCGTTATACTGATGGTTATACTGGAAAAATCAGCTTGAAAAGCTTATGAACACAATTAAAATAGCTTAAATAAGTCAATCAATTGACACAGTACGAATATCAATGCAAAGAATGCATTTTCCTTCTGCTAGAGTATAAAATTAGAAATAGGTAGATAAAATTGTGATACTTGAATTCTACATTTTTTAATTATGAAATTAAAAAAGTACTGCAAAAAAGTTACAATCTCCATTCACCTAACATAAATTGGAAACCCCTACCACTCGTGTTAGTACATAGTATTCAACCATGTAGGCTCTACATATCACATAAAAAGTTAACGAGCTCCTAGTATGTGAATATTTTTGTCACAAAAATAAAAGGGAAAGGATCTTATATTTGATAATATATGATACCATTTCAAGAGTTTCAAGGATATTCTGAACATCAACCTTGACAACTTTGATAAGAATCTGATTCAAAAGTTTTAAATAGTTCAAGAGAAAGTGATGAATTAAAATAATTTTCATAAGTAATCAATATAAGAACACTAAAAAAAAATCAGTATTATTTACGGATTTTTATCCACGAATCTGAGTCCGTAGGTAAATTCAGCATTACTTACGAATATTACCAACAGATTCTGAATCCGTAGGTAAATTCAGCATTACCTACCAACTATTACCCACGAATTCTGAATTCGTAGGTAAATTCAGCATTACCTACCAACTATTACCTACGGATCTTATTACCTACCAACTATTATACATATTATTAATATTAATATAATAATTTAAATAATATAAATAGTATTATATTAATAATAATAATATTAATGATATTAGTAATATAATAAAATTAATAATATCAGTAATAATAACATTAATAATATAAATAGTGTTAATAAAAATATATATAAAATTAACATTTTTTATAATATTAATAATATTAACATTATTTATAATATTAATAAATATTTAATAATATTTAATAATATTAATAATATTTAATAATATTTAATAATATTAATAATATATAATAATATTAATAATATTTAATAATATTAATAATATTTAATAATATTAATAATATATAATAATATTAATAATATATAATAATATTAATAATATTTAATAATATTAATAATATTTAATAATATTAATAATATTTAATAATATTAATAATATATAATAATATTAATAATATTTAATAATATTAATAATATTTAATAATATTAATAATATTTAATAATATTAATAATATTTAATAATATTAATAATATTTAATAATATTAATAATATTAATAATATTTAATAATATTAATAATATTTAATAATATTAATAATATTTAATAATATTAATAATATTTAATAATATTAATAATATTTAATAATATTAATAATATTAATAATAATAATATTAATAATAATAATAATATTAATAATATTTATTAATATTAATAATATTTATTAATATTAATAATATTTATTAATATTTAATAATATTTATTAATATTTAATAATATTAATAATATTTAATAATATTAATTATATTTAATAATATTAATAATATTTAATAATCTTAATAATATTTAATAATATTAATAATATTTAATAATATTAATAATATTAATAATATTTAATAATATTTAATAATATTAATAATATTAATAATATTAATAATATTTAATAATATTAAATAATATTAATAATATTAAATAATATTAATAATATTTAATAATATTAAATAATATTAATAATATTTAATAATATTAAATAATATAAATAATATTTAATAATCTTAATAATATTTAATAATATTTAATAATATTAAACAATATTACTAATAATAATGATATTAAATATATGAAGAATGTTATTAATTTTTATTTTATTAATTATATTAATATTGATAATCATACTTATAAATATAATAATAATCATAACATGACAACAAAACTTGACTGGTGTAATGGTTAAAGCTTCTATGAACATATCTCAAGGGACTTGGCTTCGAGTTCCACCTGCTGCAGTTGAGTTCTAACGTAGTGGAAACCGGTACCAACACCACCAATAACGATGGTTCATAAATCGTCTTTATATGTCTTTTTTAACCGTTGTTAATGAATTTTTCTATACTAGTGATAGTTTGGTGCACTACAAGAAAATCATTGAATAAGGAAATCAGGATGAGAGGGAGGGAGGATGGAGGGCGACTACGCTCTGGTGGATAGAGGGAGGAGCAGAGGAGAAAATCTGATTCACCCTTAATCATTCGTCACCAAACTCCTGTACTATGTTTTTCTTTTCAAATTTTCCAAGTACCCATGGTGAATATGATATGCTGAAGATTTTCCAAAGATGGGCTAGGATGAAATAGGTGTTCATTTCGAGATGGCGGAATAGGTGGGGAAGAAGGTTTGGCTTTGTGAGATTTTTTATGGTGCCAAATGAGTACAAACTGGAGAAGGAGTTGGATCAGGTATACATTGGCAATATGAAGCTCTATGTTAACTTGCCAAAATACAAGAGATCTGGGTCTTCTCAACAAGGTGGGGTGTTACTTAAGGGAGACAAGGGTAAGAATCACCATAACCATGTACAGATGCAACTGAAGGGTAAGAAGGAATGGAGAGAGATAAAAGGAAAAAGCCTTCATAGGGACTGTTATGAGAAGTGTTCATACGCTGAAGCTGTTAGGAAACCTTCTTAGGACTCCTGGACAGGCCCAAGTATTGAGACCTCCTCAACAGTTCTTCCTTGGATGTCAAACAGCGCAGTAGGTCGGATGGCTCTAGATATGAACTTTGTGTCCTTAAGCGAGGAGTTTATCAAAGGAGGTATGTCTATGATTAAGGTGAGATATATGCGTGATAATCTTGTTCTCTTCACCCCTAAGGAAGCAGAACAAATGGAAGAGATCATTAAGCTGAACAACAAATGGTTTACGAGTCTGTTCGAGGATATTGAGCCTTGGTCTGAATCACTGGTAGTGGGTCACAGGTTAGCATGGGCGAGGTGCTACGACATTCCAATCCCCTTGTGGAATAGGGATTGTCTGTCTAAGGTTGTAGGCGAGGCAGCAGAGCTGGTATCCATCGACGAAGCTACTGAGCAGTGGGAGAACCTTGAGTGTGCACGCATCCAAATACGGGTGTTGAATTCGCGTAAAGTTGAAGTTTCAAAAGGGTTTCGTATTAATGGCCAAATATACAACATTAGTATTAATGAGGAGGAACCCATCCAAGGAGGACGGTCATGCATGTGCCCTGAACATCTTTATGCCTCTTCGGATAGCATTTCTTCAATGGACTCCTTCATTGTGGAAACTATCTTCTCGGATAAAGCATTTGAGGATGGGGACGCCAACATCGTGGTTTCTTCCCAGCGAGGAGAGGAGGCTAAGGAGGGAAGAGATATTTCACTAGAGACAAAGTCGAAACAAATAAGGGAACATTCTCAAGTTGAAAGGGGGAAGCAGAATAAAGAAAATCTTTCTTGTGCAAATGAGGTAAGGCGTGAGCAGGGGATCTCTGTTGCTGGGGCAGCTTTTTCTGAGCAAGAGAAGGTCAACACAATCTGTTCCTTTTTACATAAGTCTTTGTTTGACCTGGCTCTTTGTGTCCAAAACTTTAATCCCTCTACAACACAACCCGATTTAGATGTGGGCCAGTTTTCGAAAGCCCAAATTAATAATAGTGGGCTGCTGGGCCTTATGGAACAGGGGGTTCTGGGAGGAATGGATGAGGTGTGCGCAAGGGAAATCGGAGGTACCAACGTCACCGGTTGGTGGATGTTCGGAATCGGCAACGGAGGCTTCTATTAACTTTTATGGAAGGATTATTGCAGAGCCTAAAAGTGGATTGGATCAACCAGATGGTTCTCCCCGAAGCGGTGAGGATGAAAGAGGGCCTTCGCCCCAACCTTCGCCCAACCATATTGGGGTTTTTGATGAACCAAGCAGCGTGGGTAGCTCTACACCGGAGAGGAGAGGTTTGACCTTTGATAAAGCTACACCAAGTGGGGAAGAAGGATCCAAAACACCAGAGAATGTGCGTAGGTTACGTGACCTTTGGGAGCAGGGCACAAAACAGTCTTGCCTGCGGTGGAGGTCCAAGGGTGGCTTCGGACCTCTTCACTACGGGATTAACTCCTCATCTAGGTTAAGTCACTGCTCCTTTGCTGAATCTGTTAGTGACATAGAACATTGTAACAACAGGTTAAGGCTTGAGGAGTATGTCGCTGAATTTGCTCGTATTTGGGATGCGGGAAAACAGCTAGGCGTGAGGTTTTCGGGGGAGGAGGTGGATGTTGTAGTAGAATTGGAGTGTATGGAGGTATGGGACAAGGAAGTCAAAAAGTGTGTTGAGGAGGGTACCAACCATGTTGTTTTATGATCATACTCAATCTCAACATCAGAGGCCTAGGGGGGGGGGGGGGTGGGGGAACCAAAGCAAACTACCTGAAACACGTTATTGCCAAGGAGGATGCAGAATTTGTGTGTTTGCAGGAGACAAAATCCGTTTCTATCTCCGATAGTAGATGTTTCTCGCTTTGGGGGGTTAGTAATATTGGTTGGGTGCATCATGAAGATGAAGACGGCGCAAGGAGCCTTTTATCAATGTGGCATAAAGACAAATTTTGCTACAAATCGCACGTTGTAGGATTAGGCTTCATATCTGTTGTAGGTCAGCATATTAAATCTAGACGCACGTGTTTAGTGGTTAATGTGTATGCAGCTTGTAATTATAGAGCTAAAGTAACTCTATGGAAGCTCTAACGTCTCTTAAAAGGTCTCATCAAAACGTGGTAGGGTGTTTTTGCGGTGACTTTAATGCTGTAAAAAGGGAAGATGAAAGGAAAGGCATTGGAGGTGGTTCTAGCCAGAGGAAGGAAATGAAGGGTTCAACAATTTTATTGATACAAACTGTTTGGTAGACATTCCGAGTATGGGGAAAAAATTTACTTGGTTCAAAGCAAATGGTACTGCTAAAAGCAGGCTAGATAGATTTCTTGTGTTCGAATAATGGATTCAAGTTTTGCCCTTCTACAAACAATATGTACAACAAAGAATTGTGCCTGACCATTGCGCGATTGTGGCAAAGTCTTGGGCCAAAGATTGGGGCCCTAAACCCTTTCGTAATAGATGCGTGGTTTATGGAGCCAGGATTCAAACTGTATGTGAAGGAGAAATGGGGTTCTTACATTGGTCAGGGAAATGGTATTTCTAGTCTCAAAGATAAGCTAAAATATTTGAAGGCAGACCTCAAAGACTGGAATAAGAATGTGTTCGGGTGTATGCAGACAAACCAGAAGCAAATCCTCAAGGAAATTAAGGACCTTGATATTAAGGATGAAAGTGAAGTTCTTGAGGAGAGTGGTCAACTAAGAAGAATGGAATTACTTAGCCAATTGCGGGAGGTGGATAACAAGCTGGATTCCCTTTCAAGGCAAAAAGCAAGAGCAAACTGGTGCAAGTTTGGGGATATGAACTCTAAATTCTCTCACACGGCTATTAGATGGAGAAGACTTAAAAACGAAGTCAAAGGTGTGGAGGTTGGGGGGCAATGGTGTGAGGAACCGGAAGTAGTACGTAGGGAAGCTAAGTCTTTGTTTGAGAAAAGGTTCACGGCTACACAAGATTTTGGAGTAAATTTGGGCTCTGTGGAGTTTAAATGTCTCCCCTCTGAAATCAGTACAAGGATGGTAACAAGTTTCATAGAGAAAGAGGTGAAAGAAGTCGTGTGGCAATGTGAAGGTTCAAAGAGCCCAAGTCCAGATGGATTCAATTTTACTTTTATCAGGAATTGTTGGGACGTCCTTAAAACTGACGTTATGGAGGCTTTGCAGGTTTTCCATGAAACCGGGGTGATACCAAAGGGGTGTAATGCCTCTTTTATTGCTTTGGTACCTAAAGTGAGTGATCCCCTTTCTCTCGACCAATTCAGGCCCATCTCCCTTGTAGGAGTCTTCTATAAGATTGTTACTAAGGTATTAGTAGGTCGAATGAAGGATGTTCTCTCTTTGGTCATTGACGAAGACCAATCCGCTTTTCTGAGGAATAGAGGCATGTTGGATAGTGTGCTTATAGCAAACGAGGTGGTGGAGGTTAGGAGGAATCGGAGGAGTGCACTTTGTTTTAAGGTGGACTACGAGAAGGCATATGACTCAGTAAGGTCAAACTTCTTACTTGATATGTTACAAAGGTTAGGCTTTCATAGCAAATGGGTAAGGTGGGTTACAGGCTGCTTGGAATCGTCCTCCATTTCTATGTTGATTAATGGAAGCCCAACAGAGGAATTCAAACCATGAAGAGGGCTGAGACAGGGTGACCCTATGGCTCCATTTCTATTCCTGGTGGTTGTTGAGGGTTTGGCTGGATTAGTGAGACAAGCGACTAAGCAAAGCATGCTTACAGGTGTGAAGGTGGAAAGAAAGGAAATAGTATGCAGTATGCTCCAATTCGCAGACGACACCCTGTTCACGATTGCGGACTCTTTCTCAAATGTTTTCACTATAAAGACGATTCTAAGATGCTTTGAACTAGTCTCCGGATTGAAGATTAATTTTCACAAATCGAAATTGGCAGGGATAAATGTGGATAGGTTCACTTTAGAAACCTATGCCAAGACTTTAAATTGCAACACTATGCGGATGCCTTTCAAGTACTTGGGGTTGGAAGTAGGAGGTAATCCAAGGAAGGTACTGTTCTAGGAGCCTGTCGTCAACAAGATCAGTGCTAGACTTAGTACTTGGAAAGGGAGATGCTTATCTATGGCGGGTAGAATCTGCTTAATCAAATCAGTCTTTACATCCATTCCTCTCTTCTACTTATCCTTCTTTAAAGCCCCGGTATCGGTCTATAACAGAATTACGAGCATACAAAGGAGATTCCTGTGGGGTTGGGGCAGAGATAACAGATCCATACCTTGGGTAAGCTGGGGAAAAATCTGTAAACCTCTTGAGGAAGGTGGTTAGAAATTAAAGACATCAGGAAGTTCAACTATGCCCTTATGGCGAAATGGAAATGGAGGTTAATGAGCGAAGCGAAGGGGAAATGGAAAGATATCTTGGAGTCTAAATATACGGTGTTATCTGGTGTTAACCATGTTCGGTCTTGTTGCCAATCCTGGTGGTGGAGAGACTTAGAAAACATATGTAGGGAGGGTTATGGTGTAGGTTGGTTCCAACAAGCTGTTGCATGGAATGTCAGATCTGGGGACTCTGTACACTTCTGGGAGGATCCTTGGATTAATAACAATAATCTTAAGGAGTTATACCCTAGATTGTTCTCTTTATCCCTGAATCAAGGGATGATGGTGGGTGAGGCTGGATTTTGGGATGACTACGGATGGCATTGGCACCTAGAATGGAGGAGGGAGAGATTCAACTGGGAGTCAGTTTTGGAAGTATAATTATTAACAACCTTATCTAGGGAAGTTTTGAACAAGGACTCCAAGGATATTTCATTACTTGGAGAGGGGACCCTAAGGGGTTTTTTTTCTGTGAAATTAGCATATGGCCTCTTAACCAACCAAGGGTCCGGCCCAGGTAATGCTGCTTTTAGCATGCTGTGGAAGGTCAAAGCCCTACCAAAAGTCCTATGCACAGCTTGGAAAATCCTTTTGGACAAAATCCCGACAAGCCAGAATCTCGTGACACGAGGAGTCGTGGTGAACTCCCCTCTTTGTGTCTTTTGTAACCAGTCAGTGGAATCCACCCAGAATTTATTCTTGGATTGTGGTTATGCTTATCGTGTTTTGATGTTTTGCTATAGATGGATAGGTGTTCTGGGTGCACAGAACAAGGACATTTGTAATCATTTTCTGAATTTCCACTTACCTAACTTGTCCGAGAAACAGAATTTGGTATGGAAGGGAGTATGGGCGGCGATTACACGATGCATATGAGAGCATAGAAATAATGTGATTTTCAAACAAGGCATTCCTGAGGAAATTCTTCAAGCAGCTCAACTTCTGTCATGGTCCTGGCTCAAACATAGGGAAGGTTCTTTTTCTTACTCTTTCACGGACTGGCTTTTAAATCCTATCCAGTGTCTTTTATGTGTGCGCTGAGAATATTCTAGTGCTTCTGGGAAAGCTTGACGTCCAGTATGCAGGGTAATAGGTCAATTATTGTCTTCTTGGATATGCTGGAATTTTGTCACGAAGGCTGGGCAGTATATAGCTGTATCTGTTTAGAAGTGAAATGCGCTGGTTTGTGGCTGGTTTGAAAGATGCTGGTTTGTGGCTATCTTGATGCAGGTTCCTTCACGTTACTTGAAGCTAAGAAGTTATGAAGTCCAGTAGGTTCCCAATAGGTATGCGTGGAAGTTATGGTGCACCTGTGTTTCACTCTGAAGAAATGGATGTTCCAAAGTTTAGTCAGGCTTAACAGATCTGTTTGCATAGCCTTGTCATGATGGTAATTGGAGGAGAGTTGGCAGGTTCTGAATATGCTTGTTTTGTCTTCTGTTGATTCTAGCTTCAATATGGGGATGCTGTCCTGGTACAGTAGGGGGTGATAGGCATTTAGTACAACCTCTGGTCTATGCAGGTGTGAGATTAGTAATGGCAACCATGTGGAAAGGTATGGTTTGGAAATAGGGTTTGAGCATTTATATGGTAACTCAAATGTGGCAGTAGCTATGTGTGCGTTCCATACAGATATTGGGGCATAGGAGAAAATTGGAGTGAAAAACTGGAAGGGCCTAACTCTAGTAGATCTGGTTTGGTGTTGCTTGGAAAACCCACATTTATCTTTTCATGTTTTTAGCTACTAGTAGTTTTGTATAAGGGTTGGGACACCCCTGAAGTGTCCCTTTTAAATTTAATTAATTCATTGCCGATAAAAAAAAACAAAAAAATCATTGAATAGAAACCAATTTTAGAAAAAAATAATAATTAGTTGTTATAGTGACTAAATTAGAGACCATTTTAGAGTCTAAATTATTTTTTGATTTCTAAATTAGTCTGTATTATTTATTAAATAATTTCTAAATTGGTATCTAATTAGCTATCAAGGTTTTAACTACCAATTATTTAGATTCTAAATTTGGTAGCAAAAACCTTGGTAATTAATTAGATATCAACTTAAAAATTATTTAACAATAATAGAAACTAATTTAAAAACCAATTTCTTTTTAATCTCTAAAATTGTCTCTAATTTAATCACTATAACAATCAATTATTTTTTGTCTTATAAAATATATTATAACAATATATTCCATATGAAAGCTGAGAATATAATCCCTTATTTTTATTCTAAGTTATTATGTTTATCTTTTAACAGTAACTTCTTAGACATCATAGGATGCAATTGCTATGAGAGGAAATTCTCTATGATTGCTCAACCCATTACTTTCGTTGATGTTCAACGTCTGTTGCCCCACCTCTCCACCTGGAACTTCCCAATTAAATTGGTGAACAAGGTTTGCCACGACCAACTCAATCACATTCGTCACAAACATTATTCCTGGACAACCCCTCCTTCCTGCTCCAAATGGTAACACTTCAAAATCAAGTCCTTTCACATCTATTGAACTATTTAAGAATCTCTCTGGCTCAAACTCTTCAGCTTTGTCCCAACAAGAAGGATCTCTTGCAATTGCCCAAGCATTAACTACTACTTGTGTGCCACTTGCAATGTCATAGCCCATCACTTTGGCATCTTCTCTGGATTCCCTTGGAATCAACAAGGGAGCTGGGGGATGTAATCGAAAAGTTTCTTTAATCACTGCCTTCATATAATGCATACTAGTTAAATCTTCCTCAGTTATGCGACTTCTGCCACCAACCACATTCCTTATCCCATCGCAATTGGGTACCTTAGGAGTTCTGTCATTATCCATCCTAAGATTGTGGCGCTACTCTCAGTGCCTGCGGCAAACATATCCTGGAACAAATACCCATTGTCAGTTTCATTGTCTACCTTGAATTTCCATGAATGGAAATAAACTCAACATTTATTAAGATTTTGTGCAACTAATATGCGACTTAACTTTTTATAGAAAAGTAGTGTGTATGTGTGGAACATTGAAAAGAAATAACTTTTGTACAACAATTGTACAAGAAAAATATTTGAAAACTTGTTGTTTAACTATTTGCAACATAGACCCTATGACAAGTGAATTTCATGTAAAATAATTTAAAAGCTTAATTAATTTTCAAGTTCTTGAGAAGTTTGAGTATTTTTAATTGATTCGATTGAGTACTCAAAAACTCTATATTTTTCAATTGATTTTCCATTGTTTAAATTTTTTGTTAGGTAAGTGATGTATTAATGTTAACATTAAGTTAGAGTTGCACATGAAGATAGTGAAGGACATCTAATAATGAGACATATTTTCCGGATATCCAATAAAAGGTGACTTTTTATTGTTTTGGTTCAAAATGACAGAAACAACTTGTTTGAATGATATTGAAAAGAAAGTGAAACGAAAATGAAGAGAAAAGAAAATCAAAAGCCTAAATACAATGTTGAGAAACTATAGAATAAATGGTTGAAGTTGTGGGTGAAGGTCATGAATAATAAAATACTTACAATTAACTTTCTTATAGTTGACTCTAACCTTTATTTGGTCGCTATTGTTTTATTGTTCAACCTCACACTTGTTCTAAGTCTCTCAATATCATATTTTGATTTTGCTATTGTTTTTTTGTCTTTGTTTTTCATCAACCCATATTATGTTAATCATCAAATTATGTCGTTTAATATTAACAAAAAATAATATGTCAAAGATCCAAGTCTATTAAGAACCGGAAACTTCATATCTTTTAATAAGCACTTTGTGACTTTTGCAATCCTCCTTACAAGCACTTTGTGACTTTTGCAAGTTGTCTTCCACTCAGCAATGAAGAAGTTGTGTGAGTGTGCCACTTGTGTTGTTTCTTCCTTTAGTAAAATTGCATTTTTGATTTTTTCTTAAAGAAAACTGGTTGTGACATGTGGCAAAAGTTTTCAATTTCTCCCTTCAATTATATTAAGTATAAAATTTTATATTATTATTTAAGTATAAAATAAAATATTTAAAATTTGTATTTATTTTAGATTTTGAAAAACTTAGAATTTTAATTAATTTAGATTTTTATTTAAGAATGACATCAAATAATTTAGGATATGTATTTATTTAGAATTTTGAAAAATTTAGGAATTTTATTGATTTTAGATTTTTATTTAAGACATTAAATTTTTATTTATATTTATTCATTTATAATTTTGAAAATTTTATTAATTTTTATATTTTTATATTTTTATTTAAGTAGTAAATAAAATAATTTAAGATTTTGTATTTATTTCGGATTCTGAAAAACTTAAAAATTTTATTTATTTGAGATTTTTATTTAAGTATGACATAAAATAAGTTAGGATTTGTGTTCATTTAGGCTTTGTTTGGATTAGGGAGTGAAAAGGAGGGAGTGAATTTGTGATGATTTGAAGGGAGATTGTAAAGAAAGTTAGGGTGTTTGGATTAAGGTAAATAGAGTGGAAAATATGGGGAAAGTTTATAAAAGTTTGTGAATGATGTGATGGATGTGATTGAAATTATATATTTTTAAATTGATAAAAATGTAAGTTTACAAATTTATCCTTATATTTAAAACTGGTTAAAAATTAATTTGATATATTTATTTATAAATTATAATTATTTTAATTAAAATATTATTTAAATATTTATAATTATAAATATTTGATAAAAATTTATTTTTATATTAAATAAAATTATTATTTTTATCTTTACTTTTTTTAATTAATATAATTATTATTTAAATTTATTTTTTTAATTATTAAAATATATATTTATTTTTATATTTATAATTTATTATATATAATATGATTAATTATGTTTTTTATAATAATTATTTTTTTATAATCTTTATATTTTTATATTTAAATGATAATTATATTTTAAATAAAAATAATAATACTTTAAATTTAAAATAAAAAGGATAAAAAAGTAAATTAAAATTAATTAATTAAAATATATATATTTGCAAATATTTTAAAAGTAATATGAATTTGGACAATTATGAATTGGATTTGAGAATTTAGATTTTTTGTCCACCCTTATGTTATATTTTAATATTTTAAGATGATGTTTGGTTAGAGGTCACCATTTTTAAAAGAAAATTGAATGAAGTTAGGTCAAAGTCTCAACAACAAAAAAGTATAACAACTATTATGAATTCTAGAACTATAAACATCCTTTTCATCTACTTAAGATTCCAATTGGAGCAAACCAAGAAATAAGGGTGTTTGGGTACTAATGATGAACAAATAAAGAATAAATTATTTTTATGAAAGTTCAAATGAAGAAGGTGATTGAGAATCAAAGATTTAAAACACTTTAATTTGACCATACAAATGGAGGTGAAGAATGCTAGTAAAAAAAGGATAATTTATAGTTGAATATGGTTAGATAGGATGGAAGGAATGAGATGACATATTTAAACTAAGAGGACAAAGGAACGAATGGAAAAATTTTGGTGAAAGGTAACAAATCAATTCAAATTTTGGAAAAAGGAAAGGGTGGGTGACTTCACAATAGGGTGTTTAATGGTTCATAACAAAAGGAAATCACAACGAGGGAGATGTTAAAATTGTTAAAGGAACGAGAGTTGGAATTCAAGGAGAAACTAGTTTGATTTTACAATAGGTACATGAAGTGCCCCATATTATTTTTCCATAAAGATATAAAGAAGGAATAAAACATAATTGGATATGAAAAGAAGACATATTTGTGTTTAACATGAAAACTTTTATAAAAAAAAAATACATGTTTGCAACTTATGTGGTCAAATTTGTATACATAATGTTACATATGTACTTGGATTAACAAGATAGAATACTAATATAAGTCCTTTTAGAGACTATTACAAAGGATAAATGTCTCATCAAACATTGTCATCTTAACTTGGGAGATTGATAAGAAACAAATTAACATATTAAATACATATATCGGTATAAGAATACATATATCCTTTCTGCAATAAAAAAAAAATAAGAAATTGGCAGTGTTTTTACAAAGTAATCTTATGGGACCTGAGTAAATGAGTTTTATTATGATATGAAGAGTGTTATTAGGATGAGAAATTTTGTGAATGAGAAAACCCACGACCACCACAAGGGCCATGGAACTTGGGGTTGACTTTGTCATTGGTGGGATTCGAAGGTGACCAAGATGTGAGAGTGACAATTGTAGGAAAGCTGAGAGGATCGAGTTGATGATGACATTCAAGACGTTCTTCTTGCACTAGAAGTAGAGCTTCGATTCAGCCTGGTGGCTCATGGTATGCTATTTGACTGGTTAAAGGCAGATGTAGGAGCTAGAATGGTTAAAGGCTGGTTTGGCTGGTTTCATGCTTCTAAGAGCAAGAAAGGAAGCTTAAGTCTTGAGTCCTATAAGAGCTCACGTAGCTGGCACTGCCAAGGGTCTAACTCATGGGTTCAGAGGCATCATGTGTCTACAGGCATGAAGGGTATCCAAACTAGACTGTGATCCTGTTTTGATAATATATGCAGTAGAATTTTAAGGCCTGGATGGTGCTAGAATGGTGATGTAGAATGCTGGTTTCGCATTATAGTGCAGTAGATTTCTGCTATTGTTCTTATCTGGTTTTGGTTGCTGTCATAGCCATCTTAGCTTGATGCTAGTGGTCCGTTTGGATGTTGCTCTAAATGGCTCCAGTAACAGGTTTCGCTTCTCCTGCAGGTCGTAAAGCAGATTGGATGTAGATGTTTCCCAGGAGCTGGTATAGACTTGTTAACTAGCTTTGGGTTTTTTCCTAAGCTATAAGGAGGAGAAATCTCTTTTGTATAAAGGTTGGGATACTCCTGAAGTATCCCCTTTAAATTTAATTTATTCATTGCTGATAAAAAAAAAGTAGAGCTTCGATCTCTTCAACTTTATAATGAATCGGTTCTAGACAGAATGGAGGCAACAAAAGGATCAAAATCAGGAGGGAACCATCAAGGATGGTTTCGAAGTGATATTCAACAAATATAGGTGCAACAACCGCAGCCAACGCATCCACCGTGCGTTTGATTTCAATTTCTTTATCTAGGCCCGAGTATGAGAAGAAAAATATGTGTGTAACGTCTGCCAGATCGGCGATGCAGAGGTAAGACCCACCATTTGGGTTAAAATTGGAGTGGTCATGGACACTAGAAGTCATGCAACCACCAAATTATCTTGTTGTTTGTAAGAGATGAAGGAAGGATTGGAACTGACAATGTCATCAGCAGCAAAGAGGCAGCGCGAAGGAACGTTAGTTCCGTCAAGAAACGAAGAAAGCAGCAACCCATCAATAATGGCATGAACCTGTTGTTTCCACAACAACAAAATTTCGTCATCCAGTTTGAGCGGAATAAGAGTAGTAAAGTGATGCAGAGAGACAGAGGAGCTCTTGGTAGAGAGAGTCTGGGTGGACGAAGATGATGGTGGAGAGGAAGGAGCGGGAGCCATGAAAGAAAAACGAAGAAGAAAAAAAAGAAGAAAACTTTCTAGCTCATGATACCATGTTATTAGGATGAGAGAGAGAAAGGAGAAAAGTTCTGATATAAATCTGATATATGTAATTGTGTTAATAGAGTAGTTATTTATACACAGGATAACATATGGGTACCCTTAATAAAGAGATCTCAATTTTTTTATTCTTCTCAGTCTTTCAAACTTTTTTAATTTCTTGGTTATGCATCCATCACAGTCTCTTGATGGGTATCAAGTGAGAGAGATTCACCTGCAAAGATACTCCAACCATCAAGTTAGTAACAAAATTACAAAGTAAAAAATATTAGGATTCTGGTGATACTTGTGTCCAAGTTAGCTATTTATACTGTTATGAACTATCATTAAGGCTTACTTTTGACATTCTTTTGTTAACCTTTGAAGTTAGTAACATGAGATGTTGTATTCTAACAACATGCCGAGAGATCAATCGGTTTATCATTTTATTTGACATAGATTTCAATACATGGAGAGGCCGACTTGTTCATGCAGTAATATATTTTTTTATGTAATTTCTCTTACTCTATTTGGGTTTATGCTATGCTATGATTGATCTAGCATGTGCTTGCATAAGGATAACATTTCACATTTTCTATAACATTCTTGGTGGTCAACAATCTAGCTCCACATGAATAACATAAATTTTTAGAGAACGAAGAGCCAAATATCATTCAGGTTATTGATCTTACTATGAGGTAGTAGACAGATGCAATTGTATAGGACATTCACTAAAAATAGTAATGAATCCTTGTATGCTTCGGAACACTTTATATAACTTCTTACAAGCGATTCATCCCACAATTTTGAAGGCACCCAAAACTCACATAACTGAATGAAACACATCAATGATTTTATTTTTTCTGATAACGCAGAATTACTAATTACACAACTTACTTTCTTTTTATGCCTGCAATCTTATTTGGAATACTTCACTTCTTAATATACTATATACGAGGAGATGCAAGTGCCACAAGAGGTAGTTTTCTATGAACAGTTAATCCAGTAGTTTCAGACATGCAAAATGTCTGGTCCCCCACATCTCCATCAGGCACAGTCCAATCAAATTGGTGCACAATGTTTGCAAGAACCAACTCATTCACAACCATGGCAAAAGCTATTCCTGGACAACCCCTTCTTCCTGCTCCAAATGGAATCAATTGGAAATCATGTCCTTTGATATCTATTGAACTATTCAAGAATCTTTCTGGTTGAAACTCTAGAGGTTGATCCCAATACAAAGGGTCAGTTGAAATTGCCCAAGCATTGACTAGTACTTGTGTGCCAATTGCAATGTCATAGCCCATCACTTTGGTGTCTTGCATGGATTCCCTTGGAATCAAAATGGGAGATGGAGGATGCAGTCTAAGAATTTCTTTAATCACTGCTTTTAAGTAAGGCATGTCACTCAAATCCTCCTCAGTTACGTGATTCTTAGCCCTAGCCACGCTTCTCACCTCATCTTGTAATTTTTGCATCACATTTGGGTGTCTCAAGAGCTCTGTCATAGCCCATTCCAGGACTGCAAGGGTGGTATCAGTTCCTGCACCAAACATATCCTGAAACCAAAGAATCAAACATCAATACATATATGCTTAATAATTAATGACTTCATTGGTAACTATAAATCGTTCAGATTTCTAGGATAGTTATTATTCAAATTATCAAACTTGTTACATGTTAGTTTATATTTTGATGATAATGTAAGAAAAACTTATATATATGCCATTAGAAACCATCTTGTGTCCTGTCAGAATCACACAGTACAAGGTAAAACCAGACATAGTATGAATACATATGTTATTATCAGAAGTTTATGTTATGTGAGATAAAAAAGAGCATAAAGAAAGAAATAAAGGATTGCATTGCCTTATTATATTCAGTATGAAAATCAACTTTCAACCCAAGATGGCATCTTAAGAATTTAACAGAGAAGAATAAGACAATTAATTGTGTTTAGCTTCTGACTCTTTCTTTATGTTGTATTTTTCTTTGTAAGAAATCACTTTTCTATTCATTGATGTGGTGGTACAAGAGCCACATGAGTTTTCAAGTCCTTTTTGACATGTTAATTTAAAAATGTTAAAAAATGAACAAGATCTGACATCATTGTTCAGTCAGTTTCTCTCTCCTACTCATTGGGTCCAACCCTTGTCCTCATTCATCAATGCAATCTTTTATTAGTTAATCTTTTATTCCGTTTTTTTTTTATCAGCAGTCTTTTACTGCGTACAAATCTAAGCTTTTCATAACAAATAGCAGAGTCCAGATCTATAGTTTTGTGGACGAAACTACACCAGCAGCATGTAGTAGGTATGCAATTTAAAAGAAGGCAAAACAAATTAATTTTTAGGTATTATATTTTTTATTTAATTGTTAATTTTAAATTCAAAATACCATTAATTTCTCTTTTATTATTTATTGGTTGATTATTCACCTAATATTTAATTATATATATATATATATATTTATTGTAATGTTGAATTAAAAAATATAATAGAAAAAATTTAAATAACTTATAAATCTCTTATATATATGATCAATTTGTATTTTAAGTATCTAACTAATTTTTACTTCAAATTAGATATCTGTAAATTAAAAACAAAATTATTTAAGGCTTTTATGCCTATTTATTTCTATTATATATGTATGTTTTTCTTACTAAGATAATCACCATATAACAAAAAATCATATAAACTTTATTATGATAAAAAAAAAATAAGTTAAAACACCAAAATAAAAAGATAAAAATATTACAGAGATCGTTTAAATGAGTTAATATAATGTTATCAATTAAATATAAATAAATATTTTTTTCAAGGACTTCAATTCAAAAAAATTAAATTATTAAGTATTTATTTTAAGATAAACTATTATATATTATAAAAAAAATTCTTATTAAAGATCTCAAATTTCTTTAAACCAAATAATTTTTATTAAAAATAATAAAAAATTATATTTTTTATTTAAAGAAACTTTACACCACCCTTGAAAAGATGAAGTGGGGATAATATTTAAAATAAAGACAGTTCGACCATCTATCTTGCATTTTATTAATATTCAATTATTTATGATTTTGTTAATCTTTTTTATTTAATCAAATTATTTAGATGGTGATATTTTGACATTTACTAAATAAAAAATATTCATTTATTATATTATTAAAGTAGGTTCACATTTCTTAAAAAACTTACATCTAATTTATAATCCATTTTAATAATATAATAATATATATTAAAATTTTAAATTAAAAAATAAAATAAATATAATTAAAATATTATTATTTTGAATCGTCAAAAACAAGTGTGTTTTATGTGGTCACCACTCTATTATTTATCATATCCATACTTTTTTTTCTTTTGTTTCTCACTTTCTGGTGATGTAGGACATATAGGTTGAGAAAAATTTTATAAGCTTAAGATCATAATTAATTCATTTAAAATGCACTGTTAATATATTAACAATCATACATTATATTACAACTACACTATATTACAATTAAAAAAAATATTAAATATAAATTTCATAAAAAAAATAAAAAGTTTGAAAATTATATTATTTCATATCACAATTATAAATTGACGCATTCTATCAACATCCATTAAAAAGATTCGATCATGACTTCGTATTATGATAAAACATGTATAAAAATCACAAGAACTGACAACATTTTTCATTCAAATTATAAACATGCCATTTATCTACTAAAATGTGTAATAAATAATACTGATATGCTAGCAAAACACTCAATAAGAACTAATACACAAGCAGTGATAGATATATCTTACCATGATCAAAGCCTTCATGATAGTCCTATCAACCTGAAAATCTGTAGTGGAGCTAGTTTTCTGAATCTCCAGCAAGATCTCCACAAAATCATTCTGCCTATCAGCATTAACACCATCACCATGGCTTCTCACACCAACATGTTCATCAACAACCTCTTCCAAAAAATCATTGAGCTGTTTAGCCACTCCCTTTGCCCTACCATACATTCCATTAATTCTTCCCACCCAATCAAGCCAAGGTATATAGTCCCCTATAACCGATGCCCCCAGAAACTCTTCCAACTGGCTCATTGGCCCCCTAAGCACACTCCCTTCATATCTCCTTCCAATAACACTCCTACACACTATATCATTCGTCACATCAGAGAGCAAATCAGTTAAGTTCACTGGCTTCAAACATGCACAACTCTGCATAATTTTCTCTATCATTACCACAACTTCCTCTTCCCTCACTTTACGAAAGCCCTGAACCCTTTTCGTACTCAGAAGATGCAAGACACAGATACTCTTCACCTGCCTCCAGTAGTGGCCATATGGAGCAGAGGCTACGTCTCTGGAACCATACCAGAAGATATCAAACATCTTACGATGTGGTCTGTTACAGAACACGTGGTCTTGGTTTTTCAGAATCTCGCGTGCTGCTTCAGTGTTTGAGACCACAAGAACTGGCACCTTCCCAAAGTAAAGCATCACTAGAGGGCCATAGGTTTGAGCAAAGGATTGGAGAGTGTGGTGAGTGAGGTTGCCAAGTTGGTGTAGGTTTCCTATTATTGGAAGCTTTGGAGGAGATGGAGGTAGCTTTTTTGCTGATTTGGAATTCAGTTTGGATAGAAGATTGAATATGGTGGGAAAGGCTAGCAAGATGAAGAATGCTAGCATGGGAATGAAGAACCACAAGGAAATGGTTCCATTCAGAAAATTCGTCATTGGCTTCTACTTCAAGATTATGTTCAGTCGTGGATTTTGTAATAATGTGCTGTAATGTGTTGGCTTGTTTCACAAGGGATACATATATTGCTAAAAAAAGTCATGATGGGAAGTTGAATAAAGATGCGGAGCACTTGGGACCATAAGATTGACTTTATGCTTCTCCCAATCTATCAATGAGATATGTAACTCACTCCGAGTATGTAACCAATCATGAAAGATATATAAGCATGTCACTTTAGTTTAGTAAAGATAAAAGAAATTTTATACTCGATTTTATAAAGGTGGAGTTAAATTTAAATTCAGTCTAGCGAAAGTTAGTTGAATTTATCACTATCGAACTATCCATAAATATATAATTTCACACACGAGTTGATAGTCTCAGCACGATAAGGTATATTAAAGATTACACATCGACTAGATATAAAAATATTTCATAATATATAATATTTACAAACCTTAACTTTGAACCCGTTTTATAAGTTTAAATTAGACTTCAAGTTCACTTAATAAATATTTTTATGAAGTAAATTAATGTTATTTTATCAACATAATCTCCCTTCCTTAAACATTTAGGTCTTCATCATGTCTACTCACATAAATATAATGAAATTATTAAATAAAGATGGATGAATTATTCCTTTTGTGAATAGTCTTTTTGTTGCCTAAAGAATATATGTATTAATAAACATAACACGTAAAGAGTATTTAACCCTTTTATACATGTTTTATGTAACATCCCATAAAATACATCTAACTATTACAATACAATTAGTTCTACAGATTTTTACACAAACTTTTTAAAAATATTTCTATTCTAAGATGTTTACTTATAGAAATACAAATATTAACAATATAAGATTTAAAAACTACATCTTAAAGCCCTCCAGAACCTCCGACACATATACGATCATCTGCTCATGTACATAATACAGTCATCGCAGTTCACAACACATTAAGCTAGTGAAAATAAAGTTTTATAATATACACGATTAAATCAAAAGAGAAAACCAAATTACATGGATCAATTTATCAATTATTCAATCTTCTTCAAATCCCAACATAAAACAATCACATAAATCTCACATGGATCTACACATCCATGATATTCAACAAACAACGTCTTCCGGAAGATCCATATTAAGTAAGTCCTACCAGAGACTAACACCTGATCCAAAAATTACCAGGAAATCCAAGAGAAATGATTAGGGTAAGTTCAATACAATCCAAGTCGTGTATCTCATATGTCACGATGTACATGAAATCCTCCATCAGCTTCTCACCACCCCACCTGATATGTCTATATGACTTAGATCATCAGTGAAGCTCGAAGATCTCCGATACCACATAGACATCAATACTTAATACACAAACAAACATTAGTCCATACATTATCCCAAATGTATGAATTCAATTCCATACCATTTTCATCATACAGTATCATTTAAAACACGATCCAGAACATTCAAAAGTCTTATTAACATAAAAAAACAACACTTAAATACTAAACCATCAAAATCCAATATTTCTACAAGTTTAAATAATATATAAATAAAAACACAATATATAAACACGCAACATCCCTACAAGAGAAATTAAATATATAGATTACGTTCCCTTCACATCCAGATCTTCTAGCCTAGGTGCTATTAAAAATTTAAGTTAGCTTCCCTTACCTGAAATTTCACTGATAGAAATTTCACCTCAAACAGAGGAACCACTCCAAAATTTAGGAACCTATAACAAGTTATCCAAATATTACCAAATTTTAGTTTATAGTAAAAGAAGTTGAGAGGAACACTTTTCTCACTTGTCCCCATCGGGATTGATGACTAAATCACAGAGAAAAACCTAGAATAGAAGATCTTTAGAATAAAAATGAACTCACTTTGTTTGAAAATCTGATTGGCTAGAAATCTAGCCTGACTCTTTAGCTACAGTATGGCGTGATCAGATTTTGGAATAGATGAGATATGGGAGAGAAAATGAAGAGAGAAGGGAGAGATGAGAAGTTGGGAGAACTACAAAAAAAAATAAGAATCATCTATGAATTTTTAACCACGAATATGAATCCATAGGTAAATTCAGCATTACCTACAGACAATATTATCTACTAATATTACCCACAGATCTGAATTCGTAGGTAAATTTAGCATTACCTACCAATTATTACCCACAAATCTCTATTATCTACCAACTATAACGAATCTCTATTACCTACCAATTATTACCCACAGATCTTTATTACTAACAACTTTTATCCATAGATTTCTATTACCTACCAACTATTACCTACAAATCTCTATTACCTACCAATTATTATCATAATAATTATATACATAATATTTAAAATATTATTATAATATGAATAATTATAAAATTATAACTAATATTCATAAATAATAATAATCATAGATATACATATTATTAATATTATAAAATAAATAATATTAATATAATAATATAAATAATATTATTAGTATTATATTAATAATATGAATAATATTATTATTAATAATATGAATAATATTATTATTAATAATATGAATAATATTATTATTAATAATATGAATAATATTATTATTAATAATATTAATAGTATTAGCAATATTAATAGTATTAATGATATTAATAATATGAATAAAATTAATCATATTATTAATAATAATATTAATAATATTTGATAGTATTACTAATATTTGATAGTATTACTAATATTTGATAGTATTACTATTATTTGATAATATTACTATTATTTGATAATATTAGTAATATTTAATAATATTAATAAATTAATAATATTAGTAATATTTAGTAACATTAATAATATTAATAACATTATTATAATAATTAATAATGTTATTAATTTGAATAATAATAATATTAATGAAATTAATAATAGAAATGATATTAAATATATGAAATATATTAATAATATTTATATTTTTAATTATATTAATATTGATAATCATTTTAATAAGTATAATAATAATATCATGATAACAAAATTTGATTGGTTTAATGGTTGAAGATTTTTTGGTCATTCTTCAATAAACTTGGTTTCGAGTCCCAAATTGAGTTCTTTTTAAGAAATTCAATGAAAATGTTTTTTACTTTTTGCTCTTGAAAAATTGGCAAATTGAACTTATATTTGCTACTATCAAACATCAATATTTTGTTCTTCCATTTCAAACATAGTCAAATATCAATAATTCAATTAAAATAAAAATCAAATATCAATATTTTTCTATTTCAAAAATATTAAACATAAATACCGCTACAATAAACATAGTTGGAGCATTGAAATGAATAAAAAATAAAAACTGATTTTTTTTTTAATCCAACTTGTCTTATCATTATCAAGTCAACATACAAACTTTTTTTAAATAAGTCAGCGGACCAGCCATTCCGCCCAACTGTTTGTACGCACAAACTCAAATTATGCAAGACGGATTAAAGCGGATCAGCAGATTGAAAAATGAATCCATCCAGCATTTTTACTAGCGGGTTATGATTGCCCACCCACCCACTTTGCTATCCCTAAAAAAATTTATGAAGGAAGGGGTGGCGGCTGCTCTGTTGTGTTTTACGGGATTTACACTTTATGAATCGTTAAACTTGCATCCTTCCTAGAACTTTCACATAATTACTCACTTTAGTTTTTCAAACTTTTCATGTGTGCCAACTTAACTTTGACCCTTTTTTTTCTATGGAGGCAAAAGTAAAACTTAATAAATAATGAATCTATTTTTTTCCCTTCATTCTCTTCCAATGCAAACAAGAATTATTGGTTTACAAGTGTGAAAAGATGCACAAAAATACTCAAATTTTATTTATTTTACTTTAGACTTATGTGTTGTCTTAATTAAGATATTCTAGTTGCATCCTTTTCTCACAAGGAAATGGCATGGCGGCAACCTGTTGAAGTGGCCATAAATGTTTTGTTTCCACATATCAAATCACGTCTCCTTATTATAACGAATGATTGAAGGTAGTTGTCCCCACTACGTACTAACGGATAAGGAAGTATCTTTTTAGTGTGTACTGTTAAGATATCAGCACACTGCTAATTTAACCCATGCCTTGTTGCACTATTAAAATTTTCTTCTCATTATTCTCCCATTAATGTGTTTAGATGAAGAAAATAGAGCTTGAATAGGAATGGATTGACCTTGAGGACTGAAGTGAAAACTGTTCAAAAAATAGAAGGTGCTTTTGCATCTATTATCAAAACCCATCTTTCTTATTATTGTAGTCTTATCCTTTCTTGCACAATCACTTTCGTTAGTATCTTCTTCAACCGCCTCATTATTGACATATATTAAAGATCTTTCTTCTCACTTGTGTTCAAATGTTACAAAGAAAATCGTATATAGTAGCAGAAACTTTACCAGAATAATCAACACTTAAGAGCTTAGATAACATCCCAAAATATTACAAGAATAATAAACTTCACAACTACTTAAGATTGTTTAGCTATCTTTGGCAGAACGATCCAAAGTAAGCTCATTAATTCATTACTACAATATTGAGAGTAGATTGCATTATTTTCCTTTCAAGTTATTTTCTATATCTTTAACATTCACTTCTTATTCATGATGGGATGCAATTGCCATGAGAGGGAATTTTCTGTGACTGCTCAACCCTGTAGTTTCAGTCATGTCCAGTGTCTTATCTCCCACTACTCCACTAGGCACTTCCCAATTAAACTGATGAACAAGGTTTGCTAGGACCAGCTCAATCTCATTCATGGCAAACATTATTCCTGGACAACCCCTCCTTCCTGCTCCAAATGGTATCACTTCAAAATCATGTCCTTTCACATCTATTGAACTATTTAAGAACCTCTCTGGTTCAAACTCTTCAGCTTTGTCCCAATAAGAAGGATCTCTTCCAATTGCCCAAGCATTCACTATTGCTTGTGTACCAGCTGCAATGTCATAGTCCATCACTTTTACATCTTCCATGGATTCCCTTGGAAGCAACAAGGGACCTGGGGGATGTAATCGAAAACTTTCTTTAACCACTGCCTTCAAGTACTGCATGCTACTTAGATCTTCCTCTGTTATGTGAGTTCTACCATTAACCACATTCCTTATCTCACATTTTAACTTCTGCATCACAATTGGGTACCTTAAGAGTTCTGTCATTATCCACTCTAGGATTGAGGAGCTGGTGTCAGTACCTGCCACAAACATATCCTGAAAAAAATACCCATCAACTATCAATTTCATTGTCTATACCTTGAATTTTCCATGAACGAAAATAAACTCAACATGTATTAAGATTTTGTAGATGTGATTTAACTTTTGCTCAGAAAAGTAAGTATATATAGCTTTTGCTAGAGAGATATTAGAAAACTAACTTAGTGTTTGACTCTGCAATAGACTCTACTATGAAGTGAAATTCACGTAAGATTTCTTAAACAAGAAGTAAAACCTAATGAAACAGATTCATTCACTGAAACCCAAATGAGTTCACCAACTAGTTTTCAATCAAAGACATAATTTCTAATATTGTATGAATGTTAGACATACAAAATTAAAGACTAAGCCACTTTGATTTTTAAGATTTGTAAACGCTAGTCACCTTATAATAAAACTTCCACCAAACCTTTTGGTTTAGTCCCTAGCTGATTTGTGAAATCTCTATTACTTTTAGTGTTTTCTCACATCATCTTTGACTTTAAGGATTGAACTGCATGATGCTTCAGCAAAATAAAGATTCTATTAAGTTAGAAAGTAGAGTAGCTGTCTAGAGAATATTAGGAACTAATTAATGAGGGATAACACATTTGTTCTAATCTTGCATACCAGGATCAAAGCCTTTATGGTTGTTCTATCAATCTCAAACCCCGTTGCGTTTTGCTCTTGGATCCTCAGCAAAATGTCAACGAAATCATTCTGCTCTTCATCATCATCACCATGCACATGACGCACTCTCCTACTTACATGCTCATCAAGAACTTGATCAAAAAATTCATCAAGCTGTTTAGCCACTCTCTTTGCCCTACCATACATTCCATTAACGCTTCCCAACCAATCAAGCCAAGGTATGTAGTCCCCTATAACTGAAGCACCCAACAGCTCCATCATCTCATTCATTGGCTCCCAAAGCTTACTCCCTCCTTCTCCACTGTATCTCCTTCCGAGAGCAGCTCTACACACTATGTCATTTGTGAGTGTAGTAAATAAATAACTTAAATTCACAGGCATCAAAGAAGAACAACACTGTTTAATCTCTTCCATCATTAGGGAGATCTCTTCTTCTCTCACTGCACCAAAGGATTGAACCTTTTTGGCACTGAGAAGATGCAAGACACAAATACTCCTTATCTGCCTCCAGTAGTTGCCATATGGAGCAGATGCCACATCTTTGGAATCATATATGATGATATCAGAGATCTTTCGATGTGGTCTGTTGCAGAAGATGTGTTCTTGGGTTTTGAGAACCTCACGTGCTGCTTCAGCACTTGAGACAACAAGAACTGGCACCTTCCCAAAGTGAAGCAACATTAAAGGGCCATAGGTTTGAGCAAAGGATTGGAGAGTGTGGTGAGGGAGGGGGCCAAGTTGGTGTAGGTTTCCTATTATTGGAAGCTTTGGAGGAGATGGAGGTAGCTTTTTTGCTGATTTGAACTTCAGTTTGGACAGAAGATTGAAGATGGTGCGAAAGGCTAGTAAGATAAAGAATGGTAGCATGGGAATGAAGAACCACAAGGGAATGGTTCCATTCAGAAAATTCGTCATTGGCTTCTGCTTCAAGATTATGATCACTCGTGGATTTTGTAATAAGGTACTGCTAATGTGTTTGTTTATTTATGGTATGATTGTTCACGAGGAATAATTGAGTTGTTGCGTAGAAAAACTCATGATGGGAATGGTTGACATAGTCCTCATCACTTGGTGTGAATATTACCAACCAACAACAGTAAAACCACACATTACACACTTTAATAAATTAATATTTTATTTTTAATTTTTTCAAAAGAAACTGTTTATAATAATATAATAATATTTTTAATTAAAAAATAAAATAAAAATAATAAATATTAATATCAAATATTAATATACCCATCAATTATAATAATTGACCCATCAATTATAATAATTGACCTATCAATTATTCAATCTCTATTATTTGATATTAAATATATAATTGATTGATATATATATTTAATATCAAATAATAATCAAATAGAAAATTGATAAAAACTTGAATTTAAATTAGTATAAATTTTATATAACATTTTTATAACATAAAAAATTGACTTAAAAAAGTTTCATCATTTTAATCTATCACCATTTTTATTTTGGATATAAAAAAAATATAATAACTTATTTTTAAATTAGATATTTAATAAATGGTAAAATTTTATTTTTAATTTCCTAAAAATATTTATTTATATTTTATCTTTATTATTATGTTAGTTTCTTTAAATAACTTTTCAAGTAATTATAAATCACTAATTCAAGATGTAAATTTAGTTTCACACCATTTAAAAGTATGCTTAGACTCAACTCCTAGATGTAATATCCCACACTTATTCTCTTCTTTTATAGAAGTGGGAATTACGCATAACAAAATAACGTTTCGTTTTCCACACATAATTAAGGATCAAGACATAATAAAGAGATTTGTAAAAACTTGCACAACTAACATATAATCACTCTCAATTCACAAAGAGGTCAAACATTTCACCATAGTAAACTAAATGATTAACATGAAACCCAATTTTAATCTTTAAATTAAACAAAAATTATCAACAAGAAACAATAAATAAATATAGATCACTTAAGAGGTGATTCAACCCTTATACAAAAATAAAAAAAATAAGACCTCACATCTCAACCTAATCCAAACTCGCAACGAAACCTATCAATTAATCCTTATTCCAAATAGAACACAATCACAGGAACCCACCCTTAACAACAACTAGAATGTACCATCACAACAAACTCAAAAAACAAAAAACAAAAAAAACAAACCACTAAGAAAAATTGTCAACAACAATTAGAGGAACTTATAAAAGATCTTTACAAATAACACAACAGTTGTACAACCCATTATCTAAACAAAATCAAAGGTAACCCTTTTTCACTTCACATATGCTCCTCCTTAGAATTTCTTTATCCTAAAATAAGAGATAAAACCTCCTAAAGAAAACCAACCCTTTACTCCACTTAAGAGAACAAACTGCTTAAAATCCTTCTACAAAACACACAACTTATTCCTTCTTAAACATGGAGTTAGAGACACATACCAAAATAAAGGAGACAAATTTATTTCACATTTTCATATATACCAGAGATTCCAAGCACCAATCAAAATAAGTGAACTCTGCATCTTTTTCTTTACTGGTAATCGAAGCCCAAGTTTTTCTTTGAGCCACTGTAAACACCTCTATATGGTCAACTCTCCCATAATTAAAGACACACATATTCTGATGTTTCCATATTTCATCTACAATTGCAATTCACACCACTCCCCATATTATGGAAATTGGGCCATTAACCTTCATAGGGCAAAACACCATGAAGTGTACCTTGGCATCATAGTGGTTCATCGACAAACATCCCAACCAAGACAAACACATATCCCAAATTCTCCACGCAACATTACACTTAAAACATAAATGACAAACAGTCTCCTCTTCCTCACCACACAACCCACACAAGCAACTTACCAAGTCTCCTCTTCCTCACCACATAACCCACACAAGCAACTTACCAATAAAACTCTTCGTCTCAACAGATTATCCTTTGTTGTTATGCTATTATTCACACCCTCCCTCCAAGCTGTGATTTATGCAGAAGGAAGAGCCTTTACCTTCCAACACCTCTTAAACAAAGCCCTATACTCACCTCTAACTTTAAAGAATTATAAGATTTCATCGAAAATCTCAGCTGCTTATCATCCCTCCAAATTCAACTATCTGCAACGCTTTCCCCCTCCTCAACAACCTTTATATTTTCCAACAAAAGCAACAACTAACCGACCTAATTCTCTTTCCACACAAACAGATTTCTCCTCCACCCTAACTTCCACTCCCACTTACTATTGTTCCACCAGTCTGCTTTGTAATAAAGTACTACCACGATCTGCAACAATCAAATACAATCTTGGGTATTTATACATTAACGCTTCATTATGTACCCACTTATCTTCTCAAAATATGATTTACTTCCCATCCCCAATCGTCCACTCGACTTTATCTTCAGACTCACACCCTAACTATCTGAATTCACTAGTGCAAAAAACGCATACTACAACGACATATTAAGTCGGTTAATTGATAACCAATGTAAATAAAGATGCGATGACATTTTTGTAAATATTTAGGATATATTACACCGGTTGTAAGGACCAATGGGTATACTATGTTCTTTTCAGAGTTAAAAAATAAAGTTTTAAAAAAACTTATTTTGGCGCTAGACATATTACCCGATTGGTTAATCCAACTGGTGTAATATTTCCTTAAGAGTTTAAAAAAAAAATATTAGTTGAAATTACTCCGTGAGTGTGGTGGTCTATTTATAGGTCACTACAAAAAATATAAAATTATATTGATTTTGATTTTGAAGATATAAAATTATATTTATAGGTCTATTTATGAAGATCGGTCTTCATAAACATTAACAAAATGATATTGATTTTTAATAGTTTTCATTATGCATAATTATATTTAATGATAATATCATGTAACAAAATCAGAGTATCCCGTAACAAAATTATAGTATCATGTAACAAAATCATAATATCAAAAAATTATATAAATAAAACATAGTGGCATTTTTGTAAATATTTGGTATATATTACACCGATTGTTCCTTATAACCGATGTAATATTTTATTTTTAGAGTTAAAAAATAAAATTTTAGAAAAACTTATTTTGGAGCTAGACATATTACACTGGTTGGTTAATCCAACCGCTGTAATGTGTTTATTTACCCTACTTGTTGCCTCGTGCTCTCACTGCTCACACATGCTTAAAGTTATTTCTCTCTTTCTTTTGCCTCCAACACAGTTGTCGCGTTGTTGCCACCATTCTGAATCGCTTTGCCACCGTTCTAATTCACTTCTACCACCGCTCTGCACCTCTTACACCACTGCTGCTGACACCACTCACCACCTCCTCCACCTTCCTTTCTTCGTTGCATTCTTTCTTCACTTCTCTTTTCCTCAAATCTACATTTTGTGTTGTCTATTTTCTCGTTTTGCTAACTCTTTTTGAATTTCAAGATGGAACCTATGGACATAGTTGGAAAAGCCAAGGAAGACTCGTTGCTTCCTAAAGGTATCTCACCAGGCCTTTCTTTTCTCAGATTCGTGACTTTAGATTTATGTTTGATGGTAAATGCATTTCTTATTTTGTTTTCATGTCTAAACCAGTGATTATTGCGGTGTTAGCTTGTGTATCACTAATGGTATGTATGAGCAGGGATAAATGTTGTGTTTTATTTTAATAAATTTATAAAAAAAAACTTTAACATATTACACTGGTTGTGGCCTTAACTAGTGTAATATTTCACATATTACACCGTGTTTGTTTCAACCGGTATATGTCCCTTCTGGAGTACATATTTTTTAATATTTTATTCAGAATTTGGTACATATTACACTGATTTTAATTACAACCGGTGTTATATGTGATTGATATTTTATATGGCTTACATCTACATTCATGAAGGAACCAGTGTTACATGTCTCCTAGAATCGATGTTATATGCGTTTTCTGCACTAGTGATTCCATACACTTTTCAGATCTCTCCACCCAAGAGATTCCTTATTATTTATGACCGTACTTTTTAACTCATTCTAGTCTCCCTACTTAGATTCCAAAATTTCTTTCCATAACACACTTTTATCTGTTTTGAGGTTTAGATCCATTTACTTAATAATATTAAATAATCTTACATCTTTTACCACAAATCCACCAACCTCTATGTTTGAAACAATATTAATACAAAGATATGAAGAAAAACCCTTCACATATTCACCTCTCTTTTCCTTAAAATTAAGGACACAACTAGCAAAACTAAAATGATCAGAATTAACATTATCAATAATACATTCAGTATAACCAACGCAAAGTAAAGTAGGTAACAAGATATTATTAACTTTAAAACATTTCAACACAATGGCATCTTTAATACTATTATCTATTACACGCTCTTTAAGATATTACCAATCATGTTTATACATGCAACGAACTAAAACTAAATTATGGTAAAAATATTGGATATTTTATCAAAACAACATGAGCTTTTGGTAAAAAAAAAATTTATTTCATTAAAATAACATTAAAAAAATCATTAAATAACAACTAAATCTAGAGACAAAAGAATTAGTAACTATATTAACTAAGTTAAATATTATTTTAGAGATTAAAAAATTATTAGTATCTAAAATATTTTTTATTATTAAAAAAATTATAAAGTAATTTTTAAATTAATATTTAACATTAATTATCAAAATTTTAACTATTAACTATTTTTTATTTAAATTATTCAATTAAAAGAGATAATAACTTGTATTTAAATTAATTTTTTTAATTTATTATATACCTAATTTGAAAAAAAAAACAATAAGTGTAGTCAAATATTAAACCCATAAAAATATTACAAAAAACTAATTAATAATAACATTGAATATAATAATTTATTTATGAAAAATAATTAAAATGATAAACAAATAGAAGCGTAAACACGTTTTTCGTTAAAAAAAAATCAAAAATAGATTTGAAATACGAATATTGATTGATTTTCATCAACTCCAATTTTCTGAATTTAACATATATGTTATTAAACAACCCAGATATTTGTAATTGTCGATGATATAACCAATCAGGAATAAATTATACGCGTGCCACTTTTTTCTAATATAAAACCACTGTAAGTCAAAATCATTATTTTGTCGACAAACAGTGTAATTCAAAATCATTATTTTGTCGACAAAAAGTGTAATTCAAAATAATATAAGATTAATAAATTCAAAAACCAATCAAAATTTATTATATTTTCAATTTTGTGAATCTACTTCTTTTCAATTAATCAATTTATTTCTGTTTTCATCTTAAAAATCAGATCAGTTACGTTACGTGTTTGTGTAGCACACGTATGTAGTTGGGTAACACGTGTGTAGCCGTACTCTTGATCATGAAACACAATTCTGCAAATATGTGATATCAGACAAATGTCATAAATTTTAATTTTAATTTGTCTATCTCATTGTTTATTTATTTTTAAATCCAAATAATTTAGCAGTTCTATTTTTATAATTAACATCCATATAATAAAAATAAAAATAAAAATAAAAATAAAATAAATATTTATTATTATTTTAGAAAAATATTATTAATATTTAAAATAAATGGTTCAATTAAGTCCAACATTGTAGAAAAATAATTGCTGTAAAAATGATAGATTTTAAGAATCAATGCAAATTTAAAATATTTATTTTCAAAAATAGTAAATTTAAAAATCAATTAGAATAAAATTAAAGTTTAAGTATTCTATTTAAAAAATAAGAGTCATTAAAGAAAATGAATATTTAACATCCGATAAAAAAAAAAGACTAAAATAAATATTAATTAATTAATAACATTGAAATGTCTCACACAATTTACTCCCAAATATAAATGCAATTTATTAGTGTTTATTTTTGAACATTGACTCTTAGGACATCGAACTTGGGTTTCCATGTGTTGCTGAACATTCCCTTTACGGGGATGGTGATACTTTAACAACCCACCCAGAGAGTAAAACACATATAATCTACGTACTAATAAATTATTATTTTAATTATATTTATTTTATTTTTTAATTTTAAATATTATTATATTATTATAATTATTTGTTAAATGTGTATGTTTTATATTTTGGTTTTCAAAATAAACTTTTCCTTTTTTCTTTTTGGCTAATTCCTGCACTAATAGTAATATGTGATATTTTTTTCAAATAGCACTATTTTTACATATAACCTATTTATTTTTCTATCTACACTGTATTTTAATTTTTTCTTCATATATCACTATTTTTACTTTTAAATATTTGTAAAATTATAATGAATTTAAATATTTATAAAATTGAAATAGAAAAAAATTTGAAATTTGAAATTTGAAAATTAAAAATTATATATATATATATAAATTTATGAAGTAATATCAATACAAATAGAATGAAATAAAATATTTTATAGGTATTTTGATGTAAGGTGTTTTGATGTAAATAAATATTATGGATAAAATAAATGTAAATCCTAGAGCGTAAATCTTAAACAGTAAATCCTAATCCTAAAATCCTAAACCATAATCCTAAATCATAAACCTTAAATCCTAAATTCTAAACCATAAACACTAATCTTTAAACCGTAAACCCTAAACATAAACCCTAAACCTTACGTCTTAATCTTAAACCCTAAATCCTAAATCATAAATCAAAAATCCTAAATCCTAAGTCCTAAGAAATTATAAGAAATATTATATAATGATATTTGTTATTATAATTTATGACATATATTTATATATAACTCATTATTTACATAATCTTTCAATTTAAATATATTTTTTTCTTAATTTTTATTTTAAAATTATAATTTATACATTTATTTTTTTATTAAACTTAATAATAAATTTGTTCACTTAATTTTGTTTATTATTACATGCATATCATCATTGAATAACTTAATTTTTATTTATAATTTTTTAAACCATTCAATTAATATATTTTTTTTATAAAATATCCAAATAATTTTAATTAATTTTTACTATTACTTATTTTGATATCTTTTTAATTTTTCTTCTATTTCAATTTTATAAATATTTAAATTTACTATAATTTTATAAATATTTAAAAGTGGAAATAGTGTTGTTTGAGAAAAAAAAAGTCAGAAACGGTGCTAGATAGGGAAATAAAAACAAAAGAGTGTTGGATGGGGAAATAAAAGTGAAAATAGTGTTATTTGAGGAAAAAGTTCGTAATATACACTCAACATCTTAGAAAAATTGACTATTTTGTCCTTAACATTTTGGATGTCTATGTCTGTAACAAAAATAATACATTTTTGGATCTACTCGTCCAGAACTAATAAGTGATTTCTGGATATTATCATTTGTAGTCTTATCAAGATACCCAACAATGATATCTTCGCATAAGAATTTTAAGGGGAGTTTCTTTAAGGTTGTGGTCGGGGAGGAGGGTCATCACTTTTTCTATGATAGTGATTCTCCTCAGTTTCCCTTCTACTAAACTCGTGAACCGGCATGCTTTCACACATGCCCAAGGTCGTCACTAACCTGGGAAGACTTGGAAACTTTGTTCGTTTTAGACAAGCTTCCTCGGAAAATCAATACTCGACAGCTATTGTGAGTTTTCTTATCTCCTAATCGACTTGATGACGTTAAGGGTATGCTTTCGTTTTTATCTTTGCTTTCATCTTTGTTTTTTATGTTTGTTGAGTTGTGCTTTTCGCAACTATCATGGCTTCTGTGACCCGGAAGAACGGAAGCTCTTCTTTAAGGAGCTGTTGAAACAAAGGCATGTTGTTGCCGGCAAGACTCCATTCGTGCAAGCCGAGGTGGTGGAGCCTTTGTGGACGATCCCAGCTGGTGAGACTCGTCCTCCCCTGAACTAGTCGAAGAAAGTTCGACAAGAAAAGAGCACAAGAATTCCTCTCGCCCCCACTCTAATCGGTCCTCTTCGGGAAAATCCCTTAGGAGGCCACAAATCGAAGCTGGGTCGAGTTCAGCTTGGGACTTTCTCGTCCACAACATGTGTCTTGGTGACAAGGTTTCGATTCCTCTGAGCTCGAAAGAAAAAGAGAGATTTAGGTCGGCCTCCCCTTTTGAGTTGGCCAACTCGTTTCTAGCGCTGAGTGCTCGAGCCTTCATGCTTGGTAAGCAGATGGGCACAGTACTTAAAGACAAGGAAGGTGTTGACCTGGAGAACCCAAAGACTCAGTTGGTCGAGTGCGCCTCCTCTCTTCAACAAAACAAAGATCTGGTCGTCGAGTAAGCTTGTTTAAAGTTGGAGAATGACGCGCTGCTATTTAAAGAGAGGGTCATGTTGGTCGAAAACAAAGACCTCAAGAAGAATATGACCGACATGACCGTTAACTCTCTGGCCGAGTAGGGGGAAATCGAGCAGCTTCAAGTGTCCTTGCATAAAATGGGTGAAGACCTTCGCCGCACACAAGATTTTGTCCTCCACCAACATGAACTCAGTTTCAAGAAGGCCTTGGAGCTTATGGCATCCCTCTTAATGAAGATAAGTACGATGTCAACAAATATTTTTACAAGGGGGAACTTATGTTTATCACCTGTACTGGTATGGGACAAGACCAAGATGATCGAGACTCGGCCTCCCTGGCCGAGATGACCGAGACCCCCACGGACGGCCTGGCCGACCGACACAGTTAACCATTTACGCTCATACCAAGGTCAGTGAAGCTAAATTACCATTAAGAATTAGATAATGCAACCATAAGTGTGATCCATTCCACTAATCAGACCCAATAAGGTAAGCCCATTAAAATAATATAAATAGCACACATTCCAAGAAGAAAGGTATGTCATTATTACTGTACACACCCGAGTGTCGAATACCCTCTTTACTAACTTGAGCGTCGAAGTGCCTTCTGCAGGTACCTCCCCCATTTGGTATTCACCCAAGACTGAGAGCCTTGGGAGTAGCATGAAGACCAGAAGGATCACAGCAAAGCCTTAGCATCCTTCCCAAAGGAAGGAGGAAGACGAAGCCTTCAATAGTTCTTTAGGTCTCATCTCCCTAGCAGGAACATCACCAACATTCTAGATGACGATGGTGGGAGGAATCTACTTGGTTGGCCACTCTAGGTCCTGATGATGCAGCCGGAAAGGCTTGATGCTCTAGTGACTTAAGTTGAGATTGTTTTTGACGATGATTGAGATGCTATCGGGTTGGTTGGTGGTTTTTGCTTTGTAAGAGGGTTTAAGGCATCCCTCTTAATGAAGATAAGTATGATGTCAACAAAAACTTTTACAAGGGGGAGCTCATGTTTGTCACCGACATTCTGGATGACGATGTTGGGAGGAATGTACTTGGTCGGCCACTCCGGATCCTAACGATGCAGCCAGAAAGGCTTGATGCTTTGGTGACTTAAGTCGAGATTGGTTTTCGCGCATTTTTTTTTACTTTTTGATGATGATTGAGATGATATCAGTTTGGTTGGCGGTTTTTGCTTTGTTAATTTTGTTGTCGCTTTGACGACCTTTGTAAACATGGTGTATTTAAGACAGATTAATCTCTTTTGGCTTAATTTTATTTTTTGTCGATTTTATTTCTTTTTTTGGCGTTTGCTCTGTGTTTGTTATCTAATTGGCGATTATGTTTGCACTTGACGATTTTTCTTTTCTTATCATCTTTTCGGCTAATTACCTTTGACGTTGTCATTATTTGTTTACGCTTACGACTTTGTGGCTGATTATCTTCTCGACTTTGTTTTCTCGTAAGAGATCCATTTTTTGGATTCTTCCTTTTATTGTGTTTATTAGTAGGGATCCATTTATGGATTCATCCTTAATCGGTAAGTTAGAGTGGCCACTTGTGGAAGCGTTAATTGGTGCCTCGTTAAAACCCCCCGGGTTGGCTATTCATACCTGGCATAAACCGGTAGTGGAAAAAGAGTGCACTTTTAAAGAATTTTAACTAAATTAAAATTTTAAATGACTAGAGTTCCATGTCCTCGGAATGTGTTTTCCATCCAGCGTTTCTAGTCGGTATGCTCTGTTGTTCAAATTCTCAGTTACTTTGAAAACTGAAAAGTCCTTCCCAGTTGGAGGCGAATTTTCCTTCGACTCTATCCTTCCGAGCATCTCCCTTCATTCTCCATACAAGATCACCGGCTAGGAATGATCTTGGTCTTGTTTTCATGTTGTATATTTGGAAGCTCTTTTCCTGCATGCTTCTTCTCGTATTCCCTCAACTCTTGAATTAGATCGAGCTCTGTCTGAATGCACTCGTCATTCATCTAGAGGTCGGCAATTTTCTAAAATAAATATTTATTATTATTTTAGAAAAATATTATTAATATTTAAAATAAATGGTTCAACTCCAACATAGTAGAAAAATAATTGCTGTAAAAATGATAGATATTAAGAATCAATGCAAATTTAAAATATTTATTTTCAAAAATAGTAAATTTAAAAATCAATTAGAATAAAATTAAAGTTTAAGTATTCTATTTAAAAAAATAAGAGTCATTAAAGAAAATGAATATTTAACATCCGATAAAAAAATAAGACTAAAATCAATATTAATTAATTAATAACATTGAAATGCCTCACACAATTTACTCCCAAATATAAATGCAATTTATTAGTGTTTATTTTTGAACATTGACTCTCAGGACATCGAACTTGGGTTTCCATGTGTTGCTGAACATTCCTTTTACGTACTAATAAATTATTATTTTAATTATATTTATTTTATTTTTTAATTTTAAATATTATTATATTATTATAATTATTTGTTAAATGTGTATGTTTTATTTTTTGGTTTTCAAAATAAACTTTTCCTTTTTTTTTGCTAATTCCTGCACTAATAGTAATATGTGATTTTTTTTTTCAAATAGCACTATTTTTACATATAACCTATTTATTTTTCTATCTAGTACTGTTTTTTTTACTCTTTTTTTATATCATTATTTTTACTTTTAAATATTTGTAAAACTGTAGTGAATTTAAATATTTATAAAATTGAAATAGAAAAATATTTGAAATTTGAAAATTAAAAATTATATATATATATATATATATATAAATTTATGAAGTAATATCAATACAAATAGAATGAAATAAAATATTTTATATGTATTTTGATGTAAGTAAATATTTTGGATAAAATAAATGTAAATCTTAAACCGTAAATCCTAAACCCTAACCCTAAATCCTAAATTCTAAACCATAAACACTAATTTCTAAACCGTAAATTCTAAAACATAAACCCTGAACCTTACATCTTAACCTTAAACCATAAACCCTAAATCATAAACCAAAAATCCTAAACCCTAAGCCCTAAAAAATTATAAGAAATATTGTATAATGATATTTGTTATTATAATTTATGACATATATTTATATATAACTCATTATTTACATAATCTTTCAATTTAAATATAATTTTTATTTTAAAATTATAATTTATACATTTATTTTTTTATTAAACTTAATAATAAATTTATTCACTTAATTTTGTTTATTATTACATTCATATCATCAATGAATAACTTAATTTTTATTTATAATTTTTTAAACCATTCAATTAATATATTTTTTTTATAAAATATCCAAATAATTTTAATTAATTTTTACTATTACTTATTTTGATATCTTTTTAAATTTTCTTCTATTTCAATTTTAAGAATATTTAAATTTACTACAATTTTATAAATATTTAAAAGTGGAAATAGTGTTATTTGAGGAAAAAAAAAGTCAGAAACGGTGCTAGATAGGGAAATAAAAACAAAAGAGTGTTGGATGGAGAAATAAAAGTGAAAATAGTGTTATTTGAGGAAAACGTTTGTAATATGCACCCAACATCTTAGAAAAATTGACTATTTTGTCCTTAACATTTTGGATATCTATGTCTGTAACAAAAATAATACATTTTTGGATCTACTCGTCCAGAACTAATAAGTGATTTCCGGATATTATCATCTGTAGTCTTATCAAGACACCCAACAATGACCTCTTCATATAAGAATTTTAAAAGGAGTTTCTTCAAGGTTGTGATCGGGGAGGAGGGTCATCACTTTTTTTATGATGGTGATTCTCCTCGGTTTCCCTTCTACTGGACTATTGAACCAGCACACTTTCGCACATGGCCAAGATCGTCACTAACCTGGGAAGACTTGGAAACTTTGTTCGTTTTAGAAAAGCTTCCTCGGAAAATCAATACTCGACAGCTATTGTGAGTTTTCTTATCGCCTACTCGACTTGATGACGTTGAGGGTATGCTTTCGTTTTTATCTTTGCTTTCATCTTTGTTTTTTATGTTTGTTGACTTGTGCTTTTCGCAACTATCATGGCTTTTGTGACCTCGGAAGAAGGGAAGCTCTTCTTCAAGGAACTGTTGAAACAAAGTCATGTTGTTGCCGGCAAGACTTCATTCGTGCAAGCCGATGTGGTGGAGCCATTGCAGACGGTCCCAGCGGGTGAGACTCGTCCTCCCCTAAACCCATCAAAGAAAGTTCGACAAGAAAAGAGCACATGAATTCCTCTCGCCCCACTCTGATAGGTTCTCTTCGGGAAAATCCCATAGGAGGCCACAAATCGAAGCTGGGTCGAGTTCAGCTTGGGACTTTCTCGTCCACGACATGTGTCTTAGTGACAAGGTTTCGATTCCTCTGAGCTCGATAGAAAAAGAGAGATTTAGGTCGGCCTCCCCTTCTGAGTTGGCCAACTCGTTTCTAGCGCTGAGTGCTCGAGCCTTCGTGCTTGGTAAGCAGATGGGTGCAGTACTTAAAGACAAGGAAGATGTTGACATGGAGAACCCGAAGACTCAGTTGGTCGAGTGCGCCTCCTCTCCTCAACAAAACAAAGATATGGTCGTCGAGTAAGCTTGTTTAAAGTTGGAGAATGACGCGCTGCTATTTAAAGAGAGGGCCATGTTGGTCGAAAACAAAGACCTCAAGAAGAATATGACCGACATGACCGTTAACTCTCTGGTCGAGTAGGGGAAAATCGAGCAACTTCAAGTGGCCTTGCATAAAGTGGGTGAAGACTTCGCCGCACACAAGATTTTGTCCTCCACCAACATGAACTCGATTTCCAGAAGGCCCTGGAGCAAGCTATATATTTTTATGGCATCCCTCTTAATGAAGATAAGTGTGATGTCAACAAAGATTTTTACAAGGGGGAACTTATGTTTATCACTTGTACTGATATGGGACGAGACCGAGATGACCGACACTCGGCCTCCCTGACCGAGATGACCGAGACCCCCACGGACGGTCTGGCCGACCGACACACTTAACCATTTACGCTCATACCAAGGTCAATGAAGCTAAATTACCATTAAGAATTAGATAATGCAACCATAAGTGAGATTCATTCCACTAATCAGGCCCAATAAGGTAAGTCCATTAAAATAATATAAATAGCACACATTCCAAGAAGAAAGGTACGTCATTATTATTGTACACACCCGAGTGTCGAATACCCTCTTTACTAACTTGAGCGTCGGAGTACCTTCTGCAAGTACCTCCCACATTTGGCATTCACCCCGAGACTGAGAGCCGAGGGAGTAGCGTGAAGACCAGAAGGATCACAACAAAGCCTTAGCAACCTGCCCGAAGGAAGGAGGAAGACGAAGCCTAATATAGTTCTCTAGGTCTCATCTCCCTAGCAGGAACATCACCGACATTCTAGATGACAATGGTGAGAGGAATCTACCTGATCGGCCACTCCGGGTCCTGATGATGCAGTCGAAAAGGCTTGATGCTCTAGTTACTTAAGTCGAGATTGGTTTTTGACGATGATTGAGATGCTATCGGGTTGGTTGGCGGTTTTTGCTTTGTACGAGGGTTTAGGGCATCCCTCTTAATGAAGATAAGTGTGATGTCAACAAATATTTTTACAAGGGGGAGCTCATGTTCTGGATGACGATGGTGGGAGGAATCTACTTGGTCGACCACTTTGGATCCTAATGATGCAGCCGGAAAAGCTTGATGCTCTAGTGACTTAAGTCGATATTGGTTTTCTTGCATTTTTTTTTGCTTTTCGATGATGATTGACTTGCTATCAGGTTGGTTGGGAGTTTTTGCTTTGTTAATTTTGTTGTCGCTTTGACGACCTTTGTAAACATGGTGTATTTAAGACAGTTTAATCTCTTTTGGCTTAATTTTATTTTTTGTCAATTTTATTTCTTTTTTTTGGCGTTTGCCCTGTGCTTGTTATGTAGTTGGCGATTATGTTTGCACTTGACGTTTTTTTTTCTTTTCTTATCGTCTTTTCCGCTAATAACCTTTGACGTTGTCATTATTCGTTTACGCTTATGGCTTTGTGGCTGATTATCTTCTCGACTATGTTTTCTCATAAGGGATCCATTTTTTGGATTCTTCCTTTTATCGTGTTTATTAGTAGGGATCAATTTACGGATTCATCCTTAATCGGTAAGTTAGAGTGGCCACTTGTGGAAGCGTCAATTGGTGCCTCATTAAAACCCCCCGGATTGGCTATTCATACCTGGCATAAACCGATAGTGGAAAAAGAGTGCACTTTTAAAGAATTTTAACTAAAGTAAAATTTTAAATGACTAGAGTTCTATGTCATCGGAATGTGTTTTCCGCCCAACATTTCTAGTCATTATGCTCCGTTGTTCAGATTCTCGGTTACTTTGAAAACTAAAAGGTCCTTCCCAGTTGGAGGCGAATTTTCCTTTGACTCTATCCTTCTGAGCATCTCCCTTCATTCTCCATAGAAGATCACCGGCTAGGAATGATCTTGGTCTTGTTTTCGTGTTGTATCTCCAGAAGCTCATTTTCTGCATGCTTCTTCTCGTATTCCCTCAACTCTTGAAGTAGATCGAGCTCTGTCTGAATGCACTCGTCATTCAGTTGGAGGTCGGCAATTTGCTTGCAGATTGTTAATTTTGGGCCTTAACAATTATTATTGTTAATTTTGTGTTTTTAGAGTAAATTATCCGGAGGAAGCATCTACCTTTGTGAATGGGCCAAATATGCAAAAGTCCAAGTTGCTTCTTGAACCAAAACAAGAAACAAATTCTGAGGAGAAGAAAGAGAAAATAAAATCTACAATATCCCAGAAAACAGAATTGGAAGCAAATCTTCTGCAAAATACAAGAATTCTGGAAAGATGGAAACTTGGAAACAGTTAACAAAATATAAACTACAATATTCTCTCAAGATCCTTGGAGCAGAAAAGCCTATAAAAGGACACAAGCATCAAGGAGAAAAGGGGGAGTTTCATAGGATTTTCTTAGTTTATTTTCCTCTTAGTAATTCTTTTGTTTTGCCTCCGCATGGAAGGCTAAACCTTTTTGGTTGATTCCTTTGTAATTTCCCATTGAGTTATGAGGTTTTGTTCAATAAAAGTTTCGATTTTTAATTCTCTATAGCAGTTGTTTTTATTATCTAATCTCCTGGAAAATTGGTTTTTGTGAGAGGTTGTACTTGAACGCATGATTGAGAGTCTTCCTTATCTTAAACTTTGGTTTCTTAGTTAGTTCGCATTGTTCTAATTAATTTCTTGGGCGCATGATTCAAGGGAGAGGAGGTAAGCATTCCAATGGAGTATACGCATGGAACAAAGTGGGTATTGATTAAACTAGTAGACACATGCTTTACTGGTGAGTTTCAGTTGAATCAGATCGGCGCATGTTCAATCTGGTTGAGCTCTGTTGGAGGATTGAGAAAAGATTAATCTTTAGAGAACCTGTGAAGTTTCAATGGTGGAAGAACATGGGATCAACCGTTTTTATATTTGTTATTTTAATCTCTTTTATATTTTCTGCACAACTATCTCAAACCCCCTTTTTATCTTTATTGTTATTGCTAACTTTTATTGCTTGCAGATAGATTTTAAACCCTGATCAACTGATTTTACTATTAGATTCGTTGGGAGACGACTTGGGGACATTTGTCCACAATTATACAATCATCTCTCTAGTGTTACACAAGTCTACGCTAGAATCATATTAATTTGACAACAAAACGATAGCTATCAGGGTGGAAAAACCTCTTTTGTAGAGATCTTGTCCAATTAAGATGAACCGCGAAAGCTTTTGTCGTAGGGTGGGATCAGTTATTTCCCTGCAAGCATCTCAGTCTTCAACAACCTTCTTCATTGTGGTCAGCCATTCCGGGGATATTGTTTTCGTGCTTATGAATTCTTCCAATTTTACGGTGCCTTCGATCAGACTCTGCCGAATTACCGAGCTAAGCTTTCCCTTTCCTTTATCGCTTGCCAAATTGGAGAGGATGTTGACCTGCGTGTTCTCTTCCCTTGGTATGTGTCGCACCTCTAGTTCTTCAAAACTGGTCATCAAGGCGGATACTCTATGAAAGTAACTTAACATGAGTGGGTCTTTAATCTGGTATTCCTTGTTGACGATTAATTGGGGGTCACTTCAGCACTTCAATTTTCGTGCTTCCGTGTCTTTCGCGAGTAGAATGCCTTCCACCGAAGCTTCGTATTCAGCCTGGTTATTGGATGCCTTGAAATTGAAATTCAATAATTGCTCTATTTTGATACTCCCCGACCCGGCTCCTTCCCCAATTTTGTTGGACGAGCCGTCCACATACAATATCCACCACTTCTTGGTGGTTGGGTTGTCCTAAAGTTCCAAAATGATATCGGCTAAGCATTGGGATTTGATTGGTCCCTTGGGCTCATACTTGATTCAAAACTCTAATAGCACGACCAACCACACTACCATTCTTCACGCCAACTGGGGTTTCTGGAGGACCTTGTTGATAGGACAATTAGTTTTGATGATGATCTTGTAACTTTGGAAGTAATGCCTTAACCTCCAATATGTATGTACTAACGCCAAAACAACCTTCTCGATCATTTTCTACCGAGTCTATGGATCTTGCAGTACTCGGCTGACAAAATAGATGGGTTTTTGTTCAGTTGTTCCCTACACGATCGTTACAATGATAACTTTAGCTGACACGACCAAGTACACGAGCAGGGGCTCTCCTTCCTTCGACTTACTAAGGGTAAGAGGTGTGGCCAGGCCTTGCTTCATGGCAATTAAGGCGTTCTCGCATGCTTCGTTCCACTTAAACTTGTCTGCTTTCTTCATTATTTTAGTATGGGTTTTATTCGCTCCGCTAACTTGGGCAAAAATCAAGACAAAGTTGTTAGGCAACCGACAAACATTTGTTCCTCCTTAAGGTTCTGAGGGCTCCTCATCTCTTCTAGGGCCTTACACTTGTCGGGATTGGCCTTGATTTCTCATCTCTGAGTAGAAATCCCATAAACTTTCCCCCTTCTACTCCAAACATGCATTTTTTAGGGTAGAGTCTCATGTTGAAATCATGCAATCTTTCGAAAACTTCCAGCAGGTTCCTGACATGCTTCTCAGGGCTTTCAGATTTGACAATCATGTCATCAACATAAACCTCTACGTTGCAGTCAATTCGTTCCTTGAATATTCGATCCATTAACCTTTGGTAAGTGGCTCTTACATTATTCAAATCGAACAACATTACCTCGTAACAAAAAATTCCCCTGTCGGTCATAAAGGTTGTCTTCGACTTATCGGCCTCATGCATGGGAATCTAGTTGTACCCTAAATAAGCATCCAAAAAGCTCATGACACTATGCCCTGTTGCAACGTCCACTAACCTATCTGTATTAGGAAAAAGGTATGCATCCTTAGGGCAGGCTTTATTCAGGTCCGTGTAGTCAATGCAAATGCGCCATTGCCCATTACTCTTTTTCACCAAGACGATGTTAGCTAGCTAGGTAGTGTATTCCACCTCATGTATTAATCTAGCCTGTTTAAGTTTGTTGACCTATGCTTCAGCCGCCAATCTCCTTTCTTCACCTAACATTCTTTTCCTTTGCACTACCAGTTTTGCATCTCGGCACACCGACAACCTGTGTGACATCACCCGTGGGTCAATTCCCAGCATGTCAACTACCGCCCACGTGAATAGATCTTTGTTCGTGACAAACATCCGTGATCTTTCGCCTATCTTCCCCCTCCAGACTGGCACTGATTCACATGTTTTGTTCGGGCTTTTTCGATTTGCATAGGAACAATTTCGTCTTTTGGTTCTACCCGCGATTCATAATTGGTCGCAGATCCAACGGATAACGAATTTAAGTCTTTCTTACGCAGGACATACCTCGGTAAGATTCTCAAGCTTGCCGAATAGCATTCCCTGGCCATTTTTTAATGCGCCTTTACCCTTGTTACTCTTCCATCCTTGGCTGGGAACTTCATGGTCAAGTGTGGCATCGACACGATAACTCCCAGTCGATTCAACAATGGTCTTCCTAACAACGCGTTATATGATGTGTCGGCATCAACAATCAAGTAACAGATCTTAACGGTTTTTTGCTTCTTTTCTTCTCCAAACTTGGTGTATAAGTCCACGCAGCCTTTTGTATCCACCCTCTCCCCTAAGAACTCAATGATCTGCTCGTCGTGTGGGACGACCTCGTCTAGAGAAATTCCCATTTTCTAGAAGGTCTTAAGAAAAAGGACATCTATCGAGCTTCCTTGATCGACTAGGGTTTTCATGACGGTGTAGTTCGCTACTTCAATTGTGATTACCATGGGATCATTCTGATCCGTGTCTATCCCCTTGAAGCCTTCATCAATGAAGGTTATCGGTGGCATGGTGCGCCTGCTTCTTCCGATGAAGTTGACAGAAATGAGACTTCGTACATGGCACTTCCGGGAGGAATACGATGTTCCTCCCCCTGCAAACCCGTCGACTATCGTGTTAATAACTCTTTTGGGTGGACCGTTAGCTCCTCTCCCCCTATCGTCCTTGTGTTTCGGTGTTCATGATCTTGGGCGGTAACCCTTTTGGTTGGCTCCGGATTCTCACCCATCATACTTCCTCTATTTTTCCCCTCCTTTCGCACAAAATGTCTCAGGTATCCGCCCCACACTAGTTCTTCGATCTTATCTTTTAATACAACACATTCCTCAGTTGTATGACTAAAATTTCGGTGGTAAAGGCAATGTCGGGTTTGGTCTGCATTGGGAGGAATAGGGGTTCTCTTGAATGGTAGTATTAAGTCGGCATTCAAGGCCTCGTCAAGGACTCTTGTCATTTCAACAGTCAAGGTCCAGGTTTTTCTTCATCATTTCGTTCTCGGCCTTCAAAGTTTCTATCTATTCTCTGTTCTTTTCTTTCATGTTCTCGAGTTCTTTCTTCATGGCTAGAATCATGGTTATCGAGTCTGCAATTGGTTCTTCATTCTGCCTGATGTTTCCTATCATACACCTGGTGGTTACCATGTGGTTTTCAATAGGTTTTTCTTTTAGCCCCACGGTGGGCGCTAAAAATGTTCTTACAATTTCTCTGAGACTGACTGTCCCCTATCGAACTGCTTCAGTCTTCTCTTCAACTTTGACCATTCTCCTTGGATATCCAAGAGGGTAAGGTACTTGCAAAGATACTCCGACGCTCAAGTTAGATGTGGTCAATTTAGAAGAGGTCAATTTAAGTGGTCTAGTTCGAAGCTCAAAATGACATTACCCTTCACCATAAGGATCCCCTCTTATTTATACTATTCTAGTGGGTCTTATCCTATCATAAGGATTAAGGCAGACCCAATGAACATTTAATTACACTTTATAACCCCTAAGCGAGATTAACACTCTTAACCCTGTGACGTGGATATTGCTTTTCACCGAGAGGTCACTAGGCCGTCTGGGTAACCGACTACTCGGGCTTTCGGTTTCCATTGGGCAGAAGCTTTGATGACAAATACTTTGAAGAGTTCCAATAGGGCTTTATTTCCATGGGAGAGTCATGTGCTTTCCATTTGTCTCCAACTTGTTCAACGATGCTGATTGAAAACCAAACGCGTGACTCTTGTCAGTTTTTGGCAGAACGCTGGTTTTAACTAAGTAGAAGCCTTGTTGATGAGTGACGTGAGTTGATTTTAGGATTGCACATTTTTATGGGTTGCTCTTTTGTTTATGATTTTTGGATTAGCAATTATGATGATAAGCTCAAAGAAGATTGCCACTTGAGGTGCACCACATCTAAGATAAGACCCAAGAACAATTTAGGAGACAAAGCTCACTAATCACTCAAGCAGAGTTTCTCTTCTATATTCAAATTCAAGTGTCAAAATACATGAGACAAGACACCCTTTATATAGGAGATAATGACTTGGGGAGCAAGAGTGAGAGGGATAGGGGCATCATTTGTGAGAAACCTTCTAAAAGGTATGTCAAAGAAATCATAAACCTAGGTGCACATGTCATGAAAGGTGGGCTTGGCACAAGCCCAAATTACTATGTACACCTTACTCTAGCTTATTCTTCTATTTGGACCCCCAAAAAATGTCAAAATTATTTACATAGACTTGTCATATAAAAAGACTAGAAGAAAGAACTCCCTTCTCACACTCTTGAAAATCCAAAACAATCCAAATAAATTCTTAAAATAAAATCCTATACCATCAACATTTCCTCTTAATTAATCACACATTTTATATATATATATATATATATATATATATATATATATAATTACTAAATTAAACATGTGTTTACTAAATGACTTTACAAGATTAAACATGTTTTCATTATCGTGATTGATATATTGTGTACTTCTAAATACATTTATGTATTAGTATTGTCGTGCTAATAAATATCTTAAGGTACAACGTTAAAAAAATATAATATATGAATATGGTAAATATAAATAATATAATGTAAAAATATATAAAAAGAATAGAGAAAGAATAATAAAACCTAACTATATATATAGTGTAAAATATTATAATCTATCTTATAAGGTGATCAATATTTTCCATAGTTCTCTTCTATTAATGGATCAAATCAAAATTATTTGGTAACAAAGACTAAATAAATTAATATGGTTAAGCCAAAACAGAGATGGAGAAGCGTCTTATAGAAGATGGTGGAACGTGTGATTGCTCTAATTCAATCGGTGGCGAAGAAGCACTATGAAGATGATGATGAAACGTGCTCTTAATACAGAACAAGACGCTCAAATTCAATCACTGTAAAAGAAAGCATAGAAAGCAAAAAGCTTGATGAACCCTAAGATAAAAAAAGAAGAACAAAAAGGTAGTTAATGGTAAAAGAAAGAAAAGAATATGTATTATTCTCTGTGTCATTGAGTAATTACAAAGGTATATAAAACAGAAAGCATAGACCATAGACATGGATCGAAAATAAAAACAAATAAACAGAAAGTGACAATTCAACATATAAACTTTATCATAAATAAAGTCATATAACATAAATTATAATATTTTTAAATAGAGAAAATTATATTTTAATTATCAATTATACCTCTTAATCTAATATGAATCCAATAGCTAATTAAATATTATTTCAAATGTTACCTACCACATAAAATTGGGAAAAAAATGTGGCAGCAGAACTAAAAAGCTATTTAATTTTTTGTTCGTTAGTTTGTTTTTTTAGTTAAATGATAATATACTAAAATTAAACATATAATCTCATACATATTACATATCTAAGAATATATGATCAACTCTTCTCTATCGTGTAAAAATCTTCATCACCATGTGGATTATGCAGATGATCGAGCTTACCACTAAAAAGGATAAATATTAAATCTATTATGTAAAAATATTGTTGATGAAATTAAATTTAATCTTTTAAACAAATGTTTCTGTTATTAGTTTGTAAATAAAATAAAAAAGACGATTAAATAGTGAGATCGAACTAAAAATCAAAATTAGATAAAAAAGAATATTAATTGACAAAGCTAATGAGGTTGTTTGTCCTGATTTTATCGTAACAAAAATCTAAATTGTAAATAAAATGCTAACGAATGATGTGTTTCTTGACCTGAGTTTTGGTTTGATGTTTATGGGTGTGTGTTTTTTTATTCTGATTATATTTAACTTCTAACATGTTGTACATGATTAATGGTGATTAAAGTAATTTAGTTGGAACTTCCATAATTTAGTTATTAAAAGAAAAAAGATGTACTTAGAATGAGGAAACTTTGACACTAATCTCTTATTAACACATGTTTCTTAACTACAAGATTAACATACCACCAGAGTGAGAAAGAGGAAGGCAAGGCAAAAAAAAGGAAAGATATTATTTTCTTATTGTATATGCAAGTAAAAAGAAGATGTATATATACAAGAGGAAGCATGTATTTCGTAACAGACGTAGCATGCACTCTGTCAACAACTCCACTTAAACTTAAGAAGGAAGATTGATCAAACACTCTAAGTTTATTTAAAGGAATTGAAAGGAGACTCGAAAATAGGTTTGGTTAAGATATCTGCAACTTGAAATTGGGATGGTAAGTGAACGAGAATAAGACAATTAGCAAGAACATAATTTCGTACACAGTGCAAGTCCAATTTAAAATGCTTAGACCGGGAGTGCAATATGAGATTTCCAGCAAGTTGAACAACACCCAGATTGTCATAGTAAAGACTTGGTGTAGAAGGGATCTGAAGCTCATGCATTAGAGATTGTATCCAAATTATATTAGCAAAAGCAGCAACAACACTCCTATATTATGCTTCTTTGTTGCTCCGAGAAATCACCTTTTGTTTCTTTGAAGACCACAAAACAAAATTATGGCCAACGAAGATGCAGTAACCAGTGGTAGACTTGCGATCGTCCAAGTCGGTTGCCCAGTTCGAGTCGTTGAAACCAGTGACAGAGTACATTGGAGAAGAGCAAAGATGGAGGCCATGATTTGAGGTACTAGCGAGGTAACGAAGAATACATTTAACCGCTTTCCAATGACTCAATTGAGGTTGGTGCATGTATTGGCAAACCCAATTGACAGAGAAAGATAGTTCTAGATGAGTAATATTAACATATTGTAAGGCACCAATGATAGAACCAAAAAACGTAGAATCCTCAACAAAGGTAGAACCATCAGTAGTAAGACGAAGAGATGAAACCATGGGTGTAGGTTGTGGGTTAGCATTAAGCATATTAGTGCGACATAAGAGATCATGGATATATTTAGTTTAAGAAAGATGAAGAGATCATTGTTACACCAAGTAACTTCAACTCCTAAGAAATAATGCAAGCGAGTGAGATTCTTTAGAGCAAAGTGAGAGCTGAGTTGTTTGATAAAATCCTACACCAAGATATGTGAACTACCAGTAACCAAGATATCATCAACGTAAATAAGAATAAACAAGGTTTTAAAATAAGTAAATCGTGTAGACAAAGAAGTATCACTCTTATAGGGAAGGAAGCCCATTTGGAGAAGGTGGTGGAGAGTTTTTGGACCATGATCGTGGAGCCTGTTTAAGGCCATAATGGCTTTGTTCAAACGAAAAACTTAAGATGAATAAGTAGAAGAAAATCCTAGAGGTTGTTGCATATAAACAAGAGAATCCAGCTCGCCATGAAGAAAAGCGTTATTCATATCTCTTTGATGAATAGGCCAGTGGGAAGACAAGACAATCGTAAGAACAAAACGAATGGTAGTTTGTTTTATGACAGGGTTGAAGGTGTTAGAAAAATAATGTCCTTCACATTGGTGGAAACCTTTGGCAACGAGACGAGCTTTGTAGCGTTGAATAGAACCATCTGTGTTGAACTTGTGTTTGAAGACCCATTTTCACCCAACAAGGTTAGCATTATAAGGAAGCGAATTTAGTGTCCAAGTGTTGTTTTGTAGGAGAGTATCATACTAAGTTTGCATGGCATGAAGCCAAAGTGGGTTAGCCATAGCTTGTTTATAAGAAGAGGTTTCAAGAAAATCATCAGAAATAGAAGTAGTAAAAATTTTAGGTTACTAAATACCAGCTTTGGCACGAGTAAGCATGGGATGAGTGTTATTATCTGGCACAAGAGGAGGAGAAACAATGGAGATGGGAGAAGAAGCCAATGGAAAAGGTGACAACAAGAGGCATTGTATATTCATGTGAAAAAGAAAAAACAATAAGTAGTGCAGTAGAAGAGACAAAGGTATCAGTGAAAGTATCATTATGAATGAAAGGATCGTTTGTCATAGAAAAAGGAAAGAGTTACTCATTAAACAAAACATGGTGTGATATAATCATCTTACCAGTAGGTGTTATGCAAACGTAACCTTTCCTCTTGTCATTATAACCAGGACAGAAACATAAAGATGAATGAAAGTCAAACTTGTGTTGGTTATAGGGCACAACAATGGGTAAGAGGCACACCCAAAGAGTTTTAGAAAATTATAGTTAGGTTTAAGAGAAAACAATTTTTCATAAGGACTTAGATTATTTAAAACAAGAGTAGGTAATATGTTGATAATATAAGCAGCAAAAGTAAACACCTAGGCCAAAAACGTAAGAGGAAGAAAAGAAGCAGCAAGAAGAGCGAGACCAGTTTTAGCAACGTGACGATGTTTCCTTTCAATGGAACCATTTTGCTGGTGTGTGTGTGTGCATAAGTTAGACAGTGAACAATACCAAAATTACATAATGTTTTAGCTAAAGATAAAAAAAAACTTTGCGTTGTCACTGTTAGAAAAGATGGCTTTAAAACTAGAGGGGAGGTGAATTGTTTAAAGGGGTTTTCGCAAACTTTTCAAAGCTAGAATGAACTTATTTCAGAAACCAATTGATTCAGCAATTCAGTAATCCAAAACAGCAAGAAAAATAGAATACTAGAAAAACAATTGGTTGTTTCTTCGAAACAATCGGTTGTTTATACCAGCAAACAACAAACAAACTGAATTTAAAGAGATAGGGATAGAGAGATTGTACATAATTGTTTATACTGGTTCACTCCAAACTAGAGCTACATCCAGTCTTCTCAGAAACCCTGAGGATATCCACTAAGCAATCACACCTTGATCACTTACACCACAACCAAGAGAATGACCTTGAAAACCTCAAGACACACACTCTCCTTGGCCAACACTAAGATTGCTGATCTTGAACACCTCAAGAACACACAGCCAATCTCAGCAACACACACAAACGAATTGTTTAGCAGTTTTCAAAGATTACACTTGTTACAGATGAATATCTGAAATCAATACAAGTAGAATCATATTCAGCACCTTGATCAATCTCTCAACTCTTTAGCAATCTCAGAACTCTTTGAAAAACTCTTAGATCAATCATTTGTTTCAAGATCCTTAAAACTTAAAAACAGTTTTTCAGAATATATCTAAGAATGTAGTTTGTTATCAAATCTTAACAAACTCTTAATTGCATTTAAAATTGATTGGTCAAAGCATTTAATGACTGGAGCGTATTCAGTTAAAGCATTTAAAGCTCAGTCAAAGAAAACAGTTTTTCTGCTATGGTTTTAAAACAAACAATCGATTGTTTCCTTGAATCAATCGGTTGTTTTGTTACTTAACAAAATACACCATTCAAAAACAGTTTTCAAACTTTCTCAAAACATCTAAGTGTAAACAATCGGTTGTTTCAACAAAACAATCGGTTGTTTCAACTTAGTTTGAAAATCATTTTGCTTTGATAAAATTGAGATGCTAATTGCTTTGAGATTTAATCTAAGGGTTGATTACAACAAAGAACTACCCCAGAACAACGCTTAAACTAGCACAGCAGCATCAAGCAAAGCAGAGGCTTCATCATCCTTCAAAGGATTTGGATTCTTCAAAACATTGAACACCACTTGGTTCAACAGTCACTTTTGAAGACTTTTGATAGAGAAACCAATTTGTTTTTCCGCAAGGAGTTTAAATTGTAAAAACATAGTAGTGACCGCTGATTTGGATGTAAGAAGATATAACCATGCAAACCGGGAAAATGCATCAAGAAAAGAAATATAGTATAAAGAACCATTGGTGGAAGGAGTATGCGATGGATTCCATATATCAACAAAAATCAATTGCAGAGGTGCAATGTACATAGTGAAAGAAGGTGAAAAAGGTAATTAGTGGAATTTAGTCTTAGCACAAGAATCACATCAATTAACAGTTTTATTATATGAAATATATTGTTTAAGCGCATAACATGATGAACAACTCTAGTTTAAGCATGTCCAATGCGTTTGTGACAAATATCATAATTTTTCAACATTGTTATAAGAAACAATATTAACAAAGGTTTGCATAGTTCGTTGTAAGTATGGAAAAACATAAAGGTCATCATGAAATTTTTCTTGGAGAGTTATCTTTTTTGTATCATTATTTTTGACAAAGCAATGATCAGTAAAGAACTAAAAAAAGACTCTATTATCATGCAAACTTTAAAATATTTTTATAAACATAAGGAACATGTAAAATGTTATGTAGTTTAAAAGAATGAGATGAATGAGTAGTAGAATAACATGCAGAACCAAAATCGCGAATGATCATACCTGAACCATTACCAGTTGCACAAAATAATTACCAGTGTAAGCATTTTTATTGGAGAAAACAAAGGGGTCATGGGTTGTGTGGTGGGTTGCACCAATGTCATGATACCACAAGGGATCTTGGATAGTGGAAGGTGTTCCTAAGATAGAAGTCTCAGTGGTCAAGTTTAGATGAAGGTTGAAAGAATGTAGTATTAACAGAGACATGGGATGTCAATTTGTTATCAGAACGGGTCCAACAAGTGAGAGTTGTGTGGCCAAATTTATAACAAAGTTGACACTGAACACAAGTAGTAAAAGACGTAGAAGAAGATTGGGTAGTACAAGAAGTGTGTGGCTTGCGAAAAGATTGTTGGCGTTTAATGTTGTTATATGATCTGGAAAAGGGCAAAGAATACAAGTTGGTGGAAGCAACATTAGCTTGAATAAAGGAACGTTCAAGAAACATGTGTTTCTCGAATCTTTCTTCTTGGGCTAAAAGTAAAGCTTCAATATCCTCAATGGTATAAGTATCAATACAGGAGGTCATAGATGTGATGAAGGCGTTGTACTCTTCAAGAAGACCATCTAATATAGCATCGATGTGATCTTCAGAGGAAACTGTAGAACCAGTGGCAGCAAGGGAATCCATCACTTTCTTTATGTCAAGAAGATAGACAGATATTGAACGTTAATATTTAGGAGTTTTCAGCTGGAGCTTGAGTTTTCAAATTTTGGCACGACTGTGTGAAGCATAATACACCTTCAGCTTGTCCCAGATAAGATGAGTAGATCGTAATCATACCATTTGTGTTAGCATAGAAGTAGACATGGAGACAAGAAGCCAAACAACAATGGCTGGAAGCAAAAATAGTGACTCGTGATACCATGTAAGATTATTAGAGTAGCTAGAGAGAGAAAGAGAAAGGCAAGGCAAAAAGAGAGAAAAGAGATATTATTTTCTTATTGTATATGCACATACAGAGAAGAGGTATATATACAAGAGGAAGCATGTACTACGTAACAGACATAGCATGCACTCTGTTAATACTAACACGAATTGAAAACTCATTATGTAAAATCATTCAAATTTCTACACCTTCTTCATTTCTTTAAAAAAACAACGCGTGCACCCTTTGATTCCAATTATGTGAGAGATTACGTCAATTTGCATGGTTTTTATACATTAAAAAAACTTCTCATTTGAATTTTGTAAAAAAAAAATAGTAGTCTTTTATCAATGTGTATATAAGTTATTTCTAATTTTAACTTTTAAGTAATGTAGGACTATTAGACGTACTTACTTTTTATTTCCTTAATCAATAACTAAAAATTATGACGTCAAGTCCATTAAGACAACATCATTGTGATTAATGAAAACATCAAAGATATTGTCTCTCTGAAATTCAAAGTTCCATCACGATTTGGCTCGTAAAAGACGCCTGAGATGCTTAAGGGGGAATGTATATTTCAATTGTTCACGGCCTCGATTCATAAGCGATGTGTTGAACTTGAGGTTAGAACACACATATCTGTTGATGTTTATAAATGTTGACATCAATAATCAATTGGTCACAACAATAATAGAGAATAGAGATGTGAAGAATAGAAACACATATTTCCATTTTCTCCTTGAATAATCAATAATGACATTGAAGATGTTGCATTGTAACTTGGTATCCTAAACCCTAAACCCTAAATAATTACTAGGGTCATTACCACCCGCAGGGGTGGTAAAAGAAAATTCAATCAAATTATCTTGGTTGAACAACACAACGATTTTTTGGTAATACAACCCACCATTACAAGAAAAACGCGAATTATATACGGATTATTACATAGGATCAAAATTCGTATGTAAAATCAACATTATATACGGATTATCAAGTTTTTCAATGACCAAGGAAACTTTAACCACTACACCAAACAAATTCTTTAATATTATTATAATTTTTATTATACTTATTATTATTAATAATAATAATAATATTAATAATATGAATAAATATATAACCATATGAATAATATAACAATATTAATAATAATAGTATAATTATATTATTATTTTTAATAATATAATTATATTATTATTATTAATAATATAATTATATTATTATTATTATTATTATTATTAATATAATTATATTATTATTATTATTATTAATATAATTATATTATTAATAATATAATAAGTATATTACCTATACCGTCAATTATAAACTTTTAAGTTTCAATTACATTTTCACTCTTGAGTTGTATATGAATCCACTATTACTTAGACTGGGTCTTGGACAACTTAAACTTAAAGGACAAACACACTTAATTTAATATCTAACATGCTTGACCACTTATAACCGGATGAGATTCTTAACAAAACCATAGTTACATTAAATTTGACAACATTTTATTAGTCATGTTAACAACATTTTTGCTTTACTTTTTTGTGAACTCCTTATTATAGAAATAATGTTAAATGCTTATCAATGTTGACGTTTCTCCTTAAATTTAAGTAGTTATTCCTCTCATATTTTGCTACAATTAAATTTCATCAAATTATATATTATATTATAAATTTTTAGATGTTACAATAAGTGGCAAACACAATAATATAAAGAATAGAAAAATGAATAAATTTGAATTTGAAGTCACAAGATACACAAGTAAAGAAGGGAAAATTTTGAAAATCAATTTCTTAAAAAATTATTATGCAGTGTATGTCTTTAATATATTAGTATTATAATAACACACTTTTTCATTTTAAATTTTTTTTATCCCTTTTATATATTATTATATAAATATCATACTATAATATTCAACAGGGACATATAGATAATTTCACTAATAATAAATATAATAGTAGGTTGGGCAAATTTATTACATGAAGAGGATGGTGACAGAGTGAATATAGAACTAAAAAGTGGGCCGTTATGGGCTTGCAATCCAAAACAAAAACAAGAAATAGGACCACAGCATAAGAGAAAAAGGGAAATGTAAGGTTTAATAGGTTCCAAATCCTAAGTAACCACTTGTCACAATCTAACAATAGCACACAAGATATTTCTTAAAAGATATTAATAATATTAATAATAAAATAAAAATATTTAATAAATATGTATTTCATAAACAAATTATTGATAGATTCTTTAAATAGCACCTTTAGCACATTGATTAGTAAAGTTTAAACATTTACTATCCTCAAATAGAAAGGATTTTGTTAATAAGATCTAGCCAAGAAAGTAAGAAAAATCAATTCAATCTATAATATAATATTATATATACTTTTTATAGTCTTTATAAAATATTACTTCATATACTTTTAGTCAATATAAAATATTTATTCATTCTAAATTTTGAAATTTTGTAACTCTTTTTTAGTCTTTATTATTAACTATATATAAAAATTAAATATACTAATTAAGATAATAAATATTATTTAATTTTAAGAGAATAAAATTTTTTAGATACATAATTTAATTAATAGGTGAAATAATTAATATAGGATCGGGGTTGCATAAAGCTCACCTTAAGTTACAAATAGATGAAGAAAAAGATACGTATACGGCTATTACATTATAAAAAAAAAAAATTTGAATATATTTATATAATTTGGAAGAATAAAATATTTATAATATTATTAAAAAATACTAATAATAAAATAAAAAATACTAAATAATAAAATAAAAAATAATTTTAAAGAAAATAATTAAAAATGAATTTCTCTTTATTAATTTTATATGGATAATTAATTTATTACTAAAAATATTAAAAATTAATCAAAACAAAAATATTATCAGAAAAAAATTATATTATTTTAGAACAATTGCTAACAAAAGAATTTAATTTAAAGAAAAATTATTACTTATAATTTTATTTTATAGTTATATATTTATCATTTCATATGTAAAGAATAACTAGTGACAAAATATATTAATGTATTAAGAATAAAATTAATTTATTTTAGTTTTAAATTGTGTAAAGATAATAATTCGTAATTATTTTTCTGTATTACATATAATTTAATATATTATAATTAGCAATTTTAAAAATATAAAATATATTTTATTATTTTTATTCGGGGATAAAAATTATTCTTTATGACATTAGAAAATAAATTATTTTAGAATTCGTCAAAATTATAAATAAATTAATATACAAAAAAAAATACATTCAATAAAAAAATAACAGTAAAAACTAGATTATTGAATGAAAAATAGAAATGATATATAATTATATATTACTTAATTAAATTAAATATATAAAGATTATAATTATTTAAAATAATTTTTTTACCATAATTACATTAAATAACATTTTTTTTTAATTTTTAGCCTTAAACCAACCTTTATTTAGAATAAGGACTAAAAAAGAAAATTAGAAATTAAATTAATCAATGTTTTTGTTGAAAAGAAATAGCGATATTTGTATGATCAAAAATATATTTAAGTATTTTAAAAATGATTATGTAGGTATGAGTTTTACTCTAATTTCAATTATTATTATTATTATTATTATTGCATGTGTTAGAATATGCTTCTTAGTTTGTACTTTAGCAAACACACTTTTATTCTTGTTTTCTCAACTAATATTTAAAATATATTCGTTAATACCTATTGCAATAAAAAAAATAATGTATTATTTCTTATCATTTAAATATTAAAAATAATATACAATGATATCATTGTTTCAATTTTTTTAATAATCTAAAATAATATACATGATGACAATTAAATAATAATAAATTTTGTTTTCCTTCCAAAATATCTTCTCTCGCGCTCATTAGGATCAGAGATATTTTGTAACTTTTTGCACATTCAAAACCCTACCCACTCGAGTATGGGAGTGTCCTTCTCTACTCGCGCTTCTATTCACTACTACTTATCACTTATTTAATGCAAATAAAGTTATAAAAACTATTTAATTAACCAAAGTTTACATCCAACAATATTACATATATTTCATGATGAATAATCTATATTAATATTTTGTATCTCACATAAATTAAGACTTTTTTTTTCTCTACTTACAAAAGTAAAATATTAAATTCATCAAAAGTATGCTCTGGTTACATTATTAAAGATGGATTAAGCAGGTTTAAGGTTAAAATTAATTTGTCATCAACAATATTCAACCATAATAATATAAATATTCATAAAAAATATTTTAAATTAACTTGAAATTAAAAATTTGAGAATAATTAACTTTTGCAGAAAAATAATATGTTATTTTGTATCTTTGAATGCTATATTTTAAAATTTTACTTAATAAGTTAACAACATTATCTTGTATATTATGCATCATCACTAAAAAAAATTGATGAAATATTAAAACCTAGCAAATATCATTATTCTTTTTTGGTGAAACAAGGACAACTTAGGTGTTGGTTACATGTCCTTTTTTCTGTTTTTTATCATTAGAATTAAAATCTTAACTCAATAATATGTCAATTTACAGTAAAATTCTAAGGAAGTGCAACCATATTCTTTTAACATTATTTTTTTTACTGTTAATTATACATAACAAGAGAATATTTGAAAAAAAAAAATATTGAGAATAACAATTTTCTTATAATAATGTATTATATAATGCATAATTCCTACATTTGATTCAATGTATTTATCTCTCCATGTGAATGGTAGGCTATTAATTAAGTTCATTTTTTGTTATATTAAAATAGAATTGATCTCTGCTATTTGTGTTTTCCCACTCCCACCCAACTTCTTCACAAGCTCTCAACAAAACTCCAACCCCTCTCACTAGGAATCTCCCAACAAACTACCACCGCCGCCGCAATGGACTCCGCTGCGCACGTGCCGGACACCGAAACGCCGCCGTTCTGGACGGACGAGAAGCACGTGCACTTCCTCAACACCATGGAAGCCTCCTTCGTGCGTGCAATGCTCGAAAACCAAGGTGCGGCAAACCCCACGCGCCACTCCCTGCGCCTCGATCGCTACCTACCGGACATCTCTGATTCCACGTTGGATTTGAAACCGCACCCTCGCCGCCGCACTAGACAGCTCCATGCACCTGCAGGTACGTGATCGCACCCCTCACATGTTAAACAACCCCGCGCATTTTAGCGACCGCCGGTTTGTTATCACCGTTGCTTTGGGTTCGATGGGTTGAGTTTGATTGAGCCGAGGAGGGTGTTCGTAATCATAAGACAGCGTTTGGCTGCGTGTTATTAAATTTTTATTTTGATGAAAACGGTGGTGGCGGTGGACCGGTGGTTGACTGCGTAAAATCCCAAACCAAACAGCTTGTAAGTGTTGTCGAAAATATCGAATATGCCTCTTAGATATTTGTAGGCAGTATGTGATATTTTCCTTTGGGATCTGGCCCCACTACCAAATGTATAAAAAAATATTCACACTAAAAAAAATAGAAAAAATATTATAAGAATTATGACTGCTACTAAGATATTTTTATTCAACAACTTTTTCTCTCTTCTTTCATTATTCATTATATTCTATTTTCTTGTCTTTTAATTTTATTTTTTATTATATAAATACAATTTCAGAGGATTTAACAAGTTTTCGATCTATATAAAGAAAGGGTTGTCCAGTTTCACTGTACAACTTATGTATTAACAATTAATCTTTTATTTGATAATACTAACATACAATTAACAATTATAATACTAAGAGTAATGCATCATAACATATAATTTTAGTCATATATATAATGTTCTTGAATAAAAATTATATTTACTCAAATACTTAATCTCAACATTTAATGCAGGCTTATTTTGGCTTAATTGTAGATAGTGGACAGATCTTTTGATTGAAAAGATATTATTTCTCAAAATTTTAATTAAAGCAAAGTAAACATTGTTTTATTCTATTTTTGAAATATGTCAATTCATTAAAAGATTTTGTCTTTCCCGATAAAAAAACTAAAAGATTTTGTCCAGAAAAAATCTTGTAAACTTTACAAGCCATGTTCTTCGATGTACTTTTATTTGATGAAAAAGATCCCATAATCCACTGATATTGTGTCGTGTTTTAATTAAGATGGCTCACTTTTTGACCACCTTTTTTTCTTTTCATATTTCTTTTTTAATAATTTAAATTTGGTTTTGCTTCTTGCAGGAGATTCAATGGGTCCAACAATGAGAAGATCGAGGAGGAGATCATCTCAGCCCTACAACTCATCACAGGACCAGGTTTAATAAATTTGCATGTGTCTTTGTAAATATGAAAGGTGTTTGCAGCCGTTGGATCATGAAATATTTAAATATAAAAAACTTATTAGGAAAACGTTAACTCTATTGCAAATCAATAGATACCAATTTATAACTATAATTTTAAAATTATTTTATTTTAAAAAAAATATTGATTTTCCAGTTATAATATAGAACACGTTTTCAATATAAACATATTAATAGATTCACATGATTTTGTTAAAGGTTTTTTTGTTGGAATTATTAAGATAAGGATATTTTGTGGAAGAGATATATATAGATGATGAAAAAGACTAATGTTGATCTCCACGTATCCCTACACAGGTGGTCCCACATGGTGTAGCAGCATGTATGGGTGGTGGTGGTGACGATACAAGAGCTCAAAATTAAGAAAATTAATGTTTGGTGTACCTTTTCCACCAACCCCATTTTTATTTACAATTTATTTTATTATTATCTTTTTTTTCCATGATCTTTCTCTTTTTCTCTAATTCGTGTCATGTAAGTTTTCTTTATTTGTAACTAAAATCTTCTACATATATGAGAAGAAGCAGCCATTATGCTTTGGTGGAATATTTTTTTTCATTTCTTTGCATGAGAGTTATTAATTATCTTTTTCCAATGATGAAAAAAGAAGCAAGGTTTTGGGAGGTGCATTCTTAATTATGGGTAAGAGATATTTTATGAAAGTTCTAAGGAATATCATATCAAAACACTATTTGATAGTGCTGTAGGGAGAATAGTGTAGATTCTGACAAGACTTTTATATTATGTATAAGAAATATTTACTATGTGATGATAATGTAAAAAATATGGTGTTAGTGATGTTCTTTAATTAGGGCACGTGAATATGTGGATTGTGATTAGGTTGAATGATAGGGACATGAGAGGAGTTTGGTACCTTATCTGTATGAGTATGCTGGAAGTAGTAGTGTTTGGTAGGTAAATGTTTTGAAATCAAAATTCCGTGATCCATTCTCTGTTATACTTTTTCTCTTCTTTTAGAACACTCTCATTACCAACTTTCCATAATTGCTTCTGGTGTGTACACCATTGGATGAATTTAATATATTTGTGTTCTTCTATTGCTTTATACTTTGTATTGTAGTTATCTAAACCTGCAAGTAGTAGCTCAAATGGTTTCTAAAATATTAATATAAATAATAGAGATATTTTTTGAATTCTTTAATATGATTGAGTTATGTGACTCAATTAATCCAAATTATATTTTTAAAAATTATTAAAAAGTGTATTTTACTTCTGACTCAATCTCATAAAACTTACTTATAAGATGAGGTTTGTACCTACTTATATACCATGAAATGTCATAATTTTTTTAGTTGATGTGAGATTTTCAACACATTTCATTTATGTCATTTCATTTATGTCCAGGCTATCAACTTGTGTGTCATGGAACTATATATTATGAGTGATTTGATAACGGTATGATAAATTTAACAAACTTTTGTTATGATAAACTATAAATCATTCTAGTACCATATTAAAATGTAGACTCTAAATCTAACTCAATTTTGTAAAACTGACCTATAAAATGAGGTTTGCATCCATTTGTATATTATGATGTCCTAATCTTTAGTTCATGTGAGATCTCAAAAGAATTAATGAGTGAATATATGTTTAATTTTAAAGATTACAAAATTATTGTTTTCTTTAACTTTTGTTTGATGTATGAAATGGAATATGATAATAGTTTAATTTATTAACAAATAATAAATTAAATAAATATAAAATATTTGAGAATATTCCAACCTTGTATAATAAGATATATATTAAATATCTTAACTTCCAATCCAAACTAGAAGTACCAAGGAATATCTTAAGAGAAGTTGAAACTATTTGTACAAAACAATGTGATGTACAACCTACTCTTACCAAGAAAAACAGCATATTGCTTCCTCTAAAAAAAACTGTTATAATCACAGTTTACAATAAATTAAAAGATACCAAACTTAACCCATGATATATATATATATATATATATATATATATATATATATATTTAGTAAAAAATGAATAAATAAAGTCATTTTCCTCTATTGAAACACTAAGCTATACCTATGTAACATTAATTACGGGTGATAAATATGTATTATTTCCTTTTTAGTTAAATTATTTTACATTTTTATCAATTGCCTTCACGATTCGAATTATTTGCTAGCATTGACATTTTTTAACAATTTATTAAATAGTTTTCAAGTTATTTACTCTTTAACATTAAATATTTTCTGGTGATTTAAATTTATGTCGGTTGTTTCGCTTGTCCCTCTTTTAATTGTAAACATGTTATATTGGAGTAAAAATTATAAAAAGAAATTCAAATAATTGTATTAAAATAAAAATTATAAAAAAAAATTAAACATAATGTAACATAATAAAATTCATATAAATTAAATTAAAAATTTATATAATGATGAATAACTTGAGATGAACCAATTGGCATAAGAAAGAGGAAACATTGTGCACCAATGGAATGAATGGAGAGAAAACAAAAGGCATATGGGAAATTGGTGAGCGTGCGAGAAAGATTATGTGCTGTGGTTATTGTTTTTCTGAAAATAACTGTTGGTTTTTTCACATAAAAAAAAGTATTATTCATTAAAGGAATGTTATTCTTGTAAAGTTTCCTATTATCTACTAATATGCTACTTATACATATACTATAAAATATCTAGTTATATCAATAAAAAATTAAATTATAAGTGAATCAGTTTTAACTAAATTTTTTTTATATCTCAATAAAAATGTGTAATTTGTTATATTTAATAAATTCTGAAATATTTGTATTAAAAACATGTTATCATGAACTAATATCCATAAAAAATATTATTGGCAGAAAATCAATATTTATTATAAAAAGTAGTGATACAATAATTTTTTAATTTTTTTATCAATTGAAGTCTTATATATATATGATTATATATTATTAGTGAAATATAAGATATCTTATTTTTTTTAATGAATTTGATTAATATTACGATTTTTGGGAATAAATATCATTTTTGGTATCCTCATCACACATGCGATGAGTAACACATTCATAAAATGTCACACTCATGAAATGCAATATATGTTAAATCAACATCACAATATTATATGTCACCATATCTATTATATCAATGAGTGCATCTAAATATTTTTATCCATACATATACCATGCACACATCTTACACATGAATCATGATAAAAACATATAAAACATCATCACCATCAATTAGGTACCGTCTTATCAAACTTCTCTCGCTTGAGTATTCTTGTTTTCTACAACTGAGGAAGACCTCCTCATTTGAGCAATATCACTCTATTTAAGTAATATGACTCTAGAATGGAATTTGTCTCACTCTCCCTCACTTAAATGTCCACTTCATGGTAGAACGCTTATTCGCTTAAGCATCTTCAAAATGCTTGAGTGATGCACTTGTATCACCAAGAACAAGTTTAAAAAACATATAATCCATTGTTTCACCAACACTTGAGCGACTATGAAGTATGAACACGTAGTTTCACAATATCAAATGTTCCAAAAACTCCTTCACCACTATCATGACTCACGTTTTAGTGACCAAGTTGTCGTTTAAGCGTCATGTATTTCAGAAGAAAGATAATTATCTCAACCTTTCTTTCACTTAGTTATAAGTAATTACTTGAGTTATGCACAAAGATCCTAACCACCATCAATAGCACACATGCATTTTGGGTGCTCTAATTTTTCAATTATCGTTTTTAATAATATCCTAGTGCCATGAAAAATAAAGAACCCTAATGCGTTAGACATTCAAGGATCATTAGAAGTCAATTTAAGAACATAAAGATTGAGACTAGAAACTCCCTTATGCATTAGATCGTCTATCACGAAAACAAAGACTAGATCGTCTAACACGAAGATGGAGACTAGATCGTCTATCTTGTTTCACGTTTAGAGATCGTCTAGTAAGTTGCAATTCAGTAAGACCATTTAGCAAGTCTAACATAAAGAGATCATCTTACATGTTTAAAACAACTAGACCTCTAGCACATTTTGCATAGTTAGATTGTCTAACACTTTAATCATTGTGAGATTGTCTAGCATGTTAAAATTGTAGGTTATCCAACAATTAAATTTTGATACATGCAAATCAATTAGCTTTATTGTATCTTTAACACATCCTATAGTGTTTGTTATCATCAAAACACATATACTCTCTTATCATGAAATCGTCTAAAAGGGTATTATATCATCTAGTAGTGTCTAGACCGTCTAGTGTCTTAATGAGTATGAGCAGACATGGTAGAGATAATGAAAGTGATAGTGATGGGACCCATTAGAAATATTGTAGTTGAGCCATCTAGGAGGGTCAGGAGCGTTGATCTTTGTCCTCTAAAAGTTATTATATTGTTTTGGCATCCACACTCCAATGCATACTTGGAAATGTAGCTTATGACACGAAAATTTGTCAAATGTATGTCATTTATTCACTTATAGTCATACATATGTATTCATTTTTGTTGAAGAAGAGCTTTGATGACTCCAAATCTCCATGGATTGCTTAAAGGTTGATTGTAGCTTAGTTGAGTGTGTTCTGGGGTAGTTTAAATTTGTTAATTCACTCTTAGTTTGAATCCAAAGCTGGTTTAATTCAAATCTTTTTGAAAAGAGTGTTTTATGAAGAAGCAGAAAAACAACCAGTTGTTTTATCGTTTCAATCGGTTGTTTCATACTTGAGGTTTTTGAAACTGGTTTTAGCATATTTGAATTTGGTTGACTTTACTGTCAAACCAATTCAAACGATTATTTCAACAAAAAAAACCCGACTGTTTTTTTAATTGTCTTAACATAATTATGTTAAGTTAGTTAAATCTGCTTTAAATGATTTGAAACTGATTTGGATTTTATAATAAATTTTTTTAACTACTAATTGGAGTATAAATGTTCTGTTTTACGCTCCTAGCATTAACTTTACAATATCAGTTTGTGAAATCAAGTTTTCTCTAAGATTGCTTAAGACTTTGGATATTTCTCTAAGAGTGAAGTAGGACTTGTTGTGTACTTTGATTTGATTTGTACCAAGTGTGATCAATCCTATTTCTTTCTTCATTTGTAATTCTGTAAGTATTAGTGTTCAAAGAGTCAGAGGGTGTTTTAATCTGTGGTGTGCCAAAGGAAGTGTGTGTTCTTGAGGGGATCAAGATCACTTCTTTGGTAGTTGTGTGTTTGTAATCTGTGATTGATTGCATAGTGGATACCCAGTAGTTTCTGGAAACTGGATGTAGCTCTTGGGATAAGAGTGAACCAGTATAAATCTGTTTGTGCTTATCTTTTTCTCTGAACTCTTTAATATCTGTTTTAAGTTGTTTTTATTCACTGCAGATAAAAACAACCGGTTAAATCGCAAAAACAACCAGTTGATTTTCTGGAAATCAACTTAATCAGTTTTGTTCTTTGGCTTCCTTGATTTCTTTCTCTGTGATTTATCACTGGATTTCATTATACCTTCAAAGTTTGCAAAAATCATTTATAAACTATTCACCCCCCCTCCCCCCCTCTTAAGGCCATAAATTCTAACAATTGGCATCAAGAGCTAGGTTCTTGAAAGTATTCAAGTTGTGATCCTAATATTTTTTTATGGCTGAAAAGTTACCTTTTAGGGAGGGTGCCTCAATAAACAGGTCACCTCTGTTTTGTGGTTTGAATTACCATTTTTGGAAGGTACGAATGAAAATCTTTGTTGAATCATTAGATAGAAGAATTTGGAATGCAGTTGAAAATGGTCCTTTTATTCCTAAGTTTAAAAAAGATGATATTTTTATTGAAAAACCTTGGTCCCAATGGACTGAAGCTGAAAATTGCGACCAATTTATAATTCGGTTGCTAAATGATTTGCGACTAGGGTTTTAGCTTCCATCTTTATTTGGTGATCGTTTCGAACACGAATATATTTAGCGATCGATTATTGTGCTTTTAGCGACCGGATTTAGTGGTCGCTAAAAGTGATTTTTTTAGTGAAACTACTTTATATACCACTAATTTTATTCTTCAAAGTACTATATAATGACTAATTCTTTTTATGTAATAATTTATTTATATAGTTTAACCATTAAAAAATGAAAATCTTCTTACATTTATTACATTGTTTTTATTTGAATCCCTATTATTAGGTTTTATGGAAATAATATAAGATGTAATCTTAAGAAAAGAACGTAGGTTAATCTTTTCTGATGTTAATTGTAATATCCCAAATTTTTATCCATATAAAATAAAAGTAAAACAAACATTATCTACTTAACATATGAATATATATATATATATATATATATATATAACTATCTCATAATTGTATCTAAAAAAAATATCCCTCTTCATAGGGATTTTAATATATACATCAAAAGTTTTAAAAAAACAAACAGAGCATTTAAATTAAAAATATCCCATCCTCCAGCTACTCACTTAGGAGCTCTATTACCTGCAATCTCATCTGTTCCCGTGTACAACACGATCATCACAAATAAATAAACAAACACAAACAAATAATAGGGTAAGCTAGCTATAACAAAATTTTCTATATAATTTAAATTTCAAATTGATACTCAAAATTCATAAATTCTCAAACAATTTCTCAAAAATTTCCCATAACCATCAAGTGTCTATCAACAATTTCAATATTCATCTTTCTCATGTCAGCCATCTACTGACTCACAACACAGACACTTGACTATACTTCTGGAAGACTCGTGCGTTGACTTAGACTCAGAGATTTGCACCTGTCATAATATCTCACTGTGAAATCCACACAACTATGCGCATAAATAATCTCAATATCATCTCTCTCCTAGTATGACAGGGTTAATTCATATAACAGGTAAAGTTAGTTATCTTTCAAACAACTTACCCATTCATATGAACCTCCTTCGACTCTCACCACTTGAATAACTTCATCTATATGATTCCATTATCTCAGGAGAGTGAGGATATCTCCTTCTAGATAAATCCCTAGTCAATGCACATCCTAAACAATCTTAACACAATATTTTCTTTCTTGAAAATACTATGTCTTAATTAAAATTCATATTCTGACTCTCACAATATCCAAATCACACAATCAAATCATACCAAAGTTTAGAATTTTTAAATCACACAACAATTCATTCACTAATCATATAAATATTTTAAACTTTTCTAAACAATTCAATTATATTTTAAAATTCACTTAAACACATAACTAAGTTCCAAATATATGTTTTCTAAATCAATCATCATCTAAAATCAAACAACCTCTTCTCATCAAACATCTCATTTAAGTAATTCAACAAAATATTCAAAAATAGTTCAACTCATTTATATTATCATACAAACATTTTAAATTTTCAAACATAAACACTTTCAACAACTTATTCACCTTAAAATCAATATAAAATATTCAGAATTAACCATTTCAATTAATATATTACTTTACTATTCAAAAGAGACAATCCTACAAGCAGAAATTTGAATTGGTGACCACGTCACCCCCACATCCAGATCTTCTAACCTAGGGTTCTATAAAAATAAAACTAGCTTCCCTTACTTGGCCTTGGGTTTTTTTGACCATGATGGAGTTATTTTTATTTTTATTTTTTACCAAAATGGGGTCCGTTTTAAAAAAATTACAAATTTAGGCAAGTCGTGCCAATTCGGTACGACTTCATATGCAGAAGTCGTCCCAATTAGGCACGACTTCTGCCATGTCATACTAAAGTCGTGTCAACTTGGCACGACTTATGCCCTGTCATACTGAAGTCGTGTCAACTTGGCACGACTTCTGCCCTGTCATACAGAAGTCGTGCCAACTTGGCACGACTTCTGCCACGTCATATTTTTTTTAATTTTATTGTTTATATATTGGGTAGTAAGTTATGTAATGTTAAAAATTAATTTGATACATAATTTTCTAAGAGTGTTAGTTTTAAGGAACAAAAAATTGGATAATCATGTATGGATCATGTTTGATGGTAATGTAATACAATAACTTGATTATTTGATTAATTAAAAAATGAAGAAAATTGTTATTGAATTTGAAAATAAATAGCTTGAGAAGTAATGATTTTACAAAACACGTAATGATGAGAAGAGATTAATTAGAACTAAACAAACTAGTAAGATTCATTACAAGATATAAAATAAAACTATAAAGTTGAACTAGAAGTAAATTATTTATGGGAAGACGTGACACAATGTGGTCTTCGTATTTGTCGTCGAGGTCTTCAGGCATATGACAACAAATATTGCTAAAAGCATCAACTCCGTTTTGAAAGGGGCTCGATCCTTACCGATTTGTGCTTTGGTTAAGACCATATTTGAAAGAACAAATGCTTGGTTTGTTGAACAAGCGACCAAAATACAATGCATGTTGCGAGCCGAGCATCAATTTCCAGAAGATATAGTCGCTCTGCTACGAAAGAATGAAGCACAATCTGCTATGTGCCATGTGCAAAGATATGACTGAGAAAATTCAGTCTTTGACGTAGAAGATATGCTGACTATCGAACATCGACGCTACCCAATAACATACACAGTTAAATTAAATGAATGGTGGTGTGATTGTGGGGAATTTCAAGCTTTACATCTCCCTTGTTCACATGTAATTGTTGTTTGCTCATTTTGTCATTTACAGGTAACGACATTTGTGGCCTCAGTATACAGTCTGCACAATATTTTAAAGGCTTATGAGGTTCAATTTAATCTAGTTCGAAATCAGGATTATTGGTCTACTTACACGAGACCAAATTTCTTACCTGACCCCATCATGCGTCGACATCAATCAGGAAGACCTAGCACTCAACGCATTCGTAACGAAATGGATGATTCAATTCCAAATAAGCCAAAAAAATGTTCATATTTTAGAACGGAAGGTCACAACAGAAGCAATTGTCCGCACACACAAGCTTAATAATAAAATTCAATTCAAGTTTGATTATTAACTTCCTCATTTTCTTTATCTATGTATTTATTCATTCAATTCAAACATGATCCATACACAATTATCCAATTTTTTGTTCCTTAAAACTAACACTCTTAGAAAATTATGTATCAAATTAATTTTTAACATTACATAACTTACTACCCAATATATAAACAATAAAATTAAAAATAAAATAAAAAAAATTATGACACTACAAGAAAAAATGGTTTTAACGAGGGTTTATTTTTACATTACCAAAGGTTAAAACTTCCATTAAGTGGTTTACCCTGTTCCCCAGGGTTTTTCATAACCTCCGTAAAATAAAAACCCAAGCACCCACAATTAATATTGCAAAGAAAGAGCATCATCAGTCAGGATTCGAACCTAAGTCCTTCCAGTAATCTGGGAAGGGTTAACCATTGGACTAGAGAAGTTCTTTAATCATATTATCATTTTTATTTTACTTATAATTATTAACATAATTTATACATATTAATATTATATTAACATTATTATTAATATTATTATTATAATTAACATTATTATTAATATTATTATTATAATTAATATTATATTCATATTATTAATATTATTCATATTATTAATATTTATTAATATTATTCATATTATTAATATTTATTAATATTATTCATATTATTAATATTATTATAAATATTATTATTAATATTATTATAATGAATAGTTTCCAGTGTCTGATTCTTCAAAATTTGATACTGCAAATGTAACCAAAAAATAAATTATGATGATGTATATATGTGATAAGTTAATGTCACTTCACAAACAACTTATTTTTACTTATTGAAATTCATAAAAACAATCTTTAAGAATTGAATAATAATTTCAATTAATGAAGTGCCTTCTAACTTCAATTAATGAATCAACCTCTAAGACCTAAGTTCAAAGCATATTTAAATATATATACCAGTTTAGGCTAAACTCACTAAAAAATTTAATTATATCTATTTATTAAGAATTGAGAAAATATAAAATATAAAATATTTTATTGATGTTTTACAATAAACTTTTGACACTTAAAAAAAATTAAAAAACTCTATTATTTTGATGAGATTTTAGAATAAATATTTAGAATTTAACGAAGGTTTTAAAATAAACCTTTGGAAATTAACGAAGGTTAAAAAAATCTTTGTTGTTTTATGGAGGTTTTAAAATAAACCTTTGTAAATTAACAAAGGTTAAAAAAACCTTCGTTATTTTGTGGAGGTTTTAAAATAAACCTTTGGAAATTAACGAAGGTTAAAACAACCTTCGTTATTTTGCGGAGGTTTTAAAATAAACCTTTGGAAATTAATAAAGGTTAAAAAAACCTCTGTTATTTTACTGAGGTTTTAGAATAAACCTTTGGAATTTAGCTAAGGTTAAAAAACCTCCGTTATTTTGTTGAGGTTTTAGAAAAAACCTCCATTAATTAAATCAATTCCTAAGGTTATATTAACCTCCACTAAATAACCTCTATTAAAACCTTTTTTTCTTGTAGTGTGACGTGGCAGAAGTCGTGCCAAGTTGGCACGACTTCAGTATGACAGGGCAAAAGTCGTGCCAAGTTGGCACGACTTCAGTATGACAGGGCATAAGTCGTGCCAAGTTGGCACGACTTTAGTATGACATGGCAGAAGTCGTGCCTAATTGGGACGACTTCTGCATATGAAGTCGTGTCGAATTGGCACGACTTGCCTAAATTTGTAATTTTTTTTAAACGGACCCCATTTTGGTAAAAACCAAAAAAAATAACCCCATCATGGTCAAAAAACCCTTGGCCTTGAGCATATGCTCATTAAGAGCTCCAACCCACCAAAAGCTTAAGGATAACCTAACCTGCACCACAAAGTTCTGATCACAAAACTAGGACCCTGATCTAACATAGACTAATTCTGAAGATAAAAACCTCACATGCAAAATTAAACTAAAAGGCAACCCTAACCAGATCAAAAATAACTCAAAGGAAAATGAGTCAAGAATGAACTTACTCTATCTAAGATTCTGATCGGGCAATCTCGTAGAGTTCACTGCCAGGAGTCCAATGGCAGACTCCAATCATCAAACTGATGAGCGAGGAGGTCAGAATCTTAGAGAGAAGGGAGAAAAAAGGAAAAAAAATGAACTTACTCTATCAAAGATTCTGATCAGACAGTCTTGTAAATCTCGCTGTCAGGAGTCTAATGGTGGATTCCGATCGTCAAACTGATGACCGAGGATGTCAGAATCGTAGAGAGAAGGGAGAGGAAAGGAAGAGGAAACTTCTAGAAAGATGGTGATTCTTTTAAAATGAAACCTTAATAACTAAATTTCTATTTATATAGTTTTTTCTCTTTTAATAGTAAAATATTCAAGTGTCATTTTAATTGTACCATTTTTACTTAAGACTATTTTTTTCTCGATCCTTACATTCATCATTTAACATCATCATTCACCTTCTTAATGCTTGATAGCCTTTTGATTAATGTAACACCCTATAAATTTTAATATTTTTTATTTCTAAAATACACTTATATACTTTTGGAATATCAAGTTTCAAAAATAAAAAAATTGAAAATAAAAATTAATGCCAAAAACTTGGAGTTTCAAAAGTACAAATTTGAAATTTTAAGCTCATAGTTTTTGCTTCTAGATGAGTACTTGTTCTTATTAAAAGGAGTATTTAAAAATCGTTGAAATGTTAAAAAATAAAAAAAAAACTAAATTATTTAAAGGTCCATTTCCAAAAACTTTTTCATAAATACAAAAGAATAAAATAAAAAAAAATCAGAAACTAAAATTAATTTATTTACAAAAGTATTTTTTATTTTTAAATTAAATATAAATTAATTTTATCTTCTATTTTTATTTTATTTTTAAATTTAATTTCTTATTTAATCCGTAAATGTTACAAATTTAACCGTTTGGTTCATATATTTTTAAAATGATTTATTTTAGTCTTTGCAGATGTCATTTTAATCTCTTTTAGTTTGTATACATATCATCTTAATTTGTGTTGGTCTGTATTATCTAAATATTTAAAGACTAAATTAAAAATAGTATATATTCTAATTTTCTTATATTTTGTAGTTTTAAGTTTATGACGTCATCTTCAATGAGAAAGGCCCTGTTGCTGTTCAAGCCCAAAACGTAATTTAACCAACGAAATGTGCGATGTGCGATAAAACGGATTTTCATTCCCCAAACATACAGAATATGCATGTTTGGATTAAAAATCTAAAAAATATTTTTATGAATTTAAGTGAATAATAGTAACAAATTTCAATGAATTAATAATAAATATGAAATTTATTGTTTATAGAATAAAAGTATTTATATTCAAATTTTGATAGAAATAATTCTTAACCAGACTTATGTTTACTTAACTTCAAATTTTGAATCATATTTTGTTGGTTGATATTCAAGAAACCCTTAAAGTAAGAGTGTTGAGAAGTATTTATGCTTTTAATTTGCTAAGATATTTTTATGAACTCATTGAAATTAAGGTGCATGCTTCACTTCTAAGGTTATTTTACATATTAAAAGAAATATATTTGTTACATCTTAGCATGTTATCTTTATTTAACCAACAAAAAAAAATACATAAAGTGTAGTTAAGAGAGTAATAAGTTACAAAACATAAACACATTATTAAGTGTATATTCATACCAATAAATAAGTATTCACATAAAACCATAGCAATGAATAACATTAAAATAAACATATAAGAAGAAAAGGTATTATGAATTCAATATATTCTAGTCATCATCATTATTAATGTAATCTAAAGTAGTGGTGGATGAGTTAGGATTTTACAATACAAAATATTAAAATGTTGCAAAATAATTTATATTTACTTATTTTGTTGTTAAATTTTTAGTTATAATTTTTTTTTATGTTGCATCAATTATCTTGTTTATTAAGTCTCGTCTTCTTATATTTTTTTCTTTTAAAGTTCATTATTTACTTTTGAATAAATAATCAGTACAATAAATATTGACGTATTTTATTTTTAATTTAATAAGAAAAAAATATATAATCTTACAATAAAATTTTTATTTTTGTTAATTTTGTTTGAACTCTTAATAGTTATGATAATTAAACATATATTTAATCTTTAGTATTTGTCACATGTCTCTATTAATTAACATTAAAGGAAATTTTTTATCCTTTACTTATTTTTATTTTATTTTATAAATTTAAAATCCTTAATGATTTCTTCAAAGTTAATTCTTATATATTAATTTTAATTTTTTTTCTTTGATAAGCATACACTACAAGAAAATCAATAAATAACAATCAAATTTAGAAATCAAAAAAATAATTAGTCACTATATTTAGATATTTTTTTAGAGACTAAAAAATTGGTTTCTATTATTATTAAAAATTTATAAAATAGTTTTTAAATTGACATTTAAATTAGGTACTAAAATTTTAGCTATTAATATTTTATATTCTCAATTAGTCTCTAAAAGACTAATACATATCAATTTATAATATAAAGTAGTAAATAGCTAAAACCTTAGTAGGTAATGGTTAGATACTAATTTAGAAACTATTTTATAAATTTGTAATAAAAATTATTTTAGATGCTAATAATTTTTTTAGTTTACAAAATAGTCTCAAATTTAATTAAATAGTAAATAATTATTGTGATTTTTAAAATTAGTTTTTATTTAATGATTTTCTTGTAGTGATATATGACAATTATTAAATATCAAAGATGTATTTAGTTACTTCAACCATTAACAAAATTTAAATAAAATTATTTTTTTATTATACTAAAAATAAAATATATATCAATACTTATTTTGTTAAATTTATTGTGTTAAACGACCTATTTGCCCTTTTGAATTGTCAAATGTATCTTTATTTGGTTTGGTTTACCAATTAGTTATGCTTGTACTTGCTTTTGAACAACTAAACATTTTATTAAATTTACCTAGTCGATTCACATTCTCTTTCTCATTTATATCTCCAACAACTAAAAACATGGCATTATCAATCATAGAGGTAATGAGTCTTCATATTGTAAGACATTATTTCTTTGTTGATGAAATTTTATTTATAAAATAGTCTAATAAATGAAATATTGATTTTAAGTTCCAATTTTTATATCTGAACTTCTTAGGAGATATGCAAAGAATTAAATATAGGTCATACTAGTTTTCTAGCAACCATGGAACTACATTTTGGGATTCTAATTCTAATGTATATACTAAACACCAAACATTATAATTGGAATACAATATCTAAATACAATTATATGCCTAAACTATAACTATAATTAATAATTATTTTAATTTTTAAAGTAGTATATAATTTTATAATATAATAACTAATTATTTTATTTTTAAAATTAATTTTTATTTAATAATTTTTTAATAGTGATATTAAAAAACTTTAAATTACATATCAAAGCATAGAAGGTTTAAACTTGCATCAAGGTTACTACACTGTCATTGTCATTGAACATTGGCTTGACTTTTTTTCATCACCTTCAAAGTAGTTTGTGGTTATTCATTATTTTTATACTATATTAACTTATAGTTTGTTTTTAATATTTTTAATCAGAAAGCAACAAAACCCAAATAAAACCAAAAAAGGTTGAATGAGAGACCTATTTATAACTCAATACAAACCCTAGAAACTGAAACGTTACAACAACTTAAAACCCTTCAAAAATCCATCATCTAACGGTTAAAACAAGATTCTCATGTCAAATCACTTAATCTGAACAAAATAAATCACGAGAAACAAGGCATTTAATACCAGATCAAATCACATTTCAAAAACTATTATATTATATTCAGACATAAATACTTTTCTTAAAACTTAAATAAAAGTCTTTATGCCTCGAAAGCCGAAAGCTAGATACAAGACATAACCGAAAGGTTATGAGTAAAAGAATAACCGAAAGGTTATGTATAAAAGAATAAAACAAAAATATAAATATTGTTATTATTATTATAATAAGGAATATTATTATTAATCAAATAAAAGCCTGTGTTAGGGGTGCGTAAATAATAAAACGGTGTAAAAAGAAAGTCCAAAGGTAAAGTGTAAGCCCATTAAGAAAACTGTATAAATAGGAGGTCAACACAAGAGGTAAGTAAGAGTGATTTCTGTCTGATGAATGTAAAACCATTTCTGACTTTGGCATCGAAGCGCCTTGCAAGTACACCCACCCATCTGCGTGGAGGAGAAGCCGATAGAGCACCCAACCCAAGAAGAAGTCGAGAGAGCACCTAGCCCGAGTTAAAGCCGAGAGCATCTAGCCCCAGGAATAGACGAGACCCCAGCCCAAGGAGAAACCAAGAGAGTCCAGTCCAAGAAGAAACCGAGAGAACCCAAGGAGTAATGTGGAAAAGCCCAAGATTGGAAGATTTGTAAAGCAGTTAGTCTTGTCAATCTTATTCGATTGTTCTTGGTCCTTGTTGTAACAATCCATTATTAACTTTCAAAGTTTAACAAACTTTATAAAATGGAAGTAGTTTTTTAAAGTTATTTATTTATTCATTATAATCATTAATTTATTTTAATATGTCAATATGCTTAATATTATCTAAAATATCCTTATATGTATTAACATTTTAATTATATATATTATTACTTAGTAAACTATTATTAAAATCTTTTCCACATTATGATTTGTTTAAATATTTTAGTCATGAACTAATTTAATTTTACTTTAAAATTTTGTTATGCTAATTATTTTACAGCTGCTTATCCTTGAGGTTTTTTTAAAAATCCTAAAGGCATCAGATACTCTTATTGTTATTTTTTTTTTCCTTTTTTGAAATTTTTGTAATTAGTTGTTTGCAACGGCGTTGTGTTAGAAGAAGAATGTTAGTTTTTTTTTTTTCTTGAGCAATCTTTTTCTTTTGCAAATTAAAGAATCCATAACATAATGTTACGGGTCCTCTTTTTGACCGACCAATCTGTAATATCAAACTGAAATAAATGATTGAAATTTGATCTAGAATACGTTGTCCGAAATGAAACCAAATTTGCAAATCCCTTGAGGTTATGTGCAATTTTTGTGTTGATGTAGAGGTCACCCAAGTATGTCATCGATGTCTTTTTTTTCTATTTGATGATAATGAATAATCAATCAAATTATTCATCTCTAGGATGGAGTTGTCAATGTTCTTCTTAAAGCATAGGATCTTCTCTTACCTATTACTAAACAATTTTTGTCTTTGTCTTTCATGCGAAAAAAGATGTCAAGCTTCAACCATGACCTTTTCACTTTCCTAAAGCATTTACATCCTCCACATAGTAGATTTTACCATTATAGACCACCAACAAACTATTTGTTATTATTTCCATAGTTGATCATGAAACATGTTCAATTTCAATGGTCAAAATTCTAATAACTAAACTAATTTGAATCTTTTCAATTTTAATTTAAATTTATTTTATTACAATAATTGCAAACAAAAGCAACAAAAATCTTAGATAGTGTAAGGAGTTTTGTTTATGAATCATTATATAAAAAAAAATTCACCAATTCACAAGTCCAAAATGCATTCTTAATAGGCCATCCGAAATGCTTTTTGAACATAAAATGTTGTCCTTTGAATTACCCATTTCGGAGTGCATTTATAATAATCTAGATTACCTAGTTTGATACTGATTCTAGAAATCCAATTTTTAGGAGGCCATATCGAAATGCTTTTTGAACAGAAAATGTTGGCTTATGGATTACCCAAAACTTATAGAATTCTAGATTACCTAGTCTGATACTAATTTTCGAAACTCAATTTTTAGGAATATCTACGCCTCATATTTTTTTCTAAGATTTCAGGTTGAGGGCTCATGAGCGCCAAAAAGATTTTCTTTATAAAATATGATTTCAGTTAATAAACCTAAGTACGTATATATTTTTTCATTTTTAAAAATATTGCATTTTTCAAATCCACAATTTAAATTCAATTTTCTATTTTCCATGTCTTAATTTACTTTTAATTGAGCTCGGAGTGTTTAACTACTTTAACCTATGTTCAACACTGCATTGCACTACACTGTACTGACCAGTGTTGTTAAAATCGCGATTTAGATCGTTAAAATCGCGATTTTACGATCTTTCATGCTAAAAACGTGCTGGATCGGTGCCTGGATCGTTTTCTCAACGGATCGGAGCGATCCAACGATCCAAGGGTTGGATCGGCGATACATGGGCCTCCGCATTCCGTGACGCGGCCCAAAAAACCCCTTAATTTTAAAAAAAACTAAAAACCCTAATTTGAGTCTCAGAAACCCTAATCCCAAAATGCAACCCTAATTTGAAGAACCTGTGCCTCTGTCGCGCCGTTTGGCCGCCGTCCACGCTACCTGTCGTCGTCGCCGCCTTCGTCGATCGTGCCTTCGTCATTTGCCTTCGCCATTCGCACCTTCGCCATTCACGTCGCACTGCCTCCGCCACGACCGTCGCACAGCCTCCGCCACGACCGTCGCACAGTCGCACTGTGCGATCTGCTCTGCTCCGTTAATTATGTTATGTATTTGGACTATTTAGTTATGTCATATATTTGGACCATTTCATGAATTATGAGTCTATTTTTAATTATCTTATGTATAGTAACTTGGATAGTAACTCTTCCGAGTCGAGTTATGATCTTTATTTCCCTCTCCGATCCGCCTACGAGTTACGATTTTAACAACATTGGTACTGACTGTACTAACTGCACTGCCACACACTCTCACTACTGCAGAGCTTTTCAAAAGCTTGATCATTTTAACCTAATTTCTAGTGCATCCTACCCCACTCCATAACTTTTCACAAATACGTATCTTTCACGATCGTCATACACTCTCGCTACAAGGTTTTCCGAAGACAAACACTCCGAACAAACATTTATCCAGACAAAAAACTGGGTGAAAATCTATTGGAAAAAAAAGTAAGGGAGGTGAGTTACAACATTTTTTTTTGAATTTATTCTCAAAAATATTTTTATAAATTATTTTCCTTTCTCATATTTTTTTCTAAGATTTCAGTTTGAGGACTCATGAGTTCCAAAACAATTTCCTTTACAAAATAAATATGATTTGAGTTAATAAACCTAAATACGTATATATTTTTTTCATTTTTAAAAGTATTGCATTTTTTAAATCCACAATTTAAATTTAATTTTCAATTTTCCATGTCTTAATTTACTTTTAATTGAGCTCAGAGTGTTTAACTACTTTAACCTAGGTTCAACACTACACTAACTGCACTGCCACACACTCTTACTACTGTAGAGCCTTTCACGATCGTCGTACACTCTCGTAACAAGGTTTTCCGAAGACAAACACTCCGAACAAACATTTATCCAGACAAAAAACTGGGTGAAAATCTATTGGAAAAAAAGTAAGGGAGGTGAGTTACAACATTTTTTTTTGAATTTATTCTCAAAAATATTTTTATAAATTATTTTCCTTTCTCATATTTTTTTCTAAGATTTCAGTTTGAGGACTCATGAGTTCCAAAACGATTTCCTTTACAAAATAAATATGATTTCAGTCAATAAAGCTAAATACAGATATATTTTTTCATTTTTAAAAATACTACATTTTTTAAATTCACAATTTAAATTCAATTTTCAATTTTCCATGTCTTAATTTACTTTTAATTGAGCTCAGAGTGTTTAACTAGTTTAACCTAGGTTCAACACTGCATTGCACTATACTGTACTGACTGTACTAACTGCACTGCCACACACTCTCACTACTGCAGAGCTTTTCAAAAGCTTAATCATTTTAACCTAGTTTCTAGTGCATCCAACTCCACTCCATAACTTTTCACAAACAAATACGTATCTTTCACGAACACCGTACACTTTCGCAGCTTTCACGATTGCTGTACACTCTCGCTACAAGATTTTCCGAAGACAAAAACTCCGAACACACATTTATCCAGACAAAAAACTGGGTGAAAATCTATTCGGAAGAAAGTGAGAGAGGTGAGTTACAACATTTTTTTTTTAATTTATTCTCAAAAATATTTTTATAAAATATTTTCCTTTCTCATATTTTTTTTTCTAAGATTTCAGTTTGAGGACTTATGAGCTCCAAAAAGATTTCGTTTATAAAATATGATTTCAGTTAATAAACCTAAATACGTATATATTTTTTTTTCATTTTTAAAAATATTGCATTTTTTAAATCCACAATTTAAATTCAATTTTCCATGTCTTAATTTACTTTTAATTGAGCTCGGAGTGTTTAACTACTTTAACCTAAGTTGAACACTGCATTGCACTACACTGTACTGATTGTACTAACTGCAGTGTCACACACTCTCACTACTGTAGAGCTTTTCAAAAGCTTGATTATTTTAAAAGCTTGATTATTTTAACCTAGTTTCCAGTGCGCCCTACTCCACTTCATAACTTTTCACAAATACGTATCTTTCACGACCGCCGTACACTTTCGCAGCTTTCACGACCACCATACACCGTACACTTTCGTAGCTTTCACGACCGTTGTACACTTTTGCTACAAAGTTTTTCAAAGACAAACACTTCGAACACACATTTATCCAGACAAAATACTGGGTGAAAATCTATTCGAAAAAAAGTAAGGGAGGTGAGTTATAACATTTTTTTTTTTGAATTTATTCTCAAAAATATTTTTATAAAATATTTTGCTTTCTCATATTTTTTTCTAAGATTTCAGTTTGAAGACTCATGAGCGCCGAAAAGATTGCCTTTATAAAATAAATATGATTTCAGTTAATAAACCTAAATACGTATATTTTTTTTTTCATTTTTAAAAATATTGCATTTTTTAAATCCACAATTTAAATTCAATTTTCCATATCTTAATTTACTTTTAATTGAGCTCAGAGTGTTTAACTACTTTAACCTAGGTTCAACATTGCATTGCACTACACTGTACTGACTGTACTAACTGCACTGCCACACTCTCTCACTACTGCAAAGCTTTTCAAAAGCTTGATCATTTTAACCTAGTTTCCAGTGCATCCTACTCTACTCCATAACTTTTCACAAATACATATATTTCACGACCACCGTACACTTTCGCAGCTTTTACGATCGCCGTACACTCTCGCTACCAGGTTTTCCAAAGACAAACACTCCGAACACACATTTATCCAGACAAAAAATGGGTGAAAATCTATTTGGAACAAAGTAAGGGAGGTGAGTTACAACATTTTTTTTTTAATTTATTCTCAAAAATATTTTTATAAAATATTTTGCTTTCTCATATTTTTTTCTAAGATTTCAGTTTGAAGACTCATGAGCGCCGAAAAGATTGCCTTTATAAAATAAATATGATTTCAGTTAATAAACCTAAATACGTATATTTTTTTTCATTTTTAAAAATATTGCATTTTTTAAATCCACAATTTAAATTCAATTTTCCATATCTTAATTTACTTTTAATTGAGCTCAGAGTGTTTAACTACTTTAACCTAGGTTCAACACTGCATTGCACTACACTATACTGACTGTACTAACTGCACTGCCACACTCTCTCACTACTGCAAAGCTTTTCAAAAGCTTGATCATTTTAACCTAGTTTCCAGTGCATCCTACTCTACTCCATAATTTTTCACAAATACATATATTTCACGACCGCCGTACACTTTCGCAGCTTTTACGATCGCCGTACACTCTCGCTACCAGGTTTTCCAAAGACAAACACTCCGAACACACATTTATCCAGACAAAAAATGGGTGAAAATCTATTTGGAACAAAGTAAGGGAGGTGAGTTACAACATTTTTTTTTTTAATTTATTCTCAAAAATATTTTTATAAAATATTTTCCTTTCTTCTAAGATTTCAGTTTGAGGACTCATGAGCTCCAAAAAGATTTCCTTTATAAAATATGATTTCAGTTAATAAACCTAAATACGTATATATTTTTTTTTCATTTTTAAAAATATTGCATTTTTTAAATCCACAATTTAAATTCAATTTTCCATATCTTAATTTACTTTTAATTGAGCTCAGAGTGTTAAACTACTTTAACCTAGGTTCAACATTGCATTGCACTACACTGTACTGTACTAACTGCACTGTCACACACTCTCACTACTGTAGAGCTTTTCAAAAGCTTGATTATTTTTACCTAGTTTCCAGTGCACCCTACTCCACTCTCCATAACTTTTCACAAATACGTATCTTTCACGATCGCCGTACACTTTTGCAGCTTTCACGACCACCATACACCGTATACTTTCGTAGCTTTCACGACCGTTGCACACTCTCGCTACAAGGTTTTTCAAAGACAAACACTTGGAACACACATTTATCCAGACAAAAAACTGGGTGAAAATCTATTGGAAAAAAAAGTAAGGGAGGTGAGTTATAACATTTTTTTTTTTTGAATTTATTCTCAAAAATATTTTTATAAAATATTTTCCTTTCTCGTATTTTTTCTAAGATTTCAGTTTGAGGACTCATTAGCGTAAAAAAGATTTCCTTTATAAATTTTGATTTCGGTTAATAAACTGTACTGCACTGTAGAATTTTTCAAAAACTTTATTACTTTAACCTAATTTTGCACGTCGTCATTTACTCCCTCTACTGTAGAACTTTTCAAAAGCTCGAGTATTTTAACCTAGCTTCCACAACTCTGTACTCCAGTGCAGAAATTTTCATAAACGATTATTTTAACATATATTTCACGACTGTCGTACACAAAAACTTTTCACCTACATTACACAGTCACAATTTCAATGTAGAGCCTTTTAAGTCACTATAGGTAGATAGATAAAAAAATCATAAAACTAGACAAAATTTAATAAACCTAAATACATATCCACGCACGCAACTACTTTAACCTAGTTTCAACACTGCATTGCACTGCATTACACTGTACTGCACATTAGTGCTTTTTAATAGCTTTATTACTTTAACCTAGTTTCTAAGTTGTCACACACCCCCTCTACTGCATAACTTTTCGCAAACTATTATTTTAATGTACCTTTCACGACCGCCGTATACTTTCGTTGCAGAGTTTTTCATAGACAAACACTCCGAGCTCAATTAAAGTAAATTAAGACATGAAAAATTGAAAATTGAATTTAAATTGTGGATTTAAAAAATGCAATATTTTTAAAAATGAAAAAAAACAAAAACAAAATGATAAATCACTAAATCAAAGAGAAATTAAAATTTAATTTATTCTTTCTTATTTAATCTTTTCTTATATGGATGATTCATTTAATTTGTAAGTGGAAATAATTAATGCATATGATTTTCTATTGATAAAGGAAACGTTCAAAATAAGATATAAAAAAAATATACATTTTCAATATCATATTTATTTTACATTTTTATTCAGGTTTTTCTTTTACTAAATCATTCTGAAGACACAAAATTCACACACTCACTCAAAAATTAGACAGTTTCTTCCTGCACCCCTACATTTTTTTTCCTGCATCCCCACAATGTTGCGCAAAGATAAAACTGTCTCAATATATAATGTACAATTTTTTTTTTGTATTCTGGATTATGAAATCCAGTAAATTTTCGAATTGGCGCTTCCGATAAAATTTCGGATTGGCACGTCCGATAATCTTTTGGATTGGTGCTTCCGATACTACATGAATGACAGTGTTAATCCAAAATAAAAAAATGCAAAACATCCATAATTGAAAAAACCATTCCGAATCCACCAATCCGCAATAGAAATTAGTCTTCCGGATTCAGCAATCTGAAAATCAACAATTTATGCAAACTTTACTTCCGGAACACCCCCTCATCCAGAATGTAACATGATTTACTTCCGGATTGATGAATCCGTAGCACACTCCCAGATCCTGAATTCAAATAACATATGAATGTCAGTTTCGGAATTTACAAAATTGTGAGGGTGCAGGAAGAAAAATGTAAGGATGCAAGAAGAAACTGCCCAAAAAGTATAAACACTGACTAGTGAAAAGTTCCAAACTCCTTTTAACCACATATTAACAAACCTTACCTACAATTACTCAAATTACAATGTTGTTAATATTAAGTCTTTTTTATACTTTTCTATAATAAGAAAACAAGCCACGATTTTTAACATCATGAACTTGTTAATCAACCTAATTAAATTTGGTCGTTGAGTGAATATACTATTCGATAGCAAATTCGGCCACTAAAAGTTCTTGAAAAAGTATATTAAAAATTAATTGTAATCGTGATTGATTTTGCTACCTAATATTTTAGCTCTGAACATTCAATCACAAAAATTAATCACCATTTTATATATTTGATGAATATTGGTTCCCTTACAAATTCAATAGCAATTTTGCCACCGACAAAATTTTTGCCGTTAATTTTGGTCGTTAATGTGCATTTTTTTTCATGTAATGTCACAATCCGAGACACATTATAACCCTCAATTGTTGCGAGATTTGTCGAGAAAAAACTATTAATAAATGTTACCGACTAGATTAAATTATTATAACTTTTAAAAGTATTGTGACGAGTAAAACAAAAAAATAACATAAAACTCAGAAGTTGGATAATAAATTTTGTTTACACAAAATAATATTTAGAGTTTATTTGGAATCATGGGAATTTTGTAATTTTCAATAGAGATGGTCGATACGTTTGAAGTGTGCACTTTGATGCAAGCTAAGATTTGATTTTAAATTTCTGCAAAATCACGCTTTGTTTTCCTTTTCGAGTTGGTGTTTGAAACTTTTGGAATGTATGAACGTGGTCGTTTGATGTAACGTTAGGCTTTTCTTGTATGGTTAGCGTTAAGAGGTGTTAGGTATTTTGTGTCCGTCTCTGGATATTGTTTTATGTATAAAGTTTAAACCACTTCAGAAGTAGTTCACATTTTATATTTAATTGTTATCTCGGATTAAACAAACAAAATAATATTTAATTAAAATAAATTATGGTGAATGAATTGAATCCGTGGTGGATTGAGTAATGACTTGGAGAACTTTAAAAAAAAAGCAACATATTTTGTCTCGTTACAATAATTGAGAAATTTAAAAACTAACTAAAAAGTATTGCAATTTTATTTTTCTTAACACATGTGAAGTTAGTTTATTTATTTATTTATAGATGATAACGAAACCAGCACTTTTTTTTATTACTCACAACTGTTATTTGGACTAAAAATGGAGGTGCTTATGAAGTTTCTCATCAAATTCAAACATTCACACCACATGTCCCCACAAAAATCAGCATTTTATGTTTTACTTTGTCCCCATTTGCATGTTAATTTGTTAATTCAAGAGGTGACATCTCACCGTATATATTTGAGAGAAAAATTTGTGACAAGAACAACAGAAGTCACTTTCCTTTGGTGGATAATTATCCATTATTTAATAATAATGAGAATAAGATAAAAAAAAAGCAGTGGCTATATACAGAAATTGGTGGTGCAACCCCTTTGGAAATAATGTAGGGGACCAGACCAAGGAACAAACTGATGAAGATTTCGCAGTTTGTTGAAAAACACTAGGAAAACGATCACACGATACAGTTTTTGAGGTTGCAAATTTGGTCTGATTGAGAGAAACTGTCTCTGCATGCATGCATCTTTTTCTATCTTATGTCTTCAATTGTTGCAGCATGCATATGTTAGTGTTAACAATGTTCTTTAAGGTTAGCATGGATTGGAAGATTGATTTGAGGAGTGTTAGTTATCTTTTCAGAAATATTGTTAATTATTCCTTTCAAATATTATGGCTTCAAAATCTAATCATTTTTAGAAATACTAAAAAAGTTTTAAATGTGTATTTAATTTCTGAAATGTGAATTAAATTTACTTTTGGTCTTTTAAATTTAAAAATTATGTTCTCATTCCTTGTAATTTTAAGAACTTGCTTTAGTCCCTTTTTTTAAAAATATTATTAATGATTTTATTTATACTAGTCATAATCATTAATTTTATATATTTATTTTTAAAAAATATGTATGATTATTATTTTTATTTAATATATGTAATATATATTGAAGAAAAACAGGTAGAGAGGAGCAATATAGTCACATATTTGTGTGGAAGAGAAAAAAAAAACCAAGAGCACCTATTATGAGGTAGTAGGAGATATATTAGTGGTGTGTAATTATTTTTACTAAATAAGTAACTTATTTTTCTTTCTTTGTTGTTACAACAGAATTGATAAGTCTCTAAATGATATAATTTTGAAATATAGTTAAAAAAATAGAAATATGTGATTGTCTTATTATATATATTGTTATAAATTATTAGAAAACATTTATGCCAAATACCAATAAAATTAGGTATTTTAGTTGATTTTATTGTTTTTTATTTATTATTAATATATGCATCCTACCTTCATTAAAATTGAAATTTGAAAATATTATGTTCCACGGTCAATTTATAGGAGAGCCAACAAAGAAAAATATTAAAAGCTTATTAACATCATAAAATGTCTTATAAAAAGATCTAAACAATATGTTATATATTAAAGACTAGAGGAAATATTTATTAATTCTTGTGCTCAAAAATCGCACTGTAAAAAAATTATTAAATAATAATTAATTTTAAAAATAAAAATAATTAATTATTATTTTAAAAACTAAAAAAAATATTAATATTTAATATAATTTTTATTATTAATAAAATTTATAAAATAATTTTTAAATTAATATTTAATCACTACTATCCAAATGTTTTAGTTCCTAACTACTTTATATTCTAAATTAATTTCTAACATATTTTATATTTTAAATTAATCTCTAAAATATTAATAACTAAAATATTAGTAATTAATTTAAATATTAATTTAAAAATGATTTCTTAAATTTTTATTAATAATAAAAATATCAATAACTTATTAATCTTTAAATTAATATTTAATTTGATTAATATAATAATTAGTTATTTTTAGATTTTAAATTTAGTTTTTATTTAAAGATTTTCTTTAATATTATAATTCCTTTCATAAAAAAAATATCTTCTTCCAAATACCTTTTCATCATATAAGATTTAAACTTGAAACCAAATGGGTTCCTATGTTTGTCTGAAGCCCATAATTGACCACTTTCCCAATTGGGGTGAGTTCTCTCTTTCTTCTCCATGTCGATAACAGCTTGTTCATTGTTTTGTTTGCTTTATTTAATTATTTTTATTCAATTGTTTCTGCTTATGATAATTAAGTAGAGAAGCAACATAAAAGTGAAACAAATGAAAGAAAAAGAGAGAGATGCAAGTGTTAGTAATGATCTCTATGTTTGATCTCATTAGTTTAAAATACCAAATTCAATTACTTTAGTTAAAATTTGTGTGACAATTTAAATTTACACATTTTATTAGTAGGATAGAGGTAGGTTTTACATTTTTTTTGAATATTTTATTTAATTATAAAATTAATATAGATATCACCCACATAAAAAGAAAACTTATAATATCCATGGTAAACACCAATATATATATATATATATATATATATATATATATATATATAAATAAATCCACCGATACAATATGCTACTTAAAATATATTAATTATGTATAACTGATATAGAAAGATGTAGAAAATGTACATATTCCACTAGTTCTTAATTTAAATGTAGACACAATTAATGTAAAATGTGTTTTTTAAAATATTTATTTTATTTCCAACATATATAATTGTATTACATTTTTGCGGCTAAACAATGTAATTAAATTATATATTTAACTCAACTTTTATATCTAACTAACTTCTAACTTTATAATGCTTTTTCTTTTATATATAACATATATTCCTATATTTAAATATCTATATGTAAATAGCATATTCCAAAATTTTAAATAATATATATATATTTATATATATATTAAATTATAACAAAAAGAAATATAAAAAATTTAATATGGTGAGAAAAACATGAAGGGTGGTTGGTAGAGGAGTGTGGACATATCATGGAGGTGTCAGAAAGAGTCAGTAGAAGATTAAGAGCCAAAGAGAATGGTATAAACACTAAAAAAATATTCACTTTATAAACTAATAAAATAATATTTTAATTATATTTAATTTAATTTTTAATTTAAAATATTATTATGTTATTATAATATGTTATTAAGTACATGCTTTGACTGTGTGATAAAAAAAATCTTTTCGAAAGAGAAACTGTGAAATTGAATGAATATATAATCATACTCTAAAGGTAATACTTTGACATCATTAGTAAATGAATTGAATCTCCATTTACTTTACATAAAAAAAAAAAATATTCTATTTGAATTATTATTTTTTATTATTGGAGTATAAAGAAACTTTATTCTACTAACATTATTAAAGTGAAAATAAATTTTAAGTATATTTTTAATATATTTCTAAGAAAAAAGGGAAAAAAAAATAGATTAAATAAAAATGTTGAAAATTCACGTCGAATAAATAAAAAAAATTCTATAATATATAAAAGAATACAAGCTTCTGATTTTGTAAGTCTGATTTACACTTAAAAATCACTTTTTAATATGATATCATAACTATTTAAAATCTATCATAATAAAATTTTGTTGAATTTATTAAACTATTCGTTATCAGATCACTATCATACCACTCATAAATATATAATCAAACCTAAGTCTCCTAATGAATATGTGTTAAAAATGACTAAAACTAATAAAATTTTATAATATATATAAATAAGTTAGATTTTTTTTATATAGAAATAGAAATGGAACAACTTTTTGCTTCATTTGTCATTTTTTAGTATTATTAATGCTACTATAGTAGTATTGTCAATTTGTGATGGCGAATTAATGTAACTAAAGAGCTTTGAGGAGTTTAGACAAAGCCTTGAACAATCAATCATGTGAGTAGAAAAATACTCATTCATTTACTTGATATTGCCGTAGCCATGGCCACCTAACAGAGTTTCATGATCTATGGAGAAATATTTCAATAAATAGGAAAAATAAATAACAAAACTGAGCCTATTTTAAATATGTATTAAAACTTTCAACACAAATCAACGTTCCATTGCAACCACAAACCTTTAAAATAGTGGTTATAGAAGGTCTGTAGATATTTTTTTTATAAGAAATTATAAAAATAAATAAATTTAATTTTTCAAAAGATTTTGTTTGAACATATCCTTAATTTATAAAGATACTTTTTCATTACAAAATTATAACCAACTTAATGCATATTAATAGACAATATTTCAAAGATCATAATTTTAATTATGTAAATTGAAATTAGGATAAAAGTTTTAGATAAATTTTATTTTTTATTTTGGATTGATTGGTACTTATTTTGTTTTGATATACAAAAAGTTTACATTACTTAAAAGTCAACATCCTTCATGAATATTATCATTTCATTCCTTTAATCTATTTAGATGTTTTTTTTTTCTAAATATAACTTAATGGAAGCCTAAACACACCAACAAGCATTCACTCATTGTTCATTTTGGGAAACCTGAATTCAGTATTATCACTTTTTTTGTTCTCCAATTAGGTTTTGCATTCCTTTGTTTCTTCCATGATCACCAACATGAAGTGGCACGTGACCATGTCTGGAACAGCTACCAAGTTCTTTTCTCGTGCATCAAAAAGGAATGTTGCGCGATTCAACTCACCAGTCACCAACAATTTACGCAACAATGTGGCCAATTTATTTTCTTTTAGTATTTTTAAGATAAGAGTTCTATATAGTAATTAAGATTAGCTTACTTTCCCAATCATATTTTTTCCTTTCTAACACCTGAAAACTTTAACTTCATTCTATAAATAAGTTGGTTACACCCAATTCAATGTACACATTTGCATTAACTATCTCTAGTCTCTAAATACTTAACTTGATCACCAAAAAATCTTTAACAAGTATTCTGCTACACGTGTTAATCGATCAAGTATCGACAACTGACGACCTATAAAGACTTTTATGGCCCTTAGAAGAACAATATGTAGCAAAAGTAGACTAAAAACATGAACAAAATTTTTTTCGAGATCTGAATTATCACTGTCCGTAAGAACTTATCTGCAATGTATTGCGCAAGTTTATCAAGATACAACAAAAACTTATCGAATAAAGACCGGGGATATTAGAACTAGCAAGCAACACTTAAAGAGTAAAACACCCAGAATACCGGATATGGTAGAAAAGGAAAAAAAATTATGATCTAGAAAGGAGTAGAGAAGAGAAAACATAAGTTTGTGTTTTCTAGAGCAAAGGGGAGATGCATATTTATAGTGTAGAAGAGAAACCAAACCAACGGAAGGAAGGGAGAAAAAGGAGCACAGAAAGGCGTGAACTGAGCCTGGGCGCATTCGATGGTGGGGTTGACACTGAACCTGGATGCATTTGAGGACAACGTCGTGCATGTCATCCTCACAACATTAAGAAATCTCCTCTGACGGTTCTGAAGTTGAACGAAAAACCTACTGGAAAAAGCGCTCACTTTCGCAAGGTTCTTCTGCATTATCTGTTTTCCTTTTGTGATATCATCTAATTCGATTTTACAACAATCTCCCACATATTGCAAAATATAAAACATAGAAAGAAAGCAAGAAGAAAATCTCATATTTATATAGGATGTAATGTGTCAGAGCTGGTATAGCAAGTTATATGAACCAGTCTTAGATTGATGAACTTAACACACAGTGTAGTTTGTATAACAAGCTATATGAACCAAGACACTTAGTATGTGTTAGTGGTTTATCAATTACAATACACCCCACAATTCTTGTTGTTATTATCGTGTTGCGCTTATTAGGTCATGCATGTGTCTAGTATTCATAAGGGCTATAAAAATCTTTTCAAAATCTCATGTATGCGACCCCACTTAACACTTATGCGGGTCTAAGCGGGTCAGCAAGTCAAAATAGGCAGTTCGCCCGACATTTTTCTTAATAGGTCGCAAGCCGACACTATCCACCCTACTTTGTCATTCATATTTTATATTACAAAATTGTCCTAGTGTAAATAATTAATTAATTTAAAAAACCCTAGTTCTTATTTTTTATATCCAACTTCATTATTTTTTAGAAATTTTTACAAAAGTGGAATAATTTCTCATTTTTATTAAAATATAATTATTTTTGAAAGAATTATATGAAAAATCGTGTTAAAATAACATCACTTCAGTTCAAATTGATTTCAATGACACAATTTCAGTTGATTTCAGTAACACAACTTCATTTAAAATTGATTAGACTAACACAACTTAAAATATCATAAAAGTCATTCGCTTTAGATTTTTCCAAAAACCAATCTATTTTGATAAACAAGGAGAAAAGTTACCTAAGTAAAAAAAAAACTATTTTTTATAACTGTTTCTATTAGGGGTTTTATCTCTATCGTTAGGTAGTGTTAGAACTTACGACGTACGACACTATCTGTCTCAGAAGTCTCACGAGACTAACATATGATGCTTGGTTGCATGTCCACACATGACGTACTTGGTCCCTTTGCTCCATCTTCAATGAGTTGTCCAAATCTATTATATCTTCTTCTGTTTGTTTCTCATACAATGTGCACTTTCAAATATCTCCAATTTCAGAATATTAATTGACATCTTCTTAAATGATTGATTTTGAATAAGCTATTGTTTCATAACTCCTTAAGTTTATTTTCACTTAAGAGATTAACTTTTCACCATTCATCAAATCAATTTCTAAAATACTTTTGTTAATAATCACCTTTATAACTTGCAATAATAGTTTATTTGAAATGAGTAGAATAAATTGTGTAAAAACAAAGTTTGTTTTAGCAAAAAAAGACCTTTTCTACTGAGAAAAAAATATTTAGGTTAAAAAATTGCATAACATGAAAGCTGTTATAAAAAAAATAAAAATATTTAGGTTAAAAATTGTAAAATTATTGAATAATTTTTAAAATATTTAAATAAAATTCATAACGATAATTAGCAAAATAACGGATATCCGCATACTATAATACTTATATTCATTTCATCAATAAATAGTTAAATGCAATATTCGTAGCCAGAGATTAAAAATATCCTTCTGGTATATGTTGAGATAGTTATATATATTTATTGTCTGGTGTAACTTATCACTCTTCTATTTACTTTTCACAGCCGTCATTTTTCTTGTTTGATCAAACATTTCCCCCTGTTTTCACCCATTTTGAGGGATTGTAACATTCCAAATATTAATGAAAAAAAGAATCATATTTTACAATTATTTATACAAATCCTTTAAAATAAATTCAATTTTTAATGCAAAAAATTTTGTTTATAATTTTTTTTTTTAGTATAATAAGAAAGACTAATCGTCATATAATATATCTATTTTAATTTGAGTTTTAACAAATTATATCAAGTACACCATATGTATAAGTAACAAATAATTTCAGAGATAATTAATTACTATATTAATTTATTTAGATATTATCTTAATAATTAATTTTTTTAATATATAACTAATTTTTATTAATAATAAAAAAATTATAAAATAATTTTTAATTTGATATTTAAATTAGTTATCAAAATTCTAATTATATATTTTAGATTCTAAATTAATTAATAATTTATAATTAAAGACTAATTTAGAATTAAAATTTTCTTAGTAAATATTAGATACTAATTGAAAACTACATTATAAATTTGTATTAATAATAAAAAATATTTTAGATATCAATAACTTTTTAATTTATAAAATAATATTTTACTTAGTCAATATAATATTATTATTTTTTTAAATTAATTGTTATTATTGTGACTTGATTTTATTTACTGAAATTTTTTGTTTTTAAGTATACATTATTATTATTATTATTTTAATAAATTAGCTCAAAATTGACTGAGCTAGGTACGTTATGTTCTGGTGCTTGTAGATTTTAATTATTATTTCAATTATTACCATTAAGTGATAATAAATGTTTAATTTCACAAAGTTTTTATCTTCTAACATTTATTTTGTAAAAGATTTTATTAAAATTAAGACAGTTTATAATAACTAAAATTTGATACAAATTACCATACCTTATATCTGAATTCATCTTTTTACTTTCTATAACTAGAAATAAAAGAAGTAAACCCATAATATATAATAGATCCACAATGAAGACAATGAGTTAAGGGCATTGCACTAATAAAGGAGACTAAAATTTTCATTTTTTATGGTTATAACATATATTAATTTGTGGGATAAAGTTTAGATAGTTTTCTAAATAACTTGTGATTTTTATTAGTAATATTTTTAACTAGAAATTTGAATTTGAAAATTAGTAAAAAAAAGAAAAATAATTTTAACGTAGTCCCATTAGCCCTCGCCAATTATTTTTGAAACCTAAATAAAGAAAGACTAAGAAAAATAAATGGATTAAATTCTTTACCAATAATATTTAATATGGATATTTTTTAAATTATATAAATAATTTTTAGAAAGTAATTTCTAGAAGATAAAACCTCTAAAAAAAATTTAATTGTCCATAAAATTAATAAAATATTACTAACGTCACATCATCAGTGATGATAATTGAAAGATTTTTTTTGTTTTCTGTATTATCTCTCATTGTTTCTTTTTCATAACTTCGTCTCCTTAATAATGGAATATCAGAATCTGTACATTCATCTATTGGATAGCATTGGCTTGATTTTAATTTCTCAACCACTAGATCTTTTTTTGAAATTCTGCATAAGTGGTAGATATGATAAAAAGTTTCATCTTTCTACATCAATATGTAGTTTAACTATAAAGAATGTGTTATACAAAATGTAACTGAGTTGAAAGCAGATCTAAAGGTATGGATGAGAGAGAGCTTTGGTAACGTCAATCAGGCAGTGGAAGACATTTAGAGAAGAATTCAGAATCTAGATGAGAGGGACGATGAGAGCAAGTTAGAGAACGGAGGGAGGAAAGGAGGATGCTTTTGGAAGAGCAGAGAAGATCCAAACACTGTCAAGAACTTCTTCTTCAACAGAAGGCCAGACAAAGATGGTTGAAGCAGGGGGTTTGAATATTAGGTATTTTCGCTCAGTTATTAAGTGGAGAAGGTCGAGGAACGAAATTAGCGGACTGAGAGAAAACGGTCTTTGGCTTGAGGATCAAGCGGTGGTAAAAGGGAAGGTTAGGGACTTCTACATGGACAGGTTTAGTGGAGGTGTTAGACCACTTATCAGAATCGATAATGTTGTTTTCAATAAGATCTCAGACGAAGACAATGGTATGTTGATAGAAAGGATTACGGAAGAGGAAATTAAGAATGCGGTGTGGAGTTGTGAAAGTTCAGAAGGTCCAGGACTAGACGGTTTTAATTTCAGATTTATAAAGTGTTGTTAGGGAAACAACTTTGAGGAGAGTGGTAGATGGCCAAGGGAAACAAACGCCTCTTTCATATCTCTTATACCTAAGGTGGATAATTCCCAACTTTTAAATGATTCCGACCGATTTCGTTGGTGGGTTGCTTGTACAAAATAGTCGCTAGGTTGAAGAAGGTTCCGCACAAAGTCATTGACGTTAGACAGTCTGCGTTTTTGGAAGATAGGGGGTTATTGGACAGTGTGGTAGAGACTAATGAAGTGTTAGAAGAAGTGAAGAGGAGAAAGTTGATTTAGGGTTCAAAGTTGATTATGAAAGGCATACAATTTAGTGGATTGGAAGTTTATCTTTTATATGTTACAACGACTTGATTTTTGCAGGAAGTGGATTGATTGGATAAGAGCGTGTTTAGTATCCTCGTCGATCTCGATGCTAGTTAATGGTAGTCATACACAGGAGTTCAAACCAAGGAAGGGACCGAGACAAGGTGACCCGTTAGCGCCGTTTCTTTTTCTTATAGTGGCAGAGGGTTTAGCTGGTGTGGTAAGGAAAGCGGTGGAGAAAGGGTTGTTACAAAGCGTGGAAGTTGGCGATTGTTTGGTAAAGGTGAACATGTTTCAGTATGCGGATGATACTCTATTTTTTTGTAAAGTGGAGATTCAAAGTGTGTTTACAATTAAGGTCATGCTCAACTGTTTTGAATTGGCATTAGGTCTAAAGGTTAACTATCTCAAGAGCCGCATAGGAGGGGTGGATGCAATCGGTACTTTTTACAGAGTTGTGCCTCTATTTTGAATTGTGAGATAATGAAAACTCCTTTTAAGTATTTGGGGTTACTTGTTGGGGGGTGTCATAAAAGAAGTAATTTCTGGGAAAGGGTGGTGGAGAGCTTAAGGAGAAGGTTAGGAAGATGAAAAGAAAAGTTTATTTCTATGGCAGGCCGGTTGTGTTTGATTGAATCAGTATTATCTGTTTTACCTCTATTCTATATCTCCTTGTATAAAATGCCAATCATGGTGGCTAGGGAAATATAAATACTTTAGAGGAATTTCTTATGGGGTTGGAGTAAAGAAAGAAGGAAGTAGTGTGGGTGACCTGGAGGAAAGTTTGTGAGTCTTAGGAGGAAGAAGGGTTAGGAATGGTAGAGGTAAGAAAGTTCCATGCTGCGCTTTTAGGAAAGTGGATTTGGCGTATAAAACTGGTTTGTGGAATGAGGTGCTGGAATCGAAGTATGGAGGCTGGAGAGGCCTAAAGAATCAAGGCATTAACAGATCATACTCATTGTGGTGGAGGGACTTGAATGAGATTTGGAGGTTTGAAGGGTGGAAAGGATGTTTTAAGGATAAATTTTCCTAAGAGGTAGGGAACGGGAGACAAATTTCTCTATGGAAGGACAAATGGTTGGGTAATGAGAGTCTAAAAGATAGGTCCTCGAGGATTTTCTCTGTTTGTTTTGGCAAGGAAGACAAGTTGTGACAAGGAGGGGAATGGAATAACAATCTCGAGTGGGTTTAAAAGATAGGATGGAGAAGGAGTTTGTTTGAGTGGGAAAAACATCAGGAGCAAGAGCTGGTAACACTGATAGGTAGTATGATTATCAATGGGAAAAATGAGGATCAGTGGGTGTGGAAAGAAAATGATACAACAGAGTTCTCAGTTAAATTAGCGTATAGTATTTTAAAAGGGAAGCTGAGGGGGAAGGCGAGATGTATGAGCCATTTTGGAGGATTAAGACCCAACCTTCACAACACTTGTAGCATGACAAGTGTTGGAGGATAAAATAACATCTAAAGTAAATCTGGTGAAAGAGGGGATAATGATGGAGAGTAACATATGTAGTATGTGTGGGGAGGAAGCGGAGGCAATGTCACATTTTTTTTATACATACAGGGTAGCTTGGTTAGTATGGTCAAAGTGTTATGAGTGGGTGGGTTCGGCTTCGACGGTCCATCATGAGCCAAAAATGCACTTCTCATAGTTCAGGATGGTTAAGGAAAGTGATGTCGTTAACCAAAGATGGCTTTGCGTGTGGATAACAGTTGTAGGGGAACTATGGAAACAAATGATATAAGAAGATCTTTAGATATGGACATGTACATCATATTGAAATCTTCGCGGTGGCTCAACTGAAGATATGGTCATAGATAACTGCGAAGGTACGTTAGTGTGATTTTCTTACTCTGATTTGTGTCTCGAACCTATTGTTTGTATGAGGTCTATTAAAGCTAATAAAGGTTAGGGTATGAGTACATTATTAGTGTTAAGGCCGGTAGAACACGATCTCTTTAGTGGTGGTGTTGTAGATGTGTTTGTCGTGCTTTACTTTGTTTGGTAGATTGTTGTGAAACTTAGTGTTCTTGCGTTTTGTAAGGGTGGATATGTTTTCTAGTCTCTTTATAAGGGTTGAGGTATCTCATAAATACCCCTAGTAATTATTTTTTTCTTGTTGATAAAAAAAAACTAACGAATCTGTACAATATGAATGTGTACATGAGTTTTAGATCTCATACCTAGGAGTGTTCGGTGGAGGATTTTTTTGCTTTAGTATCGTGGAGGCAAACGATAACAATATTGGTGATGAACTCATGAGGGTTTTAGAAGAGGTGAGTTTTAGAAGACATCTTATATTAGTTCTCTAGCATGTTAAGGTTGAGAACATGAACGAGACACGTTTTCAGAGATGTCGATGATCACTATTCTTAAAAACTTATATGTGATAAGTTAGCAACTCTATGATACAATACGAACTTTTTAAATAATATCAAAGATATTAGAACTAGCAAGAAAAATCACAAGTGTCAACACAATCTAGGACTAGAGAAGTAGAAGAAGAGAGAAGAAAATGAGAAAAGACGTGTGTTTTGGAGAAGTGTAAAAACATTTATTTACAAGTGAAGAAAACCTAAGGTTGCGGATGAATAGGAAAAAAGGAAGCAACTTCGAGTGTCAGATGTGCAATAAAGTGTGCAATATGGCTAGAAATGGAGCAATACGCTCCTTGTGGGCTTTTCGATCATATCAACATCAGATCTGGAAGCGTTCGAAGGAAGCTGAATATTATGCGTCATCCTGAGAACGTTTTTTGACTTGCGAAGAAAATCCAACTTCGAATGGGTTTGTGTTCGAGAAGTCCTCCTACAAGATCTATATTTGAATCTGAAGTTGATTGGAGAATACACAGTCACAAAAAAAAAATGCAAAGTCATGCATAATGTTTCGCACTTTATTTTCTTTTGCGATATTCTTCAGAAGTTTTTTTGTTAAAAAAGAATCGAAGAAGAAAGTAAAAAAGAAATAATGAAAAGTTTGAATCAAAGGTTTTCCCGATGATGAAAGCTAAATGAATAGAATGTAGTTCTAATAAAAGTCAGCATCATGATAAATTAAATTCTTAAAGGAGGAAGAATCACAAATTCTATAATTGTGGCTTGAGAGAAAATAATAAAAACATTGTTGGCAAAGAAGAATGAAAAAAAAAGTAATAAATTCTCACAAGGTTGTATGTATTGTTAGTGCATAAAAAAATGGAGATATTTTGATTAAGAAAATAATAGTTAATTCTGAAAGTGAAAAATTACTTTATGGTGTGTGGATACTAGATTTATATTCAGCTTACCTTGTTTGTACATCAAAAATAATTTTATATTTATGATCTAGTCTTAGAAGGATTCATGTTTAAGGAAAATTATCATACCTTATAAATTGTTGGAGTAAATTTTGTTATAATAAAAATGTATGATGATATTATTTATACATTTATAAAGCTTGAAGAGAAATATATTGTTTATTGGACAATTAGATGACTTCAAATGTAATATCTATGCAAAATGTGAAACCTTAAAAATTGTGATAGAATTTAGTAGGTATGAAATTGTGATAGAATTTGGTAGGTGTGAAAGTAAGGAATATCACACAATAAATTTATATATACATTTGAGGGAAGTGTTGCAAGAATTAAAGTAAATTAATTGTAATAGTAAGTCAAGAAGAAAAAAATTATGTCATGACATTATTGTCTTGCTAATATCTTAAAACAAGATCTGAAAAAAATCTTGCAAAATGTAATTACATTTAAGTTTAAAGAGTTAATTTACATTTTTGTGAGTTATGTTATAAGTAAACATTATAGTTTGATAAAGTGACTACAATGAGGAGTAAAATATTTTGTGTAATTGATTATTATTTTAAGAGATTGAGGGTGTACCTTACAAGAAGAAGTTAAATGTGTTTTTAATATTTAAGGAATTTAAAACATAGATAAAATTTCAAATTGGAAACAAAAATTAAGTATTTGAGGTTAGATAATGAGAAAAACATGTAGAAAACAAATTTTTGATATTTAACAAACAAAGTGAAATTATTAGACAATTTTTAGTTTCACATAGACAAAAAAAAAATATGCAATAGAGCATATGAATATAACCCTCCTAACAAAACTTATAATAAGAACATTCGGAATGGTCAATTCTGTCTAGATAGAAGTAGTTAAAATTGCATGTTATGTGATAGATTGATTACCTTTAGTAGTGATTGGTTTGAAGATATCGATGAAGATATCGATGAAGATTAGAAATTAAAACCAACTATTTTTTTTTTATGTGTTCAAATATATTATGTATGTAGTATACAACTCTTAAAAAATAGATCTAAAATCTAGGAATTTTATATTATTAGGTTATGATAGTGTGAATTGATTCACTTATGTAATCTTGTTGTCCACACAATTATTGTCAACAAAAATGTAGTATTTACAAAATGGATTATAAATTCAAAAAACAAAAGATAAAAAAGTTTGACTTTCTCAAAATAATTACTTATTAAAAGTTTTGTGATACTTTAACATGGAAGATTATAAACCAAATTTTACTCGATTTTCAGTGAAGTGTATGTTATCTTCGAGTATAAGTCCTAATAATGAATCAAAGATGATCAAAATGTTCGGAGTACTATATACATCAACTATAGGAAACACTATGCATGTCATGAGTAGTGAGACATGGTAGTATATCATGGAAAATTTAGGTGGAGAGCACTAAAATGTTGTTAAAAAGATCCTTAGATTCGTTAAAAGAACCTTAATGTTACGTTATGTGTTAGAGAATAAAAAATTGATTCAAATTTTACATACGATTGGGTATAAAGAAGATATATTACTGATTATTTGCACTTGTTGGAGGAGTAGTAAGTTGATTTATCAAAGTTATAAAATATATTAGTTGTGTTTATTCCTAAACTAAGTCATTAATCATGCAAGGAATCTATATAAATATATAGATTGATGGAGAAACAGGAAAACAAGTAATAGAATATTTTTGTGCATTATAATAGTTAGATTGTCGTGCATATATCATGTTTTTCATTTAAGGAAAAAATATATAGACATACAATAGATAGTATAGAAAATAAATACGAAAATCTAGCAACTTACAATAAAGTCGATTAATACTAACAAATTTATATAACGTCAATCCTACCATGACTTATCCAAAAAAAAAAAAAGATAAATAATGTAAAAATGTGATTAGTTTAATCAAAATCTTGAATTAGTGACTGATTTTTTTTCTCTTTCTTTCATGCATATTGGTATGAAAGGAGACTTATGGTCCTTATTTCTCCGTCCCAAATAAACTTATTTATTCTTAATAAAAAAAATTAATAGAGGAAAAACAACAATTTCTCATATAAGGTTCTCTCAATAACTTGGAGTTTTCTATTTTTTTTCAAGAGATCGTTTTTTTTTTCTTGAACTTTAAGAGAGGTGTTGTAATTTCTTTCATTGTCAACTCTGTTCTTCTCTTCTCATCTCTTAATTAACCTTGAATGTTAGACTAATAGAGTCTTTATACATATAATGGTAGTTTCCTTGGAGATAAAAAAAATACTGTCCCTATTGCCACTCTTCATCAGTTAAGAAAATCCACATATGACCATAACCCTTCAACATGCCTACAAGACTATATACAACACGCAATCAATCACCTCACACACTCAAACTTAATTTAATTACCCTTTCACTATAGAACCCTTTTTTCTCCAATGTCAATAATAACTACAAACCTCAATGCCATCATCACCAAGTTATTAAATATGCTCTTTGAAGAGAAGTGATGGCAATTGAGATGGGAAGCAAATCTTACTTGATTTGTTGTTCCCTTGCAACCTAGCACACATTTTATGGTGAAAAACAAAGCTCTAGACAACCACAACAATTTTTCTTTCTTGAAACAGTTATTTAGCTTGGTTTTCAACAATAATTCACAACTTATTCTTCATTCCACATGGAACCCAATAACTCCCTTATCTTAATCTTGGTTTATGATGATGATGATATATAACAGTCCTGTTTAAATAGAAGAAGAAAGATTTGAAAATAAAAATAATAAAGATAAGATAAAGAGAGAGAGAGAGAGAGAGAGAGATATGATAATATATTTGTTTTAGAAAAAAAGGTGTAGAAGTTTCTTGAATTAAGAAGAGGCGTGGAAGCTATCTTTAGGTGGATGCTGGGAGAATTCCACACCCATCAACATGCAAACAAATGCGGTTATTAATAAACAAAAGAAAACAAATTCCTCATTCACACGGAACTTTCTCGACATAAGATGTAACGCAGTACCTTCTCGCCCCTTCCTTTCTAATCTTCCTCATAACTTTCTTTCTCTTTCTTTCTCTCTCCCTCATCCTTATATTTCCAACGGAACCTTCTAGAACCACCATAACCCCAATCTCTCCCTTCCTCGCGCGCATCCACACCATTCGTCTGCGGCTCTTCCTCCATGGCTCAGCCGCCTCCGGTGGAACACAACACCGACTCCACCACCACCGCCTCTGCCGCTGCAGACTCACAGAGATCTATTCCAACGCCGTTTCTCACCAAAACCTTTCAACTCGTCGACGACCAATCCATCGACGATGTTATTTCCTGGAACGACGACGGATCAACGTTCATCGTTTGGAACCCTACCGTCTTCGCCAGAGACTTGCTTCCTAAATATTTTAAACACAACAATTTCTCCAGTTTCGTTCGCCAACTCAACACTTACGTAATTCATTTCAACTCTATCACCGCGTTATATTTTCCTATTATTTGTGCTGCTTATTTTGGTTTGGTTTTCTAACGTTGTTTTTCGTTTTTGCCTGGTTTGCAGGGATTCAGGAAGGTCGTACCTGATCGGTGGGAATTCTCGAACGATTGTTTCCGTCGAGGCGAGAAGCGCCTTCTGAGCGAAATTCAACGGCGGAAGATTTCGTTGCCGGCGCCGACTCCGTGTCTGACAGCGCCGGCAACGGTTGTTGTTCCGACGCCGATGCCGTTGACTGCGATACCGATCATATCCCCGTCGAACTCCGGCGAGGAGCAGGTGATATCGTCGAACTCTTCACCGTCGCTCGCGCCGGCGGAGCTCGTCGACGAGAACGAGAGGCTGAGGAAAGAGAACGTTCAGTTGACCAAAGAGCTCGCGGAGATGAGATCGCTCTGCAACAATATATATGCTCTCATGTCAAATTACGCCAACGCCAACGGTAACACTAACGGGAACGGAAGTTACCAAACGGACGGCGGTGCTGGTGGCGCTCAGGGAAGTAGGGAGTCCGGCATGACGGCGTTGAAGCCGCTCGATTTGATGCCGACGAAACGGATCTCCGGTGAGGACGCGGCGGAGGTGATGAATCCGAAGCTATTCGGTGTGGCGATTGGAGCGAAGCGCGCGAGGGAGGGAGGAGGAAGTTGTGAAGATTGTGGAGAAGAAGGTGGAGGAAAGAAAGATACGCTGCTGCGTTTGCATCACCCAGGTCCTGCGGACGTGAAACCTGAGCCGTTGGATTGCCAGAGCCATCGCGAGAATCAGGAAACGCCGTGGTTAAGTCAGTGTCACATAGCAAATCAGAGGGTGTGTAACTGACACGCGGCGACAGTTAAGTGGAGGAACATTTTAGATTTAGATACGCAATGGCGTAGGGAATCCGAGACCCGGCACGCGGAGACGCACGTGAGAGTGTCACGTGTATCGTTTAACCGTTTGGGACCGATTCCCAGAAGGTTCTCAGAAGTCAGAGGAAAACGATACTTTGTAGTCTTTTTTCTTCCCTCTCTTTCCTATTTTTCATTTATTGGATTTGGACTGTAGATTTGCCTTTGAGGGTAGTATTGAAGATAAGATTTTTATTTAGCCCTATAAATTATTTTTTTAGTTCTGAAAACTCACTCATCTCAATGTATTTATTAATACCATACTGCAAATTTGTGCTTGCTTTTCTATTTTTCTCCTCTCATTTTTTAAATCTTCAACTTAATTTTATCAATACTATTATTAGGACCTTACAAAAGATTTCATATAATTATCTGAAATTATCTCTAGCTTTCTGTAATTATTACTTCCCTTGAACACCAAAATAAAAGGATAGGGATTTTGTTTCTAATTATTAGTGACGGATTATTATTAAATAAAAATATTATTGTGGTATTAAATGTTAAAAATTTATATTGGTAGAACCTGTTTAACAGTTTTCATAATAAATTTATTGACGTTAATGAGTTAAACTGAAATTGAGTTTGTGCAGTGAAATGTAGAGGAAGGAATTTCTAGAATAGTTAAATTAGGTTGGAGAAGTGCCGAACTAATACGCGTTTGGAAGAAAGGGGATTCCTAGCCGTCCAAACACGTTGAAAATATTGGTAACAGAAAAAAATAAATGAGAATTTGCATTTGGTCGGATTAGAAATTAATTAGAGAGAGAAAAAAAAACAGAAAAGATATTTATCTGGAAATTTTTCAAGTGAGTTTAAAAAATAAGAAGAAATCTAATCAAGTGATTTGTTTTTCTTTGATTATATTTAAAATAGTGAAGGAGAAATATTAGAAGAGTATAATTTCATTTAAATAATTTAATTATAATTATAATCTAATAATCTAAGAAATATGCACTATAGTTGCTACATACTTTGTGTGTATATACGTGAGTTATATTAATTATTTTGTATTTAATTGGGTTTTAAATTAAAATTTAAAATAAGCACTCTTCTGGACTTTAACTATTGGGCACTATTTTAAAATTTTCTTGCATATTTATAAGATTTTGTTTTTATCGTCCATTGGATTTTTTTAATTTATTGTTAAATAATTCTCTTTCACAACATATAAAATGTATTTTCTAAGAATTCAATTTATTCTATGAGTTCTCGAAGATGATAAAGTTTAAAACTTATGATAAGGTTCAAAATGTTCTTTTAAAGTTAGAAGTTAAAATTAGAGTGAAAGTTAAAAATATGAATTGGTTCAAAATTTTCGGAAATTTGAGAGTAACAAAAATTATTAAAATAATTTCTAAAACAGGTTAATCCAATAAATAATAAATAATAGTAAAGGTTAATCCAATAAATAATAAATAATATGCAATAATATCATAGAATTTGTTGACCGTTGCTTGCTAATACAAATAAAGGTCCATTTAATTGAATTTTTAAGATTCAATTTTTTTTAATGTTTTTGAAAATTAAAATAAAAAGACTTTTCTATTGTCCTCTTATCTTTATTTTTTAATTTAAATTTTCAATATAATTATTTAGTTCTTATTGAAGTATTCTTTAGTCTCCCAATATTTTCATGTAGATACTTAAATATATATAGTAATGTAAGAAAAAAAAATTGAAATAATTTATTGAAGTGTGTCTATATGTATGTATTATAGATACTTTAAGAAAAATAATTCAATTATTCTATAATCAAATTGGGAAAGCACGGAAGAAGAAGAAGATTTGGATTATTAATGAAAGCAATTAGGGATGGCAAAGCGGGGCGGGCCGTGCGGGCCGGCCCGCGGCCCGCTGGTAAAAAACGCGGGGCGGACTGACCTTTTCAACCCGCTAACCCACATTAGCTCGCCCCGCATTAGCCCGCAACCCGCGCGGGCCAGTAGCGGGGCGGGGCGGGCTGGCCCGCTAACCCGCAAGAAAAAAAAATTGGCACTTAGTAGCAGGGCAACGTAAAAAAAATCTACCACTAAAAAATCCGTACAAACTCAAAACAAACCTGTACAAACTCAAAACAAACCCAATACAAACTCACTGCAACCATAACAAGGGGCAAAAAGAACAACAACTCTTATCCACCAACCCAACATCCCACAAAAACCAACAACCATCGAAATAGAGATACCTATCACCCTAAACTGGGTCATGCCAATTAAATTGATTTCAAACACGATAAAAGAGAAAGACACCAGTCAGAAAAGGAGAAGCAAGCAGAGGGTATTTTAGAAGTTACCCATGACCAAGCCTCCAAAAGTTATCTTATTTTTATTGTATTTTTTTATGAAAAATTAATTAATTAATTGTCATTGTTTTAATATATGCAGATGACGGGGAAGATTATAATTATGAAAAAATGGATGAAAGTTCTTCTAAGGTGACATCCGATGTTATTGAAATGGAAGAATGTCAATAATGTTTATGTTTAATGTTTTTGAATTAATGTTTATGTTTAATGTTTTGGAATTAAGTATTTTTAATGTTTTGGAATGAGGTATTTTTAATGTTTTGGAAGTGGAAGAATAGTGATATTTGATATTTATCTTAATGTTTTGATGTTTGACTATATTTGAAAAGGAAGAAAAAAAAATTAGGTTTGATAATAACAAATATATAGGTTTAATTTGACAATTTTTTAAGAACAAAATGTAAAAAAAATAAATATTTAATTATAAAAAAAAAGAACGCGGGCTGGCCAGCAAATCTGCGGGTCAGCTCTTATGCGGGGCGGGTCGGGAATTCTAGCCCGCAATAACTTTGCGGGGCGGGCCAACCCGTCCCGCATCTTTGCGGGCCAAGCGCGGGGCGGGCCAATGTGGGGCGGGCTGGCCCGCTTTGCCATCCCTAAAAGCAATCAATACAATTGAAAAGACTAAATTTATTTTGTTTTAAAGTATTCCAAAATTTGAAAAAAAAAGAGTATATGATATGTTAGCCACAAATAACATTATATTACTGGAACATTTCTTATATATTTTTGGATTTTCTTTTAAAAAAAAATTAACTGGCATGAGATACAAGAGTAGAGATATTTTTGGAAGGATAGGGAAAACATCTCATACCACCCAGGTGTTAAGTGGAGGGTTCCATGCCCCTATCAATTTTCTATGAGCTCCCAACCCTATCCAGAATTGGTGACATCTAAAAAATTTACCAAAAAACAAATTAGTATTAATACATAAAAAATCATTGTTCCATTTAACATTTTCAATCAAGAGCATGCTTAGGGCAAGTGAACTATTAAGGAAAAGGAACGTTTAGTGTAAAAAACTTTTTTCAATTTATTAAAGAATTATAAAACTTCATGATTTTATTTATCGTTTTTATTTTTATTTTCTTGTTTGTTTCACCAGTTCTTCTTTTCAATAATGTGTTGACTTGATATTGATTGATGTACTTGTAAGAATTAAGGAGTTCAGATAGTACCCGTGGCTGGATGCATAATTGGTGACATATCTGTGATCTCCAAATTCCTTTAAGTCTCCTTCCATCAATGCTAATGCTCGATCAGTTTGTGGGGGACCTACGATTGCGCTCCGACGCTCAAGTCAGTGTTATGATTTAGGTATATTTTAGTGAATGAAAAAAATGTACCTTACTACTTTTACAGAAGGTTCTATTTAAAGTACTTGGCCCACGCAGGCTGCGGGTTATGCGAGACAGGCCTAAGTGGATAAGTGGATTAGATTAGTGACCACGCCCCACACTTTTTGGTAGCGAGCCATGCCCCCACATTGCCACCCGTACTTTTGTCCAAGTCAATCATCAACCAATTGTCTATGAAACTCATTGTAACAAGTGTGTTCATTAGAGATGTAAATTAGATAAACATATTTATGATAGAAGGATAATTATGGGTGTCTCCATATCTAAAGGAATGTCACTTAATTTTATTAATAGGAGGTTTATTTAAGGGGATTGTTATTCTCATTGCAATTATACCTATATGTGATCATTCTCAACAAGTTATTGATGAGATATATGGGGGAATTTGTGGGAGTAATATGGAAGTTCAAACCTAGACAATAAAATATTATACACAAGGTAATTTTGGTCAACCTTGAAAGAAGATGATAACAATTAGATTTAGTAAAATTTTTGTATTCAATCCATAAATGGGGAATTGATATTTTTTGTCCAATTATAAAAGCACTTCAAAAACTAAATTTCTTGTTATAATTATTAAGTATTTCACGAAATGGATTGAAGTCAAATCAATCACTCTAATTATAAGATAGAAAGTTCAACAAGACAAAACCTACTAGTAGTTGACAATGAAATACAATTTGCTAGCCAAAAAGTGTGATATGTGCAATCAACTTGGAATCAAGTAAATTTTTAAGTCAATCAAACACCCTCAAATAAATGATCAAGTTGGCAACCAACAAAGTAATCTTACGTGGTATCATGTAATGCCTCCATGATGCAAAGGTCAAGTGGGTGGAAGAATTGCATCACATGTTATGACCCTATCACATGACTTCTCAAACCAAGTAAATTTTTTTAACTTTAGTGTATGGCCTCGATGTCATGCTTCCAACTGAACATGATCTATCAACATCTAAAGTACACATGTTTTAGAAGAAGGATAAAAAATTGGCATTCACTCTAATCTTGATACTATCAGAAAGCACGGGCAAAAACCTAGTTACAATCAAAGGCATTAATAAAGAGCCTTGAACAAAGGTACTCCCAAAGATTCAATCAATAATTTTTTGTATTTGACTTGGTTTTTAAGTGGGTTCAACCTAATAAGATATTGAACAAGTTATCTCTGAAATGGGTGAGACCATATGAAGTTCATGAAATTGTCAAAAAACGAACGTACAACCGAAAAACATTAGATGGAAGTTTGATTCCATTAACATGGAATGTGACTCATGTTTGTTTTTTATTGCAAGATAAATGTAAAATGGGTGTTACCCTTTTCTATTAAGGATTTGTGTTTAAGGATTTTAATTAAGACACAAGAATATAATAAAGTCATTGATCTTCACATTATCTTAGCATGTTTGGATAGTGTTCATTCAACCTTGTTCGATATATCATACTTTAAATTAATGTAGTTGTGTTCATTTACATTTAACCTTTGTTTTATATGTTAGTTTAAATTGATGTTATTGAATTCATTTAGATTTAACCTTTGCCCAATATGTTATTTTTGCATTCATTTACATTCAATCTTTGTTCAATATATTATATTTTGAATTGACGTTGTTACACTCATTTATAATAAATATTTGTTTGATATGTTACTTAACGTTGTTGCATTCATCTATGCTTGTCTCTTATATGATATTTTTTACTTTAAATTGAAGTTGTTATACCGACATGATAAGAGCAAATAATTAAGGTTAATTCATTTCAAACATGTTTTTGTTCAATCTTAGCCGAATATGATGCCTTATCAATTAATTGATACTAAACAAATAAATTTACTTAAATTTTGTTATACCAACATATATATTATAATAAAGCATATTTGTCAAGTTATTTTATGATGACAAAAAAAATAATTTCGTTCTCTGTTCAAAAGAAAATACATTGTTAATAGAAAACTAAAAATAAAAGAAAAATATTTATTCTTTTATGATTTTTTTCATTAGTCATTGATTTGAAATCACTCATTGTTGATAGATCGACATAAAAAAAACTCAAATTTGCTCAATAACTCTCTCAAAGCTCCCTTACAAGATTTTAGAATTTAATTTTTTTCAAAATCTTTTATTACTACCAGAACAAGTTCCTCTTCAACCAACACGTTTTTTATCCATGTATTTAGTTTCTTCTTTTTCGTGACATGTTTCTAGTCATTCTTCTTGTAACTTTTTTTAACCTCATGTTTATCCTTTAACTTCTTTCTTTTACCATCCTTAAATGTTTGAAGTTTTTTTAAGAAAATTTTGTAAGAATATAAAGTTTATTTTAAAGATATAAGGAATAGTAATCTACGTGAAAAAGGGAAACATGAACCAAGATAAAAAAAAGGAAGAAGAAAACTTCATATAAAAGAAATTTGTTGTCAAATAAAATGAAAAGTCAAAGTATGAACCTCACCAACTATTTATAAAAAAGGAAAAGAGTTCCTCAAATATTCAAGAGAACACCACAACATTTCAACAAAAGTATTTCAATTAGTAAGGATGTAATCATTAAAGAGTTACAACACTATTCAAGGTGTAATATTATATTTGTTACAGGGGTCAATCTTACGATAGTTTATGCATTTGTTTAAATTTCTTTGATGACTTGATGTGATGTTTCCCTTTTTGAGATCCTTGACAATCTAAGACCCTATAGACGGTCTGTTGAAACACTAAATGTTTTATGACGATCATATGAATAGTTTATTTTTTTGATGATAACAAAACCTGAATGATTTATTTTATTTAAAATGTTCTAACAATGTTTTGTACAACTACAATATACAATAGACTCTTTGAGCATCTATAACTTTTGTTCATGACAGACAGTTTGATAGATTTTCATTATAGACGATTTGATGAACAAATTGAACGTGTAAGAGAATTTGTTTCATACAATTAATTATGAAAAATAAAATCTTCAAAACATATATCTACTAAAAATCTGATCAATAAAAGAGATATTATATTTGAAAATAAAAGGATCTTATCAGTAAATTTTGTGGAGAAAAAACATATAACAACGTATCTTTTAGGAAAGAAAAATATGTTTATTACCTCTTCGAAAATTATCTTACTTAAAATGAATTTTATCAGTTATGATATGTGATGAATATCTTTAAACTTTTTTAAGAAAAACGAATTGAATAATTAAAAATCTAAAGTACTCATGTTTTAGCACAACATATTATCTGGAAAGAAAAGATTTACTGATTATATTTTAATTTATTTTTACTAACTCATTGTAAATATTTTCGAATTAGATTAAAAAAAAAAATTTAAAAGATTGTAAATCCCAGCTTTTTTTAGCGTCTATCACAAAAAATGAAGATATGAAGATATTGAAAAATATAAACTTAACTAATTCAAGTATCAAAGGATATTTTTGAGAAGCTATATAAAGGAATTAAAAGCCAAAAATAAAAGTAAGTCAAGCAACAAAAGTTATACAAGTAATCTTGCTGAAAAAATACAAGAGTTACAATTAGTGTCTAGTCAAGTTCGTAAAATATCTATTAATTTGGTTTTATATTGCGAAGTTATCCCTTGAAAACTTTTTTATGCTATCTTTTGAGAGTGTTTTTTGAAAAATTATTATGATCATCTAATAACTTTCATAATAATAGAAATAAGCCTAATCTTTGAAAAATGCTTTCGAATGATATTAGTATCATACGAAACATTATAGTTGAGAGATCGAAAGCCAGACATGAAAATTGTTAACAAGTTTAATGAAAGTGATGATCTGAACTTTTCTTAACAAAAATATAATCAAAATAATTTATAGGTCTTCATAACACAAAAACCTAGTTAAAATAATGAGTGATTATAATAGTTCCGAGTGATTGAAACACAAAAAAAAAAAAAAATAGAAATTAAAAACAATTTTTTCACATTTTGTACTATGCAAAAAGATTTTTTTTATGATTTTAACTTTATTTTCTTTATTTTCTAAATGAAAACAGAAATGACTTATATTTTAGCCGTTTTTTTCTAAACTATCAGCAAAATATTTTGAGCAGTAAATACATTTGTATAAATTTTTACTTTCCAGAAATAAGTTTTTTTTAACTTATAATCATTTTTTAACAATTTTTGTACTTATAGGCTTTATACATTTTTTCTTACATATCTTATGTAAAAAATTATTGGACCAAACAAAATTAATTATATTTTAAAATTGATGGGAAAACATGCACGCGGAAGCAACACACAATCACAAAACACCTGCAGAAAAATAAACGACACAAGATTTAACGTGGTTCGGTCGCCAACTGCAACCTACATCCGCACGAACAACTACTAGGTTTTCATTCTATCCTATTTGATGGAAGAGGGTCAAGCACAACTTCACAAGAAAGACAAAAGCCAAGACATGAGCATCCAAAGCCAAACTAAGAGCGTCTAGGCCAAAGGGGAGGAGCGTCTAGCTCAAGGTGGAGAGCGTCTAGGCCAGTGAAAGGAGCGTCTAGGACCAAATTGCTAAGCCCATGGCCAAGCGAATCCATGCAGATTTGTTTATGCTACATGAAGGCCCATTAGGGGTAGCTTAGTATTAGTTGTGGTGTAAATAGCATAAACTTGATTCCATGAGACTTGACCTAGATTTGCTAAAGATTTGGTCACTTTCTAGAAGGATTCTCCACATGGCCATGTGCTCCATGTGATGTAAATTTGCATTTCATTTTGATTAGCATTAGGGTTGCATTATGGTCCTCTTTAGCCTATAAAAAGAGGAGCCTACACCTTGTATTTTCAAGTTTATTGTGAGTAAAGTTATGCTGCCATTTTGTGCCAAGCTTTGCTTCTCCCTAGAACTCTAGGCTCTAAACTTCACATCCTTCACCTTTCCTTGGGCTGGCCGAACCTCCCAATGTTCATACACATCATGCACCTTCAAGATCAACATCACTCTTAGGAAGATCTTGCACACACACATCCATGGCTTCCGCACCATCTCTTACATGATTCAAGAAGAACTTCATGAATTTTGCCATCACTATTGCACACCAATTACAAGTACAATGATCTCTTTAAATAGAGATTATAAAAGGGACACGATGATTAAACTCACTCACTAAACAGGGTGTCTAGTCAGCTCAACCCAATTGGTCCGGGCTTCATACCCAACAATCTCCCACTTGAAGCCACGGAACAATATTCACCTGCGCTTCAACTGTATACAATGATTAAGCCCACTCATTAAACATGGTGTCTAGTCAGCCCAACCCAATTGATATTTACTTTATACCCAACAATCTCCCACTTGAAGTCACAGAACAATGTTCACCTGTGCTTCAATTGTGTGTGTACATGTACTTCTGTAATCTGTCGACGGAACTCAATGTTCCACCTCTAGTTGCCACCAACCTTCTTAATCATTTTGAAGGCTTCGTTAAAACTCCCATGAGTTTCAACATGTTAGTCACTGACCCGTTCTCTGTTCTTACCAGTTCACACTTACAGGAACTGCCAGATCCTGGAATAGCCTGAGAACAAACATACTCCATACTCAACAAGAAATTTTTGGAGATGTTTCAACAACTGGAATACAGGTTCTCCTAACCCACTGTCGTCTAGGAACCTCAGTTGAAGCACGACCTGTGCTCCCACTGCCTTAAGTACCTATAACTGGTCTACTTGAAACTTTCCATGCTTGTTCATCCTGAATCTGACCTGTGGCTCTGGGTTTCTCTCTTGTAAAGACAACCCTCTTTTGCCCACGAGATTATGTGAACCAGACTTTGTTTATCTTCTGAAATGGGACGGTCACTCCCTCAAACAGTAATCCGACCATATACAACGAACCTTTCTTTCTTCCATAGGCCATGACAAGATTTCCCTTGATGACCTTCCACTGCTGATTCCTGAACTTCACTTCATGTCCATGTTCGTCCAACTGCCTAACCGAAATCAATTTTTTCGTCAAGCTTGGAACAACTCTGACATCCTTCAAAGTCCAGAAACCAACTGGTGTCTTCAACACTATGTCACCCATGCCCTTAACATCAAGAGTTCTATTGTCTACTAGTCTTACCTTTCCAAAGTCTCTAATAACTAGATTTTGCAATGCTTCACTGCTGTGGGTAGCATGAAATGAAGCACCTGAATCCATGACTCAGGAATCCACACTACTATCCGCGCAACAGACTAAAAGGTCCTCGTCCGCGAAGTCTAATGTTGACTTGTTTATCATTTGGGCATTGATTCCTGAAATGCTCCACCTCCTTACAGTTCCAACAGGTTACACTTAAGCAATCTCGAGTCTTTGACTGACTTCTTCTTTTGTTCTTGCTCCCACTATCTCTGATATTTTTCTTACCTCTGATGACATATAGCGATTCATTAGATAATTCCCCAGAACTCCTTCTTCGGACATCCTCGCCAAAAATGAGATCACGAATCTTCTCAAAAGTGAATCCATCGGATCCCGCTGAACTGGTAACTGTTGTAACTGTTTTGGACCAACAGTCAAGCAAAGACAATAGCAGTAGTAAAGCTTGAACTTCATCATCGAACTTAATGCCCACTGACATAAGTCTGGTTAAGATCGAATTCATTTTATTAATGTGCTCAGTAACTGAACTATCTTAACTTCGTGCCGCAACGTAAAGTAGCCACACCCTGCGCCTAGCACCGCACCGTCACTGTTACACCAGCAGAAAAATGCACGCGCGACCCCGCATCTTCCGTCATTGCCATCGCAGTGCACCTCCGTGCCGTTTCGCTCACCGCAAGTACCTGCACCTGTTCACCGTGAAACACGATCTGTCGCCTTACTGCCGCACTCTGTCGCACTGCCTAGACACGACCCTACTCTGAGCAACCACCTGCACAACGTCGCAAGCCACCACCACTCCTTTTGCGACCCACACCACTGCACGTCGCACCACCTACTGTGTGCACCTGCCGTGAGTCGCAGGTCTGGGCTGTTGCGAATCCTGGGCCACCGTGAAACCCTAACTTTGGGACGCCGCTGCAGTCCCTACAAAACCCTAGCTTTGGGATGCTACTGTCGGCTCTGCGAAACCCTAGGTTTGGAACGCTACTCTGTGAAACCCTAACTTTAGGATGTCGTTGTCGTCCCTGCGAAACCCTAGCTTTGGGATGTCGTTGCCGCCCCTGCGAAACCCTAGCTCTTGATACCACTTGATGGGAAAAAACGCACGCGGAAACAACATACAATCACGAATCAACTACTGAAAAATAAACGACACAAGATTTAACGTGGTTTGGTCGCCAACTACAACCTACATCCACACGGGCAACTATTAGTTTTTCATTCTATTCTGTTGCACACCAATTACAAGTACAATGATCTCTTTAACTAAAGATTATAAAAGACATACAATGATTAAACTTACTCACTAAACATGGTATCTAATCAGCTCAACCCAATTGGTCTTGTTTTCATACCCAACAAAAATCAACTAACTTAATTATGATTATACTCAAGTTTATTTATAATCTACTCTCGCTGCACTAAACAAATCCTTGGAAGAAAAAAAAAATTATAATTATGTTATTGTTTCCAAATATTTATTGACTTTCTTAATAATTAATTTCGATCATAGAACCTAACAAACTATTTTTAATAGAACTTTTCATTTAACCATGTTTTTTTTCTTTCAGTAAAACTTGATCATGAAACCTTATTTAAGAAACTCAATTTCAGTATTACACTAACAACTTGTTGACGTTTTTTAAAGTGTGACTACTTTATGAAAAAAATAAGTCTATGCTCTACCAGTGCCAATACTTTTATACTGCACCCCATCATAAACTATAATATAATATAAATTTGTATTTTTTTAATAAGAATTAAATATGTTTTTTTTCATCTATTATAATATAAAATTAATTTTTTTCCATCATTTAAATTCTATCAGTATAAATGAATTTTTAAATATATGTTAAAATATTTTATATTAATTCATAATTATATAATGTTATAATATTATAATATAATTATATTATAAATCTGTTTAATACATAAAAGAATTGAGAAAAAATTTATTACAACAATTTACTTACTATAATTATTGAGTAAGTCCATAACTTAGACTAAAACAAAAACCAATTTTACGTGTAGATATATTTAATTCTTTTAATAATTATCAATATAAGAAAAAAAATCATGTAAAAACTAATTTTAGAGACAAAAAATAATTAGTTGTTATAGTGATTAAATTAGAGATTTTAGAGATTAAAAATATTTTTGGTTTCTAAATTAGTTTCTATTATTATTAAATTGTTTCTAAATTAGTATCTAATTAACAACAAGATTTTAACTACCAAATATAGAATCTAAATATTTGGTAGTTAAAATCTTAGTAGCTAATTAAATATCAATTTAGAAACTATTTAATAATAATAAAACTAATTTAAAAAATATTTTTTGAGTTTTTAAAATAATTTTTAATTTAATCATTATAACAACTAATTATTTTTTATTTTTAAAATTGGTTTTGAAATTAATTTCTATTTCATAATTTTTTTATTATATATTAAAAAACATATCCATGATAATTCAAAATTAATTGGTAATGTAAAATTATATTACACTATTGGTAAGTTACAATTAAGCTCATGTTTGATTCATGAGTGCATTATTATTTAACAAAGTTAAAAAAATCAGTGTATTACTTTTCCAAATATGGGCAAAGAAGTTCAATGATTGAAGGGAAGAAAATAGATGTTATGGTCACAGAGAGATGATAAAAGTGGAACTTTATTGGCTTTTCCTAAAAAAAAGCTTGATTATTAAATTAAAAATAAGATTAGAATTTCAAAGAGCACCAAAAGCACTTTTTTTGAAGATATTTTTTGAATAAAAAATTGGCATCATTTTCATTCCATACAATCACAGGTTTTCTCTAGAAGGAAGGCACTGTTTCTTTTGGAAGCACTTACCCAACCCATCAATGTCTGTCACTTTCAGCTGCAATTCTTGAATTAATAATTTTTCCATCTTCATTGCATTGACCAACTTTATGATTCCTATCATCTTCTGCAACCCTTTTAATGAGGATAATTATTAAAACTTCCTTCTTTCTCTCCACCTTTTTCAACATTTCTTGCTTCTTACATCTCAATTGTGATTTTTTTTTATTATAAAACTAGAATATATTTTTAGATTATATATTTTATAATGGATTTTTAGATATAAAAATATGATTTAAAATGTATTTTTAAATTCATGAATAAATTTTAATATATAATTTAAAAATATATTTTATATGGTAAAATTCAGAATTCTTTTATAGGGGATTCTGTTAATATATTATAACTACAAATTATGAAATCTAAAATGTTAATGCATCATAACTTTAGAGTTATTTATTAGAAAAATAAATTATATCCAAAAAGAGGGAAGCAAATTACATCCTGAATTTACATCATTTTTATGTGAAATTACAAAAATATCCTTTAAATAAAATGAGAGGTATGGATAAAACTACATTATGGAGCTCTCTTATTAAAATATTTTTCTAGATTTGAATTTTCAGATTTTTATTTTTATTTTTAATTTTCTTTTTGAAACGTATTTTTTCATTCTAAAATTGCTTTTGCCAAAATAGAATTTTAAATTTTGAATAATAATCTATTCCAAATATATTTCAGTATTTTTTAATTCTGAATTTTCATTTTCAAAATAAAGAACATTTTTGAAAATTTGGAAATATATAGGGTGCAAGTTAATAAACGTTGGATGTAAGAAGAATTTTCCAAAATTAACTAACTTAAAGTCCTACAAAACATTCATCTCTAATAATTTCTTTGTAAGGAGGAAAATAATAATAATTGAATGAACAATGAAATAAAAAGCGTAAAATAGACATTTAAAAAAAGGAGATCTATAAGAAAATTATAGGGTGCAAGAAGAAATTGTCTTAAGACTTTATAGTTTCGGACCTAGTCTAGTTAAAGGCCTGAAAACTTATTCCAACCTCAACAAACATTTGGTTGTTTCTTCCTGCACCTCCATACGTTCTTGCGGAACCCCATACTAAATTTAAAAATACCATTTTGTTTTTTGGTAAAAAAGTAAATTAACTTTTAAAGTCTTACACAACTCTTTCACCTTTCTTCATCCATTTTATCTCACCCTAGCACTGCCAAGGACCTTCACTATTTTCTTGCATTAACTTGTCATTGATTTGAGTATGCTTCATTTTTTTCCTTTTTTAAAAACATCTTAATTACATAATCTAGAAGATATTTTTAGATTTGGAAGTGTTCTCCAAATTTATATAATCTAGAAGCAATTTAAAAAAAAAAATATATTCTAGATTACATAATCCAGAAGCTAATCTCGATTCAGAAATAACTTCCGAATTATGTAATTCGAGATATATTTAAAAAAAAATGATATTCTGGATTATATAATCTGAAAGTCTTTTTTGGATTTGACATTACCTTATGGATTATGTAATTTGGATATATTCCAGATTACATAATTCGAAAGCTAATCTCATAAGCTGAAAAGACTTCTAGATTATATAATCCAGAAGCTAATCCTGAATCTAGAAAAGACTTCTGAATTACATAATCCAAAATTTAATTCCTAATTTGAAAAAGACTTTCAGATTATATAATATAAAATATAAACTACACTACACTATAAACTTATATATTTTAACTTTTTTATAGAAAGATATTTTTGGAATACAAAAATTTATGGAGGTGCAGGAAGAAGCAGTACAAACATCTCTAAAATGTTTCTTATATTTATTGGGAAGGAAACGAGTTAAGTAGAATTCATAAAAGAAAAATATGTTTAACTTGTAAAACAAACAAATAATTTAAATGAGTTTAATTGAAAGTTTGATTTTTATTTATTTTAAAAATAAAGTTTTTAAATTTGATTATTTAATTATTTTTTATTTTATGATTTTTTTAACTTATCACTTTACTATTTGGGAAATATTTGAATATGTTAGATGTGACTGCCGGAAACATTAAATGCATGGTAGAGATATGACACTTGCTTTTTCAGAAAAAACTGTCGTTTGGTGAGTAGTGTTCACTAGTAGATGATGTATACCGAGCTCTCTTGATCCACCAATTTTTTCATTATGGAGAAGTTATCGATGTCGACCGTTATGACCTTAGGGTCGTTCTGTGAAGGATGGACACCCTTGAAATCTTCATCGGTGAAAGCGATGGGGGGCATCCTCGGTCAGACAGAAATGTTGTTGACCTGCTGCACTGCTCTTATATGTTTCTTCCTTGTCGAATTAGAGTTGCCTCCTCTCGCAAAGCCTCTAGCTATCGTGTTGATAACCTCTCGTCCACCTTTGCCTCCATCCCTTTTCGGAGGGTCCTCCCATCTCGGCCGACGCTATGGTCAGCGCTCCTCTTTGTTGGACCAACAAGAGTTATAATCCCCTCGTCCAACTGCCTCCTCTCTTCTTGGGGGAGAACGCTTCATATTTTTGTTCCCCCCACGTATTGATGGAGGTGCCCGACTTAGATCAATTCTTCGATCTTGTCCTTCAATGGCTGACACTCCTTGGTCGTATGCCCACTGTTCCGATGGTACTAGAACTTGCGCGATCGATCAACATTGTTTGGACTCAAAGCCCTTCTCGGCATAGGGATGAGTTCGACACTTAAGGCCTCATCTATAATTCTTCCCCTATCAGCATTCAGAGGGGTATATCTCATAAACCAGGGTCCTCGAATTTTTGTATGCTTATCTCCTCGACCGATGGCAGGTCGGCTCAATCTCTCTTTCTCCTTCTCCTTCCCCTTATCACTACTATCCTCCACCCTTGCTCGACTTCTGTACTCCCTCAATTCTTTGAGTTGCATGTACTTAGCTGCTCTCTGCCTCAGCTCATCTAGATTCGCCTTCGGCTTCTTGCATAGACTATTGGCAACTGGCCCTGGTCAGAGGGTCGTGACCATGTGATGCATGGCCACGTCCGGACTTAGATTTTGGATGTTCAAAGTCACCTTGCTGAATCTCTCCATGAATAGCCTGAGTGACTTCCCTTCTCTTGACGAATGTTGGCCAGGGCTATGGAAGATAGGTGATGCGGTCGGATGGTTGCAAACTATGTCCCGAACTTGGACACTAAGGTTTCGAAATAGTCGATGGAGTTTAGAGGAAGCCTCGTAAACCATCTAAAAGCTCATCCCTTCACCGAGGTCGGGAATACTTGCCACAGGACTACACTGTCTGAGGTGTACAAACTCATGTGCGTCATGTATATGTCCATGTGCTCGTCGGGATCGGTCGTCCCGTCTTAGCCGTCTATGTTCAAGCCCTTCCACATGAGCGATAGCTGGGCTCCCATCATGTAGTCAGTGAACGGGTATGAGTGGACTTCGACTCTTCAACAGTCTTAGTGTCGGTGGGAGTGGTGAGGGACTTCCTAGCGGGGTTGCTCGGTCCGCTAGATGGTCCTCCCTTTTCCAACTTTCTCTTCATCTCTTCGTTCTCCCTCCGGAGAGCAAGAATATCCTCCTCATTATTCCGCTTCATTTTAGCCATCTCTCTGCAAAGACATCAATAGCGTCATTTGTTCAGCATCTGACATCCTCTCATTTACTATGCTTCTCGTTGACACCATCTACCTTCTTGTTCCACAAATTCTCTCGGCCCCATGGTGGGCACCAATTGTTCTCGAACGTTGTTAGAACCAAGAGAACGATTGCCTTCCTTCTGGGTCGGTCAGTCTACTCTTCCCTCCTTCCTCTCAAATGAACTTCTTGTGTTCCTCCGACTTCTCCACTCCCCGTCTCCGTGAACTCCAAGCTCGGATGGTACCTGCAAAAGACTCTTCGACACTCAAGTAAGATTTCGGTGTTCGACACTCAGTGTTATTAGTACTATAGGATGACGTACTTGATTCTTGGTATCTGTGCCTATTTATATGATTATCATAGGTCCTTTATTATTCGGTCAGATTAAGGATTTAAATTATAATTAAAAATACACTACTTAGTGCATGATCATTGATTAGTATTCGTTAATCCTCTATTTGCGCATGATGATTTCGGTCATGTCAGTCGATCTTGACCGAATGATGGAACTGCAGGTGTGGTACGAACCCGATTGATACACAACTTAAAAACATTTAATTATTATATTTAATATTATTTTAATTTTATCTTAAGATATTTGAAACAAAAATTTATTTGTAATGGAAAAAAATTTGTTTATTTCTATGATTCAAGGTCTTATTTAAGACCTAGTGTTTTAAATTTATTGTCATGACAAGATACTATAATGCGGAAGTTTTATGAGACGCAGATTATGATCCTGCAAATGATCATGATACTACGATGAAGATATTAAAATCATGATCATGCGTGTGACCATTGCAATGAAAATATCTTTATAATTCTCTAAAAGAGAACTAAAAGATTTTAAATTCAACTACTTCTAATTTGTCTTTTCCTTTATTATAAACCTATTTACATTATTCTATTTTTTTAAATATCTTGTATGAAAAAGATAAAAAAAAATGGGATGAAATTAAGTTTAATAAGTTTTAGTAGCTACAAAATTGGTTTGTTTTGAAATTAATACATATTTATTTTAGTTACCCTACATTTAATAGATATAATAGATTAATTTTTTTAAAAACCTCTTAGGTTAGATATTGTTATGAAACTTGACAAAACCCATATATGTTAGATTAATTTAATTATTGTGTTAATTTTAACTAGGTTGGTATACTAATTTTGATCATACTATATGTGTCAAGAAACCTGCAAATATCTTAATAGGTTAATTATGATGCTCCATTCAAAAGTTACACAATTATTGTGAAGACCAAATTAACCTATTCATTAAATAGTAAATATAAAAAAATTATTTTAAAAAAATATCAATTTCAATACGATCAATTTTAAAAATAAAAACAAACAATGTTAATAATAATACATCAACATTTCGCTTAATAGGTCACTAAAACTGTAAGACCCGTATCCTTTCTTCTCTCTTCATTTTCTCTCTCATACATCTTCTATTTCAAAATCATATCACACCATGTTGTAGCTGAGGAGTTAGGATACATTTTTACCCGATCAGATTTTCAAACAGTTCATTTTTACTCTAAAGATCTCTTATTCTCTATATTTTCTATGATTTAGTTATCAATCTTAGTGAGGCTAGTTGAGAAAAGTGTTTTTCTCAACTTTTTTAAACTCATACTAAAATTTGGTAATGTTTGGATAACTTGCCCTAGGTTACTAAAGTTTGGAGTTGTCCCCTATTTGAGATAGAATTTCCATAAATGGAATTTCAGGTAAGAGAAACTAACTTTACTTTAACTTTCAATAGTACCTTAGACTAAAAGATATGAATGTGGAAGGGATGTGGTCTTAAGTTTCAATTTCTTTTGCAGGGATGTTAGTTGATAAAATCATTTGATTTTATGTTGTGTGAACATGTATAACTATTATATTTTGATATTTTGAAAGTTAAACATTGTTTTTGATGTTGGAAAAGTTCTTGAATGGTATAAATTTTTAAATGTTATGTGATTGAATGATATGTATTATATATGAATGATGAAAATTGTATGAAATTGATGTCATACATTTGGGATAATGTATGAGTTTTTGTTTGATGTCATTAAGTATGAAAAACCTATGTTTAACAGGGATCCTCTACCTTCACTGATGATCTAAGTCATATATACTAAAATATCAAGTGGTGAGAAGCTGAGAGGGAGTTCATACATACCGGGTCCTGCTGTAAACACTCAATATTGGATGTTTGAACTTACCATGATCCTTTCTCTTGGATTCATTGGTAATCTGTGGATAAGGTGTGTTAGTCTCTGGTAGGGACATACTTAATGAGTCTTCCGGAAGACGAAGTGGGATTGAAATGAAATCCGATGACTGTGATTGAAAATAGATCCATGTGTGGTCTATATGAATGATGAGATTGATATTGAAATTTTATGACAACATTTAAAGAAATTTTTATAAATGAATAGTGTGATTGGTTCTTTTTGCATAAATTAAATATGTTATGGAATTTATTTTCATTAGCTTACCCTTATTTTTCTTGTTGTGTTTGAACTGGGATGACGGTACTACGTACACGAGCAGATCATACAAGTGTCGAAGGGTCTGGAGGGTTTTAGAACGTTGTTTTGAAACTTATATTTTAAATATTTGTATTTTTATAAGTCCTAATCATGTATTGAGAATGTTTTGAAAAACTTCAAACTTGTATATAAACGTGTAAAACTTGTATTGTAATAATTAGATGTATTTTTGGGTCATTACAAAAACATTTTTAACATGTCACATAAAAAATATTTTAAAAAAAAACACAATAACAAAACCCAATTCATATGTTACGAAATTTTGAAACCCAATTAACATAATTAAAGCTATAAAAAGTAGACTTAAAGGCTTTCCTTTAAGATATATACGGGAATACAAAACTTTGTTATTTTTCTTTAATCTTAATATTTGTAAAGATTATTTATTAAGAAATGAAATATTTCATATCATTAAAACTTTAAATATATTTTTCTAACATAGTTTACTTCTTATTCTAAATTATATTATCAAAGTTTTTAAATGAAGGTAGCCATTACAGGAAGTGAAAAGGAAAATAAGATATTTAAAGACATTCAACTTTACCATATCATTTTTAAAATAGTTTTCTAATTAATTAAGTTTCACTCTTTAATTAATATTTTATTTAATTATTAATATAGTTATATATTTTTTAAAAATTAAAAAAATTACTTTCTATAATTCATTATAATTCAGATTTTATTTATAATTTATAGTTTAAAGTTTTAAATTTTATATCATATCACGGTATTTTAATAAAAAAATTGTAAAACTTATATATGAAATAAGTGATATCTTTTCTGAAGGTGCATTATGTTACCAATGTTTTCCAGAAGAAATGCGAAGCTACGTGTCAAGTGTGGAGAGGTTCATTTCTCGCCTTTCTCTCTCTTCAAAGTCCATTTTCCATAATAAGGACAAAAAGGTCCCATTCCATCGTTGTTTATGTGCTTTTCAAAATAAAATAAAAAAATTAAGGTTTTATTTTATTACGAGTAAAATAAATAGGACTGAAAAATAAACAAAAATAATAGCAAAAGGTGAAGTTATTTGATTGAAATTAGAAAAAATGAAAAGAAAGAAAGAAATAATTAAAATATGCATAAATTTGATTTAAAAGAAAAAAATAAGTAAAATAATATATAATTTAGATGTGTATAACTTATAATTTGAATAAAAATAATGTTAGCAAATTAATACAAAATTTGCGTAAGAATGAGAAAACATAATTACATGGTAAAGTAATTAAAACCAGTATAATTATTTAGTGGATGAATAAACTATATTCACTATTTTTTTAACTTATGCATTACATTAGTAAGATAGTTGTCTAACTTAAAATGTTACAATTTTAAAATATATTAGGAATATATTTATACAATATATTATTATAAAATATGATTAGAAATAAAATAACATTATATGTTATTATAAATTATTTAAGAATCATTAGCATAGTGCAAATATAAATAAATGCATTGTGATTTTAGTTTTCATTCCTTTACGTGGGATCATTTCGCTTTCTTTTACCCATCCAAATATATTTCTTCATAATTATATATTTTTTTAATTTCACCTTCCACATAAAGAAACACGACTTGGTTTAGTTTGGATTGTAGTAAATATTTAAAAAGAAAAATCAAACCATTGATAATTAATTCGTTCATAATTCAATTTTCTTCAAATCCAATCTACTGTTTTTAAAAAAAAAAAAATTAAAGTGTAATTAAATAGTCTCTTTCTTTCTTTTTATTTCTCATCGTCTATTTCTCTGTTTACCAAATTTGCACGATTTCTTATTTTTATATTTTTTCCTGATTAATGTTTCTATTTCGTCAAAAAAAAAGTGATAAAAGAAATAATATGAATAAAAAAATCTTTTTATTTTATAAAAAAAGCTAAAGAAATAATATACTTTGAACCTTATCTTTTACTTGCCGAATATAAAAAGTTGAGGCCTTCAAAGAAGATTGTATTAAGAAAATTTTCCTAATCGTTCCTTGTGAATTGAGTGACATGCAAACAAACAAATTCCTGAGTGAAGTTTTTTTTTTTTTTTTTTCCATCTTATTCGTTTAAGGTATACCATTATTTCATATTCACCTAATTATCTTTATGACAAATGTTAAGAAGTAGCATATAAATAAGGAAAAGGATTTTGTTTATTAAAGTGTGTAAGAATACATATATAATTTCTTAATACCTCTTGTATTATTTTTTTTATTAAACTTTATTTATTTTTTAATTTGTGTACTTGTTAACAAAACCTAATCTTTATTCATAATTCAACTCATGGAGAAGGTCACACAACAAATCAAAATAGAGAAATAATTTATATTGTAACCTCCTCCTCTCACACACACCTTCTTTGTTCTTTCCTTTGTCCCTCTTCTCTCTAATTTTTTCCTTCCATACCTCGTTTATTTTAAAATTTGACCACATCTTACACTAGTTGAAGAGTCAAGAATTATTTTTACTTGATCAGATTTTCAAATACAATAACTTCTTGTTTACCCCAAAGATTATCTAATATCTTCATTTCTTTATGATTTTATCATCAACTTGGTGGGATTTTGTTGAGAAAAGTGGTCATCTCAACTTGGCTAACCTTAAACTAAAATGTGGTTATGTTGGATACTTTGCTTTATTTCTCTAGATTTTGAGTTGTTCTCTTGCTTGAAGAGGATTTTTTCTTGAAATAAAGAAATTTCAAGTAAGAGAAACTATTTATATTTTTTTATAGGACTTTAAGGTAAGGGAAGTTATTTATGTGAAAGTGACGTGGTCACGATAGTTTGAGTTCTATGCAAAGAAAGTGTTTTGTTTGAATGTTTGAAAATGAATGTTATTTGGGTTTTAGTTAATATATGCTTGTTTAAGAATATTTTGTATTGAATACTCTTTATGATAAGTTAATTTAGTGAAGGATAGTGTTTGAGCTAGAGATTTATGTTGGGTATGAAGCCAGGACCAATTGGGTTGGGCTGAGTAGACACCATGTTTTAGTGAGTGAGCTTAATCATTGTGTCCTTTTATTATCTCTATTTATTTCTATTTAAAGAGATCATTGTACTTGTAATTGGGGTGCAACATGATATAATGTAAACCTAATAGTTGCCCGTGTGGATGTAGGTTGCAGTTGGCGACTGAACCACGTTAAATCTTGTATCGTTTATTTTTTTGCAGTTGATTTCTGATTGTGTGTGTTGCTTCCGCGTGCATTTTTCCCATCAAGTGGTATCAAGAGCCCTGGTTCGTTTACACACAAGAGATCCGATCAGCAGAAATTAATCGACGAGATGTGAAAATTGCGGCTGCAGTAGCATCCCAAAGTTAGGGTTTCGCAGAGGCGACAACAGTGTCGCAAAGTTAGGGTTTCCCATAGGCCGCAACAACATCCCAAAGCTAGGGTTTTGCAGGGGCTGCAACAGCGTCCTAAGGCTTACGGTTTCCCAGATCTGCTTCACAACAGCGGTGACCAGCGATGGTGGTGGTGCGGAGCGTTAGTGCAGTGGGGACTGCGACCAGGTCTGTTGGTGAGTGATTTTGGGTGGTGCAATTTTTGTGATCTTGATTTAAAAAAAAAGGATTGCCAAGATATGAAATTAGTTGTACCGAGTATCTCGACTAGTCATTTGAGATGGCAGAAGACGGGAAGTTTCAAATTGAAAATTCGATGGTACAAATTTCAGTTGGTGGAAAATGCAAATTGAAGATTTGCGAGTTCAGTTACTGAGCACATCAATATGATCTTAGCCAGACTTACGTCAGTGGACATTAAGTTCGATGATGAAGTTCAAGCTTTACTATTGTTATTGTCTTTGCCTGATAGTTGGTCCGGAACGGACAGCAGTTACCAGTTCAGCGGGATCCGATGGATTCACTTTTGAGAAGATTCGTGATCTCATTCTTGGCGAGGATGTCCGAAGAAGGAGTTATGGGGAATTATCTAGTGAATCGTTATATGTCATCAGAGGTAAGAGAAATATCAGAGATAGTGGGAGCAAGAACAAAAGAAGGAGTGAGTCAAAGGCTCGGGATTGCTCAAGTGTAATATGTTGGAACTGCAAGGAGGTGGGGCATTTCAGGAATCAATGCCCTAATGATAAATAAGTCAACATTGCAGAAGACTTCGCAGACGAGGACTTTTTAAGTCTGTTGCGTGGATAGCAGTGTGGATTCCTGGGTCATGGATTTTGAAGCATTGCAGAATCTAGTTATTGGAGACTTTGGAAAGGTAAGACTAGCGGACAACAAAACTCTTGATGTTACGGGCATGGGTGACATAGTGTTGAAGACACCAGTTGGATTTTGGACTTTGAAGGATGTCAGAGTTGTTCCAAGCTTGACGAAAAGTTTGATTTTTGTTAGGCAGTTGGACAAACAAGGACATGAAGTGAAGTTCGGAAATCAGCAGTGGAAGGTCGTTAAGGGAAATCTTGTCATGGCCTGTGGAAGAAAGAGAGGTTCGTTGTATATAGTCAGATTACCGTGTCTGAGGGAGTGACCATCCAGTTCAGAAGATAAACAAAGTCCGGTTCACAGAATTTCGTGGGCAGAAGAGGGTTGACTTTACAAGAGAGAAACCTAGAGTCACAAGTCAGATTCAGGATGAACGAGCATGGAAAGGTTCAGGTAGACCAGTCAGAGGTACTTGTGGTAGTGGGAGCACGGGTCGTGCTTTAGCTAAGGTTCCTAGACGACAGTGGGTTAGGAGAACCAGTATTCCAGTGGTTGAAACTTCTCCAGAAAATTTCTTGTTGAATATGGAAAGTGTTTGTTCTCAGGTTGTTCCAGGATCCAGCAGTTCCTGTAAGTGGGAGTCGGTAGGAATAGAGAACGGGTCTGTGACTGACGTGTTGAAACTCAGGGGAGTTTTAACGAAGTCTTCAAAATGATTAAGAAGGCTGTTGGCAACTAGAGGTGGAACATTGAGTTCCGTCGACAGATTACAGAAGTACATGTACACAGTTGAAGCGCAGGTGAACATTGTTCCGTGACTTCAAGTGGGAGATTGTTGGGTATGAAGTCAAAACCAATTGGGTTGGGTTGACAAGACACAATGTACATAGTTGAAGCGCAGGTCAACATTGTTCCGTGACTTCAAGTGGGAGATTGTTGGGTTGAGTAGACACCATGTTTTAGTGAGTGGGCTTAATCATTGTGTCCTTTTATTATCTCTATTTATCTCTATTTAAAGAGATCATTGTACCTGTAATTGAGGTGCAACAGGATATAATGTAAACCTAATAGTTGCCGTGTGGATGTAAGTTGCAGTTGGCGACCGAACCACGTTAAATCTTGTGTCGTTTATTTTTTTGCAGTTGATTCCTAATTGTGTGTGTTGCTTCCGCGTGCATTTTTTTCATCAATTTATTGTATAATGAGTAGTGAAAAGTTAGAATATTTCAATTGAGTCAAATTGGTTCAAGTTGTTATTATTTTGGAGCAAAATAGTCCATGATGGACATAAGAACAAAAGAAAAAACTCAGTTTGAACCAATTGGATCAATTGTTATATTCTGTAGAAGTTCTAAATTATGCAAAGTTATTGAGTGAAATTTATTTAATTGAAAATTCAACAACTTTGTTCGCTAAAGCGAGTCAATTCTCGCTAGACTAGAGGTATTTTATGGAAAAATTCTTAGTGTTGTAGTTGTTGGGCAAATATTTTGCTCGCTAGTTGACTAAAATTTGTTGATTGTGTTGATGTCTTTGGCTAGGTAAGCAAAATTCTGTCTGGGTGAATTATAGCACATGTTTAATTCTTTGGATGAGCCAAGTGTTGGTTGGGTAAGACAATGTTTTATAAATTTAAATAAATTTATTTTTAAATATTTCTAAATGCTAATATTTGATTATATTTCATCAAATTATTATATTTTTTTATCAATATATTGGGTTGAATGACATTAAATGTTATAAATGATGAAATAATGTTTATATTAGATATTAAATGAATATTAAGTTATAATTTAGTCTTCGTGTTAATATTAATTTAAAATTCACTTATATTATTATATTCAATGTATCTAAAATATTATGTATTTTTATACACTTTTTCCACTTTATTTTTTTAGAACTCTCTTCTTTAATTTTGAGATTAAGATTTAAAAACAAATACTTTTATTTACTAATATAGAAAAGCTCATTTATTTTATAATTTCAATGTTGATTAAAAAAATAGAAAAAATTGTGCAATAAATTTTTTGTAAATAAATATAGACTTTTTATGTTAGTTATACTATGAACCAATGTAAGAAGTCACTTTTATGTCCATTGGTATTGCATCTGACGTAAAAGTGACCTCTTTACGTCAATTCCTAGTATAATCGACTTAAAAAATATACTTTATTTTATAACAGTCTCTCATGTTGTTGTTAATTTGACATCTTCTTTATTTCTATTTCGCATCATCAGTGTTGCACCCAACTCAACATCATCATCGTCATTGTTGCTAGCCACTTTCACCGACCCCACCCTACACTATGTTGCACATGCATTTTCCTCATATCATCCTTAGTCACACTAGTATTCGTAACAACTTCTCTCCTCGTTATGTTTCTTTTTTTTTATTGGTGTTACCCCCTTGCGCCATCATAAATTTTTCATGAATTGGTTTTTATGTTGTTGGTAAGTGTCATTCAACAATGTTTCATATTAAAAACAAACACTTATATGAATATTAATTGATAAAATAACTATAATATAACCCCTAATTTAAGAATTTAAACCTTTTTACATAATTTGTTATTATAATATGAATAAGAACGATTTATTCTCAAATTTGTGTTAATTTTAGGATTCTAGGGAAGAATGGAGATGAAATGGCAAAAGGAGAATATACAAGATAAAAAGTGAAAGCCGGAACACTCCAAACACTTGCCCAAACTCACCTAAGCCAGAAGCTCCCAAAGGATCTCGCCCAAGCGAGATCACTTCAAAGACATTGGGCCTGTTTTCATCCAACTCGCCCAAGCGAGCCCAATCACGCCGAAGTCAAAAGTCACTTATCCCAAGCTCAACTAAGTTAAATATGATCAGACACAACCCTAGACATCATTTCAGAGAATATAAGGTGTTAGAAAACCCTAAAGGAGGCAACCGTTAAGGAGAAACATTTTGGATCTTCTTTTCTTGCATTCCATGCTTGTAATGGACAACATGAGTGGCTAATTCTACCCTTTGGATTGGGAGTAATCTATTCAAACTCTTATGTATTGGGGTGATATTTAAATATAATATTTTGTTCTTGATTGATGATTGATATTGTCATTCTATTTGTGACGCTTGTTTATCATGATCTAGATCCTTAGATTTGACTGAAAGTATCTCTAAGTTTCTGACCCAAATGATAATGCTTAACATATTTGAATGCTAGGAATAGATTTGAAATGTTAATCGCTATTAACATCTAATCATAATGATAAAGTGTTTTTATAAATATGCGGGGAATCAATATTTAGGAGACCCTTTTAATAATTTTATATGCAAGGAATCGATATAAATGAATTTTATATGAGCATCAACATCAATCAAATGATAGAATATTACTATGCTTTTTAAAATACAAAAGAGTAAGGAGGATGAACTCCAATCCCAATTTTCCTAATTGAACCAACAAACTCTTTAACTTTCTTTCTTTACAATTCTTGCAATCATAACAAACTTACAATTTTTTTTTCTATTTAGTGAATGAATCTTGTACTTGATAATTCAATTGTTCCTTGTGGGTTTGATATTCGTCCTTAGGGACAAATTATTATTTCTGACGCGGTATACTTGCCATAAAATAGTCATCAGTTGCCTCGTTGCTGCCACGTGTTAAGAAGGTCTCCCACCACCAGGTAGTTCATCTTCTCTCCTTTTCACATTTGTTACAACTATGTATATTCTCTAATTATTCTTTTTGCTATGATTTACTTTAATGATGTATATTGATTTTGATTATGTGAAAATAGGTCAAAACATAGGAAGTGAGGTTGAATTATGTTTTAAGACTTCTCAACAAAAAAAAAAATCGCAAAACTTTGTCTGAAAGGTGCTAACAGACAAAAGTTTATACTTTTACAAATGATCTATCAAGTATTCTTAATAGTAGTGTTTAATGAAGAACGTTAGACACAACTTCAAGTTTGATAGAAACACTTTCAAAAAGGCTTCTCAAAACATGTTTTTCTCAAAATTCTCATTCTGAGGTTAGTTGTAGATTAATAACATGAATATGAAAATATAAGAGTTAAGAGAGGTTTATACAAGGTATTTTTATACTAGTTCACTGGATAACGCATACTACACATTCAGTTCTTGATTAACACAATCAAGTTCAACTAAGCAAACAAGTATTGTTTGGACCTTAACCACTCTTGGCTAAAACAACAAAAGTATTATTTGCACACATACCCACTCCTAGCTAGAATGCTAAGTATAATTTGAAATGCAATCACTTTTGGCTAAAATCCTGAGTAGTATTCAGAATGCAGTCAGTCTTAGTTAATCTATAAAGGTTAAGAAAGTGATCTAATAGATCATAGGGTTGCTCACTAGAAAGAGAATAACGTCTTACGATAAATATGAGATAAAACACAATCTTCTAGACAATTATAAATACAAACAATATTATTCCTCACAACTACAAAGCTAAATTTTACTTAAGAAAACAAGAGTTTGTGCACGTTCTTGTTGTTGGAAAAATTGGCTTTATATGTGGGTCGAGTGGAGCCTATCGACTATCTTTTTCAGCAAATTAGACTACACCATCAAGCACAAACAAAGCAAACAACACAACAAAGATTTAAATTGGTTCACCCCAATAACATGGGTTATGTCCAATTCTCCCTTAAGCAGACGATTTAAGAGGTTCTATTAGTAAAAATAATTTATTACCGTGAGTATATCAACATTCCCAGTTAACATGAATCCACCAATCTCAACAAGTTATAAATGGTTACACCAACCACTCCTGGTTTAACTTGTCACAATCTCCCTTTGAGATCAAGACCACTGAAGATAACAAAGAAACACTCTTAGAGAGAGCACACTTAAAGCTCACAAGGGTAAAACTTTACACAATGAAAAGTTACAGATATTTTCTCACTACCCAAAACACTAGATGTTCTACTTAGCAGATATAAACAATTATTATTTTGTGAACAAATGTTGTATGTGGCTTGTGTACAACATTCTTTTTGTTCTCTTTATATAGGCTTCTAAAGATGATTATTGATCCTAAGCTTTGTTTCAACATCTTCTTAAAACAGATCTTCATCTTTATTGCAATAAATGCTCGAAAAGAAAACTTCCAATCTGATTAATATTTTGCATCTTATGCTTTAAGTTGATAGGCTTAGATCGATAGACGTTTAACGTGTTAAAGATAATAAGATTGTTTAATGCATTGAAAAAAAAAAGAATAACGCTTACTTTTCTTTCTTACTTTTGAACATGAAATACTTTGTTAGTAAACACTTCATATCATATAGTTTTTCTTATCATCAAAATCTCATAGACTACTTACATACATAAGATCGTCTAGTGAGATCTTAGACTATTTAGTGTCTCAACACATGTTGCATGAGTTTTTCCAATCTTCCTTATTCACAAGCATCTTCTTTATATAGAGCTTGAAAAGAGAAATTTTTTTGTAAAATATTTATATTCGATGTTAGGGTTTTCTTCTGCTACTACTTTTTCTAGCATATGAGCATGTTTTGAAGTTGCGAAACACATCAACCAATGTTAACTTAACTTTAAATGTGCGTGTCTTCTTTGACAACACCTCTGGAACACAATAGAGCTTCATGGGCCTAGGCAGGTAGCTTTCTTCCACCTTTTGAGCAAATAGAAGGTTTGATACAGTAGGCTGACTCCACATCACTAGCATCCCAACTTTTCTAGAAAAATATATTTGTGAGGAGTAGCTTTAAGCACATTCTTCAAGACATCTTGATGTTTGCAAAACATTGTGAGATTCTCTTGAAAGAATGAAGGAGTGTACATTCTCTACAAGCCTAAACTAAGTATTTATTAGTTTGACATGTATATTCTCTGAAATGCTTAAAGCTCGCACCTGTCAGACAAAATATACTCATTGTCCAAGCAAAAGCTTGTTAAAGTATACTCATTTGTGCCTATTCAAGTAAAAACTTATCAAATGAAGAACCTACATACAACAATTGCAATTGTCAAGCAAAACACATATAAACAATGTTGTGTTAGGATAAACTAAACAAAACACATACATAAAGTTATGTTTTACGCTTAGATGTTTAAATACAAAATCAAAACCGAACAAAAAGTTTGTTGAAGTTGGATCTAATATATTAGATAGTTATTTGTATTCTTTTGTAATATATTTAGGGTTTAAAAAAATATGACCGATAAAAATAAATAAATAAATAATAATAATTATGACATAAGAAATAATAATTCTAAAATTAACTTATACAACAATGATTGGAAGGACTAAATTATCTTACTCCCTAGGAGTAATTGTTTAAATTCTTGAAAATATGTTGCTACGAATGGCGATCAAATCCTGAGCAATCGGAGGAACACGGTGGTCGGGATACGTAAAGGCTCTTACGGTTTTGTTATCTCTCATCAATGGCGGACACTTCGTTTTTCTTTACTAACTTCCCCGAACATTTCATGGAGAGAGATCTTTGGAAGGTTTTTCAAAGGTGGGGAAGGGTTATGGATGTCTTTGTTTCAAGAAAGCTCAATGCAAGGAACAGGAAGTTTGGTTTCGTAAGGTTCCAGGGTGTGAAGGATGTTCTTTCTCTGGAAAGAGAGTTGAGTGCAATCTGGATTGGCACTTGGAAGATGCAGGTGAACCTTCCCAAATATCAGAGGAAGGATGAACCAAGGAAGCAAAGGAATGAAGGGTCCAGTTTAGGGCGGAACCCAAAGCTGAGCCAACGAGTGGGAAGGGGAAGCAAACGGAGCAGGTTTCGTTCGCTCAAGTTGTCTCAGGGGGGGCAGGCAAGCTCGGAACAGGCGAGAATGCGGGTAGCTCTTTGGGGGGTGAAGTCGATTTTCAGGTTACAGTGGAGGTAGAACATGATGATTGGTTAGAAGGAAGCTACGTTGGTAATCTGAAAGAGCTTCCAAGCATGCATGTGATTCAGGAGAGCTTTGTGCTGGGAGGTTTCAGCCAAGTCAAAGTAAGATATCTTGGTGGTAGGTTCGTTCTGCTTTCATGCGATGTTGGAGGGAGTCTGCAGAAGATCATAGCAGACAACAGGTCATGTTTCGACGAAGTGTTATCGGCAGTTACCCCCTGGGATGGTTCTTTCGAACTAAAAGAACGTCTTGCATGGATACGATGCAGTGAAATCCCGTTACAGTTTTGGTGCAATCACAACTTTTCCAAAATAAGGGCCGTGGTGGGAGAGGTGATAGAGGTTGACGAAGCAACTGAGAGAAGAGAAACAATGGAGTTTGCTCGGTTTAGAGTTAAAACAACGGTCAAATCAATCGTCAATATGGAGAAGGAGTTGTGTATCAATGGCAGGTCGTGTAAGGTCGCCTTTGTTGGAAAGTGGAATGGCGGAGCTTCAGAGGTATACACCGAAGCTAGCTCTGATGACGGAAGCGTAGCGGCTAGTTTGTGTGATTCAGTGGGGTCGGAGCTTGGGATGGCCGGAGATGGAGGTGCGGACGCCGTCGGGGAAGGAGGAATGGTGATGGAAGAGACGGTGCAGGGCAAGGTGGGCCTGGGTTGTCTTGGTAAGGGGCGTGAGGGAAGGGTTCAAGATCATTTAAGAGGGCCATTGAATGTGCACGGTAATTCCTTGAGAGAGAGAGTGGCTTTAGTGGGTGGGCACGGTTCTCTTAGCTTTTCAAAGAAAGAGAAAATGGATTCCTACGTGGAGGTGGCTAGTTCCAAGGAGTCCAAGTCAACAGATGAAAAGGCAAGGAGTAATGGTGGTGTAGAAGTGAGTAGGTGCACGTTGAGTGGTTCTATGAGGGCAGGAGCGTCTTTTCAAGCGCCACCTCAAGAGCCTTTCTAGATGTAGGAGTGCAGGAAGTTAATGATGGTGGGCCCGCTTCTTTAAAGGTGTGTTCCCCTATGATTAGGTAAGTGGAAAATGGTGTTTTAAGTGTGAAAGGAGTGGTGGGGGATTTAAAGTGTCAAAGTGCACTTATGAAGCCGTGCAACATTATTTTGAGCGCCCAGGATGGCTGTCACGAAGAAGAAGAAGTTGAAGTCGGGACTGTTTCAAGAAAGACGAGTTTGGTGAGTAGGGTCGCTGACTCGGTCGCTGACTCGGTAGGGATAAGACCTTCTTTGCACGATTTGGAACAGTCTGGGACCAGTGTGATTAGAGATGGAGTTGTCGGGAGTTCGTTAATCGTAATGGACATCCCAAAGTCTCCAGTAGTCCAAGGTTTGACTGATAGTGGCTCGGCTGACCCTGAAAAGCCAGATGATGCAGAGGAGGCAAGGAGATCAGAGACGTCAAAGCCGAGAGACGGTGGGTGCGCCTCCCCTCCAAGAGGACAATCAGAGGTTTTAGGGGCGGGTTTGGAAGACGAAGTGGAAGGTGGGGGCAACAACGGTGATATGGAGGGCAGGGTGTCGGGTTTGGATGGAGAAGTCGTGGGAAGACAGTCCTCAGTGGATCAAGTGTTTTTGGTTCACCAAACAGGCAGCTCGTCGAATTCGCTATTCACTTCTGATAGTGCAATTGAGAATTGTAGCAGGATTTTTTGGGTGAAGACAGATAAGAATTTGGCTGCAAGTGTCTGGGGAGTAGGGAAAGAAGCTGGGTTTTCGCTCGCTGATCGAGAAAAGGTAGTTTTAGATGGTATTTATTCGTTATCTAATCAAGGCGGGGTGACTACGAGGAGAATGTGGAAAGAGAGGAGCAAGTTTGTTAATGAAGATTCTTAGTCTGAATATCAGAGGGATAGGCGGGGCGGTAAAAACGAATTATGTCAGGGATATGATTAGTAGGGAGCAGGTGGACATGGTATGTTTACAAGAGACAAAGTGTTCGGATTTTAGTAGAGAAAAGGTGTATCTTATTTGGGGAACCAACGAAGTGGATTGGGTGGAAAACAAAGCAGTTAATAGCGCAGGTGGGGTGATTACGATGTGGAGCAATAAGGTTTTTCAGTTGTCCAGTTTCAAGAATGGTAGGAACTTTTCAGTGTTATAAGGGGTTTGGAAGAGGGGTTTTGGAACCCACGTCACTATTGTGAACATTTATTGTTCAGGATCTTTTCGGGAAAAGAAGGAGATGTGGAATGAGATCAGTGGTATCAGACAGGGTCAGCTATTGAAGGCTTGGTGCATCATTGGAGACTTTAATTGTATAAGAAGGCAGGAGGAAAGGAAGAGTTTAGTGTCGTGCTCTGATTACTCTAGAGAAATAAAGGGGTTTAATGATTTCATTGAAAGCTCTGAGTTGGTTGATATTCCGCTGGTGGGCAGGAAGTTTACTTGGTTCAAACCCAATGGTTTGGTGAAAAGCAGGATTGACAGGGTGCTGGTATCCAAGGAGTGGTTGGAGTTGTGGCCAAATAGCCAACAATTTGTCTCCAATAGATCAATCTAGGACCATTGCGCTGTTATTCTGAAGGAAGTTTCAGTGGATTGGGGTCCGTAGCCGTTTAGGTTTTTGAATGTTTGGCTGAATGATAGTAGGTTTAAGGAGTTTGTGAGTTCGAGCTGGTCTGCTTACAAGGTGACAGGAGGGGGAATTTTTGTGTTTAAAGAGAAGCTGAAAAAGTTAAAAGAGGACATCAAGGTGTGGAATAGGGAAGTATTCGGAGATGTGAATCAGGCTAGTAAGGAAATCCAAAAAAGGTTAGACGAGTTAGATTCTCATGACGACGAAGACGGGTTGATGGAGTCAGAAAGGGAAGAAAGAAAGTCTCTCTTTGCTCAACTATCTGAGTCCAAATCCAAACAGGAGGCGATCTTATTCCAGAAAGCAAGGCATAATTGGATAAAGCAGGGGGATCACAATACAAAGTTCTTTCATTCCGCGGTTAAGTGGAGGAGGGCAAGGAACCAGTTACATGGTTTTTTTGACAATAATAAATGGTGTATTGAAAAGGAGGAGGTAAAGGATAAGGTTAGTAAGTACTTCGAAGAAAGGTTTGCCCGGAACGATGGTTGTCAGGTCACTTTGGATAATGTCAGGTTCAATACCATATCGGAAGCTGATAACGTTATGTTAGTCAACGTTTTCTCGGAAGAAGAGGTAAGAGATGCGATTTGGGGGTGCGATAGTTCAAAAAGTCTTGGTCCCGACGGGTTTAACTTTGGTTTTATAAAATCTTGTTGGGACATCTTGAAGAAGGATGTGATGAACGCAGTAAAGGATTTTGCTGATTTTGGATGTTGGCCAAGAGGATCAAACACATCGTTTCTTTGTTTGATTCCAAAAGTTGAAAATCCTCAACAGCTGGGGGAGTTCAGACCAATCTCATTAGTAGGTTGCCTGTATAAGATCATCTCAAAGGCGCTCTCCTTGCGCCTGAAAAAGGTGATTGGAAAAATCATTGACATTACACAGTCGGCTTTTATAGAAGGAAGAGGTTTGTTGGATAGTGTGCTTATTGCAAATGAGGTTCTTGAGGATTACAAGAGAAAGAGAAAACAATGTATCTTCTTTAAAGTCGACTACGAGAAGGCATACGATTCGGTGAAATGGGAATTTTTATATTATATGCTAAGGAGGTTGGGTTTCTGTGCTTGGTGGATTCGTTGGATTAAGGGATGCTTGGAGTCAGCTTCGGTGTCGGTCCTTGTAAACGGAAGCCCAACTAGGGAGTTCTTTCCTAGAAAGGGTCTTCGTCAAGGTGACCCGCTTGCCCCTTTTCTCTTCCTTATTGTGGCGGAGGGGTTAGCTGGGGTGACAAGGGTAGCAGAGGAAAAGAAGTTGATTGACAGTTTGGAGGTTGGGAAGAATAAAGTAAAGGTAAATATGTTACAGTATGCGGATGGCACTTTGTTCTTTTGTGAAGCAAATACCAAAAGTGTCTTCAACATCAGGGCGATCCTGCAGTGTTTCGAGCTATCTTCTGGGTTAAGGGTTAATTTTGCGAAGAGTAGGATTGGAGGGACGGGGATGGATCAGGTCACACTTCGGAGATTTGCAGCGATTCTTTGTTGCGATACGATGGTTCCTCCGTTCATTTACTTGGGTCTGCCAGTCGGAGGGAGTCAAAAGCGCGGTGCGTTTTGGAACGGGATGATTGAGAAAGTGCAGGCTAGATTAAGCAGGTGGAAGGGAAGAAGTTTGTCGATGGCTGGGAGGATGTGTCTGATTAGGTCTGTGCTTTCTTCTATTCCTTTATTTTTTATGTCTTTGTTCAGATTGCCTGCTGGGGTGGCAAGGAAGTTGATCAAGTTGCAAAGGGATTTTCTTTGGGGCTGGGGTGCAGAAGGGAGGAAGATCGCTTGGGCTTCCTAGAACCTGGTTTGTAAACCTCGTGAGTTTGGGGGGCTTGGAATAATAGATCTGAGATTGTTTAATTTGGCTCTGTTGGGAAAGTGGATATGGAGGTTGGGCTCGGTTGAGGTAGGTCTTTGGAAGGACATCATTTTTTCTAGGTACGGTGGGTGGAGAGATCTGGGAGAGGCAAGTAATGGTAAGAGTCGTTCTCTTTGGTGGAAGGATTTGAAGGAAGTTTGGTATTCGAAGGGGTGGGGGAGATGTTTCGAAGATAGTTTTGAGTGGAAGGTTGGGAATGGGACAGACATTTGTTTCTGGAAGGATAGTTGGTTGATGGGTGAGGCGTTGAAGAATGTTTTTCCACGACTTTTCTCAGTTAGCTCTAACAAAAATGCAAAACTGTCGGAACTTGGGACTTGGTCTAATGGGAGATGGGTTTGGGGACTTGTTTGGAGAAGGCCTTTTTTCGAATGGGAGAAGCCGGCGACGGATCGATTGAGTCAGCTCCTGCTTGGGGTTGAGGTTGTTCTTGAAGAGACTGATAGTTGGGTTTGGAAGGGTGGGGGTTCTCAGTCATATACGGTTAGCTCAGCTTACAACCTTTTCAGGAAGGATAATGAGGCGGTTTCCTCGCAGGAGCTTAGAAAGTTGTGGAGGAGTAAGGCAATTCCATCTGCAATGGTTTTGGCTTGGAGGGTGTTGGAAAACAAGCTTGCTACCAGGGTCAATCTTAGTAGAAGAGGGGTTCTTTTAGAAAGCTTGAGGTGTGTGTCGTGCGGGAAGGAGGAGGAGTCGAGTAGCCATTTGTTCTTTGGTTGTTCGTTTGCTTGGCGAGTTTGTGACTCATATTGATCCAAGGAGCAATTTTGATCAATTTAGATTGAGCTTACCTTCGGAGACGGGCCTGGTTGTTTGGAACACGATCTAGGTAGGGGTGATTAGTGAGATTTGGAGTCACAGGAATCGTATAATTTTTAATAGTGGAGTGGAAGACGAGAAAGAGGTCTTTGCATTGGCACAGGTAAAGACTTGGTCTTGGGTCTCAACAAATTCCCAGTTAGTTTCGTTCTCTTATTCCGATTGGTGTTTGGCTCCTTTGGAGTGTACGAGGTTAGTTCCTTGAGGTTTTTTGCTTGGTTTAGTAAGGGGTAGAAGAGTTGGGTTGGTTTTTAGAAGGAGATAGCTGGAATTGGTTTAGCGTTTTATGTATAAGGGTTTAACCACCCCTGAAGTGGTTCTATTTTATTTTATTTTATTTATTATTTATTGCCGATAAAAAAAAACGAAATTAGATGGGAGTTTCCTTCACCAGGTTGTGTTAAACTACATTGATGAAGCTACTAAGGGTATCATGGTCTTGCTACTTGTGGAGGTATTTTCTGTGGGAGTATGGGGGAGTTTATTGGTGCTTTCTCTGTGTTTCTTGAAGTTCAGACTATTATGGTTGTTGAGTTTTATGGAGTTATACATGCTATGGAGGAAGCTGAAAAGATGACGCTTACTAATGTCTGGCTTGAATGCAATTTTGCCTTGGTTTATGTTGCGTTTACTGTTAGGACTAATGTTATGTGGAGGCTTCATAATCGATGGAATACTTGTCTTAATTACTGTGGGAAAATCAAGTTTACTCATATTTTCCTGAAGGGAATGTGTGTTTTGATAAGTTTGCTAATTTAGGATTTATTCATAGAGAATCATTTGGTATAATAAGCTTCCATATAGTCTGTTTTTATAATTCTTTATGAATAGGTATAATCTACCTATGTATCGTTTTTGTTAACATATGAGTTTTGGTCTAGTCCTTCGATATTTTTGTATTTTTTTGTATTTTTTTAATAATAATACTTTTTTTATGTGATGACATATGATTATTGTTCCTTGAGATATCAATCTAGCTGAGATGTCAAATTGCATAATAATGCTTAACATAATTTTTTTTATAAAAAAAAATAGTTTTGCAGCTATTGCAAAATCATCATAATCCAATCACCTTGCGACTAGATTAACATAGTTAAAAAAAATATGTATGTTTAATTTATATTTTTTTAATTATAATTATATTTAATTGTGTATATATGCACACATTTAAGTATATACATCTAATATTAGTTGGTAAAACTTTATAACTATTAGATATTAATTTAAAAATTATTTATTAATAATAAAAATTATTTTAGAATAATTTGTATAATTTGTAAAATAATATTTAATTTAGTTAATATAATAATTAATTATTTTTCTAAAATTATTTTTTATTTAATAATTTTTTATAATAAAGTAAATAGAGTTAATTCATTTAGCTTGACCCATTAAAATATAAATTATATAGAAATTACTTATTTAATCTTTTATATTTGAACAAACTTTACCTTTTTAGTTTCTACATTTAGAAATTGTTTATTCTTATTTTATTCTTTTAGTCTTTATTACTTTATTTATATGCTAGAGATTAAAAGAGATTACAAATAATATGAACAGGAAATAAGAAACAAGATTAAAATTGTATTACATAGACTAAAGTGAACAGTTTTAAAATATAAAAAAAAAACAAAGTTAATATAACTATAGATATTAAATGAGTTATTAAACCTATTTTTTAAAATTATTTCGATGTATGCTTTACAAACTATTTCAGGTTTAGAAAATATTGGTTCTAAATTGATTTTTAAAAGTTCTTTAAAATAAATAACCAAATAATTATTTAAAACTTAAACATATCTTTATATTATTTCACTTTTTTGCATACCAATTTGAGTATTTTCAGGGAAAAAATAATTTTTTTCCAGAAATGGCTATTTATTTTAAAACAATTCTTAAAAGCTTAAAAAATATAAATAATTGTTTCATCCGTACATAATTGTTTGAAAAAAAAAGCTTAATTAATATAGGCATAAGAATAATTAATAAACACACTTGTCAACATATTAACAATAGAAGAAAAAATACAAAATATATTCAGACTAATATTACCATAAAATTGATGTGATGGATGAAAGTACTTTAATGAACTATATAGATAGATACGTGTTCTTCTATATGTTGTATGAGGAAGAAAATAATAATGTTTTTTGTAATAATTTTGATTTTCATTTTTAAATTGATGAATTTAGTTTCTAAAATTATGTTTTTACCGTTATAAAATTAAAAAATTAAGTTAATATATTTTCTAAATTAGAAGATTATATTTATCAATTTAAAAATATATAGAACAAAATCAAATTTGATAAAAAGAATATGGAGATTGAAAACATGTTTTTTTTTTCATATGATAAATTATTAGTGGTGGTTGATGAATTTTTCTTGGTGTGTTCGTTTGTCCTTATTCGTTTTCTTTTTCTTTGCGTGATCTTCTGCTAGTTTCTGATGAAGTGGGGAAAAGAATATATACATGAACCCAATAATTATTGATAAAGTTTTTTTCTTCTTCTGACAACTGATACAATAGTCATGGAAATAGCATCTCTGATTATGGAAATAAAGTTCTATAATTTCATACAATAATACTACTTGCACTTCAAATTATTCTTACACGTCTCTCCAATTTACTATCATCGTTCATTTCTCTATTTTTATTTTATTCAATAAATATGGATAATGTATAATCGAAGTAGTGAATAACTAGAGCAAAATTATTCAAATAAATCACTAATTTTAGAATTTAAAAATATTAAATATATAAATTATACTATAAAAAAATCATTAAATAAAAATGAATTTTAAAAATAAAATATAATTAGTCACTACATTAACTAAATTAAATATTACTCTTATAATTAAAATTTTGATAGCTAATAACTATTTATTAATAATAAAATTGCATCATATACTAAATAAATTTTTTAATTTTTAAAATAGTATCTAATTTAGTTAATATAATGACTAATTATTTTTTTTTCTAAAACTAGTCTCTATTCAATTATTTTCTTCTAGTGTTAAATATTAAAATATATTTATAGTTTATTTGAATTGTACATTACAAGACAATTATTAAATAACAACCAAATTCGAATACAAAAAATAATTAGTCAATATATTGACTAAATTAGATAATAGTTTAGAGACTGCTTTAGAAACTAAAAAATTATTGGTATCGAATGTAAATTCTATTATTAATAAATAATTTTTAAATTTCTATCAAGGTTTTACTATTACTATAAAATTTAAGATAGTTAGTAGCTAAAACCTTACTAACTAATGGTTAGATACTAATTTAGAAATTACTTTATAAATTTTTACTATTGATAGAAACTACTTTATATATCAATAAATTTTTTTAGTTTATACAATAGTCTCTAATTTAACCAATATAGTAACTAATTATTTTGGTTTTTAAATTTTTTTACTTATATTGTGTTGTTGTAGACGTTCTTACTTTCTTTATTATGTGACTTTTTACTATCACTTATCAACCCTTTTTATATTTTAAAAACTATCAAATTAATTATAAGTTTAAAATTGTTTAATTTTTGTTAAGGATTGTTCCTCTCAAATGATAGTTTTATTTACTTATAATCTTTGTATTAATTAGTTTGCCTCAAATATAGTTTATAAATTTTTCAAATTTCTGATTTTTAACTGTATAATTTTTCTTTCTAAATTTAAGATACTTACCTTTCTATTAAAATTACTTACACACATTTTTGTTAAAATTTATAATTTTAAATTATTTTTTAACAAAAAAAATCAATACAATATATACAAAATCATTATTAATCACCTTTACATATACCACTTGAATGAAATGATCATTAATTTGTTCCCTCTTACTCTTCAAAATTCGTTGAATATATAATAGCAAAAAAAATAGTTAATTTTGTTGAAAAGGGTTCATTATTGAATCTTAACCATCTCTTTTAACCTGAACCGGCCACCTGTGTGAGACATGAATCTAGGAGAAATTGATTCTACAGGAACAATTGATATGTCCATTCACCAAACATAAAATTCACATTTCTATTCATCAATTGTTATGACACTAGAATTTTGATGATTGACTTGATTCCAAAGCTTGCACACTGATAATTAGCATCTATAGTATTTTATTGTGATGATAATCTTAAAAGTTTCATTGGCAATGCCCTATATTAATAATAATACATATGATTGTGAAACAAAGAATATAAATATGTTTTGTGGATTTTGTCGAAGGTCTCATTGATATTTGCAAAGTAGTATAAATGAATAAATAATAGTGTTTATTTTAGAAATTAGATTTTAGGATGAAGTTAAATATAGTGTTTTCATACACCTATGATTTAAGCCTTCAATTTTGAGAAAAATCGTAGAAGTGATTATCAAATGTCTTCATCACAATTTTACTTAGGTCATGAATACCTAGTACACTCGTAGGAGAAAATTATGGCAACTGAGTACGTGTACGATCCATGATTGATAGTTCTACGTGGGAAGACAAAGCTTGGTTCCATTCATTGTAGATAAAGTTTCTAGAGTTCCACAATTGAAAGAAAGTGGGATTCCATAGTGAATAACTTGCATATGCTAGATGAATTTAATACGTATCCAATTTAAGGGAAAGTGTTAAGAGTTATTAGTTTGTCTTTTATATCTTAGATAAGTGTTCCAAATTTAATTCTTATTTCAGATAATATTATGTTAGGGTTAATTATTATATCTGAAATAATGTTTGTTTTATAATTCAGAGTTTTATTATGATTTTATTTTTAAGAGTTCATCAACAGATTAAAAATATGTATTTAAAAGGTTTTTGACCTCAACTCATAAGTAATGTGAGACTATCGAATGTACCGGAATAAGTCCCTCAGTCAATGTATAAGGGAAATGATGATTTGTCTTTGGAACCACTTTTTCATTTTATAGACAATGTCAATGTTCTGATCGTTATGTTAATAACTAAGGTATTATCCGCTTTGGAACTCAGTTTTGTCACAGTTTTTTTTAAAGAAGCCTTAGACGACTAAGGAATTAAGGTGTATTTAAATTACGCTTAGTCTCAATATCTAAGTGATATAAGACTATTAAACATTACTAGAATAATAAGATTTATCTTTTGACTTAGTTTTATGCTTTTGATAATATTAAAAAAAAAATTTGTATATATATATATAATAATAAAAACAAAAAAAACTCCATACAATATTATCTTTTTTTTAAATGTTCCATGTTCACATAGGAAAAAAGTTTCTTCACTAACTAGCAAGCATATTGCTTAAGCATGAAATGAAAGCTTGACATGAATATTACTTAAGCATGAAATGAGTTTGCAAGAAACAAAATTGCAAGGGCAAAAACAATTGTTTCTCTTTTTCATGTTGATGATTTGTATATAACTGTCATATTATGCAAGGGAGACATAATTTCCGAACACCATACTTTCATATCTTTTGTAATCTTTTTAAGTGAGTACGTTGGCATTAGGATTGATTATGATATAAAATTTTAGTCTTGTTAACATCTTTGTAAACAATGGAACACCAAAAAACGAAGGTGGCATGGACGCGGGAAACAAGACGAAGGCAAGGGACAAAATTAATTTTCACACACTTTCGAATTAAAAACAAGTAACTAGACATGTGGAAAAATTTTCAAAGGTGGGGAAGATTTTTTTAGGTAAACTTAGTGGGTTTGATTTTGTTAGATTTGCAAAGATCTACAATGAAGCTGACTTAATGAGAAGGTTGAATGCAATCTAGATTAGAAATATGAGGTTGCACGTTAATAGACCAATGTACATGAAGTATGAGTATCAAAGTAAAAACTATGAAAGCAAGAAGGTCCAAGTACAAAAAAGAAACAAAACAGTGCGGGTGAAGAGGAGACAACAACAAATGTATGCACAAGCCATAGTGGATGCCGCAAGATAAGGACAATAAAATTGATAGATGGAATGGAAGGAAGCTTTAAGTGGAGTTGGTGGGGAATAAATGGCTAAAGAAAAGTTCCGTCGGGAGGTTGAATGAAGATACAAAGTCGGTCATGCTAAAGGAACATTTTATCACAAGCAAATTAAGGTTCATTAAGGTAGGTTACCTGAGGTATAATTAAGTCTTATTGATAGGAGAGTACAACATGAGGGTTAGGAAAAACAAACATCTAACAAAGTGAGTGACTCTCAGGCCTTTTCAATTCAATCGTTAAATGGTCACTCGAAGATATGCTTAGAAACAAGTTAGTTTGAGTAAGATGCAAAGGCATTTTTATATCTTTATGAGGTATATGAGTGCTTTAAAAGGATAGTGCAACTCCTTTTCCTAGTAAAAATGCAAATAGAAGTAGAACATTTTATATAGGATTACTAATTTTCTTATGTAAAAAGTGTGACCATAAGTGAGCTACATTGGGCCTAATTAGGGTTTGACTTGGAGGTCAAAACCCTAATTTGCAAGTCAACATTCAACCTTCCTCATTAGAGAAGTCAAAATCGTAATTGAGGAGGCCAATAAGGTCAACACACAACCCACTCATAAGCCTCACACGACCATGCATAAAACAAGGAAACAAAGGCACTTATAAACACTTGTTCTTGCTTTGTTTTGAGAGATGTGGGAGTTAGAAAGGGTTAAGATGGGATGATCAACTTGCTCCATTCCTATATCTCATTGTAGCTGAAAGTTTGATAGGATTAACAAGACATATAACAAGAAAAGGAGTAAAGGTGGGGGAATAGGGAGTTTGAAGTAAAATATTATAATTTGCGAGCATCACATTATTTTTGTGTAAGGAAAACAATTGCAATATTTTAACAGTAAAATGCATCCTTAGGTGTTGCGAGCTTGTGTTGGGGCTTAAAGTAGACTTCACCAAAAGAAAAATTGAGGGGCTAGGTGTTGATAACTATAACATAGATAGGTATTAATCTATCATTTGTGAGAAGATTCTGCTTGATAAAAAATTTCATTAGTGTAGTACCTTTTTTTATTTATCCTTTTATAAAGTGCAAAAATAGGGTAGACCAGGAAGATTCAAAGAGAATTCTTTTAGGATTGAGAAAGAGATGGTAGAAAGATAGCTTGGGTAAAATGGGAAACAATTTGCAAATCAAAAGATGGGGGAGACTTAGGCCTCAAAGACATTAAGGTATTTAGTATGACATTGTTGACTAAATGGAAGTGAAGATTATAAACAAAGGAACATAGTTTATGGAAAAATATAATATATTCTAAATATGGATTTTGTAGGAGCTTGGATGTGAGAGGTAAGCCTAAACATGAATCATGGAGGTGGAGGGACTTGAGTGAGGTACGTGGGGGAAGAGAGGAAGTAAATTGGTAAAACCAAAAAAGATTGTGCAAATTAGGAAGAGGCACCATAATTAAATTTTAGAAATATAGGTGAATAGGTGAAGATGATCATATATACATACCCTAGGTTGTATAATAATGTCTTATTGAAATATGCAACAATGAAAGAGCTCAAATTGTGGAATAATCACAGTTGGATATGGAATATCACATGGCATGTGGAATGGTTCAAGTGGGAAGCTAACCAAGTATCATTCTTACTGCAAATGAAAACCCACCTAATAGGATAAGGCAAGATTTATTGATCTGGACCTTTAGTGGAACACAAGTGTACATAGTGAAATCAACATATGAAAATTTTTTTATAGCCACACAAAGGAGAAAATCGGGTGGGTTTTAATTTATTCTAAAAAGTCAAAGATACGCCATCGAACTTATTCTTAATGTGGAGATTCTTCCATAATGATTGGCCACAAAGCATAAATTAATTCGCATGGGAGTTTACTTACCTAACACATTGTGAGCCTGAAATTGAACAGAAGAAACAACAAGTCACATTCTATTTAGGTGTAAGGTAGCCCATTGTTTCTGAGCTCAATGTCATTCTTGGGAAAATATATACACAACACAACATAATGGAGTAATGTAACACTTCCAACAATTCCCCTTATCAACCTTGAATCCAATGGAAGCCTAATATGAAATTGTATGTGGGTTGCGATTATATAGAATATTTGGAAGCAAAAGAAACCAAATAATATTTAATAATAAAAAGGTGTAGATGATGTGGATATTTTTACAAAGGCCTAATGCGTGGTCATGAATAACAAACCAATATATAAAAGCAAGTTTCACATATTCGAATTGGTGTGTGAGTCCAATCATGTTCATCAAATATATTCAATAATAATTCACTATGTAGATATGCAACGCAAAGATGGAAAGGGAGGCTGACATAGGAAGCTCAAACTAGACATGGTATTGTAAAATTCTCAACAGTTTTAAAACTATCACCATTAGAAGTTTTATGAAAGCAGTAATTTTATTTATGTAAGTAAATTCTGCATTGCACGCGAATATTATCCAACATTCTTTATTTGTTGGTAAAGTCAGCATTACATATAAATTATTACATATGAACACATATTTGTAGGTAAATTATCCATGGAAAAATTTCACACTATCAATTTCAAAGGATAGAGGGAGGTTTAGATAACTAACCTCAATGAAAAACATTAACCAAATTCAATCGAATAGAAACCTCCATCATATCAAAGCAATCACATAGACCCAATAAAAACAAAGTTGGAATTACCAATAAAGGTAGAAACAAACTTACTACAATCGTCACTAGAAAAAAAATAGTAAGAAACATCATTTATACGAGGAAAAAATGAAAAAAAAGACTCACAATATAATTTTAAAGATTTTTGTTGAATCACATTTATAAAACTCGACATAAAATTCATAATTTAGGTTAGATGATATGATTTGACATAAATAAGCTAATTTTATTTACAATATTACTATCTTTTTTTTTTTACGTGGTGGTTGATGGAGTGTAACGTAAAAGTATATATAATATTATCTTTTCTATATTTATCAAAAAGAAATTCTCTTAAAATAAAAAGAATCTTAAATTTAGAGCATTTTTGTTAGGAAAATAATATTTTGCAATCTTTTTTCAAAACCAATTCTACTTTAGATGATGCGTGCTTGAATTCGCGTCTTCACAAGTGGCAGCGTGGAGCTACGTGCTTCAGAGTATGGAAAACGTTAATGCTTTTCTTGTCCAACCAAACCCCACGCAGTAAATTTTGAAAATGGAAACAAGTTACCAAACCCAAAATCGATTATGACCTAAACGTGATTTTGGTGCCAAAAGCAACGTGCACTTACAAAATCATCTACATTAGAATTTGAAGTTCTAAATTTTAACACTTAATATTTAGTGAATATTTTAATTTTCTCTTAGAATAATTTCATTACTTTTTAAAAATGGTATCCATATACAATCATCTTATTCATACATTTACATATATTTCCATGACAATACGAAATTATTATACCAATATACAAAATTATTATACCAATATACAATATTAACAAGTAAGATCACTACAAGGAAATCATGAAATAAAAACTAATATTTAGAGACAAAAAATAAGTTGTTATAATAATTAAATTAGATATTATTTTAGAAAAAAAAAATTTGGTTTCTAAAATTATAGTTTTTATTATTATTAAATAGTTTCTAAATTAATGTTTAATTAGCAACCAACGTTTTTGCTACCAATTATTTAGATTCTAAATTTGGTAGCAAAAATTTTAGTTGCTAATTAGACACGAATTTAAAAAACTAATTTAGAAACCAAAATTTTGTTAGTCTCTAAAATGGTTTCTAACTTAGTCACTATAACAACTAATTATTTTTAGTCTTTAAAAATTAATTTTTATTTAATGTTCTTCATTTATAAATTCGCATATTAAATGTTGGATATACAAATAGAGTTGATAAAATAAGTTTGATAGAGATGAACTGATACAAATGGTCCTTAAAATAGGTAAAGTTAAATTAAAAAAAAAATAATGACCTAAATATAAGTAAGTCTATATGTTGACCTATTCTGTTTAACATATGGTCAGATGACTTTAGGTTAAAGTAGTGTGTAATCTGATGAACATAAATTTAAAAGTTATTGTTTTATTTAAAAAGTAATAATTTAAAATTAACATAATTTGTGTATATCTTTTATATTGATATGAGGTAAAGCCAAACCAAAATATTTTGACTCTTTTAAAATATAAATTAGATTAGTGTAACATTTTTTTTTTCAAAAAAAATAAAATAAAATTAAAATGTAACATTAATCCAGACATTATTGGTGAGATTTGCCTATAGGATTATCTTGAATAACTATGTAAGTGAGTGTCTCTTTGCCTATAAGATTATCTTGAATAACTATTTTATTCCAACAAAAACAAAAACTGATGCAGTGGGTAGTGCTTTTGTAAGTCACACCTTCTTATAAACTTTCTCCCCCTCCAGTGTTTGACTGTTCTCATCTAACACATACACTTTTCACAGAGTATTTTCCAGATCTTTCTCTTTCCATTCCCATTCGTCTGAAAATTCTGTATGTAACTTCACATAATCTATTTGCCTATCAAATTCTTCCACCATTCATTTTTTTCCACTCAAATCACTGTCTTCTCCATAAAAACTTTTATATGTCAAATACATTCATATTCCAACCTGAAATATAATGCCCTTTAAAATTTGAATTTGCATTAGTCTAACATAAATTTTCTCTTGAAAAATTGGGTATTGCTGGACCAACCGTTTTACTGTCTATATATTAAAATACTAATAAAATATGGTGGTAGGAAAAGTATATATATAAGGTATTATTTAAAATATAAGAGAACAAAACAGTTGTGATCTAAAAGTTGTAAGAAATTGTTCAGTGGGAAGTGGATCTTGACGATGAAAATGACTTTGTTTTAATGTATATTAATTAGACCTTTTTATTTCTGAACAAATTTCTGAGTAGATTTTGCTGCTCCGCTGAATTTAAAATAGAAATCCTAGACCTGATAAGATTTCATTTTCATTGATATGAAAAATCATGTGCATGTAATTTTCAGCACCTTGTCAAAAAGTTGAATTCTCATTCGCCAAAGATAATATTGTAATGTATTGGGACAAATAGCACAAATTCTTCATTCTGGTTCAGCCAATACGTTAAGGACACATCATAGTAGATTATTCTACCTTTTATCAGACATAAAAATTGATATATGCACAATACAACATCAAGCTTTTCAGAGTGATCAACTTGGGATAAACAACTCTAGCATTTCATCATTCTTCTCTAGCGTTTTCCCTAGACAATTTTGAAGAACCCAAATTGCTTACTTAAAAAGTTTGTCTTGTCCCAAAATAGACAAGCTTATATGGAATCTCTCTTTATGCTTCTAATCCAACCCAAGTAAATGGTTTATTTCCCTTCATAAAATCCTTTTGGCGTCTATAAAATGCCTTCAAAATCTCACTTCTCATGTGCCCTCCTTCACAAAGTTTTAGAGCATATTTTTTCATCACTTTCGCTTCTCTTTGTCCAATTCTTGTCTAGAGTCATGGAACCACTTTCTGTAGGAAGAGTGATAGGAGAAGTGGTTGACATTTTCAGCCCAAGTGTGAGAATGAATGTGACATATTCCACCAAGGAAGTTGCTAATGGTCATGAGTTAATGCCTTCTACTATTATGGCCAAGCCACGCGTGGAGATTGGTGGTGATGACATGAGAACTGCTTATACCTTGGTAAAATAATTACTCATTCACCCTAGCTATTTGTTTCAACGTATATATATATGTCTCTATCAGTACTATAACACCTGGTTTTTAATGTCAATTCTTATCCCCCAACATCATCAAATGGAACATTTTTAGATCATGACAGACCCAGATGCTCCAAGTCCTAGTGATCCATATCTAAGGGAACATCTTCACTGGTTTGTATATAATCAAACTGATTATAGTATTTGTCTGTATTCTTTGTACTATCAATTCCATCATTAACTTGGTGACAATTTCCCAGGATGGTTACAGATATCCCTGGCACCACAGATGTCTCTTTTGGTTAGTCACTCTCTTACCCCACAGTGTGTTGTTTCTTATTATTATCATTATTTCTTAATCTAAGGATAATGCTTACTAGATATATACTTTTACCACTATGTAAGATATATTTGCCAATTTTTATAGATGCTTGTAAAAAAGGACATTTTGTTAACATAGGGAACTAACTATATTCTTACAGGAAAAGAGGTTATGGGCTATGAGAGTCCAAAACCAGTGATAGGAATCCACAGATATGTGTTCATCTTGTTAAAGCAGAGAGGAAGACAAACAGTGAGACCTCCATCTTCAAGAGATCTTTTCAACACAAGGAGATTCTCGGAAGAGAATGGACTTGGCCTACCAGTTGCTGCAGTTTACTTCAATGCTCAAAGAGAGACTGCTGCAAGGAGGAGGTGACTCCAGAAGAAGAAAAGAAAAGGGTGTTTCAATAAATGAAGTTAACTTGTTTCAGTCTTAAAAGTATCTCATAATGAGATTTGTTTCCTTTGGTTTTCATAGGGTTTGTGGCATGGTTGAATAATAAGGAGAGGTGTGTTTTGATGAAATCTGTTCCTCTCTTGAGTTTTTCTTTTTCAATTTTCTTTTGGAGTCCACAAGGCAAACTGTGAGAGGTAGGTGGTGTTTAAAAGGTATAGTAGATATTCTTGATGTCCTTTGTACTTACAGCTATTCTAGGTTATGAGAAGTTGGGGACCAAACTAGTGTTATGTTTCTTTTAAGGATCTGTGATTTGTGATAGGAAAAGAACATAGCTTTACCATAGCTGTTATAACATTTTTAGTGGGCTAGTTCTATCATTTCAATTTCTACACCATTCAAACCAGTATTGCTATCACATGCAGATCTATCAGTTTTCTTGGTTGAATGTATATATCTAAGCATCAATGGTACAACTAGTGTTTCAGATACACATATGTATCAACCCTTTTAAAAAAACTGGTTATATATGTGTATAATTTTCAAAAACATCAATGATCAACAAAAACTTATATTTACGTATAATTTATAAAACTTTTCTTTATCATCGTGTATCCAAGAATATATGAACAGTTTTATTGTTTACCATTACATATAGAAAAACAGAAAAAAAAAAAAAAAACTTAAACCACATATTACAAAACCCTTAAAATAGTTCTTTAAGCAATAATCAATTTCTGTTGTAGACAATGATGAAGTTAAAGTCTAGGATTAAAATTTAAGTGACGACTAACTTGACATCAAAGTAAGAAGAAAGAAAAGTGAAATCTAAAGCACAAAAGGACAAAAAAATGGTGATATGAAGTTGAAGCTTTAAACTGGATGGATTTTTCTTTTGAAAAAACCAAAAGATATTTATGGGGATTGTAATTAACACCACCTAAAGTTACATTTTTTCAACATTTGATGTTGTATATTCATTAATATGTTGTGAACACACTCTATAATTTATGTTTTTCGAACCATTGTTGGAATTGATCTTTAATTAAAAAATACGTCACATTTAAAAAAACATTTTTCTCTAAAGATGTATTTTGTACAAATTAAATTTAGAATATCTTCCACAAACTTAGTTGTATAAATTGTAAATAATCTTATTCTGTCTAAGCGTTAAAAAATTATTTTAAATTATATAATTTATTTATCCCTATAATTTTTTTATTATAAAATGAAATTAATATTGAAACACAAATATAAAATCTTTCCTCCAGTGTTTTTTAATAAGTAATGTTAAATTTGTATAAAAAACAATATCTACAAAGTAAATACGAATATAAATGCACTTTAAAATATTACATATAGGCCCACACAGGCTTATTCCAAACAAAACTAAAATTAAAACTGCATGGCAGATCAAGATTGTTAATTATAAAAATAAAAAAAACAATATGTAAATGGAACAATACAAAAAAAAAAAAAAACCTTCCATACATCATATGACATATTTCTAGTCTTACACTAAAGTTCCATGAACACTATCTAAATGCAAGAATTCTCTTCTTAGTACCTATAAGCTTGTAAAATTTAGCAAAACTTGTTTCAACTTATATAATCTATTGATTTCGATAATATATTTTTAAAATGTCAGAAAAAACATAGAAAACTTATCTAAAATCATATTCATGATATTGTATGAAATCTCTAACATGAAACTTAAGACATTTAATTATATTAGTATTATCATTATGATTGTTTTGAAATTATTTAGGATAAATTATATTTTTACATTCACTAAATATAGAAATACTTTATAACATATGATATGAGTAGGGGTAAACATTATTTTAATCAATTTTATAAAGTTGAGTTAGATTTTGTTGGAAATCCCACATCGATTAGAGATAAAGACATTTCATTGTATACAAGCGGGTGCAAACCTCACCCATGAGCCGTTTTTATGGGGTTGAATTAGGCTTAAAGTTCACTTTGTCATATGGTATCAGAGTCATTTCGATCTTATCCTAGCAAGTATTTGTTGGGCTTATTAGGTCACCTGCTATCAAGGCCGTTATCAGACCACCCCTAATGTGTTATCCCACGCACAAGCTGTCACTCTCGACGTGAGGGGAGTGTGTTGGAGATCCCACATCGACTAGAGATAAGGACATTTCATTGTATACAAGCGGATGCAAGCCTCACCCCATGAGCCAATTTTATGAGACTGAGTTAGGCTTAAAGTTCACTTACTCATATGTTTATAGTTTATTATTTAAAAAAAAAAATCATTCTTTTAGAATTGATCTTAGTAAAAAATTTGTTAAAATCACTATTAGATTATTCATATATATATATATATTAAACTTATCAAATATCAAATTAATATTAAATTATTTATAAATGTATAGTCGACAATTATTAAAATGATTTGGTGGCGTCCCACTCTTCCACCATTCTCTGAAAAAGTGTGCAATGGCTATTGTGCATATTCTATGCAAAACTATGCAAGAAAGAAACAAAAGCTTGGTAATAGACAAGACAGGCAACACAGCAAACAAAATAATAATTGACCTTAAAAGGAGATGGTGCGTGTCGCCTTGTCTATGGATAGAGACCTCAAACGTGGCAAGATGTGATTAGTTGGATGTGACTTCCAAACTCCATTAGAGAAGTGCAAATACTCTTCCAATCCCACTCAATTTCTCCTCCATGCATTTTCATTCACATCGTTGACCTACTCACTCATTTAGTGGGCCATTAATCGTGATAATAATAATATGTACGGTAGTAGCCACACACAACAAAATATGTTTGCACTTGCTAAGTCATAACACAATTTGAACTCATGCTAAAACCAAACTTAATTGCTCCAAATAATAAATTTACCTTGCTATATAAGCAAAGTTCAACTCAATAACGAAAAAAAAACGAAAAATGTCTATAAAATGTAAATTAATTTTTTTTTATAAATTGTAATTAATTTATAAAACTAAACAGTTATCATAAAAAATTATGTAATTCTTTTTATTAATTTATTATAAACGACACCCATAACGATCATACTATGAATCATCATTATAAATACAAAAGTGAAAAAGAGATAGTACACTAAGGTGAAAAAAAAATACACTAAAAAAAACATTATATATACGGAAATTAGTATTAGAGATGACAAATAATTAATTATTATATTTGATATTATTTTATAAACTAAAAAACTAAATATCAAAATAGTTTCTTTTATTAATACAAATTTATAAATTAATTTCTAAAAAATCTAATTAATCATTACTAACTATTTTAAATTCTAAATTAATCACTATATAAATTAATTTAGAATTAAAAATAGTTAATAACTAAAATTTTAGTAATTAATGTTAAATGTTAAGTTAAAAATTAATTTATAAATTTTTATTAATGATAAAAATTATTTTAAATATTAATATTATTTTAATTTATAAAATAATATCTAACTATTTTTTTTTAAATTAGTGTTTATTTAACATGTATTCTATTATTTCTTTTATTTAAATTTAAAATATGATCTTTAATCATAAGTATTACTTTTTACCAATGATTTTTAACTAAATATATCATCATATAATTTATATGGTGAATTTAATGTGGACTATTTTAAAAGGTGATCCTCCATCTTCCATTCATAACCATTGTTGGTTTACTCACGGGTGTAACTTTTTATTATACATTCTTTTTAGCGTAATATTTGGAGAGTGAAAAAATGTGCGGTAGTGCTGCCCCCAAAAATCGCCTTCAGGGGTGGTTAAAACTAATCATGGAATGATTGATTCGGGATTTACTTTATTCGATCCAACCATATCATAAATATCATAGTACCCATAAAATTAAAATAAATATTTATGGTTTCATATATTTGTTCTAGATAAGAATATAGGTGATCTTCTACCTTGACATTCAAGATGGTTAAGGATAAGTGTACATTTTTACCAGTGTGTTAGATGATTTTTACTATAGCATATTACATGATATATATGGACACATTCCTAACCTTCCTCTTACGGTTATGATTCTATCCTAATTGAGTAATCAAGGCTGCATTTAGCATCAGCAGCCGATCCAAAGTCACCCATAATCGGGCTAGACCCATGTCCTTCCATGCCTCTCAACCTTAGGCGTGGGCTACTGAGGCTTCAGTAACTAGTGGATCCAAGGATGACTTATCAACTGCTAATATCGGGCCAGACCCATATCCTTACATGCCCCCAGCCTCGAGCTTAAACCAGCGAGGCTTTAGAAGGTTTCTTCTCAAAACCTGATCTTGGCTACTTTATCGATACATGCACCCCTCATTTAATGCATTGCGTCACGTCTCCTCACCTGTCTTTCCCTCCGCCTCGTGTCCACGTGTCTCCCCCGGATTGGGCCACATTTAAACGCCACTTCTTCTTCTTGCGCCCTTCCACCTTCTTTTCATACCTTTACGTTTTCAACCACACCTCTTCCCATTCTACCCTTGCTCCCAGCCACTTCTCCGACACTAATCTCTTCCGCTCTTTCCACCCAACTCCCACTCCTAGGTACGCATTTGATCACCTTCTGTTGCTTTTATTCCCTTGCCATTCATTCTCCTTTGTACTTTCCCATTCGCGTTTTACGCTTTTGCCTCGCTCCTTTGCATTTATCAGTATTGCATTTGTATTTTAACTTTCTTGTTGTTGTAGTGTTTGTGCTTATTCTATCCTTCCTTTATCGCGTTCATCTTTTAACCCCCATTGAATTGTACCTCCTTGCTCATGGATTACGGTTCTTTTTATTCCTGGGTGAAACTTGACATTTTACACGAGGTTTCTATGTTTGCTTCCCTTAAACGAATTAAAAAACTTCGCCACGCTCAATCTCTAAGACTTATTAGCTCAGATAAAGATGTTGTTATCATTCCTTGTAATCCTGGAGAACCCATTTGTAAAGACCAAGGTTGTCAAACTCGCGAGTCTACGTACACTCGTGGGAGCTCCGTAGACTCGACTCGGAGGATCAACTCGTAAGAGTCTACTCTCAACCTGCAACCTGCGACCACCGCAACCCGCGACCACCTACAACCTGTGACCATCGCAACACGCGACCACCAACCACCACACGAACCACCTGCAACCTGCAAACACTTCGCTCGATCGACCGTCGCACTCCACAGAAGACGCAAACGCAAACAAAAATGAAACGTGAAACTCTAATTTCCCCATTTAGAACGACACCGTTTTGGGATTAAGAAAAAACCCAGTTGGACTCGCCAACTCAGACCAGAGTTGCGAGTCCACTCTGATTTCACTGAGTCTATCGATTTTACCCAAAAAACGAGTCTACTACCGAGTTAACTCGGTAAGGTCAAATGGACACGTAAACTCGTACGAGTCAACAAGTTGACTCACGAGTTTGATAACCATGGTAAAAACTATTCAGACAAGACACCCTTTTGTTTTTTCTATGAAACATTGTTTACCAGGCTCGATGTCTTTTTGCCTTTGAGCCCCTTTGAGAAAGAGATTCTTAATACCATGAATGTGGCGCCCGCACAACTTCACCCAAATAGTTGGGCTTTTGTGCGAGCCTTCTATATTCTGTGTTGTCAACTTAGCTTTGTTCCGAGTGCAAATGTGTTTTTCTACTTCTTTTAATACAAACCCTCCAAACGAACTTCATGGGCCTCTGTTAGCGGAGTGAAAGGTCGAGCCATACTCACCTTGTTCCAATCCTCCTATAAATCTTTTAAAGACAAATTTATAAAAATTCAAAAATCTGATCCTCATTCGGAACTCTTAGAAGGATTTCCCCTCTACTGGTCATCACACCCTCAAAGTCAACAATCTCGCTCTCCCGATGACCTTGAGAGTAGTGAATTTAATGACTGCAAGAAACTTGACGACTTAGGAATTGTCTTTGAAACTTCGATACTTTTAAAGCTTGAGTTCCGACCCAATGACTTAAGAGTCTATATTGGTATACCCTCCTACTGCTACTTATTTTTGTCATTGCCTGTTGTTATTTCATTAATATTTGCATTTGCAGAGAACACCATGCTTCTGACCAAAGTTGAGATGGCCTGTCGCATGAAAGGAGCTTCTGTGAAACACAACACAAAACCAATTTCTGCTGATTTCGAGCATACTACCAGCATGCCCTTATGGAAAAAAACGCAATTTTGAAAGTCGTCCTCCTAATGACGCAATTGACTTGGATGACCACTCCTCTCATCACCAAGGATCATTGAGAGCCTGAGCTTCTTAGACCTAGGTTGGTCCGACCTTTCAGATGGACGCTTCTTCTTGGCCCGAACTGTTGAACACCTTCGACCGCATGGCACACAAGCTACTTAAACAAGACAAAGACAAAATTGACAAGCTAACTAGCGAATTGGAGAGTGCTCGTACCGAGAATTAGAAGAAAAGTTAGCAGCATTAGCTCGTGATCGCGATGACGCTCTTAGCAAGCTTCAGCGGACTATCGAAGATTATGCTCGTCATTGAGAGGAGCGTCAGGCTGCTAACCGAGCTTGGGAGAATACTGAAGCTATGCTACAAAATAAAATAAACACTTTGAAGAATGTTTTGGAAGTAGCTAAGAACGAGATATCCCAAGCCTTTGTGGACGGTTTCCATGGTGTTGTAGATCAAGTTAAAGTGATCCAACCGGACCTGGATACCTCGGACTTTGGCCCTTTCAGAAGCGTAGTCGATGGAAAGAATGTGAACAAAGAATAGAGACATTACTGAGACTCTCGACATCGTAGTTGTTTAAAAAGACTTAATCATATTTTGCTAATTAAGTTTATTATTGTCTACACATATTTACTACTTGAACAAATATCTATTTATATTTGGGCGACTTCTATAATACCTATGTTTACCTTTGTATTTACTTATCATTACCTCAACCATTCCTTAATCTTTTCTTTCCCATCGCGTTTTTTATCGTTAAAACATTTAATTACTTTTCTTTCCTGCACCGTAAACAAAAATCATAATGAGCCAGCTCCTAACTCGGCTCCAGGGAGCACACTTACCAAAACTTTCAATTGACCAAGCATCTCCAACTTGGCACCAGAGGTAGTGAATGCTACTCACTAGATTTTTATTGAACCGAGCATCTCCGACTCGGCACCATGGGTAGTGCACACTAACCCATGGTTTTAATTGGACCGAGCAACTTGACTCGACACCATGGGCGGTGAGCACCAACCCATGGTTTTTATTGGACCGAACAACTCCGACTCGACACCATGGGCGATGAACACCAACCCATGGTTTTTATTGGACCGAGCAACTCCGACTCGACACCATGGGCGGTGAACACCAACCCATGGTTTTTATTGGACCAAGCAACTTCGGCTTGGCACCATGGGCGGTGAGCACCAACCCATAATTTTTATTGGACCGAGCAACTCCGGCTCGGCACCATGGGCGGTGAACACCAACTCATGGTTTTTATTGGATCGAGCAACTCCGACTCGACATCATGGGCGATGAGCACCAACCCATGGTTTTTATTGGACCGAGCAACTCCAACTTGGCACTGAAGCGACCTACAATGTTGTTCAACAAATCATTCCAAATAACAAATCTCTTCAATTGATTGTAACATATATATATATATATATATATAAAGAAATCTGACTTTAGCTTGTCTTAAAGATGTAAAGTAAACAAATAACAACTCAACCATTCCTACTAACTATAATAAAACCTCAAATTAACCACATTCCATGACCGAGGGATTTCCCCTCCATCTAAGGTCTCCAACCTGTAGGCTCATTTTCCCATTACTTCTCGAATCTTGTAAGGTCCGATCTATCGTGGCACTAATTTGTTGTCCATTTTTGCTTCCCCCACCTTTCTTAAAACGAGGTCTCCCTTCTTGAATTCCTTTGCATGTACTCTACTTAAATGTTTCACTTCTATCCTCCTTTTTATGCACTACTTCTTATATTCTAGCCTTCTCTCTTAACTCATCAATAGTGTCTAACTGGTACAGGCGTCCTTCTTCTGATGCTACTTCTGAAAAGTCCTCCACCCTCCTGGACATCATCTCAATCGCAATAGGCAATACTGCATTTCCACCATAGACCAAACCGAAAGGTGTTTCCCTCGTTGTTGACTGCAACGTAGTGTGATACGACCAAACCACTTCAGGTAAAATTTCCACCCACTTGGCTTTTGTTGTTCCCAACTTCTTCTTCAAACCTTGTAAGACTACCTTGTTTGCAGCCTCCGTCTGTCCATTAGTCTGAGGGTGCTCCACAAATGAAAATATCTGGTGAATCCCAAGCTCTTCACACATGAGTCTCATCTTTCGATTAGCAAATTGTGTGCCATTATCTTAAATCAATTCCTTAGGAACGCTAAACCTGCATATTATTGACTTTCATACAAACTTGGTGACCTTCTCAATTGTAATGGTGGTTAAAGGCTCCACCTCTACCCATTTCCTAAAATACTCAATAGCCACTACTATGAATTTGAATTGTCTCACTGATATGGGAAAATGCCCTAGTATGTTAATCCCCCACCTAAAAAAGGGCCAAGGAGCAACCAAAGAGTACAATCGCTCCGCTGGAACCTTAATTTCATTCGAATGTCTCTGGCACCTGTCACATTTTTTTACATACTCTACACAATCACCTCTAAGTGTGGGCCAGAAAAAACCTGCCCTCAGTACCTTTACAGCTAAAGATCTTCCACCGATGTGACTCCCACACAACCCTTTGTGAACCTCCTGCATTATCCTTATCTTTTCAACCTCGTCCACACACCTCAGCCATGGTGTCGAAAAATCCTCTTTTGTATAACTTACATTCAATCATCTTATATCTAGCTATGTTTCTTCTCAATGTATCTTGCACCTCCAACCCAACGAGCTCTTCTCCATCCTCGAACCATTTTAGATACATGTCCATCCAACTGTGCCTGTTATGAAGTTCCATCATCTCTCCAATGGTTACATTTGGTGCTGCCAAGCTCTCCTAAATGACCGACCTGTGATTGCCCAACCTTTTTTGTGCTCGCCAGTTTAGATAATAAATCTGCCCGAGCATTTTGGTCTCGTGGAACATGCACCAAACCAAATTCCTCAAAGTTAGTTTCCATCTCCTGCACTTTCTCCAGATACTTGGCCAAATTTGGATCTCACACCTGGAAGTTTCCTACTATCAGCTCAGTCACCAACTACGAGTCACTTCTTACCACCAACCTCCTGGCCCCCATACCAATCGCCTACCTCATCCCTGCCAACAAAGCCTCATATTCTGCTTGATTATTACTTGCTCAGAATGCGAATTTCAATGACTGTTCTATTAGGACATCATCTGGCCCTTCCAAGATTATACCTCTTCCACTCCCCCAAACGTTTGACACGCCATCTACTGATAAAATCCATCCCCCCGAACTTTCCTTCAAAACTTCATCACTTGATGGTGCTAACTCTGCCACAAAATCTACCAGTGCTTGAGGCCTTACCAAACCCCTACCTTCAAATAGAAGTCCATATTCTGATAATTCAATCGCCCATTTCATTATTCTCCCTGCCAAATCCATCTCCTGCACAACTTGTTTAATTGGCAAATTCGTCCTTATTACTACTTGAAAATTCTAAAAATAATACTTCAATCATATCGTTGTAATCACAACTGTCAAGACTGCTTTTTATATCTTCTAGTACCTCACCTTCGCCCCCTGTAATGTCTGGCTAACAAAATAAATTGGCATATGTTCCTTCTCTTTCTCTTGTGTTAACATCGTGCTTATCGCCCTTTCTGTTACACACAAATACAGATAGACGGGTGACCCAGCTATGGGCTTAATTAAGATTGGTGGTGACGCTAATAGTTCTTTTAGCCTTTGAAAAGCCTTCTCACATTCCTTCGTCCATATGAATCGGTCATTCCCCCTCAGACATTGAAAGAAAGAGACCGACCTTTTGCCCGCCTTTGGAATAAACCTCGATAATGAAGCCATTCTTCCAAGTAGTTGTTGCACTTCCTTAACCGACATTGGACTCCGCATGTTAAGGATTGTTGCGCACTTCTCTGGATTCATCTCGATCCCCCCTCTATGTCAACATAAAGCCTAGAAACTTCCCTGCCTTTACCCCAAACACACACTTTTCTGGATTTAACTTCAATTTATACTTGTTTAATGCTTGAAAAAGCTCTTTCCAATCTTGCACATGGCTATCAGCTTTTACAGACTTCACCACCATATCATCGACATATGCCTCCAAATTCGTACCCAACATGCCTCCCAAAATCCTATCCATCAACCGCTGATAAGTTGCTCCTGCATTTTTTAAGCCAAACGGCATCACGGTATAACCTGAATACGCATCCATGAAGCTTAGTAATTCGCAACCTGACACCCCGTCTACTAACACATCAATGTTAGGTAAAGGATAAGCATCTTTAGGGCACGCTTTATTCAGATCTGTGAAATATGTACACATCCTCCATTTTCCATTACTCTTCTACACCAAAACTACATTGGCTAGCCAAGCGAGGTATTGTATTTTCCAAACATAACCAACACTCCTCAGCTTCTCCACCTCCTCGTCTACTATTTGTCGCCTTTCTTCGCCCAACTTTCGTCTCTTCTGCACCACAAGTTTTACATTCGGGTTCATTGATAACCAATGACGCATAACATCGGGATAAATCACAGGCATATCCTGAACCATCCATGCAAAAGAACTTAAATTTTCTTTCAGATATTCTACTAACTCCTTTTCTCGCTCCATCTCCATACAACTACCTATCTTTAGAAATCTATCACCTCCCATTGCTACATTTTTTACTTCCTCCACTGGTTGTGGTCTTTCCCCCTCATAATCTATCCTTGGGTCTAACTCTACTTCACCACCTCTTCTCTCCACCTGCCAACACTTCTTTTTATTTTTTAAACTCCCCTCATAACATTTCCTTGCCACCCTCTGATCTACCCTTATTACCCCCACCTCACCCCTATCAGTGGGGTACTTCATCTTCATATGTACTGGTGACACTACTGCCCTTAAATTTTTAATGGTAGGTCGACCTAACAGGATATTATATGACGAATGAGTATTAACGACCATGTATCTGATAGTAATTGTTTTGGCTTTACTATCATCTCCAAAAGTAATATGAGCTTCTATGTAACCCCACACTTGGACTGAGTCACTTGAGAACCAAGCCAAAACTCCCTCATGCGATTCCAGCTCGTCCAACGATCCTCCCATAGCCACAAAAGCATCCCAAAAAAGCACATTAGTCGAAGACCCTTGATCAACTAGCACGCTATAAATACGTCGACTTTTCTCACAACTGAAATGACTATGGGGTCATTATCATGAGGAAAAACATCTTCCAAATCTTCTTTGGTAAAACTCAGCGTCGGCGTAGACGCCACCTCCGCAGCTACATGCATCACTGCCTGAGCATATCGTCTCCTATCCATGTTAGAAACAACTCCTCCCGAAAATCCACCTGTAATCGTATTTAGATCTCCCATCACTGGCCTTTCATGCCCTTCTTCCCCCTCGTCGCTCCTTTCGCCTTTCTCTTCCTTCATTCCCTCTGATTCTTCCTTTTTCCCTTCCTCCATCCCCGTTCTAACAATTTGCAACAATCCTCTTTGTATCAAGTCCTCAATTTGTCTTGCTAGAGTGTAACATTGTTCTGTATCGTGTCCATATGTTTTATGGAAACAACACCAAGCACGCGAATTTCTTCCCATATTTTTGGCGGCCTTCTCAAGAAAACGCAAAAGTCGTGTTGTATTTACGTCTTTCACAATATCCCTTTGAGATATTGTCAACTTCGGCAAACCCTACACTCTTTCTTCCTTTCTCTCATAAGGCTTTCATGATCCATACATATACGGACTTTTTCCTTATCTCCCCCCATATGAACCTCCTCCCGATTTTTCTTCCCTTCGTGTTTTCAAAGGACCACCATTATTGTCTGTCGATCGGACTCGTATCACCTCATTTTCTTCTTTTCTCCTTTTGACCGCATTCCGAATTCACCCCATCTCTCTTCCTCTTTCTTTTTCCGAGCAAACTTCTTTACTTTAACATACGACATAGCCCGGAGATTGATATCTGCCATATATGTCGGTCTTTTCAAACGAATCTGACTTCAAACCCCTAATGAAAGCCTCCACACACATCCCTTCATTAGGCTGAGGAATTTGCACTACTACTTCGTTAAAAGGACGTAAGTACTATTTCACCGCTTCTCCCTTGGCTTGCCTTACATCAAATAAATTTGTTGTGTCCAAAGGCTTCATTTTATTTGCCGCAAAATGAGGAACAAATAATTTAACAAAAACCTCCAGCGATGTCACCAATTCTTCTGGCAAATTACTAAATCAATCCATAGTGGTTTCTGTCAAGGATCCAACCAGCATTTTACATCAGACCACGTCTGACCTCCCATATATCAGCCTTTGTGCCTTAAAAGTTTTTATGTGGCCATTTGGATCTTGCTTCCTATTGAATGAGCCAATTTTAAGAAAAACTTAATTCGTAAAAATGGGCTCATTCAAGATTTCAAATGAAAAAGGTTGGAAATCTGGCTCCACTTCTTTCGTCACTTTCCTCCCCGCATTCCGAGTCTCCATCTGCCTTTAAATCTCCTCATTTCGTCTTTGGAATTGTTCGTGTACTAAATCATTAAGACTTTATTTGGAAATATTTGTTTAGAAATTTTGTTTGGTATGCAGGGTATTATCATTTGAGTAGAAAATAGATACATCACGATTTTTAAAAAAAAATAAGAACTTGCTATGCCAATTAAGGTTAAATATAACATAGAAAGTATGTTAAATTCGAATAAGTGTAAGTTAACCAACATAGAAATAGAAAGTAACACGTTCTATAATTGTTGAAACTTCACCAATCATAGAAAATAGTGAAAAAAACATATATATATATATATAATATATTTTAATATTTTTTCTATTATGTTTCTTATAGAAACGAAATATAAGGTGGACTTTGACTAGAAGAGTCTAATCTCAATAGTCTATCTAGTACAGTTTAATTTATAGAGTTTAAATTATACACTTTAACATAATTTTGACAAAATGACCCTTATATTTAGATAATAAAAAATAATATTAAATTTTGATAATCTAATCTTTTCAATTTAAATTTTATAAATATATCCTTCAAAAATCATATAATCATATAATCATATTAAGCATTACAATGCCTACACTTTACACAAGTTTCAAAATGACACAACATACATTAAAAAACACAATGCTCAATATGGACTTCTATACACAAGATAGAAATTCATTTTTGAATTTATTAAATAGCCTAACAAGCACAAAATTTTACTAAAGAATCCTAAGATTCTAACCAACAAAACCAAATCATTTTATAGAATGTATGCTAGATTTGATTTTATTATTACACAAAATAAATGTTCAGAACAAAAGACATTTTATTCACACTACAAGAAAATCATGAAATAGAAACAAATTTTAGAAACAAAAAATAATTAGTTTCTATAGTGACTAAATTAGAGACCATTTTAGAAACTAAAAAAAAAAATTGTTTCTAGTTTCTATTATTGTTAAATGGTTTCTAAATTGCTATCTAATTAGCTATCAATGTTTTTGCTACCAAATTTAGAATATAAATAATTGGTAGTTAAAACCTTGGTAACTAATTAGATATCAATTTAAAAACTATTTAACAATAATAGAAACTAATTTAGAAATCAAAATTTTTTTTAATCTTTAAAATAGACTCTAACTTAGTCATTATAGCAACTAATTATTTTTAGTCTCTAAAATTAATTTTTATTTCATGATTTTCTTGTATTGTAAACACAAGTTTAGTGTTATAGAATACCTTGTCACCTAAAAAAACAACACTTGATTACTAACATGTGAACAAATATTTGTATCCAATCTTCAACTGTCTTATTTAAAAGGTCTGTAATAAAAATCTGATTATGTATAAGCAACTAACGATTTTACACCGACTCATGACATAACATTTCATGCTATTTCTTAATGTTTGATCATTTGATAGATGAAAAACAGATAGTGTGACTATATTTATAAATCCTTCATTTCTGTGAAGTTCTTTTAAGCAAATAATGTTTGTATATCATATCTTCTCATTAAAAAAAAAATCATATAGTCGCATGTGACAATATAAAATACTAAAAAGAATCATAATTAACTTCATGAAAAAATACTTTTGTTTATTATCTCATGGTAAGATAAAGAAGATAATTAGAAGATGATTTTGCACGTATAACCTGAAATAACAAAAAACGTGTTCTATTATCCTTATAACCTTTAACAAGCTTTGAAAAAGATATTTCAAACAAAATTTTTGAACTAGTAAATAATTTCGTATGAGGTCCCTGCCTATAATTGCTTTAAAAAAAATTTAAGTTTTATTCAACCCTTACTGATATGTTGTTTTTAAGAAGAGATATTAATTAATTGACTATAGGAGTAGTTCTATAAAGAGTTGTTTTTTACTATCACTATTCATTTACTTCTAGTCTAAAACAAATATTACAAGCAAATAAATGATGAGGATAACAAGTAACTCTATTTAGAATCCATTGATCACGTGTGAGAATATATATATATAATGATAGACAATAATGTGAATAAATAAAATTAAATATGTGATATTTTCTTATTGAGATAAAGCTTTTCTACTTGTTTTATTGAATCTGTGTTATTTGATTAGTATAATAAAACGTATCTTTCTGAAGAAATTATGTGTAATTTTTATACAATAATTAATTATGTTTTCAAATACAAATACTTGTGTATAAAGGTTATTTTTGGAGAAAACTTCTTCATATATATTATTTGGGGGGAAAAAAAAAAGTTTTAAACTAAAGTTATCTTACGAATAAATTAAAAATAAGATCTTTAAACAAATTATAAAAAATAAGATTTTTTTTTCTTAAGAGCAATTAATTATAAAGAAAACCAAAAAACCTTTGATATTCCGCTCTTAAAAACTGAAATGTTTGGTCATACATGATAATTTAAAATCTTTCCAATCACAAAGGTATGAAAAGAAAAGAAAAAACTTTAAGTATACTATGTATCCGCTTTTTCAATTTTATTATTTATATATTCATATAATTTTAATAAATATTAAATTATATGAGAAGACATATAAATTATCCAAATGCACCACTGATAATAGTTTTATTAAGATTTTACATTAATTTTTTATATTTTTATTTTATTGTTTTTGAATATTAAGTTTTGATTTAACTTAAGTGTAATGTTGAACTTTGTAAGGTTTATCAAGATTAAAATTAAGGTTTAAAAAAATTGGAGCAACAAACAATGTCAAAACATAATGCAAATGATAATGTTCTTCATTCCCATTTCAAGTTTAGAGTAACTTTCATGTTCATCAAATGCCTTATGCAAGGGTTGTATATTGGAAGTTGTAGAATCTATCATCATATCAATTGAATCCACGTCGTCTTCCATGACAAAGAAGTTGAAAAAAATGAAATAATAAACTAAATACAAATTACCAAACTTTCAACTTATGTAATAGCTAATATATCAAAGCATCAGTAGACATAAAAACTTTGCCCGCAAAGTTGGGCTTAGGATTCATACAAAAATATAAAAAAAAAATAAAAAATTAAGAAAGCAATAGAAACAAAAAATGTTCAAATCCTATAACAATGAATTAAATGAAACTTTTAAACTTCTTTAATAAAACTCTGAATCTATACTAATTGTTTCGTTCATTTACATCTCAAACCTCAAGAGCCATTCAAACATTTATGGCTTCCCCATCATAATCTCCACCTAAGCGGCGTGGCTTCGGCGACTACTGCAAAGAACCTTCCAAAACTTCAAAACGAAACCGAGAGCCATTGAAACATTTCACCGATTTTATCCCTGTTGGCTTCCGTATCGTATTCTCCACCTAAGCAACGTGGCTTCGGCGTCTATTGCCAGTGAAGAACCAGAACTTCAAAACGACATAGTATTTGAAACAACCTTCTATTAAATAGAATTACTTTTAAATAATAAAAATTAAAAAGTAACCAAATATAAAAAAAAAACGGACATAACTTGCTAATATCCTTTTTCTTTCTCTCGCATTTGCAATCATTTGTTCCGATAGTTCCTCTTTCTTTGGGTTCTCCTTTATCTTTAACTTTAGGTGTTCTCTGACTGTGAGGGACACTGCTGAACTCTTTGGTGAGTATTTGTGGTTTCAATTTGATTGCTTCCATGTCGAACTCGCGGTGCCTCCTTGCGTCCTGGATCTCTCATTGGCTTCCTCTCCTCTTAGTTGCCTTATAAAATGAGACGTGTCTCTGCTTCGAACGCTTTGGGAAGTGTGAGAAAGAGGAAGCAATGGTGGTTGTTGTTGCTGTGTACAGTGGTAATTGAAGAGGGACTAAGACGGTGAGAGAAGGAGAACATGAAGCGTGAAGGAAGAGGGTTCAAGATGTGTCAAAATTTATGAGCATCTTTTTTTCTTTGGATGTAACTAGTGAAAACTACAAACTACTCATTCGTAAGAAAGTGGATGTAACCGGTAAAAATTACTCCTTCATTAATGGAAAATGACAATGTACTCAAGAATTTTCAAAATTGTTCACTTTTGACCACTACTCACACTCACGTTTCCTAATATTTATTTATCTCTCATAAAAGAGACACTCCCCTACATTAAGCAATTAATTTTCAAAATAAATTATCTCTCTCAATTCAAAACGGTTGTTCCATTTATTTCAACTATTTTATTAAATTTATTTCTCTCTCATTATGCAATTAATTTTCAAAATAAATTATCTCTTTCAATTCAAAATGGTTGTTGCATTTATTTCAAATATTTTTTAAATTTTCTATCTCATAAAACAAACATTCTCTCTCATTATGCAATTAATTTTCAAAATAAATTATCTCTTTTAATTCAAAATGGTTACTTCACTTATTTCAAATATTTTTAAAAAAATAAAAAATGACACAATGCCCAAAATACTGAAATAAAATCAAATATTAATCTATAGATAAAATAGAAAAAAAAAACTGAGAGGAAAATCCCTTTATATATAAGTATAGATAACATAAAAAGTATTTACTTCTAATTGGAGAAAAAAGTTTTCATAAATTTAAGAGACATTAATATCTTTACTTATATCATATATCATTTTTTTTCACAATTTTCATTGTATTTTACAGTTTTTTTAACTTTCTACATAACTAAATAAAAAATACATTAATATATTTTATTTTCGTTTTTTATTAAGAGAATATATATATATATATATATATATATATATATATATTTAAAAAAAGTATATTTTTACTTTTATTAATCTTATAAAACTAGTTTATAAATTAAAACCTACCACTCGTTTATATATTGTAATTTAATTAATACATCCAGAACAGTATATAAAAATAGTTTAAGTTTCTTTTCTTTTCTGTTACAAATATACCGTAAATAAAGTGTTCTACGAAATATTTCTCATAAAAGCGATATCAAAGGAAACAAAAACCATGCAGGTACATAATCTGTGGAACAAGTACTCTTTATAACATCAGTGCTGATATGATAAGATAAACATTCTCCAGTTCACAACAAGAAGATCAATTACAAATCCAGCAACAAGCTGTTACATTACTCAAACTTGTTCTTGTAAACCTATAAAGAGAAGCTACAACAAAATATACTACACAAACAAAAGTGAGACATGCCAAAACAGAAAGATATTTTTCTTCTTTCTCTTCTTTTGAAAGAACACTGAGTTCCCTATGATAAAAATGAAATCCAACTAAATTGCAGTAACAACCAGCTCATACTAATTTTACTAATGCTTTCTAAATATCATATCTGGGTACTAAAAAGGTAGTAGGATGCTGACATGCAAGATTATGTATCACTCTCACATATACATACACTGGATTTTCACCATATGAGACTGGTTAATAAGATAAACTATAGACTCCTTTATTGATGATCTAAGATTGTATGAAGTATCCACAAAATAAGAATGGCCATGCACCAACCTATTATGTCAAGCATTTATTTCTGAATTGCATTGATGCTCCCTGCTGTAACTTCTTCTACCCCAAAACATGCCTGAACATGTTGTTTTATCCAGCCTTGGACCTTCCATTTTATCCTGATCCATCGTCGCGGATGAGCGGCGATCTGATTCATCTCGTGTTTCCCCTTCCCGGGATTCAAATGTTGGACAAGGACCATCATTGCAAGTACACAGAGGAATAGCTACAGAAGGAAATGGAGTACAAGTGACAGGGCAAAGCATCTCTGATGGAACTGAAGCTACACGGTTCCTTCGAATCTCAGGGGTACGAGAAACCGACGAGTGATCTAGGTCACGTGGGTGTAGCATGCATGGGGTACACAGGCTGAGAGACACATGCATTTTGTTTTCTTTTGCTTGGGAACCTGGTAACTTGACAAAAGAGACAATTCCATGTCTGCATAAGGGGCAAGGGATAGAGCCAGGAGGTCCACACGTTTCAGAAGAAACATTGCTTGTTGAGCAAAGATAGAGTGCACATCTTACACAAAGCTCATGTCCACATCCTGTATGTAAAACGCTTGAAATCAGTTCCACTGTGAAAGCATCCACAGAAGTAGTAAGCTCAAATGCCTAGCACAAGAAATGACTCAGGGCTTGCTTGATTTGGTTAGCTTTTTTAAAAATTGTTTTTGAAGCTGTTTTGAAAATTTGTTCAAGTTTCTGAGTGGTGAGTGTTTTGTCTATCTTTTCAGGTTTTAAAAGTGGTGAGTTTTGCATCCATCTTTTCAGTGGTTTTGGTGTCTTTGCCATTCAAATGATGAGTTTATAGTAAAGTTGGCATTAATGAACGTAGTTATATAGTTGTGCCACCATGTTCTATAAACCCTATTGAGAAACATCTTTTAGGTGTTTCTAATTCATAGATTTCAAAACCATATTTTGGAAATATATATTAAATTAGCTACTAAGAAAACAATAATCAAATACGTTTTAGTTTTAAAAGATAAAAACTTTCTTAACAAAATCAAACAAGACTTCAGTATTTCATGTTGAATGCATAGTGATTAACTGATCTAGCCTAGTGGGCCTTCGACTTGTCTGAGTGTGCCTGTGCAGTTCATCAAATATCCTTGTGTAGATAAGCAGGCAAAAATACACAGATAGATATCCGGAAGATTGAATTCAGAACCTTCAGCAGCCACTGAACATGACCTCTCCAGGCAGACAGCACAAACATCAACTTCACTAGAGGAGGTTGTAGTTGATTGCAATCCACAGTCCCTGCATTTGCATCCAGGATAAACAACAGAGACATGTTTAGCATTTAATTCTAAGTTGGTATATCAGGAAAAGGACAACATTGGCAAAAAAAAGTAATTTTCTCTTTCTCCTTCTCTTTCAAGAGTTGATAACTGCATCTTTTGGTATTATCTCGCTGTCATTAAGAATCATACAATAGGCAAGATCTTTGTGTATCACTCCACAAGACAAATATGGGAGGAGCCACAATGAAAATGACTTTGACCCCACTCTCTAATGTAAAACAAATATTCCATAATGAATATGTTTTTCTAACATGCTCCATACCACAAATAACTTAAGGAAAACCACCGTTGTCAGCATTTGTCTTAAATATACAATAAATCACTTCAATACCAAAGATGTGAGTTAGTTACTGAGAAAAACATAAGGAAATGTGTTTCAATCGTAACATCCATGATTGGCCTCTATTGAGCACCATTTGATATATAATATGATAAACACGATATCATAAGTACATTATAATAATAGAGACCAGCAAAAGCAGTGATGCATATTAAATACATTCAACTTAGCAAGTACTGTGAGCAATCATATCATGAGAACTTGGCAACTGTTTAACATGGCTAGAAATCAAGGTTTAAAGTAGTGAGCTAGGGTTTGTGACTTGGATCATCGAGAAGGACTTTGACCCTTAAGTTTATTATTATTTCTATAACCATCATGAAGGAAATATGGGAGAGAGAAAGGAAAGCATATTGTTTGTATTGTTGTAAAATAATGTATGAAGAAATTTAAGATAGAATCATGACATGATAACAAGAATGAACATGATAAGACAGGATAATTATTGTAAATAGTAGATTATTAGGATAAAAATATCTTCAATATCCGGATAGTGACTAAGAAAATTATTTTAGAAGCATCCTATTTATTTCAACATATTTTTATTCTTATTTTAAAGAATTTGATTGTTATCAATAATATAATTTTTTATCTCCTTACAAAGTTAAAGTTGGTATAAGAGTTTCTGATTTTGGGAGTCTCGTTTCCGCTACCACATAAACAACCACCACCACCAGTTGAGGTCAATGTGATGGACCAAAAAGGTGTCCCACTTCAATGATCACAATGCCAACAGTTGTGTCGTCAACATCACCAATAACAGCACGTGTAGCCCACATGCCTACCTCACTCCAATAACAGTAATTCTGAGTTTTTTTGTTCTTTTGCCAAACAAGTTCCCTTTGTTACATTTTTTTTCCAATGTCTGATATAAAAAAGTCAATAAGGAGTATCTTGATCGTCTAAGAACAATGATTTAATAAAAAGTCCTCTGAACCATATACCATAAGGATGATCTTGATCATCTAAGAACAATGCTTTAATCAATGAGAAAGTCCTCTGGATCATCTACCCTATCCTTGAAAGGTAAGAGTACATTCAATTTTGTTGGTTTTGTATCTCAGGGTGTTTGGATTCTTGATTCAAGAGCAACTGATCACAGCTTCATTTTTTATACTTTGCAATTTGTATATCAAAATAATGACTAGAACAACTAACTACACTTGCAAATGGTGATAGTGTACTAATGTGGATATGGGTATATAAATTTAGAATTATCTATTATATTAAAATATGTTTCATGTCTAACAACTACCCAATAATTTGATCTCTGTGTAGAAACTTACAAAATATTTGAATTGTTCAATAACCTTCTTCTCTTATGGTGTATTTCAAGACCTTGTCATGATGAGGAAGACAATTTTAATTGTTAGGGAGTAGAGTGGGTTGTATCTATTGAGTCCAAGGACCAAAACAAAATAAATGGCATAAGCCATCAAACAACATCTGACAAATGCGCAAATTCTCAAATATGGCTTCATTATAAAAGACTTGTATCTCATTCAACTTTATGCAATCCTTGTTTTCTTGTTTGTTACCAAAAAGTCCGAGTTTTCAAATGTGATATTTGTCAATTGTCAAAACATCATCGTGCATCCAATCCCATTTGTGGTAAAAAAAAAATATTCCCATGAGTTAATTTACTCCAATGTTTGGGAACCTTTTCTAGAATCTACTTCTAAAGGAAAATAGTTTGTTACTTTTATTGACAATTGTATCCAATCACAGAGACATACATTATGAAAAGTAAATTTGAAGTCTTTTCAAATCCTCGCTTATTTTTCCATCTTGTCAAAAATCAATTTGGAAAATGATTCAAAAGAATAAGTTTGATGATAGTAATAAATATGTAAATCATGAATTCTCCAAATTTATGTCTCATAATGGTATTGTTCATGAACTAACATCCATATATACTCCACAACAAAACAAGGTTGCAAAAAGAAAGAATTGTCATATCTTCTAGAAGTAACTAGAGTCCTCCCTTTTCCAGATGTTTGTTTCCAAAACCTCATTTTGATGTGTTGTTTTTGTTCACTTTTACAATACAAATTGCAGTAAATTAGATCTTAGAACTCTTAAATGTGTATTTATTGGTTATCCTTCTAAGAAAAAGGGGAACAAATGTTATCAACATCAAAGTCATCATCTCTTTATCACCATGGATGTCACTTTTCATAAAACAAAAATCGTTTTTAGTTAGTCTTCCAGTTTAGGGAGAGAAGGAACTAGAAGTGGAGGAGCTCACATTCCTGTCATTACAATATTTGTCTTTGCAAGATGCTCAAGATATAAGAGATGAAGCCATCACAATGGGATTGAACCAACCCACAATGAAAAAGAAGACAAATTCTTTGACATAAAATATCAAAGAATGAAACAACCATTTTAACTCCGGAGCAAGAAGAGTTGTTTAGTATTTACTCAATGCATTGAGAAAGGGAAAAAGATTGTGTTATATATCCTATTTCTCAATATGCTTGCACTGCCAATCTCTTTGATAAAAATTGGAGCTTTATTATTGCTATTGATGCCACGAAAATTCCTAACTTAGTTTAAGAAGCCATAAAAAGTGAACATTGGGACTCAAACCATGAGAAAGGAGATGAATGCATTACAAAACAATTCAACATGGGAGATTATTGACAAAGCAAGAGATAAGAGGATTGTAAAGTGCACATGGATATTTTCAATTAAATACAAAGCAGATGGGAAACTAAATAGATATAAAGTCAGATTGGTTGCAAAGGAATACACTCAAACTTATAGAATTGAATATAAAGAGACATTTGCTCCAGTAGCAAAGATGAAAACTTAATGTTTCTTGGAGAAAGTTTGATAACCCGGAGAAGAAGAAAATAGGATAGGGTATCTAGTTCTAGTGCAGAAGTTGAATTTCGTGCCCTTCTCAAGGTGTGTGTGAAGGACTCTAGATAAAATCATATTAGATAACCTTAAAATAAAGGTTGACATCCTTATGCGATTGTGTCATAATAACAAGTCAGTCAAGAGCATTGTCAATAATCCAGTTCAACATGATAGGATCAAATGTACTGAAATTGACAGGCATTTCATCAAAGATCATCTTTCACTCCTATTTATATAAGACTCAATGACCTAATTTATCAAGATTAAAGAATGTGGCTAGTTTAGTTTATAGCAATAAATTGGTCCTAAATTTATAGTTTTTCAAAACTACCCTTGTAATTAATATTTCTCTCTCTCTAATAATCATTTGCTAGTACAACCTTCTCTCTTTTAACTGGGGGGATTTTTGTAAAAAAATACTAATGCAAGGAAAATTATTGACTGGATCTTATAGAAAAGGACAAACCCTATTCTAATTTGTATTTTATAAATAGGATTAGAGGGAGAATATTTAATTTCATTGGACTGACAACAACATCAATCAGTCAAGTCATTTATTGTTTGATCTGTTTAACAAAAAAATCTGAAGATCCTAAAGCCATTTCCCCAAAGTATTATTTCTCGTGATCACATTCCACATGCACAAATAAAAACTAATGATGTATACTTATTTATGAAGTAGACAAATAGTGAAAAGTAACAAATCTCAGCATCCCACATTTATCTGGAACAAAGTCCATCATAATGGAATGAATATTTCTTCTAGAATATAATCCATCTTTCCTTGTTAGAAAAAAATTGGTTGAACGTTTTCATTATCCAGATTCTAGATATATTGACTGAAAAATTACCTGGCAATGTTGAGCACACTCATGAGAGGCAAGGACAAATAATTTGAAGAAGGAAACGTCGATATTGTGGCTTCAGAAGTGGGTGCGAGCAATGGTTCAAGCCAATGACGTCCCCACATCCTAGCAACATCAAGTGGAAGCCATCTAGAGAACAAAAATTTAAATTCATATGATTTAATCATTTATGTTATAGGCTTGCAAACTGAAATTTCCATTTAAAGTAACTTACCCATTGCAATTCAAAGCCATCCGACTGGCACCTCTTGCAAGGAGGATCTGAAAGAATAAAAGTATCATGACATGTTCAAAGGAAAAGACTATCAAATCAAAGTTGAAGAAATTCTTGCCTGGCAGCATTTTAAATTGCCTCCACAAGCAGCATAATGCAACGGAGTGCTTCCAGCCCCTATATCAATGCACATCAGTAAATTTCAAGGAAAGAAAACTACCATTCATTTGTCAGAAAATTAAACAAAAGATTACCAATTAAATCCATTGATGTTCCATAATGAAATGTTGCAGCTGACACATTTGCATCAAGATCAAGTAGCAGTTGGACACAATCAAAGTACCCATTTAATGCAGCCATATGAAGGGCAGTAATACCAGCATCAGCTGTTTTATTTACAAACTTCGACAGCACACTGCACTGGAATGAAGTAAATAAATAGCAAGATAACATACAAAAATTGCAACTCTGCAGCATAGGCATGCCTTAAAACATTCTTAACATCAATAAAACTAAAAGAAAACTCGAGAGCGTAATCAGGTTGGATTGGGTTAGGTTGTGGACCATTAAAATACCAAACAATTTAAACAATAATGGGTTGGATGAGGTTGGGTTCTCTAATTTTTATACAACAACCCAAACCAACAAACCCATTCTCTATGGGATTGGTTCAAGTGAGTGATTGTGTCATACTATAAAACAATAGTAATAATAATAATAATAATAAATATTGATCATTGACTAATCCTCTTTCCTCCCAAAACAGGCTTGATTCATTATGACACCCACAATCTCATCACCCTCCCTCAACCTCAATAAGCTGATGGGGAACCAGCAGCAGTAGAAGGGCTGAGTCACCAGCAACCGAAACAACAAACACAAGGTTTTCAGATGGAGAAAAGAAACCCACTAATGAAACTAAAGTTATTAGTATATGCATCAGTAGTGAATGAGTAAATAAGCCGGTGGTGAATGGTGAACCCATGATCCGTTGTCTCCAAACCCATCAAAAACACTGATGTTTTCTGAGCCATCAGAGATGCCACTAATGTGTAAACCTCTCGCATCGATCTCTGGTCTCTCCACTGTGACCGTGGAGTGTGGGGATTGAATAGAATAAAGCCAACATCACAACCATAGCTAAACAGTGCAAACATTCTCCTCATGGTTTTGGTTCTGTTATATGGTGATCATTTTATAAATATATGGTTTGGTGATGTTCATTTCAAGTTGGCTTAAATCAGGTTAGCAAAGTCTTAACCCAAACCAAACATGATGCAAGCCAAACAGATTACCTAAATCAAACCATATAAGGTCAGGTTGTGTTGGGTTAACTGGGTTTGTGGATAGACCGTCCTGCTATCAACCCTACTCAACGTCATTGTTGGCACAAAAAGTTAAGCATAGCTCTCACAACTAATATTCTTATCTAATACATAAGTAGTACACCATGCAATATAATGGGTAAATGTCTATGAATGAAACCTTAAAATAATTATGTGAAATACTAATAAGATTGTGACATTAATATAAGAACATCTTAATACAAGCAAGTCATGTCACCAATGGTGAAAATATCACATATTAAATCCACTGCAGTGGTAAAATACTGTTTTAAAAATTACATGATGAAAAGGAATGACACACCTTTGTTCATGTTTGTTTTTCACATTTGATCCATCTCCTTCCACATCCATGCGAGCATGTAAAGCTTCAAAAGGAGCACTTGGAACAAAATCTGCAACAACAAGTCTGATGCATCTTGCATGTCCATTGATGGCTGCAAAGTGTAGAGCTGTCCTCCCACTGAGATAATCTGCTTTCATAACCTGTTATCAATTGGCTACAGTCTAGTTATTCTTGAAAAGAAACTTTAAGTAAACAGGAAAATACACTTGAAGACCAACAATTCCCTTCCCATCTAACACATTCAACATTCAACAACCAGCCCTATGTCCTATGGTCTCCGTATGACACAACAGTTCAAATATAACTAAAAGACAGAAAGAGGGAGAGAAAAAAGAATAGTGAAGAGATTGAATTTCTCCCATATAAACACACTTAATAAATGAAGTACTCATACTCACATTACATCTGAAGAGCAGAAGAGTTTGTACAACTTCCCAATGACCATATCTACAAGCTTGCATCAATGCCGTCTTCAAATCAAGGACAAAAGCAAATCAAATTCTCATTCAGTGAACCATATGTTGAATCAGTACACAACACGCATGCATCAAAAAGAAAAGCAACAGACATCCAAATAAAATTGTGCAACTTTTACACATTATCATTCTAACAGCTATTGAATAGGGAACCAGATCACTGATCCATGAATAACCACCAGAGGCATGAAACAAAACCACACTCAAAACCGTGGGAACTATTTTTTTCAATTTCAAATACAACATAACTTTCCAATCAACCTGTCAAGTTAAGCACACATTTAAAAATAAAACACCAAAACGAAACCGTACCTGCCCACAATAATTTCTTGAATTCACATCAGCTCCATTTTCAAGCAGCAATGCCACAATCTAACAGAAACCCAGATTAAAAAAATCAAAAGAAAAATAAAAAAGCAAAGACACAGAAGCTTCGAAAATAAAAAGCAGTAAAGATAGAAACTTCGAAAGATTAAAATGATGAGAAAAACGAGAAAGGGGTGGTTGAAAATGTGAAATTGAAACCTCATTATGGCCTTTAGAAGCTGCAAAATGAAGAGGGGAATTGAGACCCCCAAAAGTGGAGTACTTTGCAAGACCAGGGTTGCATTCTAGAAGCATCTTCGCCTCAACCAAATCTCCATCCCTCGCCGCCGACACCAACCTCTCGCCTGACGCCGAGCAACCAAATGAATTCCCCATCTCTCTGAGAAATCAAATCTTCACAAAGGAGGTTCAGGGCAAAGAAAGAAACAATATTCAACCAAAGGGAGCAGAATCTAAACGCAATGGGGTGTGAATGTCTGTGTGTATTTATGTTGTGAAGGAAAATTGGAAACTTTGCTTTTGGATTGGGTGGAGAAGCTGTGATGGTGACGTGGCAACCTTTTTCTCTCTCTCTCTTTATCTAAAACTGTGTGAGACAGAGAAGGGTAAAACAAAAAGGAAGGGAAAAGCAAAGGTTGAAGGTGTTTGAGGTCGGTGTTAATGGTGGTGTTGTCTGTAGCGAAACAAAAGGGAAAAGAGTGTGATGCAAAAATGAAGCCTCTTTCTCTCTCAATCTCTCTCTTATTTGTGTTTTTATGTTCTTTCCTTCTAGGTGGGTTCTTGTTGCTTTGACTTTTTGTTTCTTCCTCTTTGTTCGATACATTCGTTAAAATAGTTGTTGCTTTCATAGGTTTTATAGTTTTGTTTTTTTTTTAGTGACAGTGAATTTTTTTATTTTTTGTTTGGTTCTAACAGTTTACTCACATTTAAGAAAAAATATGTGTGTTAAGTAACAAATAAAGAAGGATTCAAAGACATTTTTTTTCAATTTCTTTTTCACTATATAAAAAAGTTATATTTAGATATGTTTCAGTTTTCAATATAAGATTTATTTTTTTATTACTTAAAACCTTTTTCAATAAATTCAAAGTTTTATAGAAGTATATAACTTTGACTCAAGTCCTTGAAAATTATTTATTTGTATTTTATTTAATATTATGCCAATAACATCTAAAATAATTTTATACTTTTTTAGTCTCTTAATTTATTTTCAATCATTACCACTACTATCATATGATATGATGGAAATAATGAAAATATAAAAAAAAAATATTAGAGGCAAAATCAGTGTTTCTACCTTTGGTTGGCTTTACCATTAATACCAACATCCTAATACTTACAAAGGTTTTAATATTTAAATAAAATTTAAATTCATTTAATTATTTCCTTCATGTAATTCAGTTTTATTCATAACTCAAAGAAGGTAACAGAAGAAAAAGTACTTAATGTGACGTGGTTGGATTTTATTTTTTGTCAAACTTAAATTTGAAAAACCTAATTAAATAAGATAGGGTTAAAATAGTTATAAAAAGTTAAAATTATTTTAAAGTTTGTTCAAGTTTTAAATTTGGTTATTTTTGGTTCTTCGGTTTTGTAGTTGGAGTATTCAACCATTTTTAAAAACTAATATCTTATTTGAGGTGATTTTAAGTTCGGATTTTAAAAAGCAATTTGCAAAACAAATTGCATTTCAAGTTCTTCCTAGCACCTTAATTATTTTCTCTTTGCTCTTCTTATTTGACATGGAAATGTTCTTTCTAAAATACAATTTTAATTCATTAACTTATCTTATCATGATTCAATATGATCACATAACTTCAATACAAGTTGTTGAATATAATATATTACACATATAAGATAAATAGAAACATTAAGTTGACTTTTGAAATTATAATTTGTAATTTCTAATAAAAATAGAAAAATCGATGTAACTAATAGTGATATTTCTTGTTTGACTGAGATATAAGTTAAGCTTTTTGTAATTTGTAAGAGGATGAATTTCATATTCCATACAATTCAATTTCATTGCTATGTGAGTTTGCATTAGGTTCAATTTTGAAAATGTTTTATACTTAAGAACTTCATTATACCAAATAAAACAACTTCAGGGGGAACACATGAAATTATAAATTTTCCTCAAATAATCACAAAATTTTATAGCAAATGGGATTGGATACATAATATCATTCCAATATCCTTAACTTAGACATTTTAATAAAAAAAAGTTACAACTTATGTTTAGTTTATATACATTAAATTTTTAACTTATTTTTTATTGTTGTTTTTAAAAATTTTACAATTACAAATAAGTTGTATTTGGAAGTAAGACTTTAAGATGAAAAAGATATATTTTTAAATAGAGTCTAGTTTAACTCTTTTTTTTCAATTAAAGTTGGGCTATGGGTATGGAAGGAATGGGAGGAGTCAGGGTTTACGGTTAAATCTGGATATCTCCGTCTAAGGGGGGACAGTGAAGGGAAGAACGATACGGTGTTTAAAGAAGCTATGAAAGTGTAAAGGTGTACCTTCTACACAAGTTACCGCTTGGAGGGTGTTGGTAAATAAGTTAGCCACTGAGGCTAACTAGGAAAAGCATGGGATCACGGTTGAAAGTACCAATGTTGTGTATGGCTGGGCGTGCAGAATGTGCTCCATAACGATCCATTGCTAAATTTATCCCAATTTAGGATGTGTAATGCGCCTACTTCGGTAAATGAGGTTTGGGCAGTGATTTGGATTGCAGTTGTCAACAAGATTTGGAAGCATAGAAACAATGTAATTTTTAAGGGGGGGGGGGGTAGTAGATGATGTATTGGAAGTGTTTGATTTGGTTCAACTTAAGGCTTGGTCTTAGGTTACATCCAAGTCACATTTTGCGCACTTTTCCTTCTCTAATTGGTGCATTGATCCTTTAGTTTGCATTGGGATGATCTCATGGTGTACCTTTTTAGGTGTATGAGTGAAAGCCTTAGTGATGAGAATCAAATAAAGGAGGCTTTTATTAATGGAGGAAGAGGACATCCACCCTCACATTTGAAGTTCTTCCTTCTAGTCTTCTCAAAATTAAAAGAAGAAATAAAATAAAGATGAGGCCCAAGCCCAAAGCCTAAGCCCAAGCCCAAGAAGGCCAAAGCCCAAAGAGCCCAAGTCCATCCCATGAGGGGCAAGGCCAAGCTTTGAAATACTCTTGTATAGTTTTAGGAGGTTTGGTTATTAAATAAAGGTGTGTGAAAATGTAAAATAAAGTCACATTGTCCATGTGACTTAGGAGAGTGGTGTATGTGTAGTTTTTGGGAGGTGTCATAGTAGAAAAAGGTCACACCTCCCATGTGACTTGTTTTTGGTGGGAATTTCAAATGAGTTTATTTGAAATTTCCCACCTATTTTTCAGCACCTTAGGCTATAAATAGAGGTGCTTCCTTTGTAAAATTCAGATTTGAATTTTATCTAAAGAAACTATACTCAAAATTGGAGTGAGCATTTGGAGAGCTTTGAGCTTCTTCTCTAGTCTTATCTTGAAGGACCATGGTTTCCTCAAGTGGCGGCTTCCACACTCATCTAGGAGCATCCATTCTTCTAGTGGCGTGATCATCCAACCATTCCTCCATCTTCATGAGCATTCTCTTCTCCTTCCTTTCTTCTTCTTCAATTTGTTCTTATTGCCTTGAGTTTTGAGTTGTTTTTTGTTTCGGTTCCTTTAATTTTCCAGCACCTATTTTCTGTTTAGTTTTTAAATTCTGTTCGGTTCTTTTGTTTTGAAGTTCAATTCTGTTCGGTTTGTTCTTTTCCTTCTCCTTTGTTGATTCAATTTGACAATATTTGGTTCATCCAAATGAGTTTGGGATTTGGTACTTGTTTTGGTGAGTTCTTGATCTTAGAACTATGATCCAACTTCTAAGAAAGTGCCTCTACATTTTCCAGCTCAAGGTGATTCCTCAAAGTGTCAAGAATCTTGTTCTATGTGGCTATTGGAATCACATCATGTGGTATCATGAGTCTTAGGTTCATTCTTGTTTAATTGTTGAGTTGTGTGCACTTTATTTCAAGAGCTCTTTTTAATTTCTTGCAATTTAAGTTTCTGTTTTAGAATTTTAATTGAGTTTTCTTGCTGTTTTTCTTTTGCTCCAAGTGTTTGAGGAAAGGTTTATGGCACTCATAATTCTTATGAGTATGGTTGCTCTTTTGGAATGGCATTATCCTTCCTAGAGTTTACCTTAAGCTTCCTTTCATTTGTTACAATTTGTGTTGTGTCTTTTAATTTTTGAATCATGTCAAGTTGTGTCTTAGTCATGTTATTCCATATATGTCATTACTTCTAGTAGTACTTTTATTGTTTTGATTGTTTCTTGCTTTGGTGTCATATAATTTTCTGAATTGATGTTGATCCTTTGTGCATTTTCTTTTTAGAATTGAGTTCATACTTGTATTCTAGACCTATACAAGTTCCAATACATCATTTTCTATTATGTCTTTGCTAGTTCATCATTCTGTTTTTTTTATTCCTATTAGGTTTCCTCTGTTTCTGAAAAGAGTGCTTACTGTTTTTCCTTATTGCAACTGATTTACGTACTTTAAAATTCTGAAATTCTGGATTTGAGATATTCAAAGTGTTAGAAAAGAATAGAAAAAAGAATCATTCAAAAATATGAAGTACACAAAAAATGATAAATAAAATAAAAAAAGTGTACATTCCTGCCGAAAAAAATACGGTAATCTGGCAGTGATTTTAAAAAATTTATTTCTCTCAATTGGCTTACTGTTTTTAATTGATTCCAGTGCCATTATTGAGTTAACATCTTGAAGTTTCTGTGGTATAAATTTCATAATCCAGTTCGCTCTACAACGTTCCAGTTAAATCAGTGAATATCAAACACAGTTTGCATAAATTTTTTTTTTTCCAGTAGCTAATATTTTTGTTTTCTTCATCTACTCTAGTGCTTTTCCTTAGGTATTCTTTTGTGTGCCTACTTTTCTCATTGAGTTCTTTATTTTCTTGATTGTCTTTCATTCTTATTCTTTGAGTTTGTCTTACATATAGTATTCCTTTTGTAATTACCTTTCCTTGCTTATACCTTTTCTTGTTTGTCTTTATTGTTTCTTTGGTTTTGTGGTGGTTTGCTCTTAAGATTGGTGTGCTTGCTTTGACATATTTCATTTGAGGATTCCAAGGCCTCAAGATCAGATTGGTGCAAGAACATTATTTCTTTGAGAGTGATCTCTTTTTTCAGCCTCATTTCACTTCGGCAGTTTCATTGCCAAGCTCACTGTTATTGCTAATTTTGTTTCTTAACTTGTTTGCTGTTTTTGTGTGTTTGCTGTTTTTTATTTGCAAAATGGCTGGCTATTCAAGTGGTGCATCTTACAAACAGCATTCTCCTTCCAAAGCTTCAGTCCTTGGTGAAGAAGAACATAGAAGAAGGAGGCATCACCATCATTCTCATGAAGAGAGCTATAACCGTGACCAAAGATATCACCAAGTGTTCAACATTGCTTGTAAAAAAGTCCCTAGTTTTAATGGTGATAGTGATCCTAATGTGTATTTAGAATGGGAGACTAAGGTTGATCATTATTTTCATGTGTATAAGGTCCAAGATGACCAAAAACTTAGAATAGTTTCTTTATCCTTTTTGGGCTATGCCAAAGAATGGTGGCATAAAATTGTAATGGACATTATATATCGCAAGAAACCTCCCGTGGTTTCTTGGAATGCTTTGAAAGAGTGTATGCGCGCGAGGTTTGTTCCTCCTTCTAGGAAGGAACACTTGTTGAAGTTCCAAAGGCTTCCTCAAGGACATAGGATGGTAGAAGAATACATTAAAGATTTTGAAACAACTTTGACTAAAATGAATATGCATGCTAATGAAGAGTCAAAGCTAAAATGGTTTGTACGTGGTTTGAGAAGAGATATTAGAGAAATTGTAGAATTAAATGAGTACTCTTCTTTAAAGAAAGTGTTTCGCCAAGCCATCAAGGTAGAATCCTATCTTTTGAAAACAACTTTCAAAAATACTCATGATTATAATTTCTACAACTCTTCTAGGAAGGATGCCAACAAAATGTCTACTCAAAATTGTCCTTCCAATTTTTCCAAACAAACCATGTTTCCAAACAAAGTTTCTACTACAAATCTTTCTACTCTTAAGTCACCTACCAAAACTTCAAATATCAAATGTTTTAAATGTTTAGGTTTTGGGCACATAGCTCTTCATTGTCCACAAAAGCAAATCTTAAAGATAAACAAGGTAACACAAGACCTAACTCACCCACTTCCCACAAGTCAAAATAAAAAAGACAAAGAAGAACAAGTTGACATGAGTCTTCTCCTTTCACCTCCAAGGTGTTTTCCTTCCTTATCTTTTTCATTACCCAAGGTTTCTATTTCAACACCATCTTGGTTAAAAAGTGTTAGGGATGATTTCATACCTCCTAATGGTTTTCACCATTTAAGATGCCTTTTCCCAAAAGATATCATCATTCCCAAACAAATTTTTCCAACTTGGTCGATTTATAGAACCTCCTTTTCTGAAATCCCATTGTTTACAAAAGATAAGTCATGTTTACATTTTTCTTCCACTTTTAATTGTAAAACTAAACTGACTTTGTTATATGCAGGGATTCAGAATTCGTGGACGAATTCTCTCCAACTCGAGGAGTATGATGAGAATCAAATAAAGGAGGCTTTTATTAATGGAGGAAGAGGACATCCACCCTCACATTTGAAGTTCTTCCTTCTAGTCTTCTCAAAATTAAAAGAAGAAATAAAATAAAGATGAGGCCCAAGCCCAAAGCCTAAGCCCAAGCCCAAGAAGGCCAAAGCCCAAAGAGCCCAAGTCCATCCCATGAGGGGCAAGGCCAAGCTTTGAAATACTCTTGTATAGTTTTAGGAGGTTTGGTTATTAAATAAAGGTGTGTGAAAATGTAAAATAAAGTCACATTGTCCATGTGACTTAGGAGAGTGGTGTATGTGTAGTTTTTGGGAGGTGTCATAGTAGAAAAAGGTCACACCTCCCATGTGACTTGTTTTTGGTGGGAATTTCAAATGAGTTTATTTGAAATTTCCCACCTATTTTTCAGCACCTTAGGCTATAAATAGAGGTGCTTCCTTTGTAAAATTCAGATTTGAATTTTATCTAAAGAAACTATACTCAAAATTGGAGTGAGCATTTGGAGAGCTTTGAGCTTCTTCTCTAGTCTTATCTTGAAGGACCATGGTTTCCTCAAGTGGCGGCTTCCACACTCATCTAGGAGCATCCATTCTTCTAGTGGCGTGATCATCCAACCATTCCTCCATCTTCATGAGCATTCTCTTCTCCTTCCTTTCTTCTTCTTCAATTTGTTCTTATTGCCTTGAGTTTTGAGTTGTTTTTTGTTTCGGTTCCTTTAATTTTCCAGCACCTATTTTCTGTTTAGTTTTTAAATTCTGTTCGGTTCTTTTGTTTTGAAGTTCAATTCTGTTCGGTTTGTTCTTTTCCTTCTCCTTTGTTGATTCAATTTGACAATATTTGGTTCATCCAAATGAGTTTGGGATTTGGTACTTGTTTTGGTGAGTTCTTGATCTTAGAACTATGATCCAACTTCTAAGAAAGTGCCTCTACATTTTCCAGCTCAAGGTGATTCCTCAAAGTGTCAAGAATCTTGTTCTATGTGGCTATTGGAATCACATCACTCAGGTGATTTTTTCCCGAATTTAGATAAAAGGGGGAGGTTAAAGGTTGAATTTCATGTATAAGGGTTGGATCACCCCTAAAATGGTTCATATTTATTCATTTTTAATTGCCGATAAAAAAACTGTACATTTTTTTTTTATTGGAATCGTACTTAGTAACATGATTATAATTTGTTTAATTTTTTAAAAAAATAATCATACTTGTAAGCATGTTGTTACTTTAAAAAAAACAGTGCTTCTTAGCAAGTTTTCACATTTCTAATTGTTTTTAAACTTGTTTTAAATTGTTAACATGTCTTTATTTTTTTATTGAATCAATTTTATTTTTTTTAAATCAAGGTTTATGTACTAGTATGGATAAAAAGGGGCTCAGATAGTACTTGGAACTTGTAACATAATTGTTGACGTGTCTCCTTCAAATCTCCTCTCCTCAATATTGATGCTCAATCGGTCGGGGTACCTGCGATTGCACTCCGACGTTCAAGTCAATGTTCTAGTTTAGATATATTTTAGTGAATGAGAAAAACGTACCTTACTTTTTTCTTTAGAGTTCTATTTATATTATTGCTTTCGGTTTTTAATTTTTTAAAATGTATTTTTCTTAAATTAAAATTTAAAAATGAACATATAGTTTTTAGTTTTAAATTAATGTTTTTATTTATTTTGTATATTTTTATAATGCGGTTCATTAATTAAAATAATTATATTAGTTTGATGTTTGTGATTTCCTCAGGATTATTTCCAGTGAGGACGATGTCGTCAACATACACAAGAAAAGCAGTGATGTGATTGGCATGTGTTTTTAAAAATAAAGAATGATCAGCAACAGATAACACATAACCATTATTAAGTAAAAAAAGAGATAGTTTAGCATACCATTGCCTTCCAGCTTGCCGCAGACCATAGAGGGATCGTTGTAATCTACAAACGACATTTGATTTAGGAACAATGACTCCAGGTGGTAGCTTCATGTAGACTTCTTCAAGTAGATATCCATGTAGGAAGGCGTTATTTACGTCTAGCCGTTTGAGATCTCAGTTGTGTGATGCAAATAGAGCTAGAAGAGCACGCAAGGTGGCCAGCTTTGCAACAGAGGCAAAGGTGTCCAGAAAGTCGAGGCCTTTAAGTTGTGTGTAGCCTTTGGCGACGAGGCGTGCTTTGTAACGATCAAACGTACCATCTTATTTTTGTTTTGCTTTATATACCCAGCGACACCCAATTTCTTTCTTTCTCGAGGGAAGGGGCACAAGCGTCCATGTCTTGTCAACATTGAGAGTAGCGAGTTCATCTTCCATCGCCTTTTTCCAGCAGTCATGTTTAGAAGCATCCTCATAGTTGTGGGGTTCAATTGAAGAAGAAAAAGAGGCAACAGTGTGTTTAAAATTAGAAGATAATTTATTATATGATACAAAATTGTTAATGGGATATTTTGAACTTACAGTATGCACTGACGGCAAGTTAGTGTGAAACTCTTCAAGGTAGGCTAGAGTACTTCTGGCTCGAGTGGATCTCCTTGGTAGATTGTGATCCGCATTTTCAATGGATATCATAGGCTCAGTAATAGTATTATGGTCATCAGAGAAAAAATCATAGTTGGAATTATAAGATTGGGGAATAAGCAAAGATAAATTGTTGGGACACTTATTAGTATCATCTTTCAATTTGTATGGAAAAAGATTTTCATAAAAAATAGTATGTCTTGAGATCTCAATTCTATGATTTCTAAGATTAAAAAGAGGTAACCTTTAGTGTGAGGTTGAAAGCCTAAAAAGATACTAGATACAGATCTATTATCTAAATTTTTTCTGTGAGAAGTGATGATGTTGGAGTAACAAAGACAACCAAAAACACTCAGTAAAGAAATATCATACAATGAACCATGTAGCTTTTCATAAGGGGTCATGTTCTTCAGTAAAGGGGTTCGTATACAATTAATAAGCAGAATAGCATGTAAAACAACAAAGTGCCAAAAGATTGGGGGTAAGTTAGCTTGAAAGAGTAAAGCACGAGTCACATTAAGAATATGCTAGTGTTTACGTCTACTATGTCATTTTGTAATGGTGTTTCAATGCAGGTTTTTTGATGAATAATTCCTTTAGAAGAAAAAAGATTTGTCATTGCAAACTCAACTCCATTATTAGAGCGAATAACTTTAACAATGGTTTTAAAGTGATTTTCAACATAAGATAGAAAACTAACTACATGAGTTCTCACTTCAGATTTCGTGCACATAGGAATGGCCCTAGTATATCTAGAAAAACCATCCACAATAGTTAAAAAATATTGAAAACCATGCATAGAAATGATAGAGCAAGGACCCCAAATATCCACATGTAAAATATCAAAGATTTTCGAAGTAGTGGAATCACTTAAAGCAAAAGGAAGTTTTTTTTTTTTGCTTTGCTTTATGACAAGTATCACATAGATATGGTTTTTGAACAAAAACAAAAGAGTATCGAGATCTCAATACATGCAATCTTTCATCAGAAAGATGTCTCAGTCTATTGTGCCACACATTGGCATCCTTCGTAACATAGTGAAAAGAAGGAATGGATATGTTTGTGACAGGTCTTTGAAAAACATAAGCATGAAAACATACAAGCCATCTTTGGCCTCAACTGTACCAATCTTCTCTTTCGTTAGGTTGTCCTTTATCACACGGTACTTAGATGAGAAAACCAATTGAAAGTTCAAACTTGAGGCAAGTTTAGAAGCAGAGACAAGATTGAAAGTAAATTCAAGCACATACAAAACATTTGTTAGGTAAAATCTACTGCTAAAAGCAACAGTTCCAAAATAATTGGTGTAAAAACAGTGACCATTTGGCAGACTAATAAGAACTGGTTTGATACTTTTGTATGATTTAAAGTCAGATAAGCAAGTGCAAACATGGTCAGTCACTCCCAAATCTAAGATCTAAGAGCCTTTAATAGTAGTGTAAATATTTGAAAAAACAACGTTACTAGTTGGAGAATCTTTGTGGTTTGCATCAACAGTGGAGAATCTTTGTGGTTTGCATCAACAGTGAAGGAACCCACTTGGTTTAATTGTGCCGAAGGCTGGCTTGTAACATTATTAGCTGAATTTTGCTTGAGCAATGCAGATAGAACTTGACATTGTTGTGCTGTAAAGAATGACCACTTGTCCCCATTTCCCTGTTCTTGCTGACAATTCTCAAAGAAAACATCATCAGTTAGAATAACATTAAGCAAATGAGTTATCCTATTGTTAGGCGGGTTATAACCCGGAGGAAAACCATGCTTCCTATAACAAGTGTCTATGGTGTGACCATTCTTACCACAATGAGTGCCAAGTTTTCTATTGGTGCTGAATCTAAAATTTTAATTTTCTTGATTCGGAAAACCTACTTTTCTGAAACAGATATTCTCGGTGTGACCCAATTTGCCACAGAAGGAACAAGTAATAGAAGAAAGTTACTTGCCAATTGACGTTCTTGCTGAGCCACTAAAGAAAAGATTTTCGAGATAGGCGAAACTGGTTCCATAAGGAGCACGTGAGATCGAATATTGTTGAATTGATCATTGAGCCCCCGTAAGAATTGAATATCTTAGTCCTCACACTTCCTTTTGTTGATAACAGAGACTACAGAACAAGAACAATTATGATGACAAATACAAATGAGGTTAGGTCAAAAATTATCTAATTCATCCCAAATGATCCTTAGTTTGGTAAAGTAATCAGTGACAGACAAATCATTTTGACTTAGGGAGGATGCCTCTAACTGCAGATCAGAAATTCTAAATAAGTCCCTTTGGGAATATCTTGTTTTTAAATCATTGCAAACATCAACGCTACGTCCATTCAGATTACACTTTGTCTAATTGGAAGAGATACCGAATGCACTAACCATGACACAACCATGTTGTTGCATCTGATCCACGTCGAATATGTTGGATTGTTCATCGGTAGACAAGGGTGAGTTCCCAAAACCAATTCCACCTTGTTCTTCGCACTCAAAGTCGTTGTGATAGACCTGCTCCATGAATGATAGTTGCTAGAGTCGAGAACTGGCCAGACCAGTGAAGCCATTGGGTTCTCTCTAGAGATAGTTGTTTCCAAAGGGTTCCAGCGTAGGCGTAGTCGATCTTGTTCGTTCTTTCGCCATTTCACTGAAAGAGGAGCAAGAGGCAAAAAAATTAATACAAGAAGAACTCATAAAGACAAAGAAAACTAAAGAAAACAGAACGTGTAGTAGAGCTCTTCAAAGGAAGAGCTCTGATACCATAACAGAGTTGGTGTGGATCCTTGTCACTGCTTGATTGGACCTACGGAAGCAAGAATGAGCGAACTAGGTTGTGTTGCGCCTGATAAGGAAGAAATAAGGGCCAAAGAACTTGAAAGATTAAACCCTAACACAGTGATGAAAAATAGGAACAGAACACGCGAGGGATAAGAGAGAAGAAAGCAAAGTATTATTATTGCTTGCTTAATAGAGAAAGAGTACAATACATATATAAAACATGGTGGGGTTAAAAAAAGACCTGAAGCCCAAAAGGGAAGGCCAAAAACAAACAAAGCACTACAAGAAAATCATGAAATAGAAACCAATTTTTAGAGACCAAAATAATTAGTTGCAATAGTAACTAAATTAGAGACCATTTTAGAAACTAAAAAAAAAATTGGTTTCTAAATTAGTTTCTATTATTGTTAAATAGTTTCTAAATTGGTATCTAATTAGCAACCAAGGTTTTAGAGACCAAATTTATAAACTAAATAATTGGTAGTTAAAACCTTGGTTGCTAATTAGATACCAATTTAACTATTTAACAATAATAGAAACTAATTTAGAAACTATTTTTTTTTTAGTTTCTAAAATGGTTTCTAATTTAGTTACTATTGTAACTAATTATTTTGGTCTCTAAAAATTGGTTTCTATTTCATGATTCAGAAGGCCAAAAAAAGTAAAAAAAATACTATACTTAACATAAACTAAAAACAATAAGTAGACCAATGAAAAAAAACATCCCAACATTGAAATAAACAAAAATTAAATTTTTGTACTTAGACAATTTCTTTATAATTTTTTATTTATTTAAATGTTTAATCTCCTTAATATTAACATCATTATTTTAGTTAATGAACTACACTATATAACATAAACAAGAAAATTAATTTAAAATTTAAAATTGTATGTTCATTTTTAATTTTAAAAACAATAAATTAAATCTTAATATAAATATAAATAAAAAACAAAAACTTAATTTATAAAAAAAAATATTCAATAAAAAGATTAAAAAAACACTAAAAATGTGCCAATATGATTTCAAAAAAGTTCTTGAAAAATTTAAAAACTAATTACTAGCAAGCCAAATTTAAAAGAAATAAGGTTTAATTACCTTATTTGTCCCTACATTTAGGGTCAATAGTCAATTTAGTATAGTAATTTTTTCAAAAAATCAATTTGGTCCCTATGTTTTTTAAAATGTATCCAAAATGGTCATTTCTGTTAAATCGTACCAAGCAGCGTTAAGAGGTGCTTATGTGGCAGAGACGTGTGCTTACGTGGACTATGAAGTAGGTGACACGTCATTTTTGGTAATTAGGGTTTGGGGCATGAGATTAGATCGAATAAATTGTGGTTTCACCATTCTTCTTTGGGTGCTTGACCATGGTGGCAATGAAGGAAGTGCTTATGAAATGTAAACTGTTCATTTCCGCGACATGTACAGAGGGTTCGATAGATGGTTTCAGATCCTTCATCAGCGTCGACGACGACATGTACATAGGGTCCTAGGTGGCCGACCCAAAGCACGAAAGGGGTTCTGGTGTGGGGGAAGGATTTTATGGAAGATTACCCTAATGTTGTTGTTCTAGACTCACCGGAATTAATCGAGAGGCTCCACAGTTGGGTTTTGATGTTGCAGGTTGTGTTGGATTTGAAAATCGACGACCAAACCTAGACTGTCGGGATTTCGAAGAAGATTGTGATAAACGACAAGGCAAAGCTGTTCTACCAGCGGATCTGGAAGCGAAAGGAGAGGAGTGGTTGGGGAGAGCGTGAGGTGCATGAAGCGGAAGTCGCTGCCGAACGTGGGAGAGGAGGAGTTTATGAGGGTTTTGGAGCATTTATGGGCGTTTTTGCAGGTTTCAAATTTGGCAAGGGATGAAAGAATTGATTATAGGTATTATAAGACGATGCATTTGGATAATGTTGAGATGCCTCCCCTAAGCTTCCTTACTCAGATAGCTCGAAAGTTGAGACGTGTGATGAAGCTGAACCTGTTTAATTTCGATGTTATTAGGGATTCTGAATCTGTTTTTACTGACTTTTTTGTGTGATGGGAACCGTGCAAGAAAAAAGCAAAAGGGTGAGAGTGAGGAGTGTGTGAAAGATATAATTAGGATTGTGAATAGTAATGGTTGTGGTGATAGGGATGAGGGTGTCATAGAAGTTTCTCTTTATCTGGAAGACAAATAGAGTTCTTTACAATTATGAAAATCTAGTATTTAGTGTTCAATGTGTTTTATCCTCCTAGTTCAACATCCTCCTGACATTCTTTAATAAACTATCAATTCTCAAACCACTACTGTATTCATATATTCCTCATGGGTGTTTCTCAACATACTTGAAGTTGTGTTTCCACCAAAAATATTATTGTTTAATGTTTTCTTTTTAAAATATTATATTTAAATTAATCAATTTAAATTTTTAATTTCAAGACAGTACACTTTAATTCCTATTACATGTAAAAATTATTTATAAATATTTCAAATTTTAATGGTGAACTTTATAAAATAAAACTATGTCCAATTTTGAAATATTCAATAATATAAAAAATTATGATATTAGATAATATTTAGTAATTAAAAATATAAAAAAAAGTAGTTAAACAAAGAGATAGAGAAATCAGACAAAAAAAAAAAAAATCGCAACCACCACACCGCCACGCCAGCATCTGATATTGACATGTCATCTCTCAATTCCATGTCTCTCTATCACGTAAGCAGCATTTAACGTCGTAAGGAGCAACTTATCAGAAAGGACCAATTTGTATACATTTTAAAAAACATAGGGATCAAATTGAATTTTTTAAAAACCACTATACTAAATTGACTATTGGTCCTAAATGTAGGGACGAATAAGGTAATTAAACAAAGAAATAAAGTAAAAATATGCCTAGAAGCACAATTTAAAAAAAAAAAAAAGATTATCATATTTTTAAACACGACTAAAAAAAATAGATTAAACAAAACAAAAGTCACAATTTCTTCATTTTAAAATCAGCTTGACAAGATTATCTCTTATATAAATCTTCCGTTCTTGGGCTGGACTCTCACGGTTTCCTCTTGGATTGGATACTCTGGGCTTTTACTCAAGGTAGATGCTCTCGGTTATTCCTCACGCTGGCTGCTCTCGGCTTCTCCTCTCGCTGGCTGCTCTCGGCTTCTCCTTCACACAGATGGGGGGGTGTACCTACAAGTCGCTCCAATGCCAAAGTCAGAAATAGCTTTAACGTTATTCAAATAAAAATCACTCTTACCTTCTTTCTTACGTTAACCTCCTATTTATAGGATTTCTTTAATGGGCTTTCCACTTTACCTTTGGACTTTCTTTCTACACCATTTTATTATTTATGCACCCCCTTAATGCAGGTTTCTATCTTATTTGGGCCTTATTATAATAATATTTATATTTTGTTTTATTCTTTTATTGTATAACCTCTCGGTTATGTGTAGTATCTAGCTTTCGGCTAAAGCCTATTAGCACAACACTTGCGTATAACCTCTCGGTTATGCTTAGTACCTAGCTCTCGGCTTAACCTCTCGGTTTTAGCCTACCAGTACACTGGCCCCCTAGGCATAAAGAATTTAATTTAAAGTTTTTAAGGAATAAAATAAAATTTTTTATGTCTAAAATTATGATTTTGAGATATGATTTGATGCGTTTTAAATGCCTCGTTTTCTGTGTTTTGCTTTCTCAGAGTGAATGATTTGACATTAAGACTCTTTGAACCCTTAGATGATTTGATTTTTTGAACGGCTTGAAAGGGTTGTGACTTTTCAGTATCTAGGGTTTGTTTTGCTTATAAATAGGCAATGTATTCAAGCTGTTATCATTTTTTACGGTTTGTATTGTTTGCGGAGAGCTAGGACGTTTGAAGTCTTCTTCCTTCAAAGGTAACAATGTCTAATCCGAAATCTTCTTCTAGTTCAGATGATCTTAGTGATTTTTCAAGCGCGGGTGGTGAATCCACTGGTCGAGTGGTACGGGGAGAACAAGATCTTGAATCGAAGTCTTCGTCTGCTACCCTTTCTTGTATGAAAGACTCAAATGATGTCGTTACCACAACTGTTGCCGAAAGAGTTAGAATGATTTCTCCAAAGAAGACACTTCGTCGAGGTTACAACTGGGTTAATCCTAAGGTCCGAGACTTCTTCTCTCGGTATCGCTCTGCTAATGAGCTTCAGAATTTTGTTTCTGGTTCTCAGATTTATTATTCTGATTTTGAGAATGATATAATTTCCTTTCGGCGTGTGGGTGATGTTGATAATGTCTGTCATGGTCGAGAGGGTGATAGCAACGAATTTTTTTATTTTTATGCTTGCTTTTTTAGGGATCTCCATATTCGACTGCCCTTAAACGATTTTCAAATGGGCGTTCTTAACATTCTTAATATTGCTCCCACCCAGCTTCATCCTAATGGTTGGGCATCAATGCAAGCTTTTAGCATTTTGTGTAAATTGTTGTCACTCTCTCCCAGCCCTAGATCTTTTTTGTATTATTATAGCTCTCGTCCAGGTAAACGACCGAGTTGGTTGTCTTTGATTAGTAAGTCTGATATTTGCTTTCTTAAGCCGTTTACGTCGTCATATAAGGATTTTAAAGGAAATTTTTTCAAGATCCTAATAGAGCCCGAAGGAAGAGAGTATTTTTTTGATGGGGACACTCCAAAATTTCTCCTGTATTGGACGCAAGATCCATTAAAGTTCAACTCGTGGTCTTGCCATTCGATGAATGCTGCTGATCGTCGTGTTATTGAAGTTTTTGGTCATTTCTCGTATCGGATTTCCACCCGTACTTTACTACAGTTGTATACTTCGAAGAGTCCGCAAGAGGATTTCATCGGTATGTGATTGTTTCGTTTTTTTTCTTGTTTTATACCATGAGATTTTCAACTTTGCTAAATTTTTCATTGATTTTCAGCATTAATGACGGCCATCGATCCGAAAGGTCGTTCATATTTTACAAAACTTCTTAACAGAACTGGCGATGTTACTCCGCGGCGTAAAAATGTGGTCAATCCGGTGTTGGAGGTGGGAGCTACAGAACCTTTTTCTTGTACTGAAGTCCTTGAAACTGCGAAAGATGATCATGTTGTTGGCCCTTCGAAAAAGTCCAAGAAACGTGGTAGAAGTAGCAAAAAATCACATTCTTCGTCTCGGCGTCATCGTCATTGTGAGGATGTTTCAACTGAGCCTCTTCCCGAATCCATTTTTAGTGCTTCTATGAAGTATGCCAAGTTTGTTCAAATTTCGTTTACTGAGTCGTCATATAACCTGTTGAAAGCTGAAGATTCTGCTTCTTTAGCTGATTCTATCATCGAGCTTTCGAGTAGGACGCTTTTGATTGGTAAAATGCTGAAAGCCAAGAATGGCAATTGTGTGACTCTTGCTGAATTTGAAAAATTAAAGAATGATTTAGCCGAGAGTAATGAGAAAAATGCTGCACTAAGTTTGCAACTGGAAGATATGAGTTTGCAGAGCAAGCAACAAGGGATAGAGAAAGAAAATCTTGAGAAAAAAGTTTCTGATTTGGAGGCTGTTAGTTCGAAAATTGGTGAAGAAATCAATGATCTTCGTAATAATAATCAACTTCTTGAGAAGAAAGTTTCGGAGTTATCTTCGGTGAAGGATTGTAATACCAACACTATTAAAGGTATGGAGGATGAAATTGAGCAGTTAAAGGTGGATGTTTTTGAAGCTCAAAACTTTATTTTGGCACAACATAAACTAGGCTTTGCAAAGGCTTTGGCACAGGCAAAGTATTTCTACAAGATTCCCATAGATGAAGGCAATTTTGATGTCATGAAAGATTTCTACAATGCTAACTTAGTACCGGTTAATGAAATTCCTGAGGATGAGGCTGATGATTTTGATGCTGAGAGCTAGATGGATATATGCTCTTATTTTTGTTTATAGCTCTCGGTTTAGTTAACGAGAGTGAATTTGTTTTGGAATGCTGATCCATGTAAGGATATTTGCATTCTTAATGTAATCCCTTTTTTGGAACATTAGTGCGTATAAAGTTTATTGGTTTTTTTTTAATTTGTGTTATCTTGTTTGTTATTTATTGGATGTTACTTTTTGCTTCTTATTTGCCGACTATCATTGAATTCGCGATCGTGACCTCTCGGTTGTATGATTTTTATTTTTTGGTTACAATTAATTGTCATGATAAACCTTTCAGTTTTAACCTCTGGATGCTTAATCTTTTGGTCATTTAATTGAAAAAAATTTTAAATGCCATTGTTTGGTTTTCGAGTGCTTAACTTATACTTCTCAATTTTCAATAACCTTAAAATAAGACTACCTTTCGGGTTTTGGTAACTTTAAAGCACTGAGTACCTTTCAGTTTTTATAACTTTAAAGCTCTGAGACTACCTTTCGATTTTAATTTTAAAGTGTTCAAAATGGTGAATTTTCCACGCGAATTGTAACCATTAAAAAGAATTCTTAGAAGACCCGAGAATTCTTTTGGTCGAATTGTGAATGTCTAATATAAAGTTATATAGAATATTTTAATTTAACATAATGGTTTACTAGTTGTTAATTTAAACAACGATAGATATGAATGGAAGATGTAGTTTAGACAACCTAGTGCAATTAATGTTAAATGTCACCTCTCGGTTTTAGTATAGGTTTTTAGTTTAACCAAAACAAAACAATTTCCTTGTGATTTAGATTTTTATTTATTCTTTCCGTCAAAGATAGTTTTATCTCACGTTTTCGGCTTTAGTATTCGGCTTTTTCGACATCGCTATTCGACAATTATTTTGGGTCATAAGAGATTCTTTCAGGGAAGTGAAAGCATCCAAGACCGAAAGTAATATAAGTATGTGTTCTTCGGGTGGGTTTTCCCCTAGAATGAAATCATCCAAGACCGAAGGTATTATAAGTATGTGTTCTTCGGGTGGGTTTTCACCTGGAATGAAATCATCCAAGACCGAAGGTATTATAAGTAAATGTTTTTTCGGGTGGGTTTTCACCTGGAGTGAAATCATCCAAGACCGAATAAATGAAAGTGAAAGAGAGAAATTGTTACTTGATAATGCTTCTTCTTCATTGATTGATAAGTATGTACACAAAGTCTTCTTTTTATATCTTCTACTTTAACTAAAATAAAACTTTAAATGACTTGCATTCCATGTTCTTGGTATCACTTTTTCTTCCAAAGTTTCTAATCTATAAGCTCCATTTTGCAAATTTTCTAGTACCCTGAACGGACCTTCCCAGTTAGATGCCAGCTTTCCATGTCGCGAATCTTTTCGTGCATCAGTTCGCATTCTCCATACCAAATCCCCCTCCTTAAAGTCTCTTAATTTTACTTTCGCATTCAACCTCTTCATTGCTCTTCTCTTTACTGCTGCCTCTTTTATTTTTGCTCGCTCTCTAAGTTCTTCAATAAGATCAAGATCGGTCCTCAAACATTCATTGTGAATATTCCAGTCTTCTATTTGCCTTCGTAGTGTTGGTTCATTTACTTCTACGGGTAGCATTGCATCTGTTCCGTACGTGAGGTTGAATGGTGTTTCACCAGTTGAAGTTTGTGGTGTGCACCTATATGCCCATAATATCTCTGGCAACTTCTCTGCCCATAAACCTTTGGCACTTCCTAACCTCTTCTTTAATTGTCCGAGGATAACTTTGTTTGCAGCTTCCGCTTGTCCATTCGTCTGTGGATGTTCAACTGAAGTGCTTGTTGACTTGATTCCCAAATCTGCATAAAATTCCATAAGTTTTTTGTCAATGAATTGTCGGCCATTGCCAGTTATAATGGTGTGTGGGATTCCAAATCGACATATTATATTTTTCCATACAAACGTTTGAACTTGTTGAGCTGTTATCTTAGTCAATGCTTCTGCTTCTATCCATTTTGTAAAGTAGTCTATAGCTACTATCATGAACTTAGTTTGTCCTCGTCCAAGTGGAAATGGACCAAGTATATCAATTCCCCACTTTGCAAATGGCCATGGAGAAACAATTCCTTGCAACTCTTGTGCTGGTATATGATTTAAATTTCCAAACTCTTGACATTTCTTGCATGTTTTAACATAGATTTCGCAATCTTCTCGGAGTGTTGGCCAGTAATATCCGGCTCTGCAAACTTTTGTAGCCATTGTTCGAGCTCCACAGTGTAATCCGCAAATTCCTTCATGAAGTTCTTTCACTACATACTGAGCTTGCTCTTTTGAGAGACATTTTAACAAAGGCATTGAATGTCCTCTTTTGTAGAGTTCATCTCCAATTAAAACAAAACTAGCTACTTTCTTTGTCATTTTTGTATCCAGTTCAACACCTTGCTTTTGGTTCTTTATCATTTCTATATATGTTTTTATCCATTCATCCTTTGATGTTGCAATACTGAAGCATTCCTCTAAACCAACTGTCGGATGACTGAGGGTTTGTTGTATGACTGAGTTATGTTGTAGTTGCCGTTGTTGACTTGCTAATTTGGATAATGAATCTGCTTTCATATTCAATTCTCTTGGAATATATTTTATTTCGGCCTTATTGAAACATTGCATAATATTTAATACCTTATGATAATATTGCATCAATAATGGATCTTTTACCTGATAATCTCCTCGTACCTGTCCCACTGAGAGTTGAGAGTCACTTTTGCAAATGACATTTTCGGCTCCCATGTCTCTGGCCAATAGTAATCCTGCAACAAGAGCTTCGTATTCGGCTTGGTTGTTGGATGTTCTGAACTCGAATCTCAATGCCATCTCTATTTGGAAGTTGTCTGGTCCTTCAAGTATTATCCCTGCTCCGCTTCCTCTTTTGCTTGACGCGCCATCTACATATAATGTCCATTGTTCCTGCTGTGTTGTTGTCGGCATCTGGATGATGAAATCCGCAAGGGATTGAGCTTTGATTGGTCCTCTTGGTTCATATTTGATTCCATATTCTGAAAGCTCCATTGACCATGTCACCATTCTACCTGCAAGTTCTGGTTTTCTCAAAATTTTAGATATTGGATAATCTGTCCTCACAATTATCTGATGATTCTGAAAATATGGCCGAAGACGTCTTGCGGCGTACACCAGTGTTAAGGCAACCTTTTCAACCTTGGGGTATCTGGCTTCGGCATTTTGGAGGGATCTACTTACAAAATATATTGGTTTTTGCTCTGGGTTCTCTTGGATTAAGGTTGCTCCTATGGCTTCATTTGAAGTTGCTAAGTACACTATGACGGGTTGGGTTGACACAGGTTTAACTAAGATTGGTGGTTCAGCTACCATACTTTTGATTTGAGAGAAGGCTTGCTCACACTTTTCACTCCACTCAAAGGTTTCAGATTTTTTTAACAAGTTTACTATTGGTTTAGTTTTTTCAGCCAATATTGGTAAAAATCTTGACAATGAGTTCAGCTTTCCCACTAATCTTTGTACTTCCTTCAAGTTTTTTTGACTTCCCATCTTCATTATTGCTTCGCATTTATCAGGATTTGCCTCAATTCTCCTGTTGGTTAGCATAAAGCCCAAAAATTTTCCACCTTTGACGCCGAAAACGCACTTTTCTGGATTGAAACGTATATTGTACTCTGTTATGCGTGCAAACACTTCCTCAAGGTCGCTCAAATGTTTCTCTACCTCTCCTGATTTCACAACCATATCATCAACATACACTTCCATGTTCTTTCCAATTTGATCTTTGAACACCTTGTCCATCAATCTTTGATATGTTGCTCCAGCATTCTTCAAACCGAAAGGCATGACTTTATAACAATAATTTGTTGTGGTGAAAGCTGTTTTTGGAACATCAGGTTCATACATTTGTATTTGGTTATACCTTGAATAGGCATCGAGAAAGCTCATCATCTCTTGTCCATACGCCCCATCCACCAATCGATCTATGTTGGGTAATGGATATGTATCTTTCGGGCAAGCTTTATTCAAGTCTGTATAGTCTGTACACATTCTCCATTTTCCATTCGGTTTCTTGACAAGTACCACATTGGATAACCATGTCGTGTACTGAGCCTCTTTAATGAAACCAGCTTGCATCAACTTCTCGGTTTCTTCAATTGCTGCCTTTCGCCTTTCTTCTCCCAACTTTCTTCGTTTTTGAGATACCGGTCTCGCTTCTCGACACACAGACAGTTTGTGACAAATTACCTCCAGATCAATTCCAGGTATATCAGATGGTTTCCAAGCAAATAAATCTTTGTTGTTACGTAACACTGTGATGAGTTTGTTCAACAATTCTTCGGGCAAACTTCCACTTACATAAGTGCATTGCTTCTCGTCTCGGCCCAATACTACAGTTGTGGTCTCTTCTTTTGGTTCTAACCTTTCGTCATTTAATCTTGGGTCCAAATCTGCCATTGCCACCATTCTTTCAGTACCGTTGTTTGCTTTCAAATTCATCTTCAAACCTGCAGCATAACACTCTCGGGCATCTTTTTGATTGACATAGACCGTTGCTATCTCCCCCTTTTCTGTTGGAAATTTCATGGCTAAGTGTGGTGTTGAAACTATTCCCCCAACTTGTTCAAAGAAGATCGCCCTAACAACACATTATATGATGTAGAAGCATCCACCACCAAGTATCTGATTTTGATCTTTTTAGTTTTATTGCCTCTTCCAAATGTGGTCATCAAGTCAACGTATCCTTTCGTGCTAACTCTTTCCCCCGAGAAGCCAATGATTTGTTCTCGGAAAGGTACAATATCTTCTTCTCTTAGATGCAACCTTTTGAAAGTATCCCAAAATAAAATATCAACTGAACTCCCTTGATCAACCAAGGTTTTCATGACGGCATATTCAGCTATTTCTACCGTTATCACCATAGGGTCGTCATGATCAGGATCAATTTCTTGAAAATCTTCATCTGTAAAAAGCATTGGTGGCAAAGTTCTTCTTTTGAAAATATGATTAATGCTTCTGATACTTCTCCAATGTTGTTTCCTTGCTGATGAGGATTCCTTTCCAGAGAAACCACCTGAAATTGTGTTTATAAACCCCCTAACAGGCCTCCCCAAACTTCGCTCCCTACTTCGCCTTACTGACTGCGTGTTTTGATAAGTTCTATCATTTCTTCCTTCCGGCCTCCCACCTCTTCTATCATCTCTCTTTTCTACTCTTTTATTTTCTCTTCTTTCAAATCTCTCCACCCTTCTCTCTCCTATCTCACCCCCTCTCAAACCTCTCTTCGGACTTAACCTCAGTCTTGTATTTCCTCGAACAAAACGTTTCAACTACCCTGCTTGAATTAATTCCTCTATCCTATCTTTCAACCCAATACATTCCTCTGTATGATGACCATGATTTTTATGATATTCACAATGTTTAGTGGGGTCTGCCTTTTCTGGTGTTTTCGCTTTTCTAGGTGGTGGTATTATCTCTGTCGCCATGGCTTCTTGTAGGACTCTTGTTCTGTTTGTATTTAAAGGTGTGTATTGCTGGAACTTTCGGCTTCTAAATTCTTCTCTAGCTCTTCTAGCCATAGGTCCACTTTCTCTTTCCATCACCTTCTTTTCACCTCCATCAATCCTTACCTGATTTCGAAACTCTCTCAGTTCTTCCATTTGCATGAATTTCGATGTTCGCTGTCTTAACTCATCCAAATTGGTCGCAGGTTTCTTGCAAAGACTGTCAGCGAATGGTCCTGGTTTCAATGCTGTTATCATATGATGCATGGTAACCTCTGGGCTAAGATTTCGAATTCCCAAGGCAACTTTTCCAAAGCGTTCCATGAACATCCTCAATGACTCTCCCTTTTCTTGTCTTATGTTTACCAAAGCAATCGAGGTTAGATGATGAGGACGACTGGTTGCGAACTGAGCACCAAACTTTTCCACCAATGTATCAAAACAGTCTATACTTAAGGGTGGGAGACGTGTAAACCAACTCAATGTTGCACCTCTCAACGTCGTAGGGACTGCACATAACAATATCGTTCCATGTATATAAACTAATTTGTGTGGTGTATATTGCGATATGTTCATCAGGGTCTGTGCTTCCGTCATATTTATCAATAGTCAGATTTTTCCGATTGTCAGGTAGTGGAGTATCAACTATAACGTCATAGAAGGGATGTTTTCTTGAAGATGTCCCTGCGAAAACTTCAGAATCTTCGAGCAATCTTTTTTTTGTTTGGGAACTCTCGTTATGATGAATCCTCTCATTCACTTGTGCTCTCAGCTGAACGGTTTCAAAGGATGAGTTTAAAACTGTCTCTTCTTGTAACTTTCTCCTCATGCGTGCATTTTCGGCTCTTAGCATACTTAGCTCTTCTTCATTACTCTTTTTTAACATCTCAAACTCTTTCTGTAGCTGTATCAACATTGTCATTGGCATGCTAACATTATCTGCCTGCTCTTCTCCTTGTTCTTCTCTTTGATTCATCTTGTCTTCTACCTTTTTCAACTACTTCTCGGCCCCACGGTGGGCGCCAAAATGTTCTTACAACAGGGACCAAGAACACTAAAATCAGGTTGACAAGATTATCTCTTATATAAATCTTCCGGTCTTGGGCTAGACTCTCACGGTTTCCTCTTGGACTGGATACTCTGGGCTTTTACTCAAGGTAGATGCTCTCGGTTATTCCTCACGCTGGCTGCTCTCGGCTTCTCCTCTCGCTGGCTGCTCGCGGCTTCTCCTCTCGCTGGCTGCTCTCGGCTTCTCCTCTCGCTGGCTGCTCTCGGCTTCTCCTTCACACAGATGGGGGGTGTACCTGCAAGTCGCTCTGATGCCAAAGTCAGAAATAGCTTTAACGTTATTCAGATAAAAATCACTCTTACCTTCTTTCTTACGTTAACCTCCTATTTATAGGATTTCTTTAATGGGCTTTCCACTTTACCTTTGGACTTTCTTTCTACACCATTTTATTATTTATGCACCCCCTTAATGCAGGTTTCTATCTTATTTGGGCCTTATTATAATAATATTTATATTTTGTTTTATTCTTTTATTGTATAACCTCTCGGTTATGTGTAGTATCTAGCTTTCGGCTAAAGCCTATTAGCACAACACTTGCGTATAACCTCTCGGTTATGCTTAGTACCTAGCTCTCGGCTTAACCTCTCGGTTTTAGCCTACCAGTACAACTATTAATAATAACTCAAAGTAGAATGATATTAATGAAATAAAAACTAATATTTGTTATAACTTGGATAATTTAAATGAAAGAATGATTAAAACATGATGGAGATCAAGCTCAAGTGGACATGGAGGCCAATCAACAAGATCAAGAAGAGGTAGAGGCACAAATGGAGGACGCCCATGGAGGTTAAAGCCCACCTCAAAGGCTTACAAGAAGCATGTTCAAAGCTTTAGGAGCTAAGGGACAATTATTTTCTCTTTTTGTAATTTCTTTGGTTGAAGGTGCTTAGAGGGAAACATTAGAAACCTCTTTTGTTATAGCATCTTGTAGGTTTTAGTTAGGAGCTTTAGGAGGGGGGGTGCGTTAGTAGATAGGTGTAGAAGTATAATAGGAGGTGCCAAAGTGAAGGAAGAGGTCACACCTTCCTCATGCCTTGTAATTGGCGCCGGTTCTTGAACTTTTTTAGGAGGGAATTTTTGAATTTGTGTAGTTTGCATTTCAGCACCTTAGGCTATAAATAGAGGTGCTCCCTTTGTAAAATTCAGATTGGAATTTAGAGTAAAGAAACTATACTCAAATTTTGAGTGAGCATTGGAGAGCTTTTGAGCCTTCTTCTCTAGTCTTATCTTGAAGGATCCATGGTGTCCTCAAGTGGCGGCAGCACACTCATCTAGGAGCAACCATCCTTCTAGTGGCGTGATCATCCAACCTTGCATCCATCTTCATGAGCATTTTTTTCTCCTTCCTTCCTTCTCTTTCAATTGTTCATGTTGTCTTGTGTTCTTGAGTTTATGGTTCGGTTGTTCTTATTTTCCAGCAAACATTTTCAGTCCTTTGCCTTTTAATTTCATTTTGTTCGGTTCAGTTTGTTCCTTATCCAATTCTGTTCGGTGATTTTAAGTTTTACCTCTTTTTGTTGGTTCAATTTGACAATATCAGGAACTTCCATGTGAGTTTGGATTTGGTGCTAGTTTTGGTGAGTTCTTGACTTAGAACATTGATCCAATTCTAAGAGAAAGTGCCTAACATTTGTTCAACTCAAGTTGATTCCTAAGAATGTCAAGAATCATTCTCTTCTGTGCTATTGGAATCACATCATGTGGTATCAAGAGTTTAGGTGTGTTCTTGTTTAATTTTTGAGTTGTGTAGCACTTTAATTTCAAGAGCTCTTTAATTTCTTGCAATTTATGGTTCTGTTTTTAGGCTTATTTGAGTTTGCTTGCTGTTTTAATTCTTTTGCCTATCATATGTTTGAGTATTTTCCTTTTTGAATCCATACAAGTTTTGTCTTAGTCTTGTTTTTCCATAATTGTCATTACTTCTAGTAGTACTTTTATTGCTTTTGTTGTTTCTTGCTTTAGTGTCATATAATTTTTTTTCTGAGTTGATATTGATCCTTTGTGCATTTTATGTTTTAGTTTGAGTTCATGCTTGTATTCTAGACCTATACAAGTTCCTATACATCATTTTCCATTATGTCTTTGCTAGTTCATCATTCTGTTTTTTCATTCCTATTAGGATTCCTCTGTTTCTGAAAAAAAAGTGCTTACTGTTTTTCCTTATTGCAATTGATTTACTCACTGGAAAATTCTGAAATTCTGGATTTGTGATATTCAAAGTGTTAGGAAAGAGTAGAAAAAAGAATTACTCAAAAATTCAAAGTACACAAAAAATGATAAATAAAATAAAAAAAGTGTACAATTCTGCCGAAAAGAATACGGTAATCTGGCAGCGATTTTGAAAAATTTATCTCAATTAATTGGCTTACTGTTTTTAATTGATTTCAGTGCCATTATTGAGTTAACATCTTGAAGTTTCTGTGGTTTAAATTTCATAATCCAGTTCGCTCTACATCATTCCAGTTAAATCAGTGAATATCAAGCACAGTTTGCATTAAAAAAAAATTTCCAGTAGCTAAATTTTTGTTTTCTTCATCTACTCTAGTGCTTTTCCTTAAGTATTCTTTTGTGTGCCTACTTTCTCATTGAGTTCTTTATTTTCTTGATTGTCTTTCATCCCTTACTCTTTGAGTTTGTCTTACATATAGTTTTCCTTTTGCAATTACCTTTCTTTGCTTATACCTTTTCTTGTTTGTCTTTATTGTTTCATTGGTTTTGTGGTGGTTGCCTTTGAGATTGGTGTGCTTGCTTTGACATCTTTCATTTGAGGATTCCAAGGCCTCAAGATCAGATTGGTGCAAGGCCCTTATTTCTTTGAGAGTGACCTATTTTACTGCCTCAATTCACTTCGGCATTTTTGCTTAAAACACTCACTGTTTTTGCTAATTTTGTTTCTTGACTTGTTTGCTGTTTTGTGTGTTTTCTGTTTTTAATTTCAAATGGCTGGATTTTCAAGTGATGCATCCTACAAGCAGAATTCTCCTTCCAAAGCTTCAATCCTTGGTGAATTACATGAAGCACAAAGAACTATTAGACGCTTGGAAGAGAAAATGCAAAAGATGGAGGTCCAACAAGCTAGACCATCTCCTTCTATCCATGATGGGCATCATTCTCATAGACCATCTTCAAGAGCCTCTTCAAATGATTTTGGCCGTGAAGAAGAGCATAGGAGAAGGAGGAATCCACCACAATTTCATGGACAAAGACCTCATCATCAAGGAGAAAGACATCACTACGGCAATGGCTTCTATCAAGATGCAAAGTCTAGGCTTCCTTCGGTCAAGCTTCCTTGTTTTAATGGCTCTAGTGATCCTAATGTATATTTAGATTGGGAGGCTAAGTGTGAACAAATATTTGAGATCCATGAGATCCAAGATGAGCATAAGCTTAAGCTAGCCACCCTAGAGTTTAGTGATTATGCCATGAAATGGTGGCATGGAATTGTAAAGGACATTATCTATCACAAGGGTCCTCCCGTGGACTCTTGGAACTCTTTAAAGGATCATATGCGCGCTAGGTTTGTGCCCCCACATTTTAGGAAAGACCTCATGTTGAGACTCCAACGGTTTCAACAAGGCACGCTAAATGTGGATGAATATTACAAGGAGCTAGAGACGCTTGTGCTTAAAATTGAATTAGAAGAAAGTGAGGAAGCTATGATTGCTAGGTTTGTGAGTGATCTTAGGAAGGATATTCAAGACATTATTGAGTTACAAGAGTATTCATCATTGGGCTCTTTAGTTCATCTTGCAATGAAGGTGGAAGCCCAACTTGCTAAGAAAAACTCTTTCAAAAATGCTTCCAATGATGGATACTACTCCAAGTCTTGGAGAAACAAAAATTCTTTTTCTAAACATCCTTCCAAAGATTCTTCTTTCAAACCCAAGGAAACTAAGCCATCTACTTCTAGACCTAAATCTCCCACCAGAACGTCTAATACTAAATGCTTTAAATGTATGGGTTATGGTCATATAGCTGCAAATTGTCCTTCAAAACGAAGTATGTACATGCATGAGGGCATTGTAGTTAGTGAGCATGATTCGGATTCTCCTAAGCATTCATTGCATTCTCATGCATCTAGTGAGGAAGAGAGCGAATGTCCACTTGAAGGGGACTTGTTAGTTGTGAGAAGACTTCTTGGACAAGTTTCACAACCTTTTGATGAAAGTCAAAGGGAAAATATTTTCCATACAAGATGTCTTATTCAAAACAACATTTGTTCTTTGATAGTGGATGGGGGTAGTTGTGCAAATGTGGCTAGTACAAGAGTAGTAGATAAGCTTGGATTGCCTACTATCTCTCATACAAAGCCCTACAAATTACAATGGCTTAGTGAGGTAGGAGAAATAATTGTCAATAAACAAGTCCTCATCCATTTCTCCATTGGAAAATACAAAGATGAGGTATTATGTGATGTTGTGCCCATGGAAGCCACTCATGTTCTTTTGGGAAGGCCTTGGCAATTTGATAGAAAAGTTTTACATGATGGCTTTACCAACAAACTATCTTTTGAATTCCATGGTCACAAGGTTACTTTAAAATCTCTCTCTCCAAGAGAAGTCCATGAGGACCAAGTTATCATGAAGAAAAAGAGGGAGAGTGAAAAAGATAAAAAAGATAAGAGTTCTAAGCCTACACTCCTTGTGTCTAGGCGTGAAATTGAAAGGGAAATAGTGGCTCATCATCCTCTTTTCTTAGCCATCCCTAGAACTCTTAGAGTAGAATCACTTGTTGATAGTCCTCATTGCTTGGAAAATTTGGTAGAAGAGTTCCAAGATGTGTTTCAAGATCCTCCAAATGGACTTCCACCTTTGAGAGGGATTGAGCACCAAATTGATTTGATACCGAGCTCTTCTTTACCAAACCGTCCAGCATATAGGACCAATCCAAGTGAAACCAAGGAAATTCGCCAACAAGTTGAGGCTTTGATTGAGAAAGGGTGGGTGCAAGATAGCATGAGTCCTTGTGCTATGCCTATCATCTTAGTGCCAAAAAAGGATGGCACATGGCGAATGTGTTCGGATTGTAGGGCCATCAATAACATAACAATTAAGTATAGGCATCCCATACCTAGACTAGATGATTTGTTGGATGAATTACATGGTTCAAAAATCTTTTCAAAGATTGATCTTAAAAGCGGCTACAATCAAATCCGTATCAAACCGGGTGATGAATGGAAGACGGCTTTTAAGACCAACTTTGGTTTATATGAGTGGCTAGTTATGCCTTTTGGTCTAACTAATGCACCAAGTACTTTCATGCGCCTCATGCATCATGTTCTTAGACCATTCATTGGTAAGTTTGTTGTTGTTTACTTTGATGACATTCTCATTTATAGCTTATCTTTGAATGACCATAGGTTGCATGTTAGGCAAGTTTTAGAAACCCTTAGGAAGGAACATTTGTATGCTAATCTTGCTAAATGTATGTTTGCTCTTGATCATATAGAATTCCTAGGGTTTGTTGTGAGTTGCAAAGGGGTCCATGTGGACAAAACAAAGGTGATGGCCATTCAAAATTGGCCTACACCGAAATCTTTGAATGAGGTCCGAAGTTTTCATGGACTTGCTTCTTTCTATAGAAGATTTGTCCCAAACTTTGGTACCATTGCCGCACCACTCAATGACATAGTGAAAAAGGATGTGGTCTTTCAATGGGGAGAAGCACAACAAAATGCTTTTGACACTTTGAAAGAAAAATTGACTAATGCTCCCATCTTGGCCCTTCCTAATTTCACTAAGACATTTGAGATTGAGTGTGATGCTTCAAGCATAGGTATTGGGGCTGTTCTCCTTCAAGAGGGCCACCCCATAGCCTATTTTAGTGAGAAATTGAAGGGAAGTCATCTCAATTATTCCACCTATGATAAGGAATTATATGCACTTGTTAGGGCTTTGTTTACTTGGCAACACTATCTTTTTCCCAAAGAGTTTGTGATACATAGTGATCATGAATCTCTTAAATATTTGAAAAGCCAAAACAAACATAACAAGAGGCATGCTAAGTGGGTGGAATTCATTGAGCAATTTCCTTATGTGATCAAACACAAGCAAGGCAAAGTAAATATTGTGGCGGATGCTCTTTCTAAAAGATACACTTTGCTAAATCTTTTAAGCTCCCAATATCTTGGTTTTGATCACATTAAGGAACTTTATCATGATGACCTTGATTTTTCCCTCATCTATCAAGAGTGTCTTAAGGGAGGACACAAAGACTTTTTTATACAAGATGGTTTTCTTTTTAAAGGAAAACGTCTTTGTGTTCCTCATTGCTCTATTAGATTATCTCTTGTTAGAGAAGCTCATGAGGGGGGTTTAATGGGACATTTTGGGGTTGCTAAAACTTTGGATGTGTTGCATGAACATTTCTTTTGGCCTCATATGCATAAACATGTTCATAGTTTGTGTGATAAATGCATAGCTTGCCGCAAAGCTAAGTCTAAGATGCATCCCCATGGTCTATATACTCCTCTTCCTATCCCTTCAATGCCTTGGGTAGATATATCTATGGATTTCATCTTAGGCTTACCCAAGACATCAAAGGGAAAGGACTCCATTTTTGTGGTAGTGGATCGTTTTTCAAAGATGGCTCACGTTATTCCTTGCCACAAAGTGGATGATGCATGCCACATTGCAAACCTCTTCTTCCAAGAAGTGGTTCGCTTGCATGGGATTCCTAGGTCTATAGTGCCCGATAGAGATCCCAAGTTCTTGAGTCACTTTTGGAAGACCTTGTGGGGCAAGCTTGGGACTAAGCTTTTATTTTCTACCACTTGCCACCCACAAACTGATGGTCAAACCGAGGTGGTGAATAGAACTTTGGGACAACTGTTGAGATGTTTTATTTCGGGGAATCCTAGAGTGTGGGAGAATTTACTACCCCATGTTGAGTTTGCATATAATCGTGTAGTAAATTCTACCACCTCACATTCTCCTTTTGAGGTTGTCTATGGGTTTAACCCCCTAACACCTCTTGATCTTCTTCCTATTCCCCTTCTTGGAGATGTCTTGTGCAAAGATGGGGATGAAAAGGCTTCTTTTGTGAAAACTTTGCATAAAGACATCAAGAGGAGAATTGAAAAGAAGGTTGACAAGTATGCTGAACTTGCCAATAAAAGGAGAAAAGCGTTGTTGTTTGATAAGGGCGATTGGGTTTGGCTTCACTTGAGGAAGGATCGCTTTCCTACTCAAAGGAAGTCCAAACTAATGCCTCGAGGGGATGGACCTTTCAAAATCCTCAAGAGGATTAATGACAATGCTTATGAGTTAAATATGCCTGATACATTCTTAGGTAGTCATACTTTTAATGTCAGCGATCTAACTCCTTTTTCTGTAGGTCTCCAGAATTCATGGTCGAATTCTCTCCAACTCGGGGAGTATGATGGAGATCAAGCTCAAGTGGACATGGAGGCCAATCAACAAGATCAAGAAGAGGTAGAGGCACAAATGGAGGACGCCCATGGAGGTCAAAGCCCACCTCAAAGGCTTACAAGAAGCATGTTCAAAGCTTTAGGAGCTAAGGGACAATTATTTTCTCTTTTTGTAATTTCTTTGGTTGAAGGTGCTTAGAGGGAAACATTAGAAACCTCTTTTGTTATAGCATCTTGTAGGTTTTAGTTAGGAGCTTTAGGAGGGGGGGTGCGTTAGTAGATAGGTGTAGAAGTAGAATAGGAGGTGCCAAAGTGAAGGAAGAGGTCACACCTTCCTCATGCCTTGTAATTGGCGCCGGTTCTTGAACTTTTTTAGGAGGGAATTTTTGAATTTGTGTAGCTTTCATTTCAGCACCTTAGGCTATAAATAGAGGTGCTCCCTTTGTAAAATTCAGATTGGAATTTAGAGTAAAGAAACTATACTCAAATTTTGAGTGAGCATTGGAGAGCTTTTGAGCCTTCTTCTCTAGTCTTATCTTGAAGGATCCATGGTGTCCTCAAGTGGCGGCAGCACATTCATCTAGGAGCAACCATCCTTCTAGTGGCGTGATCATCCAACCTTGCATCCATCTTCATGAGCATTCTTTTCTCCTTCATTCCTTCTCTTTCAATTGTTCATGTTGTCTTGTGTTCTTGAGTTTATGGTTCGGTTGTTCTTATTTTCCAGCAAACATTTTCAGTCCTTTGCCTTTTAATTTCATTTTGTTCGGTTCAGTTTGTTCCTTATCCAATTCTGTTCGGTGATTTTAAGTTTTACCTCTTTTTGTTGGTTCAATTTGACAATATGAGGAACTTCCATGTGAGTTTGGATTTGGTGCTAGTTTTGGTGAGTTCTTGACTTAGAACATTGATCCAATTCTAAGAGAAAGTGCCTAACATTTGTCCAACTCAAGTTGATTCCTAAGAATGTCAAGAATCATTCTCTTCTATGCTATTGGAATCACATCAAAACATGTTTCTTATAAAGGGTGAGGCTTAGTAGCATGTAACTTGTATTTTTTCTATGCATTTTAATAAGAAGAAACTTTTTTTACTATATGATACATTTTTATAGAAAGCATCATCTTAAAGATAGTATTTCCAATTAAGGAATAACATATCAATTAGGTTGATGTCTCATTCCTTAAACTTTGTTCGAATGAAATGGAGAATAGAAAAGAAAAGAAAAAAAAAGAGGAGAGAGTTAAAAGTGAGGTTATTCGATTAAAAGAAAAACAATGGATTAAGAGAAAGAGAATGAAATGGGAGAAGGAATATGTACTGGACAAGAATATTTGGGATCTTGGTCCAGGTATTTGGGAGAGATCCGCTTGACGTTTGAGCTTTAGAGGTGGGTCGGGAGGTCGGCCCAGGTAGGGGTCGACCCAGGAAAAGTAATTAAGATAAAAGATAAAAAGATATTTTATCTGTTGTGATATTATTCTAAAGATGAAAAATATAAGTGTTATTGTTTAAATATACTATCATATTATTCTTAAGATAAAGAGATATTTTATCTCTTGTGATAATATGCAAGTTAGTTATATATTAATTAATACATGTTAGTTACATATTAATTAATAATTGTTGTTTTACCTCTAAATTTTCGTGACAGCTTGAGAATCTTCAATCTGATTGAAAGGTATTTTTAGTGTTCTGACCAAAATAACAATACTTAATATATTTGAGTGCTAGAAATAGACTTGCAATGTTAATTACCATTAACATCCGAGTGTGATTCTAAGTTGTTTTTATAAATATGCGAGAAATTGATATTTAGGAAACATTCTTAAGAATTTTGTATGCGAGACATCAATATAAATGATTTTTTTACGGTCATCAATTTCAATCAAAGAACTTAATATTTACATGCTCAAAACACATGAGAGTGAGAGAGATGAAACCTAATCCCTATTTTTCCAATTTGAAGCAATTAATTCATTGTCTGTTTTTTTATTAATCATTGTCAACACAATCACTTCAACACTCATTTTAATTGTTTTGTTTCATATTTAGAGATTATTGTATTTGATAATTCATTGTTCCTTGTGGGATCGATATCCTTCCTTAGGGACAATTATTACTTCTGACAATGCGGTGCACTTGCCATAGAAAGTCATCAGTTCCTTAATCTCAAGGAAGTGTATATTCATTTTAATATGTTTTATCCGTTATATTGGAGATATTTCCCGGATATTTCGGGATGTGCATTGACTCCTTCAATGCTAGTGATAACTGTTATTTATTGTATTCGTTATGTTATATGTTATTTGACTCGGGCGATCAGTCACTGAGACTGGCTCATCCGGTACCGCCCGGTATTGCCCCCAAGCTCGAAGAGATTAATTTCTGAAGAGCCAAAGATAACTAATGGAGTTCCCGAGGTGAGATGTGACTGTTGGAAGCATTTAATGCTTGGCAGGGATGTGACATTTGCTTTTTAGGAAAAAGTTGTCATTTTGATATGCACTGTTTAATCAAATAAGTTTGACAGTGGAGATTTTGTGTCGTTTCGTATGCCGAGTGGTATTAACCATTGGATGGAAATATATCTGAAGGCTCCGAACGGGGGATGTTATAACCTCTCTCCTATTTGGTTTCCTATAAATAGGGCATTATTTGAACGTGGCAGGGTTTACACTTTCTTCATTGCTTATAGAACTTGTGCCCTTTGCTCCGAGTGCCTAGTCTACCATCTTTTTTCTTTAGTTTTTGTATTCTCAGGTCAATAATGTCTTCTTCTATTGTTTCTTCGAATAATGTTGTTAATATCGAGTCTTCTGAGGTTACCCGTACTGCATCTGGCAGTGCGGGAGAGACTAGTAACTCAGACCATTTAGTCGGTCGGAAGGTCCGAGTTATGAATGGGTCAATCCACGTGTTTTGAAAATTCTCACCTGGTTTAGGGATTCTAACGCTTTGGATAATTTTTTATCCAAAGTATCATTTATAAAACCCGATGCTTCTTCGGACGCATTGATGATGGTCGATATTTGTGGTTATACCGACCAAGTCTATCATGGGCGAGAAAATGCGTCCTGTGATTTTTTGTCTATAATACCTTTTTCCATGATTTACACATAACCCTTTCTTTTGATGACTTCACTATGGGGGGTTCTTCGAATCCTCAATGTTGCGCCGACCCAATTGCACCCCAACTCGTGGACGTCTCTTCAGGCATTCAAGATAATTTGTGATATATTTAAGATTATTCCTACACCTCAATTGTTTTTATTTTACTACAATTCTGGTCCAAGTACTCCAGTTAGTTGGTTGTCTTTGTCGAGTCGACCAGAAAGTGTTTGGTTTGTGGCGTTCACTACCTCTTATAAATTTTTTAAAGAAAAGTACTTGGAGCCTAACGGCCAAGATTATTTTTATAACACGAAGGGTCAAACAAAATTTCCTTTTCATGGGACCCAAAATCCTAGTCAAATTGCCGCCTAGCCGTGGTCATCGATGTCACCTCTGGATAAGGTGGTTTTAGTGGTCTTCGACCAGTTCCCATATAAGTTGCCTACCCGGGAGTTGATAACTTTGTACGGGTCCTCCGAGAAGTGGACGAATTTTACAGGTATGTAAATTTCTTATGCATATGGTTGTATTCATCATGTTGATGGTGTTTAATTCATTTGTGACTTGCATCTATCATGACTTGGATGGATCCAGCTCTAGGGAAACTCGTAACCAACTAAAGATGCCAAACGACTAATAGGAAGATAAGTAGCTTTGAATAGGTCGGGAAAGAGAATTTGGTCGTGTCGGTCGACGTGGTGCCTTTGCAAGCCATTGCTCCTCCTGTGGCAAAAAACGCGATTGGCCTGCCAAAACGACACGACTTAATGCAGAAGCAAGGCCATCCGCCAGGCGATCGTCCATGCTAAGGCCCCTGTTGGAGGTGGTGTCGGGCGTTAAAATTAACATGACTCCGGAGGATGAGAGTGTCTTAGTGGTCGCTTCAACCAACAACTTGGTCGTATAGTGGATGGAGTTGCAGAGCTGGTCGCTGGTGGTCGTTTGAACTCTTGGGGAAGAGTTAGAAAGAATCACTGCAATGGTGACCAAGCAGAAGAATGAACTGGTCGAGTCTGCTAGTTCGTTGAAGGCAACATTAGAGGCGATAGAAGCTCTCAAGGAAAAAATACACCAAGACAATGTTGTGTTGAATATGAGAGCTTTGATATATTAAATCCACATGAAGCCTGGAGCTGTGCTGCTTTCTGGATTTGGGTTTAGTTTAGGTTGTTTAGAATCCTTGTTAAGATTAGTTCTAATTCCTACACAAAGTTTGATCAATCATTTTTAAAAGAAACAAAGTGTTTTTCCATGCAAAGGGAAAACAACTGGTTGAATTGTCGAGACAATTGGTTGTTTGTCACTTAGCTGGCAATGAGGTTTTTGAAACTGTTTTTTGAATTGGTTATGTAACTACCTGACCCATTCAACAGGTTAAATCGTGGTTTCAATCGGTTAAATGAGTGCTTTGCTAACAGTTTTTTGAAAACCTGTTTCAACTGTTTTAAATGAGAACAAAACTGATTTGACTCTATTATGTTACCTTAAACGGCTAGATTTCAAAAGCTATAAATATAGCCTTCTTTCAAATGTTTGATATACAAGTTTTACACAGTATTGTGGAATCAAGAGAGAGTTTAAAGATTCACTTTTGAAAGAAGTTTTTCAAAGTTTAGCAAGATTGTTATTAAAGCTTTGCCCTGGTGCAAGAACTGATCATAGGGCTTCTGGTTTTGTAATTCCAGGTGTTTTCTATTCTTGCTTAGTTTCTTGTAATTGTACTTTGATAAACCTTTGTAAGTGTTGTAAAATCCTGTAAAGTCAGTGTGATTTTGGCTTGAGACGTGTGTTGTTGCAGAGAGGGTGAGTAGGCTTTATGGGATTCAAAGTCACTTCTTTGTGGTGTGTGTTGTAATCTGGTTTTGATTACTAGTGGAATACTCAGAGGTTGTTCTGACGTTTGGATGTAGCTCAGGGTTGAGTGAACCAGTATAGTCTGATTGTGTGAATCTCTCTATCTCTCTCTATTATAATTTGTTTGATATTTGATTAGCTGTCATAATCAACCAGTTATTTCGTATTTCAACCGATTAATATTCCTGCCTTGTAAAATCCTGTAAAGTGAGTGTGATTTTGGCTTGAGACGTGTGTTGTTGCAGAGAGGGTGAGTAGGCTTTATGGGATTCAAAGTCACTTCTTTGTGGTGTGTGTTGTAATCTGGTTTTGATTACTAGTGCAATACTCAGAGGTTGTTCTAACATTTGGATGTAGCTCAGGGTTGAGTGAACTAGTATAATCTGATTGTGTGAATCTCTCTATCTCTCTCTATTATAATTTGTTTGATATTTGATTAGCTGTCATAATCAACCAGTTATTTCGTATTTCAACCGATTAATATTCCTGCCTTATAAACTGCTTATACTTGTTTTTATCTCTGTAATATAAACAACCGGTTATATCAAAATATTAATCGATTGTTTTACTGATAACAGTTTTAATTGCTCATTGCTTTTGGCTTCTCTAATTCTTCTTTCTGTAAATCATTAAAGAACTTCGTTCTTAATCATTATTTGCGAAAAACTTTCATAAACAATTCACCCTCCCTCTTGTTTAGGCCATCAATTCTAACATGTTGCAACAGAGAAGGCCCAACAAGCTTTAAAAGGCGAGTTGGCGGCGATTGAGGCGGAGAAGGCTGAGCTTGCCAAGGGTAAAGTCGAAGCCAAAGAAAGGGAGGAGGCACTCTCAGTCGAGGTGGAGATGTGTCATACATTTATGTTGCGCAGAAGTGAATACTACTTTCACCAAGAGCTTCGACAATCAGCTTTGTATCATGGAATACCTCTCAAAGACCCTCAATATGACTTAGACCAAGATGTGGTTGACGGCAAGCTCGTACCAATCGGTGGGAATGCCGATAATCCTATGGAGGATAAGGGTGGAGAAAATGTCGTACCCCAAGCTAAACCGGAGCTCTCGTTTGAGGAAATATTAGAACCACTTTAAGTGGTTTTAATATGGACCTGGGATGTGGGCTTTGAGCAAATTAAAATTCTTCACTCTTATGTTTTTAATATTGTAACTGCTCGAACAGAGAGTATTTAAATTTGAAATATAAATTGTAGTTTGGATGCCTTCTGTTTTAATTATACTTAAGAGTCGAACCGAGCGATGGTACGAATGGCTTATCGAGCTGCTTCAGATGTTATTTATTTTATTCTGACCGCACTAAGCAGTGTTTGTATGTTTGTTCTGATTACTCTAAGTTTTTCAAAATTATTTTTGATAACTTGACATAACAAAAAGATGTGGGTCGAGGTCGAGTATCGATAAGTACGTTTGGAGTAAAACTCCTATGCTGATCGTGTAAGGGGATGTTCGTCTCGACCGAGAAATGAATTCCGCTAACTGCTTTGGTCGTTTTAAATGATAGATATCATGTTCCGAGTTATCCTTGATAACTTGAGTAAATACATAGGTCGAGTCCATGGTCTAAATGGATTCAATGGGGTTTATTTTGACCCTACGATGGGTAGGTTTAGTTGGAGTAATAATATGTCTTAATAATAAATCAGAGATACGAATTTTAAAGTGCCTCGTTAAAACTTTCTCAACCGAAAATCCTCCTTAAGGATAAAACAACCAAGCAAGGAAATAGTACATTGTTTTTATTAAATTTTATCAACTATAATAAAATTTGATATGCGTCGCATTCCACATTCTTGGTACATTTCTTCCTGATAAAAATTCTAAATGATAAGCATTGCCTTCACCTGAGTTTGCAATGCAGAATGGTCTTTCCCAGTTGCTCGAGAACTTGTCGTCATCCTTCTAAGCATCATTGCGCATTCGCCAAACCAAGTCTCCCTTTTGGAAGTTTCTTGGCTTTACTTTCGAATTATATCTTCTCGCCGCATGTATCTTGCACGATTCTTCTCTTATTCTGCTTTTGTCTCTGAGTTCGTTGATAAGGTGTAGGCCGATCAACAAACTTTCTTTATTCAAATCCAAATCCAAAGTTTGTCGTCGTAGGGAGGGTTCTCCCACTTCGACAAAAATCATTGCTTCGGTCCCATAGGTTAACCTATATGGGGTTTCTTGTGTGGTAGATTGGGATGTGCATCGGAAAGCCCATACGACCTTGAGAAGTTCCTTAGTCCAATTACCTTTGGCCGGGCCAAGTCTCTTTTTTAACTCATTAAAAATTACTTTATTGGCGACCTCGACTTGGTCTTGGTTTACGAGTGCTCTACTTAGCTCGTAATGTGTTTGATGTTGAGTTTTTCGTAAAACTCAACGAGTCCTCGGTCGGTGAATTGTCGACCATTGTCCGTGATGATGACGTACAGTATTCCAAATCGGCATACAATGTTCTTCCAAATAAAATTTTGTACATTCCATGCAATGATGGCCGCCAAGAGTTCGACCTCTATCCATTTAGTGAAATAATCTACACCGACCAGTAGGAACTTACGTTGTCCTTTTTTCTGAGGTAAAAGGTCTAATGATGTTCATCCCCCACTTTACAAAGAGCCATGGGGAGAGAATGTAATGAAGGTTCTCAGGTTTTTGGTGAGATAAGCTACCGTACTCCTGGAATTTAATACATTTCTGTACGAACTCTATGCAATCACCCTAGACGGTCAATCAGTAATAATCGACCTGAAGTACTTTAGACACCATTGTTCGGACTCTTCAATGAGTACCGCATACCCCCTTGTGTATCTCCTGCATTACATAGGTGGCCTGTTTGGGGGTGATATATTTTAATAGGGGTTGAGTGTAACCTCTCCGATAAAGGTCCTGATCAATGAGTAAAAAGCGAGCGGCATGTTGTCTCATCACCTTTTTCGAATACGCCTAACAATTCCCATCTAACCAACATTGTTTAATGGGTGTCATCCAGGTGGGTTCTGTATCGATCACCATGCATTCTTCTGAGTTAATGCTGGGATTGCTCAAGGTCACATTGATAACCGACTGATGAAGTCCTTTCTTTTTGGTTGTTGCAAGGCTGGAAAGCATATCAGCTCGGGTATTTTGTTCCCGACGGATATGTTAGATTTCCACCTCAGTAAAGTTTACGATTAAACCCAGCACAAAATGATAGTATTGTTGCAATAATTTCTTTTTAACTTTGATTTCCTTTTTTAGCTAACTTTACTAGCTAATAGTCAGTTTTGCATACAAGTTTTTTCACTTCCAAATCAAGGGCGAGATTGAGATTGGCTATAATAGCCTCATACTCGACCTGATTGTTTGATGTTTTAAATTGGAACCTCAAAGCTTGCTTGACAAGGACATCCCCTGGTCCTTCGAGTACTACCCCTGCACTACATGATTTACTGTTAGAGGAACCATAAACGTGTAGAGTCCATTGGGAGTTCTCCTCCTCAGCGGCCAAGGACTAAGCTCATATGTAAAATCAGCCAAAGCTTGTTATTTAATTGCCCCCCTAGGTTGATATTGAATCTGAAATTTCGATAATTCCACTGCCCATCCTATCATTTGTTTGACCAAATCTGGTTTTACTAGAATTTTCATAATGGGGTAGTCAGTTCTTACTATAATGCGATGATTTTGGAAATACATGCGAATTCGTCTTGCAGTAATTGCTAAGGCCAAGGCTACCTTCTCAATCATTTGATATTGGACCTCGGCACCATGGAGTACTCGACTGATGAAATAGATTAGTCATTCTTCCGTCTCCACCTTTTGAACCAATATTACGCTGACCGCATCCTCTAACACAACAAGGTATACAATTATGGATTCCTTGGCGTTCGACTTTTGAATGACCAAATGAGACACCAAGAAAGCTTTTAATTTAAGGAATATTCCTTCACATCCGTTCGTCCAGTGGAACTTGGAAGCTTTTCATAGTAATTGATAGGCTTAGTTTTTTCTGCAAGTTTTGGCACAAACCTGGACAATGTTGTTAGTCGTCCGATGAACCTTTGAATTTCCTTGACATTCTCGGGGCTTCGTATCTCGGTGATTGCTCTACACTTCTCAGGGTTTGCTTCTATACCACGCTGAGTGAGCATGAAACCTAAGAAATTTCCTCCCTCAACCCCGAACGAGCACTTGTCGGGATTAAGTCTCATGCCATGGGTATGGAAGGCTTGAAAGACTTATTGTAAGTCTTTAATATGTTGTTCACACGAGTCGGACTTAACGACAATGTTGTCTACATAAACTTCAACGCTTCGACCAATCATATCTTTGAAGATGTAGTCCATTAGTCGTTGGTAGGTGGCCTCAACATTCTTGAGATCGAACGTCATGACCTCATAATAAAATTTATTGGAATGGGTCATGATAGCCGTTTTTCTTTGTCTCTTGAATGCATCTGGATTTGATTGTATCATAAGTATGCATCTAAGAAACTTAGAATAGTATGACCTATTGCACGTCCACGGGTAGGTCGATGCTCGGCAGGGGATAAGAGTCTTTAGGACATGCTTTATTTAGATCGGTGTAATCTACGCACATCCTCCACTTGCTGTTTGATTTCTTAACCATGACTATGTTGACCAATCATGTTGTATAATGGGTTTTTCTGATGAACCCGAATTTCAATAATTTCTTAATTTCTTCTCGAACGACATCATGTTTTTTCGCCCATTTTTCCTTTCTTTTGAGCTATGGGTCTGGCTTCTTTGTAGATAGAGAGGTGGTGTGTAATGATGTTCGGGCTCACTCCACACATGTCGGCAACTGTCCATGCAAACAAATAAGTGTTGTCAACTAGAGTTTGACTTAGCAGCTTGTTATCGTCCGGCTTCAAGGACGTCCCAATGTGGGTTTTATGTTCATCGTCAGGAAGAGGCACCGAACGAAGATCCTCATCGGGTTCCATACGGGCTTCGTCAAGTCGAGGATCCAAATCTAGAAGTGTGACCATGTGTTCTCTTGTTTTGTTGCGAGAACATCTTTCGGTTGACTGTTCTGCTCCTTTATGAGGACGCCTCTCGGTCGACCATCCCGCTCTTTCACAGGATTGGCCGCGTGGGGATGTTTTCTACAACTATCTGGTAGGTTCAACTTTTACGCTTGTGACATAACATTCGCGCGCTACTTCTGATCTACATGGATCGTGGCGATATCTCTGGTCTTTGATGGAAACTTCATAACCAGGTGAGGGGTGGACATTATTGCTTTGAGACGATTGATGGACGACCGTCCGAGCAATATGTTATAGGAGGTATTTGCTTTAACCAATAAATAATTGATCTTTATGGTTTTACTTAGACACCCCTCTTCTCCGAACGTGGTGTATAAGTCAATAAATCCCCTATTGTCACTTCGTTTGCCTGAGAATCCGACAATTTGTTATTTATAGGGTTGGATTTCTGATTCTAGAATTCTCTTCTTTCGGAAGGTCTTCCAGTAGAGGATATCCACCGAGCTGCCTTGATCAACCAGAACCTTAGTGATCGTAAACTTATCTATTTCCACGGTAATTACCATAGGATCATCCTACGTTGGGTCGATTGCCGTGAAATCATCATTGGTAAAAGTAATTAGGGGCATCCTCGGTCGGCTCCGAGTAGACGTGGAGTGAGCCGACTGGATGGCTCGGAGATGCCTTTTTCTAGCTAAATTGGAATATCCATCTCCTACAAAGCATTCGGCCCGACAATAGTATTAATAACTTCTTGGACTGTATGTCTGATCCGATTGTTCCTTTCAGGACTTTCGCTTTGTGGGCGAGTCCTTCTTACTGGACTTTCAATGTGTCTCTACCTCGTCACACGCTGGTTGTCATCGCGTCAACGTGAATCTCCTCATCCGGGCCGATCACGATATTCTTTTTGCCCTCTATATGGATATTGATCCCTCTGTGGAGACCGATACATATTGGCATCGGTTTTGATGAATTTGTGGAAGTAGCCCACTTGAATAAGTTCTTCTATTTTATCTTTCAACGCTTGACATCCTTCGGGCATATGGCCATAGTTGCGGTAGTATTAGCAGTGTTTGGAAGTATCTGCGTTTCTTGGTGTCTACGATTGCTTTAGGGTCAGGATTAGCTCAGCCTGCAATGTTTCGTCCATAAACTCGTCCCCTTGAAATAGTCAGTGGAGTGTAATTAAGAAACTGAGGTCCCTGATTGTCTTTGAATCAGTCAGACCGACCTGATACTGGTTGGTTACCTCTGTCTTTTTCTTTCTCTTTTCCCTTTTTGACACCCTCAAATTGATGACTTTTGTGGTAGTCAATGTGTTCCTCTACATGAACTTAATGGCATGATTCCTCTTCATCCATATTTTTGGTCGGTCTTTTGATTAGACTTTCGGTAAATCGGCCCGGTCGGATTGTCGAGACAAGATGATGCATGGCTATCTCAGGCATCAAATTTATGATACCCATGCATACTTTACTAAACCTATCCATAAATGCTCTCAAAGATTCTCTTTTTTCTTGTTTCACATTGAGGAGAGACATGGATGATGTATGATGTGGTCGGCTTGTCACATATTGCATGGTGAACTTCGTTGATAAGACTTTGAAGTTTTCCACGGAGTTGTTAGGGAGCCCCGTGAACCAACCGAGTGATCCCTCCTGGAGGGAGGTAGGGAAAACCTTACACCATACTACTTTGTTGGTGGTGTATAAAGTCATCTCTGCTTTGAAGACGTTCAGGTATTCGTCTGAATCCGTGAAACCATCATAGAGTTTGATGGTCAATCCTTTCCACTTGGGAGGAAGTGGTGTGTCGATTATTTCATTTGTGAACGGATGTCCCTTTGGTCCTCCTCATCATCTGGGACGAGATTATTTCTAGAGCTTTGGTGAGTCTAATGAGTTTGAAGGGTAGGAGGTTGGGTTTGAGGGGTCAGTTGTGGTGCTCGGGATTGCTCTTCCCGTTCATGCCCCTCAAGTCGTTGCATAAGATTTTTGCTCTGTTCCTTCAGAAGGGACATCTCATCCTCGTGTCAGTGTCGGTCTTCGTCATTCTTCAATTGATTCGTAAGGCCCTTTTGTCGTTTCTCCTCCATTTGTGCGCCTAGAGTGCTTGGATCATAACTATTTGCTCGTCCGACATACGGTCATTGTTAGTGTTGTTCCTCGTTGACACCATTGTAATTAGTTGTGACTTGCTGTTGAAGATCGAACATTATCTCGACCCCACAGTGGGCGCCAATTGTACCAGTATGGATAAAGAGGGTCGCAGATAGTACTTGGAACTGGTAACACAATTGTTGACGTGTCTCCTTCAAATCTCCTCTCCTAGATATTGATGCTCGGCTGGTTAGGGGGGGGGGTTACTGCAATTGCACTCCGACGCTCAAGTCAGTGCTCTGGTTTATAGTATTGCTTTGTGGGATTTTGGCCTTAATGGGCTGGAGATCAGTTGTTAACTAATGTGTAGCGATTCCTTAATCTCAGCGAAGTGTATATTCGGTTTAATCTGTTTTATCCATTATATTGGAGATATTTTCCGAATATTTTGGAATGTGCATTGACTCATTCAATGCTAGTGATAACTGTTATTTATTGTATTTGTTATGTTATATGTTATTTGACTCAGGCGGTCGGCCATTAAGACTGGCACATCCGGTACCGACCGGTACACATATAAAGCAAAAATAACATAGCTAAAGTCTATTGAACATTTAAACATGTCTTGGAATCAATTCCAAATAGGTAACACAACCTTGTAATAAAAAAAAAGGATGATATGCATATTCCAAACTCTTAAAACATAAGCAACACATTAAACATAATTGAATACCCATTTTTGAAGATTAGCATGACAATCTATCTTAAACTACCTTCCAAACCACTTGATCCTCAAAAGTATTAAGGACATGATCCTCTAAAACAATTTGTAAGTGAGGTAATTTAAGAAGAATCAAATTAGGAATTTTCTAATCTCCATTCCAAACATTAGTCACTCTAAATTTAAGATGCATAAGAATCTCATTAAGAACTTGTAATTAAGATATCAAAACACCTTTTATCATTAGAAAAATTTATAGATAAATCATCCCCTAAGATCAATCAAGCATTATCCTTGACAACCTACAACAAATCTTTAAAATTATATCACAATGAGAAATAAAAGTTTCTAAACAGGTATTTCCTCGTTGAGAAACGAACACATTTTTCATCATGCTAGCCTAATCCTTGAAATTAAAAGGAAAATTCCAAGCTAGATGAAGTGAAAAGGCTTGATTTTATTTTTTTTCAAGTTAACCATCCACCCGTTTTCTTTTACAATTGGATCAACTTTGAGCCCCTTATACAACCTTCTTTTCTGGTAAGAACAAATGCCTTTGGTATAAACAAAAAACATAAAGTGCTTTAGTAAATTGTTCCTTTACTCCCAAAAGTAATTAAATTAAGTATTCATTGTATTTATAATTAAAAAAAACCCTTGTATTTACTATTGTACAATAATTTTGCTATGCCACGACAAATTATTGAATACTTAGATCTATTTATATATTTGCAAATAATATGATCATATATTATTCCTCTGAAAATTGAATAAAAGGAATTTAAAGCGTAATACTTACAATATAAGTTTGTTGAATAAGGCAATCCAATGATCTTAAAACCATAGATGCACCACTAGTGAAGTTCAGACTTGTGAAAAAATGTCAACATTGGTAAACAAAGTATAACCAAAAAGAGATAAATAAACAGTGTCAAAATTTTATATTTTTATCCAAACATGAAAAAAAAATGCTTGAAGTTAGCAAAATATATATGAACATGTCAACTTAACTTGGAGCTTGTTATTAACTGACACTAATTTCCCATCGAAATTACATTATGTACAAATTGTGGAATTACAATGATAATAAAAAATAATATTATTCTTAATTATTGATATATTTCCTAAAAATAAAAAATAATACCACTATTTCTAATCACTCTAAGCTCGAGAGCTTCTATCTCCTCACTAAAAGTGTATTTGACTCACCTCTCCACAAAAACAAGCTAGTCCCCTTGATTGGATTCCCAATCATGCACGGTGATAATCAATTCATAGATCACCTTTTATATCCAAAGAAAGTGGGACGGATTCAGGATAGGTGACGACCAAAGTAGAAAACAGGACACACTTGACACCGTCTATGAAGGAGCTAGCACAAGTTCTTTAATGTTGCAAATTAGGTTACACGATTTGGAGATTTGAAAATATTGGAGGCAAGGTGGAAATATCTCAATTTGGGACTAATCGAAATCCTCTTTAGCGACCAAAACCAAATCAGTTGCTAATTCGATTGAAAATGTTAATAATGCACTTAATTTGATTGCTAATTCGATGGTTGAAATGAATAATTTCATTTAGCGACCAAAACCTAATCAGTTACTAAAAAAATAAAAAATAAAATCGGGTAACTAATTTGGTCGTGGACAATACACTTTTATTTTATTTTATACAAACACATATTCAACAACAACAAAATTGTTGCTTCCATTTTTTGTCGCTATTTTGGTCGCTAAACAAACTAATATCACTAACAATTCATTCAATCACTCTTTCGATCGCATATTTGAGATTGATGTCAATCAGTGATTATTTTGATCACAATTTGCATCCATTGTATTTTGATAGCTAAAGTCAGTGATTAAATTTATTTTTCTTTTGTAGTGGATGAAGGTGTGATATTTCGAATTTGTATGTAAATGCTTCAAATATGCATGGCACCGCTTAGGGTTGGAGAAGCACAAGAAAGAGTAATGGTAAGTGTGGAGAGAGGCACAAGAGAGGTAATGAGGTAGGTAATGATCTTTTTACAAATAAAGACAAATTTTTATGTTAATTGAAAATTTATCTCTCATAGTCAATTCTTATTAGTTTATGTATTCACACTTTCCATTTCAATTAAACTACATTTGTCATAGAAAGTGATGCGAAAAGAGTTCACATCACATATTTTTAAAGACTTCTTTTGTGATAATATTTTAGTGAGTTTTTTGTGATGGTTGTTCAATCAACATAAACAACTTGGACTTTCTTTGTTGTTATAATCAACATAGACAATTCATTCTAATAGTCATAAAAACACTATATTATATAGTAGTGATAAATGTGGGAGTTGAAGGAAAAGATTAAAAAGAAAGAAGGGTAGAAAATGGACAGGATGCATGAAAAAATAAAATAAAAAAGGATAAGAAGAAGTGGCTACAAAATTGACCTTACCAACCCAAAATTGAATATTATAGCTCTATAAAATTAATGATTGTTATCTAGTTTGTTTTTAATATTTATAATTAAAACAATTGATTTCAAAATTACTGTAAATACGGTAAAAGATAAAAAATTAAAATCTATTTAGTAATAATAAAAATTAATTTATATATTAAAATATTTTAATTTTTAAAATAATATCTAATTTAGTTATATATCAATTAATTTTTTTCAACTATTTTTTTGTTATTGAAATTAAAATAAAGAAAGTCAAAAGTTAGTTTATGTTATATAATTTGTTCAAATACGTGGTAAATAAAAGAAATTAAATAATTAATCACGTATTTCAATAAAATAAAGTCAAACGAAGTGAATGTGTGCTTTCAGACATCACTCTTATTTTCATCTAATTCTTTTTATATCATAAAACCATCAAACAATACTTATATACACATTTTTTTAAAATTATATAGTCTAACTAACAAATTTATTATAAATAGAATATAATATTTTTTATCAATTAACAATTAAGTTTAAAATATTTTTAAGAATATAAGAAAAATTAAAATCTAAGATGAATAAATCTCTTCTTAATGCATAATATATAAATAAGGAACACGTACTTCTCCCATTGAGTAATTCATACTTCAACTTAAAAAAAAAAAATTGCATACACTTTTATCTTAGCCAAAACGAGTTGTATATATATTATGGGATCTAAACCTAACCTCAGTTATACTCAATTCTGTTCACATCATATTTGCATCTTATTATTATGAACAAACAAATTCTTGCTTGGAATTGAGGCAAAGCAACCAAAAATAGATGAAATTTATTCTAATGGAATATTCTTAAAAAATTAATTTTAAATTTAATTTAATTTTACAAAATTTATTTGTAAGTTTGCACTCACTTATATATTATAAATTGATTTTTATCTCTAGTTGATATGAAATCTTCAATAAATTTCTCTCTTCTATTATTTGTTTATTTATTTTAATAGATGAAGAAAAGGTGATTATGAGGAAAACTCTCAAAAAAAACTTTTTTGTAGTGGTAAATAGTTTTTGGGTGAAGTTGGATGAAGTTAGGGATTAAATTTATGAGCATGAAAAACTTTATTTAGAAAAATAATATTTTTTGATAAATATTTTTTCATATAAAATAATCAAAAAGGGTGGTCATCTATAGTGATATATTTTTGAGAAATTTGGAAAAATAATATATTTATCATATACTATCTATAGTGATATAAACAACCATTGTTGACTAACTGTGTAATATATATCATTTCTCCTGAACTATCTTAAAATTTCTTCTGCTACTGATATGCTAAAACTTGAATGTGTCATGTGATGCTAAAATAAGTCAAATGTTCCATCAACCAAGGACATGTTCATTGGATGAGTTTTTAGTCCAACCAATAGTCAACCCTTACCCAATATTTTAATTAGGGTTTTGAATTTGAACATTGATTAATCCATCTAGTCCAAACTAAATTAATGGTTGGTGGGATCTGGAAAGGAAAATAGTTAAGGTAAAAACATACACATTCAAGCATTATCTACATGTATATAATTAAGTCATAAAGTTTTAAAGTATAAATGTAAAAATTAACAAATATTTTGACAATATATATCTTATAGTAAACCATGACAATATAAATATATTAACTTGCTAGGCAAACATCCAAATTCAAGTTAGAAAGTTTTTTTTATTATGATATAAATATTATGTAACATTATCAAACTAACCCATAATGTTATGCACACCAAACTCTCAAATACATTAACCTCTTTTTCGAAGAATTTATTTACAACTTTGTTAAATTTATCTTAGCATAAGCACCTGTATAATCCTTCTGACGATTTTTTAAAATATTTTAGATTTATTTTTATAAATTTATGATATCAAATTTCATGTAATGAAACTTATGAAATAAAAAATTTAGTAAATTATTTATCTAAATTCATCTTTAATTTACATCATAAATGAGTTTTAGTAGTGAGTGGTTCTCAATGAAGTTGTAAATATATCCAAATTTAAAAGGTCCAAACTTTTTTTAAAACTACCCACTAAACAAAAATTATCAAATAGAAACCAATTTTTAGACACCAAAATAATTAGTTGCAATAGTAATTAAATTAGAGACAATTTTAGAAACTAAAAAAAATGATTTCTAAATTAGTTTATATTATTGTTAAGTAGTTTCTAAATTTGTATCTAATTAGCTACCAAGGTTTTAACTACCAATTATTTAGATTCTAAATTTGGTAGCAAAAACCTTGGTTGCTAATTAGATACTAATTTAGAAACCATTTAACAATAATATAAACTAATTTAGAAATCAAAAATTTATTTAGTCCCTAAAATGGTCTTTATTTTATTCATTAAGTAACTAATTATTTTTTGTCTATAAAATTGGTTTCTATTTTATGATTTTTTTTAGTGACTAATCAAGTAAATAATGTATTTTTTTAAAATGTCATTATGATAGTGAAATTTGAGTAATTTGTATGAAGTTGAAATGTTGTTATGGTTATTAAATAGACACAAAAGATAAAATAGTTACCAATTAGAGACCCGTTTTTCTTTCTTTTTTTAAAAGCAACTTGGAATCTTGACTCCTGCCCATATAGCAAGCATGCAATGCAAGAAAGTTAGTTAAGATTTTTTTGTATTAGATAGTGTTTGTCTTCTATGGTGACTTTTATACCAAACCCTAATTAAATTTTAAAAATGCTAATATTTTTATTGAGCTAATCACCCAAGTTAAGGGCGATTTGTGAGTTCCAAAACATACATTATTTATATAACAAGTGGGCAAATTGGCTATTGTTTATTTTGTTGGATGAGAAAAACATATTAGCTGGCTATTGTTTATCTTGTTGGATGAGAAAAACATGCAAAACATATTAGCTGGCTTAACCACAGAAATTGATAAAAGAGCATTTCTACCACCACAACCACAAGCAATCCTTAGAATTTTGGGGAATTAATATAAAACTATCAAACTTTGAGATGTATGAGATCTAAAGAGGAAACAGTGATTAATTATATGTATCAAGAGAAGTCAATGAGTGTTCTTATCACTAACCCTTTTGAGATTTTTCTCCTTCAAAGAAACAACTTTCAAAAAGGTTGTTTATGGATGATTCCATTTTCAGTCTTGATTCCTATTTTAATAATTAATCAAAACAACATGGCTTATATATTATCTTTGTTTTGATAAGTCGTTTTTAATCGATAAAATTCAAACAAATTTTTAAACTATGGAAGGTTGATTATTGATTCAGATTTTATTAGTCTTAAATTACTTGTGAAGCTGAGTATATAGTAGCAGCAACAAGTGCTTGTCAATCAGTTTGGCTCAACAATTACTCAAATTGATTTTAATCTAGATGTTCCAATTAAGATTTATGCTGATAATGTCTTTGCAATTAATCTTGCAAAGAATGCAGTTGTTCATCAAAGAAGTAAACACATTGGTATTCGATATCACTTCCTATGAGACCAAGTTGGAAAGAACTTGATCAAATTGAAATACTGCAGATCAGAAGATCAAATTGCTGATATTTTCACTAAGCCATTGAAGATCGATGCTTTCATCAAGTTAAGAGATCTGTTGGCATGAAAATTGTTCCAAATCAGAATTAAGGGAGGATGTTGGTTATTAATTCAAGGAAACATATAATACCACCATCTTTCATTTTCATGATCTTCTCCTTAGATTTTACCAAAATTTCCAACAAAATATCTGATTTTATAATCCGTTTAGTACCGAATGATTTTTCTCACTGAGAAAGCTAGTTTTTTCCAGCTTTGGTGCATAATTAACGAGCATAGTGGGCTACATATAATACATGAACTGATTATTCACTTAATTATGCTTTGCGTAACGATGAAGCGTGTTCATTGTTTTAATTTCTTACAGATTTCAACCTCCTAATTATATTTTAATAAATATCATGCAAATTGATGAATGACGTGCTATGGTTTGTGCACTACATTTTTTATTTTAAAATTATTGTAATTTCCTAATAAACCAAGAAGGATAAAAAATGGTTAGGATCTAATCATGAGCTTGTCATTAGTCAACGAGACACAGGAAATTGGAAAGAAACAATGGCTTTTTGGAAGTTGTAGAGCCAAAAACATCACATGAAATGGTTGATTTTTGGGTTAAAAGAGAGAAAAATAAAGTACCACCAAATAGTATCATTTGAGGGAGTTTCTTCCTGCACCCTTACATTCTTTGAAATACAAAAGTGGATTTTTTCTGCACCATTACATTCTTTGAAAAACAAAAGTGATTTCGGAATAGGAATTCCATAAGTAAAAATGTTTCCGGAATAGGAGTTTTGCAAGTAAAAATATTTTCAAAATAGAATATCCAGAAATAAAAATCATTCCAATATTCTTTCCAGAACACAATTTTTTTTGTTTACGTAAATCTGTAATTAATAAAATATGTTTCAAAAGTATCCCAGAAAGACCTATCCGAAAGTTATTTTTAAAAGGGATAAAATAGTCTTCTTAAAAAATGATGGGATGCTGAAAGACATTTATTAGGGTGCAAGAAGAAACAGACATCATTTGATTGAGCAGGCCACAATAAGCTTGGATAGTCATTGAATGAATACAGTGCTTAAAGGCATTGCCAAAATAAATAAAAAGAGATTTGTGAATTGCTATCTGTTTCATTGTTCTTTTAATGTATTTTTTTTATATATATATTTTGATTACTTGTAACCATAGAAATTATTCTTTAGATGCCATCTATCTATATATAAGTCCAAATGATGTTTTTTTTTTTGCTTTATTGTATTACATATGGTATTAACAAAAGCTAAAATTCCTTTCAGACCTCACATAATCAACTAAAATTAACCAACTGTTTTGTTAATGGTGTAAACTGGTTAACTAGTTATAGTTAACCTAAGTTTTTATCAATTTTACCAAACTAATGTATAATAGCTAAGCCTTCAATGGGTGAAGGCTCATTGGATGTAATGGTAGTTAGAGCTTAGACGGCTTCTTCCTACACTTTCATATAAACATTCTTCATACATCCTCATACTAAATGTTAATACATTTTTGTTCTTCTATAAAAAAAAAAAATCAATCTTTAAAATCCTACATCATTTATATTCTCAATTACATAAATCAAAAAATATTTTCGGATCTAGAAATGTTTATCCATATTTATAGAATTCAAAAACAATTTAAAAATATTTATATTTCAAACTACATAATCCAATAATCCAAAAGCTAATCTCGAATCTAAAAATACTTTTTAAATTATGTAATTCAAAATATATTTAAAATATATATATTTATATATATTACAGATTACACAATCTAAAAATCTTTTTTTGAATTTGAATGTAACTTATAAATTATATATCTGAGTATATTCTGAATTACATCACGCAGAAATTAATCTCATTTAGAAAAGATTTTCAAATTATGTAATCCAAAAACTAATAAAAAATCTAGAAAAGACTTTCGAATTACATAATTCCGAAGTTAATTATAAATGTGAAAAAAAAAACTTTCGAATTTCATGATTCAAAATATAAACTACATTTAAATTTTTTACAAAAAAACATTTTTGAAATACAAAAATTTATGAGGTGGGAAAAGAACGTAGGAGGTGAGGTGAGGAGCAGAAAGAAGCAGTCTAGAGCTTATAAGGATGAAGGTGCCCCCACACAAGACGAAAATGTGGATGGTTTGAAGTTAGGGCCTTCTATATTATTTTTTTCTATCATTTATAGGATAAATATGTATATGTAAAATATCCACGTTAGCTTTTTCGACTATCTTTCTTCTCATGTTGAAGAACAAAAGTGTACAAATTCATCCTCACTTTCTTTGTAAATCAAAGAATGCAAACAAAACTCATCTTTATTATTTCGCCAGCACACACAGGACATACCCAAAAGCTTAACCAAAGATCAATACAGTTCATATAATGTAATATTAAGCACACTACTGTGTGAGAATCAAATAAACCTTAACTAATCTCAGAAAATTAGACAAGTCATTTTGTATTAACTGATGAAAGTTTTCCTGGTGTCAGAATTTAATTCAGTCTTATTTGTTCTACATCTGTTTTTACTTATTCATATTTTAATTTTCTTAACCAGTTTACTGAAGATGCAGGGTTCCACTGCTTTGCACCCAACTGGATAGGATTTGGTTTCAATGACAAACCATAAACAAAATACGGATTTGAGGTTGTCATGGTTAGGAACAGCTGGCCAACACAGAGATGAAAGAAATGTGAAGACTGGAGCTCATGCAAAGATTTGACGGCTTATAAACTCGTTATATGGTTTGGGTTAAAGAAATTGTTTTATGAAAAAAATGGTTTGGGTTTATAAATCTGTTTAAGGAAGTTGGTTTGTTATGGCAATGTTTGGTTTGATCTTCTAACTCGCCGCAGGAAACTAGAAGATTTTGTTTTGCTGACTAAATTAACAGTGAGAATCCTGCAAAACAAATACAGTGCAGACCATTCGTTAAGTACATCACAGCTATCCATTGCCAGCTTCTTAAAGACACCTCTGTCTTGAAGTAGTAAATTAGTACCAAAATTCAGCAAGCACTGTAAATGACTGGTATTTATCCAACCAAATGCAGATGAGTTGCCACACATCTATCCGAGCGAGGCACTTAATTTTCTAACATGATGCTTCAAGGTTAAAGCTATTATTTCTTTGATTTCTCGGTTAAAAAAGAATCTATATATGTATAGGTAAATACTGGTGAGAAATGAGTTGATGATCACATGTGTACCTTCCCTCCACCTTAAGGGCCAATTCCGCCCCATAAATGAGATAATCCAATGCAACCTTCCAGGAGAGCTAGGTTGAAGATCTTAGTCGCATCAAATCTTGACTTCAACAAAACCTTCGGAGAAAGCCAGTTTTACATAGGACCAGTATTGCTCCCCTCCTCCATTACAGGAGAGTCAAAACTTTTCATAAGGAACCCAGTCGGTCGGACTAAATCACTGTAGATCAGGCTGGGTTAATCACTACAAATCATATTACTTCAGTTAAGATGAAGCAAAAACAGGAATCTTAACTCCTCGTTTTCTACTGCTTCAAAAAAATCAGTAGTTAGAATTCAGAACTATATCAAGAGACTTTTCTCATTTGCAAAATTGAAGGAAATGTAGCTCAAATAGGTTCCCAAATACTCAGCTATGATGTCCTTTGTAATGAGACACTATCCACAGAATCATCACCCTCATCTCCCATATCTACAAAATCGTCACCCTCATCTCCCAAATCAACATCAGAACCTATATCTGACGTCAAATCATCATCCTCTGCATCCTTATCCAGATCATTACCATCTTCCCCCTTAAAATCTTCACAAGCATCCTCCACATACGTCCTCGTTACCTGCCCCATTTCGTCCTCTAATCTGCTTCTCCTGTACCCAACCAACTCCTGATTAACCTTGGCTTTCCGAGGACTCAACAGCACAAGCTCAGCTAGCTTCCTCCGTGCCAAATACAACTCATTCGGCTCAATCAGCTCGCCTTTCCTATACGCCTCCCTAAGGAAAACAGTGTGAAGCTTCCCCTGATTCCCTCTGGTGGAGACATAGAAAATACCTTGGTGCTGGAGCAGGAAATCCTTCAACCTCTTGGGCAGGTTCATCGCCATCCGGAAATGTGCGATCCGCTCCAATGTAATCTTCTTCTCAACAGTCAACGACAACAACTCATGAATGGTGGCGACAGCTCTCTTCTCCATCCTCTTCTGGGCCTCAATGGACCTCAAATCATACCCAGAAACATTCTCATAAGGGGACCAATAAGGAACCCTCTGCCACTTCCACATTGCAATCCTAAAATACTTACCTATCTTAAAACCAGGTGGAAAATCAATCACAAAAGAAAACCTAATATCCTCAGCATCACCACCTCTCTCTCTATACTCCCTCTCCCTAGCCTCCTCAATCGCACAAGTCCCTAACCTAGGGTCTCTCTCCACAACCTCAATGTACTTCATCCTAGTTTCATTGGCATCAATCAAACGGAAAAACTCAGGGTACCTCAGAACCACCGAGTTTTCGAAGTCGTCGGGAAGCCCTAAAGCGGAGCGTGCGATGCGTACGTGCTCGAGGCGGAGCCTGCCTTCATTCGACATCATGAGAAGCTTCCGAAGCCGCGTGACGGCGCGTGGTATCTGCTCCAAGAGCGCGTGGCGCTCCTGCTGGATCTGGAGGATGGCCTTGCGGGTGAGGCGGCAGAAGAGGATGCGCTGGACGGGGTGCTCAAAGATTTCAAAAGACGTGTGGGAACTTGAGGATGAATGCACCCGCCTCGTAGCGCGTGAAGCCGAAGCGGCGCGCGAGGGTTTCGAGGCGCGAGATTGGGAGTGATTGGCTGGGCTCGGAGAGGATGATGCTCTGAAATTTGAGGACCTTGCGCGTTTTCTTCTCCACTTCCATGTAGTTGTCGTAGCCGTGGTCGCGAACCCGGAGTTGCTTTTTGGGGATTGCGGTGGATTGCGCGAATTCTCTGAAGAAGTTGAAATTGTATGGGAAATTCTCGAGATTGCGCTTGAAGAAGTTGGAGGTTCGAGAAGCGAAGACTCGCATTTTGGGGTTTAGGGTTTTGCTGGTTCGGCTATGGAGGATGAAGCAGTGAAGTGTGAAGAAGAAGGGGTAGGTTGGGAAAATAGCAACGTAGAGGGGTGATAATGGAATTATTGTATTTTTTGGGGTTTCTTTTTTTGAATGGGCTTGTTAATTGGGCTTCATTTTCCCAGCAGGAAGCCCAAAATAACAGTATTTGACTCAACAAAATCTATTTAAAAGAAGCTAAAATTATTTAGAAAATAAAATTATGAGCATAAACAAAATTATTTAGAAAATTAATATTTTTAATAAATATTTTTTCATATACAATATTAAACTTACCTGCAATTATAATTATTAATCAAAATTAAGCAACCCATGACCTTTTTTTAACAGGTTACATCTATTTTAAGGCATTATTGGAGCTAACAGCACAGTATCACTTTTTTTTTTCTATTATGATCATTATTGTTTATTGAAATTCATGAAAATATAAAAAAATCATTAGTAGAAATCAAGAGCTACAAATTCTTTAATTTTTAATAAATTCAAATAGAAAGAAAAAGCAAGTATAAGATTGCATTATATTGTTAACATTTATAACTCAAAACCATTAGAAGGGTTAGCAAAGTCATTTAAAAAGGTTTACTAAACCAAATTTGAATAATCTAGAAGAAGATGCCTCAAGTACATTGTGAGACAAACAACAACCTAGATTTCATAAGTATGAATTTGAATAATCCACATAAATACTAAATACTTTATCAACTTTTTACATTTGCTAATCATTTGTTATGTTTGTATTACAAATTATAAGTTGCAGATAATTTGAAGATGCATAAACATATCAAACCAACAATAAATATAATTCCAATCCAAATAAGAGTATACTTTTGTTTTTTTTAAGTAGTTAATTCCATCTCATTATTATTTTAGAGATTACATACATTAAAAAAATTATAATATATAAATAAATATAAACATAAGTTTATAAGTCAATTATTTTATATTTAATTAAATTTTATTTTTATTTTTATTTTTATAATATGATATCAAAGTCAATTCTAACAAGATATGTTGTATCTAGTGTATCATTTGTTACAAGACTCATTTCTATTCTCACACTCAATATCCTTAATATGAGGGGTATATTAGAGATGTCACATCAAATAAAGATAAAGTCAAGTTAATATATATATATATATATATATATATACACACGCGGTCACACACATATATATACACAAACCTCTTCTTATAAGTAATTTTTATGAGGATGGGTTAAATTTAAATTCTAGTATCATAATATGGTACCATAGCTTATCAATAACTTATCTCAACAAGGATTAGTTGGGCACCATTCTGTCACCCGTTATTAAGTCCCCTCCTGATACAACCCAACTCGACAAGCAGATGACGAAAGACAAGCAGACACTTCACAACTAGGTCAGTCATCTCAGCATACGAGACCAGACCTCACCAAGCCTCAGAAAAGCTTCAGCAGAAGAAAAACCAAACATGGACCAAAATATCAATTGTTCTTCCTTTTAGTCTTTTCACAAGACAAGTTTATGAAAAATAAATTTGATTCACTTTAGGGGTGTCAAATAGAATAATAACTAGATTAGGGTGTACTTAGTATAATATTGGGTTTGTGCCAGAACCCACGAAAAAACCTAGCTTCTAGAAACTATTTCCAAAACCGCCCCTTAACCTAGTTTCTAGAAGATGTGGCTAGCTTGGGAGGCACTCCACTTTGACCTACCTTTCATAGAAGGTTTCTCACAAATGACGCCTCTACCTCTCTATCTTGATCTCCCAAACACTCTCTCCTATAAATAGAGTGTCTTGCCTCATGTATTTTACACATTGAATTTGAATATAGAAGAGAAACTCTGCTTGAGTGATTAGTGAGCTTTGTCTCCTAAATTGTTTTTGTGTCTTATCTTGAGTGTAGTGCACCTCAAGTGGCAGATCCTCACCACTCATCTTGCAACCATCCACCATTCCAAGTGGCATGCACTTCATAGTCATCTCTTCCATAAGCTTTCTTTCTCGTAATCCTTTCCTTTATTTCTCTTGTCCATTCCGCCATTTCTCTTTCACTCTTTTTCTTATCCTTGTCTTTTCCTTTAATTTGGTTTTCATCTTGCTTCATTCCATTTTATGTTCTTTAATTCCGCAAGTCTTCATTGTCATCTTCACTATATATTGGGTTTTCTCTTTTCTCTCTAGAAGAGAACCTTCAAACTTACTTAACCACTTGGTTAAGTTTATGTTCAATGATAATCTTATTTGAGCTTATCACCATAATTGTTAAATCAAAAACTCATAAACAAAGTTCAACCCATAAAATTTGCAATCCTAAAATCAACTCACATCACCTTCTATTCCCTCGATCGATGTCCTCGACATGAGGGGATATGATGAGATTTGATGAAATGAATGACTTTGACCATTTTTTTATCTATGGGAGATTGTTCTTCAATGTTCTTAAGATTCAATGAGATGAATGGCAATTCAAGGTTTCATTCCCTCTGACTCTCTATTATATTATTATACGACCTCTCCTTCTTAATGGATGCAGGACAGAGAAACGTATGTACTTTTCAAGGAGGGGACCTTGTTTCGGCATTATTGGTCTTCAATGCTTTAGAGATTCAATGTGATGTATGACAATATAAGATTTCACTCTCTTTGACTCTCTATTATACGACCTCTCTCTTAATATATGTATGACATAGAAATGTACGTAATTTTCAAGAGAGGGACCTTTTGTGTGTGTTAGTGGTTTGTATAGATATAAAACCTATTATTATGTTAGGCCCATCAAATAACAGATATTGTCAAGAAAATACTTCTCATTTTCCTAAATACTATTGTATCCTTCTTTCTTAATTTATTTAATTATTGGTCATTTTCATTAACAAGTCACGTGAGACATAAAATCTTACATTCTCCACTAGGCTTATGTGAAATTGTATAGGTTTATCACATTATACTTTCTGGGGCCTTGCAATATTGACAATTTCAAGCCTTAAAATAAAGTTATGCAATCAATTATCTTGAATTATAGCCTCAAAACATGCTCTACAAATTCTACTTCCATTGTTTATGCACTAATAACAAAATGATTTACATTTCTCCACGATGTTGCTCCTCGTGCTAAAAGAAATACATAGCCAAAAAGTGGATTTGTTTGCATCCACACATCTAGCAAATACAAAGTCTAAATATCCAATCACTTCAAGATTATTAGACTTCTTATACATAAGCATGTGATCCTTTGTTCCTATATATTTCTTAAAACTTTCTTTGTAACTTTTCAATGTTCCATTCTCGTATTACTTTGAAATTATTCTAACATTGCATGCAAAGCTTATGTCGGGTCGAGTACAAGTCTAAGCATACATAATACTTCCAACAATAAATGCATACAAAAGTACTTCCATTTGCTCCCATTCCAAGTTATTCTTAGGACATTAAGTGAGACTAAACTTGTCTCCTTTCTAAATTGGAACATGCAATATTAAACACTTATCCATCTTAAATTTTTTTAATACTTTATTGATATAAGTTTTTGGGGATGGTTAACATTCCTTTATATTTATTTTAGAATATTTATATTCTTATTATAGTACTTGTCTCACCCATATCTTTCATTTCAAATTTACTTGAGAGAAACTTTTTGTTGAACAAAATGTTTTGATGTCTCCAAATCCAAGTGGAAAGCTTGAAGACCTTGTTGTTGTTGTGTGTGTGTGTGTCTAGTTGTTTGAAACTTGTTAATTCACTCCTTAAGATGATCCATGTTCATTTGAATCTTTAACTTTTTGAAAAGATGGGTTTTATAAAAAGCTGTTGAAATTTTGAAACAACAGGTTGTTTTACCTTATTATTTTTTGAAAAGGTTTTGAAAAGTTTGACTTTGTTGTCAAGTCAATTCAACCGATTGTTTCGACAAAACAACCGACTGTTTTTCTGAAAACCTTAACATAATTCTGTTAAGTTGTTTTAATATGTTTTAAATGATCCTAACTACCTTGGCTCCTTTACTAAATGTTTTTGACCACTTGGTTGGTCTACATAAAGGTGGTTTTACGCTTCTAATCTAGGAGCAAGAAAAAGAGTTTATCAATAACCGTTTTTCCAAGATTTGAAAGAGCTTTGGATCATTCTTAAGTGTGTGGAATAGGATTGGGTTGTAATTATGAACTTTAAGCTTTGTAATACCCAGGTGTATTTTATTCCCTTCTTCCTTGATTACTGTATTTTTGTATTTGTGTTGCCAAGGAGTGTTGTGTGTTCTTGAGGTGTTCAAGATCAACATTCTTGGTGTGGTTTAACAAAGGCGGTGTCTTTCTTGAGGGGTTCAAGGTCACTACTTTGGTGTGTGGTGTTTGTAATCTAGTTTTGATTGCATAGTGGAGTACCCAGTGGTTTCTGGGGACTGGATGTATCTCTTGGTGTAAGAGTGAATTAGTATAAATCTATTTGTGTGATTCTCTCTTTCCATGATCTCACATGTATCTGTTTTAAGTTGTTTTTATTAATTGTTGATAAAAACAACCGGTTGATTTTCTAAAAATCAACTAAAACAGCTTTGTGCATTGTTTTCCTTAGTTTCTTTCTCTGTGATTCTTCATTGGTTTTCATTATACCTTCAAAGTTTTTGAAAATATTTTATAAACAATTCACCCCCCTCTTGTTTAAGGTCATATATTCCAACACTTCTTAGTTTGGTAAAGAATACCATGATCATTATGTTAGAATGGATGGCTTTAAACTAGAGGGGGGTGAATTGTTTAAAGAGGGTTTTCGCAAACTTTTAAGTCAAGAATGAAATTATCTCGAGAAACAAATGATAAAGAATTCAGTTTGCCAAAAACTTAAAGCAAAAACAATAGCACCAGAAAAACAATCGGTTGTTTCACAGAAACAATCGGTTGTTTATACCAGTTTGCAAATATCAAAACTGAATTTAAAGAGATTAAGGATAGAGAGAATGCACACAGATGTTTATACTGGTTCACTCTAAACCCAGAGCTACATCCAGTCTTCTCAGAAACCACTGAGGAATTCCACTAAGCAATCAAACCTAGATCACTTACAACACAACCAAGAAAGTGACCTTGATCCCCTCAAGAACACACAACACTTCTCAGCAAACACACAAAGGTTCTTTCAACAGATACAAGGATTACACTTGTTACATAAGCAAATCTGAAATCAATACAAGCAGAAATCATATCTCACACTCTTTGATCAATCTCAATCTCTAAGCAATCTCAACTTTTCAAAACTCAAAAACTATCTTCTTGTAAAACCCAAATCTGTTTTACTGTTTTATATCAAAGTTGTTGTTTGTTATGAAATCTTAACAAACTATTAATTGCCTTTAAAGATTGGTCAAAGTATTAAAAACTGGAGCGTAAACAGTTAGAAAAACATTTAATGCTCAGTCAAAGCACAAACCATTTTTCGGTTATGGTACCAAAACAAACAATCGGTTGTTTCCTCAAATCAATCGGTTGTTTTGGTTTTAACAGCTCAACCATTTGAAAAACAGTTTTCAACCTTTTCTAAAAATGCCTAAGTATAAAACAATCGGTTGTTTCGACAAAACAATCGGTTGTTTTTCACTTAGCTTGAAAAACACTTTTCTTTTAAAAAGATTAATAGTGCCTGTGCTTTGGATTCAATCAAGAGTGGATTACATAATCAATCTACCCCAGATCCTATCTAAGACAACTCAGCAACAACAAGCACAACCTAGCCTTCAACATCCTTCAAAGGGTTTGGATTCTTCAAAGCTTGAACACCACTTGGTTCAACACATTAGTTTCCAACAAGGTATCATCAACATATGGAATACTCTTATGGATCTTTATATATATATATAGATCAACATTGTTTTTCTTAAATCCAAAATAAATAATATTATCATTAAACATCAAATACCATTGGTGAAAAGCTTGCTTAAGTCCGTATATTGATTTCTTTAATTTACACATCATGTGTTCCTTTCCTTTAATTGAGAACCACATTGGATGGTCCATATAAACATTCTTTTCTAAATCTTCATCATGAAAAAAAAAATTACATCCATTTGGCATAGCTCCAAGTCATAATGGGCTACTAGCGTCATGATAATTTTGACGGAACCTTTTTGTGAGACAGACGAAAATGTTTTTTTATAGTCAACACCATCTTTTTGAGTAAAATATTTAGCAACAAGTCTGGTCTTGTAACATTCAAGTTTTTCATGAGAGTCATAAAGACCCACTTACAACCAACTCTCTTACAACTTTCTAATAGTTCTACAAGTTTATAAACACCATTATGTTCCATAGACTTCAACTCTTCTTTCATAACATCTAACAATTTTTCTCATGATTATCACAATTTACACCTTGTGAAAACGAAATTGGATTATTATCATTAATGCTTAAGTCACTTTCTAACTCATATCAATATACCATATAGTCATTCAACATAAATGATATATTTTTTCTTTGAGACATCCTTAATGCTACTTCTTACGGTTCTTCTACAATAGACTCGTTTTGAATCATGGGCTCATCATTTTATTTTTTTTCTTCATTGTCATTTGTCACGAGAATCAGAGTAACACTCACTTTATTACCAGCGACACAAGTTAAAGGAATTTGTACTATAACTTCTTTAATTTTCACTTATCGTGAAGTTTAACTTCCATTGATTTCACCATTTTCAATTAATATTGCATTTCCAGTTTCAACAATTATCATATTATGATTAACACAATAAAACATATACCTCTTTTGATTTTTCTGGATAATCAATGAAATATTCATTGATTGTTTTTGCATCCAATTTCTTTTCTTGGGGACTGTAAATTCTTATTTCTTCCTTACAACCCCAAACATGCAAGTGTCTTATATTAGGTGCCTTACCAATTCATAGTTCAAAAGGTGTATAAGGAACTACCTTACTAAGAACCTTGTTTAACAAATACATGACAATTTTTAAGGCATACATCCATAAAATATGGGTAAAGAATAATTATCTATCATATTTCTAACCATATCCAATAATGTTCTATTATATCTTTATGATACACCATTTTATTGTGGTGTACTTGACATTGTGTATTGTGCTCAAATGTCACATTTCTTAAGAAATTTAGCTAATAGACCTAGGTATTGCCAACTTTCATCATACCTTTCGTAATACTTACGACCTATAGACCTGACATCTTTCCCCTTTGTATAAATTGTCTTTTTACTTCATTCAAACAAATTTTCAAGGCATCCACTAATTGAGATTTTTAAGTAAACATAATCATAACGTGAATAATCATTAATAAAGGTGACAAAGTACCTTTCTTTTTTAAAAGAATTAACATTAAAAGAACCAAAAATGTCAATGTGCATTAGTTCAAAAAGCTTAGTAGTTCTTGTAGCCCTTTTATTTGTGTTTTTTTTTTGTTTTCCTTTTATACAATCCACACAAATATTTAGATTAGTAAAATCTAGATTTGAAAGAATTTCATTCTTTATTAATCTTTTTATCATTTCTCTAAAAATGTGACTCAAGTGTTTATGTCACAAGAAAGTATATCATTAAATCACTAAATTACGTTTAGTGTCAATATTAAGATCTTAAAATTATGTGATTCTCACATATATTAAAGGGAGAGTGTGTATATCTTCCTCCATGAGAGATTATCACTAGTACAAAATTTGAAAACAACGACCATTTATTTAGTGCGGCTTTGCGTTTAAACGCATTTGTAAAAAACGCGGTGGCATTTTTGTAATTAAATTGATTTACAAATGCGGTTCTAGGGTAAGACCGCATTTGTAAATCAATTTTACCCTAAAAATAGAAGCGCGCCACTGGTTTTCACTTTCACTTTCGTCTTCTCCGCTCTTCGTTTCAACGTTCTCAGCTCTCTCCGCTTTGCATTGTAAGTTTCAGCTCTCTCTGCTTCAACGTTTGTTTTCGTTTTCGTTTTTGTCATTGTCATTATTCACTTCCTTGGCATTGTCATTTCGTTTCCTTACTCGTTTTCTGCATATAGGTGGTTACTGTTCTATTGGTTCGCTGGTTTTTTCTGCTCCGCCACCGCCACTGCTTCCGCCACCGCCACTGCTTCCGTCACCGCCTTCGCCTACGCCTTCGTCTTCGTCTCCGATCACCATCAACCTAAAGGTTGGTGTTGTATTTATTTAATATTTTGAATTTATATTTAAAATTTTGAATTCATATTTAATATTTTGAATTTTTATTTTTCTGTATTATAATATATATTTAATTAATAACTAATACAACTTGGAATGTATAACTAATAACTAATAATTTATATATTTGTGTGTATTTTGAATTTTTGTATTATATAATTTCTATTTTCTTAAATTTATATTATATATAAATTCTATTTTTGTAATTATTTTTATTTTTTGCACTTTCTCTTTGCATATCTTTCTTTTTTTCCCTGGCATCATTTATTTTTTATAATTGTCACTTTAAACTACTTTTACTTAAATAAAAATGAATATGATATTAATCTTTATGGAATTATAATTCTATAGTGTATTAAACTTTGTTCTAGAATTTTAATTTTAGAAGTGACATATTTAGTTAGTTGTTAATTACATTTTAATAAAAGTTTTATGTTATGTTAGTTATTGTTACTTTTAGAATAGAAATATCGTGTTTGGATTGAGTCCGGGGGTGTTCGACCCTCGGCAAATGTGTGAGATTGAAGAGAATACTAATTATTAGAAAATCCTAACTATATTCCAGAATATATAATGGATCGAAGTTGGATTAATGTTGTTCGTATAAGTGATGAGTACGAAAGGGGAGTAGAGGAATTTATACAATTTGCGCAGCGTAACGCGATTATTAGTGGTCATGATGGAGCAAAGATCAGGTGTCCGTGCGTTAACTGTTTGAATGGAAGGATACTGGATGTGAATATCATGAGGGAACACCTACTATGTGATGGGTTTCTTCGATCTTATACAACTTGGACATGGCATGGTGAATTATTAAATTTACCACGTGTTTCCGTAACTAAAGAATATGTGGGTTCTACCATGGATGAAGCAGTACACGATGATGGAGATGATGATCGATTGGAGGACATGATTCGTGATGTGGGAGTGTTTTGCAAAAGCGCATGGATATGAAAGTATGTCAAAAGATGCAGAGACTCCTTTGTATCCTGGATCAACTAACTTCACACGGTTGTCGGCGGTGTTAAGATTGATGAATTTGAAGGCAATAAACGGATGGACTGATAAAAGCTTCACGGAATTGCTCTAGCTGTTGAAGGATATGCTTCCAGAGGGAAATAGTCTACCTAATCGTAATTACGAGGCAAAAAAGATTCTTTGTCCAATGGGTATGGAGTACAAAAAGATACATGCATGTCCTAATGATTGTATATTATACCGGAAAGATTTTGAATTGTTGAAAAGTTGTCCGAGGTGTGGGTTATCACGTTATAAGTTGAAACAAAAAGATGATGATTCTATTGATGACATGGAAAAGCATGGACCCCCAATGAAGGTTATGTGGTATCTTCCCATCATTCCAAGGATGAAGCGTTTGTTTGCAAACCCAGACGATGCTAAGAATCTTAGATGGCATGCAGATGATAGGAAATGCGATGGCATGTACCGACATCCAGCTGATTCTATTCAATGGAAGAAATTTGATGATGACTTTCCAGAATTTGGTAAAGAATCAAGAAATATCCGACTTGGTTTAGCTACAGACGGAATGAATCCGTTTGGTAATATGAGTACAAATCACAGTTCATGGCCTGTATTACTAGTTATTTACAACTTACCTCCTGGATTGTGCATGAAGCGAAAATACATGATGTTGTCTATGATGATATCCGGTCCGAAACAACCAGGGAATGATATTGATGTTTATCTAAGTCCCCTAATTGAAGATTTGAAGTTAATGTGGGACCAGGGTGTCGAAGTATTTGACGGATTTGCTAATGAAACTTTCAAGCTTCATGCCATGTTATTTTGCACCATCAATGACTTTCCAGCATATGGTAACTTATCAGGTTATAGTGTTAAGGGTCACAAAGCGTGTCCAATATGCGAAGAAGACACTGCTTCTCAACAATTGAAACATGGAAGGAAAATAGTATATCTTCGGCATCGGAGGTTTCTTAGAAGTCATCATCCTTACCGGAGGTTGAAAAAAGCCTTTAATGGACACCAAGAGGGTAGTGGTCCACCAACTCCATTAACCGGTGTTGAGGTTTACGAAAAGGTAAATAACATAGACCACACCTTCGGCAAGTCCAAAAAAAAGTCATCTGTGACAAATATTTGGAAGAAGAAATCAATCTTCTTTGATCTTCCGTACTAGTCGAGGTTAGAAGTCAGACATTGTATAGATGTAATGCATGTTGAGAAGAATGTGTGTGATAGCTTAATTGGTACACTTCTTAACATTAACGGGAAGACGAAGGATGGTCTAAATGCTCGTTTAGATTTGATTGAGATGAACATACGCGGCGAGTTGGCACCCATACAAATGGGTAAGCGTACATATTTGCCCCCAGCCTGTTACGCAATGTCAAAAGATGAAAAAATTAGTTTTTGTCAATGTCTAAAGGGTGTGAAAGTGCCACAAGGACATTCCTCAAATGTAAAGAGTCTAGTGTCAATGCAAGATTTGAAGTTAATTGGGTTGAAGTCTCATGATTGTCACATCTTGATACAACAGTTGTTGCCGGTAGCTATCCGTGGGATCTTACCAAAAAATGTTAGACACACCATAACCCGTTTGTGCTCATTCTTCTCTTCCATCTGTTGTAAAGTCATTGATCCCTCAAAACTAGATGAACTTCAAAATGAAATTGTTGTTATCTTGTGTGAATTGGAAATGTTTTTTCCTCCGTCTTTTTTTGACATCATGGTTCATCTAGTGGTGCATCTGGTAAGAGAGGTTAGATTGTGTGGACCAGTGTACTTAAGATGGATGTATCCTGTTGAGTGGTATATGAAAATTTTGAAAGGTTATGTGAAAAATCATTATCGTCCAGAGGCTTCAATGATTGAAAGGTACATAGCTGAAGAAAGTATTGAATTTTGTTCAGAGTACATGACAAAAGCAAATCCAATAGGTGTTCCAGCTAATTCATGGCACCACAGGCGTTCTACAAGTAAATGTTTACGTGGTGTGAATATTGTAAGCAAATCTCGATCAGAAGTCTTGCAAGCACATTTGTACATATTGAATAACACAGATGAAGTTGTACCTTACATAGAAGCTCATAAAGCCATTGTGAAGGCAAATAACCCAAGACAAGCAGAGAAATGGGTCTTGATGGAACATAATAGAACTTTCATGCCTTGGTTTAAAGATGAGGTGTTCAAGGATTCAACGACATCAGAGACCTTGACTTGGTTGGCTGCTGGATTGAAGTTTGATGTCATTTCATGTACAGCGTACGAAGTGAATAATTGTATATTTTACACGAAGTCCCTGGATGAAAAGAGTACAGTTCAAAATTCTGGTGTTACTCTTGAAGCCGAGTCAATGCAGTTTTCGACTTCGAAAGATACAAATCCAGTACTTGGATCAATGGCATACTATGGGTTTATAGAAGAGATATGGAAGATTGACTACACTAAGTTTTCCGTTCCAGTTTTCAAGTGTAAATGGGTTGATAATAAAAGTGGAGTTAAAATTGATGAATCAGGATTCACACTAGTGGACTTTCGAAAGATAGGGTATCGAGATGAGCCATTTATAATGGTTCAACAAGCATCTCAGGTTTTCTATGTGAAAGATCCTACGTCAGAACATTGGTATGTCGTTTTACACGGGAAAAAACAAGGGGAAGCCATAGATGATATTGAATATGGCGAAACTCGTTCATTCACACCAATGATAACTAATAAAGATGACGATGTACTTGATGATGTACATGCAACCCGTAAAGACCATAGTGAAGGAATTTACATATAAACATTCAACCCACATGCAACATGTAAATAAACATTTAGAATTTTTTTGTATTATTTTTATATGATTTTAATTCGATGCACATTAACTAATGTTTGTTACCTAATTTTTTTAACAGAGACATGAATGACGACCAGACTCCAGACATACCTCGATCTGGACGAGGCAGTAGAGGACCTACTAGATTGAAGCGTCTTGCATTGAGACGTGCTGCTGGTGAGAAGACACATGTTGACATTGACGTCAACACTGGAGTGGCTTTTGGTCCTAAGGCAGATGAGTTTATGAGCTATCTTGGAGTTGTTTCTCGTGAGAGGCTCTCCATTTTGATTAATTCATGGGATGAGGTTTCAGAGGTTGATCGGAACATGCTATGGGAGGATGTTCTGGTAAGCTTTACATTATTATTGTTATCATATAATGTTTTTTAATATTGATTAATTAATTTTAATTTGATGATGTTATTTTCTAGGCAAACTTTGACATTCCTGATGTGGAACCGCTTCGATCAAAGATATTATCCAATATCGCACTTAAATTTCGTACCTTTAAGTCAAGACTGACTTCGAGATACATTTTTGGCGACCTTAAAGACGAAAATCCATGTTTAAAGTACCAACATATTGATGAAGAGACATGGCGTCTTTTTAGAGAAAGCCGTGAAAATGAGGCTTGGATGGTAAGTGAAGTAACTTTTTGGTTTATATAACATTAATAAGTTTATCTTATTTACTTCAGTTTGTTTATTTCAATTATGACAGGATCGTCGGAAGAAAGCTCAAGAGATAGCTTTGAAGAATCTTACCCCGCACGTTATGTCTCGTTCGGGGTATAGAAAACTTGAGCAAACACTGATGGTGGAAAAGGAGAAATCTCAACAGGGGACGTATTCTGAGAATGTGGAAACAGGGGTCACTTCTCCTCCACCACCTTTTCGCCATGAAAAATGGAAGAGGGCCCGAATTAAAAAGTCGGGTGCACCAAGTTCCGAGCAATCCGGGGTTATAATCGAAAAAATTGTAAGTTATTTTTGTTATTTTCAATTTTTTTAAAGCATTAATTATATTAATGATTGAAAATATGATTTTTGTGTACTCTTGCAGGATTCCTTGGAATCCGACGGTACATTTGTTGCTGAAGGTCGTCACGATATCCTGGTTGAAGCAATTGGACGACCTGAACACTCTGGTCGTGTTCGTGCCGCTGGACAAGGGGTCGGAATTAAACTTTATTTTGGAGTTTCAGAACGACAGCCATCCTCCTCCTCCAAGAAGGAAACTCAAATGAAGACTAAGTTACGTGAAGAAATAATGGAGGAGATGAGAAAGGAGACTGATTTGATGTGGCTGGAGATGAAAAAGGAGAATGATCGAATGCGACAAGAGTTTCTATCGCAACAAGTTTGTGCTGAGCCGATTGAACCCCTTGTTAGTCCCACTCCCAAGAGCACAAAGGGGAGTTGTGCGGCTCCTCCAACATCAGGGGATGATATCAATGGGCAGACAGAGGATTGTGAGCTACTGGTAGTGGGCGGCAAACTTCCTCGGGTGGTGGCACTTGGAAAAGTCTATAAAAACGCCACCACCTTACATAATGTTCCTCTCTCCCCTGATGTGGCGAAGGTAACAGTTGAAAAAGTACGATTTCCTGATGCTCGTGTTCCACTACCTTCAGATGAGGTAACCACTGTGGCCGATGCATTTCAGACATTCGTTGCCTGGCCCAGAGAGCTCATTCGATCTATGCCCGAACCTCATGTAATAATTTCGTTTCATTATATTATTTTTTATTTATATTTATATATTACATATAATTTAATACAAATGTTGTTTATCTTGTAGGAACCTTTTCAGCCACCAAGTCCGAAAAAGAAGCGTGAGGTTCCAGTTGATCCTATGGCTTCCCTACGTCTCATTGCTAGTCAGATTGGCAATGATCCTTTTCCAGTTCCGTGGGATAATACATTTTTTCAAATCAACACTGAACTGCCACTGATGATTTACAACACAGATTTATCAGAATTTATATCTGGGAACCAGGAGCTCAATATAAGTATAATTCAATTTTTTATGATGTAAGTATCTTTACCTATTATTCGATTTACTTTATGTTAAATTATTATTGATTATGCTTTAACTAAAAACTTGTAGGTTTTTGCATAGAGTCTGTATCACTGAGGGGAAGGAAAATATGTATGGATTCGTAGATCCTGCATATACTAATCCCGTTGGACCAAACTCAACTGAGACTCAAGCATACATCACTAACATCCTGGAAAAAGAGGGAAAACAAATTTATTTATGCCCTTACATTAATTAGTAAGTTTAATTATATGTCATCAATTATTATTATTTCATGTTTTAAATATTTACTAACTCTTTTCAATGATCATATAGGCATCATTGGCAGTTACTTGTCTTATCAATGGTTGATAAGACTGCTGTGTGGTTCTGTTCCCTACACAAGAAGATGCCCACAAAATTTAAGGATATCATTGATACGTAAGTATAGTATAAACTTAACTTTGTATATGTTACTAATTAACCATCTACTAACGAGGTTTTTTGTATTAACCAGTTCATGGCGTGGATATAACATCCTAAAAGGTCGATCCAGTTCAAATAATTTGAACTACATAAGAGTAAAGGTTTGTAATTTTTTTCTTTCTCTATTATCATTGTTTATCAATATACTAACATATTACTTTTTATTGAATTATATAGTGTAATAAACAACCAGGAAGCTATGAGTGTGGCTATTACATTATGCAATGGATGATTACCATTATAAGACTAGGTGTTAAAACTGGTTGGAAGGAGGTATATGTTAAATCATTTTTATAATTCTTGAACATATATATATCTAGAAACTAATTTATGTCAACTTTGCAATGCAGTTATTCACAGAAGAAACACCAATGAGTGAGGAAGGCATTTCATATGTTAGAGATTCTTGGTCCACATACTTCATTAATTTTTATAACTCTAGCATAAGTAAACAATATTAGTGGTTTTATTATATGTAATTTGATCACTTGTAAATGTACATTTTGATGATTTCAATTGGTTACTACATTTTTGTATTTGTCTGGCTGGGTTTAATCATTATGCAGGTTATTTAAATATATGGTTTCTGCACAAAACAGGATATACCAAAAAAAAAAGCACTATTTACAAATGCGGTCATTTACCAAGACCGCATTTGTAAATAGTGAATTCGCATTTACAAATGCGGTCTTAGTAAATGACCGCATTTGTAAATAGTGATTTATGAATGCGGTTTTTACCAAGACCGCATTCATAAATCCTAAACCCCAAACCCACTCCCTAATTCAGAATAATATACAAATGCGGTTACCTAAAATGACCGCATTTGTAAATGTGATTTATGAATGCGGTCATAGGACCGCATTTGTAAATTCCAGATTTACAAATGCGTGTTGATCAAATGCGGTTCTATGACCGCATTTGTAAATTTAAAATAGCCGCATTTGTTTAACTTATCTGCACTAGTGTATTCTTTAATGCTATAGAGATTCAACGAGATGAATGATTTTGACCATTTTTCTCTACGGGAGATTACTTTTCAATGTTTGAAGATTGGACGAGGTAAATTACGATCCAAGGTTTCATCCCTTTAACTCTCTATTCTACTATCTCTTTTTCTTGATGGATGTAGAACAAATAAAGTACATACCTGTCAAGGATGAGACATTTTTTGTGTGTTAGTTGTTTATATAGATATAAACTTTATTATTTTGCTAGACTCATCAAATAGTGATCACTATCAGGACATTACTCCTCATTTGCCCAAATTTTTTTTATCCTTCATTATTAATTTATTTGATTATTGGTCTTTTTAATTAACAAGTCACCCGACTCTCATATGAGACATAAAATCTTACTGGAGATCTCATCTCATTCACATATATGACCAAATTATAATATATAAAAAAAGTGCAAACCCCACTTTATAAAATACAATACATAAATGAGCAAACCACCACAATATTAGTGATGCACAATTATTTAACTTTATTTAACACTCTTATACCAAACACCTTTCACATAGGGATCTCACAAACTATTTCTCTTAAAGTAACCTAACCAATAGGAATGAGGTTTAATTTGTCGTTAATCACAGGGAGACAAACATGAATCATGCTATTTTTAGGAACCCTAATAAGAAAAAAAAGTAGTAATGGAAATTCCTCAATTATAAACTTATTAATCCAAGTATGAGTCTAAGTTTCACATTGAGTAGAAATGTAAAAGTTGAACAATATATAATAAGAAGATTAAAAAACTTATTGTCTTAAAATTTTATGTTAAAGGTGGTCCTTTGTATTCAACTCATGTCTCATTGTTGTTCAATCTCCTCGGTGATTCTTCCTTTATGGAACATGAGTCATAACAAAGACCAATTTATGACACCAACTTTCACAAATAATTTTTAACCTTTGCTTAACATTATTATTATTATTATTACTATTATTAAAAATAATAATTTGAATCTGTGTTGCTAGATTAATAGTTTTTTTCATTGTAATATCTTTTTAAATTTTCTCACATTGTTCTCGATTAATATGATTAGTATATTATTTTTTTTGCAAATGTGAATTACATTTTTTCAAAAGTCATTTGTCATATTTTTTTTTTTTATATCTACAAAGAATTAGGATTTTTTTACCAATGTTAATTGGGAAAAAATTTCAGTCAACATTGATAGAAATAGTCTGACAAAAATCTCAAATTGTCAACATCATAAAAATAACCTTGAACGATGTAATTCTAAATGATTATAATGTAACTAAAAATAATCTCTTTTAACATCAATTCAGAAAAAGTTTTGAAAATATAAGATGAAAAAATCCTTAAAAACTTTGACCCAAAAATAACACCAATCAAAATCGATTACAAAAGATTGTCAACATTAATATTTATTGAATTTATAATCGTTTTTTGGTATTTAAATAATTTTTTGAATTTAATGGTAATTGAAATGTTTTATCCAAAAAAAACAAAAATTTACTAGATTTGAATTCTCATATATAAATAAAACATTTAAAAATGAAACAATTTGAAATAAGACCAATTAAAAAAATTCAATGTATTAATGTCTTAAAAATTATAAAATGTTTTATCCAAACACAAGGTTAGAGATGACATCATCTCAAATTTCTATTATAAAGTATTATGCATCAAAGCATCATATATGAAAGACTAATGTGATATTATATTAAGACATGTTGAAAAAAGTAATATAAATTCCGGTTACTACTATGCATCAAACCATTTCTTAAACAACTGTTACTACTAGAATTGATGACTTGGATTTGAGGTGGTAAAAAGGTGATTTGTCTTTTAAATCCGATTTTTTATATTTATCAAAAATAAAAATAAAATAAATGTTCATTTGTAAAAGATGTCAATAAGAATATTGAAAAATGAAAATATATAAGTGAATATAAAAAGTTAAATGTATAATTCTCAAAATTATTACATATCTGTAGATCGTTCTAACTTCTGTTATTAAAATAAGTATTACATAATCATTAATTACATTAATAGTTTATTTTGTACATTTTAATTATTATTTTTATTGCTGAATTATTAATTTAAGTGTATTTTATAAACTTATAAGAGGTAGGTAAACCTAGCATTTATATGTTTTAAATAAAAGTATTGGTTCTCACCAATTCAAATTATGGAACAACCGAAGCGCGCAATGAGAGAGAGACAGCAGAAAATAAAGTATAAATTTAAAAAATTATTGTTATTTTTACTTTAAATTAATTGAAATTAATTAACACATTTAAAATATCGTCCATTTTAAAATTTAAAACTCCAACATTTATTTCAGAGAATTAAGAGAAAAAGATTTTTTTTTTATCTCATCTCATAAGATAAGAAACTATTGAAAAACGAATAAGTCAGAATCAATTGAGTAATTAATTAAAAAAATTATAACTAATATTTAATATTTACAAGAAATAATCAAATATTTTTATAAGAAAAAAAAAACCTAGGGAATGGGAAGATAAAACTTATGTGGGTGGAATTAAAAGCCCATCCATATTTGTCTTCTTGATTGTATACATGTCAGATATCCGTTAACAAGTCCTAGGCAATGCAACATGTCATAAATATTAATAAAACTTTTTTTTTAAATAATATATTTTTTATATTTTATAAAATAGATCTATGCATTATGATGCAGAACAAAGGAACTAAACAAATTTGACTTTTTGAGGTAATCCATCACAGTAAACCTATTTTTACAATTCTATTTATTTCAATAAAAAACATTAATAAGAATAATAAAGTTATTTTTTTAAAATTATTTACCCATGGAAATTTTTTCCAGATTTTATTGAATTCTTTAATTAACAATATGTGTGACAATAACAAAGCTCTCTACAAAAGTACGTTTGGAAATTAATAAAAAAACTATATTTAATGTATCTCTAAATGGAGATATGCTACTTCATTGTAAAAGAAGTAGTCCTCACGTCAACAAGGAAAAAGAACAACTAAGTATTACAGTATTAAATAATTTAATGGCCTATAAAAGTAAGTAAGTTAATTCCTTTAAGTTAATTCGTTTTAGATAACTTAGTGGGAAGTGATTAGTGGAAAGTGATTAGTATATATATCTATACCTTTTCATTATAACTGATTTTTTCAATTTTACTCTTATTTAATATATTTTATTTTATTAATATAATTGAATATTTTGTCATTTTATATGAATTACTTAAAAAATAGAATTATTTTTAATTTTTTAAATTAATATTAATGTACAGTTTTTATATGACTCCCCACACTTTTCTTAGTTCTTTATTTAAAGTAACAAAGAGAACATATTTTACACATTTGCACACAAAATTTCACATATAAAATAAAATAACATCCACTTTTAATCACTCTCTACACTTTATTTTTTGTTTTTCAATTTCAACTCATCAAAAATTATTTATATATATATATATATTACATTTCTATCATCTCATAAAAATTGAGTAAAAATAAAAATGTGGATACACAGGCGCGATTGCATCTCTGTTTCTACTAATATATATGAAGAAGTTAGACTAGTGTAATTCAATTTTTCTATAAAATTGATTTTATTTTTAATTAATATGAATTCAAACGGATCTATCACATCAATTAAAAATTAATTCATATTTTATCTAAATTATGAATTATTTGATAGTGATTTAATATATCTAATAAACTATATTAAGGTATTATTTAAATAAGTAAATTTAAGTATAATCTAATTTTATAAAATCAGTTTTATCTCTTGAAAAAAAGAAAACACACATATATATAATAATTTTTTATTCTTCAAAATGTGTCAGAGAATAATCAGGTGTGGTTGGCAATGGTTGATGAAAATTTTCTATCTTTTATGAAAAGGAATGGAGCATGGTAAGAAGTTTTGGAAAGTTGGATATGTAAGAATAAAATGACATGAAAAAGATATATGAATAAGGGGAAAAAAGAGGTTAAATGTTACAAAAATGTCGTTGATGATGAAATTGTACAAAGTGGTGTTTGAATTATATAAGTAAAAAACGAAGAATGCAACACGACCCTACCATAGGGTACCATGCACCTAACTGGTCATGATCAATTTGGTAGTTTTCCTTTTTCAACCAAATAATGGTACTGTGTTCAGAATTCATCACCGTGTTTAGATTTTTATCAGATGGGTTTTCAATATTTTATTATTGAAGTAGTTCATAGATATTAAACTAAAAGCATTATATGAAAATCAGAAATAAAAATGATAAAAAAACTACCCTGTTATTATTTATGTTAACGGATTTCTTTAATTTCACATGTAACATGTTGTTTTTCTTTGATAATTTATTATTTTAATTTTACATTACACATTCCATTTAAATTATCTAATGATTTACATTTTATAATTTTTCCTCTATCTTAAATATTATTAAGTTTTAATTTCAATATTTTTCTCTTATTTGAATTTCTGCTTTTATTTTATCAGCAGAGTTGAATTATTTTATTGATATTTATAGTTTTTAATGTTTTCTAATAAATTTAAGAAATGATATTTTATATATTCTTTAAATCATTCAAATTGGATTTTTTTTAGTTCCTAGTATAGAAGAAAAAAAAAACAAACAAAAAATATGTCTTTGATTGAATATTTTGGATTAAAATCCTACTCCAAATTTCATCAGATCTTAACAATTTGTGGGTATCCTCTTTTAACAAATTAAGTAAGTAGATGAAGAATATTAAGATTAAAATTTACTTACTTCATTTAAGAAGAAAATATACGACCATGGAAAAAAAATGAATATGAGAGGGTACATTCCCATTGAAGAAAGATACAAAAGTTTCACATCATATACCACTCTGTAAAAATTTAATATGAGACAGTCCATTTCCATATGAAGAATGGTAATTAATTGATTAGGATCAAGCGTGTTCTTGAATGATTATTAAGTCCATTTATAATTTCTTTTAGTTGTAGAAAATTAGGAATTAATTATTAAAGACAAATGCTTATGAAAACTAGTCCAAATATATGCAGGTGATGAAAAAATATCTGTTTTTTAATAGTTTTTCATAAGAAAGTTTGTTTGATTTCTTTCTCATGTTTTTTCTTTCTGTTTTCATCTTGTTTGTTCAACATCTCATTCAATCTCTCAGTTTGTTCTATTGACTGCACTACTCTCTACCAGCTACTTGAACAATCTTGTTTAAGAACATTCTAAACCTGCTTCAAAAAAGTTCTTATAAAACTCACTTTACTGGTTAGTATAACATTCATGTGAAGTAGTTGTAGTAACATATGGTGATCAAAGTTGTAGTCAAAGATGCATTTCATTGTTAATAATGTTTCTTGACATTTTCCAAACAACGTTGAAATGTTACAGCAATTATTACCTCACATCAGCAGTCAAATACTCAGAAACGCACCCATTGGTGAAAACAGGCCCTTTCACTTTTCTCCAAATCTGGTCCCACTTCTGAATCCTCACGCCACCATTGTATTCCACTCTGCAATGTAATTCACCTCTTCCACTTCATTCCAATACTTAAACCCCCACACTCCACCAATCACCACACAGACGCTTGCTTTCTCACACCAAAAGCACTATTTTTTTTTCTTACACCCACCACCCACCACCCACCATGCCCAGTTCTGATTCAACTTCACCCTACCATCCCACGGCCAAACCCTCCAAACCAAATACTCACTGCAAAAAAACCAACCTCTATTCCCTTGTCGCACTCCTCTGCATTTTCTCATACACCTTCGGTGCATACCGGCAAACCTCCAAACCCACAGCAACACTTACAACAAAACCATGTTTCCATAGCCCACCCTCCACCTCACACTTAGATTTCTCCTCTCACCACAACGCCACTGCCACCTCTCTCCCTCTTTCCACCTCCACATCTCGCTACCCTCCCTGCGACGTGTCGCTCAGCGAGTACACCCCATGCGAGGACCACGCCCGCTCCCTCCGCTACTCGCGCCGCAGAATGGTGTACCGCGAGCGCCACTGTCCCACGAAGACCGAAGCTCTCAAGTGCCGCGTCCCCGCGCCGCACGGATACCGCAACCCCTTCCCGTGGCCGGCCAGCCGCGACGTCGCGTGGTACGCCAACGTTCCGCACCGCGAACTCACCGTCGAGAAGGCCGTGCAGAACTGGATCCGCTACCAAGGCGACCGCTTCCACTTCCCCGGGGGCGGCACCATGTTCCCCGACGGCGCCGACAAGTACATTGACGACATTGGGAAGTTAGTTAGCCTCCGCGACGGCTCGGTGAGGACCGCCGTCGATACTGGCTGTGGGGTACGCGCGCTTTCCGTTTCCTACTTTTTTTTTTTTAATTTTTTGTTTTTGCTCGTTGTTTCATGGTTAAGAAAACATTTTTTTTCTCAAAAAAAATAAAATTAAAGTGGTCTTTTGGACTGGGTTGGAACATCTTTGTCCTTGATGTTTTTACTTTTGGTACACCAATGATGATGTTTCCACCGTTTGGGACCCCACTAAAAATTAAATTGAACTAAATCTATGTATCAATTATATTTTAAAATTATTGTAAATATTTTTATTTGTTTGTTAACAGTATATTTTGTTTTTCTTAATCATTATTTTATATTACTATTGAAAACAAAATTGAGTTTTTGAAGGATTAGTTGGGTTTAAAGGGTCATTATTGGAGCATGAAAAGAAATGGGCTTAAGGGCCTTGTTCTTTACAACAACTAATGAGGTTGTGCCTTCAATTCAAGGGTGATAAGCTTTGTAGTAACTTTAGGAGATGCTCACTGTTAAACTGAGAAAGGGACGCATAGTAAAACGAGAAAAAACGTAGGACTCAAACTATCATAATATAAGTTTATTATCTTTTATAGCGATTGTTTTAAGGTTGTGATTAAATGTGTATCATTAAACTCTAGTGAAAATGCTTTAGATTCCAAAATTGACATTGAGATAGGTGAGTTTGTCTTCTTCTGGGGACGGGTTTTGGGAGAATTTTGTAACGTTGTGTGTGATTTGTTCGTTTTTGAAATAAGGATCCAAAACAAGTCTTTCTGCCATGTTGTCTGGCCTTACAAAAACGAATAATCATAATACTCTCTTGGATTTTCTCTATTAAATATTTCTCTGTGTAGAAATTGTACAAATTTTCTTTTGGAATCCACATTCCATCTACACTTATTTTTTTCTCTTTTTCCCCTAATTTTTAAGTTGGTATGAATTTCGACTTTTTTTCATTTTGTGTTTGATATTTACACCAAAATAGTGTATTTATATTTGGAAATTCCATTTTGAGTAAATTTTTTTTTACCAAAATGTGTAACTGTATGGAAAAGACTTCATACAGTTTCATGATTTTCACCTGTCACTCTGAAGTTGTATACGATTTACCTATTTTTATAAAACAATTTTTTTTACTAAAGATAGTAATTTTGAAAGAAAATACACTACTTTGTTACAAAAATCATCTTTGATGCTACATTTCTTATTTTGTGAGCAATCCATTCAGAGAGATTCCGTGATGCTCAAGAACTAGTTAAGTTGTTATAGAATTATTTTTTGGGTCGGATCTGTACAATAATTTTTATCTTAATATGTCATTTATTTTCTCTCAGTTTTAGCTTTTGGGGTACATTTTCTTTGACTTTTTATAAAAAAATCCACAAATGAATAAACCGGGCGAGGTATGTGCTTCACGAGGTAAAGAAACATCCATAGTACTATAGCTGAGATTTCCAAACTTAATATTATTATAGTTTACAACAATTTATAATAACTGAGTTCAACTGGAAGTAAAAACATATTTGAGTGGCTGATTATTATAATGCTATATTTTAATATTGTTTATTCCCTAACGTGGCATTTGTCTGGTTAGTTAGTCACAAACCAGATGTACTTCTATTAACCTAGGCTTTCAATTCAGGTATTTCATATGTTACATTATTTTATGTCATCTTTTCGCGGATTACATGTGATGTCCCGGTCGCATCTTAAGAAGATTTATCTACAATCTTGCTCAATAGTGTGTTGTGGTTCAAAGGACCAAAAGGGCAAACATTAAAAAATCTTGTCAGCTATATTTTATGTAAAAAATATGGCTTCTTTTGTGAAGAATAATTTGAAGAAACTGAATTTAATAGGTCAAAAGCTTTGATAATGCAGGTTGCTAGTTGGGGAGCCTATCTTCTGTCACGTGACATCATAGCAGTGTCCATTGCTCCTAGGGACACCCATGAGGCACAAGTTCAGTTTGCTCTTGAAAGAGGGGTTCCTGCATTAATTGGAGTCCTAGCCTCAAAGAGGTTGCCTTTTCCTTCCAGAGCCTTTGACATGGCACATTGTTCACGATGCCTCATTCCATGGGCTGAATACGGTATCAATGATATTCTCACTCACCAAATGCAAATAAATTAATGTATGAAGAATAAGATTAATTTAAAGTGATACCCTCAGATTTATTGAGACTCTCTGGACATTACTTCCTACCATTTTAGTGTTTTGGATAATCTACTTCACCAAAAAACGTGTGTTTGTGTGTAACGAGGATGTCAGTGTAATGTTTTGGGTGTTAGTGTAAAAGTAAAACAGCAAAGTGCATCTGAAAAAATTGTTTGTGTTTTATGAATGAAGCTTCATGATTCAAAACTAACGTGTTATTTTTTTTCCTTTTCCCATTTGTGGAATTAGACGGGCTTTATCTAAATGAAATTGATCGAATTCTACGCCCCGGTGGGTATTGGATTCTATCTGGGCCACCAATTCGTTGGAAGAAACATTGGAAAGGATGGGAAAGAACGAAAGATGATTTGAATGAAGAACAGACCAAAATCGAGAATGTAGCTAAAAGCCTGTGCTGGAACAAGCTAGTGGAGAAGGATGACATAGCTATTTGGCAGAAAGCCAAAAACCATTTGGAATGCAAAGCCAACCGCAAGCTCACTCATAACCGACCTTTCTGCAAGGCACAGGGTAGCCCTGACAAGGCCTGGTATTTTCCCATTACTCGTGTTTGATTTCTGCAAGTTAACATTTCCATCTGTTTTTTGTTTTTGGTTAAATTAACATGTCGATAATTTTGTGGAAATAATCTGTGCACTTCGTAAAAAAACTGTCATCAACTTACAATTTGACACGAATAAGAAATCTGTTAATTTGTTGATCATTATTGATAAGATACATATTATGGTTCTTGATTAGTTGATAATGTTATTTTGTTTTTCATTACAGGAACCTCATTAGAGAATTTTAAACTTAGGTCCTATTTAAAGGGTACATAATGTATTCACTGACAGTAAAACATTTCAGGCTGTTCCAATGACAAATTGTGTATGATAGTAATGGATTTTTACAATGGTTGTTTAACAAATTTTTTTATCAACTATTAGTTTAAATACTCAGTGAAATTCTATGAACTTGGTCAGTTCTTTAACTGGAGTTTTCTATTTTCACTTTTCAGGTACACTGATATGCAAACATGTTTGAGTCCTCTGCCTGATGTATCCAGCAAAGAAGAAACTGCTGGTGGGGCATTGAAAAATTGGCCTGACAGACTAAAAGCCACCCCACCAAGGATTTCTATGGGGACCATAAAGGGGGTTACCCCCGAAACTTTCTCAAATGATAACAAGCTGTGGAAGAAAAGGGTATCATATTATAAGAATGTTAATAATCAGCTTGGAAAAGCTGGGAGGTATCGCAACCTTTTAGACATGAATGCTTACTTGGGTGGATTTGCTGCGGCTCTCATAGATTCCCCTGTCTGGGTCATGAATGTGGTTCCTGTTCAGGCCAAGGTTGATACACTTGGTGCAATATTTGAAAGGGGGTTGATTGGAACATACCATAATTGGTTAGCTCAGTTTTCTTTCAATCTTTATTTGATGAAATTCATTCCTTTTTTTTTTCTCTGTAAAAACGTCTATGGCCATTATAATGTTGCAGGTGTGAAGCAATGTCTACTTATCCTAGAACTTATGACTTAATTCATGCTGATTCGGTATTCAGCCTCTACAATGACAGGTATATATATGCCTTTTTATTACATTTCCCAGATAATGTTTAACTGAAAATTTCTACAAAGTTTAAAATTCTGGATTCATCTTAGCTATTAAATCAAAACAAAAAAGTTGAGTAAACTACCTTATCCTAGTTTTGCAAAACACTTGGTTTGTGGAAAATGTAAATGAAAAAAGACCAAATGTGCATCCAAAATGGAAATTTTAGTGTGATTTTGATGTCTGAAACATGAAACTAAACAGACAGTTGATTTGTTTATGCATTGTAGATGTGAATTGGAAGACATAGTGCTAGAGATGGATAGGATTCTTAGACCAGAGGGAAGTGTAATAATCAGAGATGATGTTGATATATTGGTAAAGGTAAAGAGTATAGTGAATGGCATGGATTGGGACAGTCAAATTGTGGACCATGAAGATGGCCCTCTTGAAAGGGAGAAACTTTTATTTGCTGTCAAAAATTATTGGACATCTCCACTTCATCCCAACAAGAAAGAATAGTTAAATACATATTTTTAGCCATTTAGATGCCCTTTTATTTCAGTTTATCTCCTTTTGTTGTTAAGTTTTTAGTTGTTATTCTTTTGTATTTTTTACTTCTTTTCTTTTGGTGCTTGCATATTTTGATATTTAGTTAATTGCAAATTCAGTTTTTAACTTCTACAAAGCTTTTCATTGGCACCAATACTCAGTATTCATATATTTATAGCTTTTTTATTTATAATTGTAACAATAAAATTAGAACTTTAGACTTAGTGTATTATGCATATTCATTTTGTAGAGCTATTTAATGGACCCAAGTTCTCATTTAAAAATATTTGTTAGATGTCTTTTTTAAATAACAATTTGAGTCTTAGTTGATTTATACCGGTCAATGAATCATTTAAAAACTAAAATAAATATATAATTTGTATTTTAAAATTTAAGTCATATTAATAAAATTAATTTTAATTTTAACTATAATTATTTAATATATAAACTATAATATACGTGTTTTAAAAATTATACTTTTTATTTTTTAAATACAATTATAATGTTTATAAAATAGAATGGTCCATAATTTCACGGGGGTTCACCTATAAATGAACTGACTTATAAATTTATGATGGACATATTCATTTTAAGTCTATTGATGTTTATAGGTTAAATAAGTGAAATAACAATGTTTAATTTAAATTTAAATTATTTTAACTTATATAATATATTTGAGTTTTTTTAGGTCGGTCAAGTGTATTTTAACAACTTAATATACTTGCTTTTTTTTATACCTTATGTTTAGGTTTTTTGCTATAAACATATTGATGCAAGATATATTGTTTAGGAATTGAAAAAGAATTGTGGAAGAACTTCAAGATTATAAACTGTAAATTCATACAAACACAGTAGTTTGCATCAATAATTTAATGTAGTTAATAATATTTGGTATATTAATTTATACTAATTATTTATTTAAATAATGTGTTGATGCATGCATGTGACTTGACAGTGTATTAGTATTTGACCGGAGACTTATTTAAATAAAAAAAAAAATTATAATATTAAGAAGAAAAATGAATTAATTTTTTTAAATGTTATTATGAAAATAATATAAGTTCTGGAGTTAATAAAAAATAAAAATAGTTAGAAAAATAAAAATTATTTATAAGAATGATAATTGAAATTAATATGAATTGACAAAGCTTAAAAATATCATAAATAGAATGAGATACAGAAAATACTTTTTTTTTTTTACTTTCAAATTTTGAGTGTTGATCCCGTGAAAAGATTAAATCAACATACATTTAAAATAAACAACATATAACACTTAAAAAATAAAATAATAGAAGTAAAAGAATATATAAACATATATGTAGAGATGAAAAAAACAAAACATACACTTATTTTGGTATAGATGACAGAATATTATTACTTTTAAACACATGAAATTACTAAATAAACATATTTGAATTAAGGCAACAGAAATTCAATTAAAACATAACAGTGAAAAAATAAATTTATGTAGTCACACAAAACAATATGTAACTGTATACAATAAATTTGTAATAAGTAACAAAACAAATGAACAAGAGAATAACAAATAGAATCGATGTGTAAAAGATAACAGAATTTATAGCCAAAACAACGATTCTAACTTAACTCCAAATCAAAGAAGATTCCTACTTTCATCTTGAAAACTCAATTCTAACTTAACTCCAAATCAAAGAAGATTCCTACTTTCATCTTGAAAACTCTAGTACTTCCTATTGAAACACATGCTCAATTAAATCTTTAAATCTTTAATATAGTGCTCTTCATAACTTATATCTTTCTAAAACTAAACCATGACACAACTAAATCTAACTTGCAACTTGCTCCACACTTGTTGAACAACTAATTATTTTACTTCCTAGAGATTTTAAAACTATTGATTTCTATTCCAACAGCTAGAAGATTGAAAATGAATAACAAACCAATTCATTCTGAAGATAACATCTAGATCTTACAAAACAAGCGTCTCAAAATCATCTAGAATTTGAGTTTATCAACCAAATCATAATACCTATAATAAAAAGTATTACACCAAAATAGCTATTGGTGTAAAACTGTTAATCTAAAATAACACTTTCAATTAAATTCCCAAACCCTTAATAAAATGAAATAAATCACACAAGAATTTAATATAATTTCAACTTCAGACTTTTAGAGTTAAGATAGAGAATCATCTCGATTCAGTTATGAGTGTGCACCCTCATTACTTTATCAAGATCCTTACATTCTTAATACTAAAACTTTCATTTAGAACATACATTTACTAAAGCACATACAAGATTTTTAAAACTTTTCTAAAAAAAACATTTGAAAACCTTTCACTATAACTTTAATTAAGACTCCAACAATTATTTATAAGCAGAAGAAACATAATGAACCCACTACCCTCAGGTCATCCTAAGGATGAACTGCTCTGATACCAAATGTAACATCCCTAGATTTTCACACATCTAAAAACTAAAATTTGTATAAAATATTAAAAAGAAAATATAAACATAATACAATATGTCCACCACTTTTTCTTAAAATGTTACAAAACATATCTCTCTTCATAAAACTTTAATATCTACATAAAATTAAAACAAATATTCAAATTTCAACTAAAATAATTTCATCATCCAGCTTCTCACAAAGGAGGAGCTCAATCACCTGTAACATCATCTGCTCCCGTGTAAATACACGATCATCACATATAAGAAACAACACAAACAAATAACAGGGTAAGCTAGCTATATAAAACAAAATTCTATATAATTTCAATTTGAAATTTATAAACATAAATCATTAAGTTTCATACAATTTCTCAAATCATCAAGTGTCACACTAATTCTCAAATCATCAAGTGTCACACAAATTCTCAAATTTCAAGTGTCTATTAAAATTCAATATTCATTTTTCACATGTCAGACTTCCACTGACTCATATCACATAGACACTTGACTCTACTTCCGGAAGACTCGTGTATTGAAATTAGAATCCTGAGACCTACACCTGTCATACTACTCGTTGTGAATCCACACAACCATGCGCATAAACATCTCAATATCTCATCATCTCGTATGACAGGGTAAATTCATATGACCTGAAAGACCAGATTATATTTCAAACCCTAGACAAAGTCGTATGAACCTCCATCGACTCTCACCAACTGAATAACTTCATCTATGTGATTCCATTATATCAGTAGAGTCAGGATGTCTCATTACGGGCCTGACAGATCAATACACCCTAACAACAATCTCAACACGGTATTTCCTTTCCTGAAAATACTATGTCTTGATCACACTTTCAAATCATTTCACACTTCATTTAACACATCAATACACCATTCAATCATAATATACAATTTAAACTTTCTAACAATCCAAATATATCCAAAAAGTTATTTAACAATAGTAATCCAAAATAAACTATGCTAAAATAATAATAATAGCAATATCCATATATGTATACAAAATTTTGGATTGATCGAAAATATTTTAGGTTGATCTAAATGACACTAGAGAGCATTAGAAATTTTGGATTGATCAAAAATATTTTAGGTTGATCGAAATTACACTAGAGAGCACCAAAATCTTTGGATTGATCGAAAATATTTTAGGTTGATCTAAATGACACCAGAGAGCACCAGAAATTTTGGATTGATCGAAAATATTTTATGTTGATCGAAATTACACCAGGGAGCACCCATAAATTTTGGATTGAACGATAATAGTTTAGTTTGATCTAAATTACACCAGAGAGTACCCAATAAATTTGGATTGAATGAAAATAGTTTAGTGTGATCTAAATCACACAAAATAACAAAGTCCCTGCTATAGCTGAAATTACTCTAAATCAACATCAAACAACCCATACTTAACAACATTATAATTGTATAACAACAACCATATATCAATTTCACATTCAAATCTCAATCAATTTCTAATATACTTAAAACAAACAATCCTGGAAGAAAGTTTGAGACTGGTGACCACGTCACCCTCACATCCAGATCTTCTAGCCTAATGTTCTATTGGAAATTAAGGCTAGCTTCTCTTACCTGAAAATTAGCAGATATTCGCTAAGAGCTCCAAATCCACCAAGAACTTAAAGGTAACATAATCTGCACCACAAAGTCCTAATAAAAAATCTAACTATATCATTAGGACCTTGAGCTAATAGAGATTAACCCTGAAGCTAAAAAAGTCACATGCAAAGCAAATACAATAACAAGTTCAAAATTTGACTCAAAGAGAAGAGCAAAAATGAACTTACTCTATCAGAGATTCTGATCGGACAATCTTGTAGTACTCAACGCCAGGAGTCTGATGGTGGACTCTGATCGTCGAACTGATGAATGAGGAAGTCAGAATCTTAGATAGAAGGGAGAGGAAAGGAAAAAAGCTTTCTAGAGAGATAGTGGTTCTTTTTAAAATAAAACCTGAATAACATAATTTCTATTTATATGCTCTTTTAAATTTAATAATAAAATATTCAGGTGTCATTTTAATTTTACCACTTCTACTCTAAGATTATTTTTCTCAATCCTTACACACAACAATTCATTCACTAATCATATAAATATCTAATTAAAGAGATTTTCAATTAACTATACATGAAATAAAAGTTTACATACTTTATAAGAAAAATTATATAGAAATAAATCAATCTTTTAAAAGCAAATAAAAATTAGTTTAACATTTTTATTTTTATTTATTTATTTATTATTATCATTATTATTATTATTTTAACTCTAGCTTGAGCTAGAAATTGCTAGATTGAGTTAGAAATTCGCCAAAGAGCAACCAGAATTTTAGCTTGAGCTAGAATTCTCTAGCTTGAGCTAAAATTCGCTAGTTTGGACTAAAATCCTCGAGAGAGCACCCAGAATTTTAGCTTGAGCTAGAATTCGCTAGCTTGAGCTAAAATCCTCCAGAGAGCACCCAGAATTTTAGCTTGAGCTAAAATTCGCTAACTTGAGCTAAAATCTTCTAGAGAGCACCCAAAATTTTTAGCTTAAGCTAGAACTTGCTAGCTTGAGCGAAATATGCAGAAAAATTCTGCATAACTTAATATACCTATTAGATTATAAATCAATATCTCATTCAATTCATAAATTATCAATCTACACATTACATTGACAGTTCCTATTCAGCATGATACAATCACTCTCATTGAATCATTGAGCTATTATGTCCATCTATACATATATATGATTTCTAATTCCAAAACCATTTAAATCAAACAACCAATTCTCAATCACAACACTTTCAATTTCAATCAAACTACAATCTACTCAAAACAAGGAATCTTGCAACAAAATTTGGAATTGGTGACCACGTCACACTCACATTCAAATCTTCTAACCTGGGGTTCTTTTGAAAAATTTTAAGCTAGCTTCCCTTACCTGGACTTTAGCAGATGCTCACTAAGAGCTCCAAACCCACCAAAAGCTTAAGGATACCCTAACCTGCACCATAAAGTCCTAATCACAAATCTAACTATATCACTAGGACCCTGAGCTAACAGAGACTAATTCTAAAGATAAAAACCTCACATGCAAACTTAAACTAAAAGGCAACCTAACCAGATCAAAACTAACTCAAAGGAAAATGAGCCAAGAATGAACTTACTCTATCTAAGATTTCGATCGGTCAATCTTGTAGAGTTCACTGTCAGGAGTCCAATGGCGGACTTCGATCGTTGATCTGATGAGCGAGGAGGACGCAATTTTAGAGAGAGGGCAGAGGAAAGGAAAAAGAGTTTTTAGATAGATGATGATTCTTTTAAAATGAGACCTGAATAACTAAATTTCTATTTATATAGCATTTTCACTTTAATAATAAAATATTCAGGTGTCATTTTAATTGTACCATTTATACTCTAAGACTATTTTTTTCGGTCCTTACAATTAAAATCAAAATTAAAATTGAATATTTAATTATTTAAAATAATAACAAAATCATAAATAATAACTATAATATAGAATAATAATATAGAATAATATAAATATAGAATAATAATAAAAAATTAAAAATAATTATAATAAAAATAAACTTATAAAATAATAATAATAATATAAAGAATGATAATTTTATTTTATGAAAAAATTTCTACATTGTTAGATGTATTAATAGTGTTAGATAATTTGTAATTCATTTAAGTCAAGTAAGAAAATTATACGAAAATAATGTTTTAACTAAATGTGGGTAGTACATACAAAAAATTTATCATAATCAATTCTAAATTTTCTTTTAGATAAATATAACGAGTGTGTTATTAATGGAGAAGAAATAAGAAGAAAAATAGAGTTGTTCTATGGTTTGTTTGCAGCAAGATTTGTTTGAAACACAAGAACCACCATGAGGATAGAAAACACTTAAGCAGAAAAAGTTACAAGCTTTGTTATCTGGACAATGCCCTTGTTTGATGGTGCAAAACACCTCTGCTTCATCACTTGGCCCATTCTTCTCAATAATTTCCCTACTTGAGAACACACAACCAAACCAATGTATAACATTCCCAACAAAACTATCTTTACATTCATCATATTCAAACCCATTTTGCTACTATCTTCTTTTCTTTTTTTTCTTCTCTTTTCTTTCTATCTAACAAAACAAAACAATGATCAATCAATTCTAAATTTATTTTAAGCATGGACAAAATAATAATCTTACAATTTTACCAATTAAAATAGTTTTTTTATCTATCATACATATTAAATTACTCACAAACTGTTCTTTCACTTTTCACACTATTTTCTTTAATCTATATAACTTTATTATGTTTCACTCAAATCCATCATTTTCATATCCACTCCTTGAAACAAATAAAACAAATTAACTCACATGATTATCACAACTGTGACCTCTCCTTCTCTTTTTGTCTGTGTTTGAACTTAGTTTTCGATCTTGAGTGGAGTACTTGTGATTACACTTCAACACTTAAGTCAATTATAAAAAGCAATGGTTTAGTATATTTTCAAAACATCATTATCACTTTATCTTAGGCATATACCTATTTTACTAAATCTCTTTAATCATGATTTCGGAATTGTTTTACATCTAACTATTGTTAATAAAGTGATTAAGCAATAATACTAAAGACTAGCTAATTCATTGAATGTTTATCTAAGAGACCGAAATGTCAACATGTAGCACTATCATATCAAGATCACATAAAGTGCTTCGTATGTTCACTTTTCGAGCTGTAACATGTATATATTGCTAATATTAAATGTTTAATATTAAATAATGATACAAAAATTAATTATAATTACTAACTATTTTTTATCTTTAAAAAACACTAACTTTTTTTATCTAATATAAAAATATCATTTAAAAGTTTATTTCCAAAAAAATTAAAGGAACAAAAAGTAAGATTTATAAAAAAAATTAAAATGATTTTTTTATTTTTTGAAGTGATGAAAACTATATTAGCCCCTCTTCCATAGTTTAGAAGAAATTAGTGGTTTTTATAAGTTATTTTATAGTTTCTATGAAGTACTAAATTTGCTCTTCTTATTTGTCTATATTACATATAAATATGTGTTTTGTCAAATAAATAAGGAGGAAAAAGTTTACATTAGTAATATATATATATATATATATATATATATATATATATATATATATATGCCAAGGAAGAGAGGAAAAAAGATTGAACACATGATGATGCTCATGTTAAGTTGCCATGCAACACCAATGTTGTGAGTAGAAAAGCTCAAGGTAGATGCCTCACAAAATGAACAACCCATTTGCTTCCAAACTTCACCATAAATAGAGACATTCCAAACATGAAAACCATATACATACAGTGAGAGTAGTAAACAAATAACCACAAACCATTTGAACTAACTGAGGTCATGGCTGCAGCACCAAAATCTGTCTTAGGGTGTCAACTTGCTTTGTTGGTCTTCTTGGTTGTGGCAAATTTTAGCCTCATGGCTAGGGCACAGAGCAGTGCCTGCACAAACCAGTTGAGCAACCTCAATGTGTGTGCTCCCTTTGTGCTGCCTGGTGCATCCAACACCAAACCAAGTGCTACATGCTGCAATGCACTCCAAGCTATGGACCATGATTGCCTCTGCAACACCCTCAGGATTGCTTCTCAGCTCCCTTCTCAGTGTCAAATTCAATCTCTTGCTTGTGGTATTCTTCTTTTGTTCAACTTCTTCATGAACACATGAAACAAAAATAACAACTGAAATATTCATTCATTTATCTTATGACAGAAATTTGATTTAGTTTACTTTGTTTTCTTGTTTCTAGTTCAACATGTTCTTTCTATCCTTGTTGAATATGATTACTCATTAATCTTAATCTACAGGTGCAAATTGATGAATATGAAGGTGGATATCATTAGAAGAATAATGCAGAAACCCCTCTTAGTTTGTTATATGGTTTCTTATATTTTACTATGTGACAAAAGGACATGAATGCAATCAAATAAGTAATTTTGCTACACCATTGTTATTTACTGATTTTAATTTAACATATCTAACAAAAAAAACTTAAAACAAATATCAGTTATGATAGCATAAGCATGTTTATGACACTACCCTCTTTGTTTTATGTCTCATTATTTCGTTCTAAAAAATGAAAAATTATTGAATAGCTAAAATAATTTAGTCTCAACCAATATAAAATTTAAAATACTTTAATTTTGAACCTAAATCCCATCTTTTTATACGTTGCAATTACAAGTTCAAGGACCGAGACAATAACTTTTGAATAATGTTCAATGAGAGATAAATTAAAAACTTACTGAAAATATTTATATAAATTTTCTTAATATAGGGATACCTTAATACCTCAACAAAGAAATAATTTTTCCTAGTACAATTGAATCTAGGTTAGTCTACTCTATAAGGATTAATTAGGGAGCAGAATACAATTTCGTAAGTCGTGACCATATAAGTTAACACATCGAAACTAAGTTCAGAAGAAACATCAGGCAATATATGATGTGATGCTTAAGTAGCCGATTAAATCATCATAAGCATATACAAAATTAATCACATATTTAAACAACAACTATATATCAAGATTAAAAATGAATTGAACTATTCCCAAAGCTTCAAGCCAGTTAAAATTCATAAGAATTTAGTTAAAGGATAACTATTCTAAATCAGTAAGTTTTTTTTTTTTCGACAAAGAATATATTAAATGGAACATTTAATGTTCCGACCTTTAAAAAAAATTAAAAAACAGAACAACAAATACACAATCTTAACATCTAACAGCATTTGCAAGCTTCTACCTAATACATAGCCAAACTGGCTTGCTACCCACCGTATTAGAAACTTTTTAAATAAATGTTTCTAAATTCTCTTTAATACTAAACCCCTTTGGCACTCTTATTGACAAAATTCCTACCTCTGCACTCCCTCCCCGTAAGGGGAGTGCTTAAGGCATGTTAGTAAGTATATTGTAGTTTACTATATAAATTATATGAAACAATACGATCCCATCTTCTTACTATATTAATTGAGTAAACAATCATTTTTGTTCTCGCATTGCACGATACAAGTGTAAATCGTTCAAAAAATTGAAGAATCGTGAATCGATTCTATATCGAACCTTGAATCGTGTTGCATTTTGTTTTATTGCAAAATCCTAATTTTTTCTCCAACAACGATTTTGTTGTAATCACTAAGCACAAATTACGTTACAGAAATATCTGAACAAACAATCTTATTATAATTTGAAATATGCTGTTGGCTTATATAAGCCTTACAGTGAGATAAAATAGGAAACAAACAGCCCACGTTTTACTAGTCCTAATGACGTGGTAAATGGTTAAGGAAATAGTCAGACTCTACCTACATGTCCTAAATAATAGGATTTATTAACTTCCACTATAACTCCAACAATTTCTCCCCTAAACTGATTGCAGTATGCTTGTTTACTCGTGGTATCACACATACACCCATTGACTCACGCAACTTCAAGAACACATCCAGCTTAAGTGGTTTTGTCATAATGTCTGCAACTTGTTCTTGTGTGACACAATGCTTTAGCT